>NC_138884.1:111030438-112354680 GCF_965194825.1 Balaenoptera physalus
AGCTGGGGGGAGATAACAGCCCCACTCACCTGCAGGCCTGCTGCCTTAAGATCCCCTGACCCCATAGCCTATCCTGACCCAGTCCTGTCCACCAGAGCCCAAGACCTTGCCTTGCATAACAGTGCACTTGCACTAGCCCCAGGACCACCAGGACCCTGCAGCCAGTGACCCTGCAACCAGTCTTACCTACCAGTGGGTGGTCACCAGCCTCAGAAACCCCTGGGCCCTGACACCAACCACCAGTGGGCTGACATTAGGTGTGAGGCCACTACAGCCCCATAGCCTGCCATGACAGGACACAGACGATCCATCAGCATGTCAGCACCAGCCCTGGGAACTCTTGGGTCCCAGCCCAGGCCACCAGGAGTCCAGCACAAGCTCTGGAACACTTTGGGACCATCAGCCAGCTGCCCCAGGTACCAGCCCTAATCGCCAGTAGGCTAACACCAGCTTCAGGACACCATGAACCCTGCAGCCAGCTGTGACAAGAACCAGCATGCCCACTAGTAGGCCAACACCAGCTCTAATACCCCCAGGGCTCTGCAGCCAGACACCCCAGGGACCCAGCTCCAACCACCAGTGAACTAACACTAGACCTAGGATCCCCCAGGGCAGCAGCCCCATCCAGCAGGGGGCCTACACTAGCCCTGAGACACCTTGGACCCCTCAGCTAGCTAGCCCAGGATCCAGTCATGAACACCAATGGGCAAACACCAGGTTTAGGACCACTCACAAACTCCATAGCCAGGTATTTCAGGAACTAGACCTGCCAACCAAGAGGTGGACACTGGATCCAGTGCCACCAGCCCTGCAGCCACCCACACCAGAACCAGCTCTACATACCAGTGGGCCAGCATTAACCCCAGGACCCCACAGGGCTTCACAGCCATCAGCCTCCTGAACCAGACCCACCCACCAGTGCCCAGCAGCCTCCACACAATGCAGGGCCTGGCAACCAATCCGAGTGAGGGCAGCCACATCTACCACACTGCCCACAGTAGTCAGCCTGCAACAACAGAAGGACCCATGCAGCCCACATTGGGTGCAATCCTAGAGCATATAGCCTGGATATCAGAGAGGAGTGAGCTGCTGGAATGCATAGGCTATCTCCTACAAAAGGCCAGTTCTCTAAGATTGGGAAATATGACCACCCTACTACATACCTAGAAATAAAAAAGTTAGGCAAAATGAGGCAACAGAAGAGTAAGTTGAAAGAACAAGATAAAACTCTAGAAGAAGTGATATGGCAATAGGCACTCTACCTGATAAGGATGCAAGGTAATGATTATAAAGATGTTTAAAGAACTCAGGAGAAGATTAAATAAATAGAGTGAGAAGTTAGAAAATTTTAACATAGAGTTAGAAAATATAAAGAAGAACCAAAGAGAGATGAAGAATACAATAATAGAAATAAAAAAAATACACTAGAGGGAATCAAGAGATGTTAGAGAAGAACAGATCAGCCAGAGGGAAGACAGAATAGTGGAAATCACTGAAGCTGAATGGAAAAAAGAAAAAAAGAATAAAAAGAAATGAGGACAGTTAAGAGACATCTAGGACAACATCATGCATACTAGCACTCACATTATAGAGGTCCCAGAAGGAGAAGAGAGAGAGAAAGAGGTAGAGAACATATTAGAAGACATAATAGATGAAAACTTCCCTATCTTGGCAAAGGAAAAAGACATCCAGGTCCAGGAAGCACACAGAGCCCCCAAAAGGATCAACACAAAGAGGACCACACCAAGACATACTGTAATTAAAATGGAAAAAAAAAATAAAGATAAAGATAGAATATTAAAAACAGCAAGGAGAAGCAGCAAGTTATGTGCAAGGGAACTCCCATAAGGTTATAAGCCGACTTTTCAGCAGAAACTCTGCAGGGAGTGGCACAATATATTTACAGTGATGAAAAGCAAAAACGTATAACCAAGACTACCCTACCCAGAAAACATTCATTCAGATTTAATAGAGAGATAAAAAATTTACAGACAAGCAAAAGCTAAAAAAGTTCAGTACTACCAAACCAGCTTTACAAGAAATGTTAACAGGGCTTCTCTAAGGAAAAAAGAAAAGGCCACAACTACAAACATGAAAATTATGAAAGAAGAACTCTCAACAATAAAGGCATATATACAGTAAAGGTAGTAGATCAACCATGTATAAAGCTAGTAGAATAGATAAAAGACAAAAGTATTAAAGTCAGCAATATCTACAATAAGGAGTTAAGGGATACACAAAGCAAAAAGATGTACATTATGATATCAGAAACAGTAAACAGGTTGGGAGTGAGTAATTATGCAGGGTTGTTAAAATGCATTTGAATGTAAGAGATCAGCAAGTTAAAATAATCACATAGATATATGAATCACTACATATAAACCTCAGGGTAATCAAAAACTAAAAAAATATATAATAGGTACACAACAGGAAAAAAGAAAAGGAATCTAAACATAACAATCAAGGTAGTCATCAAATCACAAGAGAAGAGAACTAAAGAACAAGAAGGGGACAAAAAAGAACTACAAAAACAACCTGAAAAGAATTAACAAGAAGTGTCTACTTATCAAAAACTACTTTAAAAGTAAATGGACTAAATGTTCCAATCAAAAGACCTAGAGTAGCTGATGGATGCAAAAACAAAGAGCCATAAATATACTGCCTACAAGAGACACACTTCAGATCTAAAGACACGCAGACTGAAAGTGCGAGGATGGAAAAAGGTGTTCTATGCAAAGGGAAATGAACAGACAGCTGGGGAAGCAACACATATCAGACAAAATAGAGTTTAAACTTATACTGTAACCAGATACACTAAAATTATTCTTTGGAATTCTGGGTTTATTTTTAACATACTTAACTCTTTTTGAAATCATTCTAAAAGGTATGTCTTGTTTGTATAGATAATATACTCTCTTATAGTAAACACTAATATAATACAAATGCAATACAGAAAACAAGTGAAATACGGCAGTGACTTTTTGTAGGAGTTGGGTCCCAAGATGGCTCCCAATGATCCCTGACTTCGGATATTTATGACCTTGGGTAGTCCCCTCCCATGTTATATCAGTCTAATTAGAAATAGAATAGGGCAGAAGTGATGATATCATAGGTTTCTCTCTTTTGGATCACTTCGTCTGAAGGGTGCAAACTGTCATGTGTGAGGAAATGATTTGGTGAGTAACTGAGGCCCCCAGCAATCAACCAGAAAGGATGGAGAATTCTGGCAAACAGCTACAAAAATGACCTTAGAAATTAATCCTTCAGGCTCAGTCAAGGCTTCACATGACTGCAGCCCAACTGATATCTAGATTCAGTCTGAGCCAGAATCACCCAGCTAAACTGCCTCTGAATCCCTGAGCTGCAAAAACTGAGAAAATAACAGTTTGTTGTTTAAGCCACTAATGTTTTGGATTAATTCATTATATGGCAATAAACAACTAAAAAATGTGACTAATACATTTTTTTAATGTGTCATAGCTCAGGCTGCCACACAAAGCACCATAGGCTGGATGGCTTTAGCAATAAGAATTGATTTCTCACAGTTCTGGAGGATAAGTCCAAGATCAAGGTGCCAGTGCATCTGGGTCCCCATTGAGGGCTCTCTTCCTGGCTTGCAGACAACCACCTCATTTCTGTGTCTTCACATGGCAGAGAGAGTAAGAGACAAGATATTCTCTGGTGGCTCTTCTTATAAAGACAATAATTCCATCATTAGAGCTTCACCCTCAATAAGCTCATCGGAACCTAATTGTCTCGCAAAGGCCCCACTTCCAAATGCCATCACATTGGAGGGTTAGGGATTCAACATATGCATTTGAGGGGAGGGGCAGCACAATTCAGCCCATAACAATATGAGAAAAATATTAACATTTTGGTGGATATATAAGCAGTAACTATTAATTGCAGAAACTCCTTCAAAGCCACAGAATCACAGATGACATATTTCAAGCTACCTGGGACATCAAACACCAGTGTTCTCTTCCAGAATCTGCTTGATTTCTCCTTCTGGAACTGGCTCTTGTTCCTCTGACTTTTTTTTTTTCTCTTACATACACAGATAATTTTATATAAAAAAGATTATCCCATTGCTCTTCCACTCAAAAATATGTTATGGGGGTTTTTCCAAGTCAATGTAAAAAACAAATATGCATCAGATTTTGTACAGGCTGCAGAGTATTCCATTACTTGAATAACCATCATGTATATAACTTATCCAATATTGATGTACATTTAGCTTGTTTCCATTGCTTTGATTAACAAAATGGAGATGAATATCCTTGTACATTCATCTTTGTAGTACTGCTAAATTATTGCCTTAGGAAAAGTTTCTAAAAGTGCAATAGCTTTGCCAAAGCAATGGACACCACATTTCAAATGATTTATTTTCCTCTTCTATTTGAAATTACGTGCTCATCATTTGCTGAAGTGATATGTTTGTTCCCTGTCAAAAAAAGGGAACCAAGCTAAATCCCTTCCTACTTCACCTTGAACATATCATTCTATTATTTTCTAATTTACTATAATTGTTTATTTAGACAAAGTAAGAGTCATATTTGAATTTTTCTTTATGCCATGCTTTTTAAAATGAGTGATAATTTACCATAACATTAGATTGATTTTTTAGCACTATCTTGTTTCTCTCAACTTTATTAAATTTACTTTGAATTACAAAAGTAATACGTCCTTTCTGTAATAAGTTTAGCTATCAGAGTATAAATTAACTTACAGTTAGCTGTTGCAGGGCTGCTGCAGATCGGCCAGTGGTGATGCCTTTTCTCCAACCACTGCCTGGACTCACCATCAAAGGGAAAAACACTACTTTTTGTGTTTAGTCCCTCTCCTTAATTTTAAAATTTTGTTTGTTTGTTTCAGAGTAAGAATATGTATTTGGTGGGGTAGTCTTATGTTCTGAACATGTAGAGCTGTTGATAGCATTAGACTGTGTTGTCTCAGAAAGGAGAAGATGCATGCAGTTTTAAAAGTGGACTGGCTCAAATATGGGAATACCTGGGGAGTTTCTGAGGAATGACAGTGAGCTAACTGCAGTCAAACGCAGTAGATCCAGATGGGGCTGATGTGACCACTGGATGATTCTGGACACTGGGCTCCAGCATTGAGGCCATGAGAACCTGAGTAGAGTCCCCTGTGGTCAAGCTATAGAAAAGGGATTTGGAAATACCAGCCCCTGAGCCCTAAGGAATCTATTAGCACAGTCAAGCTGTGGTCCTTCTTCTTTTACTGGACCATGTAAATCTAGGGATGGGGAGAAGGCCCTAAACATGTCTTATCTTAGACTTCTTTTCATCCTTGGGTACTGGGGACAAGCAAATTGAATTCTATAATTTTTTTTTTAAATTTTCAAAAATGTGGCACTGTTGCACCATGACTATCATAGAATGACCAATGCTGGTAATACTGATTGCTACATTCATTCATTCATTCATTTATCCCTCCAGCTAACGGATAGTCATAGTCACTGCTCCCACAAAGCTTACAGTTGAATATGGAAGGCAGACTTTAAAATATTACAGAAATGCATGAATTATTACATGTATGAATTATTACATCCTCCAGAATGAGAAGGCTGCCTGATCAATCCAACTTATTATCAATTTTAGCCAGGGTTTCTCTGCTCAGAACATCATTTCTGAACTGGCTCTTAAATAATTTTTTTAAAGCATCTCTTTGGTGATGGTGGAGCAGAAAAGTATCTTGCCAGTTCCTACATAAAATAGTGAGTCCATTAATTCATCTCTTGACTCACTCTTTTCTTTTTTTGCACCTGTAACTGAGTATTTGATTTAAATGCATTTGCCTCTTTGTTTATTGTTCTCTCTTCATAATGGGGGTGTCAATCCATGATGGCAGGGACTTGGCTTTCTTCACTGTATTTGTCATGCCTTAGGAAAGTTTCAAAGGCATAGTATATACTGGGCAAATGTTTTCTGGATAAGTAAACATCCAGAAGGCATGACACCTCAGGGTGTCAATATCTGAGCCGCCATATAAAAAAATATGAAAATCTTGAACAAATATAGTATTTTTCTACAAAAGCTAAATGTTATGACCTCTGAGATATTGACATTTGACTTCTCAATTCCTTTTTCTCCTCAAATCTAGAAACACTTTAGCCAGTCAGATTGTCCTCAACAGAGACCCTGTCTCAAGATCTCAGACTTGGAGCTCTGTCTCAGAAGCCCCCTTCCCTCTTCTCTGAGCCCAATGCATTTATCCATCCCTCCTTTCCTTTTAGAGGTAAACACTGCAAACAAATACTCCATACATAGAAGTGCAGTGTAGCTTTGCTACAATATCAATGTTCCTATTAAGGCACCTGAGAAACATACCCAAGTTCATGTAGTGAAACTGCCTCTGCTTTCATTTATTAAGAAACCATTTCCCCCTCTTCCCAAGTCTTGTGCTTAGAAGGAAAGTTGTCATTACTTGTATTCCCACAGCTTTTGTTATTTGTTTTCTCATGCATTATTTAATGTTTTTGCTGAAATACAGGGATTTCTCCAAGTTTTGCTCTCATCCCCTCACCAAAAAAAAAAAAAAATCAAATACAATTGCCCCAAGGTCTTCTTTCTTACTAAGCTATTTTGGGGTGACATCTCCTTTTCACAGTGATGCCCCCTAAAAGGAATTCCCCCACTACTTATAGTCAAATTACAGCTATTTATGCTACAACCTTCAGTTTATCACTGCCATTTCAGCAGCAGGAATTAAAGCTCCTTCTTTTTTACCTTGCTGAAATTTTGCTGTTTAACCCTTTCATTCCCTTGGGCAGGTATCATCATTGTACACCATCATATATATAATAGACACAGTACATATTTACCAAATGAAGGTCGAATGAGAGGACTTTCCTTTTATTCTGAATCCCTCTAATGCTACTGTTTTTCTTTCTTTTAAAAAAAAAAAATTCTCGGGCTTCCCCGGTGGCGCAGTGGTTGAGACTCTGCCTGCCAATGCAGGGGACACGGGTTCGAGCCCTGGTCCGGGAAGATCCCACATGCCGCGGAGCAACTGGGCCCGTGGGCCACAATTACTGAGCCTGCGCGTCTGGAGCCTGTTCTCTCCGCAACAAGAGAGACCGCGACAGTGAGAGGCCCGCGCACCGCGATGAAGAGTGGCCCCTGTTTGCCGCAACTAGAGAAAGCCCTCGCACAGAAACAAAGACCCAACACAGCCAAAAATAAATAAATCAAAAAAAAAAAAATTCTCTCCCCTTCTTTTCCCAGTAGTTATATTTTCTACTTAACTCAACTTCTTACCCCCACTGCAACACTGGTTGAACATGAACCCTAAGCTGTGTACTTAGATACGTCTGGATAGAGAGATGCACGACCTAGTTTCCTTTTTGATCTAATTAATATGTTTTCCCTCAAACCAAATGAGGGTATTAGCCAAAAGTTTGTTTGTTTTTAAAGTAATACAGACTAGCAGTGTATTGGTGGTGAGTTGTAGCCCAGCAGACATTTAAAACACTGAGTTTTTCCTACAAATGACAGAGAATTTGTAGGAAAAACAAAGAATATAACCAGACTTTGGGACTCAGGTATTATCTTCAGTTTTGAGTTCTTTCAGACTTTTAAAGTGGTAACTTTCTTTTACGGAAACAACAAGACTCTGGGACTTTGAACAGTGTGTCTGGTTGCAGAGTAGATGCCTGTGTCATGATTTGTATTTCAGCCATATCGGAGCCCGGTGAGATATAGAAATCTGCAGTTGGCTACCATGCCTCTTGACCCTACTAAGAATTATGTCCCCTAATCTCCAAGAACTCCATACTATCAGCTGGTCTCCAGAGAACAACACCAGAGATGCTTAAAATAAATCCATTCAAAGAAACGGCTATTATAAATAACTCCTTCTCCTTTCCTTTGAGTTTACACACAGTTACTCTACATTATTCAGGCATTGAATATCCATGCCGTGAATTATTCAGTCCTACACTGCCTCGTCTCCCTCTTGATGTCTGACTTTTGCCCTTTTTCAAGTCATTAGAAATTTCAGTGAGGTAGACAAAGAAAGGGAATCAAGATTAAAGAGATGGCTTATCCATGTCCCTTAATAGGAGATCTGTTAGAAAAAGTGCTAGTATTTTGGATAACAAGTCACAATTTTTAAATACATGTAATGGATAAAATGACAGAGTAAAACTAATGAAATGAACAATAATAATGTTTAAGTTTTTCATTCAACACGTAGTTATGTGTCAAGCACTAAAATAGATACTCTTAATATAGTGTTGACTAATAATAAAAATAATAAATAATAATTCCCTTCAGAATCTTACATTCTAGTCAAGGAAAACAAGTGCAAACATAAACAAGTAAGTATGAAAATTTTAGATAATTACAAGTGCTAAAACAGAATAGTGGGATAGAGAGTGTTATGATTAGGGAATTTCTTTAATACTGGGATAGATGTACTGTTCTATCTTGAAGTGCAAATGCTCAATAGAAAAATTAAAGAGTAAGTGAGACCCAACTCAGACGCAGGTCATACAAAAATTAAACATAAACTCATCATATAACTTAGCAATTCCACTCTTAGGTATACACTCAAAATAATTGAAAACATTTATCCACACAAAAATGTGCACACAAATGTTCACAGCACCAACATTCATAGCCAAAAAAGTGGAAACAAGTCAAAGTTTCATCAACAATTGACTGATAACTGATAAACACCATATGGTATATTCACACAATGGAATATTATGCAGCCATAAAAAATGAATGAACTACTGATACATGCTACAACAGGGATGAACACTGAAAATATTATGCTGAGTGAAAGAATATAGACACAAAATGTCACATATTGCATGATTCCATTTATATTAAATATCAAGAATAGGCAAATCCATAGAGATAGAAATTAGATTAGAGGTTGCCACAGGCTGAGAGGAAGGGTAATGTAGAATGACTGCAAACGAGTGTGGTATTTCTTTTTGTTGTGATGAAAACATTCTGAAATTAGTGATAGTGGTTATGGTTGCACATCTAGTATATGGATATACTAGAACCCGCTGAATTATAGATTTTAAAGGGATAAATTTTAAGATATATGACATATATCTCAATAAAAGAGAACTTAATGATTTATGTGTCTGCCTGCTAAAAAATAATCTTTTCAAAACCAAATTCCCTTTATGTCACTTACCAGTTTAAAGTAACAGCTCCTTGGACCTACAGGATAAAATTCAAACCCATGTGGTCAACACATATGTTCTTTATTAACTGGCTTTTTCCTAAGTCCCCAGGCTCATCTCCAGTCATTTCTGTTTACCACTTTCTGAATCACAAAAAATACTTGTCTTTGCTTTTCTACACCATGAGCTCTTCTGCACTTTACACCTCCTCAACTCATGCTTCTTGGAATAGTTTACCCTCCTCCTTCTTCACCTAGTTAACAGCACTTGTCCTCCAAAAAAGAATGCAAATATTACCATATTTGAAGTGACTTTCTTTCAGAGCTCCCACACCAATTTAGAAATGCTTGCCTTGTGGTTCCATGGAGGCCTCTGCATATCACAGATCTTTTCCAAACTGTATTATGAGTATCTGATTTTTTCATCCATCTCCTCCTTTACGCAGTATGGTTTGTGAGAACAGAGGTCATTAACGTTTTCAGCACTTGTCAGAGTGAGTGAGTGTTCAGTAAAATTGCTGTGGCTTGATTATGAATAACGTGTTAGTTTTCAAGCTAAAGTAGTAAATGAAGTCATACGTGGAGAGAGTATAGAAAAACAAAATCAAATGTAGTTTGACCTTTCATAAAACCCTACATTTATACCAAGGAGGTGGAAGTCTAAGACACCTGGCTAAGAAAATAAGGTTTGTCACAAAAAAAAGAGATCTTCTCGACTTATTATATATGAATTCATTCTATGAGGGATGTTTATAAAATGTAGTGCTCATTCCAGGCCATTTATAAAAGGAAAGTAGGATGTTATTATATTTATTCTAGATCAACAGGTGTAAACCACAACTTTCCTGGGCAGCCCAAGATGATGTGACCATATTAAGTATTTTACCACTCGCTATTGCTCTGTATTAGAGTAGTTTACAGATTTTGCAATTGTAAATGTTTGCCCCCAGATATCTCAAGGCTTACTTCCTCATTTAATTCAATCTCTGCTCAAGTGACATCTCATTGGAAAAGTCTCCCCAGATACCTAAAATAACTCTCTCCATAAGACTGTATGTTAGCACTAATCACTGTTAGGCTCCCTAGCGAGAATGCAAGGTCTATGAAAGAATGGATGCTTGTCTCCATATCCTAAAATGATGTCCAGCTCGTAATAGCTGCTCAATAAATACTTGTTGAGTTAATAAGTAATGTTGTGATTATTATTCTTGAGGATAAATATTTTAGGGATTAATTGATAGAAATCAAATTAACAAATCCAAAGATGTTAAGTTTTCAAGATTTTTTTCACATTGCCACTTTTCTAACAAAAGTTTGCACCAATTTTCCAGCGATTAAATTTAATTTTTATTGTAACGCACCCTTACTGGCATCTAGTATACTAAATATGATGGCATTTTTAACATAGTGGTCAATTTTTTAGACATAAATAACAAAACCAATAAAAATGCCCTTTCTAATACACAGAGGTCACACTACATGGGTCTCAAATAAACAATTTTAATGATTTTCAATTTTGAGACTAATTTCATATACATTAACCTTTGAAATCTACACATGCATATGAAATAACTAGTTCCCGTGTATACATCATTTTACAGATAAATAGAAATGACTCTCCACGATGAAAATGAGAGGCCAAGGAAAGGTTAAAACAAAATTTATCAAGTGGAAATAAAAAGAATTACATTGGTTTATTCAGGAGAATTATATCTATCTACCAGAACAAGGAGTCATAGAAAGAATAAGGTTTTTAATCGATGAGTGAGATAAACCAAAATATATCAGAAAATATCAGCAAAGTAACTTTATCAAAACTGCATACACCATCCACAATTTCCCTAGAAATAGGACCACCATCTTCCTGCACTTACGTTATTATTTTTTAATTATGTGAAAATGGAGTATATGGTAAATACATGGTAGGATCCTGTGGAACAGTGGTTGGGGGAATGGGGAATGTGAAACAAGTAAAGGGTAATGAAGGGGAAAATTTTTGAATTGTGTATACACAAAAGTTGTCTTGAGCTTGTAAGAGAGAGAGTTTATGTCAACTGCCAAGTATATCTTGATACTTCATTTGGATGGTAAGAGCTCACAGGGTACGTACTATACTCTGTATTCCTTTGTTACCCAAATTTCTACCCTCACCTCCAGTGTTGTCTCACCTGTATAGACTACAGATGGCTCTCATGAGATTTCTCAGCCCCATTCAGTCCCTGGAGCCACCAAAATCTCACCTTGCAAAATCAGAGGAAGTCCCATTCCTCCTACTGAATGGCCTGAGAAGACTAGGGTTGTCTACGCCCAGGACAGTAAGAGAAGCATGCAGAAGATTCCAGACGCCAAGTGTCCTTTGGGCTGCCGCCTTTCTGTCTTAGCCCCATCACAGGGATCAGTCACCATGACCCAACCCTGGCCTTGCCCTCCTTTCTACTTCCCATGGTGGCTTCCTGGTAATACTGGAGCTTGCTCTGTCAATTCATTCCATTATACTTGCTCTCCCCACCACAGAGGTAGTGTCTACCACATGCTGTATCCTTCAGTTCACAAAGCAAACTTCAATCAATGACAGCTCAGTGCCACTGATTAGAAGTCTCAATTTGGAAATATGTAGCTAGGGCAGCTCAGGTTATGACAGTAAACACACATTATACTAGCAGTATATAGTAGCACATGAATGAGTTTAATAGACACACCTAGCTAATTTGCTCCTGTGTCTGTTTGTGATGTAGTGTGTGTGTGTGTGTGTGTGTGTGTGTGTGTGTGTACCTGTGTGCATGTGTTTTTTGGCCATCAGTTTTGGAATACAAAGTTTTCTCGCTCAGACTGAAGTCACTTCCCTCATTAAGCCAGTAAGCAAAAACAAATAAACAGAAAAACTTTTTACATTAATTCTCCCTTAGTTTTAGAATAAAACTGGAACTTCATAGCTCAGCATTAATTGCCCTTCATGACCTACCTCTCCCCTACCCTTCCGGGCTTATCTAATACTATATTCTCCTTCCTTTTTTTTTGTCAGGTATTACAACCAGCTTCTCATCTTCTCTACTCCAGGTACCTTAAATGTAATAATCTGATTTTTTCCACCATCAAGTCTTAAATCATAGATTTCTCTCCATCTTTCTGCTCCTCACAATCTAAGCATTCTGCAAACCTCAGCTGGTATATCTCTTCTATGGTCACTTTCCAATTTTCTGACTCAAATTAATCACACACACCTAGGCTTCTAGCCCTGTCCTGCCATGCCCCTCCTTGGAACTTATTTCATCCTCAAGCATGTTTCCATTTTTGTCTCCCCCAGTAGAGGGAAAGCTTGATGAAGTGAGAGATGGTGCCTCATTCACCCCTGTTTCTCCCAGGTGTTATGCACATAGAAAGTTCTCGAAAGCACTGCTGCTCTAGGAGTTAAGCAAATAGAATATGAAGTTCTTTTTATAATAAAAAGAAAACTAATGTTTACCAAACAAATATATGTGTCAGGCATTTTAAAATACATTATTTACCTCCCAGCAGGAGTTTCTATTCCTCATATATATTTGGAAAATATAAATGATTCTTTTGGCATTTAAGTTGAGTTGGGTTAATAGCTAATCCTTTTTCTTCAATTTTGTCTTCTCATTTTTTCACCATTAACATTTTCCTTGCTAGGATCTGGTTAAGAAAGAACAGTACGATCTCACAGCATTGTTAGAAGTGTCCCTAAATGTCATTTATCACTCTGGTGTGTGGGCTTTCTAGCGCTTTTTGGCAGACAGCACTCTCTTCATAAAGCTCCCATTACTTTGTTACCAGTGACTCATCTGTTTTACCTCCTGCAAGAGAGGAAAGGGTAAAATCCTTGAGATGTGACAGTGTTATAAGCGCTGGCTCAAATCCAACATGACCAACTAAGCTGAAATTTGAAGAAAGAAGCAGTTACATACAAGTCAGGAGATTGACAGATACATCAGTTGTCTTGTCATTACCAACTGAAGGTGCCTTTGTGAGGGAAAGAAAAAGGAGTCCCTAATCCTCCTGGTGAAAAGTCTGCATGTACACCAGAAAACAGCACTGCAGGAAAGCTGCCTTCTCCTGGAGCATCAACTTGGAATTATGTGGGGTCTTCTCAGGATCTGGGTCCTCCCCAGTAAGAATATCCACTGATATTTCAAATCACAGACGCTATAGTTTACCTAAAATAATGACTGATATAGTATATGCTGCTGTTTTCCACAGAAACAGGATAGAACAAAGGGCACACACAGCCCCGTGAAGACATGTGAGACTTTGGGTCCCTTTATATGATGGGGTGGTGTGCCAGGTGTAGGTCAATGAATGAATCTCCATGAAAAAACAGGAAAATGGAAAGCCAACAGTTTCATTGCCTGATGATGCAAATCATAACGCATATTCTGTTTTATTAAGGAGGGGTCATGTGGCATTCGTACTCGGTGTACGAATACTGGTGTTCCTGCCAAAAGAGTCAATCCAGATGGGAACATTCATTGATTTGACCAGATGTGTGACAATGTCACTCTGAAAGGTGGTTCCAGTATGCTGAACTGACATAGATCATCACAGAAACTGCACTGCTAATAGAATATGTCGAATTAGCAGCTCTCTAGTAGGAGTTCAATCATTTTGAACCATAAAGAATGCAGGATTTCAGGGTAAAAAAAGACTTGAGATCTCATGTAGTCTGAAAGTTTCATTTTATACAAAAGGAAGCTAAGGCTCAGTGACGTAAATTATGTTGCATGAGCTTCTTAAGTGATGTGTGACAAAACTGGATCCCAGGACCACCTAACCAGACTTCTGTGCTCTATGACCTTAATCTCATTTTCACATATTCCTCCATTTTACCCTATGATTAAGCATGGAGTACCCACTATAGGACAGACAATAGGGGAAGGCAGTGGGGAAGCAGCGGTGAAAAGCTAAGCAAGATCCCTGCTTTTGAAGGTGCTTACCTTCTAGTGGTGAGCATCCGACAGAAACAAAATACATTTGACCAAAAATAAGCACGATGAAGAAAATGCAAGCATTGGAGATAGTGACTGGGGTGAAGCAGTAATTTTTGGTAGCCTAGAAAAGGAAGGATGTGCCATTCCTGTTCACGTTCATAATAACTCTGAAAAGGAGCCAGTGGAGTGATGAAAGATGTTTTTAAGAAGTAGAAATTACAAGTGTGAGGTTCACGTGAGCTTGGAGTGGAAGACAGAAAGAGGCTGATGTAGTTGCACTGAGCAAATGCAGGGTAGAGGTGGCCGGCTCCTGCCAGACCCCGGAGTTGGATTTTATTCTAAGTGCAACTGGAAACCATCGGAGGGATATACACAAAGGAGCAATAGACTGTGATTGTTAAGCACCTAATTGCACACAGTCTATCCCGGGACATGTAATATTTCAGGCTACAGAGCACTCTAGTGTGGGCACTGTAGAGAACACCTCAGACCTAATCCTGTATTCAATTAAAATATCACTCAGGTTTCTATTTGAATCAATGGTAAGGTCGAGAAAGCTTTAGAACAAACCTCAGCTAAACAATGAACCCACTTATTTTCTTTTAATTAATAAACTTTAGTTTTTGAGCAGTTTTAGATTTACAGAATTGAGCAGGTGGTATAAAAAATTCTCATATACTCCCTCCCCTCCCATACATGTTTTCCCTGTTATTAACATCTTGCATTAGTGTGGTACATTTGTTAGAATTAATAAATCAATATTGATACATTATTATTAATTAAAGTTCATCGTTTACATTAAGGTTCAAACTTTGTTCTGTTCTATGGGTCTGGACAAATGTACAATGTCATGTATTCAGCATTACAGTATCATACAGAATAGTTCACTGCCCTAAAATTCCACTGTGCTCCATCTATATACCCTTCCTCCCCTACTCTGAATTCCTGGCAACCTCTAATCTTGCTACTGCTTATATAGTTTGCCTTTTTCAGAATGCCATGTAAATGGAATCATACAGTATGGAGCCTTTTAAGACTGGCTTCTCTAACTAAGTAATATGCATTAAAAGTCCCTCCATGCCTTTTCATGGCTTGATGGCTCATTTCTTTTTTATCGCTGAGAAATTATTTCAGTGTATGGATGTATCACAGTTTATCTATTCCTCTTTTGAAGTTAATCTTAGTTGCTTACAGATTTTGCAATTAGCAATAAAGGTGATATAAATATTTGCATGCAGTGTTTACGTGGACACACAATTTTTAACACATGTGGATAAATGCCAAGGAGCATGATTCCTGGATTGTATGGTAAGAGTATGCTTAGCTTTGTAAGGACCTGCCAAACTGTCTTCTATAGTGTCTGTTCCATTTTGCATTCCCACCAGCAGTGGATGAGAATTCCTGTTGCTCCACATTCTCACCAACATTTCGTATTGTCAGTTTTTGGGTTTTTTTTAATTAGCTATTCCAGTATATGTATAGTGGCATCTCATTATTTTAATCTGCAACTTCCTAGTGACATATGAAATTAGTATTTTTTGATGTTTTTACACAGTAATGTATAAATTACTCATAATAATGTCACATGTATACATATATGTGTATATGTATGTGTGTGTGTGTGTGTGTGTGTGTGTTTAACTATGGGGATACTCCATACTTCAGTTCCCCCAGCATATATTTAGTACCTATTGTGTCCTGGAGCCTGAACCAAGCACTAAGGAAACAGGTGATTCAGTCGGCACCTTACTGCCTTCTAGGAGTTCACGGTCTAATAGAGAGAGGACGAACATAGACGGGAATACTGGAACTATGAGAACTCAGGAGAAACACCTATCTCTTCCTTAGTGGGATCAGAGAACTTTCTGAAGTAAGAAATCCTAGAACTGAGCTAAAATACAGCAGAAGAGTTTACCAGCTGATGGTAGTAGATTGGAGTCTTGAGTGGTTCAGCCTGGTCTCTGAGGGAAACTACAAGTTAAGCTCAGAGGTGTTGTCATGTCTTATGCACTGAGAGATAAGGTTGGAGTGGTTGACATAGGCCAATATTAAGGAGACCTGAGTGATATATGAAAACCATTGACGGTTATTCAGCTATGAAAGCAATATCCCTATAGAAGTCAGTTTTTCAATAATAAAAGTTTATTTATTAAGCCTGGCCATTACAAAAGTTTATAATATCTATAAAATACAAATACTTTTAATGGCAATGCCATATGGTTTTAATAATATAACAAATACAGCTTGTGTTTTTACTTTTTAATATAAGTTTAAAAATTTCATTACATGGTGGAAGCATAACAAAATACAAATATATCAAAAATTAGGTAATAATCTCACACTCATAAATTATAACAATTAATATTCTGGTTTGTAATATTTCATGCTTTTATATGTATGTATAGACATGTGTATTAACAAAATTGATCACTGCATGCTATTTCACTTCATTAAGTGGAGGTTTGCAATGTCATTTTTAATGACTTCTGAGTAATCAATCTATGAAATGAACAAAGCATGATTTATTTACCAATTCTCTCTTGAAGGTTAGTTCAGGCACTTCTACTTTTCCATATTATAAATAGTTCTGAGATGAAATTATGGTATGAAACCTTTGGGAATTGATTCAATTATTTTACTAGGATAATTCTTTATGAGGTTAAATTTCTGGTCAAAGTATATGCACCTAGTTAGTAGGGCTATGATAAATATTGCTAAGTAATTAAATAAGTCTAAAAATATGACAATAGTGTATGTATACATATAAATACATATATACATATATAAATATACGCACATATATGAATGTTCATTTTCACACTAACAATATTATTTTAATCTTTGTCAATATTCTAGATAGAAAATATGTCAGTGTTGCTTTATTTTGTCACAGTCATCACTTGCCTGGTCCAAGGTTCTATCTCCTACCTCTTTTTCTTGCTTCAGCTCTTATCATTGACAATCTCTTCTCCACAGAGCAGCTAATGGATTTCTTAATAAAGTGAATCCATCCTATCACCTTCTCCAATTAAAATCCTTCAAGGTCTTCTTACTATTAGAGTAAAATCTAATTGATCCTATTAGATAGGGTTCCTTCCTACCTGCCTGATCTAATTTCATACTCTGCTTATTAACTCCTTCCCACAGCTTTCCCCACCCCAACCCATTCCCACCCTCTTAAGCTTTATCCACACTGCTCTTCTGTTCCTTAAGGAATTACCTTGCTCTTCCCTTGCTTGGAACACTCTGGAACAGCTGTATAACTGTCCCCTTCTCCTGATTCAGGACTCAGCTCACATATCACCAACCCAGAGAGGTCTTCCCTGAGGACTCTAACCAAGGAGGCCCTTGCTCTAATCCAGTGGCTCTCTGTCAGATTACCCTCTTTTGTTGCATTAATAGCATCTACTATTATCTGAAAGTATCTTGTATTTTTGTTTCCCTTTTGTAAACAGTTGCCTGGGACCTTGCCTGTGTTCTCCATTCTGATTATCCCTAGCATCTTGTTTGTTCCTACCACATCATAGGCAATTAATAAAAACACATGTGTTAAATGACTGAAAGAGTTGAATGTTCCATTTTTGTTCCTTCTGGAATAAGTTGCCTTTTAATAACTGTAGCCCATTTTTTTATTGAATGTTCATCTTTCCCCTGCTTATAAGAACTCTCTGGCATATGAGCAACTCATTTCCTGACATTTAAAAAAATATTCCCCAAATAATTATGTGCTGTATAACTGTTTAATTATGATTTCTATGATACAATTTTTTTTTTACATTTTTAATTGTCAAATGTAATAGTATGTTCATTTATTTTCTTTCTGACTTTGGAGACGACTTGTGAAGTTCTTCCCTACAAATAAATATCCATACATGTCTAGAATTGTTATACTTATATCTTTCATTAACATATTATTACATGTGTAAATTATCTTGGTATAAATAGTAAGATACTGATCAAATCTTATTTTTCCAGAGGAACCTTCCAATATGCTTTTTAAATAATCTATTCTTCCACAATCATTTAAATTTTAACCTTTACCATATTCTTAATTTACAAACATGGTTCAATCTCTGAGTTTTCTTTTCTGTTGAATCATTTTGCTTGTTTATTTATGAATTGTTATCATAGCATTTTAATTATTTTAGTTTTGTGTTTTAATAATAGTAAGACAAGGCATTCTATAATTTTTCTTTGCATTTCTGTTCTGTTTACTCTTCCGGAGAAACTTGAAAAAATATTTTTGTCAAACATGTCCCAAAACCCCATTGACATTTAAGATTCTGTTTCTTAAAAAGTGTTATCAGTTTGGATAGAATTGAAAACTTCATAATTTAATTCTTCTCATTTAAGTTCATAATCTGAATTCTACCTACATCTCAGCATAACTTTAATGTCCCTAATACAATGTCTCTTCATATTTTTAAAAACTATAATCTTATAGTCGCTGAAGATTTCTTGATCAATTTATTCTTAGTTATTTACATTTTTGTTTTCACTATGTCTAGAATCTTTTATTTTGAAGTAGTTATAATGTAATAAAGAAAATATTAATTTTTGCCTTGAAAATTAACCATTTCACTATTATTACTTATTAGCTCAAATGTTTTTTTAAGTGGGATCTAGTGTATTTTCCTGGTAAGAGTTTATATGATTATTTCCAAAAGGTAAAGACTATATATTTTACCTACAATAATTATGTCATGTTAATTTTTCTTCATATTTGCCTAAAATTTCTTGTAAAAAAATTCTGAATAAAGAGGTAATAGATGGCTTCCTTTATCTTGTTATTTTAGTCTTATTTTGTCTAATTTTAAAAGAGTTGTTTCTGATCAGAATTATGTGGAAACACTTTATTACTGATTCAAGTTTCTGATTATAAACACTATTTGTTAAAATCTGCAGTTTTTTTGAGGACTGTAGAGCTCTTTGTTTTTTCACTAAATGTCTCCCAGTTGCTAATCTTGTGTTTTTTTTTTCTTCCCTGCTTTTAAGAGTTTTTTCTCTTTCATCCTTCTAATATTATCTGTCACAATCCTATTTTGATCTCTTTATGTTGCTTCTAAACCCTTTCAGACACTTCTCTAGGTAAAGATCGTTTCCCCTTGATGTAGAACCAAGTGCATGAACATTTGAAAGCTATTTGCTACTGTGCTCTTGGTGAATATGTTTCTCAGATGTCTGACCATCAGGCAAATGGGCAGGTGATTATATGAGTGGAGATAACTTAGAGAATCCATGTAGATCATGCTTGAGAAACACTGCTTTAAAGGAAGGTCTAGTATCAAGATTCATCCTATAATATAATAACCGGGCTCTGCATCTGCTCTGCTAGAGGAAATAACTGCTTATTCTTCCTGCTCTGCTTCTTATTATATACTTGATAATTTACCACAAATGAGCTTTCATTTATAGCTTACCAATCAGAGTGTATGGGAAAGAGAAGTTTAAAAAAATGAAGAAATCAATGAACAAATGCATGAACCAATGAACAAAAGAAAGAGAGAGAAAGGAAGGAAGGAAGGAGGGGAGGGAGGGAAGGAGGGAGGGAGGAAAAAAGAGAGAGAAAAAAACATCATATTTTCATGTGCTGTAGAAAATAAAAAAGTCAGTGCCTCTCTATTGAATCACGCTGATAAAATTATCCTAAATCAGGGGCTTCTCTGGTGGCTCAGTGGTTGAGAATCTGCCTGCCAATGCAGGGGGCACGGGTTAGATCCCTGGTCCGGGAAGATCCCACATGTCGCGGAGCAGCTGAGCCTGTGCACCACAACTGCTGAGCTGGTGCTCTAGAGCCTGTGAGCCACAACTACTGAAGCCCGCGCGCCTAGAGCCCCTGCTCCACAATGAGAAAAGCCTGTGCACTGCAACGAAGAGTAGCACCCGCTCACCGCAACTACAGAAAGCCTGCGCAGCAACTAAGACCTAACACAGACAAAAATAAATAAATAAAATAAATAAATTTATTTAAAAAAATTATCCTGAATCATTTTGCATTCATAGAGTTGAACTAAGACGTTATGAACAAGGAGTTACGATACATATCTGCGTGCGCGCACGCACACACACACACACACACACACAGGCACGCAGAGCAACCATTGGAAGTTCAAACTGTCTTCTTATGGAAGGAGCTCTCTGACTCCACTGCCAACATGATTTATTAAAAATCTTCACATCAGCATCTCTGTTAACCTTCTATGGGTGGAAGTTTTTTTAAAAACTTACAAAAGAGATCAATGCTAAATCGGACGACTATTGCCACTTTGTACTTATCTTAGAAATCTAACAAAATGGGTCTCTAAACAATGAATGTACAGTAGAAACAATTCCAACAGATTTAAACAGCCATCTGGAGTAGTTATTCATGCTCCCTAAAACTAGGCTGTTTGAGAACGTGCAAAGTTTTTTTCCCCATATAATTCAGTGGTCTCTCTAACAACAGGCAATCTGGCTGGAAGAGTAAGAGTCAAGATGCTTTCAATGGGCAAGCATAGTTGTTTAATTTCTATTGTCATGTAAAAAAGTACCCGAAACTTAGATCTCAAAGTCATGGTGTACATTCCCATCTACTGTCATGAAAAGTCTTTAACGGGTACCCTTCCCTTTCCTTGCTATCACTCCTTCTGGTGTAGGGGCTTATTTCCTCCAAATTACACCATAACACACAGATCCCTAATTTATCTGTCGCCTCCATCACCTACCCCTTCAATCCCTCACACTGTTTGGCATTCATCCTTTACTTTTTCATTCATTCAACAACTTACATTGAGACTGTATTAATAATGCCTTTTTAAAATAATAACAATATCCCTTCTTTTACAATTGAGACAATGTAAACATCACAAAGTTATTTGCCCTCAGTTTCTTAGTTACATAATCGTAGAACTCTAAAGAAAAGTGCAGATCTCCTGGCAGTTTGCTTATTTCTAAAGTAGCTCTCCAATTATTTACACCTGGAATTCTGTAGCTGTCAGGATCAAAATCACACTCCTTAAACTGGAGAAGCTGGATCCTCTATGAACTGGTTCCAATCTGACTTTCTAATATCCTATTACTCTACTCTTATTCATGCACATTTGTCATCTATTGTTTCCCTTACTTCCTTTCCTATTTTAAATAGTTTAATTGAGGAGACTAAACTCTGTAATAGAAATATAGGCAGCTTTAATTTCTCAGTCAAGGCTAATAAATCTGAGCTCTCTTCCTCTCTTTTTTTGTTTTTTGTTTTCCAGTGAAGGCTGACTTGAATTTCCTACAGCCTGGAATAGAGGCTGGAATTGATTCTTCTAAAATGGTACTTTTTGGGAAGTTGTATATGATTGGCTGGATTTATAGCAGGTACTTCTCTGAATCTAGAATGGATTTCCCTTGTTCTGAGATTTGATCTCTAGTCTCCAGTTCTAGGAAATTCTATACTTTCCAAGCAAACCATGGTTAATATTATTTTCTCATGCCAGAATCTTACCCATCTGTGATGGTTAATTCTAACGTGTCAATCTGACTGTGCCATGTGTTGCCCAGAAAGCTAGTTAAACATTATTTTTTGATGTGTCTACAAGTTTATTCCTGGAAGAGATTAGCATTTGAATTGGTAGACTGAGTAAATCTGAAGTAAATCAGATGGACCCCTTCCCCCTGCAAGTGTGGGTGGGCTTCATCCAATTCTATTGAGGGTCTGAAGAGAACAAAAAAGGCAGGGGAAGGTTGAATTAACTCTGCTTGACTGTTTTGAGCTGGGACATAGAACTTTTCCCCTTGGTGGTCCTGGTTCTCAGGCCTTCAGACCTGAACTAGAATCTCTACCATTGGTTTTCCTGGGTATCCAGCTTGCAGAGGGTAGACTGTAGGACTTTTCAGTCTCCATAATCATGTGAGCCAATATCTTATAATAAATCTATTGGTTCTATTCTCGGGAGAACACTGATTACTATACTACCCTTGATCAATGCAGAATTTCTAAACTTTATATTTCCTGGCTTATTTAGAATATATTATCTAGATATATAAATGAATATTTTTAAAAAGTTGTAATTCTAATTTGCCTCAAAATGTCCCATAGGGTCTCCATGTTGTTCATCACATGGAGACATGCAATATTTCATTGTTGAATAAATTGCTGACATGCAATATTTCATTGTTGAATAAATAAATGAATGAATGAATGAATGAATGAAATAAGTTCCCACCTTACTATCCCATTCCTCCTCTTCCTAATTCCCATTCCTCCTCTTCCTAATTCACAGCTTATCAATGAGGTTATCCTCCCTCCTTTTCCACCTCTCCCCCCATGGACCTTAATTTTTGTGTTCCACATACTTTATTTCTAACAGTTCCTCTTCCTTTCTCCTTGCCTCATTTATCACCTCTACCTGTAGCTCCATATATTTAAAATTTTATATTTATAATTCTATAAACTAATAGAAAATGATACTCACAAAAATACAGTGGATCTCCTCTTTAAAAAATGTTTTTTCTTTGAAAGAAAGAAACAGGGAAAAAAAGAGAGAAAGAAAGAAAGAAAGAAGGAAAGATGAAAGAAAGAAAAGAAGGAAGAAAAAAGAAAGAGAAGAGAGGAGAATAAAAAACAAAGGAAAGGAAAGAAAAGGCAAAAGAAAAAAAGAGAGAATACCCAATGGAGGAGTGATGCAGGCCTCTTGCTTTTAGTTTTGACATTTATATAGTGGACACAATATGACATGGACCATATTTTTATGAAAATCAAGAAAAGTAGAGTCTACAAAGCACCTAGTTAAGGCACCCTTTAAAAAAAAAATCAAAACAAACAAAAAATTGATTTGTAGTACTTGCTGATGTCTGTGGCTTCCTTCTTGGCAAGTTTCAAGCTATTATATTTGACAATCACCTCCCAAAATTTCTGAATAGTTATCAATTAACTCTCATGACCTAGGACAAGCTGGCTGCAGTATACCACTGGAACTTTGGCGGGGGGGGGGATATATATTGTAATAAATATATTAAATATATATAATATATGTTATTTGATTAAATCTATTAAGTAAAACACCTCCAACAATAGGGATACTTTTGCAGGAAAAATCGCACCTCCTTATACAAAAGGGCATGGTGAGGATTCTTCTATGCTATAAGAGGATATTTGTATTATTTATTTGGCCTAAGACTAAAGCACAATTGTAAACATATGAACTATTTAGAATCAACGCTTTGGTGCTTTAAATTAGATATGAAATTAGGATTCATGGGAAAGAACTTAGTAATCAATTCTAACATCTTCATTTTATAGAAAGGCATATTGAGTATCAGATAGATGAGTGCCTTTGCCTGTAAGCAAATTGCAAGTTTATAGCAAGTTTGTATCTAAACTATAATTTCTAGATACCTGGGTGGCTTTGTTTACTGTATCCACAGCTAAGGTGAGTAAAATTAAGTGAGTAATGTTAGAACAATAACATTTACCTTGGTACTTTGTCTGTTTTTATTCTTCAGATAAGTTTTCATAATATGTGCATTCATTCACTTACCGTGATTCTATTCGGCATTATATTTTGTGTAATTACTATGTGTCAGGCTATAGTTCAAGGTACAGAGGACATACTGGTAAACAAAACAGTTAAGTCCTTTTCATCAATGGAGCTTACATTCTAGTTCGTTTGTTTTTTTTTTAAAGGACCAAAAAAAAAAAGGGAAAAAAGAGTTATAGTATACATTTTGAAGAGGGCAAAAATGGAAGTAGAAAGATCACTAGGGAGAATGCTGTGAGAGCCCACAGCTGAAATAATGCTGGCAACAGTGGAAATGATAAGAAATGGTTGGACGCAGTCTACTTTAGGAAGGTGTAGCTAACAGGACATGGTGGTATACTGCATAAAGATTTTGAAGGAAAGAAGGAATTTGAAGATGAACACTAGGTTTTGGACCTGAGAAGCTGATTCAATGATGATGCCAGTTACTGAGATGGAAAAGATGTTGTGTGAAGGTTTTTAATTGAGACTTCTCTTTTGGATATATTAATTGTGAGATATTTCTTGAACATGCTAGTGATGCATTAGATGTTGAACTCAGGTAAAAGAGGATGGGTTGAAATTTAATTTGTGAATGTTTGGCATACAGATGCTTTGGAAAGCCATGAAACTCAGTTAGATCAACTAGGAAATGGAGCAGGAGAGACAACAATTTTAAAACATGAGCTCCAAGCTACTGCAAAAGTGCTCACTAGAGTACTTTTAAATAAATCAACTCACACTGAAAAGTAAAAAACAAAACAAAGCCAACACACACACATACACACCAGCTCGCACACATATTGCACACACTCTCACACACGTTCACACACACTCGCACTGTCTCACAAACACAAACAGGGGAAGGGGGGGTTGGAAGAAGAGAACTACTGACAGTGTTGTACATTTAGGTAGTTTAGAGACATCATCTTATTTAATTTTCATAAGAACAAGGTGTCTATGAGAAATAGAAAACCCAACAAAGATGACTGAGGAAGTCCAGCTGGTGAAATATAGGGGAAATTAGGACATATTAAAAGAATAAAACATTTTGGATCTGGGGGAGGGTTCAGTTCTCCTCAACACTGCAAACAAGTCGAATACATTGAGGACTGGAACTGACCACTGGGTCAGCTGTGTTAAGGTCACTAGTAACTTGGACCAAGGCAGTTTCAGTGATATGGTGGAGAGAGAGAAGAATGAGTTCAAGAAAATGTGGTGAGGATGGGCGGACAGTGAGTGGAGCCAAGTGTTTTCTTTAAGTGAACTAGAGAAGCTGGGAAGTAGCCAGAGTGACGGAAGATGAAGGGAGCTATTGCAGAATATTTTGTAATACACTACAGGGAATATTAGACATGATTCAACAAAGAAAACCTCAAGTCAGGAGGGAAAGGGATAATCACAGAAGAGTAAGTAATTGCTTATCTGAGTAAATAATTGTTTGTAGGATTTGATGCATAAATCCAGGATTTGGACTTCTATAGGAGGGAGGACGGTTCATCTATTGTAGTAGGAAAGGAAGTAAGAAGAGGCAGGAAGAAGGCAATAAAGGTGGAGATACAGATAGATGGATAAATTTGGGGATGTGCAGATTAGAAAGTTCGTTTCAGGTTTGTTAGTGAGAGGCAATGACTTTCAGAATTCATCAGTTGATGAAGAATTTAGGAAGAGTTGAATTTGCTCAGGAGCTGTACATAGCCTTAGGAGAGAGAGTGAGCAATGAGAGGTGACTAGCAGACTAGGAGGTAAAGATATACGTTTGTTGGGATTAGTGCTAATTCTCTACCAAGAAAAAGCAGGTAATCAGTTCTAATTATAGCTTCCTTCACAGCAAGGGCTACTAGGTGCTGTGGGATGGTGAGGTCCCCAGTGTCGTGAAGGGGAGGGAGGCACAGCTGGATAAGATTCAGAGGAGCTCTCTGCATTCATCATCCATCCTGGATCCAGCCTGAGCTCAGTGGGCTTCCTTTAAATCCAGCTATGGGAGGTATCGAAGCTGATTGGGAAAAGTAGTCTAAACTGGAGCCTCTGGAGATCAAATTTAAACATAAAATTTACCTTACGTGAGTCATCTAATCTATGGAAAAAAGTGTAAAAAAAGGCTTACCAGTATCTAAAATAGGGATGTGAATTTCAAGTATTCTCTATTGTTGCAGCCATGGTCAGCACTGCTAATCAATCAAGTCTTTCTATTACAGATGGGTCTCCTGGAACCCAGTACCCCATGGCACTCTGATCAGCCCCTGCTTACCTATCAGAGTCAACATGAGAGAAGAAACCTTCCCCAAGTGACACTCGGCCTTCAGAAGATCTCTATTCTGCTAATAGACGTGTTAAATGCAATAAACCCCCAAATGAACCCCTGATCTCCCCTCAACCCTAGCACCCCAACTTGCTTTGGCCAACTGAAAAAAAATTCACAACCAAAAAAGTTGAGAATTAGGTTTTATTTGGTGGACTTGCTGAGGACTTAAACCCGGGAAACAGCATCTCAGATAGCTCTGAGGGACTGCTTTGAAAAAGTGAGAGGAGCCAGGATATATAGGTATTTTTGCAGGAAAAAAAACCCCCAAAACAGGTAGTCAGAACATCAAAAGATTACTGTTTTAAGAAAAAACAGACATCTCAAGTTAAATGAATTAAGCACTTTTCTACATATTAGAAGATGCAAGAGTCTGGGCTCACTGAAATCATTCTTTTGATATGCATCTTAACTATCTAGGGCCAGCATCCTGTTTTTCTCCAGCCTGAATCCCCTCAGGGTGCACAGTCAGGATGGCTGCAGTGGCTGCTGCTTTGATAGCCACAACACCCTTTGTTTACCGATATGGCGTCCACATTCTTCGTCCACATTTTCAAAGTCCTTCTAATCTCAGCAAATGACTCCTTGCTTTTTCCTATATACAAAATCTAATAGATCAACCTACGCTTTGGCTCTAAATTTAAAATGGACCCATAGTCTTCCCCCCCTTTTTACTGCCTCTACCACCACCAATCCTGGGTCCACATCTCACCACCAGGAGACCAGATCACTGTAGAGGCCTCCCTATACCTGTTCTAAAGTCTCTGGAGACTGTTCTCAGCACAGAAGCCAGAAGGATCCTTTACAGCAGGTTCAGATCACACCAGGTCACTTCTCTGCTCACAGTCTTCCCGTGGATTCTCATCTCACCACTTATATAAAAACCAACCACCGTCCGATGGCCTACCTGGCCGGCATGACTTGTGCCCACCCAACCCCCCCTTTTTTTTTCCTTTTTGGCCACACCATGCGGCATTTGGAACTTCCCTGACCAGGGATTGAATCCGTGCCCCCTGCAGGGGAAGCACAAGTCTTAACCACTGGACTACCAGGGAAGTCCTGGCTTCCCTTTTCTGACCTCAGCTAGGCTTCCCTTCTTTGTTCACCCAGGTCAGATATGCTGGCCTTTCCTGTCCTTTCCTCGTCCAGGAAATGTTTTCCCCCAGAAGCACCAGTTAACCCTCTCCCTGCCTGTCTCAGTTGTTACCTTCATACCCTCTCCACTTACCCTTTGAACCCTCTAATTCTCTTAACCTCCTTTATGCTTTCCCCAGCATTTATAACCATCTGACATACTTTATATTTAGAATATGCTTGTGGAGTTCAGTTTGACCCAGTTTGCAATCATGGGAGTGAAAGAATTTCCTTTTGGAAGCAACTGTAGAAGCCACCAGCTCCCCCGAGGGTGCTTTTATCAGCTCTGAAAGCAAGTTTTGCCATTCATCAGCTGTTTGCAGGAGGACTGAGCTGACCTCTCTGTGCTCTGCATTGGCACTCCCTCCCACCTCCCCCTGAGAGACTTGCAGTTCCAGGAAGATCTCTCACCTGCTGCAGCATGTCCTGCTAGCGGGCTGTGCCATCTGCGGCAGAAAAGGTTACATTCAGTCACCTGTTATTCCAATATGCATCCACTTCATCTATTTTTCTCTCTCACTTTTTTCTTCGCCTGACCTGAGTTAATCCTCTCATTATCTGCCTCCCACTTGGATCAAATCCCCCTTCAACTTGCGTTCTTATTCTGGCCCTGCATTTGCCAACCTCCAAAGGGACCTTGCAAGAGCCAGGGTTTAAAGACCACTCTTTCAGTCCCAGGTCCAACTGGCAGCCAAAGAACAAAGGAGAGTGAACTACTTTCCAAGGAAACAGCACCACTGAGAGTCCCCCTTCTAAGAATGCCTCTTCGTGTCTGCGGAAATCTAAGCCTAAGTATTAATTAAGAGAAGGAGCCAGGCCAGAACTAATATCTTTGTGTCAGGAACGGGGTCGGGTGCATTTTTTATTGTTTATCTCAAATAACGGTTGCATGCAGCTCACAAATTAAGTAACAATCATCTCCACATAAAATGTCCCATTTTAAAAAGAAAATACGAGCATGACATTCTCCTGTTCAAAACTGTTAGGTGGCTTCCCCTCATGCACAGACTAAAACCCCAAGCCTTAACCATGGCCAACCGGGGCCTGCACACCTGCCTGACTTCCTGCCCCACACCTCTCCCCACTCCCCAGCACCCCCCAACCCATTCCAGCAATGGGATCTCATGTCTTCTTGCAAAAACTCTAGTGTCTATGCATTTACTGTTTCCTCTGCATGTCCTGCTCTTCTCTTCCCCCTACTATAATCACATGGTTCACAGTCTCTCTTCTTCAAGGCTCTCAGCTGTCATCTTTCCAGAAAGACTTTAGCTGACCACTCTACAGGGTGACCTCCAAATCTGGAAACAGATCTCTAAAATGCATAATCTATGGTTTATTGACATTACATTTCAACACAAGTTGAAATAATAATACTTGAATTACCGCTGTTTATGATCACCTTGTTTTTAAGTTGCATCCCTCCCCTCACTTACTCTCTGCCCTGCTTTATTATTATATGTTCTTTATATTTTCAATGTATTTTTTAAGTTGTGTTCCCTGAGGGTAGGGCATGGTTATGTATACTGTCAGCTCTCTGGTGTCTAGAAGGATGCTGGAACAGAATTGTTACCAGATAAGTATGGTTGAAGGAATGAACTGAGCAAGTGGAAACACAGAAAACATAAATAATGTGCACAAGGTTGCAAAACTACTAAAAGGTTTAGACAAAATTTGAAGCAAATTTTTATTCCAAAGCCTGTACTTCTACAGCTCCAAATTGAACTCACATTTTTGTTCTGCAGTCATATCAACTATAGAGGCACCAGGGGATAGTAAGTAGTAGTCAGCACTAAACCCATGACCAGATCATTGGCAAAATAAATGAAAACAACCCTGGCAGAAGACTAGGTGTCACTAGGGAGGGAAGAGGCTAGATCTTGGGAGTCCCAGGGAACCATGTCCATTGCTGCCTCTTCTATTTCCCAGTCCTTTTGAACTGGGGTAATTTCGTTGAGCTTCAATTTCCTCAGCCATCCAATGAAAATAAGAGTAATCTGTAAAGTGATCATAATCTTGAACCAGGCTCTGAGATTCAGAAAGCATGGAATCAAATTCTGATATCCCGATTCCATCCCTGACCTTGGTCAAGTTACTTAAACTTGCTAACCTGATAATTCAATTTGCTAACCACCAATGTAAATCGGAGATAAAAAGAATATCTTCATTATAAGGTAACCGTGAGTTTATCCACATAAATTACTTAACCCAGGGTTCAATATATGCAAGTAATTGCTTGTTACTGCTAATTTTGCTGTCACTCCTCCTCCTCCTCCTTCTTCTTTACATTATTTTTATTATTAGTAGTAATAGTAGTAGTAAAAGTAGTAGTCATTGTTTCATCAAGTAGAGATAAAATTGTGGCCCTGGGCTTCCCTGGTGGCGCAGTGGTTGAGAGTCTGCCTGCCAGTGCAGGGGACATGGGTTCGAGCCCTGGTCTGGGAAGATCCCACATGCCGTGGAGCGGCTGGGCCCGTGAGCCACAATTACTGAGCCTGCGCGTCTGGAGCCTGTGCCCCACAACAGGAGAGGCCACGACAGTGAAAGGCCCGTGCACCGTGATGAAGAGTGGCCCCCGCTTGCCACAACTAGGGAAAGCCCTCACACAGAAACGAAGACCCAATGCAGCCATAAATAAATAAATAAATAAATAAATAAATAAATAAATAAATAAATAAAAATTGTGGCCCTTTCTCACCATGAAGTCAATGTTTCTTGAAGACAGAGACTATATTATATGTATACACTTTGTCTAATACTCTACCAGGAGAATATAGAAGCATATGCTTACAAACATTTGTGTGTTGATTAATGGGAAACAAATAATAAAATCAATGTAGCTTTTTAACATGGCTTAATATTAGCTATTATCAGTGTGTACACTGGGAAATTAAAGTTGAGAAGCTCTGGGAATTTTTGATGTTCATAAAAAGTAATGACGCTGATTTTTAAGTCTTAGAATCACTCATTCCCACATTATTGTATTGATTTTTACAAATCAATAAATTTGGTGGTAGACAGACAGGGGTCATTATTTTCTGTTTGGACCCCACAGAAGTCTTTGTGTGCTTTACATATGGTTTTTAAGGTGGTCTTCCTTATTTCATAATGCTCTATGTACATTTTTTCTTCATCTTCCATTTTTTAGTCAATACATATTTACATTCAATGAAACATCAACTAAGTGTTTCTTAAATTCCCAGCATGGGGAATATAAAGATGAATTAGCACAAACTTTAAAGCAGGAAGACTTGGATTCTGGAAAGACAGCTACACAAACAATATAATCCATGATTCTTTAGACTGCCTCTGCCTGTGGGTATAGTTGGATCAATATAATAGTAAGAGCAGAAAAATCTCCCTAACTCAAGCCCCATCTGCAGATTCACTGGAAATGCAGGCCCAGAGATTCTTAGCCCCAGGATAATAGTTGCTGTGTACCTGAGTAAGGTGTTTTTGAAAAAGTCTGGGCAAGACGTAGATTGGGCACCTCATGACAATCCTTGAAGTTCATGGAAAAGAAAGATAGTTCCTGAAAGCAGCATCTAAGTAAAGTGCAAGGCTGCTATTTGGAAATAAGTTCATCACACCAAATCAGGATAAGAATATAGGAATAAAAAGGAATTCAAAGCACTGTGCTTTCTTTTCTTTTATTTTTTTCCCATCCTTTGGCGTCAATGTTACCTGTTGGTTTAGCTATTCTTTTGGTGGTAATTTGTCCTTTTCTTTATGGCTTTTATTTTATTTTTGAACTTTTGAATTTTATTTTTTTATACAGCAGGTTCTTATTAGTCATCCATTTTATACACACCAGTGTACACATGTCAATCCCAGTCACCCAATTCATCACATCACCATCCCCACCACCTGCCGCTTTCCCCCCTTGGTGTCCATACGTTTGTTCTCTACAACTGTGTCTCAATTTCTGCCCTGCCTGGTTATCTGTACCATTTTTCTAGGTTCCACATATATGCGTTAATATACGATATTTGTTTTTCTCTTTCTTACTTACTTCACTCTGTATGACAGTCTCTAGATCCATCCACATCTCTACAAATGTCCCGATTTCATCCCTTTTTACGGCTGAGTAATAGTCCATTGTATATATGTACCACATCTTCTTTATCCAGTCGTCTGTCGATGGGCATTTAGGTTGCTTCCATGACCTGGCTATTATAAATAGTGCTGCAATGAACATTGGGGTGCATGTGTCTTTTTGGATTAGGGTTTTCTCTGCATATATGCCCAGTAGTGGGATTGCTGGTCATATGATAGTTCTATTTTTAGTTTTTTAAGGAACCTCCATACTGTTCTCCATAGTGGCTGTAACAATTTACATTCCCACCAACAGTGCAAGAGGGTTCCCTTTTCTCCACACCCTCTCCAGCATTTATTGTTTGTAGATTTTCTGATGATGCCCATTCTAACTGGTGTGAGGTGATACCTCATTGTAGTTTTGATTTGCTATTCTCTAATAATTAGTGATGTTGAGCAGCTCTTCATGTGCTTCTTGGCCATCTGTATGTCTTCTTTGGAGAAATGTCTATTTAGGTCTTCTGCCCATTTTTGGATTGGGTTGTTTGTTTTTTTAATAATGAGCTGCATGAGCTGTTTATATATTTTGGAGATCAATCCTTTGTCCGTTGATTTGTTTGCAAGTATTTTCTCCCATTCTGAGGGTTGTCTTTTCATTTTGTTTATGGTTTCCTTTGCTGTGCAAAAGCTTTTATGTTTCATTAGGTCCCATTTGTTTATTTTTGTTTTTATTTCCATTACTCTAGGAGGTGGATCAAAAAAGATCTTGCTGTGATTTATGTCAAAGAGTGTTCTTCCTATGTTTTCCTCTAAGAGTTTTATAGTGTCCAGTCTTACATTTAGGTCTCTAATCCATTTTGAGTTTATTTTTATGTATGGTGTTAGGGAGTGTTCTAATTTCATTCTTTTACTTGTAGCTGTCCAGTTTTCCCAACACCACTTATTGAAGAGACTGTCTTTTCTCCATTGTATATCCTTGCTTCCTTTGTCATAGACTAGTTGACCATAGGTGCGTGGGTTTATCTCTGGGCTTTCTATCTTGTTCCATTGATCTATATTTCTGTTTTTGTGCCAGAACCATATTGTCTTGATGACTGTAGCTTTGCAGTATAGTCTGAAGTCAGGGAGTCTGATTCCTCCAGCTCTGCTTTTTTCCCTCAAGCCTGCAAAGCACCGTGCTTTCAATGATAGAGGAAATTTAGTTAGAGGCAGAGATATTCTTCAAGGAAAATTACACCTATTGTTAAATCTACCTCATTGCTACATAAAAACTGGATTTCTTCCACACATTTCCCTAACATGTCTTCTCCTAGAGGATGACATGTCTTTACAGACTTAGAGCTAGTAAACATTTCCTTAACAGAAATAATGAGATTGTAAGGTCTCCTGGTATGGTGGTACAAGTTTTGAGTTTAAAAACACATGGTATAGTACAAATTCAGTTGTTTTTCCAAACTTTAGGGATGATTAGAAAATCCATTAGCACCTATGTTTTCAGTATACTTGCTTTAAAATTGGGGAATTTATTAGTACTTGGGTATGTATGGTGTGTCTTTCCACCAAGCAGTGACCCATCTTAAATGCCTCAGCAGCTAATAGAGATAAGGGTATGGAGATCGAGGGTAGCCATTGAGACAAGATTGAGGAAGATGATGAGGAATAAAGCATTTTAAGACTTATGTAACTCAGAAACCAATATCATATGGCCAAAACAGCTTTTCGTCCTCCTTCCCCTGAGGATGCTGGTGTGTACATTTTGGAAGCACTTAAGAGATTTCAGTAAGAAGAGGACCCTCTTTTGCTTGGTGACTGCCTGTGACAGCCCTCTGCCATCACTTCATAGCATCTACCTTGAAGATCATTGTTTGATTTTCCCAAAAACCTTGTGAGATTTGTATGATTATACTGTTTTACAAGACAAGAAAACCAAAATTCTAAGAGTTTAAAAAAATGACTCAAGTTCTCAGAAGATACTTTGTGGCCAGATCTGGATTCAAAGTCCAGACATTTTTCATGAATAGCTATAAGGATTGATAGCATGTATTTGCTCTTTGTGGTAGGAAGCCTTCAAGAAAGTCCCAGTGATGCTTGTCTCCTGATATTCTCTCCCTTGTGTAATCCCCCCATGTAAGTAAGTGTGGGCTGGACTTAGTGACTCATCCCTCAAGAAAAGAATGGCAAAAGTGATGGATTCCCACCCCAAAGGTTATGTTGTAAAAGATGATGGCTTCTATATTGGATGCCCTCTTTTAGATCATTTGCTCTGGGGGAAGCCAGCTTCCCTGTCATGAGAGACCTCTGCAGAGAGGCTTACATGAGTCAACTCAGAAGATCTTCTGAGGCTTTCTACCAGCTGGGTGAGCTGTAAGGATCTTCCAAGGCCTGCCAGCAGTTACAGAAACAGAACCTCCTCCAGTCAAGGCTTGAGATGACTATAGCCAAGTCTGCTGTCTTGATTGCCGACTCATGAGAGATTCTGAGCCAAAACCATTCAGCTAAGCCACTCCCAAATTTCTGATCCTTAGGAACTGTGAAACAATAAATACTTATGGTTTTCAGTGGTTGAGTTTGGGGGTAGTTCGTGACACAGAAATAGATAACTTATATAATATTCAATACCACTGTAGAAACCAAACTAGTTTTATGGTAGCATTGCAGTAAAATTAATAATGTGTCATTTTCCAAGAACTTATCACCGTAATGTACAAAAAATCCCTGTTTATAGACCAGTTTATAGACAAAATAAATTAACATGTTATAAAACATAGCAGTAATGTGATGTATGTGAATTATGACATATTTTAGCACTGACTTTTTAAATTTTCCAATAAAGGTTGTTTACCAACTCTGATGGTTAATTTTACGTGTCAACCTGACTAGGCTAAGAAATGCCCTGATAGCTGGTAAAACTTTATTTTTGGATGTGTTTGTGAGGGTGTTTCAGGAAGACATTGGCATTTGAATTGGTAGACTGGGTAAAGTTTGATGCCTGCACCAATGTGGGTGGGAATCATCCAATCCACTGAGGGCCCAAATAGAACAAAAAGGTGAAGGAAGGATGAATTCACTCTCTCTGTTTGAGAGGGGGCATCCATTTTCTCTTGCCCTCAGACACCAGCTCTCCTGGGTCTTGAGCTCTTGGACTCAAACTGAATTAAACCACTGACTCTCAGAGCTCTCCAGCTTACAGATGGGACTTCTTGGCTTCCATAATCACATGAGCCAATTTTTATAATCAATCTTCTCTCTCATCTTCTTTCTCTCTTTTTCTCTTTCTCTTTCTCAATAGATATAGATAGATAGACAGGTAAATAGATAGATAGATAGATAGATAGATAGATAGATAGATAGATAAATAGAGATAGAGATAGAGGTATAATCTATACCCATATATCATATCTCATATCTGTATCTGTTTCTCTGGAGAATACTAACATGCCTACCAATATGATAATAAAACTAAAGAGATAGGAGCAGATAGCAGATTCATTTAGAACAATTTAAAAAATACAGACCTTGGAATAATTAATTTGATGGGATGGTGGGACAGGGTATTCAAAACAGTAGATTAAGAAGGATGCTCAAATTTTGATCCTAGGTTCTTGGAAAAATGGATTTTGGATACAGTTTTTATCTAATTATGATAAAACAAACATAAATAAGATGTAGAAATCAATAGGGTGGGGCTTATTTCTCTTTTATTTCCCAAATTGTGTCTGACTTCCATGGTTTCTCCCCTTTCTTCTTTTTTAATCTCTAGAAACCTAGATTTTATGTATCATTTTATGGATTTAATAAATATGTCCTTTCCAAGAACTTAGTCATTTCCAATATTCAGTACATCTGATGCCTGTGGGGGAAGTGACTATCTCAACTTTACAGACATTATGAGTTTACACATTAAGAAGAAATAACAGTTGATGATCTGATTTATGTGGTTAAAGACAGATTTAGCAGAGACTTTTAAATTTCTAATTAAAGATTGTTTATTTCTTATGCATATTTTTAGCGTGTAGGATGAATAGTTTATTCACTTCAACCTAGAAATTTGAAGGCCTCCTGAATTATGTTATAACTTATTTCTTTCTTGGAAATCACTACTTTTCTTCCAAGCTGTAAGAGAAGCTGAAGTCTTCAAGTAAATTAGAACTGAATTGCTATCTCCTGGCTCTTGTACAACATTCTCCGCATCATGCAAATTTAGTCAACAAAGGGCCAGGTCCCAAATCCTAAAACAACCTACTTGGTAATGATTTTGAAGTAAAGAAAGCCCCGGCTGGGACTATGTCTAGACATGGGTACACAACCAGCCTTAGCTATTTAAATGATTTCTGCCATCTTAATGGTCGTCTCAGTCAAATCAATTGTGCAATGATCTACTTTAGTTGGCAAGGCAATTTGTATTCTCAGCTCATCCAGACGTTAGGATAACATTATTGTTTTAATAGATGCTTTTATTGAGGTAAAATTCACATAACACAACAGTAACTATTTTAAAGTGTACAACTCAGCTACATTTAGTATGTTCACCATGTAGTATAACCACCACCTCTATCAATTTGCAGAATCTTTTCTTGATTACAAACAACCTATCCACCCTCTCCAGTCCTCATTCCCACCTCAAGGTCCTGACAATCATCACTATGCTTTCTGTTTTTAGGAATTTACCTATTCTAGATGTTTCATATGAATGAAATCATGCAATACACGGTCTTTTGTACCTGGCTTCTTTCACTTGTAATGTTGTCAGACTTCATCCACGTTGTAGCACATGTTAGTACTTCATTCTTAATCACAGATGAAAAATATTTCATTGTATAGATATACATTTTATTTATCCATTCATTTGTCAATGGACTTTGATTTGTTTCTACATTTTGAATATCTTGAATAGAGCTACTGTGAGAATTTGTGTACAATTATTTGTTTGAGTGTTTGTTTTCAATTCCCTGGAATGTCCCATAGGGTTTAAAAAAAGGGATTGGGGAAGAGGTAACTAGAAGTAACTAGAGTGTTTTGCTTGAGTGTACTTTCATATGATCTCTAATTCACTTGTATTTTTATTTACTGTTTTCGACCCTGCATTATCAGGATCTAGAGAGATACGGACACATAGCAGGTGGTCTGTCAAATATTCTTGGAATAAATATTACTTGCTTTATTTTTCTGTCTTGTGCAGCTAATATAACAGTCAATAACATTCTCCCTGGGACTTCTCTGGCAGTCCAGTGGTTAAGACTCTGCACTCCCATTGCAGCGGGGTGCGGGTTCGATCCCTGGTCTGGGAACTAAGATCCCACGTGCTGCACAGTGCGGCCAAAACAAATAAAATACACAAGAAAAATAACAAAATCTCATATTAAAAAAAACACATTTTCCCAAATAATTATTTTTCATTTAAAATGAGAAGATGTGATATGTCCAGAAAACTAATTTCCACAATTTGCTTAATCTCTTTTTTCTCTCTCTCTTTTATAACTCCACACACTTTATTAGATCACATACCACTTACTACTTTATGATTTGAAGCTTGTTTTCCTCAAAAGTCGCTGGTGTTATCTCTGAGGGATTCTCTTAACACTAAGTAAAGAAGGGCCTTGACAGGGTTGAGAGAGAGATTTCCATATTTCCTGCTATAGTTAGTGATTCCCCGTGTTATTAGACTGTTTTATATCTCTCTGTCAACTATGTGGCACATGTCCTGAATTGTACAAGCAGGATTTCACAGCAGCACATATAACAATAGACAAATTATGATATGCTGTTCTCATTCTGAAACTGATTTGTTACTTACACTGGGCCCCATGGAAAAAAATCATTTGTATTTTTCCTCTTAGTTTTATATTGTCCTTGCATTCTTATGGCACTAAAAGACTTTTTTGGAAGGTAAAACTATCACTAAAGAAGAAAAGTAGCTATAATATTTAAGTTCTCACAAAAATACTTCATTTCAAACTTGCCTGGCAATAAATAAATTCTTCCATAATAGTTAAAAACTGTGCTTGGTAATTCACTTGAGACATAGGAAATAATTAATGATCTTTCTGCACATTGTACCCACGGGTCTATTCCTCAGTTTTTTCCCTCTGGTTCGAATGTGAAGTCTAAAATTTGAAAGGGAATTGGACTGAATCTTACGACTTACAGATTCAGAACCTGCCTAATTCAAAAAGAGTCATGTACCACAATGTTCATTGCAGCTCTATTTACAATAGCCAGGACATGGAAGCAACCTAAGTGTCCAGTGATAGATGAATGGATAAGAAGATGTGGCACATATATACAATGGAATATTACTCAGCCATAAAAAGAAATGAAATTGAGTTATTTGTAGTGAGGTGGATGGACCTAGAGTCTGTCATACAGAGTTAAGTAAGTCAGTTAGGGAAAAACAAATACTGTATGCTAACACATATATATGGAATCTAAAAACAAAAAAAATGGTTCTGACGAACCTAGGGGCAGGACAGGAATAAAGATGCAGATGTAGAGAATGGACTTGAGGACACAGGGAGGGGGAAATGTAAGCGGGGACGAAGTGAGAGACTAGCATTGACATATATACACTACCAAATTTAAAATAGATAGCTAGTGGGAAGCAGCTGCATAGTAAAGCCAGATCAGCTCTGTGCTTTGTGACCACCTAGAGGGGTGGGATAGGGAGGGTGGGAGGGACACTCAAGAGGAAGGGGATATGGGGATATATGTATACGTATAGCTGATTCACTCTGTTATACAGCAGAAACTAACGCAACAATGTAAAGCAATTATACTCCAATAAAGATGTTAAAAAAAAATATTCAATGACTTTTCCAAGATCATCAGGTTTCTAAAGAACAGAAAAGGAAAAAAGAAGCTTAATATTTTCACTGCAAAGTGCAAAATTCTTTCAGAGATTCATTTGCAGCATTAAGCCTTGATTATGTCTTAGAAAATGTGATAATTTTTGACTTTCTATTTATACCAGCTTAAAATTTACAGAAAAATTGGGACAATAATACAAATGGTTCCTGCACATCCATATATCCCCCCAAATAGTTTTCCTATTATTAATATTTACATTAGTATGGGAATTTGTTATAATTAATGAGCCAATATTGATACATTATTATTAGCTGAAATCCATATTTTATTCAGATTTTCTTACTTTTCACTTAATGTCTTTTTCTGTTCCATAATGCCATATTATATTTAGACTCTTGAGGCTCCTTTTGGTTGTGACACTTTCTCAGAATTCAGCATGACTTACTACTATTGCTGTTGACCTTGACCACCTAACTGAAGTAGTATTTGTGAGATTCGTCCAGTATAAACTTATTTATCCCCCTTTTCCACACTGTACTCTTTAGTAAGAAGTCACTTAGAGCAGCTCACACTTAAGGAGTTGGGGGTTATGCTCCACCTCCAAAGTGTGGAATATCTCCATAAATTATCTGAAATTCTTCTGCATTGAGATTTGTCTCATCTCCCTTACATAATTGTTCATTTATTTACATCAGTGTGGACTCGCAGATATTTATTTTATACTTTGGGAAGTAATTTAATGTTACTTTATTTTGTTGCTCAATTTATTCCACATTTGGGCATTAGTCTTGATTTCTTTTAAAATCAAATTCAAATTTAATTTAATTTCAAAATCACTCTTTGCTGGTATATGGGCAATCAACTGGTTTTAATTGTGTATTTTTGAATCTTGTTGTATTCCCCTACTAGTTCTAGGAGTGTTTTGTCCATTTCTTGGAATTTCCTACATAGATAATCATGTCACCTGTGAATAATTTATTTTTTTGCTTCTTCCTTTTAAGTCTATATATTTTATTTTCTCATCTTATTTCACTAGCAAGGACTTCCAGCATAGAATAGAAGTGATGAAAGAGGCTATCCTTACCTGGTTTCCAATCTTTGAAAGGATCTAATTTACAAACATTAAATAAGGTATTAGCTGTAGAACTTTTGTATATGTTCTTAGTCAAGTTGAGGAAGTTCCCCTCTATTCTTAGTTTACAGGAATTTGTTTTGTTTTGTTTTTTTGTTTAACCATGAATGACTGCTGGATTTTGTCAATGCTTTTGATGTGTCCATGTCAATTGATAGGACCATTTGATTGTTCTTCTTTAGCCTGTTGATGTAGTTAATTGAATTTACTGATTTCCAAATGTTGAAACAACTTCACATACCTGGAATAAAGCTGACTTGGTCATAGCATATAATTATCTTTTATATATTCTTGGATTCTACTTGCTAACATTGTGGGGGGACTTTTGCATCTGTTCATGAGAGATATTGGCCTGCTCCGTAGTTTTCCTTTCTTGTAATATCTTTATCTTGTCTTTATATGAATATAATAGGGGTCTCATACAAAGAATTCAAAAGTGTTCCCCCTTAATTTTCTGGAATAAAGAATGGAGAATATTTTCCTTAAATATTGTGTATAATTTACTAATGAAATCATAGGAGTCTGATGCTTTTTTTTGTTGAAGGTTATTATTACTGACAATTTCATTAATATATGTAGGCTTTTTCAGATAGTCTCTATCCCATTGTATGAATTTTGGTAGTTTGTGTCTTAAGGAATTGGTCCATATCATGTAAGTTATCACACTTGTGGACATAGAGTTGTTTGTAGTATTCTTTTCTTTTAATGTCTATTAGATGAGTAGTGATGAGCCCCTATTTTGCTTCTGATATAGGCAATTAGTGTCTCCTCTTTTTTTCTCCCCCCAGTTACCCTTAGTAGAATTTATAAATTTTATTGATCTTTTCAAAGAAAGAGCTTTGATTATGTTGATTTTCTCTACTGTTTTCCTACTTTCACTTTTATTGGTTTATGCTCAATTTTCCAATTTCTTATATTTGCTTTAAACTTAAATTGCTTTTTGTATGATTTTTTTTAAGCTTTGTTCTTGAATTTTATTTTATTTATTAACTTATTTTTATTTTTTAATTTTTAATTTTTAATTTTTTTTATACAGCAGGTTCTTATTAGTTATCCACTTTGTACACATTAGTGTATATATGTCAATCCCAATCTCCCAATTCATCACACCACCACCACCACCCCCCGCCACTTTCCCCCTTTGGTGTCCATATGTCTGTTCTCCACATCTGTGTCTCAATTTCTGCCCTGCAAATTGGTTCATCAGTACCATTTTTCTAGGTTCCACATATATGCGTTAATATACGATATTTGTTATTCTCTTTCTGACTTACTTCACTCTGTATGACAGTCTCTAGATTCATCCACATCTCTGCAAATAACCCAATTTCATTCCTTTTTATGGCTGAGTAATATTCCATTGTTTATATGTACCACATATTCTTTATCTATTCATCTGTCGATGGGCATTTAGGTTGCTTCCATGACCTGGCTATTATAAATAGTGCTGCAATGAACATTGGGGTGAACGTGTCTTTTTGAATTATGGTTTTCTCTGGGTATATGCCCAGTAGTGGGATTGCTGGGTCATACGTTAATTCTATTTTTAGTTTTTTAAGGAACCTCCATACTGTTCTCCATAGTGGCTGTATCAATTTACATTCCCACCGACAGTGCAAGAGGGTTCCCTTTTCTCCACACCCCTCCATCATTTGTTCTTTGTAGATTTTCTGATGATGCCCATTCTAACTGGTGTGAGGTGATACCTCATTGTAGTTTTGATTTGCATTTCTCTAATAATTAGTGATGTTGAGCAGCTCTTCATGTGCTTCTTGGCCATCTGTATGTCTTCTTTGGAGAAATGTTTATTTAGGTCTTCTGCCCATTTTTGAATTGGGGTTTTTTTTTTTAATATTGAGCTGCATGAGTTGTTTATATATTTTGGAGATTAATCCTTTGTCCGTTGACTTGTTTGCAAATATTTTCTCCTATTCTGAGGGTTGTCCTTTCATTTTGTTTATGGTTTCCTTTGCTGTGCAAAAGCTTTTAAGTTTCATTAGGCCCCATTTCTTTATTTTTGTTTTTATTTCCATTACTCTAGGAGGTGGATCAAAAAAGATCTTGCTGTGATTTATGTCAAAGAGTGTTCTTCCTATGTTTTCCTCGAAGAGTTTACAGTGCCCAGTCTCTAATCCATTTTGACTTTATTTTTATGTATGGTGTTAGGGAGTGTTCTAATTTCATTCTTATACATGTAGCTGTCCAGTTTTCCCAGCACCATTTATTGAAGAGACTGTCTTTTCTCCATTGTATATCCTTGCCTCTTTGTCATAGATTAGTTGACCATATGTGCATGGGTTTATCTCTGGGCTTTCTATCCTGTTCCATTGATCTATATTTCTGTTTTTGTTCCAGTACCACATTGTCTTGATTACTGTAGCTTTGCAGTATAGTCTGCAGTCAGGGAACATAATTCCTCCAGCTCCGTTTTTTTCCCTCAAGACTGCTTTGGCTATTCGGGGTCTTCTGTGTCTCCATACAAATTTTAAGACTTTTTGTTCTAGTTCTGTAAAAAATGTCATTGTTAACTTGATAGGGATTGCATTGAATCTGTAGATTGCTTTGGGTAGTACAGTCATTTTCACAATATTGATTCTTCCAATCCAAGAACATGGTATATCTCTCCATCTGATTGTATCATCTTTAATTTCTTTCATCAGTGTATTACAGTTCTCTGCATACAGGTATTTTGTCTCCCTAGGTAGGTTTATACTTAGGCATTTTATCCTTTTTGTTGCAGTGGTAAATGGGAGTGCTTCCTTAATTTCTCTTTCAGGTTTTTCATCATTAGTGTATAGGAATGCAAGCGATATCTACGCATTAATTTTTTATCCTGAAACTTTACCAAATTCATTGATTAGCGCTAGTAATTTTCTGGTGGCATCTTTAGGATTCTCTATGTATAGTATCATGTCATCTGCAAACAGTAACAGTTTTACTTCTTCTTTTCCAATTTGTATTCCTTTTATTTCTTTTCCTTCTCTGATTGCTTTGGCTAGGACTTCCAAAACTATGTTGAATAATAGTGGTGAGAGTGGACATCCTTGTCTTGTTCCTGATCTTAGAGGAAATGGTTTCAGTTTTTCACCATTGAGAACGATGTTGTCTGTGGGTTTGTCATATATGGCCTTTATTATGTTGAGGTAGGTTCCCTCTATGCACACTTTCTGGAGAGTTTCTATCATAAATGGGTGCTGAATTTTGTCAAAAGCTTTTTCTGCATCTATTGAGATGATCATATGGTTTTTATTCTTCAATTTTTTAATATGCTGTATCACATTGATTTGCATATATTGAAGAATCCTTGCATCCCTGGGATAAATCCCACTTGATCGTGGTGTACGATCCTTTTAATGTGTTGTTGGATTCTGTTTGCTAGAATCTTGCTGAGGATTTTTGCATCTATATTCCACAGTGATATTGGTCGGTAATTTTCTTTTTTTGTAGTATCTTTGTCTGGTTTTGGTATCAGGGTGATGGTAGCCTCATAGAATGAGTTTGGGAGTGTTCCTTCCTCTGAAATTTTTTGGAAGTGTTTGAGAAGGATGGGTGTTAGCTCTTCTCTAAATGTTTGATAGAATTCAAATGTGAAGCCAACCTGAGCTGGACTTCTGTTTGTTGGAAGATTTTTAATCACAGTTTCAATTTCATTGCTTGTGATTGGTCTCTTCATATTTTCTATTACTTCTTGGTTTGGTCTTGGAAGGTTATAGCTTTCTAAGAATTTGTCCATTTCTTCCAGGTTGTCCATTTTATTGGCATAGAGTTGCTTGTAGTAGCCTCTTAGGATGCTTTGTATTTCTGCGGTGTCTGTTGTAACTTCTCCTTTTTCATTTCTGAACTTATTGATTTGAGTCCTCTCCCTCTTTTTCTTGATGAGTCTGGTTAATGGTTTATCTACTTGGTTTATCTTCTCAAAGAACCAGCTTTAGTTTTATTGTTCTTTGCTACTGTTTTCTTTGTTTCTATGTCATTTATTTCTGCTCTGATCTTTATGATTTCTTTCCTTCTGCTAACTTTGGGTTTTGTATGTTCTTCTTTCTCTAGTTCCTTTAGGTGTAAAGTTAGATTGTTTATTTGAGATTTTTCTTGTTTCTTGAGGTAGGCTTGTATTGCTATAAACTTCCCTCTTAGAATTGCTTTTGCTGCATTCCATAGGTTTTGGATCGTTGTGTTTTCAGTGTCATTTGTCTCTAGGTATTTTTTGATTTCCTCTTTGATTTCTTCAGTGATCTCCTGGTTATTTAGTAACGTATTGTTTAGCCTCCATGTGTTTTTGTTTGTACGTTGTTTTTCCTGTAATTGATTTCTAATCTCATAGCATTGTGGTCAGAAAAGATGCTTGATATGATTTCAATTTTCTTAAAAACTTACTGAGGTTTGATTTGTGACCCAAGATGTGATCTACCCTGGAGAATGTTCTGTGCACACTTGAGAAGAAAGTGTAATCTGCTGTTTTAGGATGGAATGTCCTATAAATATCAATTAAATCTATCTGGTCTATTGTGTCATTTAAAGCTTGTGTTTCCTTATTAATTTTCATTTTGGATGATCTGTCCATTGGTGTAAGTGAGGTGTTAAAGTCCCCCACTATTATTGTGTTACTGTCGATTTCCTCTTTTATAGCTGTTAGCAGTTGCCTTATGTATTGAGGTGCTCCTATGTTGGGTGCATATATATTTATAATTGTTATATCTTCTTCTTGGATTGATCCCTGGATCATTATGTAGTGTCCTTCCTTGTCTCTTGTAACATTCTTTATTTTAAAGTCTATTTTATCTGATATGAGTATTGCTACTCCAGCTTTCTTTTGATTTCCATTTGCATGGAATATCTTTTTCCATCCCCTCACTTTCAGTTTGTCTGTGTCCCTAGGTCTGATGGGGTGTCTTATCAACAGCATATATATGGGTCTTGTTTTTGTATCCATTCAGCGAGCCTGTGTCTTTTGGTTGGAGCATTTAATCCATTCACGTTTAAGGTAATTATCGATATGTATGTTTCTATGACCATTTTCTTAATTGTTTCAGGTTTGTTTTTGCAGGTCCTTTTCTTCTCTTGTGTTTCCCACTTAGAGAAGTTCCTTTAGCATTCATCGTCAAGCTGGTTTGGTGGTGCTGAATTCTCTTAGCTTTTGCTTGTCTGTAAAGTTTTTGATTTCTCTATCAAATCTGAGTGAGATCCTTGTTGTGTAGAGTAACCTTGGTTGTAGGTTCTTCCCTTTCATCACTTTAAATATGTCATGCCACTCCCTTCTGGCTCTTAGAGTTTCTGCTGAGAATCAGCTGCTAACCTTATGGGAGTTCCCTTGTGTGTTATTTGTCATTTTTCCCTTGCTGCTTTCAATAAGTTTTCTTTGTCTTTAATTTTTGCCAATTTGATTACTATGTGTCTCGGTGTGTTTCTCCTTGGGTTTATCCTGTATGAACTCTCTGCACTTCCTGTACTTGGGTGGCTATTTCCTTTCCCATGTTAGGGAAGTTTTTGACTATAATCTCTTCAAGTGTTTTCTCAGGTCCCTTTTCTCTCTCTTCTCCTTCTGGGACCCCTATAATGAGAATGTTGTTGCATTTAATATTGTCACAGAGGTCTCTTAGGCTGTCTTCATTTCTTTTCATTCATTTTTCTTTATTCTGTTCTGCAGCAGTGAATTCCACCATTCTGTCTTCCAGGTCACTTACCCGTTCTTTTGCCTCAGTTATTCTGCTATTGATTCCTTCTAGTGTAGTTTTCATTTCTGTTATTGTATTGTTCATCTCTGTTTCTTCTTTAATTCTTCAAGGTCTTTGTTAAACATTTCTTGCATCTTTTCGATCTTTGCCTCCATTCTTTTTCCGAGGTCCTGTATCACCTTCGCTGTCATTATTCTGAATTCTTTTACTGGAAGGTTGCCTATCTCCACTTTATTTAGTTGTTTTTCTGGGGTTTTATCTTGTTCCTTCAACTGGTACATAGCACCCTGCCTTTTCATCTTGTCTATCTTTCTGTGAATGTGGTTTTTGTTCCACAGGCTGCAGGACTGTAGTTCTTCTTGCCTCTGCTGTCTGCCCTCTGGTGGATGAGGCTATCTAAGAGGCCTGTGCAAGTTTCCTGATGGGAGGGACTGATGATGGGTAGAGCTGGCTGTTGCTCTGGTGGGCAGAGCTCACTCAGTAAAACTTTAATCCACTTGTCTGCTGATGGGTGGGGCTGGGTTCGCTCCCTGTTGGTTGTTTGGCCTGAGGTGAGCCAACACTGGAGCCTACCTGGGCTCTTTGGTGGGGCTAATGGCTGACTCTGAGAGGGCTCATGCCAAGGAGTACTTCCCAGAACTTCTGCTGCCAGTGTCATTGTCCTCATGGTGAGACACAGCCACGCCCTGCCTCTGCAGGAAACCTTCTAACACTAGTTGGTAGGTCTGGTTCAGTCTCCTATGGTGTCACTGCTCCTTCCCCTGGGTCCCGATGCACACACTACTTTGTGTGTGCCCTGCAAGAGTAGAGTCTCTGCTTCCCCCAGTCTTGTCAAAGTCCTATAATCAAATCCTGCTAGCCTTCAAAGTCTGATTCTCCAGGAATTCCTCCTCCCGTTGCCAGACCCCCAGGTTGGGAAGCCTGACTTGGGTCTCAGAATCTTCACTCCAGTGGGTGGACTTCTGTGGTATAAGTGTTCTCCAGTTTGTGAGTCACCCACCCAGCAGTTATGGGATTTGATTTTATTGTGATTGCACCCCTCCTACCGTCTCATTGTGGCTTCTCCTTTGTCTTTGGATGTGGGGTATCTCTTTTGGTGAGTTCCAGTGTCTTCCTGTTGATGATTGTTTTGCAGTTAGTTGTGATTCCGGTACTCTCGCAAGAGGGAGTGAGAGCACATCCTTCTACTCCACTATCTTGCCCCAGCAGTGTATGATTTTGTTTTTAAATTTCAATTGTGGAGAAATGATATGTGGCATCCTCAGACTTGATTAGATTGCAAGTCAATGTTTAGTACTCAACTAAAATACTCTGTTCTGTAATCAGTGAGGACCACAACCCAAGTGACCAAAACCTCTTTAAATTTCTAAAGAATATGTTATCTATTTTTTATTGTACATAGATTACATATCAAATTTGATTGCAGTTTTCTGAAAATGTGTAGTGTCTCTTCTACAAGATTGATCATTTCTTGACTATAAGAAATTTGGTACCAACAGTTGCTGTTTCAGCCACACCCAACATTGTGTTTACAATACAGAAGCTACTCAATAAATATTTAATCAGTGATTCTGGGTTATGTACTGTGGTGACCTCAATGTATAGTAAATCAAACAGTGATCTTTCAAACTGGAAGTAGCCTGTTTGGTCAGAGTCATAGGAAACCTCTAATAGGGTGATAAAGCCACCACTCATTTACCCCAGTCACAGAGCAATAATTATTTTGATGTGTAACCAGGACGTTGTTCTGTTTCTTTTCCCAAGGTAAGACCCACCCTTGGTTATCTGGAGTGAAGGTGGATTCAAAGTTCACATCTGTTTCCTTTGAGGATAAAAGAGACAAACAGAACAAAACAAAACAAAAAGCAAAAAACTCAGCAAAGGGAAAATTGGGCCACACACAAAATCAGTGGCTTTGGAGGCCAGCATAACCTGTTATTTTTGTTTTTGTTTTTGTTTTGTTTTTAATTAGCAGTCTCCTACCTGAACAGAAAAAGAAGATTAAGTGAATTATTGATAACATCCACATTTGGGAGTAGATAACTGATCTGCATTCACTCAAGGCATTGCCTGTTCTAAGTGGAAAACAGCATTTATTTACATTAAATTTTTATTTAGTCTCTATTATTTTTCTTTTTTTTTTCTGAAAGGAACTAAAACAATGCAGTAATACAACTTTGCTTTCCTTGTAAATATGTGAGATTAACACAAGAGGATGTGGCTCATCGGACTGAGCTTATCAAGATATCATGATAAGTCATGCAATTGGTAAGCCAGAGTTCATGAAATCTTTCATTCAATAATCAGTAATTTTGAAGTATTTATTCTGTGTCAGTCACAGGGTATGTGTTTTACATTGGTTATACTGTTTAGCAAACAAACAAACAAACATAATGTAATCATAGGAAAGTTCTCCAAAGTAAAGGATGCTAGAACATGGTAGTCAAAATTGTACTCATCCTTTTAACCCCAAAGTTTATCCTTATTGAGTTCAGGGTATTATAATTTTTTGTTCTTGTGCTATATTCAAGGAATATTAGATGGATTGAGTATCTGCTCAGGCATACTTGGTAAATATTTCTTTCATGAAGAAACACATGAAAGAAGTGAATTTCAGGATGCTACAGTATACTGAAATTATAAATACGATTAAATAAGAATCTCTACTGTAAAGAAACACTAGTCTATTGCTGCAATTCTCATGTAATCAGGCATGTACTATCATAGAGATTAGCATAACGATTGAGGGAATCCAGAAGAGATAACCATTAAGTAAGCTTACAGGTAGTGAGATACAGTTATGAAGAAAAGTTGATACATGAATTGGGCCTTAAAGATGAATAAGAGTTCACCAAATGGAAACTAGGTTATGATATTCTCAGCATATGAATTAGAATGTGCAAAGACATTGAGGTAAGATAGAGTTCAGTGCACACAGGGACCAGTCAATATTCCTGTGTAAATAGACAATATGATCAATATATATCTGAGACTGTCAAGAAATATAATTGAAAAAATATGCTCTGAAAGTTTGTTTTTTGGAGCAGTGTACAGTACCTGGCATGTAACAGGTGGTTAATAAATAATTTGTAAATGAATCTACTATATTTTTATGTAATGCAACCCAGTAGAGAGTTTAATTAAAGCTCTGGATCCTGCGAAGATCACACTAGTTCCTGAATAACAGGAAAAGACAAGCACAATAGGAAAAGACAAGACAAGACAAGAGGAAGGCCTGGGAGTGAGTATGGGAACAAGGTACTAAACCCAAGAAGTATGTCACAGGCCAAACCACGAGGATTGTCTTTTATTGAGGGGAAGGAGAATGGTGGAATCACACACAGTCCAGAGTGCTATTTTCAAAGGATAAAATTAGCAGGAGGTCTGTGTCTGAAGCAGATATATACTGATTTCTAACTATATTACAAAGCTACAGTAATCAAAATGGTATGGTGCTGGCACAGAAACAGACACATAGATCAATGGTATAGAATAGAAAGCCCAGAAATAAATCACACACTTATGGTCAATTAATCTACAACAAAGGAGGCAAGAATATACAATGAGGAAAACATAGTCTCTTCAGTAAGTGGTATGGGAAAACTGAGCAGCTACATGTAAAAGAATTAAATTAGAACATTCTCCCACACCATATACAAAATAAACTCAAAGTGGACTGAAGACCTAAATGTAAGACCAGAAACCATAAAACTCCTAGAAGAAAACATAGGCAGAACACTTTTTGACATAAATCATAACAATTATTTTGGATTTGTCTCCTAAGGCAAAGGAAATAAAAACAAAAATAAACAAATGGAACCTAAGTAAACTTAAAAGCTTTGGCACAGCAAAGGAAACCATTGACAAAACAAAAAGAAAACCTACAGAATGGGAGAAAATATTTGTGAATGATATGACCGATAAGAGGTTAATATCTAAATATATTTTAAAATATATTCATATATGTAACATAAACCGCTCATAATTCAATATCAAAAAAAAAACAAACAACCTGATTAAAAAATGGGGAGAAGACCTGAATAGACATTTTTCTAAAGAAGACATACAGCTGACTAAAAGGCATAGGAAAAGATGTTCATCATTAATCTTCAGAGAAAACACAAATTGAAACAACAATGAGATATCACCTCTCACCTGTCAGAATTACTATTATCAATAAGACCAAAAATAACACATGTGGATATGGAGACAAAGGAACCCTGTTGGTGGGAATGTAAATTTGTGCAGCCACTGTGGAAAACAGTGTGGAGGTTCCTAAAAAACTAAAAATAGAACTACCATATGATTCAGAAATTCCAATTCTGGGTATATATTGGAATACAATGAACACATTAATTGGAAAAGACACGTGCACCCCAATGTTCATAGCAGCATTATTTACAGTAGCCTAGATATGGAAGCAACCTAATTGTCCATCAACAGATGAATGGATAAAGATGTGACATGTGTATATATATACACATTGTACTACTACTCAGCCATAAAAAAATGAAATTTTGCCATTTGCAAGAACATGGATGGACAGAATTATGCTTAGTGAAACAAGTCAGACAGCAAAAGACAAATACTGTATGTTAACACATATATGGAATCTAAAAAATAGATGAAGGAATGAATATAACAAAACAGAAACTGACTCACAGATAGAGAGAGCAAACTAGTGGTTATCAATGGGGAAAGGGAAGGGAGGAGGGGCAAGATAGGGGTAGGGGATTAAGAGGTACAAACTACTATGTATAAAATATATAAACTACAAGAATATATTATACACCCCAAGGAATATAGACACTATTTCATAACTTTAAATGGAGTATAAGCTAAAAAATTTTGAATCATTATGTTGTATACCTGAAACTAATATAATCTGTAAATCAACTATACCTCAGTTAAAAAAAATGATGATTATTAAAACCAAATGTATCCCCAAGTGTGTGCAAATAAAACCAAGGACTTCAGAGAAATCACAAATATTCATTGAGTAATTTTACAAATAATTTATTTTTTTACTTAGTACCACTTCTAGTTAAGTAAGAGCTAAATTGGAAAATTTGCTTTGTCTTTCTATTTGGCTTTCTCTTTATAATTAAAATTTGATTTTGAAAATCACTGCCTCTGGTTGCTCTCACTTGATAGCAGTTATAAACATCAGCAGTCTTCACACTGCAAAGATGTCCTGCCTCCTGCAGAGAGGTTTTCCCATACTTTAGAAGATCAAACATTTCCACATCAGTCCTTGCAATCATGCTCATTTGAGTTCTCATTTTCTCTCAAGGTTTGAGGAATTCCATTAATAATATACAAGGTGGTGTAGAATATGGAACTGAGTTGGGATCAGGGGTTAAAACACACAATAATTGATTTTTTGTTTTTTCCTGTTGTTGGATTTTTTTCCTGAAACCCCTAGATATCAAGGCATGGAAGCTAGATGTCCTGATAAGCATATGTACTTTAGACCATATGGTAAGCAAGGACTTCAGAGTGTCTCTACTCACTATGCCTTCCCTGAGACACCTAGTAAACACTGCAAACCCTTGCCATGCCAAGTATTCCACTGGACATTCAGGATACAGATGAAAGACACAGCCCTGCCCTTAAGGAACTAATGGGCTGATGAGAAACAAGTTACATTAGTGAATGATAGGAACTGTGGAAGAAGCACAGAAGATGGACAATCATGTACCTGAGGACCTCTGACCGTCTTAAAAATTACTGAATAATATCAAATCAACAGAAATCTGCACCTAGAGATTTCTTCACGTGAAAAGGCAATTCTTTCTGACCATTAATTCAGGAGGGAAAAGAAAGATTTACTTCAGTTGCTAAATGGTAAGATAGAACAGATACATTACATGTATTAATATATTATGAATATACATATATATTTATATTAATGTAACAACTTACTTCTTCATTCTGACTTTGGGCCCATATAAAAGAAGGTCAGGGCACTCTTCCCATTTACCCTCTGTTAAAAGTTTTCAAAAGTGACCTGCCGAAAGGTGGGCTATTGAATGGAACGGCTCAGTTGTTTAGAATTTATAAATGCATTGAAATAAACTTCAAGCTTTTGTTGTATCAAACTACAGATATAGAAACTTAGAATTGTAAAGAGTAGAAATGTGGCACTCAGAGAGCTTTTTCAGATTATCTGAGGCAATTTTAAAAATTATTTTAAAGAAGTGGAAACTACTCATAACAGCACTGATAATGGGCTCAAGAACTGGAGAAACAGAATAGGCTTAGATCCAGTCTTGGGGTGCATGGCAGGGATGAGAGTATTCTCCCCCACATTTGCTATTTTCTTTCAAGTGGAAGGGCTCCATTAGCATAAAATATCTGTCCCCTCTTTGACTCCTCACCTTCCTTCCTTGGAAGATGGATTGCTTGTCTGCTTGGTGCATGCAGAAGCTAGAACAAGGCATATATAGAAAAGATGTTCTTCTTTTTCTCTGGAGCCGGCCTGCCTGTGTAGAGCATGAGTGTTGACAGCCCTTGTCTGTGCAGTGAGTTCTTTAGAGACCCCAGCCACTGCGGAAATGGACTTCACAGCTCCATTGTTGTCTGGATGGGAATGGGAAGTCTGTATCCAAAGTTAAGCATCAGGTAGCCCATTTCACCAATGCTGTCTTTATTAGTAATAACAGTAATATTTTGATCTCTGAACAGGGGTGTGCTGGTAAATGTCCTACAACTAACTATACAAGGGAAAAAAAACAAACAAACAAAAAACCCAGATCTGTCACATCTGCAAAGTTCTGTGCTATACATAAACACACCTGGGCTTATTTCAAGCTACTACACTAAACATAGTTGAATGAGGAATTGGGAAGACATGGATATAATCGACTCATAAACCTGCACAAGATGGATTTTGCTCAGAACTCTCTACTATTAACTTTATTATTTTACCTTATTGCTCAGTGGGTTCAGACCCTGGTTATACAAGAAGCATTTACTTAACAACCATCCTCAAACACCAATTTTCAGGTTTCCTGATTTCCAGTTGAATGTGTTTCATACTACATCACCATGTCATTTGTAAACTAGAGTTTCACTACTCATTACATAATCAAATACGTGCACAATTTATATATATATATGTATATAAATGTGTGTGTACTGAGCATATTTATATGTATATATGTATTTACGTAGTGTGAGGGTTATAGTAGTGTTTGTACAGGTATATACATTATCAAAACTTATGGAAAATTTAAAATAAGTGAATTTGATTTTATGTAAATTTTACCTCAATAAAGTTAATTTTTAAAAAGTCAACTTATTCACTTGTAACAAACATAATAAAAATATTAGTAGTAGTTTATATCAGACACAGAAAACCGATGAGATGATAGTAGTGAACTGTTTTACTTACAAATCTTCACCCTTGCTAATTCCATATTTTTGCTCTGTGATTTGCTGTTCCTTCACTGATGTCAAGTACCTATTTAAATGTAAAATAAAGAAAAAAATGAAAAAAATCATAGTACATTGCCATAAAATTGCTATCAAAACATAAACCAAACAGCCAGATTTTGTCCTGTCTATAAGCAGCAATCTTCTTTGAGCTATAACCTACTCCTCTGATTCCTGAACTGGTATGTTTTGATGGAACAAAATTATACGCAGCTTGTCCTTAGCAGCAAATGTTAAACAGATGAAAGTTGCATTAGGCTTATAATTAAGATACTACCTTGACATTGAGTGCTCTTAGTGGACTGGATATCAATTAACTTCTTGAACTTCTGGCACTTTAATTGATCATCTCAATTTTCTATTTTAAATATGAGTTTTAAAATACTTTTCCCCAGAGTTATGGCTTCTGTTTATCTTTTTCCCTTGGGTTACAGTGCGAAACTAATAGATATCAGGTATAATATATCTCCATTGCTCAAATTATAGAAATTATATGCGTTTGGCTTCTAAATACACACACAGACACATACACACACTCACACATTTCAGGTTTTCAGCCTAACACATGGTATGTTATAAGATACTTTTATATAATTTAAAAGATTGATATAGACCTATCACTGAATATTATCACCTGATATTAAATTATATTTTAATGACATAAATGTAAGCTCCAGAAATAAACACATAATAGACACATTTATTCATACACAGGCACATGTGATTTAAGAAAGTAATATAGGTGATATTTTCAGCATCTACATGCAAAAGGATGTGACTAGTTTCTTAATTGCCCTATAAGGGGCTATGCATTCCTACCAGCAGGGGAGCCATCGCTGAAAACATTTCTGAAGCTGTTCTTCTTGAAAATTGCCTTTGGTGCTAACTCTTCCCTGTACTAACCAGTGTTGACTCTTGGCAAAGTCTTGGTCATTGACTTAATATCTCGAAACTGCCAAAGGCATATGGAACCAAGACTAATGAAGATGGCTGGTGGAGAAGGTGAGGACACAGCTTGGAATCAATAACTCAGTGTGACCATGACATAATGAGGCTGTAATTTTCTCTGTATCTTCTAACCTGTGTCTTAAGCTAGACCAGACTCAAATGCAGAGTTCACAACATGCTTTGAACAAATGCATATGAAATCTATTCTTAATTGCTTACTTGAGCTACACAAAATAATATATAAATATTGGCAGCACATTCATTCTTCTTATTTTTATTCCTCTCCTGGAAAGTCCCTATTTGACACCAATGGAACATGATAATTCCCTCATCTTGGAAAAATGTAGTCTAAACTTCCTATGATACTTTCATAGAATTGCAGGTTTAAGACTTCAACTTATCTGTGAAGTGGGCACACAACTCTTAGGTCATGAGTGTTTTGTGAGGATTAAACAATAATGCATGTAAAGTCTATTACGGTATCTGGGCAAAATAGGTGTACAAGAAATGTTAATTATCTTTTTCTCACTCTTCGCTTCTCTTCCCAACTAATAAAATATTCGGGATATTCTAATTTGTTAAATTATGCGTTAATCCAGCAAATCATAAATGCTATAAAATCCACCCCACCCTCCCAAAAAAATTGCAGCCAATTTCAACCCAGCAAAGCAGAAATGCCATGAGTTTTAGGGATATTCATATACCACACATGTCGCTCTTTTGTTCCAGTACAGGAAACTCTTTGGTCTTGTGTGATGAATTCTAACAAAACATCTCAACTTGAAGCAAAACATCTTTTTATTGAAGTACAACTGACATAAAATATTATATTAGTTTCAGATGTACAATGTAGTGATTCGACATTGGTGTACATTTCCAAATGACCACCGCGTAAGTTTAGCTGCCACCTGTCACCATACACGGTTAGTACAATATTATTGACTAAATTTCCATGCTGTGCTTGACATTTCCATGACTTTTTTATTTTATAACTGCAAGTTTGTACTTCTTGATCCCTTTCACCCATTCCCTCCCCCAACAACCTCACTCCTCTCTGGCAACTACCAATCTGTTCTCTGTATCTGTCAGTCTGGGTTTTGTCTTGCTTTGTTCATTTTGTTTTTTAGATTGCACATGTAAGTGAGACAGAGAAAGACAAACACAGCATGATTTCACTTTATGCGGCAAACGATTTTTGTCACATTTTCATCATTTTGCAATTCCTGTAGGTGATGATAAAACACTGAAGAGGATGGGGCATTTTAGACAAACACACATTTACACAGATATATTTTGGATTGATTGGTTGCAAGGAGATAGTATCTATTTTCTTTTTTCTTTTCTAATTTTGGAAAAAACAAAAAACACTGGAATGGAAATATATGCAAAAGCTTTTCAAATAGTATTTATTTTTGGCTCCCAGAAAGCTTAGCTGTGAAGGAAGGTGCTGAAATGTTGATGATGCCGAGTTTGAAATGAACATGTGCCTGAGCCAAGGTTACAGCCCTGAGGAGCCCCCTGCTTCAGCAGTCCCCCACTTAGAGGCAACGTGGGTTCACTCCACACTGTGAAGTGGCTACACACTGTGAACACAAAAGTGGAATGACAGCATTTGGATGAACCTGCTAGTCTAATCTGCATTTTCCCGCACAGGACCCATAATAGCCGTGGAAAAATTCTCCAATCAGACCATTCTACAGATAACAGATGACACCCCTCCTCTGGAGATGCAGCTCTCTTGAATGAATCATTTAATTATATAGTGTTCTTTTCTTCTTTTCTTTCCTTTTTTTTAAGTGGGAGGTGTGGTTTTGAGGTGTCTTTTGAAGAAAGTGGACTTGAACCTGTCATTAACTAGAAAACATTCCGAGAATTCCTCGGCAAATGCAATGGTTTTACACTATGATTTGAATTTCCAGGGAGAGCTTAGAATGGCCTCATTAGGCTCCTGCAAAGGAGACCTCTCCCATTTATTTTTAATTTTGTATCCTTGTTCTTAGGTGTGATAGGAGTGCCTGCTGTGTCCAGCTGCCACATCTCTCCTACCATTTTGGTGCAAAAGTCTATCCCATTATCTTAGTTGACATTGTACATTATGGTTCCTAGAATTATTTCTGAGACAGTTGAAAAGTTTGCTGGGGGTGAAATGTGGGAGGGAGAGATGGGTTAAGAGCCAACTGCAGCACAATACCTCAGAGATAATACAGTGGTGCCTCAGCAAAACTCCTGATGAACATTTGGTGTGGAAAGAGTGTCTTCAGGCTAAGACCCAGATGGTCTGGGCTTAAGGTAAGGAAAACTTAATTGCTTTGCATAAAAACATAGGTTTTCTATAGGCAGAACAGGAAGGAAGAGGGTAAAGATTCTCAGAAATAAAGAGATGCAAAAATTTGTGATAGAAAGATATGACCACGTTTAAGATAAGAGGCAGGGGCTCTGGAAGATAAGGCATCCAAGAGATAGATCTTTGGGCTGACTTCTTTAAAGCTACTTAATAATAAGTACAACAATTTTCACTGAAGCACTATTTACAATAGCCAGGACAAGGAAGCAACTTAAGTGTCCATCAACAGATGAATGGATAAAGAAGATGTGGCACATATATACAATGGAATATTACTCAGCCATAAAAAGAAACGAAATTGAGTTATTTGTAGTGAGGTGGATGGACCTAGAGACTGTCATACAGAGTGAGTAAGTCAGAAAGAGAAAAATAAATACTATATGCTAACACATATATATGGAATCTAAAAAAAAAAAAAAAAAAGGTTCTGATGAACCTAGGGGTAGGACAGGAATATAGACACAGATGTAGAGAATGGACTTGAGGATGCAGGGAGGGGGAAGGGTAAGCTGGGATGAAGTGAGAGAGTAGCACTGACATATATACACTACCAAATGTAAATAGCTAGTGGGAAGCAGTTGCATAGCACAGGGAGATCACCTCGGTGCTTTGTGACCATCTATAGGGGTGAGATAGGGAGGGTAGGAGGGAGACACAAGAGGGAGGGGATATGGGGATATACGTACACATATAGCTGATTCACTTTGTTATACAGCAGAAGCTAACACAACATTGTAAAGCAATTATACTCCAATAAAGATGTTAAAAAAAATATTACAAATTACTTGTTGATTGGCTCTTTACTATTTCTTTGTTGGCATGAACCTCCAAATTCAGTTAATTTCTGTTTGGGAAAATGACCGTGTCAGAGCAGTGCTTTGAGGAAATAAAGGCCAAGGATTTCTGTTGATGTGTTTGTTTTGTTCTCATTATTATTTGGTACAGAAAAGGGAACAACTAAAAGAAACAAGATAGGAGATTTGAGTGGAAACAGAATATTAGATTAATAAGGGATTATGAGAAATACAAGCTCCTGGAAGAATGTCCCAAAACACTGGGAAGTGGATGAATAACCCAGGTTGTCCATAATTTGTATATGAACATTTAATTCATTTTTGTTTAGATGTCATCATTCAGCATAAACCCAAAGTCTTAAAGGCTTGGGGACTGCTTGGATAGCAATCTCAATATTTTCCCTCTGGATTTTTAGAGATGTTTTGTTTAATTAGCTGTAAGTAATTTCTTTGCACGTAGGCATGGATCTTCAGTGTCTACACATAAAATCTAAAATCCTAAGAATTGTATATGTGACTTGTGGGCCCGAACTACTTCTCACCCACATTTCTTGCCTTTCCCTTTAAGACTTTTCAACAAACCTGTTTGCAGAAGAAAAATTTTCCCAAATTTAACCTGGAATAGAAATGATTTACAGGAGTGGGTCATGACACCATCTCTCTAGAAGAGAAAGAACACATGCTGGAGAAGAGAAATTATCTTCTAGAGCGGTAGAGTTCATAGAACCCTCCTTCTCAGGAGCAATTTGTATTCCTGGCAAAATGCTAAGTGATATTCTGCTGAACTCAAACAGGATTAATTCTTATTCTGGGAACTTCACCCTCCCAGTTGAAGGTCAGCTAATTGTCAGTCAAGAATCCAATGGCCTTTAAGGAGATTTTCTTTTCTTTCTGTATCTAACATGATTATCTGTAATTAATAGATAATCCAACAAGTTTACTTATTCTTTCTCTTATTCTACAAAATACCTACTAAGAGTAAACCCTTGAATTAGCCCATTCGGCCTTTTATAAAAGTATCTCACGCAAGACTGTAATAAAACTTTGACTCATACTTACAACCAAGCTGTCTGAAGTTTTCTTTAATACACATGGTAAAATATTTTGGTTGCTTCAAAGCAGCCAAATACAAATTTGAGACCTAAATAGTACAGGCAGCCAGGAGGCTAGGATTACATGAAATAAAAACAAACAAATCAAATCAAATCAAATATTTATTTGTGATCTGAGTAAATATACATATCTTAGAATTCCCTGTTGGAGTGTACTATAGATCTGTACCGTCTTATAGGTTAGCTATTGGGAACAGTGGCTATTGAGGATTTGAAATGTTACTTGTTCAATTGAGATTTGCTGTAAGGGTAAAATACACATCTGATTTTTAATACTCTATTTAAAAACAGAATGCAAAATATCTAATAATATTTACATTGATTACATGTAGAAATACTAATTGGATAAAATTATATATATTAGTAAAATTAATTTTACCTGGCTTTTTTTTTTTTTTATGTGACTTTAACTATGCACATGTAGCTTGTATTTGCAACACACATTATATTTACATTGGTTGGCACTATTATAGATAATAAGAGATTTTTTTATTGGGGTTTTTAAAAATTTTTTTTATTTTGTTCATTTGGTTTTTCAATATGATTTCTAAGAGGGCTAGCTGTAAAAATTATGGAAAGAATTTTGACTTAACTTGGTATGGGATAATAATGAATGAAGCCCTCCATCTGATTGCAGACTAACAAAGTAAATAGATCCTAGATTAAAGCACAACAGTAATTCTGTGTTTCCTTTTGTTTAACAAATATTTACTAAATTTCAAATATACACTGAGCATGGTACTATATCCTGGGGTTACAGTGATAAACAATGCAGGTGTTTTTCTTTTCCTCTCCTTTTTGCAGAGTAAGTGGGTATCAGGCATCACATCTGTAACTACAAGCATGGGGAATATCATAAAAAGGATTTTAAGTGGTGCTACTCGTAAATAACCAATAACCATTGATGAATAACCATAACTAACCTGGAGAGTTTTGAAATGGACTCTCTGATTTAATATTTTTAAACCTGATACCTGAATGATCAATATATATTAGCTAAGTAAAGAGGGATCTTCGGTAAGGAAACTCTTCATTTAGGGCCATTCCTAGAGAGGAATTCTGCCAAGAGCCATCAGGTGCTGAGGGATGAGTGTCCCGGTCCTAAAGGGAGAATCTGAGCAGCACAACACAGTGTTCACTACAGAATTTGTTAGGTTTGAGTTGCTCCAAAATGTCCAACTGTGGCTGCTTATTGGATCCAGAAGTAGATTAACTGTAAACTAATGAATCTCAGGCTTCAGGAGCTTTCTCTGGCAGGGGTCCCTACTAAGGCTCTGGGAAGGACACTGGCAGTGAGTTGGTAGGATCCTATATGTTTGTAAGTTTGCAAAAGTAGAATATTTTAACCACTATTTCTTCCCTCTATATCTCTAACTTTCATCTGAATTCACTGGCAAGGTCACAGGTATTTAGGGATCTGGCCATGGGGAAGATAAAGTAGGGATTCATCACGTTTCATAAACATAATCTTAGAAAGTTATACTTTTAAAATTTAGACTCTCTTTCAAGACTAGTTACTGTTAGCTATTCCAGCATGGGAAGGTCTTTCAGGAATAAGTCTGGTGTACATTATGACACAAAAGTGCAGCACCAGGGGTCATACAATAACATAAACATGTCCTTTGAAGCCTAGTGCCAGAAGCATGTGAATAATGGAGGAGCAATAAAGTTTAACATGTAAGGAACAAACATCTAATCTGTAGAAAATTAGTCTAATCATTAGATGTACTGAATTGTAAACAGAAGAATCAGTTCTCATCAACACCTACTCAAAACAGAAGGTCTCTCCTGTCAAGGATATACTTGAAGTGGAAATGGTTCAGAAGAGAGGACTGTTCTGGAGAACATCATGGGTGTTATACGTGTCCAGCAAGGATCTCACCTAAGGGAAATGGAGGTTATAAGGAGAACTCCCAGAGAGCTTGACACAGGTTCTCAGGAGTTGGCAGAACATAGAGTTGCCCTTTGGTTCTGGCTAAGAAAGTCTAACTGTGAGCAAAAGCTCAGGAGTTGTCCTTTTCTGATATCAGAGCAAAAAGTAGAATGATGCAATCAAGATATACTTCCCTTATGTGCTGTCAGCATAAAGAGCTAGTTAGAAAAGAAGTATTGATCAAATCAAGGACACCGAAGTTGAGGTCCTAAGCAGAGAATCTCTGAGAAATCCACAAAAGTACTCAATGAAAGAACCATCAAAATGACATCTGACACCTTAGGGGCACTAATGCTGGCTCACAACACTGACAGCAATTTCCCTCAAATTACCTTTTCTGCTGAAACTGTCAGGGATAGCAGTTGAATAATATGAGGTGGAAGAAAAAGAAAAAAGCCAACTTTCACCCACTGCCCACTGCAAACTCCCAAGGCTAAATCAGATCAGATCTAGGGCTTTAAATTGGCTAAGAGTTTTGAATGTTTATTATTGCATTAGCCTAAACCAGAGTTATTTGATGATTCAACCAGAGCAGATTTTTAACGTCAGAAAAGCGTAGAAGGGTGGGAAGCATCAGCAAAGTTGTGGAATAGTTCTAAAATTTCAAACAGAAATAGAGAAAGTGCCATCCCAGAGAGGGGAATTGAGGGGACAGCGGAAGAAACAATAAAGCTAGTTATTATATACCTTCTCAAGCCCAGTTGGACAATAAAACAAGTTACACATATTTGAGTTCATTCAAATCTTAATTTTTCATCTTTGTGTATTGAAAAATTAGTTCAATGTTGGATATATACTGGTCACAGAATACATTTTTAATAAATAAATGCTGTGTGTGTGTGTGTGTGTGTGTGTGTGTGTGTGTGTGTGTGTGTGTGTTATGTAATGTAGTGTTTGGGGGAGAGAGGTACTGAAAAGAAGTATCCTGTCTGACTTTGGAACTGGCTAAAGACATGACCTTACCAGTTGGGAAGTTGGGAAGGTAATTTTTCACAGCTATAGGCACCGATGAAGTGCTAAACCCAGTAGGGTTCAGAGGTCTAAGAGGATGAATTTCTTATACTTTATCATCACTCATGAGTGGATATTTAACTACCAAGCTAATCACAAAAGGTTTACATCATCGGAATTAATGAGGAATTAAAACACTTGATTGAATCAAGGGAAATTTTTCAAAGTTATCTGCCATAGGCTATTGATCTCTCAGCAGTTCATTAAACACCTGAAGCAAACATTGCCCTGAGCCGGAAGGGCAATGGGTGGGAGCACAAGAGATTTACAGAGACGGAGCAGGGATGTGATCCATCAGTATCTTCTTTGTCTCTCCTTGTCCACCCCCACTCTCATCCCAGATCTCTTTTCTGTTGATGTGTTGACCTTCTTAGAAGGTCTCCTGTGATTAATGAAGTCAGATAAATATAAGAATGTTCAACACAGAGGTTTAGAAATCATGTAACCTGATGGTCCTTTTTCCTAAAGCTGTATTTGACCAGAGCAAATCCTGACTAAGGAATCAAACTGTGCTTTCCATAAACCAGATATTTACTATTTTTCTAGTTTGACTTCCACACTCCCCCCTCTTTAAAGTCCAGAGTAAATCATGCCTCATGTGGAAAATCACTCACAGGCACCCTGTCTCATAGCCATATATTAACTGTTGCTAATTGCATAATATAGGAGCTTCTTTAAAATATGTGGCAATATAGAAGGAAAGGGAAAGTGATACTTAAGCAAGAATAGAAGCTGAGTGTTATCTTGAAAGTTGATTAAAAAAATCAAAGTCGTTTAATAATTTTTCAAGTATAGAAGAACCAACAGATATCAAATCTCCTAATGAAATAACAGTAGGTAACTAGTGCATGGAAGATCAATGGATAGATACATAGATAGATATATAAAGTTATACTTATACTTTAATGAATGTATTTAAATTAATTTTATTCCTTTCTCCTGGATCATTGACCAGTTTAACATATATTTATTAGCCACCTATATTGTTAGGAAGTGTGCTACATAATTAAGGAGAGAAGATGAGTAGGAGGTAACCATGACTTGAGGGATCACAGTCTTTAAGAGACAACAAGTGAACAGAGAATCATAAGACAGGTAAACTGAGCTCCGATGGAGGCACTCTGCTTTCCGGGAATCTCAGCAGAAGGGTCGCCAGGGTTGGAGGGTGTTATGGACTGAATTGTGTCAACCTCCCCAAATCCATATGTTGAAATCCTAATTCTCAGGGCCTCAGAATGTGACTGTGTTTGAGATAGGGTCTTTTAAGAGGTAATTAAGGTAAAACGGGGTCATTAGGGTGGCTCTAATCCAGCACAATTTAGAGGAGATTAGGACACAGAGGGAAGACCAGGTAAGGACACAGGGAGAAGAGGCCATCTAGAGCCCAAGGAAAGAAGCCTCAGAAGGGACCAAACCTACTGATACCCTGATTTTTTACCTTTAGCTTACAGGACTGTGAGACAATAAGTTTCTGTTGCTTAAGCCACCCAGTCTGTATTAATTTGTTACAGCAGTCCTAGCAAACCAATACAGAGGGCAAGTATCTGTGAAGGGTATCCTAACTTTATCAGGTTCTGACATTATCAGTGGAGGCAGATTTAGGGGAAATGATAGTGTCTGTCTCCAAACAGAGAGAAAAATACATGCAAAATTCAGGCAATGAGAGAGAGCAGGAAACATTAAAAAACTCAAAGTGTGAAATGCAAATCAAAACCACAATGAGGTATCACTTCACACGAGTCAGAATGGTTGTCATCAGAAAGTCTACAAGTGATAAATGCTGGCGAGGGTATGGAGAAAAGAGAACGCTCCTACACTGTCGGTGGGAATATAAACTGGTGAAGTCACTATGGAGAACAGTGTGGAGTTTCCTTAAAAAATTAAAAATAGAACTGCCATATGACTCAGCAATCCCACTCCTGGGCATACATCCAGAAAAGACAAAAACTCTACTTGAAAAGATACATGCACCCCAGTGTTCATAGCAGCACTATTTACAATAGCCAATATATGAAAGCAACCCAAATATCCATTGACAGATGAATGGATAAAAAAGATGTGAGATATAGATAGATAGACAGATAGATAGATATCTATAATGGAATATTACTCAGCCATAAAAAATGAAATAATTCCATTTACAGCAACATGGATGGACCTAGAGATTATCATACTAAGGGAAGTAAGACCGAGAAAGGCAAATATCACATGATATCACTTATATGCGGAATCTAAAAAATGATACAAATGAACTTAATTACAAAAAATAAGAAATAGGCTCACAGACATAGAAAACAAATTTATGGTTACCAAAGGGAGAAGGGCAGAGAGGGAGGGGTAAATTAGGAGTCTGGGATTAACAGATACACACTACTATATATAAAATAAACAACAAGGACCTACTGTATAGCACAGGGAACTATATTCAATATCTTGTAATAACCTATAATGGAAAAGATTCTGAAAAAGAATATATATATTGAATTATATATATATATTGAATATATATATATTGAATTATATATATATATTGAATATATATATATTGAATTATATATATATATAATATATATATACTGAATTACTTTACTGTACACCCGAAACTAAGACAACATTGTAAATCAACTATACTTCAATAAAACAAAGCAAAACAAAACCCTAAGTGTATCTGACTGGAGGACAGAATGGGAATACGCATGGCAAGATGAATCTGGGCTCTCAGCAGGCTTCAGATCTCAGAGGGTAGCAAGTGGTTGGTTAACAGGAGCCATGGACTTCCTAGCAAGAAAATAAAAAGAGTCCTACAGTGTTGAGGATGATACACTGGCAAAGTTGAATTTCACCCTCTGCTTCATCTTTGGATATTTTGAACATTCTCTGCTTTGTGACTATTTGCTAACCTCACCTGTAATGGGGAAAGCCACATGACACAACCCACAAAAAAAGCCACCTTTACAAAAGGACATTAATTTATTGGCAGAGATTCTGAGGGGTGCTAGAATGGACTAATCACAACAGATGGAGACAGGTCGCTTGAGAAAGTGAACAGCTTCATGTCTGTGTTTCTTTTTCATGATTTCAAATTTATAACAAAATTAATACAACTTATCACCAGAGATTGATGGCATTTTAAAAGCAATGAGTAACCAGAGGTGTGAAACGTTTTACTATATATCTGAACACAGTCATTAGTTAAAACAAGAAATGTTCTTTAAACTATGAGATGGATGACTGGATAAGTGAATAGAGTTCAGCCACTGGCTAATATTATTTGATAATACAACTGAGACTGTTATGTTTTATAAAGCAAGATTTGATCATATTAAGGAAGAAGCCCAAGTCATACTATATTGAAAGAAGAAGTCTTGAATAACGGTTAAATGCATGGATTACAGAACCACAGGCTCTCAGTTCAAATCCTACCTCTACCACATATTAGCTGTTTAATCTCAGGAAAGTAACACAGCCTCTCTGTGCTTCATTTTTCTCATATTAAAGTCATTTCAAGAATGATGACAGAAAGCATTATGGGATGTGCCAGCTGCTGTAATAAATGTTTTATATATACATATATGTATTATCTTCTTTAATCCTCAGAACCTGTAAATATAAGCATTATCATTAACCCCATTTTATTCATCAAGAAACTGGGACAGAGAGTGGTTAATTAATCAGCCCAAAGTCACACAGCTAGTAGTGACAAAGCTGAGATGTGAACCCAGACGATCTCTCTCCAGGGTCTATGCTTTCTTTATAATCTACTAGTTCCATAAGATTATTAGCACTATTATTGTTATTATTATAAATACTTATTATAGGAACACACTCTCCATTCAATTAACTTACTCCATACTTAGGTGTTTTTGCACATATCTGATCTCACCTTATCCTGAGCCTTAAGCAGATTGTCTCGAACTAGACCTCGGTTCCCGTCTTCCTATCCAGCACTCTGGTTGGCACCTTTCTCCCGAAGGGTCTCAGTTCTCCAGAATTGCCTTCAGTTGTATGCTCACTTGTAGCTGGATTTCGCTGTCAGATCAATGCTTCCTTGCTCAGTTCTTTGGTTTTGGTTCCAGGACATCTTCAACTTATTCATTTTCTTCCTTAAAGCTCCTTCACATCGGACCCATTTCACCCTCAACTCTGGGTCTGCTTCTTGCTCACTGGCACCAACTGACTTCTCCAACTACAAATGACTTTCTTCCCCCTCCTCCCTTGATGTAAAACTTCATGTTTTCCAACACAATAAGGGAATCCAGAATGTATAAATTCAGGTGGAATGTAGTTTGTGAGAGCCTGGGCTTTGGAGAAGGAAACCTTCAATTTGAACTTGACCCTATCATTTGTTAATTGTGTGACCTCAGATGAAGTTCTTGATGTCCCTGAACCCAGGTAACTTTTCGTACCATGTAGATGACATCAGCCCCACCCTCAGAGAGTTGCCTTAAGGATTAAAAGAGGCAACATGTGCAAATGCCTGGGTGCAGGTCGCAGTACTCAGTAAGTCCTCAGTAAAGTGATATGTTTATTATTTTTAATTTTGCTTAAGGTAATGTAATTTACATTGCCAGAACTATTAGATACACAAGCAACAAATGGCAAGGCACATGGGATAATAAATTTTTCCTGCTTAAAACCTGCAAAATCTTCTAATTACCTCCTAAATGAGTTTCCTAAGTTGATATCTGCTTATCTCTTTTACCTCATAGCCATCTATCCTGCCATGCTTTATATTCCAATAACAACGAATTATATTCTTCCTCAAAAAACACCATATGTCTTTGCATTTACAGAGTGTGTTCCTTAATACTAAGGATCTCCATTCATTCATTTCCCAACCTGGAAAGGTCCTACTAAACCTTATGAATCCAACTCAAGTAAAGATCCCTCTTCTACCCTCTCTGAGAATCCAGGTTCACAATCTCCAACTGAAGCTGAACAAGTGTTCCTCTCTGTGCAGCCCGTGGGCCTTGAAAGTGCATCCAGTAGCATGCTCGTTCTGATAAATGTATACATTTTTAGTGATAGCCCTATCATTCTAGGTCTCACCTAGATTCTGAGTTCTTTATCCCATCACTGGTATGTCCTCAAGACTTAGTAAAGATTCCTGATACTTACCAGGAGTCCAAGTTTTGAATGAATGAATCAACGCATGAAAACTTTAATGAATAGCAGTAAATTAGACTACTTTTAAGGCACTTTCTGACAAGTTCCAGCAGCTGCAACCAGAGATCACAGATAGAGGCATTTCTCTTTATATTTTCAAGAATTTGATGTAAAGTTTCTGTGTTATCTAGTTTGCAGGTTGATATATATTACATATTAAGCATATGTTTGATCTTTACATAACTGGCTTCAATTTCCCTCTATAAATTGTGACAATTGGCATAAATAATACTCCGGGTTTTTTTTCCTAAAACTATACCCATGTTGAGGCAGCACTGTGGAGTAGAAGGAATATGTGCTTTAGATCCACACTGCTTATTAGCTGGATGGACTCTAGCTACTTAGTTTTGCTGAGGCAGTTTTTCTCCATCTTTAAAGAGGGTTTATAATCCCAATTTGCAAGGCTTTGTTAAAAATTAAAAATCATAATATTATACATTAATGTGCAGGATTTAAAAAGCACTAAATAAATAGAAAATATCACTACTATTAATTATTGATTACTATTGACATACTATTTCATTTTTAACATCTTTATTGGAGTATAATTGCTTTACAATGGTGTTAGTTTCTGCTTTACAAAAAAGTGAATCAGCTATACATATACATATATCCCCATATCTCCTCCCTCTTGCATCTCCCTCCCACCCTTCCTATCCCACCTCTCTAGGTGGTCACAAAGCACCGAGCTGATCTCCCTGTGCTATGTGGCTGCTTCCCACTAGGTATATATTTTACATTTGGTAGTGTATATATGTCCATGACACTCTCTCACTTTGTCCCAGCTTACCTTTCCCCCTCCCCGTATCCTCAAGTCCATTCTCTAGTAGGTCTGCGTCTTTATTCCTGTCTTGCCACTAGGTTCTTCATGACCATTGTTTTGTTTGTTTTTTAGATTCCATATATATGTTAGCATACAGTATTTGTTTTTCTCTGACTTACTTCACTCTGTATGACAGGCTCTAGGTCCATCCACCTCACTACAAATAACTCAATTTTGTTTCTTTTTATGGCTGAGTAATATTCCATTGTATATATGTGCCACATCTTTATCCATTCATCTGTGGATGGACACTAAACGTTGCTTCCATGTCCTGGCTATTGTAAATAGAGCTGCAATGAACATTGTGGTAAATGACTCTTTTTGAAGTATGGTTTTCTCAGGGTATATGCCCAGTAGTGGGATTGCTGGGTCGTATGGTAGTTCTATTTTTAGTTTTTGAAGGAACCTCCATACTGTTCTCCATAGTGACTGTATCAATTTACATTCCAACCAACAGTGCAAGAGGGCTCCCTTTTCTCCACACCATCTCCAGCATTTACTGTTTGTAGATTTTTTGATGATGGTCATTCTGACCAGTGTGAGATGATATCTCATTGTAGTTTTGATTTGCATTTCTCTAATGATTAATGATGTTGAGCATTCTTTCATGTGTTTGTTGGCAATTTGTATATCTTCTTTGGAGAAAGGTCTATTTAGGTCTTCTGCCCATTTTTGGATTGGGTTGTTTGTTTTTATATTGAGCTGCATGAGGTGCTTGTATATTTTGGAGATTAATCCTTTGTCAGTTGCTTCATTTGCAAATATTTTCTCCTATTCTGAGGGTTGTCTTTTCGTCTTGTTTATGGATTCCTTTACTGTGCAAAAGCTTTTAAGTTTCCTTAGGTCCCATTTGTTTATTTTTGTTTTTATTTCCATTTCTCTAGGAGGTGGGTCAAAAAGGATCTTGCTGTGATTTATGTCATAGAGTGTTCTGCCTGTTTTCCTCTAAGAGTTTAATAGTGTCTGGCCTTATATTTAGGTCTTTAATTCATTTTGAGTTTATTTTTGCGTATGGTGCTGTTAGGGAGTGTTCTAATTTCATTCTTTAACATGCAGCTGTCCAGTTCTCCCAGCACCAATTACTGAAGAGGCTGTCTTTTCTCCATTGTATATTCTTGCCTCCTTTATCAAAGATAAGGTGACCATATGTGCGTGGGTTTATCTCTGGGCTTTCTATCCTGTTCCATTGATATATATTTCTGTTATTGTCCCAGTTCCATACTGTCTTGACTACTGTCAAATCTGGGAACCTAATTCCTCCAGCTCCATTTTTCTTTCTCAAGATTGCTTTGGATAGATTCTGGGGATTAACCAAGATGGCAGAGTAGAAGGACATGCTCTCACTCCCTCTTGCAAGAGCACCAGAATCACAACTGGCTGCTGGACAATCATTGACAGGAAGACTCTGGACTTCACCAAGGAGGATACCCCACGTCCAAGGACAGAGGAGAAGCCACAGTGAGACGGTAGGAAGTGCGCAATCAGAGTACAATCAAATCCCATAACTGCTGGGTGGGTGGCTCACAGACTGGCGAACACTTATACCACAGAAGTCCACCCACTGGAGTGAAGGTTCTGAGCCCCACGTCAGGCTTCCCAACCTGGGGGTCCGGAAACGGGAGGAGGAATTCCTAGAGAATCAGACTTTGAAGCCTAGTGGGAATTGATTGCAGGATTTTGACAGGACTGGGGGAAACAGAGACCCCACTCTTGGAGGGCACACACAAAGTAATGTGTGCATCGGGACCCAGGGGAAGGAGCAGTGACCCTGGGGGAGACTGAACCAGACCTACCTGCTGGTGTTGGGGGGTCTCCTGCAGAGGCGAGTGGTTGCTCTGTTTCACCGTGGGGATAAGGACACTGGCAGCAGAGGTTCTGGGAAGTTCTCCTTGGTGTGAGCCCTCCCAGAGTCTGCCATTAACCCCACCAAAGAGCACGGGTAGGCTCCAGTGTTGGGTTGCCTCAGGCAAAACAACCAACAGGGAGAGAACCCAGCCCCACCCATCAACAGTCAAGTGGATTAAGGTTTTACTGAGCTCTGACACCACAGCAACAGGGAGGGAACCCAGCCCCACCCATCAACAGTTAAGTGGATTAAGGTTTTACTGAGCTCTGACCGCCACAGCAACAGTCAGCTCTACCCACCACCAGAGCCTCCCATCAAGCCTCTTAGATAGACTCAACCACCAGAGGGCAGACAGCAGAAGCAAGAAAAACTACAATCCTGCAGCCTGTGGACCAAAAACCACAGTTACAGAAAGATAGAGAAGATGAAAAGGCAGAGGGCTATGTACCAGATGAAGGAACAAGAAAAAACCCCAGAAAAACAACTAAATGAAGTGGAGATAGGCAACCTTCCAGAAAAAGAATTCAGAATAATGATAGTGAAGATGATCCAGGACCTTGGAATAAGAATGGAGGCAAAGATTGAGAAGATGCAAGAAATGATTAACAAAGGCCTAGAAGAATTAAAGAACAAACAAACAGAGATGACCAATACAATAACTGAAATGAAAACTACACTAGAAGGAATCAATAGCAGAATAACTGAGGCAGAAGAACGGATAAGTGACCTGGAAGACAGAATGGTGGAATTCACTGCTGCGGAACAGACTAAAGAAAAAAGAATGAAAAGAAATGAAGACAGCCTAAGAGACCTCTGGGACAACATTAAACGCAACAACATTCGCATTATAGGGGTCCCAGAAGGAGAAGAGAGAGAGAAAGGACCCGAGAAAATATTTGAAGAGATTATAGTCGAAAACTTCCCTAATATGGGAAACGAAATAGCCACCCAAGTGCAGGAAGCACAGAGAGTCCCATACAGAATAAACCCAAGGAGAAACACGCCGAGACACATAGTAATCAAAGTGACAAAAATTAAAGACAAAGAAAAATTATTGAAAGCAGCAAGGGAAAAACGACAAATAACATACAAGGTAACTCCCATAAGGTTAACAGCTGATTTCTCAGCAGAAACTCTGCAAGCCAGAAGGGAGTGGCATGATATACTTAAAGTGATGAAAGGGAAGAACCTACAACCAAGATTACTCTACCCGGCAAGGATCTCATTTAGATTTGATGGAGAAATCAAAAGCTTTACAGACAAGCAAAAGCTAAGAGAATTCAGCACCACCAAACCATCTCTACAACAAATGCTAAAGGAACTTCTCTAAGTGGGAAACACAAGAGAAGAAAAGGACCTACAAAAACAAACCCAAAACAGTTAAGAAAATGGTCATAGGAACATACATATCGATAATTACCTTAAACGTGAATGGATTAAATGCCCCAACCAAAAGACATACACTGGCTGAATGGATACAAAAACAAGACCCATATATATGCTGTCTACAAGAGACCCACTTTAGACCTAGGGACACATACAGACTGAAAGTGAGGGGATGGAAAAAGATATTCCATGCAAATGGAAATCAAAAGAAAGCTGGAGTAGCAATACTCATATCAGATAAAATAGACTTTAAAATAAAGAATGTTACAAGAGACAAGGAAGGACACTACATAATGATCCAGGGATCAATCCAAGAAGAAGATATAACAATTATAAATATATATGCACCCAACATAGGAGCACCTCAATACATAAGGCAACTGCTAACAGCTATAAAAGAGGAAATCGACAGTAACACAATAATAGTGGGGGACTTTAACACCTCACTTACACCAATGGACAGATCATCCAAAATGAAAATTAATAAGGAAACAGAAGCTTTAAATGACACAATAGACCAGATAGATTTAATTGATATTTATAGGACATTCCATACAAAAACAGCAGATTACATGTTCTTCTCAAGTGCGCACGGAACATTCTCCAGGATAGATCACATCTTGGGTCACAAATCAAACCTCAGTAAATTTTTAAGAAAATTGAAATCATATCAAGCATCTTTTCTGACCACAACGCTATGAGATTAGAAATGAATTACAGGGAAAAAAACGTAAAAAAGACAAACACATGGAGGTTAAACAATACGTTACTAAATAACCAAGAGATCACTGAAGAAATCAAAGAGAAAATAAAAAAATACCTAGAGACAAATGACAATGAAAACACGACGACCCAAAACCTATGGGATGCAGCAAAAGCAGTTCTAAGAGGGAAGTTTATAGCTATACAAGCCTACCTAAAGAAACAAGAAAAATCTCAAGTAAACAATCTAACCTTACACCTAAAGTAACTAGAGAAAGAAGAACAAACAAAACCCAAAGTTAGCAGAAGGAAAGAAATCATAAAGATCAGAGCAGAAATAAATGACATAGAAACAAAGAAAACAATAGCAAAGATCAATAAAACTAAAAGTTGGTTCTTTGAGAAGATAAACAAAATTGATAAGCCAATAGCCAGACTCATCAAGAAAAAGAGGGAGAGGACTCAAATCAATAAAATCAGAAATGAAAAAGGAGAAGTTACAACAGACACCGCAGAAATACAAAGCATCCTAAGAGACTACTACAAGCAACTTTATGCCAATAAAATGGACAACCTGGAAGAAATGGACAAATTCTTAGAAAGGTATAACCTTCCAAGACTGAACCAGGAAGAAACAGAAAATATGAACACACCAATCACAAGTAATTAAAATGAAACTGTGATTAAAAATCTTCCAACAAACAAAAGTCCAGGACCAGATGGCTTCACAGGTGAATTCTATCAAACATTTAGAAAAGAGCTAACACCCATCCTTCTCAAACTCTTCCAAAAAATTGCAGAGGGAGGAACACTCCCAAACTCATTCTATGAGGCCACCATCACCCTAATACCAAAACCAGACAAAGACACTACAAAAAAAGAAAATTACAGACCAATATCACTGATGAATATAGATGCAAAAATCCTCAACAAAATACTAGCAAACAGAATCCAACAACACATTAAAAGGATCGTACACCACGATCAAGTGGGATTTATCCCAGGGATGCAAGGATTCTTCAATATATGCAAATCAATCAATGTGATACACCATATTAACAAATTGAAGAATAAAAACCATATGATCATCTCAATAAATGCAGAAAAAGCTTTTGACAAAATTCAACACTTATTTATGATAAAAACTCTCCAGAAAGTGGGCATAGAGGGAACCTACCTCAACATAATAAAGGCCATATATGACAAACCCACAGCAAACATCATTCTCAATGGTGAAAAACCAAAAGCATTTCCTCTAAGATCAGGAACGAGACAAGGATGTCCACTCTCACCACTATTATTCAACATAGTTCTGGAAGTCCTAGCCACAGCAATCAGAGAAGAAAAAGAAATAAAAGGAATACAAATTGGAAAAGAAGAAGTAAAACTGTCACTGTTTGCGGATGACATGATACTATACATACAGAATCCTAAAACTGCCACCAGAAAACTGCTAGAGTTAATTAATGAATATGGTAAAGTTGCAGGATACAAAATTAATGCACAGAAATCTCTTGCATTCCTATACACTAATGATGAAAAATCTGAAAGAGAAATTATGGAAACACTCGCATTTACCATTGCAACAAAAAGAATAAAATACCTAGGAATAAACCTACCTAGGGAAACAAAAGACCTGTATGCAGAAAACTATAAGACACTGATGAAAGAAATTAAAGATGATACCAACAGATGGAGAGATATACCATGTTCTTGGATTGGAAGAATCAACACTGTGAAAATGACTATACTACCCAAAGCAATCTACAGATTCAATGCAATCCCTATCAAATTACCAATGGCATTTTTTACGGAGCTAGAACAAATCATCTTAAAATTTGTATGGAGACACAAAAGACCCCGAATAGCCAAAGCAGTCTTGAGGGAAAAAAATGGAGCTGGAGGAATCAGACTCCCTGAGTTCAGACTATACTACAAAGCTACAGTAATCAAGACAATATGGTACTGGCACAGAAACAGAAACATAGATCAATGGAACAAGATAGAAAGCCCAGAGATTAACCCACACACCTATGGTCAACTAATCTATGACAAAGGAGGCAAAGATATACAATGGAGAAAAGACAGTCTCTTCAATAAGTGGTGCTGGGAAAACTGGACAGCTACATGTAAAAGAATGAAATTAGAATACTCCCTAACACCATACACAAAAATAAACTCAAAATGGATTAGAGACCTAAATATAAGACTGGACACTATAAAACTCTTAGAGGAAAACATAGGAAGAACACTCTTTGACATAAATCACAGCAAGATCTTTTTTGATCCACTTCCTAGAGTAATGGAAATAAAAACAAAAATAAACAAGTGGGACCTAATGAAACTTCAAGGCTTTTGCACAGCAAAGGAAACCATAAACAAGACGAAAAGACAACCCTCAGAATGGGAGAAAATATTTGCAAATGAATCAACGGACAAAGGATTAATCTCCAAAATATATAAACAGCTCATTCAGCTCAATATTAAAGAAACAAACACTCCAATCCAAAAATGGGCAGAAGACCTAAATAGACATTTCTCCAAAGAAGACACATAGACGGCCACGAAGCACATGAAAAGATGCTCAACATCACTAATTATTAGAGAAATGCAAATCAAAACTACAATGAGGTATCATCTCACTCCTGTTAGAATGGGCATCATCAGAAAATCTACAAACAACAAATGCTGGAGAGGGTGTGGAGAAAAGGGAAACCTCTTGCACTGTTGGTGGGAATGTAAATTGATACAGCCACTATGGAGAACAATATGGAGGTGCCTTAAAAAACTAAAAATAGAATTACCATATGACCCAGCAATCCCACTACTGGGCATATACCCAGAGAAAACCGTAATTCAAAAAGACACATGCACCCGAATGTTCATTGCAGCACTATTTACAATAGCCAGGTCATGGAAGCAACCTAAATGCCCATCAACAGACGAATGGATAAAGAAGATGTGGTACATATATACAATGGAATATTACTCAGCCATAAAAAGGAACGAAATTGAGTCATTTGTTGAGACGTGGATGGATCTAGAGACTGTCATACAGAGTGAAGTAAGTCAGAAAGAGAAAAACAAATATCATATATTAATGCATGTATGTGGAACCTAGGAAAATGGTACAGATGAGCCAGTTTGCAGGGCAGAAGTTGAGACACAGATGTAGAGAATGGACATATGGACACCAAGGGGGGAAAACTGCGGTGGGGTGGGGATGGTGGTGTGCTGAATTGGGCGATTGGGATTGACATGTATACACTGATGTGTATAAAATTGATGCCTAATAAGAACCTGCAGTATAAAAAAACAAACAAACAAAACAACTAATACTAAAGTTTCATTGGGTTATTTGTATGGAAATATGTTAATATAAATGTTTCAGACATTACATGAAATTTCTAAAAATCTTATATTTGTATTTGTATGGAAATATGTATGGAAATATGTTAATATAAATGTTTCAGACATTACATGAAATTTCTAACAATCTTATATGTTCTGGTATAATGTTATAAGTAATAATCCTAGTTATTACTTTAAAATGTATATCTCAGAAATAACTAATTTTCTTGTCAACTGCATTATTATGAACTTTCATCAAATCTTTAACCGTGGTCATTTTTAAGTCTTTTGTCATTTACGGACAGTTCTGGGTGTACTCTGATGATTCTGTAAATATGTTCCTATAAAAGGGTTTCATCTTCAAGAAATTCATGGAAAAGACTCTGACAAGTACAGGTTTCTGGTAACTGACTGTACTGCTGAACTGAATGAATAAGCATTTTCAGAACTCTAATGAAAAACTGATGAACTCATAGAAGTGCTAACAAAAGATCAAGATGAAAAAAAAAATTAATTACATGGGACTGAGTGAACTGATGAGGATGAGTATAATTTTTGTGACTTTCTGTCTGAATTTAAAAAAAAAAATCCCACAAGGACTCAGAGGCAAAGAATATACAAATCAATTTTCACTGCAAAGTAAAGGAGCTGTTACAGTGGAGGATTACTGGACTAAATGTCAATATTATGACATAGTATGAGTGTGTTTCATGTTTGGTAATTGCAATCATTGTTGCTTTTGTTGTGGTCATCCATGTACAATGCTTGGTGTCAGTCTATTTATCTCTTGTAAAAATAAAATACATTGTGTGTGTGTGAAAAAAAAAAAAAAAAAAAAAAGATTGCTTTGGCTATTGGGAGTCTTTTGTGTTTCCAAACAAATTGTTCAATATTTTGACCTAGCTCCATGAAAAATGCCATTGGTAGTTTGATAGGGATTGCAGTGAATCTGTTGATTGCTTTGGGTAGAATAGTCATTTTCACAATGTTGATTCTTCCAATCCAAGAACATGGTATATCTCTCCATCTGTTTATATCATCAATTTCTTTCATCACTGTATTATAGTTTTCTGCATACAGGTGTTTTGTATCCTTAGGTAGGTTTATTCCTAGGTATTTTATTCTTTTTGTTGCAATGGTAAATGGGAGTGTTTCCTTAATTTCTCTTTCAGATTTTTCATCATTAGTGTATAGGAATGCAAGAGATTTCTGTGCATTAATTTTGTATCCTGCTACTTTACCAAATACATTGATTAGCTCTAGTAGTTTTATGGTAGCATCTTTAGGATTCTATCTGTATAGTGTCATGTCATCTGCAGACAGTGACAGCTTTACTTCTTTTCCAATTTGGATTCATTTCTTTCTTTTTCTTCTCTTATTGCTGTGGCTAAAACTTCCAAAACTATGTTGAATAATAGTGGTGAGAGTGGACAACCTTGTTTTTCCTGATCTTAGGGGAAATGGTTTCAGTTTTTCACCATTGAGAATAATGTTGGCTGTGGGTTTCTCATATATGGCCTTTATTATGTTGAGGTAAGTTCCCTCTATGCCTACTTTCTGGAGGGTTTTTATCATAAATGTGTGTTGAATTTTGTCAAAAGCTTTTTCTGCATCTATTGAGATTATCATATGGTTTTTATTCTTCAGTTTGTTAATATGGTGTATCACATTGATTGATTTGCGTATATTGAAGAATCCTTGCATCCCTGGGATAAAACTGACTTGATCATGGTGTATGATCCTTTTAATATGCTGCTGGATTCTGTTTGCTAGTATTTTGTTGAGGATTTTTGCTTCTTTGTTCATCAGTGATATTGGCCTGTAGTTTTTGTTCTTTGTGACATCTTTGTCTGGTTTTGGTATCAGGGTGATGGTGGCCTTGTACAATGAGTTGGGGAGTATTCCTTCCTCTGCTATATTTTGGAAGAGTTTGAGAAGGATAGATGTTAGCTCTTCTCTAAATGTTTGATAAAATTCGCCTGTGAAGCCATCTGATCCTGGGCTTTTGTTTGTTGGAAGATTTTTAATCACAGTCTCAATTTCAGTGCTTGTGATTGGACTGTTTATGTTTTCTATTTCTTCTTGTTTCAGTCTCAGAAGGTTCTGCTTTTCTAAGAATTTGTCCATTTCTTCCAGGTTGTCAGTTTTATTGGCATATAGTTGCTTGTAGTAATCTCTCATGATCCTTTGTATTTCCATAGTGTCAGTTGTTACTTCTCCTTTCTCATTTCTAATTCTACTGATTTCAGTCTTCTCCCTTTTTTCCTTGATGAGTCTGGCTAATGGTTTATCAATTTTATCTTCTCAAAGAACCAGTTTTTAGTTTTACTGAACTTTGCTATTGTTTTCTTCATTTCTTTTTCATTTATTTCTGATTTGATCTTTATGATTTCTTTCTGTCTGCTAACTTTGGGGCTTTTTGTTCTTCTTTCTCTAATTGCTTTAGGTGTAAGGTTAGGTTGTTTATTTGAGATGTTTCTTGTTTCTTGAGTTAAGATTTTATTGCTATAAACTTCCCTCTTAGAACTGCTTTTGCTGCATTCCATAGGTTTTGGGTCGTCATGTTTTCATTGTCACTTGTTTCTAGGTATTTTTTGATTTCCTCTTTGATTTCTTCAGTGATCTCTTGGTTATTAAGTAGTGTATTGTTTAGGCTCCATGTGTTTCTATTTTTTACAGATCTTTTCCTGTAGTTGATATCTAGTCTCATAGCATTGTGTTCAGAAAAGATACTTGATATAATTCAATTTTCTTAAATCTACCACGGCTTGATTTGTGACCCAAGATATGATCCTGGAGAATGTTCCATGAGCACTTTAGAAGAGAGTGTATTCTGTTGTTTTTGGATGGAATGTCCTATAAATATCAATTAAGTCCACCTTGTTTAATGTATCATTTAATGCTTGTGTTTCCTTTTTTATTTTCATTTTGGATGATCTGTCCATTGGTGAAAGTAGGTTATTAAAGTCCCCTACTATGATTGTGTTACTGTCGATTTCCCCTTTTATGGTTGTTAGCATTTGCCTTACGTACTGAGGTGCTACTATGTTGGGTGCATAAATATTTACAATTGTTATATCTTCTTCTTGGATTGATCCCTTGATCATTATGTAGTGTCCTTCTTTGTCTCTTGGAATAGTCTTTATTTTAAAGTCTATTATGTCTGATATGAGAATTGTTACTCCAGCTTTCTTTTGATTTCCATTTGCATGGAATATCTTTTTCCATCCCCTCACTTTCAGTCTGTATGTGTCCCTAGGTCTGAAGTGGGTCTTTTGTAGAGAGCATATACATGGGTCTTGTTTATGTATCCATTCAGCCAGTCTATCTCTTTTGGTTGGAGCATTTAATCCATTTACATTTAAGGTAGTTATCGATATGTATGTTCCTATTACCATTTTCTTAATTGTTTTGGGTTTGTTATTGTAGGTCTTTTCCTTCTCTTGTGTTTCCTGCCTAGAGAAATTCCTTTAGTGTTTGTTGTAAAGCTGGTTTGGTGGTGCTGAATTCTCTTAGCTTTTGCTTCTCTGTAAAGGTTTTGATTTCTCCGTCAAATCTGAATCAGATCCTTGCTGGGTAGAGTAATCTTAGTTGTAGGTTTTTCCCCTTCATCACTTTAATCTCTTCAAATATTTTCTCAGTCCCTTTCTTTTTCTCTTCTTCTTCTGGGACCCCTACAATTCGAATGTTTAGGCATTTAATGTTGTCCCAGAGTTCTCTGAGACTGTCCTCAATTCTTTTCATTCTTTTTTCTTTATTCAGCTCTGTGGTAGTTATTTCCACTATTTTATCTTCCAGCTCACTTATCCGTTCTTCTGCCTCAGTTATGCTGTTATTGATTCCTTACAGAGAATTTTAATTTCATTTATCGTGTTGTTCATCATTGTTTGTTTGCTCCTTAGTTCTTCTAATTCCTTGTTAAACGTTTCTTGTATTTTCTCCATTCTATTTCCAAGATTTTGGATCATCTTTACTATCATTACTCTGAATTCTTTTTCAGGTAGATTGCCTATTTCCTCTTCATTTGTTTGGTCTGGTGGGGTTTTACCTTCCTCCTTCATCTCTTGTGTGTTTCTCTGTCTTCTCATTTTGCTTAACTTACTGTGTTTGGGGTCTCCTTTTCACAGGTTCGTAGTTCCTTTTGTTTTTGGTGTTTGCCCCCAGTGGCTAAGTTTGGTTCAGTGGGTTGTGTAGGCTTCCTGGTGGAGGAGACTGGTGCCTGTGTTCTTGTGGATGAGGCTGGATCTTGTCTTTCTGCTGGGCAGGACCACATCCGGTGGTATGTTTTGGAGTGTCTGTGACCTTATTATGATTTTAGGCAGCCTCTCTGCTAATGGGTGTGGTTGTGTTCCTGTCTTGCTAGTTGTTTGGCGTAGGGTGTCCAGCACTGTAGCTTGCTGGTCGTTGAGTGGAGCTGGGTGTTTGCATTGAGATGGACATCTCTGGGAGAGCTTTCACCGTTTGATATTACGTGGAGCCAAGAGGTCTCTGGTGGACCAATGTCCTGAACTCGGCTCTCCCACCTCAGAGGCATAGGCCGGACACTCGGCTGGAGCACCAAGACCCTGTCAGCCACACGTCATTGTCTATTCAGGTATTCCAGAGAGGCAGAGTACATCAAGTTGATTGTGCAGATTTAATCTGCTGCTCCTGAGGCTGCTGGGAGAGATTTCCCTTTCTCTTCTTTGTTCACAGCTCCTGTGGTTCCGTTTTGGATTTGGCCCCGCCTCTGCGTGTAGGTCGCCTGAGGGTGTCTGTTCTTCGCCTAGTCAGGACGTGGTTAAAGTAGCAGCTGATTAGGGGGCTCTGGCTCACTCAGGCCAGGGGAAGGGAGGGGTACGGAATGTGGGGTGAGCCTGCGGCGGCAGAGGCTGGCATGACATTGCACCAGCCTGAGGCGCGCTGTGTGTTCTCCCTAGGAAGTTGTCCCTGGATCACAGGACCCTGGCAGTGGCGAGCTGCACACGCTCCCGGGAGGGGAGGTGTGGATAGTGACCTGTGTCTGCACACAGGCTTCTTGGTGGCTGCAGCAGCAGCCTTAGCGTTTCATGCCAGTCTCTCGTGTCCACGCTGATAGCCGCGGCTCACGCCCATCTCTGGAGCTTGTTTAGGTGGTGTCCTGAATCCCCTCTCCTCACGCATCCCAAAACAATGGTCTCTTGCCTCTTAGGCAGTTCCAGACTTTTTTGCGGACTCCCTCTCAGCTAGCTGTGGTGCACTAGCCCCCCCTCAGGCTGTGTTCACGCAGCCAACCCCAGCCCTCTCCCTGGGATCTGACCTCCGAAGCCGGAGCCTCGGCTCCCAGCCCCCACCCGTCCCGGCAGATGAGCAGACAAGCCTCTTAGGCTGGTGAGTGCTGGTCGGCACCGATCCTCTGTGAGGGAATCTCTCTGCTTAGCCCTCTGCACCCCTGTTGCTGCGCTCTCCTCCGTGGCTCTGAAGCTTCCCCATTGCCACCCCCCATCTCCGCCAGTGAAGGGGCTTCCTAGTGTTTGGAAACTTTTCCTCCTTCACAGCTCCCTCCTAGTGGTGCAGGTCCCATCTCTACTCTTTTGTCTCCTTTTTTTCTTTTTTCTTTTGCCCTACCCAGGTATGTGGGGAGTTTCTTGCCTTTTGGGAAGTCTGAGGTCTTCTGCCAGCATTCAGTAGGTGTTCTATAGGAGTTGTTCCACTTGTAGATATATCTGTGATGTATCTGTGGGAAGGAAAGTGATCTCCATGTCTTAGTCCTCCGCCATCTTGAAGGTCTCTCCTGACATACTATTGTGATATATCTATATCTATCTATCTATCATCAAGAGAGAGAGAAAGAGAAAAATAAGTTGAGAGAGAGAGAAAACCAGGAAGAGTTACTGGAGACTGAAAATGTACCAGTAATATTTGTTAAATATAGAATCAGTTAAGTTTGCAAACTTAGGGAACATAGATCAACAGACATTTATAAGAAACAGAAAAAATAATGACCAGGGATTGCTTAATATTGAATTTCATTCATGATAAGAGTGAGGTGACAAAGAACAGAGCTAAAGTTCAACCAAATAGTCCGATTGAGTTATTTTGGCTAAAGTCCAACATCTTCATGATAATGAGAATACAATAAGAAAAGTCACAGATAAATTAGGAAATAAACTAAGTAGAAGTGAATCAACATATAGTCTACTTTTGTCTTGAACAGATACATGGGAAGGAATAAAGGAACAGTTTGTATACTGAAACAAGAATGAGAATTTTGTATTCAGTAATTTCGTAAGCACTTTATGTTGGCAAAAATATTTCTTCCCTACTCCTGATATTTCCTTCCTTTTGAAGAAAGCTCAAATAATGTAATGTCCTGGCTTCTTTCAGCCTCTTTACCAGTGCACTAAGTGTGGTTGCTCATCTTGTGCACTGCACATATCGAGGGATACCATTCACACTGTATTCTATTTAAATAGGTCCAGTGGAATAATTCAGTACACAACTTGTACAGATGTACTCTGATGCCTGCCTTAAACTCTCTCTATACTTGGGCTGAGGAAATAACTTTTCTCACTGAAACTTGGCGTGCTTGGCTTTGTTCCTCTTCTTATCCTCTTGAGAAGGAGCTGCCTACAAAGAACACATTTTTCCTTGTTCCTCCATGCTGTAACTGTACAGAGTCTGCTTCCTTGTAGGGTGACCAGTAAGTGTGGCTAATTCTGATGTTTAGTGTTAGGAAATCCAATTTCTCACACATGTAAATTTTGTCCTCCCACCGACTCTTTATTATTAATGAAGGGAATACTTTGGCTCCTATTTGCTATTTATTTCTCAGTTAGTTCATGGCCCAGGCATAGCAAAGAGGAATGTTGTTTACTTAGCTCTTTTCAAGTAAGTCTAATGTGTGCCTTATGGACCTTGAGAAATGAGCAAGGTGTAAAATTTTGTAGAATAAATTACGCATGGAATGATTTGGGCTTTGGGCATGGTTTGAACAGATGGCTATAAGCTTTGTTAGTAATTTCCTAAGCATAGACCATGTTGATTTTTCATAAATCCTAGTGATTTGCAGCCAGCATTGCACAACAGCTGATTTTTCAGTTGTAGAACTGGCTTTATGAATGTGTGGCTTGGGTATGTGGTATTGAACCTTTGCTGTATTTTGTCTTTAGCAGGTTACTGCAGCGAATGGAGGCAGTGACTAGAATGACCCAACTCATGTGCAGGGTCTTCTCAAACCCCAACAAATGTGTGGACTGCCTCAGCAAGCAGGTTAGAGCACCTCAACCTTGCCCTTTACTTAGTTTATGTGTGTAAAGAGCGGTGACCATGGTTACTAGGGGCTGCCCTCATAGGCTTTGGTAATAAAAAGGAAGCAGAGGCAAGAATTTGATTGGAGAGAACAGATTGTCACTACAGAACTTTCCAGCATCAGTAGCTGAAGAATATGTGCTGTGTTTGGTCTGAAATGAATGAACTGTGGATTGTTACAGAGCACAAAGGATGTTCTGGCTGTAAATCGTTAGCACCAGCCCTAGGTAGGAGACTGCATTGGTCTCCCCCAATTTCGATCAGGATTCAATGCCAAGGAGGGAAATTTCAGGGCTGGAACCAGCTCAGGCTTCTCCACAGAGTCAAGCATCAAGCCACTTAACCCTTCCAGTTCTCACCATAATCTGGTGTCAAGCTAGTACTGTATTGCTTAATTACTTATATGGAAGGAAATCCTCTCTAAGAAGTAAAAATTTTTTAAGTCTTAAAACTTCCAAAAATAAATGAAGGAGAAACAGCCTTAGTATTGGAGGACTGAAAATGCCTTCTCCTAACAGTGGGTGGTAGATCCCACATTACTTTGTAGAGCCCCGATTCAATTAAGCACTATATGCCTGAATCAGGAGGCTCCATGCAGACATGGGAAAACAAGGTAAATACTCTTCTGATCTACCAGGCAGTATTCATAAGTGGATTTTATTGATACAGTAAATAGTGCCAAAATTAACCTCTTGCTGAGAGAGTTGCCCAACTGAGTTTTAATTCCAAGTCTTAGGTAGCAGGAAATTGACATAAACTGCCTGGTATCCCAGCAAGACCCCACCAAGACATACATCTTCTTTCAGGATAATCATAAGTCTCCGCTATGGTCTTTAGCAACACAAAAGATTGGCTTGAAAACAATTTTGTCTGAGATAACTCTTTTAAGAGCAGGGGTTACTTTGTTTTTCTAATTCTGGGGATATGATGCCAGTGCTGTGATAATCTTGTTTTTCATAATAACTCCTGGGAATCTTTAAAATAATGAGGAACACCAGTGACTCGGTGTTGAACAAATACAATTCTGAGGCCATGAAGGAGGAGATAATATTTTAGTGAGAAAGAAGCCAATATTCAAATTAAAAGAACACTGTTTCTACCAACATGCTGAGAACTCTTCCAACTGAGACTGAATGGACTAAAAATTAAGTACTTTATAATCTTTGGAATTTTAAATCACTAGCATAAGGAAAATTAATTAATTTATGGAAATTTAATTCTTAATTCTATGGAAATTTAATATATTTGGACTTTTACTTGCAAAAGAATTTAATCTCCCTCTTTTAATATTTCCCCAGTAAGAGTATATTAGCAGAGTGTTTATATTCAAATTTGGGCAATCTCTTTATTGAAATTTTGTTATTGGCATATAATTATGTCATCAAGCATGCTCTCAAAACAGATCTCATAACAGACTATGTTGAGCAATGTTGTTGGGAAAAAATGTAGACTGGAAAATCAACTAGAGATTGAATGTTCAGCTTTGTAGTTGATTTAAGTAAAGTGCTCTTCTGACCCAGTTTAGAGTCTCTGGGCAGGAGGTGTTGCGGGGAGTCAGCTCTCATCACAGTCCTCCTGAATGTTACTCCAAGGTGTAGTGTCGGCATTGGCGGAGGGGCCCACGCAGGTCTGGAAAGAACTGGCTTGTTAAACTTTCACTCTCCTCCCCAGTCAGGGAAAACAGTGTTAAGAGAGCAAAATGTAGAGGAAGGCAAAAGGGAAATACTTCTCCCCTGTTCCTCATATTTCCTTCCTTGTGGAGCGAGATGAATTAGTGAAACACTCCTAGCTTTTCCCTGTTCCATTATTCACTACATTATGGAGAAATTGACTAATCTTGGATTAATTTGGGAAATAATAAGCTGTACATCCTTGGCACCATTCCTCCTTTTCCTTTGGGAAGAGTCTGAGTTCTCTTCTGTTCCTTTCAGTCATGTATCGTAGTTTTCTCTCCCCAGGAGCAGAGGTTTGTAGGGGTCTAGTGATACCTGTGCATGGAACAGTAAGTCTTTCTAATTTGGGGAGGGGGCCAATCCTGGGGAGTCTACCTGCCAGGACAAATTTACATCCTCCAAACTATGATGTGTCACTAATAAAGATGATATTTTACTTTCATCTAATGATTAGTTTATTTTCAAGGATTGTTTCTTCTGGGCCAGCCTACATAGACAGAGGGTGGGGGGAATTTCAGGGTCTTGCAGGAAAGGAAAAGGGTCCAAAATAAGTGGAGTCTTGTCACCTGGAATGGGTACACCCCATGGATGGGACAATGAGGAGAGAGACTGGAGTGGGATTAGGCCAGGATTATGTGGGATGTGATCATTTAGAAAGCTCTTTCCATTTGGAAATAGCGCTGAGCCAGCATTAATTGTCTCTGTGTCAAGCTCAATGGAAACAATGCTGAGAATGGAACTGAATTGGTCTAATTTCTATGTGTGACATCACCTCAAGCTGACTTCTAGTGAGAAATAAATCCTGAGCCTGTTTTACTGATACTTCTTAGCGTTGAATGAATTTCACAATAGATCAAGTCCTTGGGGAGGTAAAGCCAGTCTCCCTAAGGCAGTTCATGGTGAGATATTTTGTGACTGTACAACCTCATACACCATGCTTAGTAAAAGAACATAAAGATAGCTGAGCCATCCTCATCAATCAATGTCTTTTTGCCCAAATTTGAAGTCACTTGGAGCAATAACAAACTACTTCTACCTTTAAATACCTTAACTTCAGGCCCAGGCTGATGCATGTGGAGAGTGAGACAAATGACAGTTAACTGTCTCACTTCTCTCTGCTGGTCTGACCAGTACAAAAGGAAACAGCATTATCATCTCTTATAGTGTAAACATATTTCTCTTAATTCAGCCAAGTATGTCCCCAAAACCTTCTTGTATATTACCATACTGATGCACCTTCTATGTGGAGAAGGAGCAATGGGCCTGCAGTCTTGTGGAGTCTAGTCTAGGCTCTGATACATACTATTGTATCTTCCAATGAGTTTCCTAGCATCTTTAAACCTTGTTTTATTATTTTCATATATGAAAAGCCTTATGTTAGCCACATATTTGTAACCATAAATGATAAGACTATAGACTCTAAAGCCAGACTGCCTGGGCTCAAACCCTGACCCTGCCTCTTATTAGCTCTGAATCCTTTGCCAAGTTAAATGACTACTCCATGACTCAGTCTCCTCATCAGTAAAATGGAGATAACAAATATCTCTTTATATTGCAAGATTATTCCAATAATTAACAAACAGTGAATAAACGTAAAGTTCTCAGAATAGTGCCTGGCATGTGATTAGTCTCAAAAACGTGTTGTTATTAGTAGTGACAAGATAAAACTCAAACTCCTTTGTGTGTCACTGAAGACTCTTCACAATAATGAATTAATCTTCTATTGATGTCTGCTGCATTCATACCCCAAGGACCATTACCATCTCTAAATATCATGAGAGCAGACCATGTCAAATCCCTTGCTGTATTTCTAGTATCTAATCATGGTATCTGTATACATGTATATTGAGTTAGTGAATTAATTCATACCACACCCAAATCTACCTTGTTCTTGATCCCTGTCAGTGACATCCAGATTCCCTGTTTATAGATTCATGAAAAACACTCTCTGGTGGTCCTCTCCCACTTCTTTTCCAAAATAAATTTTACCTGTTCTTCAAGGTCTATTTCAAAGGTCATCTGTTTAATGAAACTGATAAGGTAACACAATGCTTTAGATGGAAAAAGCATCATTGTTCTGAAATGAGAAAGAAATGAGGATCGGAGATAGAGCAACTCTTTCTAGAAGTTTAAAAAAAAAAAAAAAACTTCTAGATGGAGCCCAGAAATTTGGAGCAGTAGCTGCAGGGGTATATACAGTTCATGGTGGTCCTGAGGAAGGTTTTGGGGCTTTAGCCATTCCATTCCCCTCAAATGTCCTTTAGCCCATCCAGAAAGTCCCCGTGGTGTACTTATACTCTGATAGGAAGAACTAACAATTTATTAATTATGAGTGGAGTTCACAGAGAAATAATTTGAGTACTTTGTTGTTTTTTATTGTTGTTGTTTTTTTTGATCTGTAACTCACACTCTGAGGTACACCAATATGCTTGATATACAAATAGAGAGTCAAGACAAGTTCCCCAAATCTTGGTCTTACCATACGCCTCCTCTTAGATCCAATAAAGAAATTTTGGTTCCACCGCTGCTTAAGGGTGGAAAAAAATGTCTTTTAACACAAAAGACCTGGCACTATGCTTATATACACATTAAAACAGAAGAAAATATAAGTTGCTGTCCCATTATTCCTTTGACTTATGTAGGAAAAGTATTAAAGCCCTCATAGTATGAATAAGAACATGAAAGCACAGAGGTTCAACAACAAGAAAAAGTAACAAGTTGAGTGCAGGGCAAAAATGAGAAGGCTGTTCTAATTAGTACAAACTTTGCCTTTTATTCACAGTATTTTAATGTTAATGGAAAGTAATCTGTAAATTTTAATTCCATAGCCTTGAAAATTTAAACCAAAGCACTGCCAAGTCTTTGTTATTAATAATCGTTCATGAATATTATGGCAAGAATTAGTTTTCGCCCTGTAGTTATAGTTGTGTTTCCACATCCAAGCTGGCCTTTAATTTCTTAAACTTTATTTTGGCTATGGAGAAAAATATCAGAAAAAATGTTTAATAGTTACAGTATTAACCCAGCAGAAAGATTTGGGCTATTAATCAGAGATTGGACCTTTAGCCCACATATATAAATACTTTTTATATAGAAGAAAAGTTCAAGGAGCTGAAGTCTGCAAAAGTCAATTGTTCTTAAGTATCCTTTAAAGGAGAGAGGACCCAGTGTTTGCACCAACTGGGAACTATTCTATGTGGCTGAAATGGGAACTTTTTTCACTGTTTAATGCTCTAGAAAGTATCAATGTGACAATGTCTCTTTTGAATTCTTTTCTATACTGAGTATATATTATGTGCCAGCTACTGTTTTAAATACACGGTGTAGAACCCCCAACAGCCATGTCTTTTCTTTATGATCCAAACTTCACTGGTCATACTTGTTGGCACAGGGGTGGACATCTGATCTTCTGACCCAACAGATATCTCAGGGGTTTTCAAAGTGGAACCAAAGACAGAGAGTGAAGCTCTTTTCAGTAATTTCAGCTACATGGCGAGTGGCTTGGGTGTCAGTAGTAGTCATAAGTTTCAGTGTGTCAGGAAAAAAAGAACATGAAACAGACATGCAAAGACATGCAAGAGATACACAGAGAGATCTCTGTAGTTCTTTTTTTTTAAATTAATTAATTAGTTTATTTTTGGCTGTGTTGGGTCTTTGGTGCTGCGCATGGGCTTCCTCTACTTGTGGCGAGTGGGGGCCACTCTTTGTTGTGGTGCGCGGGCTTCTCACTGAGGCGGCCTCTCCCATTGCAGAGCACGGGCTCTAGGCACACAGGTCTCAGTCGTTGTGGCTCACGGGCTCTAGAGCACAGGCTCAGTAGTTGTGGCACACGGGCTTAGCTGCTCCGTGGCATGTGGGATCTTCCCGGACCAGGGCTCGAACCCATGTCCCCTGCATTGGCAGGTGGATTCTTAACCACTGCACCACCAGGGAAGCCCGAGTTCTTAAAATCTTTGGAATCCAATATGTTTTCCTTTTTTAATAAAATACTTCAAGTTCACTTTCTGCCACTCTCAATCAAAATATCCCTTATTTATTCAAGAGTCTAATAGGTTCAGGGAAGAAAATGTACTGCACAGTGTGGTAAGTGTAATAATAGAGGAAATTCTAGGGTAGTGTGAGCACTTAGAAGATAATTTTCTATTCCTACTCCAGCACTGGGGAAAATAACATATCCAGAGAGATGTGCTAGTTATTATATTTTGTTTGGTTTTAATGTGTTGTTTTAATTTTTTTATGGAGGAAGTCTGGTGATGTGGGTGGAGAAGGATACAGGATAGGTATAAGTGGTAGGAGATAAAACTTCAAGACACTGTATCATAGCTCTTATTTGTAAGCAATGTAGTGCAATTTATATTTGATTAACCTTAATGGCTCACTTACTTGAAGATTTATTATTATAAGAATAAATCTATGTTAATCTCTGTTAATGACTGATTTGTCTGGCTTCATTATCATTTTTTTTTTCTACAGGGTGGATGGGTCATCCTGATCTAGACTATAATGGAATACGGTCAACACAACCCAAGTGATTGCTTTGGGGATTGACACGTATCCTAAATCAGGTCAATCCAAATTCACCCTAGGATGGTTCTAATAGCAGTTCCAAAAGCCTCCCATGTTGGTGATCATGGGATGAGAAGCTGGGGAAGCATTTGGCCATATTCTCTAACATGTGAAAAATTATCAATCTGCAGCAGGTGGGTAAGAGCCCAGCACAGAGAAAAAGGGCAGAGCTATGAGAAGGCAGAGCTTGGAATCTACGTACCCACCTAAGCCTGAGGTGAGATCCACCACATCTTTCTTAGTGATAAAGCTAATAAAATCCTATTCTTTGATTAATTTTGTTGAATGTCAATGAAAGAATATCAATTACACACTGGGTACTGAAGAGTGCATCAATGTGTTTCTCCTGTTGAGTATATATGTCTTTACTTTGCAAATCATGTTATACAATGAATTTAAGAACTGAGAAACAACATAGATGTCATGTGTCCCAGCTGCCATTGTTTTACATATAAGAAAATTGAGGAATAAACCAGGCATGTTGCTTGCCCCAAATCAAAATGTGAATTGCTGGTAGAGCAATCACCTCTTTAGCAATTAGTAAGCTAGTCTATTTCAAAATTTGTACTATACATGTTATAATTAATTGTGTATGATTGCATATACACACACACACACATATATACACACACACACATATCAAATTGAATGCAATTCGTGCTGTTGATGACAGCTCCACTTGACTTTAGAGTGGTTACTTTGCACAGTGAGAACAGAATATATGAGAAGTTTGTGGTGTTTTTTTTTTTCATTTAACATTTTAAATTAAAACCATTCAAAAATATCCAAAATAGACAAAATAGTGTAATAAAAAATGTAGTTATCATCCAGATTCAGTAATAATCATCTCATAAAAAATCTTGCCTCGTCTGTATTTCTATCCATCCTCTGTATGAGGACTTTGGAGTCAACTCGTTGTAGCTCCTTGGCGTGACCTCATTGAGAACAGAGAAGGGCTCAGTTAAGGAGTAGAAGACCCAAAATATGTACCTCCTATCATTTTGTCTATAGCTTTTTTCAACAATTTAAGTTTTTGGTTTTTTTCTCTTGAAGATGACTCCTCAAGGTCCAGGTGATTGCTGAAGCTCATTATCTGGGGCATGATATCACTGCTGGGTAGAACATTTCTTTGATAAGTGTCACTACTGCGTCTTCTCACTTTAAATAGTAGACTTGGTTCAGATTTGAAAACACTAGGGTCCACCCCCCCCCTTCATTTAAGCTGATTATGATTAAGCAGGCTGAGAAGAATTTAACACAGATAAACCTCTGGCAGTGAGGACAGAACTCCTTAATGTTTAGCAGTTAACACCAAAAACATCAGCACTTAACAACAGGATCAAACTTTCCTTTGACACCAAGAGGTTATGATGATAACCTAATTGTTTTCTCTCTCCCAAAGATTTAAGGAGCTGCTGTTCTTACCCAGCGGCATGAAGCACATGGAAAGAACTTCAAAATCTGACCATGTTCCATGTTCCTATTAGGAAATATATTTAAAAGGAAACACAAACGAAAAAATAAAATCTCAAAATCAAACTTAAAGAATTTAGAAAAATTGCATTTTCTCTAAAAGTCACAAAGACGATGATGCAGGAGAAAGAGTTGTAATTTTAGAAAAAATTAGTCCTAGAATTTAAAAAAAAAGTAAATAAAATCTGCTTTACTACTTTTTTAAACTAATTCCTAGAATGTTACTTAATTTTTTGAGCACAATTCTCCTCATTTATCTTAGTTTAGGATACCCAGAAATCAAAATTGAGGCAAAAGTTGATAGCAATTATTTTATAAAGGCATGCAATATCAGGGAAACAGATGTACAAGTAAAGAGAGAGTGCGGTAGGGAAGGAGTGAGTGTTATCGACATCAACCAATTGCTTGCATGTGGGGCCGCCTTCCAAGAGGTCATATGAACTGCCTTTTCTTAGAACAGTACATCTGAAGAGAGCTAGAAGACATTAGTCATAGAAGAAGAAATATCCACAGACTCCAGTTTCCCACTGGTCAAGTTCATGCTGCAGGCCATTAACTCATGGGTTGCACATGTGTGGGCACAGAGCAGAGCCTGTCACACCTCAGTGACAACATGGAAGAGGCATGTGACACCAGCAAAGGGTGAGGCCTCTTGGGTTGGGTCCATGGAATCTGCATTTCAGCTCATAGAGTTTGATGTTCAAGTAGTAACTGGGATGAAACAAGTAGTTAAATGGCCAAGGAGACAGATGAAGGCACAAATATCTGAGATGGTGGGAGTTACCTATCTGATCTTAAAGAGTTGTTCTAAGAATTAAGTAGGATAACATGCTAAGGACTCCATCTATAGTAGGTATTTTATACGTATCATGTAACCAGAATGTTCTGCCTCTTAGAAAATCACTTATGAAGTAATTCCTGAAAAAGTGTTTAACATAATCAAAAGGAAACAATTGGAAAAATTCAGAATGTGGGATAGTCTACATGTCAACTGGCCTAGAGTCTTCTAAAAAGTCATTATGAAACAGTAAAATTAAAACAATACAAAACATCTACATTAAATTATAGAATTAGTTTATACATTAAAAGAACCCAAAAACATAACAATCACATGCAATATGTGAACCTTGATTGGATCCAGAAATTTAAAAATGAAAATAACTGTAAGAGAAATGGTTCACTGGCGATTTGAATATCAATTGTATATTAGGGTTCCTAGAGTTAGCAAATAAAAATATAGGACATCTAATTAAATCTGAGTTACATAAAACAATGTAGTTTAGTATTGTATTTTAATATAAGTGTGTGCCATTCAATATTTGGGATATACTTATACTAAAAAGTTATTTGTTATTTATCTGAAATTCAAATTTAACTCAGTGCTGTGTATTTTATCTGGCAACCTTACTGTATACTCAATGATATTATACAATTGTTATTTTCTTAGATCTGTTAATGCTATTTAGGGGTGAACTATCACAGTGTCTGAAACTTTGTTTCAAATTATTCTGAAAAAAAGATGTTTAATATTAACACTATATAAATCAAGGTTAAGGATATACTGATTTTAAATTTATTTTTCTACAATGTCATCTGTAAATTTATTTTTAATGAAAAATTGTTAAAAAAGTTAATCAACTCATGACCCATTCCACATAATCGATTTCATTTAAAATTAGCAAGCAAAATGAGTATTTCAAGTGTTTCTTCTTTACCATGTAGTTAATCAAACTATGTTTCAGGCTATTTTGAAAGGCAAGGATCAATTTAGGAGAAATCAATTTCATTTGAGAGAAAATGAAAAAAGTAATAAAACAAAAGATTTTTAAAAAGATATTTAATAATTTTGATCTAATTATCAAAGGTAGAGTTGATGGATACATTATGTTCAATCATCCATAAAACAATAACAAAATGTGATTAGATTTCTTTGTCATAAAGCAATCATCAACAAAAAACTGATTCTCACACATTATGATTTCTGATGACCAATAATAGCAATACCACATTCTTCTAAACAGCTAGTGTACCACAATTTTAAAAGAAATTAGAAAATGTATAATGGAATAATAAAGAAAATATTTGAGAGCAAAATTTGTGAAACACAACCAAAGTGAATTAAACTAAATCAAGAACAAGGAAGAGAATAACAAATATAGAAGCTAAAAGTAATGAAATAAAACAGTAAATAATCAAAAGAGGGTGATAAAGCCAATATTTGGTTCTTAAAAAAGAACAAAAAAAATGGTAAATCACTGTCAAGAGTAATAAATAAAAATAGAAAGGTGTAAAATAAAAATACTAATAAAAAAATAAAACTATAGATATTTTAGTGATCAATGGGATAATATGAAAATTATATTCCAATCAATTAAAAACCTAGATAATATTTATAGAAAACTCAACTTATTGCAACTATTTCTATTTTTAAAAAATGGACTAGTTTAATAGCCAAAAAGAAAACTTAGTCAATAGTTAAATCCTCTGCCACAAATAAAACACTAGACCTAGATGTCATTACAAAGAATTTTAACCATACAATTGAGGGCAAGATGATCACTTTGGTGGTAACTGCATTCCTCTTTCAAAGGCTCTTGTTGGATGACCCTTTCCTACATGCAACAGTCTTCCTGGTTTCTAATACCCACCCCCTTGCCCCTGCAGCTATAAATGCTTCCTCCTATTGGAAAGCCTGAGGGTAATCCATCATCCATTGTTGATTTCCTTTACCCTGTCCACACATTTATAAAAAGTCCCTTCGTTATCCTTTTTTCTGTAGTCCATCATTCCTTTTTTCTTTTCTTCTAGGACCCTGACCAGTCAAGGTGCCAAATGAACAAACTGAGAAAAAAGATAGGAACCAGGACAGGGGCTAATTAGTTTTTGTTTGTTTGTTTTTTAAGCTTTGTACTTACTGGCTCATATGGTAGCTCTATTTTTTTTTCTATCTTTTTTTTAACATCTCTATTGGAGTATAATTGCTTTACCACAGTGTGTTAGTTTCTGCTTTATAACAAAGTGAATCAGCTATACATATACCTATATCCCCATATCTCCTCCCTCTTGTAGTCTCCCTCCTACCCTCCCTATCCCACCCCTCTAGGTGGTCACAAAGCACCAAGCTGATCTCCCTGTACTATGTGGCTGCTTCCCACTAGCTATCTATTTTACATTTGGTAGTGTATATATGTCCATGCCACTCTCTCACTTCATCCCTTCCCACTCCCTGTGTCCTCAAGTCCATTCTCTATGTCTGCGTCTTTATTCCTGTCCTGCCCCTAGGTTCTTCAGAACCAGTTTTTTTTTTAGATTCCATATATATGTGTTACCATATGGTATTTGTTTTTCTCTTTCGGACTTACTTCACTCTGTATGAAGTACAGATAACTCAATTTCGTTTCTTTTTATGGCTGAGTAATATTCCATTGTATATATGTGCCACATCTTCTTTATCCATTCATCTGTCGATGGACACTTAGTTTGCTTCCACATCCTGGCTATTGTAAATAGAGCTGCAATGAACATTGTGGTACATGACTTTTTGAATTATGGTATTCTCAGGGTATATGCCCAGTAGTGGGATTGCTGGGTCATAGGGTAGTTCTATTTTTAGTTTCTTAAGGAACCTCCATACTGTTCTCCATAGTGACTGTATCAATTTACATTCCCACCAACAGTGCAAGAGGGTTCCCTCTTCTCCACACCCTCTCCAGCATTTATTGTTTGTAGATCTTTTGTTGATGGCCATTCTGACTCGTATGAGGTGATACCTCATTGTAGTTTTGATTTGCATTTCTCTAATGATTAGTGATGTTGAGCATCCTTTCATGTGTTTGTTGGCAATCTGTATACCTTCTTTGGAGAAATGTCTATTTAGGTCTGCTAATTTTTGGATTGGGTTGTTTGTTTTTGTGATATTGAGCTGCATGAGCTGCTTGTAAATTTTGGAGATTAATCCTTTGTCAGTTGCTTCATTTGTAAATATTTTCTCCCATTCTGAGGGTTGTCCTTTCATCTTATGGTTTCCTTTGCTGTGCAAAAGCTTTTAAGTTTCATTAGGTCCCATTTGTTTATTTTTGTTTTTATTTCCATTTTTCTAGGAGGTGGTTCAAAAAGGATCTTGCTGTGATTTATGTCATAGAGTGTTCTGCCTATGTTTTAAGGAATCTTCTTAATGTTCTCCATAGTGGCTGTACCAATTTACATTCCCAACAATAGTGTAGGAGGTTTCCCTTTACTCCACACCCTCTCCAGCATTTATTGTTTGCAGAGTTTTTTATGATGGCCATTCTGATTGGTGTGAGGTGATATCTCGTTGTAGTTTTGACTTGCATTTCTCTAACAATTAGTGATGCTGAGCAGCTTTTCATGTGCCTCTTGGCCATCTGTATGTCTTCTTTGGAGAAATGTTTATTTAGATCTTCTGCCTATTTTTTGATTGGGTTGTTTGTTTTTTTGATATTGAGCCACATGAGCTTTTTGAAAATTTTTGAGACTAATCCCTTATCAGTCGAGTTGTTTGCAAATATTTTCTCCCATTCTGTGGGTTGTCTTTTCGTTATGTTTATGGTTTCCTTTGCTGTGTAAAAGCTTTTGAGTTTAATTAGGTCCCATTTGTTTTTGTTTTTATTTCTATTACTCTGGGATTTATGTCAGAGAGTGTTCTGCCTATATTTTCATCTAAGAGTTTTATACTATCTCGTCTTACATTTAGGTCTTCAATCCATTTTGAGTTTATTTTTGTGTATGGTATTAAAGAATGTTCTAATTTTATTTTTTTACTTGTAGCTGTCCAGTTTTCTCAGCACCATTTATTGAAGAGACTGTTTTTACTCTATTCTGTAGTCTTGCCTCATTTGTCATAGATTAATTGGACGTAAGTGTGTGGGTTTATTTCTGGGCTTTCTCTCCTGTTCCATTGATCTATACTTCTGTTTCTGTGTCAGTAGCATACTGTTTTCATGATTGTAGCTTTGTAGTATAGTCTGAAGTCTACCATATTATCCAGCAATCCCACTCCTGGGCATATATCCAGAGAAAAACATGTTTTGAAAGGATGCATGCACCCCAATATTCATTGCGGTACAGTTTTTTACAGTAGCCAAGACATGGAAGCAACCTAAATGTCCATTGATAGATGAATAGGTAAGGAAGATGTGGTACATATATACAATGGAATATCACTCACCCATTAAAAAGAATGAAATAATGCCATTTGCAGCAACATGCTTGGACATGGAGATTATCATACTAAGTGAAGTAAGTCAGAGAGAAAAAGACAAATATCATATGATATTGCTTATATGCAAAATCTAAAAAACATTATACAAATGAACTTTTTACAAAATAGAAACAGACTCACAGACTTAGAGAATAAACTAATAGTTACCAGGTTGTGGGGGAGGGATAGATTGGGAGTTTGGGATTGACATGTACACACTGCTATATTTAAAATAGATAACCAAGAAGGACCTATGGTATAGCAGCAGGGAACTCTGCTCAGTATTCTGTAATAACTGAAATGGGAAAAGAATTTGAAAAAGAATAGATACATGTTTATGTATAACTGAATCACTTTGCTGTACACCTGAAACTAACACAACACTGTTAATCAACTATACTCCAATATAAAATAAAGATAAATAAAATAGGGGCTTCCCTGATGGCGCAGTGGTTGAGAATCTGCCTGCCAATGCAGGGGACACGGGTTCAAGCCCTGGTCTGGGAAGATCCCACATGCCGCGGAGCAACTAAGCCCGTGAGCCACAATTACTGAGCCTGCGTGTCTGGAGCCTGTGCTCCGCAACAAGAGAGGCCACGATAGTGAGAGGCCCACGCACCGCGATGAAGAGTGGCCCCCACTTGCCGCAACTAGAGAAAGCCCTCGCACAGAAACGAAGACCCAACGCAGCCATAAAAAAAAAAAAAGAAAAAAAGATAAATAAAATAAAATAAAATAAAATCCTCTCCCAAAAAAGCTTTGTACTTTCTGAAAGCTATTCTCAGGCTCTTCTTGAGGATGTGCTCCTAACCCAATATTATTTGTGTCCTTATAAGACGGGACACACATATGGGGAGAAGGCCATGTGGAAATGAAGGCAGAGATTGAAGTGATGTTTCTGCATATCAAGGAATACAAAAGGTAGCCATCAAAGTACCAGAAGCTAGGGGAGAGGCATGGAACATATTATTTCATAGTCCTCAGAAGGAACTGACCCTGTCAACACCTTAATCTTGGACTTTAACCTCCAGACTGTGAGATAATACATTTCTGTGGTTTAAGCCACTCAGTGTGTGGTACTCTGTTATGTCAGCTTAGCAAAATAATACCTTACTGACTGCATGTGCCATTCATTGGAAAGCCCTTCATTTCTCTAGCTTTAAAAATTTATCCACTTCAAGTTTCAAGTTTCAAGCCTCACCTTGAAACTTCTATAACCATCATTCTCTTGTAGACTTTACCGATGCACAAAATTCCTGGCAAGCAACTCCAGAATCCATTTCTTGAACTCCTACATTATAGGTTTACAAACTCCTCAATATACAGGATAAATAAATGAACCTTATGGACAAATAATGTATCTGTCTGGCCTAAGCAAACCAATGTATACCGATTAAATTATACATATAGAATAGCATCTCAATGCACCAGAACATGTTGTTTGCAGATATTTATGGTGGTTTTTTAAGAGTGTGGTATCAAACTGAATGCAGGCCATATGTTATCGAAAGGATGAACCATAAACAAATATTTGTTATTTGGATAATAAGGGGTTTGTAGGGCAACAAACTCACATAAGTTAAGAAACAAAATACTTTTACTTCATAATATATATATCTTGAAAGATGACAATTATATGTTATGATTTTTTAAATTGTACAGTAATTTGAATTGCAATTACAATTTTAAATGAACAATTGGGATGGATAATTATATCTCATTATGTCAACTGGGTTACTCTGATGAGTTCTATTACTGGATACTGGTGAAAGTAAAATGGGTCCCCAAATATGATTTATTTAGCAAAATGGTATGTTCACCTTATGTTCCTGAGCTGTTTCTATAGAAAATAATACTGAAATGTTTGGTAGTGATCAGGTTAAGTTTGGGAGATTCATCTGAAAAAAACTGAAAAGGAGGATGAATTGGGAGATTGGGATTGACATATATACACTGCTATGTATAAAATAGATAATTAATGAGAACCTATTGTATAGCACAGGGAACTCTACTCAGTGCTCTGTGGTGATCTAAATTGTAAGGAAATCTAAAAAAGAGGGGATATATGTATAACTGATTCACTTTGCTGTACAGCAGAAACTAACACAATATTGTAAAGCAACTATACTCCAATAAAAATTAATTTAAAAAAAAGCCTGAAAGGGAATATTTATTTTGCAGCCAGTAATATTTGCAAATGATATGACCCAAAAGGGGTTAATATCCAAAGTATATAAACAACTCATACAACTCAATATAAAAAAAACTCGATTAAAATTGGGTAGAAGGCCTGAATAGACATTTTTCCAAAGAATGCACAAGAGATGACCAATGGGCATGTGAAAAGATGCTCAATACTATTAATCATTAAGTAAAGCAAATCAAAACCACAATGAGATAATCCTCACATCTGTCAGAATGGCCATCATCAAAAAGACCACAAATAATAAATGTTGGGGAGTGTGTGGAGAAAAGGGAACACTTACACACTGTTGGTGGGAATGTAAGTTGGTGTAGCCACTGTGGAAAGCAGTATGAAAGTTCCTCAAAACACTAAAAATAGAGCTATCATATGATCCAGGGATCCACACCTGCGTATATATCCAAAGAAAAAGAAAACACTAATTTGAAAAAAATACATGCACTCTGATGTTTACAGCAGCATTATTTATAATAGCCAAGATATAGAAACAACCTGAGTGTCCATCAATAGATAATGGATAGAGAAGATGTGGGATATATATATATACATACATTGTATGTATGTATGTATGCATACATACAATGGAATACTACTCAGCTATAAAAAAAGAATGAAATTTTGCCATTTGCAACAACATGAATGGACCTGGAGGGTATTACGCTTAGTGAAATAAGTCAGACAGAGAAAGGCAGATACTCTATGTTATCACTTATAGGTGGAATCTAAAAAAGTAAAACAAACTAGTGAATATAACAAAAAAGAAACAGACTCACAGATATAGAGAACAAACTAGTAGTTTCCAGCGGGAAGAAGGAAGGGAAGAGGGGTAACCTAGGGGTAGGGGACTAAGAGACACAAACTACTGTATCTAAAATAAATAAGCTACAAAGATACATTGTATAGCACTGGGAATATAGCCAATACTTTAGAACAAGTATAAGTAGAGTATAATCTATTAAAAAATTTGAATCATTGTGTTATACACCTGAAACTAATATAATATGTAAATCAACTATATCTCAATAAAATAAAAATAAAATTATTGTTAGTAATAATTAGAGTCTTAATAAAAATGTTAAAAAGCATCAAATATAAATAAAGAAAATAAGCATGGTATAACTATTTGTATCTTTGTTTAGGAGACAGGTCATTGAGCATGAAACTACAAAATCATTAAGTGGATGTGAGCACAGTGTACATAACTTTTTTGGCCCTAGTTTTCTCACCTCTAAATGTGTACAATAACATTTTCCTCTCAAGTTTGTTTCGATGGTTAGAGGAATTCATACATGAAACGTGGTTGACACTAAGTGAGCAATCAGATGTTGTTAGCTTCTTCTTGTCAGTTTTGAAAAGAAAAGATGGTTCTGATCTTTTTATGTGATTCTTGAGGACACAAAAGTAATTCACAATTCACTTTTTTGGTGAATTACCCCCAATTTGATAAAATAAGTTCAGAACATGTTGAAGAGTGAGCTTACAGTGTGTCTCAGTTATGAGATGGACAACAGGAGTGTCCACATTGAAATGCTCCCTAGAGGACACCCATCCTCCCAGGAGGGGGCTTGGAAGGGCTCCTCTCCTCTCCGGGTCTCTTGTTTTCTTCTCTGACAAGAGTTTGCAAGTTTTTAAAGAGAGAAACCACTTATTTTCAGGATAGTCATTATTTCATAGTTGCTTTTTTAAGTCTACCAGCTTTCTGCAGTCTGTGTCCTCCTCTATGAAACTATCTATTTTGGGGACTAAAACACAGACCGTTAACCTACACATCTGAATTTTATTACTGATTCCAAAAGTGACCTTGGACAAAATTTGACTCCTTCATATTCTGTTCCTCTACCTGAAAATGAGGGGTCAAAATACCTGTCATCAAGTAATCTCACTAGAGAAATATCAACTCTTTATCTAATCTTATTACATTTGATTGTAAAGTGAAAAAATAAGAATTCCCTTCTGTAACATTTACCTAGTTCCCTCATGCACATGGTATTTCAACAAGCAGAAAGTATAAGCAGACTATGTATTAAATAGTCTAATTCACAAATTTTGATTTGAAGGTAAGACTCACTCTTTATATAGTGTTTTCTTTGATCTTTCAGAGGAACAACAGTAAATGATCAAGAATCAATTTTCACCCTGGGGAGTCTCTGGTAAAGTTTCAGTTGCCCCACTTCTGATGACTCTGATGATTAATCTTGAAAAACTTTAAAAAAGAAACGTATCTAAAGATAGTTTTGAAAAATAAAAAGACAGAAAAAGATAAAGGTGATGAAGTATTATAACTACATCCAGAGGGCTACAACTTGTCTTTTAGAGTATATAAAAAGATATTTCTGAGTTTGGAAGAAAATAGTAGAATTCTCATTTATGTATTTCTCATTCTTATTATTTCTGTTTTCCTTTCCTTTTTTATTTTTTATTCCTTATTGAAGTATAGTTGCTGCACAATATTGTATAAGTTAAAGGTGTACAATACAGTGATTCACAATTTTTAAAGGTTATACTCCATTTATAGTTATCATAAAATATTGGCTATATCCCCACAGTTGTACAATATATCCTTGTAACTTATTTTATACCTAATAGTTTGTACCTCCTATTACCCTACCCCTATATTGTCCCTCCCCTCTTCCCTTTGCTTTTATATTATATCATACATATTATATAGGTATACTAGAATATGCATTTAATTTATACACAAGTAAACAAATACATAGTAAGAATAAATGGGGATACATGTTCTAATTTGATAATTAATCACGATCAATGAAAGTTTGGAGACAACTGGGTTAAATTCAAAACATTGCAGTAGAAAAAAGAGATATTAACATTTACTGATTGTTTTTGTCAGAGAGAGGGGGTCATCAATATCTTACTTCAAGGTCTCCATGCTCGCTGCTCCAACCACATGAAATGGTCTTTCTCCCCAGATCCATCTACCTCCTTCCCAAAGTCCTCCGGGCATATTCAAATATTACATTGCTAATAATTCTTCCCTGCATACCCTATCTAAAATTTAATACCCCATGTTCCAATGTTTCAAATAGCTTATTACTCTATTTTTCTTATTAGTACTTAGCCCTACCTACTGACCTACTATTTTATTTATTTTCTATACTACACTATAGGTTGTATACTTTCTGCCTCCCCACAAGAAAGTGAGCTCATGAGAGCAGGAAATCTGTACATTCTGTTCACCTTTAAATCCCTAGTTGCTAGACTAATGCCTGGCACACAAAGGTGCTAATATTTGTTGAATGGTATATATCATTTTATTTATTCCTCACAACCAAGAAAAGCAGATATTATTATCCATACTTTTTAGCTGAATAAACCGAGTGTCCAAAGATAGTAAATAACTTGTTTCAAATCTCAGCAAGTAATAGGCTTCCTCTGAGAGAAGAAAAGGTGAAAGAGGGCAGCAGGCCAACTGGATGATAACAGCTAAGGGCTGGCATCCAAAGACAGATCAGACTTGTTATATGGGTACCCGAGGAGTCAGGATGGAGTTAATGAAGAGAAACTAGGGGAGGGAAATTTCAGATCTTCGCAGAGATGAATAGACTTAAAATGCAACTCTTTCTAGGGAAGGAGAGAGTTCCTGGAAAACAGAGATGTTCAAAAAAAGTGTGTACAATCAGATTGCAGGGCTCTGGTAATGATGATTAAAGTACTAGAAGGAACATGGAATTAGATGTTTCTAAGGATCTTGCATGGTTTTTAAATATAAATTTTTAAGAAAGTGGCTGCCAATGACACCAATTATTAAGCTTCTATGGAAAAAGAAATGCTAGGATTTCCAATAAAAGCAATGAAAACTCATTGTTCTGTTTTGAGTAGATAAATCATAGTTCCAAGGAGGAGAAGGCTTAGGGGTGATGGAAATAACCCTCATAGTGCATCTACTGTACCAAACAATGTGTGAGGCACTCTACTCACATTTTCTATTTTTTCTGCCCATCACATTTTCAAATGAGGACACGAAGGTTCAGAGAAGTCTTGCTTGCTCAGGGTGAACACAGTAAGGGAGTCACAGACCTAGGACATGAGGCCAGGCTTTCAGATTCCTTTCTAGCCCCATACTTTGTCAACTTTAATACAGTTAGATTTTTTTTTAAGTTAGGAAATAAATTAGTTGAAAAATATACCTAAATTAATAGAGAAGGGCCTAAAATTATTTTTATGGCTCAACCTTTGCCATTTAGCTTTGCTATTTTATAAGAACAATTTAAAAGTATAAAAAAAAAATCAAAATCACTGTGACTATGAGTTCTGAAATTCAGGTAAGCATATTTAAGAAAAACCTGCCCAAATGAGGCTGGTCTGACCATTTTTTTCCACCTCGAAAAGTCTAAAGAATAATGGCCAAATGTTTTAGAATAAAACAGTTCAGTATGTTCACAACTTACTGTATTTAAGCAGGACAGGTAACTTGATTAATCAATTCATTCATTCTTCATAATTGTGTTTAAATATATCACCATACTTTATACAATTAAATTATTTTATGATTATTTTAAAAAATCCCCTTTATGGACTTTGGAAAATAGAGAAAATCTTTCTTAGATTACTATCGTTAAAATTCTTTCTCTTCAGTCATAAAGTATGTGATCTCATGAAAGTTTGTATGAATTTGTCGATCAGCTAATATAATAACAACGACAAACAGTTCTACAGTACTTATTCTATGGCTACACCTTACCTATATAACTCATTTAATCTTTACTACAAATACAGTATGCTGCTGCATTTGCTGCATTTCCATTTAATAATAGTGAAAACTGGAGCAAAGGGATCTTAAGTAACTTGACCAAATTTACGCAACTAGTGTGTGTCCTTAGCACTAGACTAGAAACCTTTGGATATTAAAAATTATTTTCCAGGTGCTTTGCCTGTCCTTAAAACATAAAAACCCTGAAATATCTGATTATTACATGAATTAATATATTAATGAATTAACTAATCAATTGAATAACTAATAAAACAGCTAACAAACTGCATACTATATGATCAAACGCTATTTTTGTGGTTAATGAGTTGAAGTGCTTTGAAATCTGCAGGGGAAAAAATATAGAATAGAATCAGTATTTGAGGAAAATGAGGTTATGCCAAACTTGAGGAAAGAGAAAGCTATCTCATTAATTCAACGTATATACATTATTCACATAATGCTTAAGAGCCATTGGACTAGATTCTAGGGATACAGAAACAAATGTGATGTTTGCTGTCCTCAGTATCTTTCTAGTAGGAGAGAAAGATTTATAAACACATAATTGCAAAAGGGTTTGGTTTAGGCAATAATAGAATACAAAGTGTTTTTCTGAATGTTGACAGAAACTGTATGTAGATATCATTTGTAATTTAATATAAATTGCTATTTAGAGCAACAGCCCTTGTGCCAGTGTCTTCACCTCCCACTTGTTTGAATTATTTTTTTAAACTTCAGTGAACACTTCAACTGAATGCTGTATATTACATCCCATAAATAGGAAATGGACCTTAGCTCAGTTGTCTGTTTTTGTGACGCCAAGTGATGTATCATTAGAGTAAATTAGTGCTCTAGGATTACTTCTTTAGCTAGAAAAATATGCAGATGCCAAATTTTCCCATGGACATTATCAACAAAAACTGTCAATCTCTTTTCACAATACGGATTCATTTCAGAGAGTCTACAGCAACTGCACAAACAGGATCTCTGTTCTAAAACAGGCATTTTTGTAACCACATTTCCCCTTGCAGATCTGCTTATATGTATTTGAATATTATTCATCCTCTAAGACAACGGGAGATTATTTCAAATTTAACATATTGAGTTGTGATGTGTCTTGTGTAAAACAAGTCTAACAGCACAATTACCTTCTTAATTACTCAGAATTTGTGTGCATCAATGCATGCTGTCATGCATGAAGGTGTTAAACACTTACAGCATAGTTTTCAGATGACACCATCACAATAAAAAGTATTTAGACAGGACCAGAAATCAAAAGTATTTTTACATGTTATCAAAAATTGAAATGAATATTGCTGAATTGAGGACTCGAAAAGTTAAGGAATTGAAATTAAGAATTCCAAAGATTCTCAGACAATATAGTTGCCAGGAACAAGCCTAAAGCGGTAGAGAAAATAATTATCCCTGATATTCTATTGTGTCAAGTGCTGTGCTCAGATTACTTTTCTGCTATTAAGCTAATATTTTCCTTCTTTGAATCTATGGTGCTTATTTGGAAATCAGTTTTGTAGTCTTTAGGAGAGGTGGAAATAGAAGAGAATGACATTTTTGAGCTGCTAATAAATAGCAGACAAAATTCTAAGCTCTTCACAATACAAAGAGTAAAATGTGGACACCGCTTTCAAGAGAAAAAACACATTTGAAGTATTGTTATTTTATACACATACAGTAACCACATACAATATTACCTACAACTTGTATATGTTTGTTATGTATGTTAACATAATGTAGATAAGCGATGCCAGACAAATCGTAATTATATTTTTGTTTCTGAACAAATTCATTAAGTGGACCTTGTTTCTCAGACACACTGAGCTTCTCCTTAATATGAGAAACAACGCATAATAAATCAGGTGCCAGAATAGTTAACTAAGAATCTGCCCTTCAAGATAGCAAGAACAACTAGGAATTTTATTTCAGGTTAAAGGGATATTACAAATCTTGGACTATGTATACTTTTAGAATATGTTTACTTACACCTTATTTCTTCTGGACAGATTCTGGAACTAGACAAAGCCAACACATCCCACATCCCATTTTGGAAAGAGTTCTTACTATACTGTAGCTGGTGACCTTCATAAGTTTACTCAGTTTTGCTGCCTTCAGAAGTGCCTCTTCTTGACATAAAGTTTCAGAACAGCTGCCTTTCAGGGTGATACCTAATTCACTGGTTGGCATGGTCCCTTTTCGGTAGTTCTCTCTCTGTTTCTGCTCAGTTTAATTCCAAAGCCCTTACAAATCACCAACCAGGATAGAAAAAAACCCCAGTGTTTAAGTGTGCCTAAGGAACCCTGAGATGCTTTTAGAGTGACAGGAGGGTATACTAGTCTGGGGTTCTAACCAGGGCCTTGCTTGTAGGTTCTTTCCCTCCTTCTTAATGTGCTAGTTTATCTGTGGCTAAATTAAGACCTTGGCAACACAACTGAGTCTCAAACCAGCAACTGCCCAAACTTAGTTCATCGCACACTCAGTGTATCATGTGGCCTCTCCCGATGCTCTTTTTTTACCCTCCAATTTTTAGTGTCCTTTTTGTTTATATAAACCTCTTTATTTACTTATACCTCAAAGAGATAAAAATGGGGGGGGGGCAAATACTTTCCGTCCAGTGCTTCAAAGCTAAAAAGGCAATAAATTACCCCTTTTTGGAAATGTAACAGGATTCTTAGACTGGCCCAAATCCTTATTTTGTAATGTGTCTTCAAACATTCAGATCTTTGTCCTGAGAGTGAAGAGGCAACCCTGTTTGGGTGATAATACGATCATTACAGGACAAAGTTTATAAGGTGCCTGAACTCACAGAAGAAGGATTTTAGATGATCAGGCAAAGCAAAAGAATGCAGCATTGAACTCTGCCCTTCTTTAAAAAGTATAACAGTAATTCAAAGGTCTGTTTTCTTATGTCCTTAGCTGGTTTTCCCTGTAACTCAAGACCCTGGGCCCCTTGCTGCAGCAACAGTAAGTACATCTCATTAAGCAACTGAAGAGTCAGAAAGGCTCATTGCTAATAACAACATCTTAAAGGCTAATGTATATTCATTTAGCTTTATGCCAATTTCAATTTCCTTCTATATTTCAGTTCAACTCTTAAGTTTTTTATGAGTTCTCTATGAAAAGTCAAGTGAAGAATACAAAAAAAAAGGGCACATGCAAAATCTCAGACTCTTAGATTCCCAGTGCAGAGGCAGTAATTTGAAATAAGCTTGGGTCAAACCAACTCGCAGATCTTGAAGAGCCTCCTGGAGAGGTAGTTGGCAACTGCAACTCCCCCAGGAACATAGACATTGGTGGCAGCCATTTGGGGAGCTTATTCTACCATGAGGACACTGGAGCTGGCAAGTAGCATTTTGGAATCCTCCTCTAGGCTATTAGTACTGGAGGCTTATATGCCCAGCAGCCACGACCAGTCTTGGGACCATAGAGCCAGCTGCCCTGGAACCCAGATCTATCCACTAGTGGGCCAGTCCCAGCCCCAGGCCCCACTGGCTCCCACTGCCAGTCACCCTGTCGACCAGAGACCTAGCAACCAAGCACAAGGCAAAGCCTGGGAGCCAACCAGGCCAGGGGCCAAGCCCCGCCTACCTGTGCACCCACAAAAATCAGACCTGCCACAACAGAAGGGCCCATGCAGCCCACTTAGGGGACACCCTTAAACATACAGCTCTGATGACTAGAGGGGAGTGTGCTGCCAGACCCCGTAGGACATCTTGTACATAAGGCCAGTTCTCCAAGTTTGGAAAATGTAACTAACCTACCTAATACCTAGAAATAAGTACAGAGAGTTAGGCAAAAAGAGGAGACAGAGGAATATGTTCCAGAACAAGGAACAAGGCAAAACCCCAAAAGAAGAACTAAGTGGAGATAAGCAATCTATACAATAGAAAGTTCAAGGTAAGGATCATAAAGATGCTCAACAAACTTAGGAAAAGAACACAGTAAGAATATTAACAAAGAGTTAGAAGATATACAGAAGAACAAAACAGAGCTGAAGAATATAATAACTGAAATTTAAAAATACACTAGAGGGAATCAACAGTAGATTAGATGTACAGAGGAACAGATAGGTGAACTGGAAGAGAGAGTAGCAGAAATCATGCAAGCTGAACAAAAAACAGAAAAAAAAAATTAAAAGATAGTTTAAGAGGCATCCAGGACAACATCAAATACTGATATTTGCATTATAAAGGTCCCAGAAGGAGAGGAGAGAAAGAAAGGGGCAGAAAATTCATTTGAAGAAATAATACCTGGAAATTCCCTAACCTGGGAAAGAAAACAGACATCTATGTCCAAGAAGTAAAGAGAGTCCCAAACAAGATGAATCCAAAGATGTCCTCACCAAAACACTTTATACCTAAAATGGCAATAAAAAAGAATAAAAACTTGCCATTTGCAACACCATGGATGGACCTAGAGGGTATTATGCTAGGTGAAGTAAGTCAGTGGGAGTAAAATAAATACCATGTGATTTCACTTACATGTAGAAGCAAAACAAAAAACAAAGCAAAGGAACCATAAAAATGAAACAGTATGAGACTCATATATAGAGAACAAACTGGAGATAACTAGGTAAGATGGGAACACAGGTATCAGTAAAATGGGTAAGGGAAATTAAGATGTACAAACTTCCAGTTATAAAATAAGTCACTGGGATTGTCTGTGCAGCATAGGGAATACAGTCAATAATACTGTAGTAGCTTTGTACGGTGACAGATGGTAACTAGAGTTATCATGGTGATCATTTTGTAATGTATAAAAATATCGAATCCCTGTGTTATACACCTAAAACTTATACAATGTTGTAAGTCAACTATACTTCAATAAAGAAGAAAAGAGACTTGTTTTATAGTATAACTTGTGATTGAAATTTATAAATATTCTTAAAGATCAATTTTTTTTATTGTGTAAGTTTTTCTTTCTTTCTCTCTCTTTCTCTACCAATATTCATTTTAACCCTTCGATTTCATTATTCAAAATTGTTGTATTCTTACTTATATTTTTTTCTATTTAATATAACCATTTTTGATAAAGTTGCATTTAGAAATTATGGTCCAGATCATATCCTGGTGATCTTTGAAAATACCCCTTGGTAAATTATCTGTATATGTGCTTATTTATTTTTTAGAATAAAATATTTTAAAAAAGAAACCTGTTTTATGTTATTTTTTAATTTAAACTAAAATATTGTGTAAGGCTAACGCAGAATGGGTAGGTCTTCTCTCTTCTGATAAAGAAGTAAACTTTTTTGTCACTTCAAGTTCTATTTTGCTTAAGAGGAAGAACTTTGGAGTCCAATATTACACTGTTTCAACCCCAGCTTATCCACTAAATATGAGACTTGGGCATATCACCTCATCACTGGGTTTTGTTGTTTTTCATCTGGAGTATGGGCAGAAAAATAATTACTTCACACACTTGTTATGAAGATTAATAAGTAAATTTATGAACAATGCTTAGTATACTTCCTGGCCCACAATGAGGCTATTTAAATTACAGCTGTTATTTTTATTTTAATAACAGCTATTGTTGAGAAATAAATTACCAGCGATTTCATGGTGTCTTTATAGCTAGTGTCCATTTTATATTTTCTATGCCCATTCACAGATGAGAAACCTGAGACTCATTCTGGGAAGCGGTCTCTTCAAGTTCAGGCAAATAATTAGCGTTACAGTCAGAACTTGAACTGAAATCATTTGACTGCAACCTTGTGTTTTTACTTCAACTTACTGTATTTTAGTGTATTAATTTGTCTTTTGCATTAATACAGTAAAGGTACTTGGGGGAAAAACACACACACACTCAAATGAGATATGTAAGAACACTAAAAAAGTAATTGTGAACCTGAGGTCAAGGGGACAAGCTCTAAAGAACACTACACCCATTCAGAGAAACAAAGGGGCAGGTCTAGTGACTTCTCTCTGAGGCGAGCAAGGGAGGACATGAAATGCAGGGACAAGAGGTCAAGTTTAAAATAATAAATGCCTGTGAGGCTGATTCTTCATTATTACTGTTACTTGAACAAACATGCACAGCTGTTAGTTGGACCTTTGGCCCAAACCGCAAGCTTCTTTATATGTCTGCTGTAAATTTCACTAAAAAAGCTGTTCTTAAGTAACATTTTTAAAAGAATAAATGTGGGGGGAAATGACACCGAATAGAGCTCAAATTTGTTCTTAAATTTGTTGGATTAGTAACTCTGTATCTTCAGCTCCCTATTTTTTTTCTCCCAAAATATTAATATTAGAAGGAAACAACAAAAAAGACTTGCTACAGATAGGAAATATCAGCCAACGGCGTTCCATTTTGTTAGGGCCCCCTGCTGTCTCACTCAAAGAGAACTGCTGTGAGTTGGAAAGAAGGAGGAATTAGCTCTCATATTTAATAACATCAGACCCTCTATCAAGAGCATCCCATATTTTAGGCAATGAAATTCTTACAAAAACCTTGTGAAGTAGATATATTCCCCATAGAGAGTTAGCGAACTATGGTTTACTGACCAAATTCAGCCTGCCACCTGTTTTTGTAAATAAAGTTTTATTAGAACACAGCGACCCTCATACACTTATGTCTGGTCTATTGCTGTTTTTGAGTTCATACACTGGCTGAGTTGAGTAGATGCAAAAGGGAAGAAATGGCCAGCAGAGCCCAACAAAATAAGATTGCAGAGCTCTGGATAAGGAAACTGAGACTCAGTGAGAAGAAATGTCATCTTCAAGGTCAAACAGCTTTTGGTCTTTTAAAGATAGAGATTGACCTCAGATTTTCACAGTTTGATATGAGATAAAACCCAAAGACTTCTCCAGGGCAAGCAAGATGCACTTCTTAAAAGGTACCATTTCACACACATTGGGGAACATAATTTCATCATAGAGAAAATGGGTACTAAATGGGGAAAGTTTGCAGTTCAAAATCTGAAGAGCTGCTGAGAGAAGAAGGTTCCCTCCTACCTGTCGGTACCCTTAACTTATGAAGTGAAAATTAAATGAGGGAAGATTAGTAGTTACGTTCTGCGAACTAGGAAAGAAACATATATATGTGTGTGTAATATCTTTCAGTGTCGGGCTTCCCTGGTGGCGCAGTGGTTGAGAATCTGCCTACCAATGCAGGGGACACGGGTTCAAGCCCTGGTCTGGGAAGATCGCACATGCCGTGGAGCGACTAGGCCCGTGAGCCACAATTGCTGAGCCTGCGCGTCTGAAGCCTGTGCTCCGCAACGAGAGGCCGCGATAGTGAAAGGCCCGCGCACTGCGATGAGGAGTGGCCCCCACTTGCCGCAACTAGAGAAAGCCCTCGCACAGAAACGAAGACCCAACACAGCCATAAATAAATAAATAAAATTAAATTTAAAAAAAAATAGTAGAAAAATGTTTAAAACAAAAAAATATCTTTCAGTGTCAAGTATTAAAAGTTTTGGTTCTTTGTTCAAAACTTTGTTTCCTCTCATAGGATTTCCTTTTATATATGATGCCTCTTTGAGGATTTTGAAAAAGAATTTCCTATTGCCCTGCCCAGGCAGAAGGAGTGAAGAATAGTTGCTGACTTCAGCCTTCAGGCTGATAAGGAGGAAGAGGGCATGGTTAGCAAGAGGAAACATCTGCGCATAGATAAATGAATTTGTGAACCAAGCGGGGGGGGGGGGGTCTTTTAAAATATCCCTGTTAATATTTGTGCTGTATTACCACATAATCCCCCATGAGTTTGGGGTTTTCAGATTTTTCACCCCACCAGATCATAAAGTCAAAAAGTCATGATATTATCAAGAAGTTAAGACAGCAGTATGGTATAGTGGGAAAACTCACAGTCGTGCTCACAAAAACATGGATTCAAGCTCTGCTTCTGTACCGAAGATTCATCTGATTGAAACCCCAGTTTCTTTGAAAATGGGACAAATATTGCCCCCACCTGCCCACAGGATTATTGTAAGGGTTAAAACAGACAAAGCATATGAACATGCTTTTAAACGATTAGAGACTATGTAAAGTAAAAATTATCAGTATCACCAAGATGATGATGATGATGTTGATGATGATAATGGCACAGATGACTAGCCCAGGACATTTTTGAAAGAGAAAGAGGGTGCTGTTAATGATTACCTTAGGGCAATACTTAAACCAGAATGGTTCCCAGCAAACTAGATATATGGTCTCAGCCACATTTTTTTTTTAATTTTATTTATTTATTCTTTTATACAGCAGGTTCTTATTAGTTACCTGTTTTATACATATTAGTGTGTATATGTCAATCCCAATCAGCCACATTTCTTAAGCTTTTAACTTTGCATCATGCTTAATTTCTGAGCTTCAAACTACAGTCTGTGGTGAGAGAGGAAGAATTTATATCATTTCAGTAAAATGGTTCATACAAGAAAGTCCTAACTTGGAAAGAGAGTGGAAGAGAAGGACAAGTGGAGGGATGGGTCCTAAAGTCCTCCCATTGGTGGTCTGTTACTAGAGAGTCATTGCTGATTAGTTATCTCTACTTGTATGTCCCTCAAGCCCCTCAAAATCTATTGTCTCAAACCAGATTTCCTTTCCCACAAACTCCTACCTCTTTTAAGTACCTCTTTCTTACTCTGGAAGTTGCACCAAAGTACACTTGTTCATTAATTGTGCCATATTTTTCTGGCAGAAAATGTTACTTTTATCATCTAAAACTCATTCACATCAGGTCCTGCATTTTCAAGCCCACTTCCACTGATTCTGTTCAGACACTTATCTTAGTTATTACAATACCCTTTATCTTGTTTCTCTGCTTCCAGCCCCCACCCTTCCATCTTCCTTGACTTCTTTGTCTCCTACACTTCCTTTAAAGCTTTCGAGCTTAATAATTCCCCATCATTTTCTCTCCCATACTCTCACAGGACGGTCTAACAGGTACTAATATTGCAGGACTTAACTCTGTGTACTGTAACTGAATGTTTGCCGCACTTTCACACACTACACTAGAGAACAGAAGGTATTTGAAACTAGTGCTGTGAATTGCACAGTGTGTGGCACAGCATTTAGACTCGGTAACTCAATAGTAGTTTCAGTGTGCATAGTTTTATGTGTTTACTATCTGCCCATCAACATGTAGATGCTTTGGAGCCCCACCATTTGCAAAAATAAAGTGCAAATATTCTTGAGGGGCCACTTCCCCTTCTCTAGAGTTTGGTCATGCTGAAAATCTTGATGTCTTTATTTTTAACTGTTTCAATTTGTGCATATGGGGATTATCATATCTGATTGCTAGGACAGGTTTGATTTCCAAAAGCACATTGCATACTATAAACCACTACTACCATGGGAGATCTTTGATATCTAGTTCAGTGGATCGCAAACTCATTTATAATGCTCTTAGATATCAGGGTCTCTTTATGGAATTCTGTGACATAATGATTATATCATATATTTAAATTTATCATGTAAAATAAAGTATTTACTATTAGAAAATGTGATAATGATAACATGAATGCAACATGAAAGGCATATTGTTTTAATAGGATCTAGGGAGAAGGTAGTTGGAGGTCATCTTTTCAACAAAGCTTTTAGCATTTTGGTTTTTGTTGCTGTTAATGCTTGCTTACTTACTCTACGTGCATTCAGTTTGTCTTTTGTTGATACTTCACAGGCGCTAACCTTATTATAAAGAAGGGAAGAAGATCTCATAACTGAGAAAATTCTAAGAATTAACCTAGCTTTCTCCACAAATTTGGAAAAAATTTATATGGCTGAATACCTTCCCACTATATTCCCCAGAAATATTTGTTTGGACCAAAATCTTTATTTTAAAAGATAGGAAAATTTTTAAAAATAAGAATTATTTCACGATTCTCACACACTAAGGAACTGAGAATTGAATTTTATGTCATACTTAGAACAAAATTCTGGCTTAGCTTGTTTTATTTTCTTTTCTCCAAACTTGAAAAGACCAGAGATGACACTCAGAGACTTTGGGAAAATAAGCAAGAGCAATATTATCTAGCCGCAAAGAGGGGCATTATTAGCCAGCCATGTAGAGCACTAGAAATAGAATGACTTAAGTTGTTGGCACAGGACAGGATGACTAAGGTTACCAGAGGATATGACAGGGAGGGGCTCTACATTTCTGGAAGTATGTTTAATGTGAAAAGGAAAGCTGACTCTTAGGTCACGAATGGGTTACCTTGTATTGTGGTGAAATCTTGATATGCTGCAAAACAGCAGGACCAATGATTCTGAAGAACTCGTGGTGTGGAGTCAGAGAGGCGGGGTTGAACCACAGCTCTGCTCCTTACAAGCTGCTGAGTTATATTAAACAAGTCAATTAACTGTTGCCAGTCTCAGTGTTATATTTAAGTGATAATAATAATAATGATAGTCTAAAAATACATATACATGCATGTTTTTAGGATCAAATGTATAAAAATTGCTTTTATCTAAAAAATGTTGATACCTACTTAAATGCTGACACCAACAAACACAGGATTAGTAATGAGTTATATCATATGGTTGATTTTATTTTAATGCTAACTTTTTACACATAAAAATTCTGTAAAGAAGGTCAGTATTTAACAATATGCTAAACCCATCTAAGAAATCAGGCCCTTGGTATGTAGACTAGGCTGAATCTAAGCACTAAAAGATTCCAGACATGTCTCTTAATTATAGAAAAGTCACAACTAGTGTTAATGCTTTCATCAGAATATCTTAATGTTATGTCCTTTATTACAGTCTTTTCTTTGAGTAGTCTGAACATCCTTTTTGTTGAAACTTAGGTCAATATAGCTATTGTGTATTCTTCCACTGTCCTCCTTCTATGTGCTGTTCAAATTGCCACCAGCTCAGGAAATCATCAAACAGCAGAGAAGGCTTACTACACACATTAACATTTCCAGTGCTACTGTTCAATGGTTTTGTATTTGTTATCCGTGTTCTTCTAAGTTAAATGGTCTAATTTCACCTTGAATGCCTTTCCTGCAACTAGTATATGTGTGTAAACAGCAAGAAAAGAAATAATTTTTAATCTAATTGTGTTGTTGCTTTTATTGTGTTTTCTCTTCCTCAAGTTTAAAGATACTCAATGAGTAAAGAATAAACATTTTTGAGGCTTCTATCCCTTGAAGAAGAAGGAGAAATTGGACTTTCTTTTTAGGAATGAGGTCTGCGTTTTCAAAACAAGTTTCAGTGGAAGCAACTGGTAAGCAGTGATGAGCAAAGGTTTAAAAGACACAAGACCTGGCCTCATATTTTGGCTCTAACTTGTGTAAGATGCATTGCTCTGTTCACATGACTCGATCCTATGAATTGCAGCTGCATGATTACTAATACCGACTTCATTGGTGTGTAAGACTTGAAAATGTTTCATAAATCATCAAGCACTATGCAAACATTAGTGATTATTGTTACTACTTTTTTATTACTTCTATAGGGAAAAGAGTGCTGGAAGTTATAACTAAGAATTCTAGTTATTTTACAATTCTATAAATAATATTGTGAAAAACCTTAAATGCTAAGATTAAGGATGCTAATATATTAGGAGTGTTTATATATATATATATATTTATATACATATATGACTATAACATATATATATATATATATATATATATTTATTTATTTATTTTTATTCAGAGTAAATAATATGGTCCCCAAAATTGGCCACAATTGTAAACACAACCACCGTTAGTGCTACAAAGTACACATCAACCCAGCATGTGAAAGAACTGTATTGAATAAAATCTTCTAGCTACATAATACCTAGAGACTGTCATGTTAACACACACACACACATACACACACGCATGCATGGATGGCGTTAAAAAGCAAAGGAAATGAAGATGCTAGTGAGTTCATATGAGGATGAAATTTCCTCCAACACCTGGGGGTAGGTTAAGCAGTGGGGAGTCTAGTGGCTTCGTAGGTCTATAGACTGAGGCCTGAACTACTCTCAGAGGTTCCCCTTAATTCAGGAAAAATTTAAGTGCAATAGACCAGATTCCAAGTCAACATTTGACTCTGTTGTGGGAATATTTTCAGAACAATCTATTCTCCCTTCTTCTTGCCTGATGCAGATAATGAAGTTTGCTTCTGAAATCCCCCAAAGCCCCAGTTAGCTTGGCCCTGGGCCCACATGTGGAGTGTGGCACTGGCCATGCAGTGACAGCTGCCCCCCCACCCAGGTGGTGAGGTCCAACATTCCTCAGGACTGTATGGGCACAGGAAGTGGGATCATTCTTTGCTACACAGAGTGTTCTGTGCACTGCAGGTTGTTTGGGTTTTTTTGTTTTGTTTTGTTTCTGTTTGTTTTTTTGGCCGTGCTGTGCAGCATGTAGGATCCTAGTTCCTCAGCCAGGAATCGAAACCTCACCCCCTGCAGTGGAAGCGTGGACTCTTAACCACAGGACTGCCAGGGAATTCCCCATGTTGTTGTTTTTTTTTTTTGTTTTTTTAATTTAATTTTTATTTTTATGGGTGTTTTGGTTAGTCTCATTTTATATTTTTACTGAAGCTTAATTCATATACAACAAAATACACAATTCTTAGGTATTTGGTTTGATAAGTTTTGACGATTGTAATAAGATAATAGAACAAGAAAGCTCACTTGAGCTCCCTTTCCCGTCAGTTCCCCTGGCCCCCTCTTTTTTTTTTTTTTTTTTAACATCTTTATTGGAGTATAACTGCTTTACAATGGTGTGTTAGTTTCTGCTTTATAACAAAGTGAATCAGTTATACATATACATATGTTCCCATATCTCTTCCCTCTTGCATTTCCCTCCCTCCCACCCTCCCTATCCCACCCCTCTAGATGGTCACAAAGCACCGAGCTGATCTCCCTGTGCTATGTGGTTTCTTCCCACTGGCTATCTATTTTACATTTGGTAGTGTATATATGTCCATGCCACTCTCTCACTTTGTCACATCTTACCCTTCCCCCTCCCCATATCCTCAAGTCCATTCTCTAGTAGGTCTGTGTCTTTATTCCCGTCTTGCCACTAGGTTCTTCATGACCTTTTTTTTTCCTTAGATTCCATATATATGTGTTAGCATACTGTATTTGTTTTTCTCTTTCTGACTTACTTCACTCTGTATGACAGACTCTAACTCCATCCACCTCACTACAAATAACTCCATTTCGTTTCTTGTTATGACTGAGTAATATTCCATTGTATATATGTGCCACATCTTCTTTATCCATTCATCTGATGATGGACACTTAGGTTGCTTCCATGTCCTGGCTATTGTAAATAGAGCTGCAATGAACGTTTTGGTACATCACTCTTTTTGAATTATGGTTTTCTCAGGGTATATGCCCAGTAGTGGGATTGCTGGGTCGTATGGTAGTTCTATTTTTAGTTTTTTAAGGAACCTCCATACTGTTCTCCATAGTGGCTGTATCAATTTACATTCCCACCAACCCATGTTGTTTTACTTCTTTCTCCCGATGTGAAATTCTACTAAAGTCTCACAATGAATTTATAAAAATTCATTCACATATTTCCAAATACTTCCTAGGGAAGAATTACCACCCATGTTGAGAGCCTCTGGGCTAAAAGCAAGCTGTTGCTGAGGTTGGATTCTTAAGAGGAATCCGAGAAACTGTTTCTCTTCTCTGAACTAAGTACAACCTTAGACCTAGAAGGCAAATAAGGTTTCAATGATCAAAGTATGAAGGACTATGTAGTGGACATCTAACATTTTTTTTGGTTGCCCAGAACTTAAATCCTTTACTCATGTTTACATAACCCCTGTCTGTCACCACAGGTTAATAGGGGCGCAGATTTAATTCTCTTAGCTCCCAGGGAAATGGGGGTTAAGGTCTGTAGAATCACTCATCAGCCCAGAAATGTGTATGTGGGGTTACTGATGGGAGTAAAGAATTTTATTTTCTGATGGGCATCAGGCTTAGCAGGAATGTCAAATTACTAGGAGGAGCCCACACAGTGGTGAGGGTCCTGCATGTAATGTGGGCAGCAAGGGATACTGCATTCAGGTTCTCCCTAGACTAGTTCTATTCTTCTGTTTGCACTGTGGTTCTGGCTAATAAGTCTCTCCTCATTTCTGTCATTTTCTGAGTTTGATTCTCCAGACTTCCTGGAAATTTATGAATCTCTCCCTATCTATCTTTTTAGTAAATACTTCTTTTTCTGCTTAAAGTACCTCTAGTTGCTTTGTGTTATAGATTGCATGTTTGTGCACCCCCTCAAATCCATGTGTTGAAACCCTAACTCTGAGCCAGATAGTCTTAAGAGTTGGGACCTTTGGGAGGCAATTAGGTCATGAGAGTGGAGTCCTCAAGAATGGGAATAGTGCCCTTATGAGAAGAGACACCTGAGAACTTTCTTCCCCTCTCTCTGCATTTGGCCATGTGAGGGTACAGCTAGAAGACTGCCATTAGCAGAACGGAAGGACGACCCTCCCTGGACACTGGATCTGCACATACCTTGATCTTGGACTTTCTAGCTTCTGGTGCTTTTGAGAAATAAATGTTTATTGTTTAAGATACTCAGGCTATGGTATTCTGTTAAAGCAGACTGAACTAACTGTATTATATCAACCTAAATGCTCAAGTGATGTGAATGGCTGACTATTTCTAAATCACTGAAGAGGATTCAGCATAGTATCTTGTACATGATGGACCACACATGCTGGGGATTAATAGGTTTGTTCTACAGAGTTAATATTTCTATTCATTCAGTAAGCATTGGCTGTGTACCAATATTTGTCAGGTACTGTGCTAGGTTCTGGGAATGCAAAAATGATCTAGATCCAATTCATGTCAAGTTCTCACTATTTCTTAAAGTTGAGGGGAATACATAAATATTTACATTCACATGTTAGTGCTAAGACAGAGGTATGGCTCAGAGTTTTTATATATTGTGAATCCTAGTCTTTTGTTTGCTATATGTATTGCAAATATATTCTAGTTAATTTTTATGGTGTCTCTGAAATAGAATTCATTATATTATAATCTGTGTTTCTGTGTCATGTATAAAATATCACCCTTCTGAAATTCAGGTTTATTAAAATGCTTACCTATATATATTTTTTTCTCAGGGTTTTATGTTTTCTATTAGTTTTAAAAAAATTAATTTAGCAAACATTTTTCTTGAATCTATTGAAGTGATTTTATGGTTCATCTCCTTTAATGAGTTAATGAGGTGAATTACTTTAAATATTTTCTAATATTAAGCCATGCCAGCATTCCTGGAATATACCCAAGCAGTATTGACTTTGCTCATATAGTGCTGAAATCAATTTGTTAATTTTTTTTTTTAATTTTACCTCTACATCCATAAATGAGATTGCCATATAATTTTTATCATCTGCCTTTGTCCAGTTTGACACCAAGATTATCTCAGCCTTATAAAGCAAATTCAGGTGGATTACCTATTTGCCAGTTCTCTGGAGCAGTTTGTGTAAGTTTGGAATTAACTCTTCCAAATCTTGACTGTTTGTTGAAAATTGCCTGTAATATCTTCTGAGCAGGGTGCCGATTTTTGGCAGTTATATTTAGCCATTTTTTTCTTGATAACCACTCAAGATGTATCTTTGATGTAATAGTCATGCATTTTGAATTAAAAAAAAAACCACATTAATTATACCATTCATTCTTCTATGGTCCCATACACACACTATTCTTATTTCTCCTTCTAATTCTTCTCTTGACAGTCTTTCCTCTTTATGTCCCTTTCAGGCATATCTATTTTGTATAACTGTCTGAAGTGATTCTGTCCCAACTTGCTTTTCTAAAGAAGTTTAAAGGACCCTAGAGAATAGAGCATACCAGGGTTCAGGAAATGGCCCTTCAATATTCTCAAGGCACAGAATGCTCCTGTCTTTCTCAAACACCCACTTATTCAATTCCTGAGTCCTTGGGGGAATGTAAGTTCTCTTCTGAAAAATCATTTGCCAAGCGTTTAAAGAATACTCACCATGTGCCAGGCTGAGAGCCGGGATTCAGGATGAGTAAAACAAGGTCCACACCCTCTGCCCTCCCCAACAAGGTTTCATCGTCTTTTTAGGAGATGGACGTTTTATAAAGAAAAAATTAGAGCAATGCGATAAATGTAGAGATAAAACCAAGGAACCTAGAGAAGGCAATATCTATATCTAAATGCCCAGGGATGAGAGGGCACCACTGAAGTCAATAAGTTCCTCTAGATCTTGGTTGAACAACTATTTGCCCAGGAGCATCCCGTTTTTAGCACTTAAAGTCTCAAAATCTAGGAAACTCCTCAGTCCCTTGCAAACCAGTTCAACTGGTCACCATATCTAGACCCTGAGTTCCTAGTGCTGTACCTGGACAGAGAGAGAATCAAAAGTGTGTATTTAGTTAGTTGACATATGACCCGAATAACCAAAAACATTGATTTTCACCAGGTATAGGGAGCAGAGATAGCAGGGCAGTCAGAGGAATAACGCTTTCACGGGCAGGAGAGAATTCAGCTGTGGTTTGGAATTACAAGTCATCCCTTGTGATGAAAGGTACGATGCTTACAGGGAAAGGATGGAGGATAAGATTGCCGAAATAGGCAATGGCCAGATAGTAAAAGTCATGTTGAGGAGAGTGGGCTTTATTTGACCCTTGGTCAGTATGAGATGATTAATAGGGAGGCATTAAGAAAGTTGGCTCTGAAATAACAAGAGCACGATAGCGAAGCATCTGAATTGCTTCACACCATCATATATACAAGGTTTTGACTGCTATTGGGCAGACTTGTCTGCATCTTTATTATCAAGACCCAGTGTCCTGCAGAAGAGGAATCCTCAAATTCTTGCATTCTCATCAGAGTGGGCTACACATTCACTGTGTGTCCCCAGGTAAGTATCTAAAATTCTTTCAGCCTTGGTACCATCCTCTCTAAAAGAGAAACAGTGATACTAACTCTACAGATTTTGTCAGGAACCAGAGAAAATGCCAGTGGGAGAGCTCTAGAAAATGTCAAGCAACCAGAAAATCTGGGTTTGGATTTTGTAGTTGGAATGATTGGATGGCTAAGTGTGTAAGAGAAAACTGCTGAAAAAGAAAGAAGGAACTGAACTCATCAGCGACTGAAGTTACCCCTAAATTGTCTGTGCAGCTTCAGCAAGGCTGCACAACAGGCCTTAAACTTGAGATAACTCAGTAATAGCATAGCTCAGCACACTTAAAGTTAGCTGCATATAATTTGTACATGAAATGGATCAGTCTGTGCTCTCAACGCAAAGGAGAGCTATATTTAACCTGACATAGAAGGGAAGCTAACTTACAAAAGAGTTAACAACCATGAGGCTGATATAGCATTTTTAATTAAATGCCACCTAGCAACACCCTTCTCAGTTAATTCCAACAAGAGACCTCATATTTCCCTGTGAGGGCCTTAATCCCCCTGGCTCCTAGCACTGTGAACACTCCATTGTTTCTATTTGAACTGAGATACCAATCGTTGGCCCATGGGGACTGAAGGTGCCATTCCCACCTGCACATCTCCAAAATGTGCCATCACCTACATCCTCCCATTTGTAAGAGATCTGGTCCCAGCACTATAAGTAGGGCTGTAATCATGGCCTATCTGTAGAGAAATTCTGCATCACTTTGGTTTATCTAACCTATCATTTTATTAGGATGAGGTTAGAAATGACAACCGTGCCTGTATATAGAGCTCACTCAGAGTAGCATGAACTCATGGCCCATAGACTTCATACTGGTTTAGGACCCTTGTGTCTTGGTTTCCAGTCTCAGGACTGCCGCTAACTGCTGGTGTGACCCTGGGTAAGTCCCTTGAACACTCTGAGCCTGAACCTCAGTTTTCTATCTGTGAAGTAGAGGAGAGTAATTTTACTTGTTTCACCCAGCTGTTGAGCTGAAAATAAAAGAAATAATGGTAAATGTGCTTTTGTAAACCACAACTGCTACCAGGGATACAAGACTTTAGAAAAGATTAATTAAAGTGCCAGATTTTTTATCAAAATTCAAAGTTTAGTTTTCTACCTACAGGTTGGATAGTAATGAATGAGATAGCATCACTATCTTGGAGTAGTTAAAAGTTTGGCTCTGGAGCCTGAATGCCTAGGTGCAAATCCTAGGGCTACAATTTACTAGCCATGTGTGTGGCCTTAGGCAAGTCTCTCAAATACTCTATGCTTCAATTTCCTCATCTGTTTAATGCTGATGATATTAATTGATTATAGTATTGACAAACTTATTATTAAGTATTAACTAAGTTTATGTTATGGAGTTGATATGAAGATTAACTGAGTTAAAAATCTATAAAGCTCTTTAATCAGAATCTGGCACACTGAAAATCCCTCAATCCATGTGAGTCAGTATATTTATTTCAGTTACATTTTCTGAAATGAAAAGGATTAAGATACCTCTGACTACAACATAAAATAATGAGAAGCCCAAGATGGCAGCATACGAAGACCCTGAACCCACCTCCTCCCACTGACACACAGAATCTACACCTGCATATAGAGAAGTCCTTCCTGAAGAAGACCTGAGGGCTGATTGAACAGCTTCTGCACATAGAGGGAGGGACCACATAGAGACTGGTAGGAAAGATGAAGATGCAGTATCCATGGGAACCCCACTCCCAACTCAGAGAACTGCTATAAGGAGGGATATCACTGAGAGGCCTGAACTCAGAATTACCTGCCCTGGGACCCAGAAAAAAACACAGCAGTTTAAATGTCACCTAGACTACATGGGAAGAAAATCCAATTACTAATCTTAGAGCATCAGCATAAAATAATGAATTTTAAAGACTTTGCCAACTTTAAAAAGTAATTCAAATATTACTGGTATGTGGGTGTGTGTGAATAAATATTGGTGAAGGGCATTGTTGCTCTGAAAAGTGGAACTCCTGAAGCTGGAGTCTCTCTCTCTCTCTCACACACACACACACACACACACACGTGTGGATACCACACTCAGACATAGACACACACACCTGCACACACACAAACACATTTACACACATCCAAATGCACTAGATTTCTAATCATTCTCAGGGCAGAATTTGCTTCCTTTAGTCAATTTTAAACCTGAAAGTATAAAAACCAGAGTCTTTCAGAAAATTAACAACTTTGTTTTCAGGAAGTCCCCTGTTCCCCAAAGATCATTAATTTTCAAGTCATGAGCCATTAATCTTGAACAAGACTAGTTTCTTGTCCCTTTTGGGTACTCAGTTACCTCAACTCTAAGAGGAACTTGGGCTACAATATATTTGGGATGGTGGTTACTTGAGGTGAGGTGAGGTCAGAAAATGATTCAAGAGGAATTCTTACAGTTTATTCTTACAAAAGGTCTAATAAAAGTGAGAAATTATTATTTTGATTATTTTGCTCATTAAAGATACTGAAGATTGAGTAACCACGAGAAATGCCTGGAAGCTCCTGATGTTTATAAGGGCACATCTGTCTGCCTTCTCTAGTGGAGTCTACATTTTTACTGTGCAGAGATACTGACATATTCTCTGATATACCTTTTGCACCTAGCTGCTCCCCTGCATTCTGCCAAGTGTTGAATCAATAATGGAATAATCACAAAGAACTCTAATGCTGGCCTCTTTACAATCCAACTGCACAATAACAAGGGTTTCATAGCTAGAATCCCTTTGAACCCACTCTCCAAATAGGTGACACTCTAGCCTTTATGAGACAGAAATCGAATCATACAGTCCTGCTTTAAAATTCCCTTGAGCTCCCTAATGTCTAAAAGAAAAAAAAAAAAAAAAAACTTCACATTCCTAAGCATGATATTCAACACTCATAGCATATTCCATCTTCTCCCTACCTTTCCTCCTCTCCCTACTTTTTTGGTGTGCCACAAAAGTATACTGATCCACCAAGTTCTAGAAAATGGGCCATGCTCTCTCCAAGCCTTGCAGTATTTCATGCTCTTCCTCATGCCTGAAATTCTCTTATCATTCTTAACTGCATCCCTACCAAACAAACTCCAGTTTAACATTCAAAGCTCACACATCTGCTCTCCCTGTCAGCCCCAGGCAGCATTCCATAGCCCTGTCTCTGCGGGCACCCATCACACCTCATGGAGTGATCTGTTTATGTGTGAGTGTTCCCATGGCAGAAAGCAAACTCATCTCTTATCTCTAGTACCCACCACAGTGTTTGGAAACAGAGGACATGCTCAATATGTGTGTGGTGCAGAAACAGAAGAAAAGATTTTGCCTTTTCCAGGCGTAGCCCAGGAGATGTTCATGGTAGGGAGCCTGGGAAGGCATTTCCCATGGATCTCTCACAATGACCCCTTAGGAAAAGAAGGAAAAAAAGAAGTACTAACATTTTGAACTTCTCAAATGTGCCCAGCCCTCAAGAGCTTATTTCCTGCGAGACTTTGTCTCTATGGAGCTGAACTGGATTTTGTCGAATAGTAATTTGTCACATGTGTAATAGGTGGAGGTAGGTGATTGATGAGGAATTTTGAAAAATAACTCTAACATGTCAGAAGGACAAAAAGATTAGTGAGAATTATTATTTATAGTAGTAGATGTGGCTTTGCATTTACCCAGCCAGATCAAAAGCCTTATTTAAAGGGAACTACCTCAAACCTAGATTCTTCCCTAACTAAATACTATTGCCAGTAAGGCCAGTATAATCAAAATAGCCCAATTGTGTTAATTTCAGGCTATTCCATCTGCTTCCTTTGATTAATACTTCAGAACATTTTTTGTTATACTGGTTTATAAAAAAATGTGACTCTGAATATTATAAAGTCTTTATATCACTAGAAATACAAATTTCCAAAGAATATAAATACACCTTTCCCCAGTTTTTTTGTTTGTGTGTTTTTGTTTCTTAAGTTTTTTTTAACAAGCCTGTGACTTATCGTCATGGACTGAATTGTGCTCCCATCTGAAATTTGCATGGTGAATCCCTAATCCTCAATGTAATATGGAGGCCTTTAAGGAGGTGATTAAATGAAGTCATAGGGTAGGGCCCTCATCCAATGGGAATGGTGCCTTGTAAGAAGAGAAGATGCCAGAGCTCTCTCTCTACATGCACAAGGAGGAAAGTCCATGTAAGGACACAAGGAGAAGGCAGCCGTCTGCAAGCCAGGAAGAGAGGCTTCACCAAAAACCAGCTCTGAAGGCACCTTGATCTGGACTTTTAGAAATGTGAGAAAATACGTTTTTGTTGTTTAGCGTACCCAACCTGTGGTATTCTTTCATGGTAGCCTGAGCAGACTAACACAGTTACATGCAATGACATACACAGGCTTAAATGGGCATTGCAATAATTCTTAGCATATGTATGTGCTCAGGTAACCCCTCTCTAATCAGGACAGAGAGCATTTGCAACCACCCAGAATGCTTCCTGCTGCCACCTCCCAAGAAAAGCTGACCTATACCTCCCACCCTACCACTGATCTGGTTTCTATCACCATAGATTAACGTTTTCCTATAATAGAATGAAATCTTACAAAATGTACTGTTTTTTGGCCTGAATTTATTATCTCAATATGATGATTTTGAGATTTATACATGCCATTTCATGTGTCAGTTACATATATATGTATATACATATATATAAATACATATGTATATTATATATTATGTAATATATTGTATATAAATTATATATTGCTGGGTGGTATTTCATTATATAAATATATCACAATTTATATATCCTTTATCCTGTTATTGAATATTGGAGGGTGTTTTTTTTTCCTATTGTAAATAAAGCCACTCTGAACATTCTCAGAAAAGTCTCTTTGTAGCCTATGTTTTCACTTCTCTTGGGTAAATATCTGGAGTGGAATACTCTGATCATTGGATGGTTGTATATTTAACTTTGTAAGAAACTTCCAAGAGTTTTTCAAAGTGTCTGTGCTATTTTACACTCTCAACAGCAATGTATAAGAATTCTAACTGTGCTTCATAACATCAGCAAAATTTTGGTGTAGTAGTTGTAGCTTTTTCTATGTATGGTAACTTATTGTGGTTTAAATGCTCATTTTTTAATGCCTAATGATATTCAGCTGTTAAAAAATCTTGTAAAATGTGTTTATTGGTCTTTATATATCTTCCTTTTTAATTGATTTTTAATTGTAGAAATTCTTTATTCTGGAAAAAAAAATCTTTTCTCAGAGATCTATGCAAATGATGTTATCTCCCATTCTGTGCTCTGTTTTTTCATTTTATTGAGAGTCCTTTGATGAACTGAGGAGCTTAATTTTTATAAAGTCCAATTGGTTCTTTTTTATTATATACTAGGTCTGTCCTCAAATAAATTTTTGCCTGACTCTCAGTCACAAAGATGTTTCTCCTATGTTTTCTCCTAGAAACTTTATGATTTTAACTTTTAAATTTAGGTGTCTGATCCATTTAAATTAATTTTTGTATACAGTGTAAACCAGGGGTTGAGATTCATTTTATTCCATACATATATCCAATTGTTCTTGCATAATTTATTGAAAATAATTTATTTTCTTCATTGAATTGATATGTTACCATTTGTTGTAAATTAATTGACTTGATAATTATGGCTGTATTTGAGGAAAATTAATCTGCTACAATGATTTATTTGTTTATCTTTATGCCAAGTTAACACAATCTTGATCACTGAAGCTTTATGTTGAATTCCACTTTGTCCTTTTTCAAAATAGTTTTGGCAATTCTAAGTTTTGGCATGAAAATTTGGCTTACAAATTAATGCAACAAAATCCTATTGTAATTTGCTTCATGCTGTGTAAAATCTATTGATCAATTTGGGAGGACTGACACTGGAAAAATACTGATTCTTCAAAAGCATGAAAATGTGTACTTCTGCGTTTATTTAAATTTTAAAATTTATTTCAGCAATGTTTTATAGTTTTCACTAAGGTCTTATAAATCTTTTGCTAAGCTTATTTCTAAGTAATTTCTTACTGTATGCCATTGCAAAAGGTACATATGCCAGTTGTTTGGGGCAGATACTCCAGTACACAGGGGATGAATGGATATCCTTTGTCTTGTCTTTGATCATGGTTTCACCATTAAATATGGTGTTAACTGTAGATTACTTACAGACGACCTTTATCAGATTGAAAAATTCCCATTTGTTCTTTTGTTCTATGTTTGCTGAGATTGGTATTAACATGGGTTCTTTTTGCATTTATTGAGATGATTATGAACATTTTCCTTTTTTTTTTTTTTTTTGTCACTAATGTCAAAGTAGATTGATTTATTTTGTAACATTAAACCAACCTTGCTTGTGCTGGATAAAATGACTTGATCATGGTGTATTATCATTTTTGTATATTGTCATAAATGATTTAATAATGATTATTTTGCTAAGGGTTTTTGTGTCTATTCATTAGAGGTATCAGTGTTGAGTTTTGTTTTTTGTAATGTGTTTCTCTGGTTTTGGTATCCTAGTAATTATGTCTCAGAAAAAGAGCTGTGAAATGCTTCCTTCTCCTCTACTTTCTGAAAGAATTTGTATAGTACTTTAAACATTTGCTGAATTTTACCTATGAAGACATTTATGCCTGGAATTTTCTTTGTGGAAACATACTTAAATACAAGGTAACTGCCTCTAATAGGCTGTTCAGATCTTCTAGTTCTACTTGAGGCAGTTTTGGTAATATGTGTCTTCAAGGAATTCTTCCATTTTATTTAAACTGAAGAGTTTAATGGCATAAAGTGTTTCATAATCATCTTTCAGGATTGTTTTAGTATTGATAACATTCTTAATAATAGTATCTCCTTCATTCCTGATATTGGTAGTTTGTGTTTCATCTCTTTTCCTATTACTCTTATTTTTCTAGCTTCTTAATGTTTAAGCTTAGATTATTAATTTTAAAACTATGTTCTTTTCTAATAGAATCATTTGAAACTATAGATTTCCCATTAACCAGTGCTCAGTTGTATCCACAAATTTGTATCTTTATTAAAAATATTCACTGTATAGTAGAAACAATTTTGTATTTATTATTCTAATATTATATTTATTATTCATCATTTTTTAGTACTAATTTAATGCTAAATAAAACTAAATATTACAAATTATTTCTTTGATCCATGTGCTATTTTGAAGACTTTTCATTTAATTACCAAAATATCTATTTTCAGATATTTTAAATTGTTTTTTACTACAATCTCATTACAGATAGACTATATAATTTAACATATTCAAAATTTGTTGAGTTGTTTTATAGCCCAGGATATGGACTACCTTTGTGAATTTTTATAACACTTGAAAACACTGTGCATTCTACAGTTTTGGGGTAGTCTATAAATATCAATTAGTTCAAGTTAGTTCATAATGTTTTTAGTTCTTTACACCCTTAGTGATATTTTCTCTGCTCTATCAATTTCTGAGAGAGAAATGATAAAACCTCAAAACGCAATTGTTGACTTTTAAAAAAAATCTGGGGCTTTGGTTTTATCAACTTTTTTTCATGCATTTTAAAGCTCTATTATTGGATGCATTTTAGGATTCTCCTATCTCCTAGAAAAATTATAAAATTATAATTATAAAATTATTCTTTTTATCACTGGTAACATTCCCTGTTTGAAAGTCTACATTATCGGATATTACTATAGCCACTCCAGCTTTCTTTTGATTAGTGTTAATAAAGTATACCTTTTTAATTCATTTTGCTTTTAACCTATTTGTCTTTTTATTTAAAATGTGTTTCATGTAAACAGCACACAATAAGTTCTGTTTTTTATAATCTGTTAATTGATGACTTTCAGTGGAATGTTTAGTCCATTTATAAATAATGTGAATGTCAATACGACTGGATTTAAACCTGTCATGTTCTTATTTGTTTACTATTTGTCTCATCTGTTTTTGTTTCTTCATTGTATTTTATTTCACTTATGGACCACAGCCCTGTGATTTCTATTGCTAAGGCTGAAAAATATTTTCATATATTTTGTCTAGTTTCTGTCATTGTTGCTGCTTTTACAGGCAAAGAATAAGTCCAATATTAATGATCCGTCATAACAAAAATGGAAGTGCTTTCCTATTTGTTTTGAAGTACAATTATGAATCTAATTTTCCAATGACTAATAAGTACTCCACAATCTTTGGGCTCTATGCCAGGAAGAGATGTGTTTTACATGCTGAGTTATCAACTATATGAGTAGATGTGGAAAAGAAACTTGGATTATGGACCAGCTTTAGAGGAAGGAACCCTGAGAGCAAACAGGTCAGAGGTCAGAACAAGCAATGCATCTGGAATCCTGACTTCAGGCAAGCTTTCAACCCAAAACCAACTGTCACATACTTTTGAGATATCTGACTTAGAAACTCAGTGCCAGGTACATGAAATACGATTGATACTGAAAGAAAAAAAAAAACAACAAAAAAAAAACACACATAGCAGCCAATTCAAGGAATCTTTCATCAGTAGAGGAGAGAGTGAACCTGTCATGAAGTCAAAAGCTGACTGGCTGAGATTAGGGTACCTTAACTACATGCTTCCAGAAAAAGTCTTGTCAAGCGTGTTTGGAATTGTATTAATCATCCATTGCCTTGTAACAAATTATGCCAAAAACTTACCAGCTCATGACAGTAAACATTTATTACCTCACTCTACTTCTGTGGATCGGGAATCCGGGGAGCATTTTAGCTCGGTGGTTCTGGTTCAGGGTCCATCATGAGATTGCTTTACGTGTTGGCGAGGGCTACAGTCATCTGAGTGGTTGGTGGGCTTTAGTTTCTCCTTGACTGCTGGCCAGAGACCTCAGTTCCTCACCCCCTGGCCCTCTTCCTAGGCTACTAAGTATTTTTATGATATGGCAGCTGACTTCTCCCAAAGTGAGTGATACAGAGAAAAAGAGAAGTTGATGCCATTCTGCTTTCAACGACCTAGTCTCTGAATCACACACATCACTTTGGCCTTTATTCTATTCATTGTAAGTAAGTCATCAAGTCCAGCTCACTTTCGGTGGGACAGGTTTACACAAGGACGTTACTACCACGAGGCAGGGACCACTGGGGATCATCTTCAAGGCTGGCATCTACAGGAACTGTGGTATTAGTATTAAGGGTTTCCTGTATTTATCTTTTTGGGGGGTAAGGTGGCTATGAGAACTGGAATTACAGAAAACCTCAATGCTAATAGAAGAAAGAGTTCTAGTGTGTGTAAAACTATTTAGCTATTTTATATCAACATCTAATCTCATCTCATTATCTGCACACAGGTTATCCTGACCTCTGAAACTATAGTTTAAGAGACATTTATTTTGTAATTCCATGTAAATCACATATTTTATGTTTTTATTAAAAGCAAATATACTTGTCTCTTATGGAAAAGAAAGTAAAAGTCCTCTTAAATCACTGCACCCAGAGATAACCACTATTAATATTTTGATGAGCATTTCAGACATTATTATATCTACATAAACATATAAACTATATATTACATAATTTTATGTAATTTTACAATAATCCTGCACTGGTTTCTCAGCATCTGCATTTTTCACTTGATAATATGGTGTGAGCAATTTTCCATGTCAATAAATATAGCTCTATACCATCATTTTTGGTGAATGCAGTGTGTCCCATTGTATAGATGCTCTATAATTTATTCCAGTAGTCACTCATTAGTAGAATATTTAGGTTGTTTTATATTTATGTTTTAAGAGAAGCTGAATGTGCAGCTGTAGGGATGCCCAGCTTAACCCAAACCCAAAATACAGGGCATTAAATTTCCTGGCTTTATTTCCTTTTCCATAGGTTTTTAGATTTAGTGAAAATGTCAATGTTTCAGAATTATTTGTGAAAGATGTAAACTTTTTTTAAGGATTTCAAGAGGCCAGCGTTTGTAAGGGAACATGTGGTTCAGGAGGGCTTTCCTATTTTCTGGGTAAAGTTAACTTCATTAATTTTTATGAGAAGATTCACAGCTCACACTCTCTCCATTCATCCTTAATATGACACACTGAAGACAGAGAGAAACATTAATCAGAATCAGTGAGGAGATAAGCTCCAAAGAGCAAGCTTTAGTGTAAAAACACATTAAGCAAGAACCAAACACCTAAGTCATGGCTGAACCTCCATTACCCCAAGCCCATTTAATTCTCCTTATCAAAGTAAAAGAAAAGAACATTACCCTTAGATCATGTAACTAGGGTGAACATATAATTTATAACCCAAATGGGGCACATTAAGGAGTGAAATAAGGTGTTATTAATCATTACCTGGTACAACTGACATAAACCAAAACGACGCCAGGCAAACTGGGACATATGGTCAACCCAAATATATCAATTAAGGCAACTAAAATACAGATTGCTGAGATGACTCATCAGCATCCACAGCCAGTAAATTAGCTGTGAATCAAAATCAGACCTCTCCTAGTCCAGGTCCTTTACTTTTTTCATAGATTTCCAGGTCTCTGAATATCTTTGCCTGTTTGTTTTCTGGTTGGTGCCACTTCTAGGTGAGATGTCATGGATACAATTTTTTATTTGTTGAAAGTGCTTTCTTGGAGATATACTTCTATAGTATTGATGTATTTATTCTTACTCAAATACAACAAAGAATTATTAAATACTTGTTTACATTCTAGGTATCTTCATGAGCACAATTTTACTCAGGTTCCTGCAACTTAGGAATCTGCAGAGGGGTAGTTCATAGGTCCACCACTAGAGAGAGTGCTGGCCAAGATTTTGAGTCGATAGCCTGAAAGTTCCATGTTTTGAGAAGAAGGAACAAGAATGAGATTTTTTTTATATGACCATAAGATCCTCTACCCCACTTCTGCCTCTAATTTTTACTAGTTGTTATTATTATTATTCAGTTTTTTATTTAATTTTAACACCTATTGGAAACTTTGTTAATCTATCTGACTTTTTAAAAATTTTTCTTTTTTTATTAAAGTATAGTTAATTTACAATATTGTGTTAGTTTCAGGCATACAACACAGTGATTCAGTTAAATATATATTCCGTTTCAGATTCTTTTCTCTTATAGGTTATTACAAAATATTAAATATAGTTCCTTGTGCTATAGAGTAGGTGCTTTGTGGTTATTTATTTTATATACAGGAGTATGTATATGTTAATCCCAAACTCCTAATTTAGGTTCTAGGGTAAAAGCCCCAATATGATAAATTAGGAGTTTGGGATTAACATATCTGTGGGTTTTACCCCAGAACCTCCTACTCTTTCTTCATTTTATTCCCAAAGCTCCAATGTTTTCTTCAGTCATTTAACTCATCATATTATACTACAGTTACCTATTACTGTTTCTGGTGCCACCCTTATCAATTATGATCTTATGAAAGTTAAGAACTACCTTATCAGTTTCACTCTTTCCAGCACAAATTTGGTACTTGGTTAATGTTAAATAAATTAGTAAAATAATGAATGAATACATGAACAAAATGAAAAAATATGATATGATCCAAGAGGAAATCTATATTTTGGGATGGCAGTCTTGATACAGGATGCTTGTGACTGGGATATTAAATTTGGATTTTAAAATTTCAAAGAAGGAACGTGTAGCCAGAGAGAATATAACAAATAGCTGACTTCTTAAGCTTATTTCCAACTTTAAATCAAAAGAAAGAGAAAGGGACTATCTCATGTTCCTCAAAAAGGTAAATCATCAGTGTCAGCCAAAAAACACTGACTTGGGACAGATCATATTTTACATGTTAATGAGACGTATGTGTAGGTCTGAGTATTGCTTATGTTTATCCGGTATTTCTCGGAGATCTGAAGGAGGTAGGTACGATGCAGAAGAATTAATGACCTAACCTCACTTCATGAGTTTTTATTTAAAATTAAAAGACCATTACATATGAGATTTCTTTCTTCGTTTTTTCATAATTACAAGACACTGTCAGGATTCTGGAGAATCTTGATTGTATCGCTCAGGATAGTTTATACTCTCTACTTCATGTCATCTACATCTATCCATGTACCTGTAATCAGATCAGTGTTTAATTAAAGTATTAAATAGAACAGGGTTAAAGACAAAACCCTCAGATGCATCACTAGGGGCCTTTGATGAGTCTGACATTGATTCATTAATTCTTTCCTTATGATTTATGCAATCACTTATGAATTAAATTATTACACTGTCATATAACCCACATTTCTATATCTTGAACATGATGAGACCATGAGATTTTTGCCACGTCTTCTAAAATCATTTAAAAATATGTATTTATTTCTGAGTCTAACAACCCTCTCAAAATGGTAATACATTTAGTTGCCCTGACCCATTTTCCATGAACCAGTGCTGTTTAATTGACTAATGCCTTTTACACAAGTACCAATTCATTCAGTCATTCAACAAAATTTTATTTCTGATGAATCATCTGTGGCAAGCATTATGCTAAATACTTGTGTCTAATCACTAGCTTCAATATTTTGCATCTACCTATGATAGTTTAAAAAAAATTAAGCAACATTTCCATGACTCTACTCTTCAGGAATCTAGTTCATCCCCCCAGAATTCCAAGCTAATCACTAACAATGACTCACTGATACCAACTGAAAAAAGAAAATCAGTATCATAAGTAACCAAGGGGAAAGGGGGAGGAGGGATAAATTGGGAGATTGGAATTGACATATACACACTACTATATATAAAATAGATAACTAATAAGGACCTATTGTATAGCACAGGGAACTCTACTCAATACTCTGTAATGACCTATATGGGAAAAGAATCTATAAAAGAGTGGATATATGTATATATATAACTGATTCACTTTGCTGTACAGCAGAAACTAACCCAACATTGTAAATCAACTATACTCCAATAAAAATTAATTAAAAATAAAAAAATCAGTAACATATGTGTAATTTTTCTGGCACAGGCTAGACAACTGAAGTCAAGATCATCGAAAGCAATTCTCTGTTTAAATCCTTTCTAATGAGTTTCCCTCCCTTGGGATCTTGTTTTTCCGTACTTTCTCCACTGAGGACCATCTACTAGTTCTTTGAGCCGTCCTACGACCTATCTAGATTCTTTTATAGCATATCCTCAGTTCTGTGTGTTAAACAGTTTCTCTTACTCTGTAAGCCATGTTTGACATTTGGTATTATTGCAAATAGGAAAAGGGAAGAAAACCTAAGCCTCTATTGGTATTGTCATATTTTTATCTTCCTCACTGTCAGTGACATTGTGTCCCTCTCTATGACTTTTTATGGAATGAGTCACTTTTGTCCGTTATACTATGTGGGCAGAGTATTTCTGAAAAGCCAGAGATCTTGCTTCTGTATCTCAACGCTTATGTCCTACTGCCAGTTACAGTTGTTTTAGCCACATGTGGCATCTTGGTTTTTCATATCTACTGTGCTATATACATTGATGGTCCTGCTGGAGTAAAAGATGATAGCCTCATACAAATGCTTAGTGATGAGATTATGTACATGAATCTTCAGAATCATTGGGCCATTCAATCTTAAATAAGTCTAAATAATGACCTGAAATCATATGTATTTCTATAATGCCAAACTCCATGATTTGGAGTTCTCTCTGTATGATTTTTGTCAATATTCCTTAGGAAAATTATCTGTTTTGCTTTCAAATCCTGCTTTTGGTTACATGACAATGGTTTACTTAAAAAAATATTTTTCAAAATTACTATGGAAGAAAGCTTGGAGCCACATGCTCTGTAGTGAGTATTGATTAAGTGCCTGCAACAACAACAATTAAGATATAAAACAAAGCCAAGAATGAGGACGCATCTCAGAGCAATAAGGTTATTTTGTTTTGTGTACTTTTTTCCTTTCCTTTAATTTTTCTTTTTATATTCCCTCCTAGGAATCTTGTCTCCCCAGGAGAGAAAGTGCTTATTGTTGTAAGATCACTGAAAAGAGTTAGAGAAGAAATGGGCTCTTTTGTTTTCACTCTATTCATCTTCTTTCCCTTTGCCAAAACAAACACATTTGCATTCTGAAGTCAACAGCACCAGTCAACTGTGCTTGCCATAGATTAACCTCTGTAAAACCTTTTTTTGAACACTTTGGAGGCTTTGATGGTAAAACTGAAAAATCCAAGCTGTCTTCCTTTAACCCACTTGGAACTGCTTGAAAACTGTGTTCCTGGAGTTAATGCATGCCAATTAGTCTCTTTTGGCTTATTGTCACTTTCATCGGTGGCTGAATTTGTCAAATTGTGCACATTTTACATGACTTTCTGATTAAGTTTCTCTTAACTTGCTTCATGTTTATTTGGAGGTTCCACTTGAAATACTGCGTTTTTATCCTCACAATACTCCTGCAATATAGCCAGGGAATGTATTTGTATTTGCATTTTTCAGATACTGAGACTGATATTTAATTGGGATAAACAATTTACTCAGATCACAAGGCACCTGGCAACATAAGGACTTGAAGTCAGGTCTTATGATTATTTGTCCTTTTCAGATTATTTCCTCAATTCAGTGTTAAATTAAAGAATACAATTAATGGGAACTTCTTATCATAAAATGTCTTTTCTGACTCTGCTTCCTCCTCAAGCCACCAGCACATTTCCATTTTTCTCTATGTAAATATTTTCAAAAGGGTTGAGCAGTAGGAGATAGTATTGGGGCAAATATAGTAGTGGAAGCACAGTAGTTTTTGGATCTCCTAGAATTCAACTCTCACCATCCCAAAATAAAACAAAGAGAAAAACTAAGATAACATAATAAAAACCAATGAACAATTTCTACAGTAAAAACAGGTGATTAAGTATCTTCACAAACCTCAGAAATATAAGTAGGTAGGGACAAGCCATCAACAGCTGTGAGATGGATATTACACCAACATCTGTATGGCAGAAAGCAGAAAGAAGAAAAATGGGGCATTTAGAAGCCCCAAGAGCAAAAAAGCTGCAATATTGCCACAGGTATAGTTGCAGTTTGCATCACCAGGAAAATCTGCGTAATAGACATTTATTAGGGAGTGCTCTTAGGATCTATACCTGTGGAAGGGAGAAAATAGAAGCACTACTAAAGTAGAGCAGGGGAAAAAGTTCAGCTGTGATACAGTTTTGAAGACGGCTTCAGCACATCTCCTGGAGAGTTCTGGAGCTAGAATAGACTTCTGGCATTGTCCCGAGATTGTGTTGCCTGGAGGTTATTATACCTCTATATTGATCAGTCATTGACTGTGGACAAATCCTACAAGGATATAGGACCTTTGGTGAAGCAGATTTTTTTTTCCAGCAGTAGCAATCCTTATAGAGGATCATCTTTTGGCAATACTCCCAGCAGATGGAATAACAAGGCTTTCATTCCTGGAAGGGAATTTGGTCAGCACATCACTGAGCCCACCAACGGTACTCATTGGAAAGTGGGAAGCTAGCAACCAAAACCAGGAGTAGGTTCTATACACTCCAACTTATGTGAAAATGCAAGGGAACTGCAGTAAGGTGCTGGAGTGGTCTGAGACCCATGAAATTTTCTAAACAAACCATTCAAAGCTCTGTTCTAGGACAAAGCCCCATCCTGAGAATTAACTATTGTAGGGAGACTATAAATTGAGCAGAACAGGCAAAACAGGAAGAAGGAAAAGAAAATATCCAGAAATTTTTGAGTAGTTATCAGAAAGTTTGAAGCCATATTTTTTATCATATCAAAACAAAAACAATAACAACAAAAGAGAAAGTTTTAGAAAAGTGAAGCTTAAAAAACAGTCCTACCTCATCACCATCCTTCTAAAAGTACAGGAAAACTCATTTCATGTCAAAACAAGAATCAGAAAATAATGATATATGAAATTAGTATAAAAAACAGTATTAGGATTGGAATAAAATCTATACAGACAATGAAACCCTGACAGAGTACAAGTCTATGCTGAAAACAAACTATGGTTACCAAAGAGGAATGGGGTGAGGGAGGGATAAATTAAGATTCTGGATTAACAGATAACAGATATATTTTGGATTAACAGATAACAGATATATTTTTAAAATAGATAACCAACAAGGACCTACTGTATGGAACAGGGAACTATATTCAATATCTTGTAATAAGCTATAATAGAAAAGTATCTGAAAAACTATATATATATGTATATATATATATATATACACATATATCTGAATCACTTTGCTGTACACCTGAAACTAACACAATTAAATCAACTATACTTCAATAAAAAAAGAATACAAGTCTGTGAAACAGATTTAAAAAACTGCAAACTAATATTTCTAAAACACTTAGACTTGAGAAAATGATAGATGCTATTAAAGAGCCCATAAATCAAAAGTAGAAAAAGTTCATAAATTATGTAACTGGAGGAAAGAAAGATTTGAAAAAAGAGGTTACAACTCACAGAATAAAATTTTTAAAACATTATTTCTTAAATGAGGACTCAAGTAGAAGAAACACAAAACACACACCAAATATAGATTATATCTTTAAAAACAGAAGACAAAAGTGAGAAAAAAATTAAACCAACAAAATATTAGAGATAAATAAGACTCAAGGAGAAAATGATAGCTATGGAAAATAAGCAAAGAAGATCTAACAAATATTTAATAGGGGTTTGGTTTGGAAGAAAATGAAAGGATAAAATGAAACTATAATTTATTAAAGTTTTTTAAAATAAAATAAAAATTGACTTGGAACTATAAGAGACACACAACACACCTGGGAAATTTAACCCTTTACAGCAATATTAAGACATTATAATGCAAAGACCATAAAAATAGAAAGAATGGAAAAAAATAACTTTGGGCATCCACATAAAAAAGACCAAGTCACTTATAAAGGGAAGAATATTAGATACCCATCAAAATTTTTGACACTAACACTTTCTCTTAGAAGACAATGGAGTAAGATATTTAAGATGTTCTATTCTTTCTATATGTGTTCTGCCCAGACCTACCTCCTAAGGTTTTGTGAGGAATTTCTAAAAACCCACAGTGGCCGTATAAAATTCAACATGTCCAAAGTTAATTGCAATATCTTAACCCTGAATCTTTTTAGTAATTTATAACACTTATCCAGTGAATATCATAAGACATACTGAGTATAAAATTAAGTTCTTTTTGTAAAAATTTTTACTGAAGTGTAGATGATTTACAATGCTGTGTTAGTTTCAGGTGTACAGCAAAGTTACATATATATATAACATACATATATATACACATATATACACACATGTATATACATATAAATACATATATATATTATATTTCAGATTCTTTTCCATTATAGGTTATTACAATATATCGAGTATAGCTCCCTGTGCTATACAGTAGGTCCTTGTTGGTTATTTTATATCTAGTAGAGTGTATATGTCAATCCCAAACTCCTAATTTACTCCCCTCTTTTCCCTTTGGTAACCATAAGTTTGTCTTCTATGTCTGTGAGTCTTATTTCTGTTTTATAAATAAGTTCATTTGTATCATTTTTTTAGATTCTACATGTAAGTGACATCATATGATATTTGTCTTTCTCTGTCTGACTTACCTCACTCAGTATGATAATCTCTAGGTCCATCCGTATTAATGCAAATGGCATTCTTTATGGCTGAGTAATATTCCATTGTATAGATCAATATATACCACATCTTCTTTATCCATTAATCTGTCAATGGGCATTTAGTTGCTTCCATGTATTGGCTATTATTTATTTTAATCCATCTTCTCACATAGCGAAAGAGGCAACTGAATTGCATACAGAAGTAGAGATTTGTCCAAAGTCATTCGGCCAGTCCATGGCATAGTACAAGAACCCAATTTGTCTGGTTACCAATCCAATACTTTCTTTCCAAAATACTATTTTTTAATATTCTACTTTAACTTTGTAGATGCACTTTTTAAAACCTACTGAAAATTCAGGGAGATTATGAAAAAAATTTAAACTCACAAAATTATATAAGATGAGCTTCTTTGTCATAGAATTTCCGTAAAAAGTGGTTATGTGTATGGGTATTAGAAAGAAAAGTAAGAAACATTTGTAACCAAGATAAAAGTATCTGACTCCATGGATTATTACATTACATATTTATAGCCCACAAAGAACAGAATTTCATATTATCAAGGAAATTTGAAGTTTAGATACCACATCCACATGGAATTACTTTCCTTCATTTAGTCACCAGAGAAATGACAACAAACAAAATCTCAAAAATGATTCTGAGGGGCTTCCCTGGTGGCGCAGTGGTTGAGAATCTGCCTGCCAATGCAGGGGACACGGGTTCGAGCCCTGGTCTGGGAAGATCCCACATGCCGCGGAGCGACTAAGCCCGTGAGCCACAATTGCTGAGCCTGCGCGTCTGGAGCCTGTGCTCCGCAACAGGAGAGGCCACGATAGTGAGAGGCCCGCGCACCGCGATGAAGAGTGGCCCCCACTTGCCGCAACTAGAGAAAGCCCTCGCACAGAAACGAAGACCCAACACAGCCATAAATAAATAAATAAATAAATAAAAAATTTAAAAAAAAAAGAATTTCTAAAAAAAAAAAAAAAAAAATCCATCACTTAAAAAAAAAAAAAAAAATGATTCTGAGAATAGAAAAGAAGAACTAAAATTCAAAGTAAAAGTGGATTGCCAATATGGTTAGACTTTAAAAATGTAATAAAATAGTTATTCTTCTTATTTCAAAATGCCTTGAGTGTTACTGCAGAGGAAAGAGTTCAGTCAGAAGCTTAAATGCAATAAACACAAAATAATGCTGGACCAATGTATTAAGAAATTTTTGGATACATATAGGAGGGTCAAAATAGTGCCTCACCAATAAAATTTCCATGCATTTACCTTCCTTTTTTCTTCCCCATAGATAATTTAAACATTTAAAGAGATTAATTAGCATGCCATTCAAGAACCTCTCTGATTTAGCACTGTACCATATTTTTTCTCCCAATAATTTGCTTCTTTATAAAGCTCAAAACCCCAGCCAAATTGGTTTACTTATTGTCCCCACACACATGTTCATTCATTCACATCATTATTCTTAATGTTGATATTCATTTTTTGGTATCTACAAAGTGTCAGGCATTGTGTTAAGTACCAAACAATTTTGGACAATTTTTTCAATATATGTTTGATGTTCCTTCCCTCTGCCACTGTTTCCTCCTACTTCCGGAGTCTACACCTACCACCAGACCCAGACTTAATCTCATTTCCAACATCATTCTCTGCCTACCTTGCTCTAAAATGGCCTTATCTCTGAATATTCACGAAAGTTCTTGACCAGACCGTTCCTTTACTGAGTAATCTTATACTGACCTGGGATATCTTTGAATGATAGAGTCATAGAAGTTATGGTTTGTGATGGGATCTGGTTGAAATAAAAATATGCTTTTTCTATGATTTAATCCACTGTACCTCGGAAGGCAATCATCAATCTTTTACACTAATGCCATTAGAGATACAGAGCACTCCACTTTTTAAAGGTATCTATTCTCTCCTTGAAGCATTCTAATTGCTATCAAGTTTTTCATCTACTTAAAAATAAATCCTCGTTATCTCTCTGTGACTTCTACACATTGGCCCCCAGTTTTGTGATTTGGCAGAAAACAATTTGGTAATTTATGGAAACTTTGTTTGTACTCAGCATCCACTCACCCATCCTCTGGGAACTATGCCCTATTTCCCATCAGAGGAAATTTCTTTTCCCAGTCTCAGTCTTTTAAGTGAGACTGGCTCAGTTACAGGGAGGAAGATGTTTCCTGCACCTAAACCAGTCAGTGTAGCCCCATGCTCATAGCAATTATTTCAGGATTGGCCAAAAAGCCTAGATCAAGACAGTCATGATAAGAATTTTCAATTCTTAAAGTTATGTTTATATGAGCTCTATGGTAAGTAGACTTAACCTATTTTTTTTTTTTTATTCTCATTTTTCAGATGACTTCACTGGCAACTCTACAAAAGATTTAAGGAATCTATGTTACCAACTGTATATAAAGTATTCCAGAAAAAAAGTAAACAATACCCAACTTGGTCAATGAGGCCAGCATTACCTTATAATCAAAACCAGATAAAGACATTTTCAAAAAAAAAAAAAATCACAGACCATTATCCCTCATACAAATACTTACAGGTATTTACCCTGGGTAAATTAAAGATGGAAACATTCTCAATCAAATGCTACGAAATCAAACCCAGCAATATATAAAAAGAATAATGTATGATCACCTAGATGGTTTTACCCAGGAATCTAAGTTTAGTTCAAGACTTATCAATCAATGCATTCACCCTACCAACAGACTAAATAAGAAAAACAATATGATTGTTTCAAGAGATGCAGGCAAACATTTCATAAAATTCAACATCCATTTATGTTGAAAACTTCAAACCAACTAGAAATTGAAGTTAACTTTATCAATCTGTTAAAGTCACCTACAAATAACCTACAGCTAACATCATTCTTAATGGTGAAAGGCTGAATGCTTTTTCCCTAAGATTGAAATGATACACTAACAGGAAAAAAAAGTCCTCTACCCATACCTCACACCATATAGAAAAAACAACTCAAAATAAATTATAGGGGGTCCTCGGGAAGATGGCGGAAGAGTAAGACGCGGAGATCACCTTCCTTCCCACAGATACAGTAGAAATACATCTACACGTGGAACTGCTCCTACAGAACACCCACTGAACGCTGGCAGAAAACGTCCGACCTCCAAAAAGGCAAGAAACTCCCCCCGTACTTGGGTAGGGCAAAAGAAAAAAGAAATAACAGAGACAAAAGAATAGGGACGGCACCTGCACTAGTGGGAGGGAGCCGTGAAGGAGGAAAGATTTCCACGCACTAGGAAGCCCCTTCGCGGGCGGAGACTGCGGGTGGCGGAGGGGGGAAGCTTCGGAGCCACGGAGGAGAGCGCAGCCACAGGGGTGCGGAGGGCAAAGCGGAGAGGTTCCCGCACGGAGGCTCGGCGCCGAGCAGCACTCTCCAGCCCGAGAGGCTTGTCTGCTCAGCCGCCGGGGCGGGCGGGGCTGGGAGCTGAGGCTCGGGCTTCGGTCGGATCGCAGGGAGAGGACTGGGGCTGGCGGCGTGAACACAGCCTGAAGGGGTTAGTGCGCCACGGCGAGGCGGGAGGGAGTCCGGGAAAAGTCTGCAGCTGCCGAAGAGGCAAGAGACTTTTTCTTCCCTCTTTGTTTCCTGGTGCGCGAGGAGAGGGGATTCAGAGCGCTGCCTAAACGAACTTCAGAGACGGGCGCGAGCCGCAGCTACCAGCGCGGATCCCACAGCAACAGGGGCGCAGAGGGAAAAACGGAGAGATTCCCGCACAGAGGCTCGGCGCCGAGCAGCACTCTCCAGCCCGAGAGGCTTGTCTGCTCCCCCGCCGGGGCGGGCGGGGCTGGGAGCTGAGGCTCCGGTTTCGGTTTCGGTTGGATCGCAGGGAGAGGACTGGGGCTGGCGGCGTGAACACAGCCTGAAGGGGTTAGCGCACCACAGCTGGCTGGTAGGGAGTCCGGGAAAAAGTCTGCAGCTGCCGAAGAGGCAAGAGACTTTTTCTTGCCTCTTTGTTTCACGGCGCGCAAGGAGAGGGGATTCAGAGTGCCGCCTAAACGAACTCCAGAGAAAGGCGCGAGCCGCGGCGATCAGCACGGACCCCAGAGACGGGCGTCAGACGCTGGGGCTGCTGCTGCCGCCTCCAAAAAGCCTGTGTGTGAGCACAGGTCACTCTCCACATCGCCCCTCCCGGGAGCCTGTGCAGCCCGCCACTGCCAGGGTCCCGTGATCCGGGGACAAGTTCCCCGGGAGAACGCACTGCCCACCTCAGGCTGGTGCAACGTCACGCCGGCCTCGGCCGCCGCAGGCTCACCCCGCCTCCTCTGTACACCTCCCTCCCCGCGGCCTGAGTGAGCCAGAGCCCCCGAAGCAGCTGCTCCTTTAACCCCGTCCTGTCTGTGCGGGGGAATAGACGCCCTCAGGCGACCTACACGCAGAGGCGGGTCCAAATCCAAAGCTGAACCCCAGGAGCTGTGCGAACAGGGAAGATAAGGGGAAATCTCTCCCAGCAGCCTTAGAAGCAGCGGATTAAAACTCCACAAACAACTTGATGTGCCTGCATCTGGTGAATACCTGAATAGACAACGAATCATCCCAAATTCAGGAGGTGGACTTTGGGAACAGGATATATTAGTTTTTCCCCTTTTCCTTTATTTGTGAGTGTATATGTATATGCTTCTGGGTGCGATTTTGTCTGTATAGCTTTGCTTTACAATAGCTTTATTTTACTTCACTATATTATAGCCTCTTTCTTTCTTTCTTTCTTTCTTTCTTTCTTTCTTTCTTTCTTTCTATTTTTTCTCCCTTTTACTCTGAGCCGTGTGGACGAAAGGCTCTTGGTGCTCCAGCCAGGCATCAGGGCCGTGCCTCTGAGGTGGGAGAGCCAATTTCAGGACACTGGTCCACAAGAGACCTCCCAGCTTCACGTAATACCAAACGGTAAAAATCTCTCAGAGATCTCCATCTCAACATCAAGACCCAGCTTCACTCAACGACCAGCAAGCTACAGTGCTGGACACCCTATGCCAAACAACTAGCAAGACAGGAACACAGCCCCATCCATTAGCAGAGAGGCTGCCTAAAATCATAATAAGGCCACAGACACCCCAAAATACACCACCAGACGTGGACGTGCCCACCAGAAAGACAAGATCCAACCTCATCCACCAGAGCTCAGGCACTAGTTCCCTCCACCAGGAAGCCTACACAACCCACTGAACCAACCTTAGCCACTGGGGACAGATACCAAAAACAACAGGAACTACGAACCTGTAGCCTGTGAAAAGGAGACCCCAAACACAGTAAGATAAGCAAAATGAGACGACAGAAAAACACACAGCAGATGAAGGAGCAGGGTCAGAACATACCAGACTTAACAAATGAAGAGGAAATAGGTAGTCTACCTGAAAAAGAATTCAGAATAATGATAGTAAGGATGATCCAAAATCTTGGAAATAGAATAGACAAAATGCAAGAAACATTTAACAAGGACGTAGAAGAACTAAAGAGGAACCAAGCAATGATGAAAACCACAATAAATGAAATTAAAAATACTCTAGATGGGATCAATAGCAGAATAACTGAGGCAGAAGAAAGGATAAGTGACCTGGAAGATAAAATGGTGGAAATAACTACTGCAGAGCAGGATAAAGAAAAAAGAATGAAAAGAACTGAGGACAGTCTCAGAGACCTCTGGGACAACATTAAATGCGCCAACATTCGAATTATAGGGGTCCCAGAAGAAGAAGAGAAAAAGAAAGGGACTGAGAAGATATTTGAAGAGATTATAGTTGAAAACTTCCCTAATATGGGAAAGGAAATAGTTAATCAAGTCCTGGAAGCACAGAGAGTACCATACAGGATAAATCCAAGGAGAAACACACCAAGACACATATTAATCAAACTATCAAAAATTAAATATAAGGAAAACATATTAAAGGCAGCAAGGGAAAAACAACAAATAACACACAAGGGAATCCCCATAAGGTTAACAGCTGGTCTTTCAGCAGAAACTCTGCAAGCCAGAAGGGAGTGGCAGGATATACTTAAAGTGATGAAGGAGAAAAACCTGCAACCAAGATTACACTACCCAGCAAAGATCTCATTCAGATTTGATGGAGAAATTAAAACCTTTACAGACAAGCAAAAGCTGAGAGAGTTCAGCACCACCAAACCAGCTTTACAACAAATGCTAAAGGAACTTCTCTAGGCAAGAAACACAAGAGAAGGAAAACACCTACAATAACAAACCCAAAACATTTAAGAAAATGGGAATAGGAACATACATATCGATAATTACCTTGAATGTAAATGGATTAAATGCTCCCACCAAAAGGCACAGGCTGGCTGAATGGATACAAAAACAAGACCCATATATATGCTGTCTACAAGAGACCCACTTCAGACCTAGAGACACATATAGACTGAAAGTGAGGGGATGGAAAAAGATATTCCATGCAAATGGAAATCAAAAGAAAGCTGGAGTAGCAATTCTCATATCAGACAAAATAGACTTTAAAATAAAGACTATTACAAGAGACAAAGAAGGACACTATATAATGATCAAGGGATCGATACAAGAGGAAGGTATAAAAATTGTAAATATTTATGCACCCAACATAGGAGCACCTCAATACATAAGGCAAATACTAACAGCCATAAAAGGGGAAATCGACAGCAACATAATCATAGTAGGGGACTTTAACACCCCGCTTTCACCAATGGACAGATCATCCAAAATGAAAATAAAAAAGGAAACACAAGCATTAAATGATACATTAAGCAAGGTGGACTTAATTGATATTTATAGGACATTCCATCCAAAAACAACAGAATACACATTTTTCTCAAGTGCTCATGGAACATTCTCCAGGATAGATCATATCTTGGGTCACAAATCAAGCCTTGGTAAATTTAAGAAAATTGAAATCGTATCAAGTATGTTTTCCGACCACAATGCTATGAGACTAGATATCAATTACAGGAAAAGATCTGTAAAAAATACAAACACATGGAGGCTACACAATACATTACTTAATAACGAAGTGATCACTGAAGAAATCAAAGGGGAAATCAAAAAATACCTAGAAACAAATGACAATGGAGATACGACGACCCAAAACCTATGGGACGCAGCAAAAGCAGTGCTAAGAGGGAAGTTTATAGCAATACAAGCCTACCTCAAGAAACAGGAAACATCTCGAATAAACAACCTAACCTTGCACCTAAAGCAATTAGAGAAAGAAGAACAAAAAAACCCCAAAGCCAGCAGAAGGAAAGAAATTATAAAGATCAGGTCAGAAATAAATGAAAAAGAAATGAAGGAAACAATAGCAAAAATCAATGAAACTAAAAGCTGGTTCTTTGAGAAGATAAACAAAATTGATAAACCATTAGCCAGACTCATCAAGAGAAAAAGGGAGAAGACTCAGATCAATAGAATTAGAAATGAAAAAGGAGAAGTAACCACTGACACTGCAGAAATACAAAAGATCATGAGAGATTACTACAAGCAACTCTATGCCAATAAAATGGACAACCTGGAAGAAATGGACAGATTCTTAGAAATGCACAAACTGCCGAGACTGAACCAGGAAGAAATAGAAAATATGAACAGACCAATCACAAGCACTGAAATTGAAACTGTGATTAAAAACCTTCCAACAAACAAAAGCCCAGGACCAGATGGCTTCACAGGTGAATTCTATCAAACATTTAGAGAAGAGCTAACACCTATCCTTCTCAAACTCTTCCAAAATATTGCAGAGGGAGGAACACTCCCAAACTCATTCTACGAGGCCACCATCACCCTGATACCAAAACCAGACAAAGATGTCACAAAGAAAGAAAACTACAGGCCAATATCACTGATGAACATAGATGCAAAAATCCTCAACAAAATACTAGCAAACAGAGTCCAACAGCACATTAAAAGGATCATACACCATGATCAAGTGGGGTTTATCCCAGGAATGCAAGGATTCTTCAATATACGCAAATCAATCAATGTGATACATCATATTAACAAACTGAAGGAGAAAAACCATATGATCATCTCAATAGATGCAGAGAAAGCTTTCGACAAAATTCAACACCCATTTATGATAAAAGCCCTGCAGAAAGTAGGCATAGAGGGAACTTTCCTCAACATAATAAAGGCCATATATGACAAACCCACAGCCAACATTGTCCTCAATGGTGAAAAACTGAAACCATTTCCACTAAGATCAGGAACAAGACAAGGTTGCCCACTCTCACCACTATTATTCAACAGAGTTTTGGAAGTGTTAGCTACAGCAATCAGAGAAGACAAAGAAATAAAAGGAATCCAAATCGGAAAAGAAGAAGTAAAGCTGTCACTATTTGCAGATGACATGATACTATACATAGAGAATCCTAAAGATGCTACCAGAAAACTCCTAGAGCTAATCAATGAATTTGGTAAAGTAGCAGGATACAAAATTAATGCACAGAAATCTCTTGCATTTCTATACACTAATGACGAAAAATCTGAAAGTGAAATTAAGAAAACACTCCCATTTACCATTGCAACAAAAAGAATAAAATATCTAGGAATAAACCTACCTAAGGAGACAAAAGACCTGTATGCAGAAAATTATAAGACACTGATGAAAGAAATTAAAGATGATACAAATAGATGGAGAGATATACCATGTTCCTGGATTGGAAGAATCAACATTGTGAAAATGACTCTACTACCCAAAGCAATCTACAGATTCAATGCAATCCCTATCAAACTACCACTGGCATTTTTCACAGAACTAGAACAAACAATTTCACAATTTGTATGGAAACACAAAAGACCCCGAATAGCCAAAGCCATCTTGAGAACGAAAAATGGAGCTGGGGGAATCAGGCTCCCTGACTTCAGACTATATTACAAAGCTTCAGTAATCAAGACAGTTTGGTACTGGCACAAAAACAGAAATATAGATCAATGGAACAGGATAGAAAGCCCAGAGATAAACCCACACACATATGGGCACCTTATTTTTGATAAAGGAGGCAAGCATATACAGTGGAGAAAAGACAGCCTCTTCAATAAGTGGTGCTGGGAAAATTGGACAGGTACATGTAAAAGTATGAAAATAGAACACTCCCTGACACCATGCACAAAAATAAACTCAAAATGGATTAAAGACCTAAGTGTAAGGGCAGACACTATCAAACTCTTAGAGGAAAACATAGGCAGAACACTCTATGACATACATCACAGCAAGATTCTTTTTGACCCAGCTCCCAGAGAAATGGAAATAAGAACACAAATAAACAAATGGGACCTAATGAAACTTAAAAGCTTTTGCACAGCAAAGGAAACCATAAACAAGACCAAAAGACAACCATTAGAATGGGAGAAAATATTTGCAAATGAAGCAACTGACAAAGGATTAATCTCCAAGATTTACAAGCAGCTCATGCAGCTCAATAACAAAAAAACGAACAACCCAATCCAAAAATGGGCAGAAGACCTAAATAGACATTTCTCCAAAGAAGATATACAGATGGCCTACAGACACATGAAAGAATGCTCAACATCATTAATCATTAGAGAAATGCAAATCAAAACTACAATGAGATATCATCTCACACCGGTCAGAATGGCCATCATCAAAAAATCTAGAAACAATAAATGCTGGAGAGGGTGTGGAGGAAAGGGAACACTCTTGCACTGTTGGTGGGAATGTAAATTGATACAGCCACTATGGAGAACAGTATGGAGGTTCCTTAAAAAACTACAAATAGAACTACCATACGACCCAGCAATCCCACTACTGGGCATATACCCTGAGAAAACCATAGGTCAAAAAGAGTCATGTACCAAAATGTTCATTGCAGCTCTATTTACAATAGCCAGGACATGGAAGCAATCTAAATGTCCATCGACAGATGAATGGATAAAGAAGATGTGGCACATATATACAATGGAATATTACTCAGCCATAAAAAGAAATGAAATGGAGGTATTTGTAATGAGGTGGATGGAGTTAGAGTCTGTCATACAGAGTGAAGTAAGTCAGAAAGAGAAAAACAAATACAGTATGCTAACACATATATACGGAATCTAAGGGGAAAAAAAAAAAAAAAAAAGGCCATGAAGAACCTAGTGGCAAGACGGGAATAAAGACACAGACCTACTAGAGAATGGACTTGAGGACATGGGGAGGGGGTGGGGTGAGATGTGACAGGGTAAGAGAGTGTCATGGACATACATACACTACCAAATGTAAAATAGATAACTAGTGGGAAGCAGCCGCATAGCACAGGGAGATCAGCTCGGTGCTTTGTGACCACCTAGAGGGATGGGATGGGGAGGGTGGGAGGGAGGGAGATGCAAGAGGGAAGAGAAATGGGAACATATTGTATATGTATAACTGATTCACTTTGTTATAAAGCAGAAGCTAACACACCATTGTAAGGCAATTATACTTCAATAAAGATGTTAAAAAAAAAAAATAAATAAATAAATAAAAATAAATTATAAATATAAATATATTACTTAAAGCTATAAAACTTTTCAAAGAAACACAGGAGAAAATCTTTGCAACCTTAGGTTACCACCACACCACAGTTAGAGTATGAAAGAAATTGGCAATATTCAGTGCTAGAAAAAAAGACAGAGCAAGTTGAACTCTCATTTGTGGCTGACTGTAATGAAAAATGGTACCGTGACTTTGGAAATCAGTTTGGTAGTGTCTTATAAAGTTAAACATGCACTTACAATATGACATAATAATTCTACTTACAGGTATTTATCCAGGATAAATGAAAATATATGTCAAAGATCTGTATGTGGATATTTATTCATAATTGCCCCAAACTGGCAATAATCCAAATGTCTTTCAACTGGTAAATAAACTATGTTAAATCTATACAATCAAATATGACTTAGCAGTAAAAAGCCTACATGCAACAACATGGATGCATCTCAAATCATCATTCTAACAGAAGAAGCCAGAATCAAAAAGCTACATATTGTATGATTCTGTTTATATGACATCCTGGAGAAGGAAAAGACATAGACACAAAAAATGATCAGTTTCTCCTATGGGCTTGGAAAGATGAGGAAGATGAGGACTATAAGGGGATTAGAGAAATTTTGGGGTGACAGAAATTCTCTAATCTCAATTGTGGTGGTGATTACATGCATATCTGTGTTTGTCCAATTTCATAGAACCAAACACCAAGAAAATGGCGAGTTTTACTTCTTCCAAATTACATCACAATAAATCTGACTTGGGAGTAGAAAGAGAGAGAAACAAGGGAGAGAAACAAAGGATAGTTACCGGGTCTGACTCTCTAAATGTTTGGAGACTGGAGGGATGAAGAAGAACTAGTAGAGAAGAGTGAGGAGGGAAAGGGAGTGAGGTAGGAGGAGAATTGAGAGAGTGGAATCTTTAAAGCCAAATGAAGAAAACAGTCCAAGGTAAGTAGACCGTTGTATTATGGCACTGACAGGGCATGTGAGGAGAGAACTGAATATTCTCTCCATCAGGAGAGAACTGATGGACTTAGCAATAGGGATGTCATTGGGTAGAGACTGACAAGAATAGTTTCATGATATGGTGGGTTAATAGTGGGTTCAAGAAAGGAAAAAGGAGAAGTGAAAATGGGAAGTGAGTAAAGACAACACTTTTAAAGAGTATTATTGTAAACAAACACAGTGAAATGAAATGTAGCCAGAAGTCCTATGGGATAAAAGATTTTGTCTTGCTTTCTGATAGTTCCTGCATGCATGTGTGTTGATGTGTATGACCTAAGAGAGAGGAAAAACAGTGATGACACAGGAAAGGGAACAATTTCTGAAACCACATCCTCAAATAAGTGAGAGGAGATGGGATCCAGTGCAGACCAACAGTCAAGAATTTGAAAAAGCTTCAAATCAGGAAAAGTGTCTGGACAGTCTGGTTAACAAGATGAGGCTGGTTCTTGCTTAAAGTGGTGTGTTAATTTGAATAAGTCCTTATCCAAGGGGCTGCTAGGAGTTACAAGAAGGGGTATGGAGCCCCAGATAAAGGGGATATGAGATGTAGATTGGAGGTCCGAGTCATAGCCTCAGGCAAAACTTGAAAGGTAAATCAGAACTACCATGAATGACTAAAAACAGAACTAACATAGGATGCAGCAAATCCACTCCTGGGTATTTTACCTGAAGGAAACAAAAGCACTATCTTGAAGAGATAACTGTACCCCTGTGTTCATAGCAGCATTATTTACGATAGCCAAGACATGGAAACAACCTAATCGTTCATTTATGAATGAATGGCTAAGGTAAATGTGGCATATAGAGATAATGGGATATTATTTAGCCATAAAAAGAAGAAAATCTTGCCATTTTCAACATAAAGACAAATACTGTATGATCTCACTTAAATGTGGACTCTAAAAAGAAGAAAACTCATATTGAACACAGAAAAGATTGGTGTTTGCCAGAGGCTTGGGATGGGAATAGGCGAAATGATGAGGGTGGTCAAAAGTTATAAACTTCCAGTCATAAGATAAATATGTTCTGGGGATATAATGTACAGCCTGGTGATTATAGTCAACAATACTGTATTATATATTTAAAAGTTGCTAAGAGAGTTGATCTTAAAAGTTCTCATCATAAGAGAAAAAAAATTGTAAATATTGAGGTGATAGATGTTAAATAAACATTGAAGCAGTCATTTCATTATATATATTTATATATATATATTAAATCATTATGTTGTATACCTTAAACTAATACAATGTTATATGTAAATTATATCTCAATAAAGCTGGGGGAAACAAAAAAGAAAAGTAAATCAAGAAACCCAAAAGAGAGGGCAAGTTCATTTGGAGGGGAGTGGGGAGATGCGTCAGGGAGGTAGGACTCATTCCGAGTATTTGAAGCCATAATCATGAAAATTAACACCACCTTCCTTGATTTAGGACAGATAATTCCAAACCCAACCTAGCCAAGCTCCTGCTCTAACTTCAGGCTTCTCAAAGACTGACTCAGGAATCAGGAGACCCTGGGCCTGAAGTTTGAAGGTTAAATGTGACTACAGTTAAGGAGGCTATGGTTGGCAGCAGCATTAAGGAAAAAAAAAAGGTTTTTTGTGGCTGGGTTCTATTTGTTTTGATGGATATTTAAAGTATGTGCAAAATACAAGTAGACTGATTTTTAATTTGATAAATTATTTTCTAAAGTGTTGAGGGAAAATACAAACTATGGAACCATAACAAATAAATCCTTTTTGAAACCAGAATCAAGCCACTCATAGATGTTATTCTTATTCCTTTTTTTTTTTTTTTTGAGTTGTGAGTTAAGTTTTCTTAGCCATTTTTAAATCAAGGTTTTGTTTTTCTCTTCTGAACACTTCCTTGAAATGGCATAACTTATTAAGGGAAAATACGCAATCCAGCAAACAAGAGTCCACCCTAAGTCTAACTTTTCAGAAACACTAATAGCAATCATTTGTACTTTATTATAGGTTGAAAAATGCTTTCAGAAATTTGATCTCATGTTATCCTTATAACTAAACTACGTTTGTCATCATTTTACAAATGCAGTTACAAGACCCAGAGAGTTAACTGTCCCGCTTAAAAACACGCAACTAATGACAGAGCCACAGCTAACATCCAGGCTTTCTGACTTTAGGTCTAATAATATCCCAGCCTTACGATCACCACAATCTTGGGGAGTGTGTGCAGAAAATTCCCCTTCCCAGACCTCTCCCCAACAAATTTTGATTTAGCCAAGCGGGGCTGAGGAGTCTATTTTAACCTCCATGACTGTCGTGAAGTTTCCATATGGATTTACTCAACTCTGCTCTGTGCATGCCTGGGTCATTCACAAGCCTCTATAAGAAGGGACCTTAACGCAGACTGTGAATGACCATGGAACCCCCAAGGAAATAGCACCAACCTTGAGACAAAGAAGCATGGATCCTGGTGTCAGCTCTGCCACGCTCCTGCAAAGTGGATAAAATAAGTCACTTCTCTGAGTCCCAGTTTTCTAATTTCTATAAATTGAGCTAACCTACAGAATTGCTACCAAGATTAGAACACAGCATGCTCAATCAGAACTGTCCCTTATGAGGACTAAAAATAAAGCTTTAGAAATCAAAATAAAGCCTTAGAAATCAAAGTCTGGCAAAAAATATATATATATATATGTAGAGTAAAAAAAAAAATCACAATTGAAAAGTCACCAGCAGAAGAAATGGGGTGAAAAGCAAGCAAACTCTGCTATTTATCTGTATGCTCTTTTCGTTTAAATTTCCATTTGAATTCTGGCATGAAATTAGCGATCCATTGAAAATATTCTATAAAAAACTAGTATTCAGAGTTACTAAAGAAGGTTGATGAGCTTCACACACATGCCACACACACACACAAGCACACATACACACAACCTTGCAGGTTGTGCTTTTTAACAGACCTAAATGTAAACTTCTGGAACCCAAAATAAACTCCAAGTTGGTAATACCTAAAATTAGCCCCAGTATGTAACTGTCTGCAAAGAGAACTGTGGTCTGTTCTGAAGATAATGATAGGGACTCAAGTCCAGCTTGGAAGGGAGGCCTTCTGTGGAAGACAGACACTGATGTAGAATACGGGGTGCTGTCCTGACACTAGAAAGCCAGGGTGTCACTCCAACTGAAGCTCATTCATTCTCTTTGCCCCAGAGCTTGAACCTGATCAATGTCTGTCTCACAGGAGCTTTCCTGGAGGCTCCGCACCACTTCGGCAGTGAGTTCTTGCTTGCTCGAGACACCTGTGTTTTGCAAGTTGAGGCGAGGACACCTGGTAATGAATGATGCAAGAGACACAGGTGGCCCAGGGCTGGGCCTGGTGGGCAGGTTCTTGGAGCGGCGCCCCTGTGAGAATCCTCTGTGCAGAAGGAGAACACGCCAGCAGCCAGATTCTTGCTTAGTCAATTACGCGTTATCACTGTCAGTCATGTCCTCATGGATGCCCTGGAAGGGCATAAACAAGGCAGTGCTATTGCTTGAAGGCAACACACTTACTCTGGTGGAAGCAGCAGCAGTAGCACTGCTTATATTCAGCATTTTCTCTCTTCAAAGAGAACAAACTCCTCAGTAAGACTGGAATAAGCTTTCCATGATTCTTCCTTGTCTGTCTCTCTAAACACATTTCCCTGTAATGTCTCCACGTGCACTGGAAGCCTCAACAATGCTGGAGGACTATTATGGGTTGAATCGTGTCCCTGCAAAATTCATATGTGGAAGGACTAACCGCTAGTACCTCAGAATGTGACTGTATTTGGAAATCGGGTTATTACCGATGGAACTAGTTAAAATGAGCAGATACTGGAGTAAGGCGGGCTCTTAATCCAATATGACTGGTGTCCTTAAAAAAAATAAATAAAAAGGAGAGATTTGGACACAGAGACACACACAGGGAGAACGCCCTGTGAAGATGAAGGCAGAGATCAGGTTGATGCATCTACAGCCTAGAAATGGCAAATATCACCAGCAACCACCAAAAGCTAGAAGAGAGGCCTGGAACAGATTCTTTTTTATAGCTCTCCAAAGGAACCAACCCTGCTGACACCATGATCTCAGACTTCCAACCTCCAGAACTGTGAGACAATGCATTTCTGTTGTTTAAGCCACCCAGTTTGTGGTCTTTTGTTATGACAACCCTAGCAAACTCACAGAATGATCTCCAAAGAAATTGTTCTTAAATTCTGGCATTTGTGTTTCTAGGACAGTGAAGGATTAAGGGCACAAGGTTTGGAACTAGACAGAATTCAGTATTATTTGCAGCTTAACCACTTTCTGTGTGATTCTAAACAGGACACCGTTGGAGACTCTGCTTGTAATTGTCGTGGTTAATAACATGGCCTTGGACTTGAGACAGACCTGGTTACAAATCCTGGTCTTCCACCAGCTGAGTTATATTCTGTTCTGTTTCCTACAAACAGTGGATACAATACTACTTCCTGGGGAGCCTGTGAGAATTCAATGTCACAGTGTACAGAAAACTTCTACCTGCTGCCTAGGCTTGGCCACTACTCCTACAGAGGCAGCAGGAATTTGTTTTCCTGGGAATCATTTCCCTTGTGCTGTCGGGACTATTCTATTTCTCTAGCAGGTTCTATAGACGGGTGGCCTTCTTGGGAAATCCTTGCCATTTTGGTTTAGCTATGTCCTATTATCTCATAAAAGCCTGTTCTTAAGTCATGCACCCACGCACAAATACACATATTAAACTGTTCTGAGGTAGCTTAGTTACATGCAGACTTTCCCTACTGGACCACATCCTTTGAGGGAGAGACCTTGTTTTCTAATTCCATATCTTAGTTCTTCAAAGAATATTTCACTAAATACATGATTAATGAATGAATGAATGAATGAATGAATGGTAAGGTTCTAAGTCGGGGTGAGTAATTTCCAGGAGGGAGTTCTGTCCTCCTGGGTCGCAGTGAGAGCATACTTGTGGCTTCTTTCTGATTCTGGGACATGGAACTTTGAGGAATGGAAGCAGGGAGAGTGTCTCCCCCCAGGGATGGAAAGACTCTAGCCAGATGAGACAGACGAGACCCTGCACGACTGCCCCTTACTCACACGTAGATCTTACCCTTTACAACACCTCACACTTAGGAAACATGCTCACACATGCTTTCTCATTTAGATATCACATCCATTTTTCTTCCAGGCCAGGAAGACTGTATTTCCCCATGTACCAAGGAGAAAACTGAAGCAGATAAATTTCTCAGGATCATATACACTAATGAGAGAGAGACATAGGACAAGACGACAGTCTTGGATGCCATGGTGTTCAGCTCTTTGTATAACTATGACTTCACTTGACATTCTGACTTCATGGAATTGGTTTCTGCAGTAAGGCTTTAGCTTTCTGACTGAGAACAATTCAATAGACATTTACATAAGAGTCAGCATGCATGGGTTTTCCAGGACTAGCGAGCCTCTAATAGGAACCTAAGCAGAACACATTCAAGAGGAGGATGAAACCTCCAGGACTGAAGTAAAAGCCTAGAGCAGATCATCAAACAGGAAGTGGAAAACACTTCAGTGAAGCTGATACCGAGCAGGACCCTGTGGGGCTCCTGGGCACAAAAGCCTTTCTGTGTCCCCAGTTTCTTGATTACAGGAAATAGGCTTCATTCAGCCTCCATGAGCTTCCCGGAGCTCCAATGGGCAGGTTCAAACAGATGCTAATTAGGAAAGGGAAGGTATGTGGAGACAAGGGAGGAACAGTCAAGAAACAATAGTGCAGCATTGGGGTAAGGTCATGATTCCCCCTCAAGGGATACACATAACAATACCTTTGAGCTGTTTTGCAGATACTGAGACCCCCACCAGGTGGGAGGAGTTAATGGTTTGCTGCCCACAAGCCCGTAGAGCCCAGACAGGCTGGAACCAGAAGGTTGGTGATGCTGACTCCCGCTTACCTCACCACCAACCAATCGGAAGAATGTCCACGAGCTGATCACACCCTCCTCTTTGAACCATTACTATAAGACTCCTCACTACACCCTCCAGGTTGGGACACACAGTTTTGAGGGCATTAGCCCCCTGTGGCCCCCTTTGCCTGGCAAAGCAATAAAGCTACTCTTTCCTACTTCACCCAAAACTCTGTCTCTGAGATTTAATTCAGTGTTGGGGTACAGAGGCTGGATTCGGCTTCAGAATCTTAGTCATGATCCTAGTTCTGACAATTACTAGTTGATTGATAATTATCTTACCTCCCTGATCTCATAGTTTTCATCTGCAAATTGGAAATAATATTATCTGCTCTGATTTAGAGTTCATGACAATCCATTGTAATATGAGACAGGAAGGGCATCCCAAAAGTTTGTAGCAGACACACAGAGGCTATTAATCTGGGCTTAATAAGAGTTAGTTTTGTAGTCAGCACTTAATTTTTTTTTGTAATTGAAGTAGAGTTGGTTTACAATGTTGTGTTAGTTTCGGGTGTACAGCAAAGTGATTCATATATATATGTGTGTGTGTGTGTGTATATATACACACACACACACACACACACATATATATATATACATACATATATATTTTTTTTTTTTTTCAGATTCTTTTCCCTAGTAGGTTATTACAAAATATTGAGCATGGTTCCCTGTGTTATGCAGTACATCCTTGTTGGTTATATATTTTATATATAGCAGTGTGTATATGTTAATCCCAAACTCCCAATTTATCCCTCCCCCATCCCTTTCCCCTTTGGTAACCATAAGTTTGTTTTCTATGTCTGTGGGTCTATTTCTGTTTTGTATGCAAGTTCATTTGTATCATTTTTTTGATTCCACATATAAGCAATATCATATGAAGTCAACACTTAAATTTAAATTAAGTCCAAAACATCCTCCGAAGTCCTTTGGGCAAGTCCTAAGTTAAAGACTAGCACTATTATTTCTCATTTGTCTAACACATCCAGCGTTCCCTTTAGTGCACAGACAGATCACTTCTTCTCTTAAGTACAAAATACGTGGCTGACTTGCTTCTAACGTGGTAGGAAAAGTATGAATATTTAATGTAAGAACCAGACGTCACTTAGGCTACAGCACATTCCTGTCTCCCATGTCACATGCAATCAAGGAAATATTCAGAGAAGCAGAGAAATGGGGGGGTGGGGGGAGGGGCGGAATTACAATGTAAGAGGGCTTGAGTGTTAAGAGGGTGTGTGCGTGTGTGTGTGTTTCCCATACATACTCTGAGTCTGATTAGTAATCTGAAGGTAAAGAGTCAGCAAATATCTGAACTGAGTTCCTCTGGCCAAGCAAAGACTCCAGGTGACTTTTTTTTTTTAATATCAGAACTAGATTGGGTCATTTGTAGAGACGTGGATGGACCTAGAGACAGTCATACAGAGTGAAGTAAGTCAGAAAGAGAAAAACAAATGTCGTATATTAACGCATATATGTGGAACCTAGAAAAATGGTACAGATGAACCAGTTTGCAGGGCTGAAATAGAGACACAGATGTAGAGAACAAACGTATGGACACCAAGGGGGGGAAAGCGGCAGGGGGTGGTGGTGGTGGTGTGATGAATTGGGAGAGTGGGATTGACATATATACACCAATATGTATAAAATAGATAACTAATAAGAACCTGCTGTATAAAAAAAAAAAAAAAACTAGATTATGATTAGGTTGATTTTCTATACCCCTCCCCACCTTGGGGTGTTAGAGCTTCAGAGGATAAGGGGTAGGGGGTGGGCATACTAATCAGAGTCCAGACCAAGACAGGCACTCAAAAGCCACCACTAAGAAGAGGCTTCCCTACAACTGATCTCTCTCTCTGCCCTCTTCACAGGATCCCTGTTCCCTGTTTCAGTTACTATGGTTCTTAGAGGCAGTGGCATTAGGTTCCAGAATCTTCTCCTTGCCTTTAGTCTCAGCATACTCCAAATCCATCCCCCGCACCATAGCCAGAGGTAGCTCTTAAATTGTAAATTTGACAAAGTAATTTACTGCCTAAAACTTGTCCGTGTCTAACAGGTACCCTTCAAGACAGTGTTCAAAATCCTTAAGAAGGCTTTCAAATCACTTGGCAAGCCAGCGCAAACAAACTCTCACGCTCGGTCTCTTACCATACCTCTGTAGAGTGCTGCCAGATTAAATTAAGGACAGAGAGGAAGAGAACAATGGCACACAGAAAATATACAAAACAGCTTTCTTTGCATTGTCTGAGTCTATGGAGCTCAGGTATAATCTGTGTTAAATTTATTGCCTCTCTGCCACCATCCTATTAAATAAGAAAACTCTAAACATTTGACTTTGCACTGGATCATCAATATTTAAGGATGGAAGAGACACTAGGGGGATTTTCTCCATATTTTGGGAAGCTCTGCGCCTACTTAGTCTTTAGAAACTCAGCTTTTTAAAACATCCTGTTTAAAGATGACCCGAAACCGCCCCCCAACAACGCGTCACTATTTTTCTGTGTCCTTCAGAAAACCTGCGTCAGGTTCAGTAAGCATGTGATGAATGTTGGGGTTTTTGTGCCCACATATTACTGGTGCTGAAATGCATTCTGAGTAAAATCCTCATCTGCTTTAGCCAGGGTGAGAGTTTCAGAGTGTTACATCGTGTGATGGTATCTGTGTTTCTAGGCAAAAGGCAATCTGCTTTTAACTTAAACTCAATTTGGCAAGTGTATGTCCAATAAAAAAGAGTAGCCCTTGAACCTCACTCCCATTCCCAAAGAGAATCAAATCACAGAGAGCGAGAAACATACAAGGAGAACGGACAACTTCGGCATATCAAGCAACTGGCAAAGAGCGTATTGCAGGACTCACTCTGCAGACAGGCAGCTGACAAAGCACGCTCTTGTCAAATGAACTATAATAACCAAATAAGCAGAAACGGGATACTTTCTATAACCAGTATAACGAAGGGCCCTGGAATAAACAGATAACAATTGCAAGTACACAGAAGCCCAGAGCACATGGAAATAAATAAAAATACCTGGAATGATGAAAGGAACAATATTTGTTCAGAGCAGAGAAAATGCAGTCCCCAAAGCCAGGCTGAGCTAAGGGAAAAAAAACACAAGTTAGTATCAGAATTCCACAATATACTACATAAAATGTGTTGCATATGATTATGTTCAAGTTCAATGTACAGGATATAGTTCTCACTCTATAGTTACAGGCTTCTCAATTAACCTCTGTCAATGTCTTCATAAAATCTTACATATTGTAATAGACATCTTCACTTTGCTGAATGATATAAAAGTAAAATTTCTGGTTCAGGTTCTGAAAATTATAGTGGTCAGACCAGGTATATGACGTCAATTCTACCTTTGCATACAGGGTGAGAGAATATTGTGCATTTCATTCATTCAACTCATTCAACAAATGTGTACTGAATCCATAATATATGGCAAGTGCATCCCTAAGTGCTGAGGAGATACTACTAAACAAATCAGAAAATAAATTGTTATCCTAATGGGACTGACAGATAATTATGAGGCAAAGATATAAAAGAAGAAGATAATTTCAGATTGTGATAAACACCATAAAGAGAATGAAGCAGAGTCTACTGAAGAAAGCGGTGACAGCTAATTTAGATAGCAGGGTCACAGAAAGACAACTTATGAAAGAGCAAATCATAAACCACAGAATTAAGATGACTGCTTGGGATATGAAGGCCAAGAGGGCCTGAGATGGACCCAACAAACTTCTCTCCAGCCCAAAGTGAAGAGGAATGACTGCAATTTCCCAAGAAAGGTACAAAAGATAGCTAAGAGAACAGAGCCAAGAGACTTGGGAAAAACAAACAAACATAATAATGACAACTAACTTAACATCTCCATAGCACAACAGAGATTTCAAAGAAAGTCCACAAGTATTCCTTTATTTTTTAAATTTTTTTTCACAATACCGTTGTGTCTTTATTATGAAAATTAAATGTAGGTCTTGTGAAATTAAAAATAGGATTTGCCTCAGTCTACTACCCTTATTCCCTTCCTCCCACTTCTTCCACTATCTATTGATTTAATTTGGTACACCTTTTAGTAAACTCAGTAAGGCACGGCGGGCAAATCCCTTCTCCCAAAGATTTGGTCATTGTGCGCTGGATCTCCAGATATTATTACTTTTTCCAAGCGAACAACCTTTGCTTGGTACCCAAATTCTACTCTTGGTAAGTCGTGCATCACTCTATGCACAGGTATTCCTTTAGCATCTTCTCACACTGCTAACGTCAGGGAGGCTGCCACTATTATCTCCATTTTATAGATAAGGAAAATGAAGCTCAGAGCTGCCATGCGACTTATCCTTGGTCCCACAACTAACCAATGGCAAGGCAAGGTCTAGAACAGGAGTCAGCAAATGACAACCTGTCGACTGAACCCAGTGGGCCCACTGCTTTTGTTCATAAAGTTTTAATGGAACACAACCTTACTCATTCATTTACATGTTGTCTATGGCTGTGTTCATGCTCCAATAGCAAAGCTGAGTAGTTGCAACAGAGACTATATGGCCTGTAAGGCCTAAATTATTTACTATCTGACTTATTACAGAAAAAAACTGTCAACCCGTGATCTAGGACAAAAGTTTCCTAATTCTGAGTCCAGTTTTTCTTCCTGCGGATGGTGCTGTATGAATGTATTTCACGTTTGTTAATCTTGACCCCTAACTAGCTGAGTCCTTGAGAGAGGAGCCATAATCTATTTTATTTTTTAAATTTATTTTATTGAATTGTAGTTGATTTACAATGTTGTGTTAGTTTCTGCTGTACATCAAAGTGATTCAGTTATACATATATACATATTATTTTTCATATTATTTCCCATTATGGTTTATCACAGGATATTGAATGTAATTCCCCGTGCTACACAATAGGACCTTGTTGCTTATCCATTCTATATATAATAGTTTGCATCTGCTAATCCCAACCTCCCAATCCATCCCTCCCGCACCTACCCCTCCTCCTTGGCAACCACAAGTCTGTTCTCTATGTCTGTGAGTCTGTTTCTGAAGAGAGGAGCCATATTTTTAAATGCTGCTTCCTGGGAAAAGGGAAGGCATATCATAGACATTCATTGTCTTGTTTTAACTTAAAAGAAAAAATAGGAATGGAGCAATATAAATTATTTATGTATATATTAATCTAATGGTTAATCCAGATATTCACTCATATTGTTTGTTTCCTACTTCAGCCAAATTACATTATCAGCACTGAGAAAGGAGGACCAGTTTATATTTCTATGATGATAATGACAGATAAAATTCTTAATCAGTGCTTTATTTTATGATGAGTACTATTTCTCAGTGACACAGCAGAAAGAAGACTGAAATGGAAAATTAAAGAAGGTAACTCTATGTCCTAGAAAAGTAGTTCCTCGAACTCTTAAAAATTCAAATTCTCATCTAGGAAATTATTTGAAATACCTAAACACTCCACAAAATATGATTAATAATAAGAAATCTTCTTGAGTTCATCATTAATTATTTTATTAATTTATCAATCATTATTAAATACTATTCCAGCTATCTATTGTTATATAATTAATATCCCCAAAACCTAAAAGCTTAAAATAACAATTTTTAAAAATTATTTCTCAGAATTCTAGAGTTTGACTATGCTCAGCTTAGTGGTTCTTGCTTCTCATGTGGTTGAAACTAGTCAATGGGTAGGACAGAAGTTATACCAAAGGTTTCCTCACTCACATGTCTGGTGGTTGATGCTGGCCACTGGTTGGAACCACAGCTGGGGCGGTCTGCTGAACACCTACCCATGGCCTTGTTACATAGCCTGAGCTTCCTCACAGCGTTGTACATATGTTCTAAGAGCAACTGTCCCAGTAGCAGGAAGTGGAAGTGGCCAGTTTCTTACAGCCTGGGCAAGGTGTCCCTTTTGCTGTAATCTATTATAAGAGCAGTCACAGAATCCAGTTCAATCAAATATGTCAAGTCTTTATTGAAAACCTCCACAGTCTGGTATCCAACCACAATTATGGACATTACTCCAAAATTCAAAATACGTTCACTCACTCCCAAGATCCCACAACTTTATCACATCATGGCATTAGGCCCAGCATCAAGGTCCACATTTTTTCATTTATATTGGCTCCTTGAGTGTGGTGCCTTAAGAACAGACCCTTGGATTCTGGATTCTCTCAATCTAAAGACATATAAACTAAAAAGACAACTTATCTGACCCCCACAGTCACTAAACATACAATGCTGGAACAGGTACAGAATAACATCTACTGACGCTCCTTTAGAACAAGGCGGACAACAAAGTGCACAGGGAAGTTACTGGCCCATAATAATTCTGAAATTCAGCCAGGCAAGTGTTCCTCCATTCCTGCGTAGGGTCCTTTATTCTTCTCTGGGAGTGATTCTTCCACGTTTTGGTTCAGTACTTGGCTCATGGTTCCTTCCTCTGAGTCATGCATCCTTTTTCATAAGAAAATTGACTTTACAACTAATTAATCTTCTCAACCTGTGTCCTAACACCCTTTTCATTTTGCATTGCCTCTATTTCCTTATATCCCAGCTTGTGATGCTTCCATAAGAAATTTATTTCAGATGACATGATACTCTACATAGAAACTCCTAAAGAAGCCACCAGAGGACTACTAGAGCTCATCAATGAATTTGGTAAAGTTTCAGGATACAAAATTAATACACAGAAATCTGTTGCATTTCTATACACTAATAATGAACTATCAGAAAGAGAAATTAAGGAAACAATCTCATTTACCATCACATCAAAAAGAATAAAATATCCTGGAATAAACCTACCAAAGATGGTAAAAGATATGTATTTGGAAAACTGTAAGATGCTGGTGAAAGAAACTGAAGATGACACAAGCAGATGGAAAGACATACTGTGCTCTTGGATTAGAAGAATTTATATTGTTAAAATGACCATACTACCCAAGGCAATCTACTGATTCAGTGCAATCCCTATCAAAATACCAATGGCATTTTTCACAAAACTAGAACAAATAATTTTAAAATTTGTGTGGAAACACAAAAGACCCCAAATAGCCAAAATCATCCTGAGAAATAAAATATTTGTAATTTTTAAAATAAGTTTTATGTGGTTTTTCTCCATTAGAATAAACCAAATCATACATCCCTGTTAGAAGAGCTCTTTTCTACTTTAGGTTTCCTGTGAAGCTGTTGTCAGAAAATGGCCTGAAGATGATCCGAAGCCCATTGTTTAATGGAGAGAATCTGCAAGGTGTCACCTTATAATCCATAGATGAGCTCTTATTTGTTTGGAGATTTTTATGAGACACTGCTTTGATTGTTCTCAGGTCATAGCACAGCCCATCCTCTATTTGGTCTTTGTCCAAAGCCATTCTTAATTTTAGACTCATTTGCTGTCTGGAGAGGCTGGAAATGGAAAACAGCATGAATTTGGAAAGCAGCAAGCCCTGACACATTTACATTTAACTGTTTGTTCTTTAGCTCATTTCTTTCCTCTCCCATTTTACCAAGACACCGGCTGAAAATCTTTGAGATCATCAGTTACATCATCTAATTAATACACTGCCATAGTGCCAAGATAATCAGACTTTCTGCCACTACACAAGTTCTCTTTCCTCCAGCTTCTAAAAAGATTATTCTTACTTTTCTCTAAGCTCTCACTGAAAGATTTCTTGAGGTATTTTAGGCTCTTACTAGCAGTCTCCTCAAAGTCCTTCTAGTTTCTTCTCACTGCTTAATCCCAAGGTCAATTGCCACTTGTTTTGTTTATTATGGCAGCACCCCACTTTTGATACTAAAATCTATTTCAAATATCTATTTATTCATAACAGGTCACCCCAAAATTTGTGGCTTAAACCAATGAGTATGATTTTATTACTGTCTCTAGAATTCTGTATATTGACTAGACTCAGCTATATATACACTAAGCAGGATTCTCTATGTTGACTGGGAAGTTCTTACTAGGGGTCTCTCATATGGGTGTAGTTAGATCGTGTCTAAATTTCAAGTCCTTGCAAAGGCCTCCAAACTCACATGTCTAGCAACTGATGTACCCTGTCAGCTGGGACTTCTGCTGGAGCTGATAGGTGGATCATGGTCTCACCATGTAGCCTGGGTTTCCTTGTGGCATGGCTGAGGTCTAACAGCAAGTGTCGCAAGAAGTAGGAAGTGGAAGGTGCCTTTTCCTTAGGTTCAGAAGCGGAAGGTGGATAGGCCCCACTGCAAAGAATTTGGAGGCTGTTTTTTTTTTTTAATTTTTACAAGTTCCTACTGTGGTCTAGACACAAGGTTAGGCACTTTAATGTCTTACAAACATGAACATGACATGCAGCATCTCTTCGGTGAAATCACAGTATAGGATGGCTTTACACTCTATCAACTTAATTAAGTTGAACCTTCACAGAATTCTCTTCTCTATGTGAATCCACATTAGGGTTTAACACAAGAAAAAACTATGAGCACGACTTGGAATGTAGAAGTGAAACCACAGTTACTATTTTCCAAATGTTGGTGTAAGGTGACAAAAGCCACTGCAACATTTATACTTGGTTGCCAATAGGCTGACTTAATTGCTAGCTGGTACAAAACTAGCGGCTTAATGTTGTGGTCAAATTGTAGCTCCCCCACCTGCTGCTGGATATCTGGATTTTTTTCAAGTCTTAGACAAGGAACATCAGTTTCCTCTGTAGGTCACCCATGTGGTTGAGGTTGGAGGCAGTGACAGCTGTAGGTTCCCCTTTGTTCTCATGGATTCCAGTTTTCTTTACAGGTTTCAGTTTGTCCAGCTGGTCTCAATTTTACTTCCAGCTTTTTTCCTAACTACCAGCCTTACAGACCTTCAGCGACTTTAGACCTTACTGCCAGATGCTGAGGCAACTGTCTTCCTTAGACCTCATATCCATCTCCCACAATTATCTATGGCTTAATAGGTATCTTTTTTTTTTTTTTAACATATTACTCATAGTGGGGCTGCCTGCCTGACAGCACCCAAATGAATACAAGCAGAGCATGATAACTTAATTATCAGAATTATAATACAGAATAATATGTATTATCATGTAAAGAAAAGAGTAACTAGGGAATGGATACAGCTTTTACAGAAGTGACTTTTTACATGGGTCTTTTAATTAATAAATATATTTTCACAATGCAGAAAAGACAAGACTGGCATTCTAGGTAAAGCAAACAGTATTGATTCCACTGACTTTTAAGTAAATGACTTTGAAAAAAATCACTCCTATGGATAGTAGCTGGTGCTTTATTAAATTACATGCCTTGGGGGGCTACTAGGCTTTCTCTATTCACCCTGTTCGTGAACTTCCCATCTGGTCAGGAAAACTTTGGACTCCGTGACATCTTACTCACAGCCCCTTCTTCCGATTTTTTTTTTTTTCAGAAGTCTCTAAGGAAAGCTGCTATTTATTCCCAACCATGGCACGGTCAGGATGGAGAATCTTAATAGCTTCCTCATTACCCCAGATCTGGCTCTTTGTGGCTGCACTTGTTTACTCTATTTGTAGTTAATTCCCAGAACTTCAGACACACCCATGAACAAATGTGTGTATCTTTAAAAAGCATTTTCTCAAAGGGAACATCAATCATTTCTCAAGCCAAATATAGACTCTCGCTGTTATGGGAAGAGTTATATATGAAAATGCAATCCCTGAGTTAAACTCCATTATGTTACAACTAACCTGTCGGAAACTGAGCACCAAATATAATTTCCATTAGCCTCAATTTCCACAGCTACAATGTACAGTCATTTCTTGGTATCTGATTGGTTCCAGGACCCCGGCAGATACCCAGATCCGTGGATGCTCAAGTCCCTTATATAAAATGGCATAGTACAGTCAGCACTCTGTGTCTGTGGGTCCCCCATCTGCAGATATGGAGGGCCAAATGTAAATAATGTCATCTTTAAGCTGTGTGCCTGGGGTTGCCTTTGGTGGTGTTAGTTGAATGGTGAATACAATGTATCATTTTGTTCAGTGCCAGCCTCTGTTTCCATCTGTTTTAGTGTTAGGAATAAGAAGACTTGACAGTCTAGAGCTCTAGGATTTCACTCTTCAATCCCAGATTTTATTTTCTTGCAGGGCTTGTTGAAGATTAGAAATAAGGTAAATATTGCACCTCAAGTAGTGTCTGGTACATTACAGGTACTCCTTGCTAGGGATTTAACAGGATGCAATGTAAGGCTGGGATAATGCTAAGATGGTAGAAGGTGCTAGTACAGGGGACCCAGGGGTACTAATGTCTTGCCTTGGTCGGACACTTCTCTTTTCTGCTAGGTCACTGGGGAGAATACAAAGGCAAATGAAAGTCAGGCACACTTCACTAATATCTGGCTCTTTGTCTCAAGCCATGTAGATTAGAGCGAGCTTGGAGGCACCATGTGGAGACCTAGTCGTTTCTAGTTTAAATATCGTATATGTGGAAACAGAAACAGAGACACAGAGGTAGAGAACAAACGTATGGACACCAAGGGGGGAAAGTGGTGGTGGTGGGATGAATTGGGAGATTGGGATTGACATGTACACAACAATATGTATAAAATAGATAACTAATAAGAACCTGCTGTATTAAAAAAAAAAACAAACTAGAGTGTTTTTCTTTCCCCTAAGCTCAAACCTATGTCTTTGAACTCACCGTTCAAATTATGATAAAAAGTTTTGCTGAGCAGAGGAGGGAAAAAATGAATACAGAGGGGGAGACAGCCTGAGAGAGTGTATTTGTGGCAGAGCCTAGATCCAGACTGGTCTATGCCTTCCCATAGTACAAGTAGCAACCTGCATCCAGCACTTACTTACAAGAACAGAGAGTGTCTATAAAGAAAGAAATACCTAACATGGCTAGAACTTTTATGCTATTACTTCTCTGCCCACATGGACACAAAATTTCAAACACCCTACTTATATGTATTCCAACTTATATCTACTTTATGGGTATACCCTTAGGAAAATGAGGCTCATTTAGAGGTGTTAATTTTAAGAAACTTCTTCTCACAAGGACCAGAAGAGTAGTGGAATTTATGCATTTACCCATGACTTATCAATAATCATCTCATGAGTAGTTATATTCACTCAATTTTTACTTTTTTTTTTTTTTGGTGAAACAGACTAATGCACTTTGCTGTTAATCTCAGTTCTGATAGCTGTGTGACCTTGAACGTTGCTTCCTTCTGGTACTCAATTTTCACATCCTTAATAAAGGAGGTGGACCAGATAATTTCTCAAGTCCCTCTCAGCTCTAACATCATAGTAGATAACCTAGTTATCTACGTGTCTTTAAACTACTTAAGGAAAATTTAAAGGGCAAAGTTTTATTCTTCAAGAAATTATTCTGTATCCCACTTTTTAGTTAAAAAATCTCTGCCGCATGCATTTAACAGACACAAAATCTTGGTGATTTTGCTAAAGCTAAAAATAGAGTCTCTGAAAAAAACAGGAGAGTCACGTTGTTTATAAATAGCAAGGCTTCAACTCTGGGGCTTGTTCGGTCAGAAAGAACAGCTTAAACTGAAAGGCAGAATCAAAATAAACCTATTTAACTCGTTTGGCAAGAGTCCAGGTGCAAGACTGAGAGCTCTTGAGTCAGCTAAAAGAATGGTGCAGAGGAAAAGCATTAAGAATTACCTAATGTGCTGTGAACAGGATGATGTGTCTGCTTAAATTATGACCCACTTCATAGGAGAGGAGAGTGAGGCTTAGAGGAGATTGCTGTCCGGCCTACAGTCACAGACAGATGGGGAGGGACTGGCATCAGAATCTACTTGTTCTTTTCTCTCCTTTATCCCCACATCTTGCAGCCATTCTGAGACAATCACAAAGCTTTCTGCTTATGCAAACACTTCCTTTTACTCAGTTGATACTCAGCAGAAATGTGGGACTGAGATTTGAGAAGCCATGAGTGCCGAAGCAGGCCCAGATAGAGGTACCCCATTGATTAATGAATCAATTAATAAAAGAATATGTTTAGAAGAGACTACATACAAGATACTCTGAAATGGACTTTAGGAAAAACACAGGCCTTGGTTTCAGGACACCTATACTCCAGTAAATAAGACAAGATCATAGCTAATTAAATGCCAGAACAAAACAGTGACCAGAGAAATAGATAATATTCATTTGTTAAACATTTCCAAACGTAATGGTATTTATTTCTGGGTAGTGGTATTTCATGAGAATTTTAATTTATTTTTGTTTTTTTTAAAATTATAAGGCTGTAATAAATGTTATGAAATATACAATGTAAATTCTCCAAGGACCAAAGACCATAAAGGCATGACCTATTTATTTATTTATTGTGAATTATTTGGTAGTATTTTTTAACCTAATTTATTTCTTAGAGCAGTTTTAGATTTACAGAACAATTGAATGGAAAGTACAGAGATTTCTCATATACTTTCTTACCCCATACAGAGTTTTACCTATTATAATATTTTGCAGTAGTGTGGAACATTTGTTACAATTGATGAGCCAATATTGAAGTATTATTAACTAAGGTCCATCGTTTACATTAGGGTTCACTCTTTGTATTGTACTTTCCATGGGTTTTGGTAAATACATAGTGGCATATATTTACCACTAAACTATCATATAGAATAGCTTCACTGCCCTAAAACCCCCCTGTGTTCCACCTATTTATCTATCTTAGCTTCCCCCTTCCCCAGCCCCTAGTAACTACTTTTTACTGTCTCTATAGTTTTGTCTTTTCCAGAATTTCATATAGTTGTAATCATATCATATGGAGCCTTTGTCACATTGGCTTCTTTCACTTAGCAATAGGCACTTAAGTTTCCTCCATGTCTTTTCATGGTTTAATAGCTTATTTCTTTTTATTTCTGAATAATATCCCATGGCCTGGATGTACTACAGTTTATCTCTTCACCTATTGAACAACATCTTGGTTGCATCCAAGTTTTGACAATTATGAAATAAGCTGCGGCAAACATTTGTATGCAGACTTTTGTGCGGACATAAATTTTCAGTTCGTTTGGTAAGTACCATGACGCACAATTACTGAATTATATAGTAAGACTATACTTAGTTTTTTAACAAATCGCCAAACTGTCTTCCAAAGTGGCTGCACCATTGTGCATTCTCACCAACAGTGAATGAAATTTCCTTTTGCACTATATCCTTGCCAGCATTTGATGTTGACAATGTTTTGGATTTTAGCCCTTCTAATATGTGTGTAGTGGTGTGTTACTGTTTTAATTTGCAACTTCCTGAAGACATTTGATGTTGAACATATTTTCATGCTTATTTCCATCTATGTATCTTCTTTTGTGAGATTTCCAGATCATTTTCCTATTTTTAGTGGGATGTCTGTTTTCTTATTGTTGGGTTTTAAGAGTTCTTTGTATAGTTTGGATATAAGTCCTTTATAAAATATGTGTTTCAAAGATTTTTTTCCCCAATTTGTAGATCATCTTCTCATTCTCTTAACAGTGTCTTTGGCAGAATAAAGGTTTTTAATTTCAATTAAATCAAATTAATGGCTCATGCTTTTGGTACTGTAGCTAAAATATCATCTCCAAACCCAAGTTTATCTGCATTTCTCCTATGTTATCTTCTTGGAGCTTTATAGTTTTGCCTGTTATATTTAGGTCTATGACCCATTTTGAATTAATTTTTGTGAAGAGTATGAAGTCTGTATCTAGATTCATTTTTTGGTATATGGATGTCCAGTTCTCCAGTGCCATTTGTTGAAAAGACCATCCTTTCTCCATTAAATAGCCTTTGCTCCTTTGTCAATGAGCAATTGACTGTACTTGTCTGGGTCTGTTCTAAGCTTTCTATTCTGTTCCATTGATTTATATGTCTATTCTTTTGCCAGTATCACACTGCCTTGATCCCTATAGCTTTATAGGGAGTCTGGAAGTTGGGTGATGTCTGTCTTATAACTTTGTTCTTCTCCTTCAACGTTGTGCTCACTATTCTGGGTCTTTTGTCTCTCCCTATAAACTTTAAAATCGGTTTATTGATATCTCCAAAGTAACTTGCTGTTTTTCTTTTAATTGGAATTGTGTTGAATCTATAGATCAAGTTGGGAAAAACGGACATTTTGACAATATTGAGTCTTCCAACCCATGTACATGGACTATCTCTCCATTTATTTACATCTTTCTTGACATGATTTATTTCTCAGACCTAAAGATAAATGTTGCATCTATAGACTTTATTTTAAGCTTGCAGTACACATACACGACAATTCCTTGTTGCAATTATTAAAAAGCAAAAGTAAAGACACAACACGGTAGTAAGTGCTAATAATGGAAGTGTATATAAAAAGCCATAGGAGTACAATATCAGACCAGATTAATTCTGTGATGAGTTGATGGAAGGAACTCTAGCTTCTCCAAGATGATGGTGGATGAGAAGTTCATAAACTAGTGAATTATCAGAGGATCTTTCTAGACCAGGGGTGGGTGTGTGTGTGTGGTGTGTGTGTGTGCGTGCCCAGGATGAAAGGCTGTTCAAAGGCATTCTGGAGACATGAAATATGGGGGGGGGGGAGGGTTATAGGACAGAGATATCACTTTTGTCGAAGGGGTTTGGATAATTAAAAGGAAGAAGAGTCTCCAGTAATGGACACACAAGGTACACAGGGGGCGGGGGGCAGAGTTAATGAAGTGTCAGATTGTATAAGGACTGGTAAGAAGATCAGTTTGCTCTTGTGTAGGAGGGCAATCGTCGGTAAGGCAAAGAAGTATGAGAGAATACCTGCTGCTTTTGCAGGCAGTAGCTCTACTCCTGGCCCATGTTTGCATTGCTGTCCCTCCAAAAATATCTCAAGAGGGTACACCCTCAGATAATTCACTACTTACTCATTCATCCAATAACTCTGTGGATGATATTACGCTCTGGGTACACTTTTCTAGATGCTGGGGCATAGAGATGTAAACAAGACAGTGAAAGTCTCTCCCCTAAAGCGCTGAAGCACTTTATACTGCTCCCCTTGTCAGCCATCTGCCTCTAGTTACCTGACTCCACACTGTGGGCCTCTTTAAATGCTTTTGTCCTATTATTTGCTTCAATGAGCAATTCAGGTTTTCTACTCTTGTTTATTGACCTAAACATTTCTTTAAACTATACCCCATCCTTTTTCACTCCTTCACCACTCAGCTCTTAATTCAATATTTTGATTCAAGAACATCTGAAACATCCTTTTTCATCCTTAGCACCATAAAACTCTAAGCACTGAGGTTCCTTTCCTCATGCCGCAGTGGGGAATTTGGGTCAGGATGTGACATTCATATTGTACATATACCACCAATGTACTCATCAGTGGCTTTTCTGCTGGCGTAAAAGGCTAAAAATACTTCCTTTTTAGGAGGGGATGGGATAAGGTGTCATGGAAAGAGTGGGTCTATTCTGTAAATTGATTGCCTAAAAGAAAGAAGTGTTTTTCCAGTTGGAAATGGGAGCTGCTGGAAAAGCCTAGGCAAAGTCTGAGGCAGATGGTCCACAACCCTGGCCATCACCTAGAAGGAAAGCTAGTCACGTTGGCAAAGAAAGAGCCAGGCATTTTACACGCAGTTATTTCCTTGAATTCGTCAAGTTGCATGAAGGTATAATTATTGTTATTTTTCACTGAGGCTCAGGAACATTAAATCATTTCCCAGGGTTACAGGGCTCTTTTTTGGCAGAGCTAGGATTCAAACTTGGGTCTCCTTCTATGGTTTCCCAAGCTTTCAGTCTCTCTGTCACCCCACACTGCTTCCCAAGACTGGCTGGGCATCCAGAACTGAGCTTTAATTTGAGCTTGCCAAACGACGCATTGTACCAGGTTTGACTGGTGCCCTGTCCGCCTCCTCTGGGCACTAACCATTCCAGTACTTGCGTGAAGTCTCCTGCTGCAGGCATCTAGGCCTCTCTACCTGTGAGGTGAAGGGATGCCACGCCCGAAGGGGGAAACTGGGGAACCACTGGGAGGGCAGAGGATCAAAAGGGAGTGTAGCCAGGTTTCCCTTACCCACTTGGGCCCCCAGGAACCTGCTGAAATGCCGGGCCTGATTCTCTGCCCACTGAGGACCCTCCAGCCGCGCGGGTGCTGAGGAAGTGGGAGGGAAGGCGGAGCAAAAGTAAAGGCTGGACACCTGGGACCAGCACCCCTGAGGGGCGGCTGGGGGAGGGGAGGAATTCCTACGCCCAGCAGGGCCCACGCACAGTTAGGGGTCCAGCGGCGACAGGGGAGAGGGGGAGGGGTGTGAAGGAACGGAAGGGAACAGGGCCAGTGCCTTCTCTGTCCACTTAGGCACCGGGAAGCCTCTTGGGCTCCAGGTCCTAACCCTCCGCCCTCGGAACCTCCCTCCTGCCGCTCAGAACACAAGCCCCGGCCCTACACCGCCACCCAGGGCCCGACCTCTACACTCGGAGACCCCCTCCAAAGCGCTGGGCCTAAAACCCACCCACATACCCTCACCCAGGGCCTTACCTCCAAACTCCGGAACAGCACACTCCAAAGACGCTCCGTTTGAAGTGCTGCCTCTCCGCTTCTGCGGAGTTCTGAGGCAGAGGGCCTGCCTCAAGCTTGAATGTTGCCCCGCTTAGGCCCCGCCCCACGCTCAAACGTAACCTCTCCACCCGCCTAGGTCCCGCCCCACCCTAAACCCCGCCCCTGCCTAAGTTCCACCCCGGCCTAAACTCTGCCCCATAGCCAAGGCTTTTTTTTAATTTTATTTTTTTCTTTTTTCCTCTTTTATTTTTTAAAATTTTTTAACTTTTTAAAATTTTTGAATTTTATTCTATTTATTTTTTTATACAGCAGGTTCTTATTAGTTATCTATTTTATACATATTAGTGTATATATGTCAATCCCAATATCCCAATTCATCCCACCACCACCACCGCCTGCTGCTTTCCACCCTTTGTGCCCATATGTTTGTTCTCTACATCTGTGTCTCAATTTCTGCCCTGCAAACCAGTTTATCTGTACCATTTTTCTAGGTTTCACATATATGCATTAATATATGATATTTGCTCTTCTCTTTCTGACTTACTTCACTCTGTATGACAGTCTCTAGATTCATCCACGTCTCTGCAAATGACCCAATTTCGTTCCTTTTTATGGCTGAGTAATATTCCATTGTATATATGTACCACATCTTCTTTATCCATATGTCTGTCTATGGGCATTTAGGTTGCTTCCATGACCTGGTTATTGTAAATAGTGCTGCAATGAATATTGGGGTGCATGTGTCCTTTTGAATTATGGCTTTCTCTGGGTATATGCCCAGTAGTGGGATTGCTGGGCCATATGTTAATTCTATTTTTAGTTTTTTAAGGGACCTCCATACTGTTCTCCATAGTGGCTGTAACAATTTACATTCCCACCAACAGTGCAAGAGGGTTCCCTTTTCTCCACACCCACTCCAGCATTTGTTGTTTGTAGATTTTCTGATGTTGCCCATTCTAACTGGTGTGAGGTCATACCTCATTGTAGTTTTGATTTGCATTTCTCTAATAATTAGTGATGTTGAGCAGCTTTTCATGTGCTTCTTGGCCATCTCTATGTCTTCTTTGGAGAAATGTCTATTTAGGTCTTCTGCCCATTTCTGAATTGGGTTGTTTGTCTTTTTAATATTGAGCTGCATGAACTGTTTATATATTTTGGAGATTAATTCTTTGTCCGTTGATTCATTTGCAAATATTTTCTCCCATTCTGAGGGTTGTCTTTTCGTCTTCTTTGTAGTTTCCTTTGCTTTGCAAAAGCTTTTAAGTTTCATTAGGTCCCATTTGTTTATTTTTGTTTTTATTTCCATTACTCTATGAGGTGGATCAAAACAGATGTTGCTGTGATTTATGTCAAAGAGCGTTCTTCCTATGTTTTCCTCTAAGAGTTTTATAGTGTCTGGTCTTACATTTAGGTCTCTAATCCATTTTGAGTTTATTTTTGTGTATGGTGTTAGGGAGTGTTCTACTTTCATTCTTTTACATGTATCTGTCCAGTTTCCCAGCACAACTTATTGAAGAGACTGTCTTTTCTCCATTGTATATCCTTGCCTCCTTTGTCATGGATTACTTGACCATAGGTGCGTGGGTTTATCTCTGGGCTTTCTATCTTATTCCATTGATCTATATTTCTGTTTTTGTGCCAGTACCATATTGTCTTGATTACCGTAACCTGGTAGTATAGTCTGAAGTCAGAGAGCCTGATTCCTCCAGCTCCGTTTTTCTTTCTCAAGATTGTTTGGGTATTCGGGTTCTTTTGTGTTTCCATACAAATTGTGCAATTTTTTGTTCTAGTTCTGTGACAAATGCCATTGGTAGTTTGATAGGGATTGCACTGAATCTGTAGTTTTCTTTGGGTAGTATAGTTATTTTCACAATGTTGATTTTTCCAATCCAAGAACATGGTATATCTCTCCATTTGTTTGTATCATCTTTAATTTCTTTCATCAGTGCCTTATAGTTTTCAACATACAGGTCTTTTGTCTCCTTAAGTGGGTTTATTCCTAGGTACTTTATTTTTTCGGTTGCAATGGTAAATGTGAGTGTTTCCTTAGTTTTTCTTTCAGAGTTTCATCAATAGTGTATAAGAATGCAAGAGATTTCTGTGCATTAATTTTGTATCCTGCTATGTTAACAGATTCATTGATTAGCTCTAGTAGTTTTCTGGTGGCATCTTTAGGATTCTCTATGTATACTATCATGTCATCTGCAAAGAGTGAAAGTTTTACTTCTTTTCCAATTTGTATTCCTTTTATTTCTTTTTCTTCTCTGATATCCATGGCTAGGGCTTCCAAAACTATGTTGAATAATAGTGGTGAGAGTGGACACCCTTGTCTTGTTCCTGATCTTAGAGGAAATGCTTTCAGTTTTTCACCATTGAGAATGATGTTTGCTGTGGGTTTGTCATATATCACCTTTATTATGTTGAGGTAGTTTCCCTCTATGCCCACTTTCTAGAGAGTTTTTATCATAAATGGGTGTTGAATTTTGCCAAAAGCTTTTTCTGCATCTATTGAGATGATCATATGGTTTTTATTCTTCAATTTGTTAATATGCTGTATCACATTGATTGATTGGATTATATTGAAGAATCCTTGCATCCCTGGGATAAATCCCACTTGATCACAGTGTATGATCTTTTTAATGTGTTGTTGGATTCTGTTGGCTAGTATTTTGTTGAGGATCTTTGCATCTATATTTATCAGTGATATTGGTCTGTAATTTTCTTTTCTTATAGTATCTTTGTCTGGTTTTGCTATCAGGGTGTTGGTGGCCTCATAGAATGAGTTTGGGAGTGTTCCTTCCTCTGCAATTTTTTGGAAGAGTTTGAGAAGGATAGGTTTTAGCTCTTCTCTAAATGTTTGATAGAATTCACCTGTGAAGCCATCTGGTCCTGGACTTTTGTTTGTTGGAAGATTTTTAATCACAGTTTCAATTTCATTGCTTGTGATTGGCCTGTTCATATTTTCTATTTCTTCCTAGTTCAGTCTTGGAAGGTTATACCTTTCCAAGAATTTATCCATTTCTTCCAGGTTGTCCATTTTATTGGCATAAAGTTGCTTGTAGTAGTCTCTCAGGATGCTTTGTATTTCTGTGGTGTCTGTTGGAACTTCTCCTTTTTTATTTCTGATTTTATTGATTTGAGTCCTCTCCCTCTTTTCTAGATGAGTCTGGCTAATGGTTTATCAGTTTTGTTTATATTCTCAAAGAACCAGCTATTATTTTATAGTTCTTTGCTATTGTTTTCTTTGTTTCTATTTCATTTATTTCTGCTCCAATCTTTATGATTTCTTTCTTTCCACTAACTTTGGGTTTTGTTTGTTCTTCTTTCTCTAGTTCCTTTAGGTGTAAGGTTAGATTGTTTACTTGAGATTTTTCTTGTTTCTTGAGGTAGGCTTGTATTGCTGTAAACTTCCCTCTTTGAACTGCTTTTGCTGCATCCCATAAGTTTTGGATTGTCGTGTTTCCACTGTCAGTTTTCTCTAGGTGTTTTTTGATTTCCTCTTTGATTTCTTCAGTGATCTCTTGGTTATTTAGTAACGTATTGTTTAGCCTCCATGTATTTGTGTTTTTTACATTTATTTTCCTGTAATTCATTTCTAATCTCATAGTGTTGAGGTCAGAAAAGATGCTTGATATGATTTCAATTTTCTTAAATTTACTGAGGTTTGATTTGTGGCCCAAGATGTGATCTATCCTGGAGAATGTTCCCTGCGCACTTGAGAAGAAAGTGTAATCTGCTGTTTTAGGATAGAATGTACTATAAATATCAGTTAAGTCCATCTTGTTTAATGTATCATTTAAAGCTTGTGTTTCCTTTTTTATTTTCATTTTGGATGATCTGTCCATTGGTGAAAGCGTGGTGTTAAAGTCCCCTACTATGATTGTGTTACTGTCAATTTCCCGTTTTACGGCTGTTACCATTTGTCTTATGTATTGAGGTGCTCCGATGTTGGGTGCATAAATATTTTCAATTGTTTTATCTTCTTCTTGGATTGATCCCCTGATCATTATATAGTGTCCTTCTTTGTCTCTTGGAATAGTCTTTATTTTAAAGTCTATTTTGTCTGATATGAGAATTGCTACTCCAGCTTTCTTTTGATTTCCATTTGCATGGAATATCTTTTTCCATCTCCTCACTTTCAGTCTGTATGCGTCCCTAGGTGTGAAGTGGGTCTGTTGTAGACAGCATATAGATGGGTCTTGTTTTTTTATCCATTCAACGAGCTTGTGTCTTTTGGTTGGAACATTTCATGCATTCACGTTTAAGGTAATTATTGATATGTATGTTCCTATTACCATTTTCTTAATTCTTTTGGGTTTGTATTTGTAGGTCCTTTTTTTCTCTTGTGTTTCCCACTTAGAGAAGTTCCTTTAGCATTTGTTGTAGAGCTGGTTTGGTTGTGCTGAATTCTCTTAGCTTTTGCTTGTCTGTAAAGCTTTTGATTTCTCCATCGAATCTGAGTGAGATTCTTGCCCAGTAGAGTAATCTTGGTTGTAGGTTTTTCCCTTTCATCACTTTAAATATGTCATGCCACTCCCTTCTGGCTCTCAGAGTTTCTTCTGAGAAGTCATGTGTTAACCTTATGGGAGTTCCCTTGAATGTTATTTGTCATTTTCCTTTGCTGCTTTCAATAATTTTTCCTTGCCCTTAATTTTTGCCAATTTGATTACTATGTGTCTCGGCATGTTTCACCTTGGATTTATCCTGTATCGGACTCTCTGCACTTCCTGGACTTGGGTGGCTATTTCCTTTCTCATGTTAGGTAAGTTTTCGACTATACTCCCTTCAAATATGTTCTCGGGTCCTTTTTCTCTCTCTTCTCCTTCTGGGACCCCTATAATGTGAATGTTGTTGTTTTTAATGTTGTCCCAGAGGTCTCTTCGGCTGCCTTCATTTCTTTTCATTCTTTTTTCTTATTCTGTTCCACAGCAGTGAATTCCATCATTCTGTCTTCCAGGTCACTTACCCGTTCCTCTTCCTCAGTTATTCTGCTATTGATTCCTTCTAGTGTATTTTTCATTTAAGTTATTGTATTGTTCATCTATGTTTGTTCTTTCATTCTTCTAGGGCTTTGTTAAATATTTCTTGCATCTTCTCGATCTTTGCCTCCATTTTTTTCTGAGGTCCTGGATCATCTTCACTATCATTATTCTGAATTCTTTTTCTGGAAGGTTGCCTATCTCCACTCTATTTAGTTGTTTTTCTGGGGTTTTATCTTGTTCTTTCATCTGGTACATAGCATCCTGCCTTTTCATCTTGTCTATCTTTCTGTGAATGTGGTTTTTGTTCCACAGGCTGCAGGATTGTAGTTCTTGCTTCTGCTGTCTGTCCTCTGGTTGATGAGGCTATCTAAGAGGGTTGTGCAAGTTTCCTGATGGGAGAGGCTGGTTATGGGTAGAGCTAGCCATTGCTCTGTTGGGCAGAGCTCAGTAATACTTTAATCCACTTGTCTGGTGATAGGTGGGGCTAGGTTCCCTCCCTGTTGGTTGTTTGGCCTGAGGCGACCCAATACTGGAGCCTACTGGGCTCTTTGTTGGGGCTAATGGCAGACTCTGGGAGGGCTCATGTTAAGAAGTACTTCCCAGAACTTCTGCTGCAGTGTCCTTGTCTTCATGGTGAGACATAGCCACCCCCCACCTCTGCAGGAGACCCTCTAACACTAGCAGGTAGGTCTGGTTCAGTCTCCTATTTGGTCACTGTTCCTTCACCTGGGTCCCGATGTGCACACTACTTTTTGTGTGCCCTCCAAGAGTGGAGTCTCTGTTTCCCCCAGTCTTGTCAAAAAGTCACGCAATCAAATCCCGCTAGCCTTCAAAGTCTGATTCTCTAGGAATTCCTCCTCCTGTGGCCGGACCCCAGGTTGGGAAGCCTGACATGGGGCTCAGAACTTTCACTCCAGTGGGTGGGCTTCTGTGGTATAAGTGTTCTCCAGTTTGTGAGTCACCCACCGAGCAGTTATGGGATTTGATAGTATTGTGATTGTGCCCCTCCTACCGTCTCACTGTGGTTTCTCCTTTGTCTTTGGATGTGGGGTCTCTTTTTTGGTGAGTACCAGTTTCTTCCTGTCGATGATTGTTCAGCAGTTAGTTGTGATTCTGGTGCTCTTGCAAGAGGGAGTGAGAGCACATCTTTCTATTCTGCCATCTTGAGTCAATCTCCCCTTTTCCTGTTTTAGATTAGGGTTCTGTTTTACCTTGTTGATTCATTATTGTTGATTCTTTTATATTTTTATTTCTCCTAATAAATCTTTTATTTTTATGCTTTTATTTTATTCTTTAAACTTTGTTATTGTTCTCTCCTTTAGGCTTGTTCTCCCCCCCCCCTTTTTTTTTCTTTTTTCTGTTGTGGTTTTATTTTACCTTGTTGCAGTTTTTTCAATTATAGATTTATTTCCTACTATAATGTTTATCTTTCTAGTATTGTTTTGGTTTTTACACTTGATATTGTACTGCTCCTTTTTTTCTTTTTTCTCCCTTTTTTTTTTTTTTTTTTTCCAGGGCTGGACATCCCAGGACAAACAACCAGTAAGACAGGAATATAGCACTACCCAGCAAAAAAAAAAAAAAAAAAAAAAAAAAAAAAAAAAAAAAATGAAATGACAAAAAAATATGTTACAAATGAAGGAGCAAGGTAAAAACATACAAGACCAAATAAATGAAGACAAAATATGCAAACTTCCTGAAAAAACAATTCAGAGAAATGATAGTAAAGATGATCCAAAATCTTGGAAAGAGAATGGAGAAAATAAAAGAAATATTTAATAAGGATCTAGAAGAACTAAAGAGCAAACACACAGTGATGAACAACACAAGTGCTGAAATTAAAAATACTTTAGAAAGAATCAATAACAGAATAACTGAGCAGATGAATGGGTAAGTGAACTGGAAGATAAAATGGTGGAAATAACTGCCAAGGAGCAGAATAAAGAAAAAAGAATGAAAAGAATTGAGGAACGTCTCAGAGACCTCTGGGACAACATTAAACGCACCAACATTCAAATTATAGGGTTCCCAGAAGACGAAGTGAAACAGAAAGGGTTTGAGAAAATATTTGAAGAGATTATAGTCAAAAACTTCCCTAAATGGGAAAGGAAATAATCAAACCCAGGGAGCACAGAGAGTACCATACAGGATAAACCATACAAGATAAACACACTGAGACATACATTAATCAAACAATCAAAAATTAAAAAGAAAGAAAAAAATTATTAAAACCAGCAAGGGAAAAGCAACACATGACATACAAGTGAATCCTCATAATGTTAACAGCTGATTTTTCAGCAGAAACTCTGCAAGCCAGAAGGGAGTGGCAGGACATATTTAAAGTGATGAAAGGGAAAAACCTACAACCAAGATTACTCTACTGGGCAAGAATCTCACTCAGATTTGACCACGGAGAAAGGAAAACCTTTACAGATAAGCAAAAGTTAAGAGAATTCAGCACCACAAAACCAGCTTTACAACAATTGCTAAAGGAACTTCTCTAGGCAGGAAATACAAAAGAAGGAAAAGACCTACAAAAACAAACCCAAACAATTAAGAAAATGGTAATAGGAACATACATATTGATAATTACCTTAAATATAAATGGATTAAATGCTCCAACCAAAAGTCATAGACTAGCTGAATGGATACAAAAACAAGACCCATATATACGCGGTCTACAAGAGACCCACTTCAGACCTAGGGACACATACAGACTGAAAGTGAGGGGATGGAAAAAGATATTCCATGCAAATGGAAATCAAAAGAAAGCTGGAGTAGCAATTCTCATATCAGACAAAATAGACTTTAAAATAAAGACTATTACAAGAGACAAAGAAGGACACTACATAATGATCAGGGGATCAATCCAAGAAGAAGATATAACAATTGAAAATATTTATGCACCCAACATCGGAGCACCTCAATACATAAGACAAATGGTAACAGTCATAAAAGGGGAAATCGACAGTAACACAATCATAGTAGGGGACTTTAACACCACACTTTCACCAACGGACAGATCATCCAAAATGAAAATAAAAAAGGAAACACAAGCTTTAAATGATACATTAAACAAGATGGACTTAATTGATATTTATAGGACATTCCATCCAAAAACAACAGAATACACTTTCTTCTTAATTGCTCATGGAACATTCTCCAGGATAGACCATATCTTGGGTCACAATTCAAGCCTTGGTTAATTTAAGAACATTAAAATTGTATCAGGTATCTTTTCTAACCACAATGTTATGACTATAGATATCAATTACAGGAGAAAAAAAAAACTGTAAAAAATACAAACACATGGAGGCTAAACAGTATGCTACTAAATAACCAAGAGAACACTGAAGAAATCAAAGAGGAATTCAAAAATACCAGGAAATAAATGACAATGAAACACGATGACCCAAAACCTATGGAATGCAGCAAAAGCAGTTCTAAGAGGGAAGTTTATAGCAATACAATCCTACCTTAGGAAACAAGAAAAATCTCAAATAAATAGCCTAAACTTACACCTAAAGGAAGTAAAGTAAGAAGAACCACAAAAACCCAAAGTTAATAGAAAGAAAGAAATCATAAAGATCAGATTGGAAATAAATGAAAAGAAATGAAGGAAGCAATAGCAAAGATCAATAAAACTAAAAGCTATTTCTTTGAGAAGACAAACAAAATTGATAAACCATTAGCTAGCTTCATCAAGAAAAAAAAGGGAAAAGACTCAAATCAGCAAAATTAGAAATGAAAAGGGAGAAGTAAAAACTGACACTGCAGAAATACAAAGGGTCATGAGAGATTACTACAAGCAACTATACGCCAATAAAATGAACAACCTGAGAGAAATGGACAAATTCTTAGAAAAGCACAACCTTCTGAGGCTGAACCAGGAAGAAATAGAAAACATAAGCAGACCAATCACAAGCACTGAAATTGAAATTGTGATTAAAAATCTTCCAACAGGGCCTCCCTGGTGGCGCAGTGGTTGAGAGTCTGCCTGCCAATGCGGGGGACACGGGTTCGAGCCCTGGTTTGGGAGGATCCCACATGCCGCGGAGTGACTGGGCCCGTGAGCCACAGCTACTGAGCCTGCGCGTCTGGAGCCTATGCTCTGCAACAAGAGAGGCCGCGATAGTGAGAGGCCCATGCACCGCGATGAAGAGTGGCCCCCACTTGCCTCAACTAGAGAAAGCCCTCGCACAGAAACGAAGACCCAACACAGCCAAAAAAAAAAATCTTCCAACAAACAAAAGTCCAGGACCAGATGGCTTCACATGCGAATTCTTTCAAACATTTAGAGAAGAGCTAACACCTATCCTTCTCAAAGTCTTCCAAAATATAGCAGAGGGAAGAACACTCCCAAATTCATTCTATGAGGCCACCATCGCCCTGATACCAAAACCAGACAAAGATGTCACAAAAAAAGAAAACTAAAGGTCAATATCTCTGATGAACACAGATTCAAAAATCCTCAACAAACTACTAGCAAACAGATTCCAACAGCCCATTAAAAGGATCATACACCATGATCAAGTGGGGCTTATCTCAGGAATGCAAGGATTCTTCAATATACACAAATCAATCAATGTGATACACCATATTAAAAAATTTAAAGGATATAAACCATATGATAATCTCAATAGATGCAGATCCATTTCCTCTAAGATCAGGAACAAAACAAGTTTGCCCACTCTCACCACTATTATTCAACATAGTCTTGGAAGTTTTAGCCACAGCAATCAGAGAAGAAAAAGAAATAAAAGGAATCCACATCAGAAAAGAAGTAAAACTCTCACTGTTTGCAGATGACATGATACTTTACATAGAGAATACTAAAATTGCTACCAGAAAACTCCTAGAGCTAATTAATGAATTTGGTAGAGTAACAGGAGTAGCAGGATTCTGTGCAAAATTTTTGCACAGAAATCTTTTGCATTCCTATACACTAATGAAAAATCTGAAAGAGAAATTACAGAAACACTCCCATTTACCATTGCAACAAAAAGAATAAAATAGCTAGGAATAAACCTACCTAAGGAGACAAGAGACCTGTATGCAGAAAACTGTAAGACACTGATGAAAGAAATTAAAGATGATACAAACAGGAGAAGAGATATACTGTGTTCTTGGATTGGAAGAATCAACATTGTGAAAATGACTGTACTACCCAAAGCAATCTACAGATTCAGTGCAATCCCTATCAAACCACCAATGGCATTTTTCACAGAACTAGAACAAAAAAACACACAATTTGTATGGAAACACAAAAGACCCCGAATAGCCAAAGCAATCTTGAGAAAGAAAAACGGAGCTGGAGGAATCAGGCTCTCAGACTTCAGACTATACTACAAAGCAACAGTAATCAAGACAGTATGGTACTGGCACAAAAACAGAAATATAGATCAATGGAACAGGATAGAAAGCACAGAGATAAACCCACACACGTATGGTCACCTTATTTTTGATAAAGGAGGCAAGGGTATACAATGGAGAAAAGACAGCCTCTTCCATAAGTGTTGCTGGGTAAACTGGATAGCTACATGTAAAAGAATGAAATTAAAACACTCCTTAACACCATACAGAAAAATAAACTCAAAATGGATTAAAGACCTAAATGTAAGGCCAGACACTATCAAACTCTTAGAGGAAAACATAGGAAGAACACTCTGACATAAATCACAACAAGATCCTTTTTTACCAACATCTTTGAGAAATGGAAATAAAAGCAAATATAAACAAATAGGACCTAATGAAGCTTAAAACTTTTGCACAGCAAAGGAAACCATAAAAAAGACAAAAAGACAACCCTCAGAATGGGAGAAAATATTTGCAAATGAAGCAACTGACAAAGGATTAATCTCCAAAATTTACAGGCACCTCATGCAGCTCAATATCACAAAAACAGCCAACCCAATCCAAAAATGGGCAGAAGACCTAAATAGACATTTTTCCAAAGAAGATATACAGATTGCCAACAAACACATGAAAAGATGCTCAACATCACTAATCATTAGAGAAATGCAAATCAAAACTACAATGAGGTATCACCTCACACCAGTCAGAATGGCCATCATCAAAAGGTCTACAAACAATAAATGCTAGAGAGGGTGTGGAGAAAAGGGAACCCTCTTGCACTGTTGGTGGGAATGTAAATTGATACAGCCACTATGGAGAACAGTATGTAGGTTCCTTAAAAAACTAAAAATAGAACTACCACACGACCCAGCAATCCCACTACTGGGCATATACCCTGAGAAAACCATAATTCAAAAATAGTCATGTACCACAATGTTCATTGCAGCTCTATTTACAATAGCCAGGACATGGAAGCAACCTAAGTGTCCATCAACAGATGACTGGATAAAGAAGATGTGGCACATATGTCCTATGGAATATTACTCAGCCATAAAAAGAAACGAAATTGAGTTATGTGTAGTGAGGTGATTGGACTTAGAGTCTGTCATACAGAGTGAAGTAAGTCAGAAAGAATAAAACAAATACTGTATGCTAACAAATATATATGGAATCTAAAAAAAAAAAATGGTTCTGATGAAGTTAAGGGCAGGACAGGAATAAAGACGCAGATGTAGAGAATGGACTTGAGGACATGGGGTGGGGGAAGGGTAAGCTGGGACAAAGTGAGAGAGTAGCATTTACATTTATACAATACCAAGTATGAAATAGCTAGTGGGAAGCAGCTGCATAGCACAGGGAGATCAGCTCGGTGCTTTGCGACCACTTAGATGGGAGGGATAAGGAGGGTGGGAGGGAGACACAAGAGGGTGGGGATATGGGGGTATACGTATGCATATAGCTGATTCACTTTGTTCACAGTAAAAACTAACATAACACTGTAAAGCAATTATATTCCAATAAAGATGTTAAAAAAAAGAGAAAAGAATCAATCTATAAACCTTTCATATCAACAGGCTAAAGAAGAAATATCACATGATCATATCAATTGATGCAGAAAAAGCATGTTACAAAATTCAAAACTCATTCATGATATATAGTCTCAGAAAACTAGTAATAGAGGAGAGTTTCCTCAACTTCGTATATAACATGTAAAACCGCCCCCCCCCCACACCAGATTGGGAACCAGGCAAGGAGATCCACCCTCACCACTACTATTCAACACAGCACTAGATGTTCTAGCCAGTGCAATAAAGCAAGAAAATGAAATCAAAGGCACTCGTATTGGAAAGGAAGAAATACAACTGTCTCTATTTACAGATGGCATGATGGTCAGCAGAGAAGATCCCAAAGAATAAACACTTTTTTTGCCTGTGTATACCCTATTACTGCAGCACCATTTGTTGAAAAGACTCTCTTTTGAATTACTTTTACACTTTTGTCAAAAATCAAGTTGCTGGGGCTTCCCTGGTGGCGCAGTGGTTGAGAGTCTGCCTGCCAATGCAGGGGACACGGGTTCGAGCCCTGGTCTGGGAAGATCCCACATGCCGCGGGGCAACTGGGCCCGTGAGCCACAACTGCTGAGCCTGCGCGTCTGGAGCCTGTGCTCTGCAACAAGAGAGGCCGCGATAGTAAGAGGCCTGCGCACCGCGATGAGGAGTGCCCCCCACTTGCCGCAGCTGGGGAGGGCCCTCGCACAGAAACGAAGACCCAGCACAGCCATAAATGAATGAATGAATTAATTAATTTAAAAAAATCTTAGATTATAAAAAAAAAAATCAAGTTGCTGATGTTGGACAGTTTCTGGGGTCTCTATTCAAATATGTGTCTCTCCTTCCATTAATACCATACTGTTGTTTGTTTTTGTTTACCAGTAATAAACAAAGATTTATTTGGGAAAAAAAAAAACTTAGAAATAACTAAGATGTCCTTCAGTAAGTGAATGGATAAATAAACTGTGGTACATCCAGACCATGGGATATTATTCAGAGAATAAAAAAAAAAAAAGAAATTATCTATCAAGACATGAAAAGACATGGAGGGGCTTTAAATACATCACTAAGTAAAAAGAAGCCAATCTGAGAACACTCCATACTGTATGATTCCAACTTTATGACATTCTGGAAAAGGCAAAACTATGGAGACAAAAAAAGATCAGTGGTTGCCAGGGTGAGGGATGAAGAGGTGAATAAGCAGAGCACAGAGGATTTTTAAGGGAGTGAAAATACTTTGTATGATGTTATAGTGATGGATATATGCCATTATGCATTTGTCAATATCCATAGAATGTACAACACCAAGAGTGAACCCTAAGGAAAACTGTGGACTTTGGGTGATTATGTGTCGACATAGCTTTGTTCTTGGTAAAAAAATGTACCACTCTGGTGAGAAATGTTAATAATGAGGGCAGTTATGCATATGTTGGTGCAGGGAGTATATGGGAAATTCCTGTACCTTCCTCTCAATTTTATTATAACCCTAAAACTGCTTTAAAAATAGTCTTAACAATGTCCAAAAATGAGATATGTCCCAAATTCGTGGATCATTATAGACAATAAGTAGCACCTCCCTCACTGTCATACACAATAATAATTCTAGTAGAATTGAATAAAATCTCTCTTTAACAAGTTGATTAAAAGATTAATTTTTGGCTTATATGCAAAATATCCTCAGTAAATGCTTAAAAGAAAGTAGAAACACCTGGATTGTGAAAGCAGTCATTGTTTTGCTCAGAATTTATTAATACATACAGGTATGCTCCCATGGTGCTTATCATTGTAGAAAAAACTTATTCTGTCATAGAGGCAGAAGGCTCGATTTAGGGAAGTATGTCTCATTCAAAAAAATTTGACTAATTTGACAAAGTATGTTTTAGTAATGGACCAAGTATGCCTGTAGTGCCACAGCTTTATTTTTTTTTTAAGTTGCAAGAGGAATAATCCTGCCGTTTACAGATGATGTCAGTGGAGACCCTTGACAAAGGATAAGATGTCCTCTGAGAATGCCTCCATTCTGGAGGGATGTATTTCATCCCTCTGCAGACTTGACCCAACACACTGTGTGGCATTCCTCACATGAGGCACCAGTGACATGCATTTTTCCCTTGCCGCTTCTGAGACTTATGTCAACACGAGGTAGCTGGTGAAATTCCTCATTATGTTTCCTAGTTTTAATAAGAATGCAAGCAGCCCAATTCCTTCGAGCATCTAAATTCACTACATTCTGGGAGAAATTAGGAGAAGTCAATCTTTCTATATTTATTGCCCTGAAAATGAAGCATGCAGCTAGAAGCACTTTTTTTCTGGCAGAAAATAATTTTATCAGTACAACTCACAACTTAAATTACTGAAAGAATGAGGAACTATAATTAGTTTTCCAATGCTATTGTTGTTACTGAGAATATAGTTTTCCCCCTTAAAAAAATTAATTACAAAAATAATCGTGTTGAGAAATGAATTGCAGGTAAGGTGGTTCCTCTTTCACTGAATGCTAATCACTTGATTTGCTCTTTTGCTGGAAAGAGTCAAAAAAAAAAAAAAAAGAGAGAGAGAGAATAAAGAAGAAAAGAAAAAAAAAAAAAGACAAAAGTTGTTTTAGGATATTGTGTGTGGTTCCTTTAGGAAAAGGCCTTCAGGAAGGCTCTCAATTGAAGTTCATTGAAAGTTTAACTGAAGTTATTTAATGACTGCTTTTGGCAAAAAAAAAAGACTGAACAGTAGTTTTTGAGTAGTGTGTATAGGCAATATTGTTTTCTCTTGCTCTTACTAGCTTTACCATCTTTGTTCCCATCTTCCTCATAAAAGAGTAGAGAGATGCTGCTTTGATAATAGGGTTAAATTTTGTTTGTGTTGATTTTTACTTTTAATGAAACATACACAGATATAGTAATTGGTCAAATTTATCAAAATTCATGATATATATACATACACGTATATATGTATGTGGGTCTATATAAACATGTATATTTGTATGTGTATATCAGCTATTAGAGAAATCAGTAAATTTTAAACTTTTTTTTTTTTTTAAAGATTTATTTATTGAATGATTGATTACTATGTTGGGTCTTCGTTTCTGTGCTAGGGCTTTCTCTAGTTGAGGCAAGCAGGGACCACTCTTCATCGCGGTGCGCGGGCCTCTCACTATCGTGGCGTCTCTTGTTGCGGAGCACAGGCTCCAGACGCGCAGGCTCAGTAGTTGTGGCTCACGGGCCCAGTTGCTCCGCGGCATGTGGGATCTTCCCAGACCAGGGCGCGAACCCGTGTCCCCTGCATTAGCAGGCAGACTCTCAACCACTGCGCCACCAGGGAAGCCCATCAGTAAATTTTATATTCTTCAAACTAAGGCAAAGATATCATCTTCACCCTGATGTTGTTTACTAGAAAGCCAAACTCTTTTTCTTCTTCCACAAATCATCCTTTTAGGTAGGAGATATTTTTTAACTTCAATTCTTGAACTACCAAAGCATGTTTCACTATCAGGCCATGCTAAACATTAGCAGTTACAGAGTTCCTGAATATCTATTTGTGTATGAATAATTCAATGTACTTTGAGGAAATGTTCATGAATGGTTAATGAACAAGAACATATTTGTGCTAGGTAGATCCAAAAGATGGAATGGGAGGGTAGTGGTTATCTGGTCATTCGCAAGCTCGAATCCAACAATAACTCAGAAATCAGTGTAAAGAACGTGACACAGGATACCCGTGAGGGAATCTTTTCTTATCCACCCAGTTTGGTTTATGAGACAAGAAAGAAGGTGTGTGATTAAACATGAACACAGGTATACTCCCATGCCTAATTTCTGACCCATTATCAAGTCTCTGGATGAAAATCTTGTCTTAAAGGAATGCAGGATTAGGAATTTACTGTGAAGATATTTGAAAGAAAACACTCTAGTCCAAGCACTGAAAATTAGATGTTTAAATTTTTTTCAAAAATCACTTTTTTTCTTTTTGGAAAAGTCCCCTTAATCCCAAATTCAACTTCCCTAGCACTGGTGGTCCCAGTGTCTGCCAGGCTGTATGTGCCTAAACGTGTTTGTACCTAAACGTGTTTGTACAGTTGAACTTAGAGTTAAAAATTAGTGACACATCCCTTTTTTCTTCCTTTTCCTCCCTCTGTTTCACTCCAGCTAGAGATTGACCGAGCTGATTACAAACCCAGGGGTCTACAGTTTCCCACTAAAACACACTAACTTTAATAAATATTCTTACCCATGACCTTACAATGTTTTCTCACATACATTATCTAATTTCATGTTTACAGTAACATTTGAGGTATGTATTAACTTAGCATTGTTTTTCAGATTAAATACCTTAAGTTTAGATAGATTTGCTCAGCCATTAATTGGTAAAGCTGAATTTGAAACCAGTATCTTTGATTCTAATTCGATTTATATAAATAGCTTCTTAGATGCAGTGTCCTTGTGTGTAAGTGGATGAAATATGTCTGTGTATATATATAAATTTCCTGGTATCATTTAGAAGATATATAGTAGATGTTGTGTGTGTGTGTGTATGTGTGTGTTTCTTATAAATGAAGCATGAGAGATTCTGGTTTAATAAGGAGTTACATATATCAGAATTCAGAATAATCAAGAAAGTATCTTAATTAAAAATATATACCCTGTTTAGAGGCTATTATTTTAACTTTATTACCAGAGAATTAGAGACGATGTTAATTCCAACTCTAAGGCAGTGCCCACCTAAGTGAGTATAAGTCAGTAGAACCACAGGATCACGAGATGGACAGCAGAGAAATTTCTATCCCAGTTGAGATATCCAGCAGGGGATGGGATGGACAGGTGGGACATCTGAGGTGACACCGGAAACAAATGGTTTATGGAGAATGAGGCTGAGATTTCCCATCAGCACTAAGTGCTGAAACTGTTCTTTTTCCACCTGAAGCCAGGGTGGTTTGTACCACTCCCACATGAGACATTTTGCAGAAAGCAGTCGTAGAATTTTCGCAGAAGGCATGCTCACATGAAAAGTCTGTCATAAATTCATTATTTCCAGAATGTGTGAAATAGCAAATAAAAACAAAAATAGCAAATAATAGTTGTGATAGATTGTAAAGTGGCTACAAAATCTCCCTGTGCCTGAATGTACCCCACTTTGCTATGTGACAGAGTAGAGTGTATTCCTCCATCCTGTGAAATTGAGTTGGTCATGTGACTTGCTTTGGCAAATGGGGTATTGGCAAATGGGGTATTATCAAATGCCTCAAGCAGAAGTTTATAAGCACTAGTGAATAGGGCTTGCCCACTTGCTGTTCTTGGAATCCTAAGATTGCTATATGAAAGAGCCCAAGCTAGCCTATGGGACCTATGTGGAGAAGAACTAAAGCATCCCACTGACAGCCAACCAGCTGCCAGATACATCAGTGAGACCATCCCCAGTCCTGAAACCAGCTGGTCTCACAGCTGACCACCAGTGCATGAGAGAATTCAGCAGAGATCAGACCAGAAGAAACATCCAGCCCACAGTATTATAAGATAGATAACATGACTATTGTTTCACATTTCTAGTTTTGGGGCAGTTGTAATGCAGCATCAGCTAAACGGACACAACACTGAAAGTACAACCAGTGAAGACTGAGTCAGCAAAGCAGAATTTCTCAGTCCTTTAAAAAATATCTCAGAGAAATCACAGGCAGAATTATTGGGAAAATATCATATTTGACTAGGCTATGCCATAGCAATTGGGTCCTATAGATTGCTCCTTGTGGTGGGCAATGTCACATTAAATGTCACAAAGGGCTGAATACAAACCCAGACTCTGCATTGTAGTATGGAGAGGCTCTCTAACCTTGCTGAGCTTCAGGGGTTTTTTAATCTATGAAATGGAATTAAAAACCTTTTTCTTTTACAATGTCAATTAGTATTGTATCAGTATGCCATCTGACACAAGGTAGGTGCTAAATAAAATGATATCAATTTTAGTTTTGGTGATGATAATAATGCAGGTAGAAATCCTGCACCCATACCCAGAACATCCTTGCATGAGCTGTTTGGGTCAAAGGGCACCACAGGATACAGGCTGCACATTTAATGTATCTGTTCTGATAGGGTAAAGAGTTTGACAAGGACTAGCCTGGAACAGCCTGGGGCAATGGACTTGGAGATTGGGAATAATGAAGAAACACAGTAAGGAAACATGACTGATGATTTAATGAGGGTGAGGGGCTTGTTATTAACACCAGAAATACACTGAAACAATGTTTGTTTGTTTTTTCACAATGTGGAAACTTTCCTCCATGTAGGTGTATAGATCTAAGAGCAGAGACACTGAAAAAAAATTTTTTTAATTATTTATTTTCTTTATTTTTTTGGCTGTGTCAGGTCTTAGTTTCAGCATGCGAGATCTTTTGTTGTGACGAGAGGGCTTCTCTCTAGTTATGGCGCTTGGACTTCTCTCTAGTTGTGGCAGGTGGGTTTTCTCTCTCTAGTTGTGGTGTGGGCTCTGTAGTTTGCGGCGTGTGGGCTTAGTTGTCCCGCAGCATGTGGGATCTTAGTTCCCTGATTAGGAATCGAACCCACATCCCCTGCATTGGAAGACGGATTCTTTACCACTGGACCACCAGCGAAGTCCCTGAAAAATTTTTTATTCTAATATTTTAGTTTACATCTTTAAAGGAGTCTCTTGTTTTCCATATAAGTGTTTACACTAAGATTTCACATTTGGGGATTAATTTAATAAAATAAAATAATATTTATCAAAGAAATGAACTACATTCATAGACATATCCTAAAAATCTATTTCTAATGAAAAAGCATTTCTTAAAAGTTAAATAAGCAAGTAAATAAATAAACTGCATATTTTCTATCACACATATAGTTAAAGGTTAAAAAAAATAGCCATAAGACCTCTGTTCCTAAAAAAATGATGACCTAGATATCTTCAAAAGGAAAAAAAATGCCACCTGATAAGAAAAAAAAGAACTTTTTTGTGTGAAATATACATATATTATAAGGAAAAAAGTATTTTAAAAACCTGTTTAAATAAATAAACAAGACTCAAAATTTTGGAAATTCTTAGGGCTCAAAATGAAGTCGGAATCTTGAATCCTGAGTTATTATTTATCAGGGAAGTTGGTAGCTGCCCCAAATCATTGTCTAATCCCTGGTAATTTTGAGGCTTCTATTGAATACAATATACGCTGGGGACAGAGACCGGGCTTTGGGCCTCCAAAACGTGAGCAGCTGAAATAGAAAGGCTGCATCAGCCCAGGACTTCATGGGGCCACATCCTCAGTGAACTTAGAGGTGAGAAAAAAATCCAGCCTTAATGCCAGTATGACTTGTCCTTGGGGGTGAGTAAAAGAAAAAGAAAAATAATTCTTCTTAGCTGTAATGAAGGAAAAATTTTCAAGTTTTTAAGGAAAAAAGTATAGTATTTTTATGCCAGTAAGACTTTGTAAGTAAATATTATAATGTATGAAACAGTAAAAAATTAATTACCTATTAATAAAAGCTTACTATACCAAAATACACCATTCACAAAAACAGTGGAGAAAAAAAGACACAAAATAGTTATTTATCACACATATAAGCTTTATAAAGAATTCCTGGAACGAGTAAGAAAAACAAAGCAAGCTACCTAATAAAAAAATGGCCAAAGACATGAACAGATATTGTGCTGAAAAATGAAAACACATCAACCAAAAAAAATAAAGCAAAGATGATCAACATCATTAGTAATCTGGGAAAAACAACCTAAAAATCACAGTGAGATACCATTTCACTCCTCCTGAATTGGCAAAACATTTAAAAGTCTAAAAATTGAAAGGTTGGGCAGGGCTGTGGAACAATGGGAACCCTCATACACTAGTGGTAGGAGTGTAAATTGGTACAATTGCTTTGGAAAGCAATTCAATATTATCTATAACAGTTTAAGATGCAAGTATACCATGACTCAGCAATTTCACTCCTAGATAAACTTTGCTTTGTGTATCAGAAAAGACATATACTAGAATGCCCTTGTCTATGTTGTTTGTAATAAACTCAAATACCCATCTATATGAAAACAGAGCAAAAATTGTGGAATAGACACAAAAGTGTCTATGTAGCAGTAAAATAATTAATTAGATCTATACGCATACAATGAATTAATCTCAAAGACAAAATTTTGAGTGAAAAAACCAAGCTATAGAGTAAAATTCAGGACGATATTTAAAGTTCTAAACAGTGTAAACCATTATACTGTTTTAAAAACGGATAGAAAATGACACCTCATATTGATGGGTTATGCCTTCCTGGGAAGGAAGGTTTTATTTCTTCATAAAAGGTGGTTAAGAGGTGGTTACACACACATATATTTATAATGTTAGCCTTCATAAAGATTTCATACTTATGAAATATTGCATAATCCATTTTTTAAGAATGAACTTGAAAGCCACACACCAGTTATACCAAATTCATGCTAGTCGTTAACCATGGGGGAGGGAAAAGAGACTGGGTTTGCGGGTATGAGAGAAAGAAATTTAAAAGAAATTATTGAGGTACAATTGACATATTACATTAGTTTCAGATGTGCAATATAATGATTCAATATGTGTATATATTGTGAAACCATCATGACAATAAGTCTAGTTAACATCTGTCACTATACAGAGTTACAAAATGTTTTTCTTTCTACTTGGGATCCGTGACTTTTCCTTGTTGCCATTCATACTGGAGCACTAGTGTCCTGCCCTGAGCACACATCTAAATTAGCCACCCAAGCATTGTCTGTGGTATCACCTTGCTTTAATTCTTTCCATAGCACTTATCAATGTTACATTGATTTGTGTAAGTATTTATTGTCTCTCTCTCTCTCTCTAGAAGGTAAAATCACATATATAACCCTGACTATGTGCCTGGGTTCTCTGTTCAAGAACTCCAAGTGTGTCTACTGATTTAAGATTCAGTACAGCCCTTAAAGGTAAGTGCCGTTCTTGTCCCCATTATACAGATGAAAAAAACTGAGGCACAGAGAGACTAAGTTACCTGCTGGAGATCCCAGAGTGAGTAAGCACCACAGCCAAGACTTGCCCTTGGACAGTCTGGCTCTCGAATCTACCACTTCACCCCTCTACTCTACTCACCACTCTCTGTACAAAATGACCTGGGCTTTGTGTTTTTCTCATTTTTCTCTTTATCCCTACCACTTAGAATGATATTTGGCACATGGTGCTAACTATTTAAACATTTAAATTTAAAAATTTTTGAGTAAATAAATAAATGGTACATTTTAAAGAAAATCCATGTTTATATTGCTTGTTTCATACACACACACAATATAGAAAGCAGAATGCCGTGTGACCTAAATGTTCAGCACCCTAAATTTAGCTACCCTCTGTTTCAGTTTCTTCATCTGTAAAAGGGCATAATAATAGAACCTATAACACAGATTGGTGAGGATTAAATAATTTAATATACAGAAATATTTAGGACAGAGCCTGTGTGTATATATGTGTATGTATAGATATAGGTACATATGCATATATTATTTAATTATATATTTTATATAGTTTTATTATATATATTTTACATATTATATATAACTTCTCAATAAACGGTAGGTATAATTGTGAAGAAGATAAACCTGGATGGCTGGAAAACATTTTTCTTTTGTACTTTTCTCTCTTTACCAAATTTCCAAACACATAAATATGTTATCTAAATGTAGTCATTTATTTATAGATCTATGTCTGTATGTGACTCCTTCAGGCTCTTTTGAGGAGAAACACCTAAACTGGCCGGGCCCCTTTCGTGTTATTGTCACTCTACTGGCTCCAACTGCCTACAGCAAATCTGCATCTACTCAACAGAACAGTGTCTCATTCAAGAACTATTAACCTGGAGCCTGCGATGTGCCAGGATCCCTCTTAGCAGCAGGGGGACAGAGGTGGAGGCATAAGCCCAACCATCCAGTTGCTCACGTTCCACTGGAGGGAAGAGAAAGAACGGCAAACAAACCAGTACTGCACAGCACTCTGAGTTCTACGACAGAGGGAACACTGTCAGGGCAGAGTGAAGAGCCACAGAGACATCAGGTTGCCCCGTGCTCCCATGTGCCAGGACAGCCTTGATCCAGCAGGGTGTCCAAAAGGAGACCTGTTCTCTTATTCTCAAAAGCCAGCAGAATTCTAATAAGAAGAATCTGCTCTAAAAATAGGTCTCTTACCTTGTCATGCTGGTCTGTTTCTCTTTCCTCAAAATAAACCTACAACACAGCAAATATTATTATACCCATTTTACAGATGAAAAACTGAGGCAGAGAGGTTCAGGAACTTTCCTGGGATCACACAGCTGATAAGAAGAAAAGCTCCAGAACCCATGTCTGAAGATCACAGGCAGAAGAAATGGTGCCAATTATTACAAGATGTCTTTGAGCAAGTTATTCACTTCTCAATTTGCAGATCTAAAATGGCCTAATAAACGTGATTTGCATTATTTCTATGGGGACTAAATGACATGATGCACCTGACAGTGCTTTTTAAACTATACAGGGCTTTAAAATCAAAAGCATTATGATAGTAAGCAATTATTAATTACAGTTATTTTAATAATATAATGGTTGCAGAATTGTTATTATCAACGATTATCATATTACTATTGTTACATGTTATCTAGGGCTAAGATGATAAATAGGATATGGGATGAAACAGAGTGGAAATAAGTACTTTTTTAGAACCCAGTTTCAGTATTTAATCATTACCAGAAGTCCAACCCCCAGCCGGGGCCTTGTCCTTCAGGGCAGTGAAGGGTGGAAAGATTTCTGGCCTGCCGTGTTATCTTGAGTATCCCGCCAAGAATAGGGATTGGTCTCAACCAGCGGAAGATCAGACTGAACCAGGTTCTACCACAGTCCCAGAAACATTTTGTTCTCTTAGATATGTGTGTATGTATTTTCTATTTTCATATTTTTTATGATTACAAACCAGGAACATTTTTATTGTTTATTCCCCATAGACAAACTATATTAAGATTTTGGTGAAAATACATATCTTTTACAAAGGTAGAGATCATAATTGCTACAATGTTCTAAAACATGGATTGTCTTTTAATTTACTAAATAATATGTACATTTTCTCACATCATTTATTATTTTTATATTGTATATTATTTCATTAGAGAAATGTACCACAGTTGGCTTAACTGCTTTTTTGATGAATTTGAAAATTTTAATTGCTTACAATTGTAAATTGTGAAATGGTTCCTAAATAATACTTTTTTTTTGCATATATAGCTTGCAGTTTCCTTAGAATAAATTCCTAGATGTGTATATGGCAGGTCAAAAAGCATGCTTACCTGTATAGCTTTGGGTATACCTTGCCAAAATGCATTACTGAAAGGTTAAACCAGTTTAAACTCCTACCGGACATTTGTGAGAGTGCCCATCTTCTTTCACTTTTGCTGAACTGGAGAATTTTAATTTTAAAAAGTACTGATTTTAAAAGTGCCCCTTTATTTTAATTTGCATTTTAAAAATAGTGCGGTTAAGCCTTTTTTACAGTGTGCTCATTGCCATTGAAGTTCTGGTTTTGTAAACAGTATTTTCAGGAATCCGGACTATATTGTCTATAAGGCTTTCCACCTGCTAGACCATAAGTCAGTCAAGCTCTTTGTCCCCAGAAACAATTTTTAATTTCCCCTGATTCACCCCTATGCTTTCTCTTCCTTCTGATCTCCTGCCCTAGTAAGTATCACACAAGCATTATCCTAATTAACCAAACTCTTCCTGTGTGTTCATTTCACTCTAAACAGGCACCAAATCTTGATAATTCTAGCCCTTAAATACCTCTCATATCTGCCGCTCCTGATCCATTCCCACTAATGCCATCTTAGAAGAGTCACTGATCAATTCTCACAAGTATTTTCAGTAGTTTCTTAAGAGAAATCACCATCTCAGACTCATTCCTGCAAACTGCCTGTCCCTCTTCTGCCAGCGTGATTGTTTCAAAGTGCAAATGTGCTCACAGTGTATCCCCATCACCTCCTCTTTGTACTCCTATGGAATCTTATATGTGCATCCTTGATATTGATTTTTCAGTGAGTTTAAGATGCCTAACACTGGTTTAGGTGACAAGATTTTAGTTGACACATGGACAGACCCCATTTTTATTTCACTACTTATATACCTTTATTTTAATGCAATAGAAATGATATGATGTATCCAGTAAATGATAGCATGTATTATTCATAAATGCTGTATAATTAAAATGGTATAAAAATTTAACAAGCAAATAATTATACGATTGACTGGTGAAAATGTCAAAAACATCTCCAAATGAAATATTGGTGACTTAAGTTTGTGAAGCACTGTCTCATGCCTTTGTTTCCTTGTATTATAGACACACTCAGGGCTGAATTCCCTGCCAGGCAATGAGCCCCAGGTACAGAGACTCCCTTGTTGCTTTCTTTATCTCAGGCATCTCTACAGCCCATTAAATAGTGAGTTCTGCATTGCACAAAGCTCAACTCTGGAAGGAAGAATATACTCAACTCTTAGCCAGGTTCCCATCCTTGATGTTTCTTTATGTTAATCAAGATTCTTTGGGTTGTAAGTGACAGAACAGAAACACAGCTCAAACTGGTTTAAGTCCAAAGGAAATTTTTATCTCATGTAATTGAAAAACCCAGTGGAACCTTTGGCTCATTGGTGGCTGAATGAAGATGCTCCAATGATGCAGAAGGGAATCACTTCTCTCTCTTGGTATGGTTTAGGCTTTAAAAAAAAAATGTTGGTTGTGTGTTTTGGTTGCGATCTCATGCACCCTCTTTGTATATGCTAATTCTTCAGCTTCAGTTTTATATTATTGTTACAATGAATAATCAGGTAAGAAAACACCTGTTTCAATAGCTTCAGGTGCTGAGATGGGATAGGGACCTTCAAATGGATGGTCCATTTGAAGTTGAGTCCTCATATCTCTAAGTCGACCATTTATTGATTATTTATTTTGTTGTTCCTTTACTCAACAAACATTTATTGAACACCTAATATGAATTAGACACTCTGTCACAAAGACCCATTACATGTAGCCCCTATATTCAAGTCCATCATGGAATACAAACAATATATGAGAGCATTCCATTACATTGTTGGAAGTACCATGTAGGGATGTGTACCATGCTACAGATACAGGAAGGTAGGACATCTAAATCAGTCTCAGGAGGTCAGGGAATGATCAAGGACATGTTGAAATCACCTAGATAAAGAAACTTTGGAACTTGATATTTGTTGTTATCTTGTGATAGTGTTGTCTGTGCTCATTGCCGCCACTATTAGTTTTGTTAGAATCTTGGAGGTCTCTAGGGATAACTTCTCTATACAGAGGCATGGTTCTGCCTAGAAGGACCCTTTGTCATTTCACCCATGGAAAACAGTATTTGGAACTCAAAAACTAATTTTTCCAAATTTTTCTCTAATGCATGTGAATTTGTTTTACATTGTATTCATTATTTATTTTCTATTAATGAATCGTTTGATTATTTCCCTTGGTGAACAGAATTTTCCAGCAGTTGAAGATCTGAATAATGCAGAGATAACTAATTATGTTATTTTTTTTCAGCACGCACATTTCAGATGCAGAAAGATTCTTACCGAGGGAAAATAAAAACCAAATATGTTAAATTGCCACTGTCTAGAAAATGTGATGGGAAAGTACTCTAGATTAGTTTGAAAATTAATGACTAGACTGGATAAATAAATAAATAAATGAAAGCATGATCTCTCTGTTAAACCAGCAGCAAATTGTGGCAAGTCAGCAGATCTGGTGTCTAGGCCTGGCCACCTCACTATTTAGTGAGTTAATTGGGATCTTGAGCCCTTGGCTTCTCTGCCCCATCCCTTCATTTTTAAAATAATTCCCTTTCTATTCTGACAATCAAGAGATTATGAATCCATGAAATTAATTTCAAAGTAAGAACAAATTGTATTTCTTCAGAATAAGTAACTTTTGTGAGTTTTGATCTCCAATCCCAAGGCACATGATCAAATCAAGCAAGGTACACACTCTTAACTTCAAAAGCCAAGCAGAAAATTGATTTATTTAACATTAGAACAGAGAGTAAAAATAAGGACTGAAAGAAAAGAAAACTAATAATATCAATTCTTCTGCCACTGCGTGATCTTTTTTTGCACTTACATGAACTGTTCCACATTTTATGATTTCTTATTTAGAAAAAGTACTTATATCCAAGGCTGATGCCCAGTGGAGGCTCACACTGGTAAGGCCATGTTGACCATTTCAGCCAGTGTCTGTTCTGCTCAGTCACAATTTGTGCCATTCCAGTGGTTAAACATTTTTTGTCACCCTGCTTATATCCATTGGGAAATTTATATGACCTCCTTCTTAACCTGAGTAGTTGGGGATAGATAGATATTTTATCCTTTATCTGTCAAACATTATGGAAATAGTCCAGCTTTGGGATTGTACAGGCCTGGGTTTGAATCCCAAATTTCCTACACAACAGCTGGAGCAATTCCTATTTCCTCCATAGAATCCAGTAGTTGCTGCCTCCATTTGAAATAGATTGTTGCATAATTTTGCTTATATAGACAGAGCGCAAGCATAGGATGTCCACTTCTTGATAAGATTTCTTCCAGAGAAATAGAATTTTCTTTTCAGATAGGTTGGAGGCAAACTGGGAAGGGCCTCTGCCAAAGTGAATTAAGGCTAACCAGTGACAGGGTCTACAGGTAGTTCAAAGTAGGTGCAGGGAGAGCCATTAGAGGCTCAATGTCAAGGGGTCCTATGTAGATTTCTATAGAAATTAGGGAAACAATCCTTTCTCAAGCCCAAGGACAGAGCAGGAGCAAAGCAGTGGAGGTGCTAATTGGGTAAACGAAGATAAAATGTGTTGGTAGAAAGATATAAAAGAGTGACATTGGGATAACGATTCTCAAATCTGGCTGTGGTCAGAATCTCCTGGGAAGCCTTTGTAAATACAGATTCTCAAGTCACATCCTATTATACAGAATCAGGATCTCCAGGAGTGGGAACTCCATATCTATATTCTATAAAGCACCTAGATAATTCATTTGTAATCACCCATCATTTGGTCTAATCCTGGTGTTTAGGATACACCTTCCAGACAATATCTAAGTGTGCTAATTTGTACTGGCTTTTGGCTGTATGATTTAAAGAAATTATGATGGACAAAGTTTAAAATACAGAAAACGATAAATGTAGTTGTTTAAATAGAAGAATATCATGGTTGGAATCTAAGAACTTGCATATGTTACCTTTCTTCACCCTCCTGGAAAAGCCATAGACTTGGAAAGACTCAGATTTGGAGGTTTTGTTTTTTTTTTAACTTAAACAACTGTATGACCATGGCAACTTACCAAAATCCTTTACAAACAATTTCATATGTGTTAAATTAAAAACAGTATTTCATAGCTTTTAGCATTATTACGAGGATTGAATAAAACATTGTTGGCAAATTGCCAGGTAGAATGCTATCTATCTATCTATCTATACACAGTTGACCCTTGAACAATGCAGGAGAGCTAGAGGTGCCACCCTGCCCAATGAAAAATCCACATATAACTTCGCAGACTGCCCTCCATATCTGCAGTTTCGCATCCAAAGATTCAACCAACCACAGATTATGTAGTACCATGGTACGTATTTATTTTTTAAAAATCTGTGTGTAAGTGGACCCGTGCAGTTGAAATCCAGGTCGTTCAAGGGTCAATTATATATATATATATATTTTTTTCTATATATGAGCTTATATATACATATATATATATAATGAGTTGGAAACAGTAGTTAAAAACAGAATTCTCACAAATTATATGATTCTATTTTTTTAAAAAACTGTTTTTCTTGCGTTCCTAAGGCACTGATGTATATTATATTTAGTTATCTAACAACCCCTCCCTTCTCTTCTAAACATGTTTGCGGTTGTAGACAAATTTATTAAACAGTTTAAATTATTTGTGAGTTATAGACAAATCCATTAAATAACAAAGAATCAGTTCAAGTATCCAGTCTTCCAGTCTTCTGTACACATTCCTATCGTAAAATCCTAGTCTGTGTGTCTATGTCACATAAAATCATGAATACAAGCATGTGTTGAAGCTTCTATTTAGAAACTCTTATGACCGATATAGCTGATGATGGTTATTCTTAGAAAGCGCTAATGACAAGGATGCTTGGAACAGTTCTAGACCGGAGGGATGGTAATTGACCTTCCTCTGTGGCTGATTCCTAGGGAATAATCCAAGTTACTAGGTTTATAAGGAGGTGAGAGCAGGCCTCCTACTTGTGGGTGTGGCATTTCACAAGGATTTTTTCCTCTACTGTAATACTCACAGGCAGGCTTTACTTTGTACAATTCCATGTTACCTGCTAGGCCGGGAGAGGGAGGTGGTAAAAACTAATGCAGGCTGTTGGGATTCTTGAAACAGGATACAAATTCAGTGCTACCCAGGTAAGCTTGAAAATTTATGTGTTGGAGTCATTTTGGGTTTTAATTACTTCTTTTCCACTTGTTTGCTAGTTGGCCTTTGGGCTATTAGATAACCTCTCAATGATTTAGTTTCCTCATTCATTAAATGGAAATCATTACACTCACCTAATAGCATCACTGCCAAGATTACTGGAAATCTTACCTGCAGTCCAGTCAAATAACTTCAAAGCCACTGTAATCATTTCAAAAACAAAATCATAGTTTGCTCAGCTGAACAAAATAATTCCATATTTGACTCCCACTTAAAGCAGCTAAGAATCTGTATTACCTCTTTTTCCTGGCCTTGGTTCTCCTAATTTATTGTATTTGTTAACCTATTATATTGTAAAATATAATGCATGTAGAAAAAATACCATAAAATAATTTTGCAATCTGACCAATAATTCTGAAGTGAACTGCCATGTAACCATGAAGCCATTATTCAGTAGGTTATGACAAGCATCACAAAGTCCCAAGGCCTTTTCTTTCCCGTCATCTTTCTCTCTCCAGAAGTGAGCACTATTCTAGTGTCTCTGATCATCACGTTCTGATTTCCTTCATAGTTTTACTACCTATATACATCCCTAAAAATACAGTTTAGTTTCACTTGTTTTCTAATTTTATATAAGTGAAATAGCACCATATGTATTCTTTTCTTAATGTCCTGCCTTTATTTCCCAAAATTTGTTTGCAAGATTCACGTGGTTGGAAAAATCTTTCTCCTTTGCTGGGTAACATTGCCTTTAATAAATGCACCCCAGGTTATATATGCATCCCACTGTTGGAAAACATTGGTTCGGTTTCCAGTTTTAATCTATTATGAGCAGTGTTGATGTATACACCCTTGTATGTGCTTCCTGGTGCTCAGGTATTTTGGCATTTCCACCAAAGCAGAGGCTGAGATAAAGATGAGGGTGTAGGAACTTTATTTGGGAAATGATCCAAGAAAGGGAAGTGAGGGAGCAGACAGAGTAAGAAGAGAATAAGGACAAGCAATAAGTAATGGTTTTAGCTGTGGCTGCTTAGACATTGGGCCTTGAGTCTATCAGGACCTCAGAGATACAGAGCTTCAAAAAGGGTCCTCAAGGCCTCTATGTTGAAGTCTTCACCCACAGACTTCAGGCCCATAGTTGCTGCGAGCTGAACCAGGGGAATTAACTCTTTTCAGAGGTACAGTAATCTTGTAAATGCTTTATTTTAATTTAATCTTTTTCTTCTGCTCTTAGTACAAATTGACTTTGTGTCCAGAAATCATGCTAAAATATTTGTTAATAATTATCATAATTAACTGTAGATGCTTTTGGATTTTCTACACACATAATCATATAATATGCAAATAATACCACCTTATTTTTTTCTTTCCAGTATTTTTGCTTTTTAAAAAATTTATTATTATTATAATATTTTACCTCCCAGAGGATGTCTTACTAACTGAATATACCTGCTATAGTTTTTATCATATTGAAGAAATTCCACACTATTCTTTGTTTGTCAAAAAAATTTGCCATGAATGGATTTTAATTTTGTGAAAGATTTTTAATGCATGTACTGAGATGACATGACTTTTCCTATTACTTAATAAATTTGGTAAAATTAAATTGATCAATTTTCTAATGTTGAAACAAATTTAAGTTCCTGATAAAAAAGCAAGAGGGAGGGTATATGGGGATATATGTATACGTATAGCTGATTCACTTCGTTATACAGCAGAAACTAACACACCATGGTAAAGCAATTATAGTCCAATAAAGATGTTTAAAAAAAAAGAAACAAACAAAAAAAAAGCAATTTGATCATGATATAGTATGCCTTTTACACATTTCTATAAAAAGTTGGTTTACTGTTTTTTTATCTTGCTTTTATATATATATGTATGTATGTATAATATGTATATATTTGTTTTAAATTTACATAGATAAATATATAAGAAATATACTCATCACAGGACTATGCATAAATATATTTTAATATATATATTTCTATTATATACATATATATTAAATATGTTAAATGTATTATATTTAACAATATATGTCACTTTTATGTGTGTGTATATATATATATAAATTTAGTAAAATTATATTCCAAAGAGTTTTGGTGAGTTACTGAGTTACTCATGGTCATACAGCCAGTTAAATTACAGACCTCCAAATATATGTAGGATTGGCTGGAAATCTTTCTCCCCTGGATGGTTGATAGAACTGACTGGTGAAGGCTTCTAGACTTGAACTTTTCTCTAAAGGAAGATTCCCAGTTAATAATTAAATGTCTGTGATGGGTGCAGGAAAATTCTGACATCTGGGTCAATGTCAGGAGAGTTATATTTCCTAGACATGTGTCTAATCCCTCCTAATTTTCAAATGTATTGCTATAAAAGTATTCTTAAATCATTATTTTTTAGTGCCTATAGGTCCTAAAGTGACTTTTTAAATCCCTAATATTGGTTATTTGTGCCATCTGTTTTCTTAATTAGTCTCGCCAGAGTTTAGATGATTTTATGTGTCTTTGCTGATTTTCAACTTTACTGACCCTCTATCATATGCTTTTCATATCTTTCATTAATTTCTGGTCCCATTTTATGACTGGATCCCAGAATGTAATCCCCTGGAAGGTGGCCTACGGCCCGACCACCCTCACTTTGGGGCACAGTCCTGGGTCTCAGGTCCCCAAGGGAGGGTTCCTGCTCAGTCCCCTCCTTGTGCAGACCCAGGGTTTGAATTCCGTGCCCCACACTCCACAGGCCACAGAAGAGGGTGCTTTTCCGTGGATTGTAAAAGTTAGCAGAAAAGTGGCTGGGAGATGTCTTAGCTTGTTGGGTTTCCAGTTTTCCTTGAGTTGATCCTGATAATTCATTAATATCTTGTCAGCTTTTAGATGGTTTTAAGAAATTTGTGAAATATTTTATTCAGCTTTATTCGTTGTGTGGGTGGTAGTTTCGTTTAAATAACAAGAAAAGCCTTACTTGTATTTTAACTTGCTTCATAACAGTATTTCTCCCCAGTTGTGCCTTTATTCAGGAACAGGTGCAGATGCTGTCATAATAAAGTGGAATATAAAAATAAATAATATGTGTAGCATATGTATGTGTGTGTGTGTGTATATATATATATATTCTGAATAGGGAAATCTTTATTATAGTGTTCTGTTCTCTTTTTCTTCCTTATAGTAGAATCATCTCTACTTGTGCAATACTCTTATTGAGCTTGAAAAGCATTGTAGGTCATGTTCCCTAACCTGGATGAGGTCGATGTGACATTCACCTCTATGTGTGAGCATACTTCACCAGACACAGAGTAATTTAAGAGTCTTAAATTGGGAGTTTTATAACAAATTTCTGATTTATTTTCTATTTCAACCATGGCAAATAGAAACAATAATATCACATTTTTTTCAAAAAGAACATCTTCAATAATATTATGACATGATTTTTTAAAAGTTGACATTTCAGGATGTTAGTAGGTATGCCAAGTAAACACACTAGTCTTTTATATAAAAGACAGACCTAGCATGCTCAATATCAAATTTGGCTTTACCCAGATTCAAAGTCATGAGAATTGTTAAAGTGAGCATTCTAAATCTCAGGAATAAGCTGCTTGGAACCTACGTGCACATTTACAATACTTTCCCAGAGAGTAGCACTGTTATTCCTACTCCCCACCTCAGATTTTTGTTTTTTTAGGACATCTGAAAACAAAAATGTTACATCAGAATAAGTTACCCAATTGCGTAGTGAGTTGATGATCTTACCAAAATGCGGTAGCTTTTTCTTTATTAAGCATTATCATTTGTAGAGACATGCTAAGCCAGAACTTTGAAACTTTGTCATTTTTCCTCTTCCAAACTGAGCGCCACTATGCACTGACAATCTTCTTTTTCCTTAATTAAATAACTTACATTATGCTGAGATTACAAGAAGAGATGCAGTGACAGGCTACATGTGGCACATCTGAATTCACCTGCTCTGGTCACAAACCCTTGGAACTACTCACCATTGGCCTTTGGAGGGATTGCTGAGTGGAATTAATATTTAAGGATTTTTAAAGAACTAGTCTTACTGATCTGTGATGTGTTATGTCCCACTAGGGGACCATGAGATCTTAAGAAGAGTCCAAACTTGGTTCAGTTTTGAGTTAATCCACATGCTAGATGGGTAACCTTGACAAAAGTTATCTGAATTCTCAGTATTCCAGTTTATCTATTGAAAATGTGATATTGCCTGTCCAACTGGCTGTCTGTCTAATGTAGCAAGATCATTGCAACCTGGCAGTGTACTGAAATAAAGTCAGATTCTAGGGATTCTTTCTTGTCTTATTCTAACAGTGTACTTATTTTCTTCTCATCCTTACTCTTCATGCAGCCTGGAGAGAGATAGTGGTCACAACTATCTCACAACCACATTTCACCTTTCACAGAGCAGCCCAGTAAAAGGATAAAGTCCAAGCCTTTATCACCTCTTACCTGGACAACAGCTAAACCATCATACCTGGGCTCCCTTGGTCCACACTTTTCCCAACAGTACTTCTCCATGGAACTCGCATAGTGATCTTTTAAAAATGTTCCTAAGACTGTGTCACTCCCCTGCTTAAAATACCCTCAAGGCTTGCCATCACACACTCAGACCAAAACCTGAAGTCCTTGCTGATTTCACAAGGCTTGGAAACATTTCACCATCACCTGCCTTTCTAATCTCACTCCTCTGAACCTCCAAGTTCCACACGTGCTCATCTTCTTTCTGTTTCTCATGTACACCAAGCTCTTTTCCAATCCACCTCATAGCCTTTGCACATTCTGTTCCCTCTTCCAGGCATGCCCTTCCCTCAGTTCTTCACGTGGATGACTTCTCTACACCTGTCAGGTTTCTTGTCACCTTTCCAGAGAAACTGTCCTCATGTGCCCTTTCTAAAATACTCTTTCCCCAATGCCTGTCACCTTCTTGACATTGCCCTCTGTATTTCTCGCATAGTAATTACAATCTCAAAATATCGCCTAAGTTTAGGCTTATCCTTTGCTGTCTGCCTGCTCCTACTCCAGTGTAAGCTACAAGAGAGAACTCATCTGCCACATCCATCGCTGGATCCTTAATTTCTTGAAGGGTGCCTGGCACATAACAAGCTCTCAACATTTGGGAATACAAAAGCCTTTATAATCCACCCCAGTCTACCTCGTCTGTATCGCTAACAACCTCCCCCTCTGTATTCCAACACCACCAATATAATCATCGCTTTGCCTTTGACCATTTGCTTTTTTCTCAAGAAATAAAATGCTTCTACATTGCCTAATCTTGCATACTCAGCTTTGGAGGTGTGTTCCATCAACATCTTCTCCCAGAAACCTCTGTGACCTCCTTAAATTGTGTTAAGAGCTCCTTCTCTAGGGCTGAATTACCCAAAGCATATCCTTATTATTTGCTCACCAAGTGCTTTTAGAATGCTTGGGATGGTTTGACCCCTTCCACCATCCCATACTATGCCAAAGGTTAGAGACAGACCTGTTTCTCTCCATATTCACAGTATATAGCACCATGCTTAACACTTAGTAGGTGCAGAAAGAAAATGTGTGCTGAATGAAAAGCAGAAGGAGAGAATGGCCAATAAGATCACATGAAACAGCTTGAAATAAGTCAAAGAATAAAACATATGAAAGCAGCAGGAAAAAAGACAAAACATTTCTTTGGGTATTTCTCTGGGCATCCACACATCCTGAACTTTATTATGTGAGAGCCTGTCCTATCCTAGGGATGAGGGACAGGGAAGAATATAAGCAAATCCCAATGTTCTATGCATTCTGCAGACTTCTTGTTTTCTTCAAGAACACCATGAGTTAGAGTCATAGATGAATGATAGATGAGTTTAGGTGACATAAGCCAGAGTCTTTTGTCCAAGATCAAACACCATCAAAATGGTAAAACTGGAATTTACAGCCAAGATTTTTGGTGTAATCAGTACATGTGTTTGGCTATATCGTGCCCCTTCCCCTAGCCTGGAAGGGAAATCATGGTGTATTTAATACACATGCTCTAAACTGAGGCACAGACACATTAAACCCTTTACCGGTTGAATAGGTGGCCAAAGTTACATTCATTTGTTTGAATTTGAAACGTAACTCCAGAGAGTCTAATATTAGTTAGTTCCAATATCTTTGCTGAAGTTATAGAAGACACAATACAAATTTCAAGTGATAAAAATAGGAATGCCTAATGAAAACTGGAAGTTTATTTAAGGCTAAACTAAAATTACTCAAATCGTAGTTAAGGCTTGAGGGACTTCACAGGTTATCTAGTTCAGAGAGTCTTTCTTTCTTTTCATTTTTGGGGGGAGAGTCAGGTACCAGAACATCCGGGATTTAAGATGTTTTATTCAGAACACTATTAAACCTGAAACTTAAAATAACTAAGTGCTAAGTATGTATAGACAAGTAGTAGCATATGCCAATTGCTTCAGAAGACATTGTGTGTGTGTGTGTGTGTGTGTGTGTGTTTACCCAGAGAAAATGTAGGTTATTTAGTTTGCCTAAAAGTGATTGATCTTTCACTAGAGCCCTCCCTCAAATATCAGCTAGTCTAGGTTGGGGAGGAGGTCTAAATTAAGTATAATCTAGCAAAGGTTTACTAATGCAATAATACAAGTGTCTCTGTAAGCAATACTCAGTCTAAGATTCCCCACCCTCCCACCCCATACCCCAGTCCTCTTTTCAAGATGCCATAAGAGTGTAAGAAGAAACATACTATATCCTCATAGAAGCTGTGTGTTGAGGGAGGTCCTTGGGTCCACACAGTTCATCCTCTGCATCCTTGGTGATCCTTGCCTGCAAAGACTACATCAGTCTCTTTCCTGGATTAGTATCCACTGTGATGCACTGTCCCTCACCACTTTTGGGGAAATACTGTGTGAGCATTCCCATAAGTCCATGCTCCTGGCGCACCCATCCCTAGAGTCTCATTAGCCTGGATCCCTTGCTCTCAGAAACATCAAGTCTCCTTTAGGCACATGGGAGTACCATGATCTCCTGCAGACCATTGGGAAACAAGGATGCTACCACTTACTCAGTGTCCAGCTGTCCTACTCTGATGCTGCCACCATAGACTTGTGCCATCACACTGCACCAGCCAAGATGAAGCTGTGATTTCTATAAGCAGACCTTCTCCTAGAAGTTTGTGGTCTACCACGCCTATTTCAGAGGAAGCGTGCCACCAGCCCCCTTTATTGTTTGTCTTCTTCATACACATTTGGATTTTAAAAGTCTTTAACTACTTAGATTCCTTATTAATGGCAGATGAGAGAAAAACAAGAACCCAGAAACCTGATTTACATCTGTTCCCAAGTCTTTCCTTTGTCCTCATTATGGAAGAAGAAAAGGAAATTCAAATTTAAAAATCATGTGCATTAGCATTTTTTCTATGATTGAGAAAGTTCATCATTATTCTATCTTTTTCAGTGAAAAACCTTATTTCAACTCATGAAATTTCAGTCTACATTATTACAATTTGAAGAACACTTGTATAACTCCAGCAAATCATTTCAAAGATGAACCCCAAAGATAACATATGACTTGTATAAAATCTGAACTCTGCTTCTTACCAACTGTCCCTCTCAGCAATTCTAAGGGGCACTAACTTTTTATCCTCTGAAGTAGATGGTCATGTAAACAGTTATAATTAGTGGTTGGATAAACCACAGACCAACACATTTTTAAAAGTAGCTTGGGTCTCTGATAGTCTCTCCCTTATGACTTTAGGGAACTCTGTTTGTATAACCCAAGACCAAACCCAGGAACAGAAACGTATTCCATGATTTACTCATAAGTCCATCCAAGCAGTCATTCATCTATTAATCATTCTTTCAACAAAATTGTGTCAGTTACTCAGCTAGTAGTTGTGTTCGCAGTGCCAATAAATAGTTTGCATTCTTAAAACATAGATCTTATAAAGCAAGGCCCCTTGCAACAAAAGGAAGTAGGGGAGATAGAATATACAATGCATGTTTGTAGGTGCTATAATAATTTAGAAGGTGCTGTGAAATCATAGAAAAGAGAGATATTAGCTAGAACACCAGAAAAGGGGCCATATAGAAGTGGCATTTGAAATGAACCTGAAATAAAAGTTACACTAAACACAGAAAGCCGTACCAGTCATAGAATGAGCTCAGGCATAGAGACAGAAAGATGCTACACTTTGTATTTGTATTGAAATGTCCTTATTCCTTGCTTGCAGTTTCTCATAATAGCCAAAGTCAGTGGGTTGTTTTATATAGCAATTTCCTATTTAAAGCAAATAAATTGCATAGTGTGGTGGAAATAAGAAACGAGAATAAAAAGTGGATTCTATGACAGAAATTCTGAGTTCAAGTGCTTGTTATATAATTAACTAATTATAACCTTGGATCAATTAGTCTCTTTTGGATATTTTTCCCCAGATAAATAAAGAAGTTTTAAATCATAAGCAAAAATGACAATAAGGAGGGTACTACTAAAGTATGTTCTAAGTTATTGGCATGGATTTTTAAACCAATTAATCCTCACAGCAACAGTCATGTAGATACTCTTATTTTTTCTACCTTAGAAATAATCAAAGCCAGCTTATCTTGCATTCTTTAGACACATGAACTGCTTAGGGGAGGGATGCTTGTTAGAAATGCTATTTCATGGACTGCCTCCACTTCTAGGAAATTTGACTTACCTACTTGGTGGTTATCCACCTTGCCTGTCCATTAAAATCTTCTGGAAAGCTTTTAAGATGACTAAAATATGACCATCACCCAGATAAATTCAATCAGAATGTCTGGTAGTTGGATGGTCCCAGTTTATGTATCTCCTCAAAGTATTCTAATGTGCAATCTGGATGAAGACCCCCTGACTTAAATCTGTTCATCCAGCTCCCCAGATGATTCTGAAATTCTCTGAGTGTGACCTGAAGGTGTTAAAGGAGCAGGGAGGATGAATTGTGGAGGCAAAGATATTGTCGGCTGAGGAGTGAAGGGGGAAACACATTGAGGAGGGAGAAATAGAAATAGCCTGCATGTTTAGCAGATGAAGGCAATTTCACAGATGACGCAGTTTTAGATTAAATGAGCAATTTGAGCTGGTATTGCAAGTTTAGGACAGATTTCTTTTCCCGTTTACTATAAATGGAATTCAAGCCATTGGAACCAAGACTTGATGAAGAAGTGAAACAAAATCCTTGATAAAAACTGGATGTTCCATCACATTTAGCTACAAGCAGTGGTGCTTGGAGGGGCAGGTGAAGAAGAAACCTAGAGTGCTGAGTAGTAAAGCAAGAGGAGGTCAGTTTGGGGTTGGATCTTCATTAACATGAAGAGATTAAACAAAAATGAAAACAGAGGAAGAAAAACCTGCTATTGATACTTAATTGTAAAGTGCTAAATGTGCAGACTAGGAGAGCAGAAATAATGCAGATAGGGCAAAAAAAAAGTAAAAATGCAGAAAATGGCATGATTTTTCACTCCATCAAACAGTAAAAATCAAAACAAAGGGGTCCTATATCTGTAGAATGAATGAATGACACTAAAATAAAGAGTAGCTGATATTTGCCCCGGAAATACAAAATTTAAGAATATTAGCTTCTCAGCTCACTTCTACTAAATGATCTTCATTTGTTGTTTTGCCTTGGGCTACTTTGACTGGAATGGAAGGACCAGATTCACATCTGGGTTTTAAACTAATATGTAGTTTACCTGTTTACGTAGATTATCTCGTTTAATGTTCACAACGACCTTATGAGAAAGGCATTATTCTACCCTTTGATAGATGAGAAAACTGAAGCTCAGAGCACTGAAGCTGGCACTATTCAAGATCACACTGCTGGAAACCAACCTGGAGTCAGAATTTCAACCCTTCCACCTCACTGCCATGTCCCAATAGATTTGCCACATGTATGACTACACACACCACTTACTTGAGCTTCGATCTCCCCAAGAAGGAAATGAGGAAGATAAAGTAGCTCCCAAGATTTCAGAGTTGATTGCATAAGGTCAAGTCTGTGAAGTTATTTTTATCCCAACTTTTATTATAAAATTTTCAAATATACAGCAAAGCTGAAAGAACTTTACAGTAAATACCTATACACCTGTATAGTTAAAATCTGTGATTAGCTTATTACTACACCTGCTTTACTACATATCTGCCTATCTGTTCATCACTCCATTCACCAATCCATCTTGGTTCTGGATGCATTTTCAAGTAACTTGCAGACAACGGTACACTTCCTTATATATCTGAACTTGGTTTTAAGTTGCCAAAGAACTTTACAAATTCATGGATCATCGTTCTTAAAATTATGCTTCTCATTTCAATAGCTTCCTCCCATTACCTCCATCACAGTGAGTGCGGTAACTAACTGCCTGTTTCCAGTTGTGATAGTATTTGGCTATTCTACTTTGTGATTGGATGGCACTTCTTAATGGTTAAACAAACAAACAAACAAAAGAGCTACAGTTCCTGCTGTTTTTCTCCTCTTGGCCTGCTCATGGAGCAGCTCTTTTTCTCTTTGGAGGACTTACCTACTTCTAGGTCTCGGCACCCCCAATCCAGTCTGCCTCCCCTCCATCCCAGTTACTTGTTCCATATCAACTTCTCCAAAATGGTGAAAATAATATGTATCCCATGTGGGGAATTTGTTAAAACATATCGCTTTATAAAGGGTAGAGTAGACAAGGAGAGACCTAAGTATTTGCCATATACCATGTCAGTTGCTAATATAAAGATTTTTCTATAATATCGATATATAAGTACATAATACATTTATATATAGATACATAATATGTAATATAATTTTATAGTCATTTATATATTTATATATTGTAGAATATATAATCATATATACTTATACATTACATCTGTATTATAAAATATCAATATTGCATGTAATATTTGTATACTATAGAATTCATACATAATTATATTATGAAGATACTAAATACATATTAAATAAATAAATGCATCTATTTACCTTTAATTTATATATAAATAAATATATTTATTTATATGATAGTCCTTAAATCTAGAGATCACCTTTATTTTGGTAAAATATAGAAAAAGAAAAAAAGAAAAAAAGAGAAAAAATAGAGAATTGCCAAATCTTGAAAACAGCAGAATGGAAAAGACTGATGCCTCTGGATTCATTGGGAAAATTGAAACTACTAACCTCTGGAGGGTGGGGGGATCTAGTGGACTTCAAGGAGGTAATTGATATGATGGAAGAGAAAGTAGTTATTGACTGCCACCATCCTCCACGTGCCACATGATATTATCATCTGACTGAGGACACGAAAGCAAAACTCATCCTCTCCAAACATACATATTTTAGTTTCTATGGAGTTGGTAAAGAATAAAGTGAACAGTCACGAATTCTAGAGAAGTGCTCTGATTCACACATTGACATCTGGCTTGGCTCCATGCAGTTTTCACAAAATGTACAGCAAGCTCCCCAGAAGCTTTCTTAGTGCTGGCAGTGGCACTGGGAGACAAGCACGAAGCAAAATATTAACATTTCACACACTGAGCGGGTCACACCATGTGAGTTTCAAGAACAAAGTGCCTCTGTTTCCCCGGACCTTATGCCGATGACGGGGCCTCCAGTCACAGCTCATTACCAATGCTCTGATGGCTTCTCCCAGAAGAATGCATTGACTTTGGTTGGCATTGAAAAGACGCTCAAAAGATCAAAATAATAAAATCAAGTGACAACAGTCTCTGCAGGAATGACATACTTCTGCTCAATGATGCCTGAACTGGTTGCATCTCCAACAGGTGCTTCCCATGGAGAACTCTACTCAAGTGTTGCTTTCTGCTGGTGGTGCCATGACATCTGAGACAGAGGAGGTGTTGGTGCAACATATGCCATCTCCCCAAAGGAAGGCTGGTGGTGCAGAAAAACTCAAAGACTTCCTCTAGAGGACAATGGGACAGTCACAGCGAGCATCAAATCCCTCTAGCTCTTTAAGTCATAAAGTTGATGCTCCAGGAGGAAATCGACAAATGAAAGTCCTTGGCTCCCTTTGAGATCCCTCACCCCCTGGAAAATCTCATTTCGTCCTCTACAGTGATTAACTAATCAGAAATAAAGTGCCAGAATAGGCACTTGTCAGCAGCATAGAATCCCAAGGGTTTTTTGGGTACCTGATATATGCCTACTGGTTTACATACGTTATCTCTAGTCATTTTCTAGAACCATGCAAGTTAAGTACTATTAGTCCCTTTTACAGGCTAGGAAGCTAAGCTGTCATGAGATAAATCAACTTGTTTGAGGCCATGCCATGTTAAGTAACTACATGATGGATATGAGATTAAAAATCAGATCTATCAAATGCTAAAGCTTGGGCTTTATCCAATATTGCATGGCGTGGTTGAAAGAATGTTCACTAATTACTACATTTCTTTATGTTCTAGGAATATGAGTTATACAGCAAATGCATTTTAGAGCTGTTCTCAAAGTTTAACTTGCATACAAATCACCTGGAGATCTTGTTAGATACAGATTCTGATTCAGCAAGTCTGGGGTGAATCTGGGATTCTGCATTTCTAGCAAGAGCCCTAGTGACATGGACAGTGCTGATCAGAGGACCATACTTGGAGCATCAACGTTTAGAGCATGTAAGCTAAATGAATACGACCTTAAGCCCTTTTAGACACAGTACTTGAGTGTATTTGCATAAAATAGCCTTCACTAGGTGAAAGTTCTCAGGATCAGTGTTTTTTGGGGTCATCATTAATGATAGTGTCTAAATATATTTCCACACCAGGCACATTTAATTTCCCTACATTCAGCCTGTCAACAAAGATGTATTGGCTGTCTACAAAAATAGTTATAACTGACATTTTTTTCTGGTGCTTTACAGCTTAGAAAATGTCTTTATATGTGTGATCGTATTCAATACTCACAAAAAGTGAAGAAAACAAAGTAAGCATTATTATTGATATAATTTTAAGTTAATGATATTAAGGTTCAGAGGGAGAAGGTGGCATGTATCTTACTTGTATCACAGATTTTATTAGAATATTCAGTTATTTTGAATCTCAATATCATAAAAAGTCATAATTTGCAAGACCTTGATGGTAAGTGGATTAGTTTGCTAGGGCTGCAGTCACACAAAGTACCACATGTGAGTGGCTTAAAAATAGAAATTTATTATTTTTTGGCTCCAGATGCTAGAAGTTCAAGATCAAGGAGCTTGTAGGGTTGATTCCTTCTGAGGACTGTGATTGTTCCATCCCTCTCTCCTAGTTCTGATGGATGGCTGGCAATCTTTGGCGTTGCTTAGATTATAGACTCATCATTCTGATGTTTTCCTTTGCGTTCAAATGATATTCTTCTTGTGCGCATGTCTGTTTCCAAATTTCCCCTTTTTATAAGGACACCAATCAGTTTGTTGAATTAAGAGCTCATCCTCCTCTAGCAGGACCTCATCTTAACTTAGCTAATTACATCTTCAATGACACTATTTCCAAATAAGGTTGCACTCTCAGGTACTGGGGGTTAAGATTTCAACATTAGAATTTGGGGAGTGGAATGCAACTCAACCTATAAAATAAGGTGTCGGCTGGTCCCTGTTTGGGAGTTGCTTATAATCTATTTGGGCAGACTAAATAAGTATCCAAATCATTGCATATAAAAGGTAGGAAATGAAAGGTTCCCAGTGAGTCTTGAAGAGTCCTGAGGTGAAGGCGACAGTATTCACCTGGGTAAACCAAGACAATTTTTACAAGTTGGCAATCCAGGTTATCCTTGGGGTATGGGTAAGATTTAGAAAGACAGAGAAGTGAAGAGTTATTCCAGACATCAAGTACAATGTTTGCTAAGGAAAGAAAAGAAGTCAGTCCCCAAATGTGTTCTGAAAACAGAAAGTAGAGATATTTTTTCTAAACTATAAAACAAGAAAATAAGATTAGAATTAAGTAACATTGATTCCGTATTTATTTCTGGAGATAAAAATTAAACAATGCCAAGGTCTGGTCTTAGTCTGTAAAATGGAAATACTAACTCCAATATCACAGGAGGGTGGCTTTTTTCATTGCTTTTTTTTTTTTTAATTTTAAACATAAAAACAATGTATGATGAAGCTTGCATGCTAATGTCTTAATAGATGTCTGTGGTATGCTGCTAAAAATTGAAAACAAGCCACTGTCTGAAGTTAGAAAGAACAATTATTATTGCATTCTAAAGTCCCAGTGACTTTTACACTGGGAAACGATAGCGAATCTTTTGTTGGATTAAAGCAAACCAGTCCTTGTTTATGGGCCTGTGGATTTAAGAGAATAGGTTGTCATTTTAATTGACAGAGGTTTCTGAAACTCTGTCAAGAAGATTTATTTAAGTTCTTCTGAACAGTCTCAGAACTTACAGTACTGTATGTGAAAACAACTCTTTCTCTGTTCAGAGAATGACATCTTTGGGGAGTTGTCTCTGAAAGGATGTAGTCACCAACATTCACAAAGAAAGAAATGTTCATACCCTGAGCAGAGATTATCTCACAAGATAAATAGCCATGCCCCAATGCAGACAGAAATGCATTTTGACAAGGTCAGAGTCTCTCTTCTTATTCCTCAGGCCTCAGTTCCGTGGGACACATGAGGTTCCTTGTCTGAGTCAAAGAGCTAAGGAACTGGTGGGGAGAGAGCTCATTAATTTTGTCAATACCCATTCTCCGCTCTTAGCTTTTATAGACTGTCTTAAGTAAAAGATGAGCTTTTCTCCATCTTCTTATTCCATTCACAGAGTGATTTAAAAATGGACCTTTCTATTTGCAGCTAATATCATCCTCTTTATCTAATATTCACATGCCCCATAAATCTACCATTTCCTTACTCCTCCCAATGTACAATCAATTTCTCCCCAGCATAAATCCTCTCCATAATCAAACTGGTCTCTCATCACTTTGAATGCAATTTCTTTTCTTGACTTTTCACAATCGTTTTTAAGTTCTCCTCAGTTGAAAACTCTCTTCATGACATCTCTCTCCTCTTCCCCTTACGTCTATCTCATCCTAGTCTATGTTGGCCAATGTCCTGCATGTGTGCACCTCTACCTGTGCCAGGCCAGTGACAGCTATGACCAAAGGATCATGGCATTCTATCCTGCTAAGCCTGGATGGGTGCCTATAAGAATTTTGTTTTGTTTTGTTTTATGAACACAAGTCTCTGATGCCCCCCCCCACAACAAAAATAAAAGAAAAAAATAGAAAAAGAAATAGGAAGATTCTAAGTTAACATAAAGCAACAAGAGAAAGAATGGTGAGAGATGAAGATGATTAATGTGAATATGATTTTGGAGAACTTTGAGGGAGACCTCGTGGGCAGAGCAAGCACATAGGTCAGATTCGTGAGACACACAATGAGGCTTAAATTGAATGATGAACATCTGACACTCAAATCCAGAAGCAGTATTCACTAACTTTTTTTTTTTTTACTGTACATTATGTACCAGATGGTGTACCAGGAGTTTCCTATATGTATCCTCATTTATCCCACTCAGTAACTTGATGGGCTATTATTGCTCCCATTTTGCAGATGAGGAGCCTGTGTCCCACATAATTTAATTACCTTGCCCAACTAATAAGTGAATAAAACACAGTGTTTTTCCTGTTATGCCGCTGGAGAACAGGGGAGACTGTCAACAGGTAAGTACACATTCTCTGGTTGCTAATCTTCTTGTAAATATTTTGACTCCTTTATTTTGGTTTTATTCTCTTAAATTGTTTAAAGAAATCTTCATTCAAACTAAATAAAATGGAGTATATACTTGAAAGAAGGTAGAGAAGAAAAGTAGTAATTTATGGTAGCATTATATTAATGTGAACCCCAAATTTTCTAATCTAGAGAAACTATTTTATGCCTGGTCAAATCTCAGGGTGGAAAAGACACCATTTGTACAGAGTAGAATTTTCTTGCTCATTTATAGGCAAGTCTACACAAGTCATGTCTGATTAATCTTCCACTATTTAATTTAAGTTCCTTCCAATAGGCTTTGAGAATTGCAGGCATTCATTATTTTACTCAATATAGCAGAGAAGTTTGACATAAACTTTTATCACATGCTTTTTATTCATCTTCTTGATCATCAGTTTCTACAAGGAGACTCACAAATTTCAAAGAAGAAACAGAAACCACCATTTAGCTCAAAGAGAAAGACTCAGACCAGAACTGTAGACATATCCTTCAATCATTGAACAAGTATGTATTATCCGCCTGTTATGTGCCAGGCATTATTCTATGTTCTTGGAATACAAGAGTGAACCTTGACCTCATGGCGTCATATTCCAGTAGGGCAGGACAGACAATTTTGACATAATAAATACATAAATACAAAATTGCATAATAAATACATAAAATTATATCATATATTAGAAAGCAATAAATAATAGGGGAAAAAGAAAATGTAGACCAGGGTAAAGGTCATCAGGAGTGCTGGGGGAGATCTTAGCAATTTAAATAGGGTAATCTGGTTAGCCCTTGGAGAAGATACTATTTGAGTGAGGTCTTAAAGCTCATTTAAGTTAACCATGCTTAGAGGAAGCATTGGTAATGTTTCTCTTATAGGCTAAGGTGTTCTGGGTTGAATCTATCAGGAAGATATCTGGGTTTGTAGATGGATTATGAGAGTAAGTCAGTTAAGGTATAGTGAACAGACTGGCCTGACTGGGCAGGGTGAGCTAGTAATCTAAAGTACTCTGTAAGGGTAGAAAGAAGCACAATCAAGTGATGAAAAATTAATTGCGGTCAAGAAGGGAGTCAAAGTTCAGAGCTGCAGAACCAGGGCCAAATGTCAGGCCTAAAGGGCCACCTAGTTTTATACAGTAGCAAATAACCTCAGATCAGAAGCCAAAAGAATTAAGAGCATGTTATAAGTGAAAAATCATAATGAATCATAGAATTCAAAGAGCCTGATTTTAGCCTGAAATTGCCTGGCTGGCAAAGGTGAATTGATGAAGTTAATTGATGGCAAAAGTAACCCAGGATGCCCTAGATAGCTAGCTGCCTTTCATTTGGCTATAGTAGCAGTATGGGAAGGACAAGTTGATGATTGAAAGTTGGCATCTCCAAAGAATCCAGGATAAAGAATGGGTATGCCTGACAGAGTAATGTTCTAGGCAAATACACCGAAGTTAGATGTGAGGCTAAAACCATGACTAGATTTCTCTAGGGCATTTTATGATGATTCAGTTCCCTCTTTTAAAACTACTTGGTGCTATAAAATGGAGTTGGATACCAAAGAAAGAGACAGAGATGAGACAGAGACACAGAGAGAGAAAAAAAGAGAGATAGACAGAAAGATTTCAATAGAGAGGACCAGGTCACACAAAGACAGGGAGCTGAACTAGGCATGGTGTTGAGGTAAGGGAGGCAGAAGGATGGCTAATAGAAAGGAACATACAGATAAATAGGGCAGGATCCTCAGCTGGAGTTCTGCAATGTGAAAAGGGGTAGGAGATAAAACAAGTATCACAGAATACCTGAAATTAGACAATTTTGACATTTTTATAGTTAGTTCCCCCCAGAATTTTTGTGGTTTTAGTCCTGCATTTCCTCATCTCCCTCTCCATCTCCTGTGATAGAGGTGGTACCATGCTACAGTTAGTCGTTGTAGCAGCAACATCCTGTTTCAGCAGCTTCTCTAATCAGGCAAGTGCAGCCCTTTCCTTGGTGGTCCAGTTCTGCAGAATGGCTCTGGAAGCACTCTTGGAAGCTCAGCCTAGATTCTGTTTCTTCATTACCCTTAATAATTCAGCGAGCTATTCATGTCCCTTTATAGACAATCTTGCTGTTTACACAAACTGGGGTGAATTCTGTTTTCTGCAACCAAGAACTCTGAACGATACAATGATTATGAAATCTCAGAAAAGAAACTCCTGGGCAAAGCAAAGTTGAGGCAACTTTCTTTTATCTGTGCTTGGTACCTATATAGCAGTCCTAGTGTGATACCTCAGTGTTTGTTTGATTTACGACCAAGTCAAGACATAGGTCTCTCCCAGGGATAAAAATGCCTGAGTGGGTGCCTTAGTATTATAAAGTAGGTAATCAAAGTTACACATGGGATCCAGAAAGAAAGGGCTATGGAAAGAAATGTGTGAGAATTTTGAAAAATTACTACTTTATCACATCATTACAAATCACAATTATCCTTATAATCATATTGTGGATTTCTGGATCACTCTTGTATTACCCAAATGAAATCATTCATTGCCTGACTCGACTGCTAAAATTTTAGATTAAGAGTAGGAATAGAAAGAAGGAGAAGGAGATAGATTAAGGAAAGAAGAGAAAGAGTAGGAGGAGGAGAAAGGAGGAGGAGGAGGAGGGAGGAAGAAGAAGAAAAGGAAAAGCAGCAACCATATAATAAACTTTAGGGTCTGGAAAATGGGCCTGACTGTTTTTCTCAGGAGACGTACTGCAATTTCCATGTGTACATACAAGGCAACCAAGGTTTATAACACACAGTTAAGTAGTGGTAGAAGATAGCATCTTTTTGTAGGGGACGAAAAATTTCTGTTCAGTTCAATAACTATTTGCTGAGCACCTAGTAAACCCCTGTCACTGTAAGGGGTACCAGGGAAAAATGATCCCTGAAGAAACTGCAGTTGGTAGGAAATACGACGACATGAAGAGTGCCATTTTGGGGAGTCACTGGAGGGACCACAGAGTCCTTGAGATTGTGAAAAACATCAGATTAAGGGGGCAGAATCCTGGTTTGCTAAAAACAGTTCTTCTTTGTGCCCTTGCCCTAGATTTATTAACAGTAATGTCCCATTTCACTCTCAAATGCTCTGATTTGAAGAATAAAGGAAGAATCAGAAAGAATCATGACTGCTCTGCTGATTCAAGGGGTATTGGAAAGCGTATCGTGGTCCTTGTACTCACCACTCCCACACTAGACACTTGTATTGGAGAAGGAAATGCAAGGTTGATGTTCTCCAAGTTTTACTTGATGGGTGGAGAGGATTACCACCTTGGCTATAGTGGGCCAGTGAGCATGGACTTTTCTGTGTCAGAAGGCTCTGCCTTATTGGGGTCATCATGGTATCCTCTCGCCCTCTTTGCTCACTTCTTATACCTGTGCAGGAAGGACTTCCCTCTCCCGTGCAGTAAATACACCTGGACAGAGCCCAAAGTATGCCTTCCAGATGGTCAGGCCTCTGTGACCATCTCTGTGTTCCAGAGACACTCCACAACATCTCCATAGCTATCTGCTCCACAGATCTGGGTGACTCTTTCTTTTAAAGTCATCTGAATGTGCAGGTTCCAGATTCATATTAGGGCTGGGAAGTAAGAGCAAAATTTTGACCTCAGTCATGGGTCACGTTGTCCCATCTAGTTTTTATCACAATTTGGCCAAAAGGTGCACATTTATAGCTGTTGCATTTATTAGAATTACCTCTTTGCTCCTATTGATTGATATTAAAATAAGCAAACATTATCAATGTTATTAAGTAAATTTTACTAGTTAAATACTAGTTCTCTTCACTTTATTCATAGGGGCTCCACTCCTCATTCAAAAAGAAAGGGGCTCCTTTGCTATGCTTTGAACATCACTAGTACAAACTACTCATTTTACTATTAAAAAATGCAAACCCCAAGAGCTGAAGCAACTTCTAAATGTCACACAAGATATATTATAAGTTGGTTCCCAGAGGAAGTTGTTTTTGTTTTTCCCCCTTTTTCTTTATTTCTTAAAAGAAAAAAAATCTGTGCTTATTTACACTTCATGGGAAACACATCATTAGCATTTTGTATTTTTCTGTAGCCTTTTTTCTTCCCTAGGGATTATTTTACATCTGAAAGGGGATTATTCATCAATGAATAATGAGAAAGTTTTCAGGAAACTTCTGCTACAGCCCTGCTCCCGCCCCATCCTCTTCCCCCCAACCCACAGAGTGTGTGACTGAGGCCAAGGAGTAACTGCAGGCTTTGTAGGCATTTTCTTACTGGCCTCGAAGTCACATACAGCCTAGTAATGACAGCCATTCCTGCCAGCCACGACTGCAAGTGGTGGTCATTGTCACTGACTCTGAAAACTAACATGGCAATTTTATTAAAGAGTGTTTTTCAAATGGATCTAATTGAACATGTAAATTAGATTTATACACTCAGATTTGGGGAAGTGGCTATAAACCCAGCATAAGACTCACATTCACAAAATTATATTGGACTGTACATACAAATCAGCTCCCATTGAATCTTTGAAAATGAGATCACATTTCTTCCAGATTTACCACTCATTCCACACTGGTTAACGAGAGCAAATTGTTGTCACCAAGCTCAGCAGAAAAAATATGAAATCCCCACGATGGTTATTTCTCTTCCCTCCTCATGAGGGGTTTTGCAGGTGATACATTTACAAGGTATTTAGAATGTGATACAAACCAGGCCCCTAGATTTTCCTCCCATCGGTGGTGTCATCTGGATAAATCACACCCTTTGGCATTTGCACTGATACAACAAGAACATACCATGCAGCACAAATAACCTCATTTCCATAAAACAGCCTTTTAAAATTAGAAAATGTATAATTCATTTGGGGTAGTTATTATCGCTTTTGGACGGGAGGGATTTAAACTTGTATTTGAATGCAAATAACTGTATATCTTCACAGTTACACACAGGAAGCCACACAACTTAGGAACTCTAAGAGGTATGGTTATCCTTAACTATCAGTTCAGGATGATGATATTGATCACAGAAGCTATTTGTGTGTCCCATTACAGTTTGCAGCAAGCTCTCACATCTCAAATGATTCTCCACCCTCCATGAGAGAGACTTCCCGTTTTACACGTGAGGAAACGGAAGCCCAGAGAAGTTAAGTGATTTCCCAGGATTACACAGTCAGGAAGTGGCAGATCCAGTACTTAAACTCTGATAGAAGGACAGAATGGATAAGGATAGACACCCAGGTAGGTTCATGAATGGGGACAAGGTAGCCAGAAAAAAGAGTGGAAGTGAGAGAGGGCAGAGGAGAAGGAACAATTTGTAAATGGCAGAAAATGCCCAGAAAAGAAGAGGCCAGGTAAACTCTTGGATAAGAACGTGCTACTTTGCCTGCTTCCCATCTCTGACCCTCTGCCTGGTACTCCAGCTCCCAGATATTTAAAGAACCAAGGGAGGCAGAGCCCTGAGGTGACTCACAACCAAGGTGCCTGACCCTACAGCCCTGTTTCCTTCTATTCACCCACACTGCTCGTGTCTCCTTTGTTCCAGAAGGCTGTTTATCCTGGAGTCACCTGGGCAGGGGAAAGTGTATCCAAGCTCTGCAATGGAAACAAGTGGCTCATGCTTTAGGTATTAAAGCTATAATTCCACAAAGGAGCCTTGTTTCTGGCTGCTGGGTCTTCACCCATCCTAAGAAGTTCTGGCTTTCTCCCTGCACCAGCTTTTCATTACCCTAATTCCCCCTTTCTCTGACAAATGTCTACTCACTCTTCAAGCTTAAGCTAATGCAGGAGTCCTGGAGGAAAACTTTCCTGAAATCTCTTTCCGTCATCACCTAGCCTCCATCATTCAGTGAGCCCTCTTAATCCACAACAAGAATGTCTGCTTCACAGTAACCTTCCCACTGGGCTCAAGTCCTCAAAAGCAAGGATCTTTTCTTAACTGTATATCCCCAACAGGTGTTACGGAGAGTGACATATAGAAAGAATTCTATACCTATTTGTTGAGTGTTCATATTCCGCTGACACTATCTGTGTGACTTCAGACAGTTACTGAATTTCCCTGAATCTCAGTTTACTTATCGAAAAACCAGAGCTGTAGTATGGACAGAATGAGAATTACACAAACTCAAAAGACAATGTTCCTGGTATACAGTAAGGTATTGAAAAATGACAGCTACCATGATTACTACTGCTAATATTAAGTCAGTGTATAAATGTTTGAATACCAGAGATGCTGCCCTCAAATTCATCTTTTTGGTCTTTGGATATCAGTTTGGTATCAACTATACTTCTTTCTATGCAAAATGCTGCCCCCCTCCTGACAACATCCTCGTTTATGCCACTATTACCAACGCTGTCCTCCAGACTAGAATCATATGGTTACGTAGGCCTTGTATTTCTCCAGCGTCACTGGCAACTCCATTAACACGTTATCATAAACCAGCTTCACTGAGGTATCCGTTTGTCAGTAATGGCTGGAGTTATCACCATTTCTCCCAGAGACTGAATTTAATCCATCAAGTTATCCTTTTCCCTGTGCTTCATTTTCTCATTGGCCAAATGAGGAGGTTAGATCTGATGGATTCCAAGTTTCTGATTTTCAAAGAGAAATTTGATTTGATCAAAGAATTTAATGACTTAATGTACTTGCTAATACTTGATATAGCAGTGAAATTGAAAAGCTTCCTGGTCCAAGCTTTAAGAACGAGAGGAAATACCTGTTTGACCTTGAGTCAGACATTTTCTTTTTCTGAATCTCCTTACCTCATCTGAAAAATAAGGGTCAGAGAGAGCAAGATCCTCATGTGGGTGTGTTATTGAGCCCCAGGGGGCATATAGAAAGTGGGGAGGCATTTTTATTGTCACATTGGCATTTAGTAGGTGAGGCTGGGAATGTTAACCGTTCTACAATGTAAGCAACACTCTGGGATAATGAAGAATTATCCTACCCATATTGATAAGAGTGTTTCAGTTGAGGCCATCTTAGCACTGTTTAGATGGTCTCTACAGAATATTCCAGTTTTAACATGTTTTAAACAGCCAATTTAAATAATAGGTGCTCAGTAAATTTGTCCTTAGAGAGAGTTTTTAGTTTTGCAGTAGCCTGACTTTCATATTATATATAACTCTAATTAACCTTGAAATTTTATGCTTGACCTATATCAAAGAGCACAGAGTTTTTCTCCTTTAAGTATGCAGTTTCCAGAAAATGTGATGCACCTTCACTTCCTGTAACCTCTCCCTCATTTGCCTACATCAAAGCCTCATCACAGCTTGGACCTGCAACTATTAGAACTGGGAAAAGTGTGGCAACATTTATCTAGGACTTATTTGGGCTTTTCATTCTATCATTAGTCTGCTTATAGCCTCAGTTCTAGGAAGAAAAACTGAATGAATCATTCACCTCCAGAACTGCTGATTTTTATATTTAGTCATTGTCTTTTTTTTTTTTTAATATAGATTATATTGCCTGAGTGCCTGCTCTGAGCCAGACACTGTACCAGTAGCTTTACAAACATTATTGTTAATAAATAACATTTTAGTTATAGGTTATTTCTTCATTTTGAGGATAAGGAAAATAAGTTTCGGTGAGGTTTGTAAAATTTCCCAAGGATACACAGATACTAGTGGTGAATCCAGGTTTGAACATGTCTGTCCACTAAAAATCCATGATTTTGAGCTATAAGACATTCTCTTCTATAACTGGGAGATATGGATGGTACAACTGCTCTCTGCTGGAAGTGACGTGGTGCCTACCTGAATTTAACCATATGAAATACTGATATCAAAGGAAGAACTGGTCTGAAACTATGCAGAGAGGAGCATGGTAGCATGTGTGCTGTGAGTATGCTACTCCCTCACTTATATCACTGGCCCATTTTGTGCCTTCAAGAATTCTCCAGTCTAAATTAAAAATAACGTCTCTCATCCTGAAAAATCACCTCCTGTCTGGGAAGGGGCAAAAATAAGAAAGGGAAAAAAACTTACTAGAAGTGAGAGAAATTCAGTTTTCAGATAGATAGAAGAAAAGGTTTTGTGGCAGTCAGGATTGACAAATGGAAATACAAGGATTGATGTGTTAATAGTTTTCCTGAGAGCAGGGGTAAATGCTGAGGCTACTGTCCACTAGCTTTATGACCCTGGGCAAGTCCCATAAGATTTCTGAGCTAATATGTTCTCATCTGTAAATTGGTTCATGATACTTATTTTAACATGCTATTGTCACTAAATGAGAGGTGGAAAAGACATAGATTGCCTCCTTCACCAACCATGGGATGCTTCTACTCTCCCTGTTCTTGAGAGGTTGATAGTTCCCAGAACTCTATTCCTCATCTTCATTTTTTTTTTTTTTTTTTCTTTTCACAAGCTCCCTCTGAGTGATTCCATTGCTTTCTGGTATTCCTTATCACCAACTTTGAACTTGAGAATTGCACATCCAAATGCCAACGAGGTCTTTCCATTTAGTTACCCCAGAGGGCTTCAAATTTGAAATGCTATTATGTTAACACATCATTTTCACTCTCCCTTTGTCTACCCCCATAGCTCAGTCTCAAGAATGGCAAAACCATCACCTAATTCTGATGCTAGAATCATGGGGTCATTCTTTATTTTATTTTGTTTATTGGAAATCACAATAAATTTATTTTTATTTATTCATTTATTTATTTTTCATTGAATGAAATATTCTTTAAATTCTGTCATGGTTACAATTTTCAAAAGTTTCACACACATGATTTCATATAATCCCATAATAACCCTTTTATCCCCCTTACCCCTATTTTGCCCCTCCCCCCCACTGGTAATCACTAGTTTGTTCTCTATATCTCTTAGTCTGTTTATTTTTTGTTTTATTCACTAGTTTGTTGTATTTTTTAGATTCCACACAGAAGGGATATCATACAGTATTTGTCTTTCTCTGCCTGACTTATTTCACTTAGCATAATGCCATGGGGTCATTCTGGGTTTCCAATGTTTATACCAAATTGCCATAGATTCCTACAAGGTATCCAGCCTAGGTAAGCCTGAACACCTCCAATGACAGAGAACACTGACATTCACAGTGTGACTGATATGGACAGAACATCTGTAAAATAGTGCATGGGATTCTGGAAAACACTAGTTGTTCAATGGGCTAAGCTGAACTGACCTCAATAAATAATACCCTTCTAATCAATGTCTTCAGAAATAGCATTTTCTTTAACACTGGAGTTATTCAGCTTTAGGATGGACAGCTGTGATCATTTTCTGTAGAATAATAAACCCTCATAATCAATATATTTGAATTTTGCTTCTATGATACAAATAAGAAATAGTGTAAAAATGATAACCTTTTGTCATGAAATAATCTTTGGTGGTAAAGAGGATTCTAGAACTTACTCAAATTAAATCTGTATCTTTAGGACTTGGCATACCATAAGCAGTCAATCAATATTTGTTGAATTAAGTAATTAATTAATGGTGTGATTTTATGAAAAGACAGTGATAATCCAAGTTCAGGATCAAACTCTTCATGCTGTAACTTTATCACAAATATCAACTCCTAATCTGCTCATGCCCTTTCACACCTCTAAACCTATTTCCTTTCTTCTTCCCTTGAGAAGCACACATCCTCAAGACCCCTTTAAAATCAACTCATTGGTAAGACCAGGGCTCTCCATGCCTTTGCACTGTCCTTGGCGGGTTTTGAGAATTTGGAGAGGGGGCTGTATTACACACTCGGACATCCAGTTACCTGTATGACTTCTCTCCTTGTTTCCCATGAGTATCTCTCTTCTTTAATCTCTCCACTTCAAAAAGATCTCTAGAATTTTCTCTTCATAACCTGATCATCCTCCCATATTCCCCAGCTCGGTAAATGGCAATCCATTCCAACAAACAAACAAAAAACTTAGGGCAAAGCTTGGAGCTTTGACTCTTTTCCCTCAGACCATATCCAATCTATCAGCGAAGCCTGTCTATTCTAACCTCAAAATATATACTAAATTGCTAACTCACTCCACTCTAAACAACAAATTACCATGTCTTCTGTGGACTTCTGCAACTGTTACCTCACTGAATTTTGTCTCCCAAGTGACTAAGACCTTAGTGCAACCAACACAACTGGAGACCTGGACTCCTCAGTGCAGACTGGGGCAGTGGATCACTGTCTTGTCAGCTTGGGCTGCTGTAACAAAATACCACGGACTGGGTAGCTTCACCAAGAGAAATGTATTTTCTTTCAGTTCTGGAAGCTGGGAAATTCAAGATCAGGGTGCCATCTTGGTTGGAATTTTGGTGAGAATACTCATCCTGGCTTGCAGACAGTCCCCTTCTCACTGAGTTCTCACAAGGTAGAGAGGGAGCTCTGGTCTCTTCCTCCTCTTATGAGGACACTAATCTATCAGGAGGCACCCACCCTCATGACCTCATCTATACCTAATTACCTCCCAAATGTTCTGTCTCCAAAGGCTATTTGATTACACTGGGGGTTAAGACTTTAATGCATGAATTTGAGGGGACACAAACATTTAGTTCTTAACAATTACTTTCTCACAGGTTGTTGAGAAGAACAGGCCACAAAGCAGATTCCTGAAGTGAGAACAAATACCCAAGACTGTCTCTTCACACAGTGAAATCATTGATCCCAAAGAGTTTACAGACAGTTGGAATCCAAGTAGAAACTAAGAGTCAGAGAGTCAGACAATGAGATTTCAGTAGGGCTTGGTGGAATTTTTGGAAGAGAAGATGGTGCTTGTTACAGAGTTCAAAAAAACTCATGTGGCATTGGGAGTAGATGAGATGAGAGTTCTTGGGTGTATTTCCCATCTCAGTGAAGTGTTGGTAATGTTTAACAGCAAGGGGAAAAAAAGCCTTGATTTAGTAACATTTGCTAATTTCCTGGTGTAAAGATTTCCCCCATGGCTATCAGTCTCCACCCACTGGTCTGTGCCATCATTTCTGAAGACACTGGTTCCCTAAGAGAGCCTTAATGAAGAGTATGAACCACAGCAGTAAAAATACAGGTTCATATGATGGGGAGAAAAGCAAGCTTCCCATTCCTATTCTGTAAAGTAATAACAACTGTATTAATTATAGTAATAAGAATAATAATTTCTTACTAATGATCATACTCATAATTCTCAATCATTAAGCATTTAGAATGTATTGAGCACTATAAATAATGCATTCAATACATTATGTTACTTAACTTCATAATAGTTCTGTTAGGTATTATCATTAGCTCATTTTACAGAAGGAAAAAAAATCGTCCTAAGGTTAAGGAACTGATGTTGTATTCAGTTAGTGGCAGAGCCAGAGTAGGAACTCATTTCTGTCTAAGTCTAGAGCCCTCACTTTCCTCACCCAACTCAGTACTCCCCCCAGAAGGCCAGATTGGAACACCTCCCATGACTCAGCTGCCTGTTTTCCGGTCCACTGTGTAGGTAGGACTACTGTCTCCTCATTTCCTGCATCTCCTTCTTCCTATAGCTCCCTCAGCCATTGAGTTTCCCAGGCATGTCTGGTCTCATGCAGAGGTGTCCACACCCACCCACCCCATCCCATGCCAAGGCTCATGGAGCTGCAAGAATTTTGAGTTGTCATTCATGCTCTATTGTTATTGCAGCTCTAGAAAAAAGCAAACAAATAAGCAAACAAAAAAACAGCCAGACTTGTATGTTTTGACAATAGTCTATGTCATGGGCTGAACTATATCTCCCAAAATTTATTTGTTGAAGTCCTAACCTGTAGTACCTCAGAATGTCACTGTAATTTGAGATAAGGTCATTAAATAGGTAATTAAGTTAAAATGAGGTTATATGGATGGACCCTAATCTAATATGACTGTTGTCCTAATAAGAAGAGGAGATTAGGACACAGACACACACAGAACAAAGGCCATGACGCGAGATAGGGAAAAGATAGCCATCTACAAGGCAAGGAGAGAAGCCTCGGGAGAAACCAACCCTGTTGATACCTTGATCTTGAACGTCTAGCCTTCAGAACTTTCTGTTGATGAAGCCACACAGTTTGTGGGGTTTTTGTTACGGCAACCCTAGCTAACTAATGCAGCCTGGATCACCCATACTCATCAAATTCCTTCTAACAACAGAATTAGTCTGTTACAGATGAGAAATTTTTGGTAGCAATATTGTACTCAGTTCAACTGAAATATATGTAACCCTTTCATGCAGATACTGGCATAGCTGCAAGGGAACACCTAAAAGTGCAGTGAGGCCCCCTGACCTGAAGGTGGACCAAAGTACACAAGGGAAGTGGGGTCAAGATGAGGACAAAAGGCTCACATTTTGTGCAAGTCACATCTGTGCTCTTTGCACAAAGCACTACCCTCAGCATGCATCATCTCATCCAGCTCTTACTTTAAAGACAAGGAAACTGAAGCACAGTGAGGGCAAAAGACTTGTATAGTTAATGTAGAAAGTGACATATACCTGGCGACATCTCAGGTCCATTCAGAAATCCAGTTTTGGCCAAGGCTTGAAGCTTTCTAAACCCACATGAAGGACGGAGAGTTTTGTACAAGTGGTTGCAGTATAGTTGAAGTTCTGCCTTGCAAGATCTGAGAAGGACTCAAGATGAATGTGACTTACATTTAAGGTTCATTTTGATCGATATAGAAAAGGAAAGGGCATTTTTTTCAGCAAAAATGCAGAGATATCCCCACGCAGGGCCCTTTCAGGGAATGTTCTACCTCCAGTGGGGCTGGCTTGGACACTGAGGTGGGAAAGAGTCATAGGAGTGACGTGGCTAAAAATGTGAAGACTCACTTCCCTCAGTTCCTCTCCTGAGCATCTGCCTTTCTCACTTGTCTTGTGATCAGGCTTAGCAGGATTTAGACTCAGTATCATCCTCTCCCTGCCAAGTGTATTTTCTTGTAGCTTTTGCACTCCTGGCATTTACCTGGGGACCTGTGCCTTATGACTTGCTTTCACCTTACCCTAGTGAGCAGCTTAAATCTTGTTGGGGTCTCCACCCATCTCCCAATGCTCCGATCCACAGGTCTGAATTGAACTGTACACCCCTCCCAGAGCAGGACATTGTCCTTCTGTCATTTTGACAAGGCTCTTTTGATACAAGAGATAATTTGCTGTGGTCTTTGTAATGTTGCTCTCAGTTTCACTGCAGCCCTGGTGAGCCTCTCAGATGGGATTAAGGATGGGGAAAGTGAGGAGAGCTGCCAGAGGTAGGTTGGGGGGCAAAAATGGGTTTAGGATGGAATGGCTACCAGGAAGTCCACTAGGTATAGCAGTAATTATTATCTTTGAAATTCCAAGTGTTTAAGGATTTGCTTTTAGGCTAAATCACAATGTTCTTCCATTATGATGGCTTTTTTAGTACCTTATGCAGTTTCTATCACCTCTGGGCATCCTGTAAACACTTGCTTGTATAACTCTAGTTTTTTCACTCAAACTCTGGTTATAGTACCTTCAAGTTCACCTATCGCCATAGGAAATTCCATCCAGAAAGCGCCATTTTAAAGTCTGACTTTTAACAGATATGAGGCAAAAATTGTTCCCATGAGTAGTGACTTGCAGCTCTTGAATTCTGCTTCTTACCACACCCTTGGCAGGAAGGTGGCTCATTGGTACCAGGGTGTTGTCCTTGGGCTGCAGGAGGAAAGCAATGACTAACTAAATAACTAACTAACTAACCAGACACTTCCTTCTAATGAGGCCACTTCCTGGTTCATTCCAGCTCTCATACTTATGCTACATCCACCAATGAGAAGTGATGAGCTCCCTACCTTGAGGATCTCTGAAATGATTGTAACCTTGTAAAGCAGAATTAGCTTTGTTTCACCTATTCCATAATCACATTTTGTATTTCTTCTTGCCTTGCCCATATTTGCATGGCAGTCATTGAGTTTGGGGGCAGCCTGGAGCAATGGGCAAGTCAGGTTTCTGGACAGACCCGGGATCTGTCCAGGTTGATTACTGCTGTAAGATTTGGGCACATCCTTTAAGCTTGCTGAGTCTCTGTTTTCTCTTTGTAAAATGATATTAACTATACACACTCCACAGGGTGATTGACAGTGTTAGATGATATAATGCAGGTATAGTCTTTAGGGTAATGTTTCAACATATTACTATGGCTCTGAGATGAGAATTATGAGCTTTTAGCCTAAAATGGATATCAAGAGAACTAAAATACAACATTAGGGCACATATAGAAATGAGGTGACCAGGAAATAAACAATTAGCGCTATATCTAATACAAGCTGGTCAGGTCAAACTCAGATCCTGGTGTTACCTCAAAGGATTACATCAAAAATGATGTTGGCAAGGAGAAACATGGTTAGAGAAGAATGACTGAAATTGTGGAGAGTCTAGAAATGAAAATAAAGTTTGAAAAAACTCAGATGGTTAACCTGAAGTGGACAGAACTTGGGAGCACAGAAAATTTGTCACAGAATATAGAAAGTGCCACCACAAGGACTCTGAAAGAACTGGGCTCAGTGAATAACAAATACAGAAGAACAGATTAGAGCTCAAAATGTAAAAGGAGTTTCCTGATTTGATGATCCTTGTCAACCCAGAATAAAACCTCCTAGCCCAAGCGTTTCTCTTGTACTATGGAGCTATGCATCTGCATATTTTAATTTTTACTCAGCAAAACTATTTCCGAATAGCTGTATATACATCAAAAGTGGTTATGAATCATCTTTTATTATTGATCTACATGAATATGCTGAGAAGACTCTCAATAATTCAATCCTGATTTTCCCAGGACCAGGTTCAATGAGCCAATGTGCCTTACTGCCCAATTGTCAGTGTCTCCTTATTTTGTCTACTCAAGAATGTAACCAGCAATAGTTTCCTTTCTTTTGTGCATCGTCGATTTTTCCTTCATTCCAGATCAGTCTGATTAAATTATATATGATCTATTTTTTCCATTCAAAAAATAAAATCCTCATTTGATTCTACATCTTAACCTCCAATCATCACCCCATTTCTTTTTTTTACTGTATTATTTTTTTATTTTTATTTATTTATTTATTTTTACATCTTTATTGGAGTATAACTGCTTTACAATGTTGTGTTGGTTTCTGCTATGCAACAAAGTGAACCAGCTATATGTATACATATATCCCCATATCCCCTCCCTCTCAAGCCTCCCTTCCACTACCTCATTTCTTTGTCCTCATCTACAGTTAAATTTTCAATGAGTGGTCAACATTCACACTCTCCAGATTCTTTCCTCCTCCTCTCTCTTGAACTCAACCCATCGTGTTGATCTCCTCACTACTCCACAGATATTACTCCTGTTTCTTTCTCCAGGGTTCTCTATATTGCTAATTTAATGCACAACTTTCAGTCCATCTGGCTTGACTTATCAGCACTTAAAACATTAGATTCCTCCTTCCTTCTGGTCATACTTTCTTCATTTGTCTTCTAGAACATCACACTCTCTTGGTTTCCTTCTGGGCAGCCTCTTCACAGTTGACTTGGCTCTTTCCACCTCATTCTCAAGACATCTAAAAGAGCCTCAGACCTTGCACTTTCTTCACTGAGACTTGCTTTCTAGGGGATAACATCCAGATGCAGGGCTTCACGTACCATCCCTGCTCTGACAAATCTCAAATGTACGTCTCTAGCCAGGACATCTCCCTTGAACCCTTCCTTGTCTTGTAGGTCCAACTGCCAACTTGGCATCGCCACTTGGAGGCTAAAGAGATATTTCTTACCTGACATATCCAAAACTTACTTTCTACTATTTCCCAGCCCACCCCAAGCTGTGCCTACGAAAACCTCTTAATTTCAATGAATAGAGACTTTATTTTTCCAGTTGGCCAGGTCAAAAACTTCAGAGCCATTATTAACTCTTTTCTCTCACTCTTCAGATACTCCCTGCCTGACTGTTTGTAAGCTGGGGCATCAGTCTTCTATACTTGGACTGGAACTTATAACATCTACTCTTCTTGTTCTCAGGCTTTTGGACTTGGACTGGAACTTTCATCATTGGTTCTCCTAATTCTCAGGCCTTCACAATCAGATTGGAACTGTACCACTGACTCTCCTGGGCATCCAACTTGCAGGTGGCAGATCATGGGACTTCTCAGGCTCCATAATCAATTGTGAGCCAATTCCTCAAACTAAATCTCTAGATAGATAGATAGATAGATAGATAGATAGATAGATAGATAGATAATAGATAGATGATAGATAGAGCTTATTGATTTTATTTCCCTGGAAAACCCTGACTAATATTAAAAAATTCAGTTGGTTCTTCCTTCTTCATAAATCCAGATTCTGACCATTTTTCACCACTTCCACTTCCTGACTCAAGCCATCACAGTCTCTCTCTGGATTATTGCAATAACTCCTTATTGTTTTCCTTCCCCTCCACACAAGAACAAAGAATGTCCTGTAGACAAAGGAGTGAATATTTAAAAAGGTAAACCAGATCACATAATTCCTCAGCACAAATCCTCCAAGAGGTTCACATCATTCAAAATAAAAACCAAATTCCTTAGAATTTGTCCCTACATAAATGGCCCCCATGACCTCCCAGACCTCCACTGTCCCCTCCTTCACTCTTCTCCAGCTGCACTGACCCCTTGATGTTTTCTGGACACACCAAGAGTGCTCTTGTTTTGGGTTTTATACATACTTTTCCTTCTACCTGGACTATTGTTCTTTCCCATATTTTCATAACTGCTTTTTGCCTTCTTCAATTCCTTACTCAAATGTCATCCATGCCTTCCTGGAACAATTTTTGAAAATAGTCACACTTTCCCTGCCCCAGCACTCACTAGCCCACTTCCCTTGCTTTGTTTTTATTCATAACATCGGCCACCATCTGGCATATTTTATTTCATTTATTTGTTTTTGTTTATCTTCTGTTTCTTTCCCATTAGATTATAAACTCAGTGAAGGCTAATTTTTTCTCATTTTTATTCTCTACTCCATCTCTTGCTAGAATACATCTAGATTAGGATAGGTACTTCAGGCACACTTAGGGGGAAGGGGAGAGGGCAGTTATAGGAACCCAGTAAAAACTGAAGCTAGGGCTTCCCTGGTGGCGCAGTGGTTGAGAATCTGCCTGCCAATGCAGGGGACACGGGTTCAAGCCCTGGTCTGGGAGGATCCCACATGCCGCGGAGCAACTGGGCCTGTGAGCCACAACTACTGAGCCTGCGCATCTGGAGCTTGTGCTCCGCAACAAGAGAGGCCACGACAGTGAGAGGCCCGCCCGCCGCAATGAAGAGTGGCCCCCGCTCGCCGCAACTAGAGGAAGCCCTCGCACAGAAACAAAGACCCAACACAGCCAAAAATAAATAAATAAACTGAAGCTATAGGGAAAGGATTCCCACAGGAGCTGCTGTATTCCAGAGAGGAACATGGTCATTGTCAAGCTGCAACTGGGCAGAGAGGGGACCACAGGAATGTACACCCTTCACCTCCCTTTCATTTTACCTTTATTTTATTTTATTTTATTTTTTTGCTGGTGCATCCCACTGACCAAGTCCAAAGAGAAGCCAGATGATAAGGAACTTATCTGATGCAATCCACACAAGGCTATTTCCCAAGATTCCTAACAGAGTGGACAAGGGTAGAGAATGAATTCAGAGGGGTGAATAGAATGTATCCCAAACAGTCAGACAATAACAGTGAAGCAGAAAGAGAAGCAATGCCTTAATTTTAATTATAGAACTCATTACTCATTGTTGTTGTTGTTTTTGTCGTTTTTACCTAAATGAATTCCAGGTGCTTCTGTGATGATGAAGAGGACTTGGCAGGGGGACATTGATCCAGGGGTGTTTGTTTTTCTGCTTTCATTTTCTTTTCATCAGTGTCTTTCCAATAAGAATGACATCGGAGAGTATGCATTTGACTTGGAATACCTGTTCTAGAAGGGATTTTTGATGGCTTGCCTAAATGCACACAGTGCAATAAGTAGAAACATAAATAGACACTGAAGATGTACATTACACTTACACAGAGAAGTGCTGAGCAAGGGAAGTCCTTTACTGGACTCCTACTGGGAGTTTTTGAAGAGTAAATATTGGGTTAATACTTGGATTTTAGCTTTACTGTCTTTCCAAACAACATCAATCCCTCTGAAGAGGAATCTCACAACCCCTAAGTATTGAGCTTACAATCATCTGGGACATGCTCCCTAACTATCTGAGGCTGGGTCACAGTGGAGCCTTCCATGGTCCTGCCTTATTTGAAGCTTAGACTCACCGAGTCCCACTTGATGACAGTCTGATTACTTAAAACAGATCCTAGACCTAAATTAAATGTTTAGACTAAACCAACACCCAACATTTCTTCTTCAGCTTCACATTCCCCTTACTGAATAGTTGTTAAGAAATGCTGTTGCCGATAGTCCTTTACTCAAGTTCCTATTTTTCAAACTAAAGGTTGTAGGAATTTCTAAAAGCCATTTCTATGGTTGAGTATTCATTGAGTCCTGTTCGTTTTGTCACTGGATGCAGTGAGCATTCTTCTCAAAGGAGAGAAGAATGTCTGAAATGTTCTTTTGGGATTTAGTTCTACCACTTTTGGTGGTAAATTCAGATTGGTAAATTTGGATAAGTTAATAAACTTCTCTGGACCTTATTTCTCCTCTGTAAAATGGGAATAGTAATATTAGCATTTAGTTTATTGAGCTGTTCTGTAAGGATTAAATGAGTTAAGATCTTTGAAGTGCTTAGAATAGCACCCGGCACAATGTAAGCACTATATAGGTGTTTGTTTACTAGAATAAGTAACCATCTTTGAAACTTTCACTTTACACCTTTTTCGTCATTGATTCTACTGAAAAATAAAAAAGTTTAGCGTCAGCTTTCAGGAATCATGTATTATGTTATACAAGGATATTTATATTATGTTGTATAAGATTGCATTGTTTTCAGAAAATCAAGACTTTTTAAAAATCTGAACATAAAAGAAATAAATTAGGAGGTGTGGTAGGCAGGATAATGTGCACCCCCAAAGCTATTCATGCCCTAATGCCCAGAATCTGTGAATATGTTTCTTTATGTGGCAAAAAAGACTTTGAAGATGTGAATGAATTAGGATCTTGAGGTAGGGAGAGTAGCCTGGATTATACAGGTGAACTCAATCTAATCCGTAAAAGGGGAGAATCTTTCCCAGCTGTGGTCCAAGGAAGACATGACTATAAAAGAATGGTCAGAAATATGTAACACTGCTACCTTTGAAGAAAGACAAAGAGATCCATGAGCCTAAGAATGTGGGTAGTCTCTAGAAGCTGGAAACGGCAAGGAAATAGATTCTTCCTTAGAAGCTCCAGACATCTTGATTTTAGCTCATTGAGACCTGTGTCAGACTTCTGAACCATAACTGTAAGATAACATACATGTAATACCAAGTTTATAATAATTTGTTCTAGCAGCAAGTAGAAAACTAATACAGCAGATAAGTCTTGACTTATTAAGGGATTCTCACTTCATATAACGTCCACGCAGTATTTGTATATTGATATCAATTTATTTTTATTGGGAGATGTCTGTGGATGATGGTTTTAGTTATGAGTGTGCCCTATCCTTCAAAATTGAGAAAGGGAAACACCACAGTATAGTAAAACGTCAATGAGCTTTGACATTAAAGACATCAACTCTGGACTTAACACTTGCCAGATTTGCCAAATAATTTTTGAGTATGAATACATTCAGTGCAATCATGGCAACAGACAAATAGTAAAAAAAAATTCATTGCTAATCTGAAATTCAGATTTAACTGAGTGTACTGTATTTTATCTGGCAACATTATCTGTACTGGAATAATAACTGTCACAAATATAAGTGGACTCTCAGTGCAAGTTTCAAACCAGGCTGATCATTGGAATGTCCTTTTAGAGCCTTTATAAATCCAATGCCCAGAGCCAAAGATTTAATGATAATTTAATCATTATCTATGAGGGTAGGACACAGGCATGAGTATGCTTCAAGGTACTCAGGTGATTCCCAGGTGCAGGTATTAATTCAAACAGTGGTTCTCTATCTTGTGTGTAAGAATCACCCAGGGAACTTATAAAGATGCAAATTCCTGGTTTCATCCCAAGAGATTCTGATTCAGTAGGACTGCAGGAGGATTCAAGATGTTCTGTTAACAAGCATCCCAGGTGATTTTGTTGAAAGATCTATGACACTGTAAAAAAACCTAGATTTTACCTCTCTGAACCTGTGGCCACAAGGTTAAGTACAGTGAAACTCACTGAACAAGTTTTATGAGGATTATATGATTTATGTTTACGTGCTGTAGAAATTTACTTAACACAAATTACTGAAAATATAGTCATCTGATTCCTTCTCTTCTCCATTACCCTGAATTTTTCTTGATTTCTTAGCTGTTTTGAGTCCCACCTTTTATCTCTATTTTCCTATAAGAACAGGAGTTTATGCCACGTAGCTTTGTCCAAATTAAACACCATCTTAAACTGTTCTTTCCAATTTCAGGGAGATTGGCCTTGTCTTCCCAATGGGTCCTGAGTTTTCTATTCATTGGTAGAGGTAACAAGGGTCACCAGCATTGTTTTTTTGTTGCATCATCCAATAAGCCTGAAATCTTGGTATTTTTATCTCCATTGTCCAAGACAATACCATGTCTCTACATCAGTCCCATAAGGAATTTAAAGCTCCGAGTTTTCATGGAAGAGGCAAACATATGAAACTCTGTGACTTTCTGACTCCAGGTCAGATACGTTTTCCATAACCCACCCTGCCTCTCCTGAACACAGACCTAAGGCAAATCCTGTTTCTCTAAACCTTTGGTGCCCTTCCCCTCACCCCAGCCCTGCTCTCAGTACACACAGCAGGCCAGAAGCACATTCCCATGGACTGAATAACCAACACGATATGGAAAACACACTGAATACGGAAGAAAAACTTTTTCCTCCTCTTCCTTGATTCTTGGCGCCTGCACTTTCCCAATTCCTGCCTGAACGGACATGAATCCAAGCAGGCAGGCATCTGTCCTTTTACCCTGGGGCCACCTGGGGTTTGCTTGAATGGCCCAGATCCACTGTGTTTGATAGTCAGGAAATTACAGGCTGCGAGGTCAACCAGATCCTTCTTAGAAAAACAGCTAACATTGTTCTGACCACAGGGAATAATATCTACACTTACCCTAAGGCTGCTCGGAGAAACAATGACAGACTTTATCACCCCCTTCGCTCACCCCTACTAAACAGATATGGCTTCACACAGTGTAGGCAACTAATTCAAGTTTTTCAGTTGATATAAGGAGTATTTAATAAGTAAATCCGCCTGGATTCTATGTGTGGATTTCATTTCCCCAAAATCCTCAGGTTCATATGCATTGTGCATGGCAAAAAGCAGAGATTTGGAAGTTGGAAAGATCTGGGTTTGAATCCCTGCTCTGCCACTTCAAAGATGTGCCATATGGGTAAATGCCTCAAACTTTCTTGAGCGTTCTGTAATCAGGGTGCACTCCAGAGGATACATTGGCTGGTCTTTAGCCCCTACCTAGAAACTGTAATTCTGAGAAGTCTATTTCTATTGTTGATCATGAAGAAGCTCCAATGGTCTTCCCAGGACTCTGACGGAGAACAGCCCACTCCTAGACCTCCAGGTCTAGGAGGCCACCTACAATGCCAACCTTGACAAGCTGAGGCTTTTGGCATAGGTACAAGACCTCCTGACACACCTAACCAGCATGCTTCATTTTCAATGAGCCACCAGCTAAGTCATTCTGAGATACCTGGAGAATATGTCAGTTACATTTCATCTACACCTGAGGTCACCTCCGCGCCATCAGAACACACCCTTGAAATGAAGAGGGTGTGGAATATGCTGAAGGTAGTGACCAGGATGCAGGAGACTGTCTATCGAAGAGTGATGGGTCCAATGCATACGGCTGATTCACTTTGTTGTGCAACAGAAACTAACACAGTATTGTGAAACAATTATACTCCCATAAAGATCTATTAAAAAAAAAAAAAATGATGGGTCCAGACCCAGAGGAGACAGGCCTTGGGCCGTAGAAAATCAAGGAGAGCAGTTTGGCAAATTATAATTTAAAGCGAAGGCTGAACTCTGGCCTATCCCTAGAGCAACTCTCTTCTCTCCTCTGTAGCTCTCAATTTCATTATCTTGAATAAATAAACGATATTTGCCTCACCAGGTGGTTGTTATAAAAGGGGGTAGGATATTTTCCTCTAATCATTAAAGTCTCATTTGAATCTTTCTATTCTAGGCATATCACAGGCTGCTTATGAATAGAGGCAGAATTACCTGCCAAGGCACGGACTGGGTTGGTAATAAGACAGCCTAGTCTCAGTTTCCTCATCTCTAAAATGGTAATAAAATCCCGATATTCACAGTAAATATTAAAGAGTCTGGTAATGGAAAAGAATCTGGAGCTGAACACCTGAAACTAACACAATATTGTAGATCAAGCATAGTTCAATTAAAAAAAAAAAGACTGGTTGTAGAAAACTGCTTTGTAAGCTATAAAGGACATGAATATTAGTGTGTGCTGCTGTTTTTGTTTTTATCTTGTCTTCTGTCCTAATATCTAGAGACTAGGACAGGCACAGTAGGTCAAAGAAGGCAATAGGTCTAGCTTTCAGAAACAGTCAGAGGAAGCCTGGTCGGGTAGGCGGATAGAGCTAATTAGAATTACCATTAGGCAACTGAAGCAAGTCGTAACAAGTGGGTCCTAATATCAGGCATCAGGTAACTTCCCAAGCAAGCAGGAGATGGAGAGCTGGTTTGACGGCTAGAGCACGGGAGTCAGGGATGCAGTTTCTGTTATGTCAGCACAATACAGGAGTCTTGTAATTAAGAAAAATCAATGTGGTGCCTTGTCATAATTGGTTTAACTTATTCATTTTGCAATACTTAGTAAGTTTCCAATGTACGTCAGGCCATGTGCTGGAGATTTACGATGTAGGGGTGAGCAAGACCCTTTCCTTTCCCTCATAGAACTAGAGTAGAAAATGTTAAGAAGACAGACATTAAAAAAGAAAATATTAAAAATGTGAGACAAGTGTTTATTGTGGGCATATATTGTTGCTCAGAATTTCTTTCCTGTAACCTTTACCATCCCATGAAGTTTGGATGGGTCTAGCCTATGTCCTGCCCACAGAGTTCATCCATGAAGAGGAAGAACCAGGATATGTTTGATAAATGCATGTATATGTTGTTTTTCTCCTGAATCTACTGAGATCCCTCTAGGAGTATAGGTTGCAGAGACACAGTACTGCCAGTTGCCTTCTTTCCTTCCACACAGAGAGTCTGTCTGATTAAGAGAGCAGGTACACAGAGGTAAGCATTGCTACAGAGGGAAAGAGAGAGGAAGAACCTTATACTATAATTTGAGCCCCTGGATCCAGCAACACCTGAAGCCAGAAGAACCCCAGAACCTTTCTCCTAAACTAGTGGAACTGGGTTTCCATCTTTTACAACAAAAAGAGATCTGACTGACAGAGTGATAATAGTGAAAATGAAAGGTTCTGTGGGAACACAGAGATTCTGGGGGGCCAGAGAAGTTGCCAGAGACAGAAAGCTTGAGACGGGACGGCTAGTTTCCCAGGAGAGGAAATGAGAGAACTGTAAAGACCCAGGTCTGAGGCAGGAATGAGGAGTATAAAGACCTAACAAATTGCCATTATGGCTAGAGAAAATTTGCATGCCGTGTGTGCACATGTGTGTATGTGTGTGCGTGCCTGTTTAGGGGAGGGAGGGATGAAGCGAGGGATGATTCATGAGGACTGGCTTCCACTACTGTCACTTCATGACCTTGAACATGTCACAGTTTCTTTCCTCTGTGAATCAGAAATACTCATACTTAGTTCATAGGGATGATGTGAGGTTTAAATTAGATTACTAAGGTAATACATATGAAAACACCTGTCCACTTAGGGGAAAGGTTAAACAAAGAGTCTGAAGCCTCTCCAAATGTGCCATCGGCATTTGTTGCCAAATTATCTAGGAATGGGACAGAGACGCCCCTGACTGAGCCCCAGCTCTCTGAGCTGACTCTGCTCGCCGGGAGAGGCCCTGGGCAGGACCCCCAGTGTCCCGCCAGCATAGAAAAAGAACATCTGAGCTGAACACCTGGCTCAGGCCACACAGCAGGCAACCTGGGCTGTAGACCAACAGCCCAGCATCAGCAGAATGGGTGTGTCAGTCACTCAGCTCCGCGAGGGAAACAAATAGAGCCTGTAATTCCAGGCTGGCCACAGAAGGCTCCAAAGGGCTTCCCTGTATCAACAATACCAGGTGGAAGAAATGACAATGTCATACCTTTCCCATTTCCTTTAACCAAGTGGTGTTACTTCTTTCTGGAGTAAAAGAGTCTATCCTACATATCAGGTAATGCTGATTACAATCCTTAGTACAAGGCCTGACATACTGTAAGCAAGTAATAAAGTTCAATATTACCATTATATGACATTTAGATGAAAGAACAACTTAGAAAGTTCAGAAGCAACATGCAAATATAAGGACTCAGTGCCAAAAATTTATTAGTTCAACTAATATTTATTGAATGTCTAACATATGCCAGGTATCCATTTCTAGGCACTGGCAAAATAGCTGTTCACACAATTGTATAAGATCCCATGTAAATGGAAAGAATAAATAACCCAACAAAAACAATGTCCCTTTTCTTACAGATCTTACCTCCTACTTGGAGAGACAGACAGCAGAAAGTAAATAAATAAATATAATTTCTGATGGACATAAGTGCTATGAAGAAAAATAAACCAGAGTGACAGGAGGTCACATTGGTGAAAATTGTTTTAGAAATGGCTGTCAAAGGAGGTCTCTAAGGATGTGGAATCTTTGAAGGAGGCAAGGGCACGAGCTCTATGGAGGTCAGCGTGATTAAAATTCAAGGGCCAAGAGAAAATGCAAAGTTCCTGAGGCTGGGATAAATCTTGATGGATTGGAGGGGCTTGAGTGTTAGCAAAAGAGGTGGTAAAATGTTCAAATTTGCATTATATTTTGAATTTTGAACCTACAAAATTTGCAAATAGACTAATAATAACATATGAGAAAAGAGAAGAGAAATTGAGTAAATGATGTTGGTATTTACCAAGATGAGGAAGATTAGAGGAGGAGAAATTTTGAAATGTAAGAGTCAAGAGTTTTATTTTGGACCTATATTTATTTTGTACAAGGTAAGGTTGACATGCTTACTAGAGGCCAAGGGGAGATTTTGAACCTGAGATCCAAGGAAAGGGTTAGCGTTCAAGTCATTGGTACATAGTAGGTCTGTAAATCTATAGTCTTAGATAAGATCTTCCAGGGAGAAAATGTAGATAAAAGGGGGCTGGCTAAGCAAAGGAGACAGAAAAGTGGTCACTGAAGGAGTAGGCTAAACAAGAGGAGGTGGGATCCTGATGGCCAAGTGAAGAATAATTGAAAGAAAGACTGGTTAAGTTTGTCATAGGCTGCTGAGAGGCTGACTACAAAGAACTGGAGAACTGACCTTTGGATCCGGCAGGAAAGAGGTGTTAATGACCTTTACAAGAGCAGCTTCAGACAACAGCGGTGGTAAGATAAGAAGGGACCAGGAAGTGAGAAAATGAATTCAGCAAATAAATTTGTTGAAGACCTTTGCTATAAGACAAAGCAGAAAAATAGGGCAGTGGATGGAGGAAGTTGTGAGAGGCAAAGATTGCTTTGGGAGTATTTGGCTTTTTGAGATGGGAGATAGAGAATATATTAATAATTCAGTAAATAAGAATAAATCACAATGAAGGAGACCATTTCAGTGGGGAAAATAAAAGCCCTTGAATAGCAAAAGCAAATGGGTTCCACTGTACAAGTCATAGGCCTGGTCTCTGATAGGATCAGGACTGGCTCATGTCCTAATGAAAATGTGGATCCAGTGTCTACATCTCAGTAGGCACCTGTATCTGTCAGTTTCCTCTCATTGCTAGGTATAAGTAGAATCTCTCAGATTCTCTCACTCTGTCCACAGCACTCATAACAGAGCTAGAATTAGAAACTCTTCTGTAGCCCAAGAATTAGTACTTAGAAAGTCATTGACCTTGCTTTGCTCTAAAAAAAGAGTTTTTCGTGAGTTCTTTTTCTGTACCAAGTATACTTTATTTTAGCTTAGTCAGCTTCCTGCTTGGATTTTGCACTCCTTAAAAAAAATAATGGAAGTTTGTCAGTCCTGTAACCCATCTGGGGTCTGTCTGTCAAAGGTCTGATGAGAAGCACCATGAAATGACTGGCTAGAACTAAGTGAGGAGTTCTAAAATCCCCTGAGTAAAGAGAGGAAGCATAAGAAACCAGTTTTTATGAGTCCCTTTCCTTGAAATCCAGATCTTGGTAATCAGTAAGTATATTTTTCTGCAAAGAACTCATGCTTTAGAAAGAAAAGCCAGTGTCTGGATACCAGTTCCACTCCTGTGACCTGTATGTAAAGGACTTAACTTCTGTGAGATTCCATCTCTCTACAGGTAAAATGTTACTAACTAGCATCCCTCAGGAGGAGACTGTGATAGGTTTAAATTGTCCATAAGTAGAAATCTGGGCTCACAGCAAGTGCTCATTTAAGGTTTCTTTCCTTTGAAATCATCTTTTGATTTATAAGTTAATTAACTGTATTGACCCATTGCTAAATGGGAAAACAAACTGAACTTCAACAGGCACTAATTGAATTTCAGGCAGTTTGAAGACACTATGTGCAATACAGAAATCACAAAATTGTCTCTTGTCTCCAAGGCATACATGAAATGTACATTAGATCATATAAATTGTATCCTATATACCGTTGACCCTTGAACAACACAGGTTTGGACTGCACAGGTCCACTTACATGTATATTTTTTCAATAAATCCTTGGTTGGTTGAATCCATGGTAACGGAGAGGCAGATGCAGAACCGTGGATCTGGAGGGCTGACAACAAAGTTTTGCACTGATTTTTGACTGTGCTGGAGGTTGTTGGCACATCTACCCCCTCATTGTTCATGGGTCAACACACACACGAACACAAACACACATACACATATATATGACTAATGTACTACTACAGTTTAATGTCATCATCCATTACCTGGATGGCAGATGGTTGGGATTTTGAAAATTGTGGCCAGAGGCTAAAGGAGACTGTATTAATTCTGCAATCAATTCACTTGCATGGAGAATTTTTTTGTGTGAAAGTCTTATTAAGATGCTACGGTGACATGTGTATGATGAGGTCACTCTCCCGTTGCAGAAATAGTAACATAACTAAGAATTTCAATCACACACACATTGATTAAGTCATTCAACACTCTTTTAAGCACTGGGGAACAGTAGTAGATAAGAGAAGCAAGACTATTCCCTTATGGTTCTTACATGTTCATGGGAAAGGTGGATAATATAAACAACAAAATAGATACACTTCATAGGCTTAAATATATACCATAAAACATAGCAAGAATAATAGAAATGGGTTTTAGACAAATTTTGTGTAACTCCAATATCCATGGGCTTTGCATTATACCAGGGGTTTAGAAACTATTGTCTGTAGGACATATCCAGCCCAGGTCTTATTTTGGTAAATAAGGTTTATTGGAACACAGTCATGCCCATTTACTTGTATGCTATCTATGGTTGCTTTCCAGCTACAGAAGCAGAGTTGAATAGATGTGAGAGGGACCATAAGATCCACAAAGCCAAAAGTCTTTACTATGTGTCCCTTTACAGAAAAAGGTTTCTGACCTCTGTATTACACTAGACAATAAAAATAGATCTTTATTACCAAGTACATCGTGAAGTCACTTTTGGCTGTAAGCAACAGAAAGCCAACTGAAAAATGGAGAAAATTATACACTCTCACAGAACAAGAAGTTGGTAGTGTGGGAAACCCAGGTAAATAAAATTAGCAGACAAATGTCATCACCAAGAACCTAGATTCTTTCTTTCTTTCCTTCTGTTCTGATACCTTCAGTGTGGCTTGTTCTCATTGTTGCAGGATGGCTGTTCCAGTTCCAGATGTCACATGGAATGACAATGTCTAGATGGGGAAACACAAGCATCCATGTCTCGTGTCTCATTTTAAGAATGAGACAAGACTTCCCAGACCCTCCTGGTAGAACTGTTCTTATTGAACCATTGGCCAGAGATGTGTAACATGCCCCTTTCCAAACCAATCACTTACCAGGGAGATAGGATCCAAAAGGCCAGACTGAGTCCAATCCTGATGCACTCCCTGGTACTGAGGAGGGACCCACTTACTCCTGAAACAGAAGGCTACCCCCTACCTGATGAAAATTGGAAAATTTTCAGTTAAAATGAAAACAGTGGTGGTAAAAGACACCAATGATACGTGCTACATCAACCGAAATAACTAATTATAGACATTTTTACAAAATACTGAGTTAAACTAAGCACTAAAATGTAAACTCCATGAAGGTAAGGATTCTTTTTTGTCTTGTTTGCTGCTATAGCATCAGAGTTGAAATAGTGCTTAGCATACAGTAGGTACTCAATAAATATTTGTTGAATTAGTTATTGATTAAATATACGAGTGTGTTATGCAGAGCTGGGTGAAGAACCAAAAGAAGTCTAAATGAAAGGCCATTAAATAGTGAAAAGGCAACAGTGGCCATGTCACAGTTTGTCCTGAGTGATCTTAGCTAACCATACAAGAGCTAATGAGAAAAGTGAGCACAGGCAAAAATAAGTTCTAGAGGATGAGATTGATAATTCAGCTGTGTAGTCCTGGAGCTCAAGTCCAGCCAAATGCATTTAAGTCAGGACAACTTTTCCCTACCTTTGTCACTGTGTCCAGAATAATACAGTTTCCTGGAAGGAGAGTAAATGTATTGTGGTTGTTTACCTTTCATCTTACTTTATATACTGGCAGCAGCCTAGGAGAAGAACAAGAGACCCCACCACCACCACGGCAGAGATATAGTTGCAGAACAGACCACTTTCAATAAGTATCGATCATAGCCAGCTCTAACCATGGCTAGCTAGTTACACAGAATTAAGTAATTCAACAACTTGAAAATGTTTACTGCACATATTTACTGTGTCAGATGTTGTGTAAAGGAATGACCGAAACAGGCTTGGTCTCTGCCTGCAGGAAGCACATAAGCCAGAATGAAGGAAAGGTGCATTAGGGAGGGGTTCCTGGAAAAGGTTACATCTCAGCTTGTCAAACAACTAGGACGTTATCCAAGTTAAGATGGGAGAGGGAGTGAGTGAGTCATGCAGAGAAAGCCAAGCACAGAGGTTCAGAGATGACAGCATCTTAGCACATGCCCTCAAGACATTCAGAATCTGGATTAAGAGTCAGGAGGCGCAGGTATGAAGCCCAGTGCTGAGAGAGATACCAAGGCACTTCACTCATTCATTCATTCGTTTATAGAGTCTCTCTGAGGTTGAGATACAGGTGAGCAACCTTAATTTTTTGATGCTCCTGATGTATTAAAAATGAAACAAATTCTCAAAAATACTTCCTTTTAACATTGACTCATTTTACAGAAGAAAATGTCACTGTAATAATTATCTTAAGATCAAATTTATAAAAATAATTCATTAGGTCACTACAGTAGGAGTGGTCAGAAAATGGGACATACCTTTAAATTTCTAAGAATTTTTTCCCAATTCTGTAAGTTTATATGTTACTGCATGTGTAACTTCATTTGGAGACAATAACAAAGATCTAAATTTGAGGACATTGGTTATTGTAAAAGTCAAGCTTAGTGGTCCTCATTATAGTAACCAATCTATTCACTAATTTAATAAATATAATTGTGGACGAGGAATATTCTAAAGGTCGGTCACAGAGAAACTGTTGACAAAACAAGTAGAGTACTGCTTTCATGCTTCTGGCAGCCCCATGGAGAAGACAAATATTAAAGAAATATTAAAATTGTTTTATACCGTATCATGTTAAGTGTTTTGAAGGAAAGACAATATCTCTCTAGGTCTCATTCTACATTTATAAAAAAGGGGTGCAAAAATTATATCTCTTAGTTGACCCTGGCATGGGACGTTCTACCAGCTAATCAGTTTGTGGAGAAGAACCTGCTCAGAACAAGTTAAAAAAAGGCATAGGCGATGATCATCAAAGGGACAGCCAGATTGCTAGGAAACACAAAGGCAAAGCTGGAAGCATTCATTCAAGTCCTAGGACTATGAAATCAAGGTTGGAAAAGATTAGAGAAATAGAAAAGGAATGGTAGAAACTTCCTCCGTGGGCATCACGTCTAGAGAATTTTAAAAGCCAAAGGGACATTGGGGATCATACATTTGCATCCCATAGCTTCAAAGATGAGAAAACTACAGCTCAGAAAATCTTAACTGACTTACCCAGTGGGAAGAGTGAGCCAGTAGTGCTAAAATCTTAGGAATGGCATTTTATGGAGTCCAATAGACTCATTGACTTTCCCGAAATACAGGTTAGCTGAGGCAGAAGGGTCATTTCTCCAGACCGAGCAATGCCTGTTGTGTGTAAATGTTTCTCATCTAAGAAGGTGAACAGAAACAGGAGTGGACTCAGTCTTGACCTTTACAGGTCATGCATCTAACCCCCAGAGAGATGGATGGATTTGGTCAATGAATAATGTTAGCAATAGACAAAAATTGGGAAGCAGGTTGAAGTTGGGGAGAAGGTTTAAGGAGGAAGACACTTGTTTCCTAGAACAGATTACAAAATTTATGATCTCAAAGAAATCAAGCTGCCGTGGTAGGTGTCTCTCCCCTACTGAGCAGAGCGGTTGTAGGAAGTGTGCTCTTGCCTGGGGAGGGTCAAGACATCCTGTGTTTCTTTCCCTCCATGACTTCTCTGAACTGGATTCTGGGTCTTCAGCTTCTCAGAGCTGGATCCCTGGGAGAATTTGAGGAGCCAATGAACCTGAGGCAACTCTTCACACAAGTTTTTCTGACACTGAGCTAAAGGACAATCATTTACACTTTCAGGAAAATGAAGACTACTTGACTCTTTTTAATCCCTCCACCGTTTTAAAATGATGTAGCATGTCCCTTTGATACTGCAGCATATACTTCCTTGACAAAGGTATCATGCCGATTGACAATGAAATGAATCTCAGGAAGTAGCTTGTTCATTAGGATTCTAAGAATCTTAATTTCTGCCATCAATTTTCACTTTCCTCTTCATCTTTTCCAAGGACTCCTGGTTAGATATTCATCCAGACACATTTTGACTGTATACCATCTATTTCTTATGTCTTCTATTTCCACCATCCCAATTTACAACAATAAAATCTAGGTAAATTCTCTAACAGAAATTTTCCAAATTCCTTTTTTTTTTTAGAAAAAGACATGATCCTATCACTGTAATTTTCTACAAGTCATGGTGTGTGATCAGTTGTTTGCCCTGGAACATATCTATGCTCTTTTGAAATAAACAAGCGATGGTGCTTATTAAAACGTTACGTTTTCTTAGCAATTTAAAGTTACCAAGTTGCATTCAGATCCATTATTTCACGTCCTTCACACAACAGCTTTAGAATCAACAAATGGTGCACAGCTTACTTAGGAGGTAGTGGACACCCAGAATTTCTGAATGACTTAAGAAACTGATGGCCAAAGTATCAATATCTCAATTATTTGCTCAAGGCCACGTGTCTTAGTGTAAAAACAGGCAGGCTGTCACTCAGGACTTAAGGTCGTGAACCCATGCTATATGTTACACTGCAACTTATTAGGAAGAAAGAAGTAAATCAGTAAATAAATTAGTAAATAAAAATAAATTCAAGAACTACTATTTAAATACCTCCTTGATTACAAAAATAATTACACATCTGATTTCAACTTGACAAAATTTGAATGAACTGATAGAGAAAAAAAAACACTTCATTTCAAAAGGACAGGATGCAAAATCCAAAGTTAGTGTGAGCTGAACATTTAATAATGTAGTTAATATTATTTGTGTCTTTCTCCTCATTCAGGCCATGAGTGTCTTGATATAAAAGATTGTTTCAGTAATGTGTGTAGCTCTGGATCAATACATTGAGTAAATTAGAGGATTATTTAGAATGAGGAAAAGGTTTAGTATTTTGAGGCTATAGTAAAGAATGGCTAGTATCTAGGACAATGTGCACAAGTCCTTACAGAACTGATTCTGACACCATGTCAGAAAAAATCAGAAGCTTTGGCGTCCAGAAAGGCCTGAAGTTAAATCCCAACTAAGCATATTGCTAAAAGTCTGTATAGGTTTCTCAACAACAATTAGTACCAACCTCATTTTCTTCATTTTTCAAATGAAGGTAATAAAACCTCCATCCTGGAAATGTTATAAGGATTAGACATAATATATTTGATGTATCTAGATAACTGACAGGTTACGCTCTGTCCCTAGTATGAAATCTCAGGTTTAATCCCATTGCCAATGTCCTTTCCAGAATGGAAATCCACTTTATTCTGATTCATTCTGTAAAAAGCATTGACCTGATTTCCTCCTTAACCACAATTATGAGATCTTAGACAAGTCATCAAGCTCTTCTGGGCTTCAGGTTCCACTCACTCTATAAGAAGACAGAAAAAAAAGAACTGGAAAGAAGGGACTTTATGACCTCAACCACATTTTCACCTCCCAACACTCACTATTATATAATTTTGGTACATATCTTTATTTTCGTATGTGAAATGTACTGGGTGGAGAAAGTTCTTCTAGGTATACTTTGCTTCGTGCATGTCTAGACTCCGGTTCACATCACCACATATGATTTCTGACAGAAACTTGACTGTTTAGCTGATCTCTGGAGGTTGAGAGAAATGGTGTTGATAGATTGCCCAGATAATATATCAGGATGTTAAGAAATAAAACAAGTGAAGAGCGAATCAGGAGATGGTAACAGACCTGGATAAAATACAATACTCTAGCTAAGAGAGTAAATATGGGAAATGGGTGAGAAAATCTGAGTAAATATTTTGAAAGACATTAACTAAGAGAATAAGTAAATAAAAATTGAGATTAAAAATGACAGGGAAACCAGTAAATAATCCAACTTGCCCAGCAGGAAGTAGATTTTTTTTTTTTCAGATTACCTTCCCCATGAGCATTTAATTATCTCAATTTTTGTGGGGTCTACTTAGCAGAAATTTTATGATATAAAAAATGAGGGTCATGAAGCTGAAAAATATACATGGAATTATAATTCTGTTACTCCATGTGTTCTTCCCAATTTTGAGTAATCAAATAAAATTTTCATAGAGTGTCCACTTCATGCAGGATATACTATTTGATAGCCACTGCCGGGGGATATTAGTTAAGGTAGCCAACTAAAGTTTGTAACACATACACTGAAAATGCAATGCCTCCACAGAATAAAATTATTCAAGGGCAGTTCTAGGTCACAGATAGGTTTGGGGTAGAGGAGTTGAGATATATGTTTGCTCTATACAGTGGTTCAGGGACCCAAGAGGATGGCGGTTCTGACAACTCCAACAAGAAGCTTACCTGGATTGAAAAAGAACATGAAGGGACATGGATGAGGAGGTTTTCATGGACCAGGCATGGATGCACCCCACAGGGCTTCCTCTACATTCCATTAGAGTGGAGTCTGTCTTGTGACCCCATCTAAATGCAAGGAAGGTGGAATGATTTGGCCTGACTCTGAGAGCAGGAAGAAGATAACGAGAGTGGTCAGCTAGCAGACTGTGCCAGAGGGCAGAAGGAGACCTAAAGGAAGGGTCAGCACAGCTGTGGAGCCAAGGTATGCAAAATATCTTTTATATATGACTCAGTGTCTCCCACTCATGGAGAGATCTTTAGGAAAGGAGACTGAGAACATGCAATGGGGGATAATTCATTTGCAAGTAAGTATAATCAAGGAAATGCTTTACAGAGTACACAGAAATGAGATATACCTGAGGGGTGGGTTTGATGCAGGAAATTTCACTGAATAAACCACAGGTGGTTTAGTAAAACACATCTAAAATGAATATAAAATCTTTCCTTCCCCACTAAAAACAGACTCTTCCGTTAGGTTATAAAGAAAGTCAGAGGTAAAAAAATAAATGATGCACTCATCAGAGAGACCTTCTTTGTTCACCCACTTTGAGTAGCAACGCTATCATTCTCCTTGTCATGGTCCTTGGTACACAGTCACCAGATACTTGTATGCTGTTTTTCTTCCCTGCATAAGTACCATGGGGCAGAACTTTTTTCTTTCTTGTTTACTGATTTAGCTCCAACATCTAGAACAATGCACAGCACAGGCATTCAATGAATATTTGTTGAGTGCATTGTACAGACTGAAGGTCTAGCTGATTGACTGAGCAAGTGAGATCATTCTGTGGGGAGCTGAATAACAAAGATGAGTAGAAAGTCAAACTAGGACAGACTTTATGAACAACTGAGTGCAGACTCTCTATATTGAAGAAATGGAGGCTCAAGGGAGGAAATAAATTTTTCTAAGATGACCTAACAAATGGCAAAACATGTTCTCAAGGGCAATAGATTGACTTTCCAATATGTTATTGCCAAACTAGACTATCATTTAACTGTAAACAGATTTTTGAAGTTTATTTTTCTTATTTTAGCACTTACTGTTATTTAATTGTTATTTCATATTGTTATTTCCTCTTATTGGCAGAATCCATTTGTTGTTAATTGCCATGGAGCATTATATGAACATATTTCCTTTTGCAATGCTATGTGTCTAACATTGAAAACAAAATTGAAAGCTATATGACAGAAGAATATCCTTAATACATAAAGATATAATATAAAGAGTTAACAAATTTAACTAAATAGATAAATGCCTGCACCTCACTCTCAAGTAGACAAATGGAAAAAGGGTATGAACACAAAAAGAGAAAAACAATGGTCCTAGAAGGAGTTCAATTTCCTTGTGAATCAAAATAATACAAAAGTGAGACTTCTTTTCATAGCAAACTATATTAATTTTAAAAACAGAATGATGCAATCCAATATTTGCAAAGTTGAGGGAAACAAGTATTCTAATAACTATGGACATATGTAGCAAAGACTCATTTTTTTTCTCTTTTGACTTAATATTTTTATTCCTAGAAATTTATCTTAAGGAAATAATCATAGCTGAATAGCATGTACGTCTAAAACTGTTGACTGTGTGTGTGTATATAGATAGATAGATAGGTAGATAGATAGATACGTATATATATATATCCTTGCATTTTTTTATATATGGTACAGTTTTAGTAGTTTTACATATATGGATATAGCAATAATATATTTTGACAGGCCAATGAGAAAAACATTGAAAATAGTTTTCAGAAGAGCTCAAATGATAAAAGCAGTGGGAATGCTTTAGTAAAAATAGTACTTTGGGTTTAATCCTATTTCAGACATAACTACATTGCAGAGTCCTTAAGGACTCAGACAGTTCTAAGCTCTGTAAGACAAGAAAATCCTTTGCCCACTTCCTGCGCTGGTGTGACTAATAACAATGTAAAGGAGGTAGAGCTTTTAAACAAGCATCGACAATATGGAGTGCTAGGAACAAAACATGAAATCACAGAGGAGGGAGTTTTATTGGATGAAAGAACGCACTAAATTCTCTGGGCTCAGTTTCCTCATCTAAAACATGAATACGGCTGGCATCTCCCAATAATATGTGATCTTAGGAACCTTTTAAAATCACTCATTATTCATGAAACACAGAAAGCATTTTGTACAAACCAAGGCAAATCAAACACAAATTTGATTTAAATTACCTTTTAGCAACAGTTACAAAGAAACAAATTTTCTTAGTAATTAAAGCTTAATTTATAATCAATATTGAATAATATGAAAAATGTAAAGGGAAAATATAAGGTAAGATGTATAATTTAGACCAGAAACTCTTGGATCCATTGCATATACTGTGTTTGGTGTCAGGTCCAGTGTTGATACTATGTGCTCATACATCAGGACCATATGACCTTTGCGTTTCTTAAGTATGGCCCAACTTTTGTTAAAGACAGATTGTCAAATATAGCAAGAGTTATTCTCTTAATATATTTAATATATTTTCTTATATTTATTTTAAAAGATATATTTTATAAGAAAAAAATACTACCACTGATGATTATTTTTCCCCAGGACCTATTAGCATCTCTTAGAATCCAGATGTGTATTGCTGGTCTTCAAAATCTCTCATTCCTTTTTTTTTTCCAAAATAGAAGGTGGCAGGACCCAGAAGATTATTTGTAGATATAGAGCTCATGAATGAAAAACTCCATTCACTGGTAGGAGTTGGTAGGAGGGATTTGTCTCACAAAGCATGTATCCATCAACTCCTCCAATCATTCATCCATTAAATTCATGAGAAAACAAATATTTATTGAGTCTGTACAAAGTCCAAGCCCTATCATACACTCAGGGATACACAGTATAAAAAATAACATCTTTGTTCTCATGGTGCACACATTCTAGTTGAATATAAAGAGTTTAGTCAAATAATTACATGACTATCTAGTTACAAATTGGGATAAGAGTCATAAAGGGAAAGTACAAGAACGTACAGGAACGTATAACCAGGAAATCTAATCTCACCCTGAGAATTCAGGGAAATGTGGTTTGTTTGAGCTGAGCTAAGAAGATAGGTGGAAAGCCTAGGAGTTAATTCTACCCTAGCCTTATGGCCTCCTGTTTTTCCTCACACACTAGAGGAATGCTCCAACTTGACACAATTTTGCACTTATTTTTTCCCTCTGCTTGGAATGCCCTTACACAGAAATTTGCAAGTCTAGCTAATGCCTTCATCTCCTTCAAGTCTTGCTTAAGTGTTAACTTCTCAGTTAAACCCACCATGACATCTGTTTTAACAGAGCAATCTGTAGTGACCCCCCCAAGCCTTGAAACTCTAATGCTGCTCTATTTTTTTTCCATAAGACCTTCTAACTTATCATAATTTCATTTTTTCCCCAATTCTCTGGATTAATTTACTAGATATAATTGCCATAGGGAAAATATTTTCTTTGCTTTGCTCATTGATGCATTCCAAGTGTTTAGAACAGTGTTTGGATATAGTTGTATATTTTAAAAGTTAAGTTAATTAAGTAATTGTTAAGTTAATTAATTGTTAAGTTAGTTAATTAATTGTACTGAGTTATAGTGAATATACAACATAACAAAATGTTAGAGGCAGCTATAATAGTACCCAGAAGAAAAGTTACAGGTTTAAATGAATATATTATCTTACTTCCCATATGCCAAAGTTTAAAAAGAAGAGTAAAATAAATCTCAAGTGTGTAGGAAAAAAGGAATGACTAAATATGAGAGGAAATAAATAAAATTGAAAGTTTAAATAAACTGAGAAAATCGGCAAAACCAAAATTTGCTTCTTTGAAAAGATCAATAAATTTGATAAACCCATTTTGATAAAATTAGCCAAACTAATCAGGGGAAAAAAGAAAGAATAGAACCCATAAATACCAATATCAGTTATGGAAAAATGGATGTCACTGGAGATTTTCAGATATTAAAATATAATAATATTATGAGCAACTTCAAATCAATAAATTCAACAACTTGGGTAAAATAGACAAATTTCTTAAAAAATCCAAATAGCTAAAATGACTACAGGAATAATTAAACATCAAAATACCTATATATATGTTGAAGAAATTGAAAAGCAAAATCCATACCCAGAGGTCTACACTTGAGAATTCCATTAAACGTTTATGGAAGAAAAGATGCCATTGTACACAAACTCTTTCAGAAAATAGAGGAGGAAGGAATATTTCCCACTTTATTTTAAGAAGACAATCTAACTTGATGAGTCATTGTAGCAAGCCAAACAATGTCCATGTTTAAATCTTCAGAGCTTGGGAATATGTTACCTTATGTTGCAAAGGGAATTTGGGGATGTGATAAAATGAAGGATTTTGAAATGAGGAAGTTATCTTGGATTATCTGTATGGGCTCAATATAATCACAAGGGTCCTTGTAAGTGAAATGGGGGAGACAGGACAGTAAGGCTCAGAGGAGACGCGACAAAGGGAGCAGAGGTTATAACAGTGTGGGACTCATGGCAAGGAATGTGAGCAACTTCTACAAGCTTGAAAAGGCAAGGAAACAGATTCTCCCTAGAGTCTCCTAAAAGAATGCAGCCCTGACAGCACTTTGATTTTAGCCCAGTGAGACCCATTTTGAACTTCTGACATCCAGAACAGTAAGGTAATAAGGTCATGCTGGTTTAAGGCACAACATGTATAGTAATTTGTTGCAGCAGCAATAAGAAACTCATGCAGATGTATCCGCAATGTACACACAATCATTCCTGGAGACTTCGTCTAGAAACCCGGCAATTCTGGAACCACCTATTTCTACTCATTATATCCCTTTTTTGCTTAGAGTGTTTTCTCTTCCTTGCCCTGAAGGCCGATTGTTTCAGAACGGCACTGAGTCAGGAAAGCTGGTCTTCTGGACCCAGTTCTATTGCTCCTTTGCTCTGTGCCCTTGAGTTAGCCATGAGTCTTCTCTGGATCAACATTTCTAGCCTGTAAAGCAAGGGTATTGTATTATATTTTTGACATGTCAATACAGAAGGTTAATTTAGGTGGATATGTGTCATTTTTATTTTTATATCTATGTATACATTTTTGTTTTCCAAGTATAGCAAGCAATACTGGTTTTCCAGGTATTGTAGTATCTTAAAATTTCCTCTAAAATAAATAATCTAGAATTGTTTAAAAGAGAACAATTTAAGCGAGTGTTAAATATAAGGAGTACTTTGAAATGACTAAAATGATGAAAGTGATATGAGAAAAGCTGGGCTACAAAATGTCTTGCTTCTCTTCTCTACTTATCTAATCAGTAACCAATTTACCCATTCATTTACTTATTTATTAAATATATAAATATGTATGAGCAGCTTTCAAGCACAAGGCCCCAGATAAGAGCACACTAGGATAACAATAATGAATGTGATACAGTCCTTTACCTGAAAGACCTCAAGTCTGAGCAGGAAGACAAATACATGTTTTAAATGGTAATAAACTAGGCTTAGAACTTGAATGGGGATATGTATACGGTCCTGCCAATTTCTACCTTTGAAACTTCCAGTTTCTCCTTAAATTCATCCTCCTCACAAGTTTCCAGAATAGTCCATTTAAAACACAACTCTAATCACGGCACTCCCTTTCTTTACTCTCATACTTGACGAACTATGATCTCAAGACAAATGACATTGCTCTAGCTTTTTGTAAATAAAAATTTGATGAGAGTTTTGTTGACACACAGACACACCCATTCATTCAGGCAAAGTCCGTGCCTGCTTTCACGCTGCAGTGGCAGAGTTAAGTAGCTGTGACAGAGACTGAAGGGAGACCGAAAATATTTATTATCTGGCCCATTATTTTTAAAATATTGACATCTCTGACTTTAAAACCTTCCACTGAGGCTCCCACTATGATCAGCTGAAATTCAAACTCCTTAATATAGCATATGCAAACTTTCTAATATCATCTGTTTTTTTGATTGAATCATGGTTTTTTATTTTAAAATTGTGTTGTGATAAAATACAATGTCCCTGAAAGCACTAGGGTGCAGTTTTGTCTGTTATCTAGCAGATCTCATGAGATTTCATCCATAATTTAAGATATGATGGTGCTCCATGTTAGTATTCACTTAAAAACATTTTTCTTTAAGGACATTGGTATTTTCGTGTGTCCATCATTTATTTTCATTCTAACTCTTTCTATATGAATTTTCCTTTTTTTTTAATACATCTTTGTTGGAGTATAGGCTGATTCACTTTGTTGTGCAACAGAAACTAACACAGTATTGTGAAGCAATTATACTCTAATATCATCTAATAGCATCTTTCTGAATATACTTAAACAGGTCATCCATATCCTAAAAAAGCATAACTTTTCAAGATTTTTTTGCCTAGAAAAGTGGCATTATTTAGCCTAAGATTTTCTCCTTCCTTCTTTATGTGTACAATTCCTACTCAGTCCTTAAAATCCAAATCAAATTAGTTTTCACAATGAAGCCCTCCCTGACTTTCCAAGGAAAACTGTGATTTCTTTATTTTTGCTTTCTCAACAGGCTATGCCCTTAATATACCTCTTAGAATGTTCTAAACATTCCTAAATAACTCCATTACTTTTGTTATAATGTCATATTCCTCAGAATAAAAATACAAGCAAACATAGCAGAAATGACAACCAAAAATCATCCCAAATAACACAAATATAATAATCTCTAAAATAATTTCTATCAACAATTAGTGAACATAGTTTTAGCCATCTTTCTTTGCATATTTGTAGAAATGAGGGTAAATAGAAATAATTTTATCAAAAATGCACATATCTCACCTAATCATATTCTAATAAAAAGTTTTATTTTAAACTTACCTATAGTTAGTAGAATATAAATAAATTCATGAAACTAAAGGAATCCTTACATTTCAGAAAAGTTTTTACATGATATTTACAATTCTTAGAGCATCACACTGTTTTAAACATATATATAATATGTATATTATATATATATATCTATTCTTATAAGAGAATAGAGTATTTGTTATGGGCTAAATTGTGTCACCTCAAAATTCATACGTTGAAACCCTAACCCCCAGTACCTCAGAGTGTGACTGTATTTGGAGGTAAGGCTCTTAAAGAGGTGATTACGTTAAAATGAGACCTTTAAGGTGGGCTCTAATTCAAGCTGACTTGTGTCCTTCTAAGAAGAGAAAATTTGAACATACCAGGGGGGGAAGTACACACAGAGGAGACAAGTGAAGACACAGCGAGAAGGTGGCCATCTACAAGCCAAGAAGAGAGGCCTCAGAAGAAATCAAACCTGCCAACACCCTAACCTTGAACTTCCAGCCTCTAGAATTGTGAGAAAATATATTTCTATTGTTCAAGCCATCCAGTGTGGTGTATGGTTATAGAAGCCCTGGCTTCTTATAACAAAAAAATCTTCTGAATTCTATTAGTTATGTTATTTCTACATTAATGAGGTCTAAACTATTTACATGCTATCCTACATTCAACATTCTCACTTTGTTTAGGAAGAGTTTTCTATTCAAATTAATTTGATTTCACCATCAGACCACCACCATGTGGTCTTCTTTGGCGAGTTCTTCATTGTGGTATGTCTCTTGCTTGACCAATTGTTGTCATCAAGTATTTTTCAAGGAGGGGAAACAGGTGTTATATTCCTGATTTCTTCTCATGATTGAAATTGTCTGCCTGTTGCCTTCATACTTGAAAAATGATGGGGTTGCAATTTCTTTTCTTCATTTTGTGTACATAGTCTACAAGCCTCTAGCATTAAAAATTGTTGAAGAGTTTGAGGTCAGCCAGATGATTTGACCATGTAGGTTACCTGATCTTTCTGTTCACACTCTTTCCCCTAATCCAATTCTAGGATGCAGAGATCCTTTTCAATGTGTAGATTATAATTTTAAATAGGTTTTTAGTTTAATTTTATTTATATTTAAAACATTTTTAAAATTAAGTTTTATTGGAATATAATTGCTTTACAATTTAATTCTAAATAGGTTTTTTCTTAGTCTACATATGGATATTTTTGTTGTTGTTCTAGACAGTATCATGGAATGGTTCAGAGAATGGAGTCACACACATGCTTCTTTACTTACTGAACATGTGGCCTAGGAAAAGTACTTAACCTCTCTATGCCTCAGTTTCCTTCATGTGTCAAATTATCAACTTCACAGAGTTGTTGTGAGAATTATGTGAATTAGTAAATGTAAAATAGTGGTAAATAATATTAATTATTATAATAATATACATGTTAGTCTTTGCTTAACTTCCTTGTCTGTAATGTTTTCACTAATATTTAACATGGTTATTTTCCACTTCATTTTTGGTAATTTCCTTAAGCCTGTTTGACTGTGTTCCTAGTCACATTCATTCTTCCAATAAAACCCCCTAATTACAAGTTTTGTGTTGGGAGTCTATAATTATTGCCCTTTTTTCTCTTATTTAGTCCAAACTTACCTCCATCTACGCACCTTGGCTAATAGGCTAGGAGTTAGTTAGCCTTTTTTTTTAAGGTAGAGATAGTAAATATTTTAGGCTTTGTGGGATACATATAGCCCCTGTTTCATATTTGTTTTAGTCCATTTGGGCTGCTGTAACAAAATGCCATAAACTGGGTGGCTTATAAACAACATACATTTATTTCTCACAATTCTGGAGACTGGAAGTCTGAGATCAAAGTGCCAGCATGATGGAGTGAGGTCCTTCTTCCTGGTCACAGACTTCTTGTGTCCTTACATGGCGGAAGGGACTAGGGAACTCTGTGCAGCCTCTTTTATAAGAGCACTAATTCCATTCACTAATATCTACCTTCATGACCTAAGCACCTCCCAAAGGCTCTGCCTCCTTATACCATCACATTGAGCATCAAGATTTCAACATCTGCACTGGGGGTCGCAAACATTCAGACCATAGCAATGTTCTTTTTTGTTAACTATTTAAACATATAAAGCCATTCTTAGCTCAAGAGTTTTGGGAATTCCCTGGCAGTCTAGTGGTTAAAACTGTGCTCTCACTGCTGAGGGCCAGGGTTCAATCCCTGGTCAGGGAACTAAGATCCCACAAGCTGAGCGGTGAGGCCAAAAAAAAAAAAAAAGAGTTTTAAGTAAGCATGAGTGTGTACCAGATAGTCAGTAGTTTATCCACTCCTGGAGGACTTAAAGAATAATGGTGTGGGGTTGTATGTGTGTGGGTGTGTTCTCCGCCTTCCAAAGCACCTCTCTTACAGATCTAGGCAATGAGATTCAACTTCCATTACCATATTTTCCATTTCTCCCTTAGTCTCTTGATATTTCTCCATCTCATTAATCTAATCAAAGATACATTGGACGGGCCTTTCAGGATTGTGACACTTATTTTGAAAGAAATCAATACCCTGCCCACAGCCTGAGAGACTAATGTCAGTAACAGCACATCCACATGTTTCTATGTTGGACACATATTCTTCATAAGGTTTTTTTGGAGCAGGGGGTCATTTCCTTTTATTGAAGTCAGATTTCTCAATTTTTGTTACTGTGGATACTAAATTTCAAAAGAGGCAAAAGAATTAAATATTCCCTCAGACTGCCCTTTTAAACCAGAAAAAGCATGATCAGATCTTTTCAAGTGTATATCTATATATTTCTTGAGTCCATAAAATCTGGCATCTGAGGGCTAAGCAAAGTTTGGTGGAATAAATTAATGCACAGATTGTCATCATTTCACAAGTGCAGGAGCTGAGTAAAAGATGTAGATTTGGAGTGTATTCCAGAAAATACCGGTCCCCCATCTGACCTCTTATACATCAGGGAGCTCGTGAATAAAACCGGCTCCTGCGTCCATGCTCTCCAATGGAATCCCCATACAGGTTTGCTTTCTTCCTCCCCAGCTTGGTTTTGGATGCCATACAGTCAGAAAAAGCCTGAAGAAGAAATCAGGCCTCCAAGGGGCAGATGAGAGCTCTAGAGAGACCAAGAGAGGGGCTGCAGTTTTCAAACTGGGTCATGAGGCCTCTGGGCCATGCAGGTGGGCGGCTCTGCTGACAGATATTCTGGCCCTGGGGGGCTGTTGGCAAACTAGTTTTGTCTCTGTTTTAAAATCTTGTTATGCTCTAAGTGTCTCTCAAAAATAATAGTTTGCTGAGCTTAAGCTTTAAACTGGAAAAATCATTTGGCATCTGTGAAATAAGCATGTTTGTTAAAGTTATAGGCTAGTCCTTGAGGCTTCGTGAGTCATTTTTAGGATGTTATACAAATTTCAGGACAACACCAGATTGGGGGGTGGAGGAAGAAGATAACTCTCTCAAGATGGGAAATTGCTTTTTTCTGATTGAAAAGGATGACATAAACTATCTCTTGCAGGCAAAAGATATCGCACTATTGGGTAATTATTGCTTCCCCCTCAGTCTCTGAATCTCTCTCTCTCTCTAGTGCTATTTCTGTTTCTCTTTCTATATATGTGCATGCGTGTGCCTCCAATATATCTTATTTATCACTGTGGAGTCAGCGCTTATCCTATTACCTGACATGTATTTTTATTTTATTCAGGGCATTAAAAATATTTGAAGAACAAATAAATGAATGAATGAATACCGATCAAAGAGAAAAAAAAAAAATAGCAGTAACCCACAGAGAGGAATTTGGAAGGGCACACAGAGAGCTTCCTTCAGTTTACTTCCTTTGTAGTAAACAGAATGTTCATGCCAGAACATTATAGAAACATGTCCATGAGGATGGTTAAAGCCCAGTATTCCTTAAGCCTGTGAATACAGAACTAGGGTTACGTGGGAAGACTTTGACTCATGTCATATGAGACAGATGTTGAATAGATGTGTTGTTGCAAATGGTCCATTTAGTGATTGTCCTAGTGATTTTTTGGTAAATATTGCTAAATATTTAAATCTGTGAAATAGTAGTACCCCCGCCCCCCATCGTTAGAAAAAGGTGGAAGCTATATATCCCCTTCCTAACAATTTGACAACAATAAAGTGTGCTACAATAAGAATAAACTTCAGACCCAATTCTTCTAAACATTAAAAAATTTATTAGTAAGGCCAAAAAATGACCCAGTCTATTCTTATGCAGTCCTCTCTTGGTCTATTCAGGCACACAGAAAAAAAAAAAAAAAAAGAAAAAAGAGAAAAAGATTACTTAGAGGTTAATGCATCAATAATTTATCAATAATTTGAAAGACGATTAAGCCATCTCTCTTATCAGATCAAGCAAGAGAGGCCTTTAATATGTGAAGATGCCAAAGGCAGCTCTAGACACAGACGTTGTGAAGATGATTGGCCATGAGGTTGCTGAGTTGCTGGATTCTATCCCTCACTGATGCAAGGACACTGCAGCTCGTGATGCTTTTCTAGTCAGTCTTATATTTTGAACACTACTCATTTCACCAATGAAAAATTATTTCTAACATATCTCATGCTAATTAATGGATCCTCTTGTATAAATTTTGATACTGATATCTGAAGCACTTGTAAATAGCTACTGTGTGCTCTTGGTTCCTGATCCAGTTCCAAAGCAATTTAACTGCCACTAAGTAGAGACTAAAGCTAATTCGGGTGCAAATATATACATTACATTGTTTATACTAATGTCAAATTACTAAATTTGCTTAATTAATAAAGTCACTAAATTTAAAATTACTAAAATTACTAAATTTACTAAAGTCAATTGCCACACACATGATATTATAATGTATAATTCAAGGTAGCTGGAAAAAATTCAACCTGAAGCAAAACACTGAATTAGATTCAGTTGTGATCTAGTTGTCAGTTCGTCCATTCATTTATTTATTAATTCATCCCATAGATATCAATTATGTGCCAAGACAAAGACCAACACATTCATTAGAGTGACTCTTTAGCTCTTTGGATACAATATGTTGAGGGAACAGTATGAAGGTTCCTTAAAAAACTAAAAATAGAACTACCATGTGACCCAGCAATCCCACTACTGGGCATATACCCAGAGAAAACCGTAATTCTAAAAGACACATGCACCCCAATGTTCATTGCAGCACTATTTATAATAGCCAGGATGTGGAAACAACCCATATGTCCATCAACAGAGAAGATGTTGTACATATATACAATGGAATGTTACTCAGCCATAAAAAGGAACGAAATTGGGTCATTTGTAGAGACATGGATGAACCTAGAGACTGTCATACAGAGTGAAGTAAGTCAGAAAAAGGAAAACAAATATCCTCTATTAACGCATATATGTGTAATCTGAAAAAATTTGTATAGACAATCTTATTTACAAAGCAGAAATAAATAGAGACACAGACGTAGAGAACAAACATATGGATACCAAGGGGGCAGGTGGGGTGGGATGAATTGGGAGATTGGGATTGACATATATACACTGTTGATACTATGTATAAAATAGATAACTAATGAGAACCTACTGTATAGCACAGGGAACTCTACTCAGTGCTCTGTGGTGACCTAAATGGGAAGGAAATCCAAAAAAGAGGGGATATATGTATATGTATAGCTGATTCAATTTGCTGTACAGTAGAAACTAACACAACATTGTAAAGCAACTATACTCCAATAAAAATTTTTTAAAAAAGAGGGTAGCATCTTAAATTCATGTGTCAGTGTTTTGATAAACACATTTTTATAGAAAAAGTAAAAAGAAGAAAATCATTTTTTTTTAATTGAAATATAGTTGATTTGCAATGTTGTGTTAGTTTCAGGGGTACAACAGTGATTAAGATATATATATGTATATATATATATTCTTTTTCAGAATATATATATATTCTTTTTCAGATTCTTTTCCCTTATAAGTTATTACAAAATATTGAGTATACGTCCCTGTGCTATACAGTAGGTCCTTGCTGGTCATCTATTTTAGATATAATAGTGTGTATATGCTAATCCCAAACTTCTAATTTATCCCTCCCCCGTTTTTGCCTTTGGTAACCATAAGTTTGTTTTCTATGTCTGTGGGTCTATTTCTGTTTTGTAAAAAAGCTCATTTGTATCTTTTTTAAAAAACTTAAATAGCTACATCTCAAGGGCCCTGGGAAAACTTTCCTGGTCACTAAGCAAAATCAAGCGATAACCACCTATTGGTTGCACTATGTAAGTTTGTAAGACATGAACTTGCCATTGGGTTATTAGACTTCTCAAAGTAAACATATATGATAAAAAAAATCATAGTGTGGGAAGATCTAATTTGTTGGGTGACATTGTCCCTGGGTTTCTCACATTTCTGAACACCATTTGAGCAAAGGCATAAATAGTATTTTTGTTCCAGACTCTCATTTCAAGGATATTTGTATAAAAACAACCTTGGAAAAAAGAGAGTATCTCCATCTGGAGCAGATTTATTTACTGGCCAAAGGAATAAAAATGATGTCTTTTTCTATGATAAAGATTGAGCAGGATTTCCAGCAGCCCCTTATATAAAACTGAGGTTTTCCAATCCCAGGGTTTCTTTTCTAGAACACAATCTACTGCATAGCCAGGCAGCACCTTCACTTCATCTAGTCACCCTTTGGGGACTGGGGCTAAGGAAGCCAGTGGAAAAATATCACTCAGGCTACTGATATTGCTGTGAATAATACACTATCTTTTGTCTCTGACCCACTAGTTGTGTGTCTGTTGTGAGTTTCCATGAAAGTGTGGTAGGCTAACTTGTTAATCTGCAAGTCGAGTAAAATCTCAGACCCCTCATAGCTCTTGACGTAGCCCCCATGCCCAATTATCTTAAATATAGGAAAGAGTAGATACTATTCACATTTGTGTTTCCTAGTGTCCGCATAGGATTGATGTAAAACTGAAAAGAAAAGTAAAAAATGATTCCCAAGTCCACTGAAAATTCCAACATCCTTTTCACTGCATCTTGAGGCAGCACGGAATAAAGATCATCATCAGACAGATAATCCAATAACCATGAATTCTAATCCTGATTTTGACACTGACCATCCAGGTGACTTTAGATAATTCATTTGCCTCTTATGGGCCTAATTTATTCTTATATAAAAAAGATAATTATTACATCTACCTCACAGGGCCTTTGCTAAATTAAATCATAATATATCTATAAATATGTATATAGAGCTTAACACATACCTCGGTAATTGTTCATTTCCTTTATTCCTAATGACTTTAAGTGTTTTGGAACTTCCCTTAAAATCCTCTTATTATAACAAGAAAAGTTATACTTTCTTACATATATACATACATAGTTATGTATTGTAATAACTCTGTCTATCTATTCAGCATCCATTCCTATTTTCTCTTCCTCCTTTCTAACAGAACCCTGTTTTATTCAAAAATTCTACCGTCTTTAGTTCCAGAGGTGGATCCCAATTAGCCCAACCAATATACACATCATATTCCATGCTGAGCATTACTGATCTAAGAGTAGACATATAACCCCATCGAACTGAAGGGAAGAATTCATGTTCTACAGTTGAGCAAAATGTTATAGGTTGAATCATGCCCCTCGAAAGATATGTTGAAGTACTCCACTACCTTGAAATATGACTTTATTTGGAAATAGGGTCCTTGCAGATGCAATTAGTTAAGATGGGGTCATACTGGAGTAGGATGGACTCCTAATCCAATATGGTTGGTGCCCTTATTAGAAGATAGACATGTGAAGAAACAGACCCATAGGGTGAACACCAGGTGACAAGGAAGGCAGAGATTGGACTTACGTGGCTGCAAGTCAAGGAACACCAAAGATTACTGGAAAACCACTAGAAGAAAGCAAGATGCAAGGAAGGGTTTTCCTACCAATTTCAAAGGGAGCATGACCCTGCTGGAACCTTGATTTCAAGCTTCTAACCTCTAGAACTGTGAGACAATACAGTTCTGTTTTTTAAAAGCTGTCTAGTTTACAGTTCTTTGTTATGGCAGCCTTCAGAAACAAACAGAAGCTTTTCTCTTTTTCTTGGAGAAGAATAGAAATGGCAGCTATCTTGTAACCATGAGGAGAGCAAACTTGAAGATCAAGCAGATATAAGAGGAGGATGAAACCTGAGAGAATCCTGGGTGAGTACTGACCTTCCAAGCCTGGAATCTTCTCAACTTCTAGGCTTCCTGTAAGAAATAATCTACTTCCTTACTGGACAAGCCAGTTTGAGTGATATTTTTCTGATACTCTCAATGGAAAACAGACACACACACACACACACACACACACACACACACACACACATATAGATACACATGTTGTGTGATATATGTTGGTTTCACACACAAGTCCTGGACTTTGATTTATTCACTATTTATGGTTGCATGCCATTGTGTCATTCTCTGTTTTATACCAGAAAATGAAGAAGAGTTTCCCAACCAACTTTAATTTCTTGAGGACCAGTGTTAGGCTGTGAATTATGTAATATGCAGAGTTGTGAATGTGGTAGGTACTCCACAAACACTGATTTTGTTTTAGCACCTACCACTCTACTTTGTAATTATTCATTAAATTCTGGTATCCCTCAGTCTGTTCTTGAGACCAGAGAACATGTCTTAATTCTATGTTCATAGAACTAAGCTCATAGGATTTAGGAAAGCAATGTAGATTGAATGAAAGCAGAATAGTTGCAGTTCTTTTTAAATACCTTGAAATATTATTATTAACCAGCTCTCTTCTTATTTTTAAAATCTCTAGTCTTCCTCCTTCAGTCTATCTTCACAATAACACAGAAACAATGACATGCTTCATTCATCTCTGCATTCTTTTACCTCAAAGTTGCCAGGTAGACTCAAGATTGGAATAAGGAAGGGAAGTTCTTCCTTTATTACTGTTGATAGCATCCATGGCAATAAATTAGAATTTCCCCATGAGGAAGAAACAATTTCCTCTTTTTGAGTTTGATGGATGCTCAGTTATGGGTATAGTACTGATAATATTACAAAGCCTTCTTATGCACTTTAGGATAAAATTTATTTTGTGGTGTGTTATAATAAAGAACGCTAGGTCCCTTCTTGTCTGGGACATTTAGGTCTTTCTACTTCCCTCATTTCTCCTTGTTTTCCTAATAGTTTGTTGTCCTAGTTTGTCTGGGACTTTCCTGGTTGTAGCAAATGGTTTCCATGTCCCAGGAAAGCCCTCAGACCCAGGCAAACTGGGACTTTTTTTTTTTTTTTTTAAATTTTTAAAATTATTTATTTATTTATTTATGGCTGTGTTGGGTCTTCGTTTCTGTGCGAGGGCTTTCTCCAGTTGCGGCAAGTGGGGGCCACTCTTCATCACGGTGCGCGGGCCTCTCACCATCGCGGCCTCTCCTGTTGCGGAGCACAGGCTCCAGACGCGCAGGCTCAGTAGTTGTGGCTCACGGGCCTAGTTGCTCCGTGGCACGTGGGATCTACCCAGACCAGGGCTCGAACCCGTGTCCCCTGCATTGGCAGGCAGACTCTCAACCACTGCGCCACCAGGGAAGCCCCAAACTGGGACTTTTGATTACCCTCCTTAGTTACTCCACTTTCCTCTATTTGACGATGAGATGCAGGAAAAAATTACCTGTAACACTTATTTCTGCAGGCATGTGGCTGGCATAAAGTTTGAGTAAGCGGACAAATTAATGACCAAAACATGGCATCCTGCCATAGAGGAGCTTTGGAGTCAGGAAGATGTGGCCTGAAATCTCAGATCAGTCATGTATTCCTATGGAACCTGATTCCACATGTTTTACCTCTCTGAGCCTCAGTCTGTCATGAGCAAACTCTCAATTAGAGTGTGGAATTCCATGCGTAGAGTATGTATTTAATAAGACAAAAATGAGTTAAGGGAAAAAAATCAGGAAAATATGAAATCTTGAACTGAAACAACGACCACATTGAAAAGCGGGAAGAGTCACAAGTCCTGAGTTCCCTTTCCAGTTATGCTTGTACTCACTGAGCAGCCTCTCAGCTCTTGGGAGTGGTTTTCATTGTTGTTTTGTTGTTGTTGTTATTTTTACCCTTTCTGTCCCTAATTTTCTTATTTTTAAAACTGGGGTACTTATTCTCACTTTCTTGTTTTTAACTATTCTTAATAGTAACTGTATTTTTCAGATATTGAATTTCCCAGCTCTCAAAGTTCTTCCTTGTCATTGTTAATATTGCTCAATACGGTTAGGTATGCGCTCATTAGAAAAGCAACGTACACAAATCAGAATCCATGGCTTCTAATGTTCACAAAGACAGTATAATGTTACAAGACAAAACAAAAGAAAACCTCAAACCACAACTAGACAAACTAAGTCTTTTCAGTCTTTTTAATACCTGCTCTGGCAGGAACAAAACAAAACAAAACAAAACTTTCCTTGTCATTGAACAAACTTCCTGTTGCTAAGGCCAAGCCATTCTTCTTTTCTCCAAGGAGTCACAGAGAAGTTTATTGAATTAACAGGACTCTGAGTTCCATGCAATTTGCTCTCAACAGCCCAACCATGTTGAGGTGGGTGCACTACAGAAATAATTACAGAAGAACAATGTCAGGATAAACCACCAAGTTATCTGATTATGAGACAAGAGATGGTAACGAGTGCAATCCTTGGGAAACTCTGTTTCTCCCGAAGTATTTCATACTGTGATTTTTAGTTCTGTATTGTTGGTCAAACCTTCTCATGTGTTAAGAGCAGGAACAAAAATTACCACGAAAATGGCTGAAAATGGAAGCTGAGTTAATAGAAAATATTCCTGAGTTCTCCAAAGGGCGGTGATTCCCTCTCTTTCTACTCACCATCTCTTGTGCGTTAACCATTCATATCAGAGACATTATTGAGCATCAACCACACATGAAGATGACTGCTGACATACAACAGAGGCAACCTCACACCTGAATTTTGCCTTCATAGAGCTTATGAGTGAAGTAGATTCTCATTAAATAATTATCCAGACTAGGAAAGAGCAAGTGGGGCAAATGCTACATACAAATATACGGTTCCTGAAGACCTGTTACAAGTGCGTGCCAACCCAGTCCAAGAGTTCATAAAGGGTTCCCAGGCAAAGACTGGCTTGAACTGAGTCCCTAAACATGAATAGGAATGGGGTCTGTGGGGGAAAGAGGAGATTTCTGGCCCAAAGTGGTAGCATTTGTAAAGGACTTAGGAATGGGAAAGCATATGGAGAGTGCAGAGATCTGAAAGAAGGCCAGTGTGGCTGAAATTAGAACTAAGGTTTGAAATGAGCCTGGCAGAGTGGGTAGATGTCAGAGTAAGAACCTTAAGGACCATTTCAAGGAGCTTTGGCACTTACCCTCTGACACAGGGAAGACCACGCAGGGATACAGGGTTTTAAACAGAGAATGCAGCACAATTAGATTTATAGTTTGGAAGTTCCTCCTGCTGTATTGAATCAATTAGCAAAGGACCCAAGGAGATGACAGCAGACCAGTTAAGAGATTATTGTCATAGTTAGTTGGATTAGTGATGGTTGGTAGAAATGGAGAGGAGTGGATAGAATTGAGATACTTAGAAGAAATTTTATTGGAGAGAATTTTGACATATACACATCTCACAGGACTGTGTGAGGTTTGAAGGCTATGCTGGCACCCCACCATTCAGAGATTCAATCAATATTATAGGTCAAATCACATGACAACACCATATCTGTAGGCCAATGAAATGGTTAAATGTTGACAATTTTACTGGGTTCCCTTTCTCTTGACAGGCCAGCTTTGTTCGCCATCCATGGTGATTCGATTGAAGTGAAACATAAAACATAAAACGTGTGAACCCAGTCTTTTTAAAAACATTTAACAGGATTTCTCTTGCCACAGAAGTTGAGGCCTCTAGAGCCACAGTGGGTCATCAGAGCACCTGGTTCAACACCTTTCTTTTAGCAATTAGCAAACTAAGTTTCAGAAAAATTGAAAACTAATAAAATATAATGTGGTGTAACATAAAAAAATACAAAATAAGGCAAAAGAGTGTCCTTTAACAGTAGCTAATACTAAACCGAGGAATGTTAGAGAATGTTTTTGCAAAAAAAAAAATTCAAGTAGCATACACTGACTTCTAGGAAAATGGTTTGCAAAACTTAGAATGGCAAGGATAGAGTTAAACATCTTTCCCAGTCACCAGAAGTAGGACACTTAGGAGAATCAGGGTGACTACAGAGCTCAAGTGGATATGGCTGTACCTAGCGGGTGTTTGAGGTTTTGTCAGTTCGTTCTTATTTTTTTGACAGAGCATCCTGGCACAGCAGTTTTTTTGCAGAGTACCATTGCCACACATCCATTCAAATAAATTAACACTCCCGTCTTCACTGACCCATTTGTCAGACATGCCAAAATGTGGGCTGACCCATGTGACCTTTTCACTGAAAAATATATATAAAGAGTGTCATTAGGCCTCACACTGACAAGCCTGGAATAACAGTTATTTTTTCTTTTTCCTTTTTTCTGTTTGTCATAATAATACCAACTGAGCTACACTTGCCATTCTGAAACAGACTTTGTTTTGAGAAGAGGAAGGACACTCAAGGTGGGTATTTCCAAATCTTCAAACAATCATTATTAAGACCTGATAAGAGAGGAGAAATGGAATTTATTGGGTACTTGTTTTGCCCTAAATTTGGAACATAAGTAGTTTCATGCAACATCCATAACCTCCTTTTAGGAATGGAATCTCAAGGTAATTAACACGCCCAGTTTCACATGACTTAAAATATTGGCCAAGACTCAACCGAGGTCTGTCAAACTCAGGGAATAGTCACTTTTCCTTCCATCATGTGCCAGAAGGAATCTAGCTAGCACCCTTCCCTGGAGATCAGTTACTTGTCTCCAGGAATTCACTCCTTTTATAGTCCTCTAGAATTAGCAACAATGCATGTGCGTGTATGAAGACTTTGGTTAGGTTTCTTGGAAGACATACAACAAAGAAGGAAGAAGACATCATTCACTTAAATAATTAACCAGAAGCTAAAGATTCTGTCCAAACAAAGCATTGCATTTTGGTATCAGGCCAACACTACTCCGAGTAGACTGCTCGCAATGAAATTGTAAACACAACAAAAAAACAGAATCGACAGGAGTCCTCTGCTAAATGATCCTGTATTGACACTGGAACATCTAGTCTATGAAATAGGCAGGAGAAGCAAGGTTGAATCAAAGTGCACTTCTTAATTTGCACCATACCAACTGAACAGTAAAATGTGATTTAATTTACTATGTAATTTGCTTGTTCAACAAAGCTGAAAGATAACTCAGTGCCACTTTGCTTATAAGTCAGCCTGTAACTGGTGGTGTTCTTTCAACGAATGGCTTTGTTGTTGATGCCAGAGAAAGCTGTTTGAGTGGAAAATACACAAAATTAAGGGTCTGCTGCTGTCGTATTTGCAATGTACTACTTTTGTCCTCATCAAGTTTATTTCGGCCTAGAAGCAGTAATGACTCTTTGTTTTTCTGACTCGATGAAGTCACTAAGTCTTGCTCGGTAGCACACGGCTCGGGAAAAAATGCATTCAGCCAAATTTAGAACCATTTGGAACTCACAAGTTGTGAATTTTGAACCAAACTTGAATCTTTTAAAAGCTCATCTGTTCCACAGAGCGTGCCAGCTCGGCTAACAGCTTTGCAGCACGGGCTGTCCTCTGAGGGCCTAGCCAGGGTCCCTCCAGGCCCTCCTTTTTCTTCCCTTGTTAAGTTGGGGTGCTACATGATGCAAAGAGATGGGTATTTTACAAAGCCCTGAAATCTACACCTCAGCAGGAGATGTTTCCCAAAGGCGAAATAAGGGATCTCTTTTGTGGTTTGCCAGATTTCTAATATTTTGTTCATGTCTCTTGTACCCACCTGTTCTTTTTGTCCGCTCACCCCATCCTAGGGTCGACCTGTAATAACCATATTCATCAGAGCGGGCAGAGGCAGTTTAAGTAATTACATGTGAGTCACAAACTCATCCACAGAGTGAGAGAGCATGTGGGTGTTAACAAGCGGGAAAGTGGTGTTGATCAAGTGCTACAAGGAACGTAGAAGGAGAGGAAAGCAGGAGCCAGTTCGCGGAGGACTCACCACAACCCTAATGAGTTTGGACCGTGTCCTGAAGACAAGTAGCCATTCTACCTGATGACTCATCCTCGTCTACGAAACACAGACAAACGCCCTTGCCCAGTATTTAAGGCTCTCCATAATGTGTTTCCAGCCTACCTAGGAAATCGAACCTCTCATTGATTCCTTTGGCAAACTTCTTTACTTGTCTACAAATATATCTACAAATATGTGTTTGTCTACAAACACATCACAGCCCCCTGCCTCTGGTGTCTACATATTTGATCATACTGCTGACTTGGAACCCCTAGCAGCCTCCTTTCATCAGGGATGCGGGTCCTCTCTCTGTTTCTTGCATTTATTCATTAAATAAATACTGTGCATCTAGCTAAATATAGGGCTAGGGCTTGAGAATTCATTTATTCATTTAATATATATTTAGTGAGCTCGCACAAGACAAACTGTCCTAGGTGCTGAAATGACAGTGATGAATAAGAGATGGGGCCACTACTGTCATGATGCAAGCATGATCTATTTTGGACAAGATAAACAAGCATCTGAGCTTGTTTGGTGAGATTCAGGATGGAAGGTGACATGGAAGGTGAGATTCAGGGATAAACAGAGTCCAATGGATAGTAATATGTTGGGAGAGGCACAGGGAGCTATGATAGTGCCTGGGAGAGAAACCTAATTTGTACCTGAGCAGTCAAAGAAGGCATCCTGGAGGAAATATTATCTGAGCTGAAACCTAAAAGATTAGTAAGAGGTAGCAGAAGAGAAGGAAAGAGTATTCTAAGCTGAGGGAAAACCAAATGCAAAAATAAGGGACTAGAGAGATGACAAAATAATTAGGCGATAGAGCCCGTTCAATACAGCTAGAATGTGAAGTGCAGAGGAGAGTGGAATTGCTATAAAGAAAAGAGGGAAAAGCCAAGTGGAGATGATGCCGGACAGCACTGATGCAGCTAAAGTCAGGCTACATGCTAAGTCTGAAATGGTCCTCAGCTCACTGTGTGAGCAAAAGCTCACTTTGTTTAGCAAAAGAGGACTACTAAACAAGAGCTCATTTGGGAGGATTGGGGTCAAGCATAGAGAAAGAACTTTGTTCAGTTTTTCCCTTGTAGGTTATGAGTGGAAACTCACCAAAAACTGAAAGGCAGATGCTGTAATAATATGGTTTCCTTGTGGTAACAAACACCGTTGACGTCCTGTCCCACATCGCTTAGCGCACCTGAGCTCGACTGCGGAGCTTGCCCAGGATGAATTTTCCTCCTGGGGGCAGCTTCTCACCACAAGGACCTACAATTCTATGGCTCCAAGTCTGTAGCTTTTACCCTGAGAGCTTTTCTGCAACCAAGGAGATTTTCTTTAAAGCACAAAGAAGCAACCGAGAAGTATGGTAGGGGGTAGGTTGTAACATCCCCAGGGGAATCTATTAATCAATGGAAGGTGAGATCAGGGATAAATGTCTTAATGTCATCAAACTTCAGGCTTCAGGTTCCAGGTTCTCAGAGCACTGCCAGCAAGGCTGAGCCCCGTTTTCCCATGGCTGTAACCTACTTGTTAATGTACCCCATGTATCTTTCCTCCCTTCCATCTCTGACTTTCCCATTTTCTCATTTTTGATTCCTGGGACCACTTTCCAAATAAACTGGGTACCCAAATCCTTGTCTAGGGGTTTGATTTTGAGGAAATCCAAACCACAACACAGCTTTGGATCACGTCACAGAACCTTCCACAGATATGCCTGTAGAAGTTCCTGATGCTCTCAACAACTTTTAGAAAAGCTTTCACAGTCCATAAGGATGATAAGATGAGCCATAAGTACTGCCTTGTAAAACTTGTAAAACTTTTCTCTCTGGGGTGTGTGTGTGTGTGTGTGTGTGTGTGTGTGTAGGGCTGTGATGTAATATTTTACTCAAGGTCATGGTCAATAAACATTATTATGAAACTGTGACAGAGGATGAGACTGCAGACATGGGGACCAACTAGAGGCAGTGAAACTCTTCCAGAAAGGAGATATGGAAGAGCTCAACAATGGCAGTGACAATGATGATAGAGACAAGACAACAGATGAGAGGGACATTTGGGGAGATTTGGATACTCCTTATCATGATGGCCTGAAGCCCTACTTCCCCCTCCAGAAGAATACGATTGACATGATGAGAATAATGATAATGTAGGGAAAGTCATGCCAATGGCCTAATGAGCCTTCTCATGATGTGCCCAAGAAATCAATTTCCTTGGAATAACTCATGCAAAGCGAAACCTACAAAGAGTGCTAAGCACTAAACATGCAATTACAGTTTTCTGAGTTTAAAATTGTGTTTGGGTATGTGATGCACAATCTCTAAAATATAATTACTGAGGAACATAGTTTAATTTGTATCAGTCACAATTTACGGCTTGTCTATGTTTATAGAAATGATTATGGTTTGAAGCTTCTTGTGCCTTCCTTGATGCATAAAAAATGATTATCAAGCCTTCAGTCGCAGCCGCCTTCCCTGAGAATTGGCAGCAACAGGCCCTTTAATCAGGAACAAGATCCTGCTGAGCCAACGTGGGCAAATATGCAATCTCAGAACAACAGTTAACTTTTTATAATGAGAATGTTGGAAAGAACGTTGGAAAGAGCCACAGCAGAAAGTGCCCACCTAAGAGAATGCCGGTGATCAATGGCTACTGAGCGAGGGAGGTTGAGTCCACTCCTGCATTATTTTGCCACATCAGAACTCAAGACAGTTTCTACCACCAACTTATCATTTTAACACCATCACTGTTTCAAACAGACTATCACAGGATGCCCTGCCAGCCTTTTTTTTCAAAAGACCTGACATGAAGGGACCTTAAAAGTTTTCAGGTTGAAGAGACAGTTGGTGATTACCCATCAACAGTGCCTTTAACTCATTGCATAACCTTAGGCCAGTCATTTAACCGCTCTGGGCAGTTTTCTCATCTCTGTAATAAGGGGGTTGAATGAAATAACACCTAAAAACCCCATCAGCTCCCCCAAATGGAGACTCTATATAAAGAGAAGTGTGGTAATTCATTGAAAATCCATTCAGTGTGGGTGCGCGTGTGCACACGCGCACACACACACACACACACACACACTCACATATTCCGTTTTTTGGCTACGAAATCGCAAATGATATGTGATTTCCTCTACGTGTAAGAAAGCAAAAAAAAAAAAACTGTAGGCAATAGAGCTTGCATGTCTTTGCATTTAATATATTGTTTAGAAACAGTTTGGTTGTGGAAAATTGTCAAAAACTTCACCAGGATGAAATCTGGTAGAAAAGAATGTGAATCTTCGAGGCCAGCGTATTACAGAGTGGAGCTGCCTCACCACCCTGTAAAAGCAATCTGTCTGGTCAACCAGCAGGCTGAACACCCTATTCTTGGGTGGATAATTAATGTTTTATTTTTCACAAGAGTAATGCAATGGGAGACAGAAGAGGAATGTAACTGCTCTTAAAAGGATGCTCAGCTTTGAATGTTGTTATTATGAGGCGTTTAGATAGCCCTTCACAGGTGCAAAGTGTTCCCTGATCATCTCATTACTTTTATATGAGCTAAAAGCTGTTGAATTTGTCATCCTATACCTCAAAGTGGGTTTGAAGACAGCAAACACCTTGTTGCAGAATCATTGTGTAAGAAGCACTTCCCTGTAAGTCCCTGAATAATAATAACTCTCTTGGGGAGATTTTTTTCAGCCTACCTCAGGAGTCTTGAGAGCAGGAGGGCCAGGTGGGGGTGATAGGACAGGACATGCAATTTTAAATAGGTGGATTAGGATGATCATTAGAAGGTGACATTTGAACAAAGACTTGGAGGGGAGAGGAATGTAGCCCTGAGGATACCTGGACCAAGTGCCATCCAAGCAGTGGGAAGATCTAAGGCAAAGATGGAAACCTGCCTGGTGAATTTGGGAAACATCAAGGTCAATGAGGCTGGATCAAGTAAGTGAAAAAATAGTAGGAAGATAAGAGCAGAAAAGTAACAGGGAAATCAGGTCACGTAGACATTGTAAAGGCTTTGGCTTTTACTCTGTGTAAGATGAGGAGCCACTGCAGGGTTTTCAACTGTGGGTGATGGCATCTTTAATAGCATCCTTCTGGCAGTGAAGTGTTGAGAATAACCTGTAGGGGGACAGGCTATGAAATGAAATGAATGAAATGAAATTAATGAAGGCAGGGAGACCAGTTAGGAGGTGATTGTAGTATTTCTGGCAATAGGACATTGTGGTTCAAAATGGGTGGAGCAGGAGAGGAGGGGAGAACCAGATTCTAGATGTATATTTTGAAGGCAGAATCAAAAGGATTCCCTAATGGTTTCAATGTGGGATATGAGAGAAAGAATCTAAACAATTCCAGGAAAACTGGCCTGAGCACCAGAAGGGTAGAATTGCCATCAACTGAGATAGGGAAGCTGTAAGTCATAGAGAAGAGATCAGGGGTCAGGTGTGGCAATGATAAATATGTATTGACAATTAGACATCCAAGCAGAAATTTCAGGCAGACAGTTGGATGTGCAAGTCTAGAACTGAGGCTGGGCTTAAATCATTCATCACCGTAAGTATCCAGGTGACATTTAAAAGCCATCAGACTGGATGAGAGCAACAAGGGAGTAAGTGTGGAAGAGAAGAACCAAGTTAAGACTGGAGCCCTGAGCAGAGTCACGAGGGTGGGGAAGAGAGCACACTGGAGACAGAAGTCAAACCAGGAAAGAGCTGTAGGAGACCATGTGAGGCAAGGTTTTCACGGAAGAGAGAGAGATTGACTATATCAAATGGTGCTGAGAGGTCAAATAGAGGTGTACTGAGAACTGATCACTGCGTGAAAGAAAAATGTTGCCTGCCATATCAGTAAACAAAGGATGCTGCAGCCATCAAATCATCCCATTACAGCTTCCTAATGGTGAGCCCCGAGGGAACTCAGGATGGAGGCAGGATACCCTCATCTAGCAGTCAGCGCCTGCAGCCACCCACCCCCAAAAGTGCACCCTGAGAAGACTCAGGATGAGAAGGCAAGGATACTGGCCCCAGAGAGCTGAGATGCAGAGCAAAGGAATGATTTCAGTGAGCCCAGACTCTTGCATCTTCTCATACATAGAAAAACACTAAATTCCTTAACCTGAGATGTCTGGTTTTCTTTAATGTACAGCAATATTGTGATGTTCCGATACCTGGTCTTTGTTGCGAAAACCCCTGTATATCCTGGGTCCCCCCTTGCCTCTTCAGAGCAGTCTCTCAGAGCTATCTGAGATGCTGTGTCCTGGGCTTAAGTCCTCAGTTTTGTTCGCCAAATAAAACATAACTCCCAACTTTTAGGTCGTGCATTTTTTTTTAGTCAACAACTGAGTCAGTTTTAGCACTGAGCACATCAGGAGGATGGAGAGATGAGGCAAAGGCTGCAAACGAGAGAAAGAGGTGAGGAATCAGACACAGGAAGTAAAAACAATTTTTTCAAGTAATTTTACTTCAAAGGGAAAAGGTCTGGTATCTATTAGAGAGAATATGGTCAAGAGAATGTTTTGTTTGGGTTTGGTTTTTGCTTTGTTTTTAAGACAAGATACACAGCAGAAGGTTTCTGTGCTGATGGGAATGATGCGGATAGAGAGACCATTTAAGTATGCCGCAGGGAGAAGGGAGACTGGCTGAAGCAATGCTCTTGACTTGGTGATGGGACATCGGACACATGTGGGAGGACCGGCCATTGATAACATCGATGGTAATACCCAGGAAGTCAGGATATCTGGAAGCGGATGTTGCCAGGTATGTGGACGTGGAAACACTGGCTGATATTCTTTATCATATTACCTAGTCTTACTTCTCTCTGCTACTGCTCTTCCACTGATTCTGCAAGGTACAACCCACAGGCTACTTTCTTGGAGCCTGGAGTGTCCAATTACCTTTTGAAGTAATTAAAAAAGCCTTAAAGTCTGGCCGGACATTTCTATCAATTAAAACACATGGTTAAGGCACAAGCAAAGCAGGCATAAGAGAAGAGAGAGGAATTCAAGGTCAATAAACTTTTCTAGATTCATGAACACTGGATATCTTTCCATTTGTTTGTGTTTTTTTCTTCCTTGATTGGCCTTGGGGCATTATGCTAAGTGACATAAGTCAGAGAAAGACAAATACTGCAAGGTATCACTTACACGTACAATCTAAAAAAGCCCAATTCATAGAAGCAGATAATACATAGATGGTAGTCACCAGGGGCTGGGGGGTGGGGAAGTGGGGAAGATGTCCTTAAAGGTTACAGATTTGCAACCTAGAAGATGAATAAGGTCTGAAGATCTAACTATATAATTACAGCATAGCGATTACAGTTAATGATACTGTATTATAAACTTCAGAGTATCTAAGAGAATAGACCTTAATTGATCTGACCACAGAAAAGAAATGATAATAATGTGACTTGATAGAGGTGTTAGCTGACACCATGGTGGTAATTCTATTAATATACATATATTAATATATGTCAAATTGATATATATATATTATATATCAAATTAATATATATACTATATCAAATAATACATAAATATATATCAATTGATATATAAATATAATGCCTACAGTATTATGTCAATTATATCAATAAAAGTAAACAAACAAATACATAAGTATAACTAAATAAATTTCTCTAGAATCGTGCACCTAGGACACTTATTTTAAGAGTAATTTTTATTTCAGAAATTCAAAATAATAAAATTTTATTTTGAATTGCATATAAGAAGTACTATATATTTTTTAGTGCAGAGAAACTCTGAAAGCCTTAATTTCCCCCTGCCCCAAGGCTGCATGTTCCATTGCCAGGGAGGCAGCCTAAAAACAGCACAGAAAAAGCCACATTTTAGTAGCTAGGGGCAGAAGTAACCAGTGGCGCAAATTTGAGTCTTATTAGAGGAGAGAAACTGCAAATGATATCAGAGAAACCAGAGCTCATGTCAATCGCCAGTGCATGACTGTGGTGGTGGAGCCTGGGGCATCAGGAGCAGGTGAGAAACAGTCAGGAAAATTATGACCTTCTCAGTCTCCTTCAGTAACGATCTGCTAATTTAGGGTAAAATTCTAAACCCTCCTCTGACATACAAGATTCATCCCCCCCTTTCTTCTCAGGCTCCTCCCATCACAGTATCCTTGAAATCTACAATCAACCTGTGGATTGTATTTTTTCACCTCAAGCTCTAAGCACTCTCTCTACCTGGCCTGTCCATCACAATCTGCTTTACTGGGCTAACTTCATTACCTACAGGTCTCAGCCTGATAGTGACTTCCGGCCAGAAGTCTTCCTTGACACCACAGCAATCTTGAAACAGGAAACATTTATATAGGGCTTACTCTATGCGAGTTTTTCTCCTAAGGACTCTACAGAAATTAACACATTGAATCCTCAAAAACAGCCACATTGTTATTATTGTCATCAACATCATTATTATTATCCCCATTTCATAGGCGAGAAAAATTAGACACAGAGAAGCCAAGTAATTTTCCCAAAGTCACACAGCCTATGGATGTCAGAGCCAGCATTATCAGAGTCACACCCAGCCAGCCTAGCTCTAGAGCCTCGCTCTTAAACACTACTCTAGACTGTCTCTCATGAAAGGATGTTTAAGTTACAGTTTTCAAATTTTTTTTACATTTTAGTGTTTTCACATTAATACAGCATTGCCATTGGTCTTGAGTTTAGTTTTAAACAATTAAATGCTACCCCCTAAAAGTGGGCATGTGTGGTCCATTTGCTAGAGTCAATCTCAAATGGCCTCCCATGCTACCTTAGGTCAGGTAAAAACGTAAAATGTGTTTGGTTGAAAAATTTATAGTAATGATAGAAATGTATGGTGATTGCTTTATCTTCCTATTATCCAAATAACTAACAAATCCACAAACACTGGTTATTACCATTTGCAATGGCTAAATGGAAGTATATACCTCTTCATATATACGTTGGTTAGATTTATTCTCCTTTAAGATATCTAATTCTACTCATTAATTAATTCGTTCATGAGGAGTCCAGCTCCCAGGTAAGAACTTGTGATTTTAAGGACCCTATGGACTGAGCTAGCTGGGAGGAAACCCTGTCATTTTCAACAACGTGGATGAACCTGGAGGATATTACGCTAAGTGAAATAAGTCATACACCAAAAAATAAATACTGCACAATCTCACTTACATGTGGAATCTAAAAATGTTGAACTCATAGAAGCAGAGAGTAGAATGGTGGTTACAAGAAGAAATGTTAGTCAAAGGGTCCAAAGTTTCAGATATTCAGGATGAAAAGGTTTGGAGATCTAATACACAGTAGACTGATTATAGCTAATAATGCTGTATTATATACTTGAAATTTGCCAAGAAAGTAAATTTTAATTGATCTCACCCCAAAAAAAAACTCTATGAGGGATTAATTAGCTTGATTGTGGTATCATTTCACAATATATATGTATAGCAAAACATCACATTGTACATCTTAAATATATTCAACTTTTATTTCTCAATTATACCTCAATAAAGCTGGAAAAAAAATTAAGGCACTACAATTGTAAGAAATTAATGCAATTATAAAGGCTTTACCTGGCAGGCCAAGCTGCCCTCCCCACGCCAGACGTGGGGCACAACCAGTGCCAGGTGAAAATTGCAGCCAAAGATTCAAGTCCCTCTGGCCAGTCATGCTTTTTGCATATTCGCATTCCTAGCCCAGGTGCCTTCATTCATAGGTCTCTTTAGCTGAAGCCTTAAGCCAAGTTTCCTTTCAAGCACTTCTGTCAAGGCCTCCTTCAGGGAGAATGAGGGGGGAAGCTTGAAGACACTTTTCCCCACTCTGCCTCAGTACTCAGTGCTTTTCCACTCTTAGCCCTCCCCTTTTTACCTCCCTCTGACCCCCTGGTCCATAAGCTGTAGGAGCCTTTTGTTTGGGGCTTCCTCTGCAGTGAGACACCCCCCATCTATGCTGATTCGCCTGACCTGTACTGGTGTGCTGTTGTAGGGGGGGCGGAAAGAGAATAGGGGGAGTCAACATCTACTCTGATTTGGATGCTTGCTGTCATTGCAGCCAGTAATTAAAAGCTTGATTGTTACTTCCACTGTGGCTTGTTGCTTTAATCAGCCACTCTGACAACTGATAGCTAAGTTCCTAAAAATTTATTTAATAAACATCACTGAAGTCATACTAAGAAGTATTATGAATGCAGAGAAGTCTATTCAGTCAGCATACTCTCGGTTTACACAAAGTCCACAGTCTAGGACAGTATCTCTCAAACTCAACATCAGTACCATTTGGACCAAATGATTCTTTGTTGAAGGAGTAGGGAGGAGGCTGTGGCAGGATTTTTACTTTAACAGCATCTCTGTTCACTGGGGAACAACAGGTCTAGAAGATCATGCCAAGCTTGAGTCTAAGTTATATACATATAATATGTGTGTGTGTATATATATATATACACATATGTTAGCGCAAGTTTGTGCACCCAATGCACAGTGAGGCCAAACACACCAAAATGTCCGAGTTTGGAGCAGAGAAAGGTTTATTTCAGGGCCGTGCAAGGAGACGGGTGGCTTATACCCTAAAAAGACCCAAGCTCCCCGAAGGGTTTTGGCAAAGCATTTTTAAAAGCCAGGTGAGGGAGGAGGGTCGCAGCGTATGTGACCAGCTCGTGCACAATTCTCTGATTGGCTGATGGTTAGATAACAGGATGGTGTCACAGGGGTAACATTATCAGTCCTTAGGCTCCAAGAGGACTGGGGCTATGTGCTCATGGTCATCAAGTGGTTAACATCTTCCATTTTTTGGGGGGTGGGGAGGGGGCGGTTCACAGCTATAAAACCACTCAGGAAATGTGCATCCGATACTGTTATCTAGGTACTTCAGAGAGGAGCTACAGCAGAGGATATGGGGGAAGGCCTGTCCCAGAAAGGCCCCATGGGATCCTGCTCGGTTACGTATAGATAGATAGATAGATAGATAGATAGATAGATAGATAGATAGATAGATAAACTAACTTTATATCATCCCTATGAAGCAAGTACCATTATTATCCACTTTTTATATGAGAATAATGGAGCATGGATTTGTTAAATAAATCACCCAAAGTCACAGCTAGGATTTTAATCCAGGCAATTTGTCTCAGTTTCAAAGCCCTCACTCTAAACTATGGTGCTGCAAGTTAGAAGAGAAGGTTCTGGGAACACAGATAAAACAAGACTAACTCTGTCAGGAGATCAGGGAAGGTTTCACAGAAGAAGCACCATGTGATCTGAGATTACACCTCTACAAGCCAAGAAGGCTCTGCACACACTCAACATCTGGAACCAACAAAAACACCCACCATGGCTCAGCTGCACACCCATTCTTGACCTGAATGCGTCTTGCTCACTTATCTTTGCCTTCACGATTAAGTTCCACTTTCCCTACTGAGATCTTTCTGAGATTTCTTTTTTTTTTTTAATTTTTATTGGAGTAGAGTTGCTTTACAATGTTGTGTTAGTTTCTACTGTACAGCAAAGTAAATCAGCTATACATATACACATATCCCCTCTTTTTTGGATTTCCTTCCCATTTAGGTCACCGCAGAGCACTGAGTTGAGTTTCCTGAGCTATACAGTAGGTTCTCATTAGTTATCTATTTTTTACATAGTATCAGTAGTGTATATATGTCAATCCCCATGTCCCAATTCATCCCACTCACTTCCCCCTTGGTATCCATACGTTTGTTCTCTACATCTGTGTCTCCATTTCTGCTTTGCAAATAAGATCACCTATACTGTTTTTTTTTTTTAAGATTCCACATATATGCGTTAATATGTGATATTTGTTTTTCTCTTTCTGACTTACTTCATTCTGTATGACAGTCTCTATGTCCAACCACATCTCTACAAATGACTCAATTTCATTCCTTTTTATGGCTGAGTAGTATTCCATTGTATATATGTGCCACATCTTCTTTATCCATTCATCTGTTGATGGACATTTAGGTTGCTTCCATGTCCTGGTTATTGTAAATAGTGCTGCAATGAGCACTGGGGTGCATGTGTCTTTTTGAATTATGAGATTTCTTAATAGAAAACTCATGACACATCTTGCTTGAATCATTCCTTTAGTAAAGACCCAGTTCACCCTTCTGGCATCTTCACCATTGTTTTGTACATCTTGTATAACTTTGTTTGTCATCTGTCATCAAAATCCTTTGGGTCAGGCACTATGTGTGGTTTGACAGAAAGAACATTTGCAGTGAAGATGAATGTCATGTGTCTGAATCTCAGTTCAGCCACTTGTTATCTGTGGGCCTTAATGAGGATACCCAGGCTTCTTGATCTCCAGTTCCCTACCTATAAACAATTCAACTTACTAAATAAGACTAAACACTTAAGGTGAATTATCCATTGTACAGCACACAGTAAGTCTTTCATAAATGTCATTTCCTTTCTCTTCAACACTTTCCTTCCATATAGTACCTTGCACATTACTCAGAAAGCTGCTGCAAATGTCTCAGGAAGTGATGAAGGATTTGCTCAGACATTATCAGAATGATGCAGATGAGCTCACTCTTACAGAAAATAAGCTTCTTGGCAAAATAAACTTCTTGGCAAAATAAACTTCTTGATAAGTGAAAACAGAGGGAGAAACAAAATATGTGCAATCATCTTTTCAGGTCCTCACTGGAAACCATCTCCCAGACACCCACGCTTCCAACTGCAGAGTTCTCCCACCTCTGCTAAGATGCTCAAGGCACGCCCTGGGGTGTGTAACAAGAGGGAAGAGAAAAACTGGAGGCTCAAAAATATACGAAACGTAGTTAATTTGAAGGGGGAAACAGACATTTCCTGCACTCCTAAAAATCAGTGCGACCCATCAGCAAAAGGAGCCTTAATGGCCAATCTAACTCTCTGTGGGCATGGATGTTACTGTTGGCACTGACTTCTTTTCTTATTATTAGTTATATGTTCTAAACATTTAAGAGGGTTTTGAAGACAGATCTATGTTGAGTCTCACTAGTTCTTTTACCTTATGCAGATTAGTTAACTGCCCAGTCTCAGTTTCCTCTCCTGTAAAAATTTAGAAAATGTAACAATGCCATCAATTCTCCCCCCAACACTTCTGTCCAGACTTTGCCTTTAAAGAAGACCTATAGAGACCATCATTGCAACTGCCTTCTGGATCTTTTTTCTGAGCTAGCAGCTCGTGAGCTCAGGGGCAGAGCAAGCCCTGAGTGCAGCAGAGTGAATGCCCCCAGGAGCCTCCTTACCCAACAACGACTGGAGATTTGGTGGGTAACCATCATTCATTCTCACCCTTTGGTTGAGATAACTCTGTATCGATGTACCCTGCATTCCAGAATTCGCAAACTGCATTCTCTAGCTGCCCACAGGATTAACTTGCTTGAAAGAATACCATTTATTTACTGCCTTCCTTTCCTTGTCTTACTCCCTCTCTCCCCTACTTGTATTTCCTGGGATCACCTTTTAAATAAACTGCTTGTCTTCTCAGGGTCAGCTTCTAGGGGAACTCCAAACACCACAGAGAATAATGGTGTGTAACACCTGAGTGACTGCATATTCAATTCTTTGCACACTCCCTAGCCCATTATATCAGTCAGAGTTCAACCAAACAATCAGAAGCAATAGGAGAAATATATACTAGGAGATGACTTATGGCAAGGAATTGGCTTATGGGAGTGTGAGGTCTGGCTAAGCAAGTTAAAAATCTGTAGGACAGGTGACCAGGCAGGCTGGAACTCTCAGGCAGGAGCTGAAGACACCCTACAAGTAGAATTTCTTCTTCAGGGAAGCCTCAGCCCTGCTATTAAGACCTATCAACTGATTTAGTGAGACCCATCCAGATTACTTAGGGGAAATCTCTCTTATTTAAAGTCAACTGATTATGTACTTCAATCACGTCTACAAAATACATTCACAGCAACATCTAGATTAGCATTCAACTGAATAAGTGGCGGCTGATGGTTAGACAAGTTGATACATTTAAAAGACAATCTCACACCCATGGTAAGTGCTAATGACAGAATATTAGTTATTAATTTACATCTGATAATAAAGAGAACAATGGTTCATTGTATAACATTTGAAAACAAAAAAAAGATATGAAGAACAAAATAATACTCATTCATAAGTCCTCTCTGAAAAGATCATCACTAACCATACATTTCACACGCACAAATAATGCCTCTGCTTTTACTCCATTAAATTACATGTGTCCTTCACTTCACAGTATATAATGAGCACGTGTTAGCTCGTGTAATATTTAAAGACTTTATTTTAATAGCTGCAAAGTATTTTATCATCTATAAGTATCATATTTTATTAACTGCATGCCCTTTTGTTGGACACGTGGGTTCCTTCCACTTTTTAATTTTTTTCATGAATCTCCTTGTATGTAGATCTTTGCCTGCGTATTAGGCCTGCATAGTAATTATTTTAGGATAAGTTCCTAACTATTTAGTAATGAATCTGGCAGGTTTTTACAATTGGTTCTGCAAAAGAAACAGGCCCTGACACTCTAAGTCATCCATCATGTGTAGTGAACGAACCTCTCTCCAGCACACCGAGAATGGTACTAGGAGTATCCTTGGGAGAAATTGGGAAAGTGAATGTCCAGTTGAGAAAAGTTGGTAGAAGATTTGCAAAATTAACCCAATTCTTTTAAAATCTTGTTGATGTAAGTTTCCAGCTTATACCCTTTCTTTCCAGAATTTTGTTAACTTACTTTTTAGACACAATTTGTATTATTTTAAAATCTAGATAATAAGAGAAAAGTACAGATCAGTGGTTGCTGCATATTAGAGACAGGTGACAGTGTGACTATAAAAGTGTAACAAAGGAGTTTTCCAGGTGATAGGACTGTTTTGAATTCTGATTTTCTGGTGATTAAAACAATCTATATATGTGTTAAAATCCAGGGAAGTGTACACCAAAATAAGTCCATTTTACTGCATGAAAATTTTAAAAAGGAGGAAAAATGGAAAAAGTGGAATGATAGATAAGAAGAGAATGGGGTCATGGAGGGGATTTTTGCAGAAAGCTCAAGACACATGTTCTTCAGTTGGTTTAATGTCACAATTTGGAGCACTGTGCATTTCAGATCTTCAATCTGAATCCTTAGCTTTAAGGGCAATGGTGGTTTCTATCATCATTTATACCCAAATAAAAATTATGATTGCACTTTATAAAAGATTTCTGGTAAATGAACAAACTGTACCAATAAAGAGATTGATCTTTTCTACTTTGATTATTTTCAAGTGAAGATTTATTTATATTTCCCACACTCATTTGCTGAACTTTTTCTGCATTTATACTTAGATTAAATCTTTTAGCTAAATGTTAAACCATACAAAGATATAGTCATCAATAATTGCATAAGGAATTTCAGCATTATGTTAAAAATATGGAAACTCAGTAGAAATTTTAATATTACTTAATGCAAAGTATGATCTCTACATTTTACAGTATTTCCTTTTATAAGTATTGTCAGCAGAGATGGAAAGTCAAAGGGGTCTTGGTTTGGAACCAGGAGATGTAATTCCTACATTGGTCCCAACCATCCTCTTGGGGAGACCCCAGGTGAGGCTGCTACACAATGACTGAGCCAATGCTGATGGTCTCTAGTAACCTTCGGAATGCTGCATTCACATGTTATAAAGTGGTCCTCACCTGTTATCAGATGGTAGCTGCTAGCCAGTGGGTCTGTGTTCCTGTTCACGTGGGCACTTACTTCTCCATCCAAAGAATCCTTAACATTTTTTTTCCAGCCTTTGAGGCTTTTGAAATCTGTAAGATTATAAAACTAATGTTTATGGCTTTTAAGATTTACAATAAGTAGATAAAGGGGCTCTCTTCAAGCCACTCCATTTTAAATGCATGTCCCTGGTCTTTGCTCCCTTCTCCTCCTGCCACTAACTTCAAAAAGTTTTACTTTACACCCTTCTCTGTCTATGTGGTGATTTGTTTTGGTGGGAAGAGAAGAAAGATGAGCGCAATAGCAAGATTCCAAGTTAGTTTCAAGGTAATTTTTTAAGAGGTAAAAAGACCCTTATATCACTTATCTCTGTCCCTGTCTATCTCCGCCTTGGTCCAAGCTCCCACCATCTTGCAGCAATCACTTTACAGGTTTCTCTCACCCCCTCCTGCCACATGGATATGATTTCTCCAGGAGGGGTGTTCATCCCTGGTGTGAATCCTATGGGCAAAGACAAGTCCAAGACAGAAGATTGGCTCTTGAAGACCAGTCTCTATTAGGTCTGACCTAGAGTTGGGGACCCCATGGAATATTAAGTGTGTTCCAGCTGGCAGTCTTAAGGACATCCCTGCCACAAAAGAGGCCAGCAAGACAGTAGCCTAAGACCCCAATCAGAAGCAAAGTAGGTGTTTGTTATAAACTCAATTTTCTGATTTAATGATACTTTGTTCACTCCTCTTTGATGCTCTCTGATGCCATAATCAAGGTCCACTAGAGACTTAGAAGCCCACCAATAACAACCCCTCTCTCCCTCCTGAATTTGGAAACAAGTGAAGAAAGATACAAGAATCAGACAGATGAAGGTCCAAATAATCAGATTTATTGCTTTTTAAAATAAAATTAATATATATATAGTATACTTTTTAACTGAAGTATAGTTGATTTACAGTGTTGTGCTAATTTCTGCTTCACAGCTTCTTAAGCCAGGGTTGGAGGACATAGACTCACCTGCAGCCAGGTGAGCTTGCTAATGCTTCTCCCTGAATTAGATAGACACACACAGCCACCAGCACAGATGGGCCAATCCAGGCCTCACTCATAGGGCATGACAGGGAGCAAACCAGAATGCATGTGGAGAGTGTGTTGGGCAAGGATGCTCAGCTCCTTCTACCAAACTCACCCGTCAGAGAGGCAGCCCCTCCTCCCATGGAGACGAAGGAATGAAGGAAGGAAAAGTAGCAAGGCATGCTATTTGAGCTGAAGTTCCCCATGGCTACCACTATGTGAAGGAAATTAATGTGTATCTTCCTCTTGCTGAACCAACCAGCTGAGTCTAGGTTTTTTTATGTAAGACACAAACACAAGATGACACTTGAACTAAAAGGAGATTACCTCCGTATGGGCAGCTTGGTGGTGCCAAAGGAGATGGCATGGAGAATGTGAGAATATTGAGAATTAAATTGTCATGCCTGGAGATTCAGGGTTTTACATCGTGGCATCATGGTGATTGTGTTAGTGTCTTCGCAGCAGAAAAGTAGAAATCAACACTCTATCCACCACATCCCCAAGGAAGAGGCTTTTGGTCACTGCTGGTTTTTTTTTAATTTAATTTTTCATTTTATATTGGAGTATAGTTGATTTACAATGTTGTGTTAGTTTCAGGTGTATAGCAAAATGATTCAGTTATACATATACATATATCCATTATTTTTCAGATTCTTTTCCCATATAAGTTATTACAGAATACTGAGAAGCGTTCCCTGTGCAATACAGTCAGTCCTTGTTGACTGGTCACTGATGTTTGATAAGCCCCTTGGAGTGTGGGGTAGCATGGCAAGAACCCAGGACCCCCATACGATGCCTGCCACCAGCGGGTTCTATGTTAATAAGGATGATGGTGTCTCCCTTAGAGCAGTTCTGGGCACACTTTTCCACTGAAGCATAGATAGGAACCAGCTGGTGGGTGAGAAATGAAGGTGTCAGAGGCTTGAGAATTTAGCCTTGAAAAGCCTGCAACGAGGATGGCATTCCTTTGAAGTCCCTTATTTGTTCTGTCTTAAAAATTCATGAGATTTTAACAGTCTCCCCTACAATACTTCCATTTTTACCTTGATATAAAAATGGGGTTTAAATTACCCACCATTAAGTAAAATTTATGCTTTCTGGGAAGATGTGGTATGCTTTGCCCTTGAACCTGCATTTCCCAGGCAGGTTTCTGAGTAACCACCACCTGCATTTCCCAGGCAGGTTTCTGAGTAACCACCACCCACTAATTCCATTGTACCCAAGCCCAGTTTTAACAAGCACTGTTTATATGCAATATTCTTTCATCTACCCATCAAACAAATATTAACTAAGCATCATAATTATTTGAAAGACGTTCTAAGTCATTAAACATTGTCCAAGTCTCAAGGAGTTATGACTTCTAGAAGAGGAGTTTACTCAATTTTCATTTATAATTTCATTTATAATAAGAAATTGAATGTCAAGTGCCTTTTCCAGTGGTAAGTAGTTAGTAGGCATTTAAAAAATATTTGATATCATTACAATTGTTTTTATTATTATCCTAAGAGTATATTGGAAAGAAAGGCAAAACATATTGGCTTTTTGCTAGGAAAGGAAGAGGAAATTTAAAAGCTTTGATCAAAAACCAAACCAAAACCAAAACAAAACAAAAAATACATTTTCTAGTGCTCTGTTGTTCTGACCTTCATCAGGTTGAAGACATCTTTTTAGTTAAAAACAAAAAAGTCATTGTCCTATCTAAAAATATAAAATAAAATATACCAAGCTACAGGTAGCTTAGTGTATGACGATGCATGGCCTTACTCACTTACTTTTTCATATATTAAATATCCTTTGTATATTTTTTAATGATGGCCATTCTGACCAGTGTGAGGTTATACCTCACTGTAGTTTTGATTTGCATTTCTCTAATAATTAGTGATGTTGAGCATCTTTTCATGTGTTTGTTGGCCATCTGTATGTCTTCTTTGGAGAAATGTCTATTTAAATCTTCTCCCCTTTTTTTGATTGGGTTGTTTGATTTTTTTTTATATTGAGCTGCATGAGTTGTTTGTATATTTTGGAGATTAATCCCTTATCAGTTGCTTCTTTTGCAAATATTTTCTCCCATTCTGAGGGCTGTCTTTTCATCTTGTTTATGATTTCCTTTGCTGTGCAAAAGCTTTTAAGTTTAATTATGTCCCATTTGTTTATTTTTGTTTTTATTTTCATTACTCTAGGGTCAAAAAAGATCTTGCTGCAATCTACAAACAATAAATGCTGGAGAGGGTGTGGAGAAAAAGGAACCCTCTTACACTCTTGGTGGGAATGTAAACTGATACAGCCACTATGGAAAACAGTATGGAGGTTCCTTATAAAATTAAAAATAGAGCTACCATATGGCCCAGTAATCCCACTCCAGGGCATACACCTGGAGAAAACCATAATTCAAAAAGATACATGCACCGCAATGTTCATTGCAGCACTAATTACAATAGCCAGGACATGAAAGCAACCTAAATGTCCATCAACAGAGGAATGGATAAAGCAGATGTGGTACATGTATACAATGGAATATTACTCAGCCATAAAAAGGAATGAAATTGTGCCATTTGCAGAGACGTGAATAGACCTAGAGACTGTCATACAGAGTGAAGTAAGTCAGAAAGAGAAAAACAAACATATAATATCGCTTATCCATGGAATCTAGAAAAATGATACAGATGAACTTATTTGTAAAGCAGAAATAGAAACACAGATGTAGAGAACAAACGTAGGGATACCAAGGGGGGGAGGGGAGAGTGGGATGAATTGGGAAATTGGGATAGACATATATATACTATTATGTATAAAATAGATAACTAATGAGAACCTACTGTATAGCACAGGGAACTCTACTCAGTGCTCTGTGGTGACCTAAATGGGAAGGAAATCCAAAAAAGAAGGCATATATGTATACGTATAGCTGATTCACTTTGCTGTACAGTAGAAACTACTAACACAACATGGTAAAGCAACTATACTCAATAAAAATTAATTAGGAACTTCCCTGGTGGTCCAGTGGGTAAGACTCCATGCTCCCAATGCAGGGGGCCCGTGTTCAGTCCCTGGTCTGGAAACTAGATTCTGCTTGCATGCCACAGCTAAGGGTCTGCATGCCACAACTAAAAGATCCCGCATGCCACAACGAAGATCCCACAAGCCACAACTAAGACCTGGCACAGCTTAAATAAATAAATAAACATATAAATAAAAATAAATCCTAATAAATTAATAAATTAATAAATATTAAAAAATAAATAAATATCCTTACCCCAGCAAGACTGTAAGTCCCTTAAAGCAGCAATTGTTCTAGACCAGCACCATCCAATAGAAATATAATGCAAACCACACATGTGGTTTTAAATTTAACTAGTAGACACATGAAAAGAACCAGGTGAATTTAAAAAATCTAATAGACTCAAAATATCACCATTTCAATGTATAATCAATTTAAAGTTATAAATAAAATATTTTATATTGGTACCATTTTCAAAATCCAATGGTTTTGCATACAGCACATCTCAGTCTGAACTAGCTACATGTCAAGTGCTCAGTAGCCACTGTGGTTAGCGGCTACCGTCTTAGGACAGTGCAGGTATAGACTCTAGAGCTTTAGTTGAAACTCCAAGAATACCTTCCATGAGGAACTCATCAACATACGTGTCTGAGTAAGTTTATTTTCATCATGGGCATTGATAATAACAAACTTACTCAATGGAATTCTTTCTAACTTTATTGATCACTTCTTAAACAGCATAAATTAAGCATAATATAAATCTTGGAGGAAAGCAGTGGTTATGAATGTTAAAAAGAGTAGGTCTCTTCAGACCTACCTAAATAGGTCTAAAGACCTAAATAGGCCTATTGAGACCTAAATAGATAGTTTGTATTTGCCCTGAACGGCTCTGTATTGCTAGGATTTTTGGTTCATATCTCTGGTGCTTCGACTTTTTATTTTCAGTCTTCTCCATCAATATCAGGCTCTTGTGTGTCCTTAACCTACTGTCGTAATGCCACACTGCTCACTCTGACACAGATCTTCCCATCTCCCGCACTCATAAACTTACACCCTAGAGGAAATGTTACCGTATATGTGAAATGTGCACATCAAAGTAATATATTCTTGGGGTGAGAGACTGGAATATTCTCCCATGAATAAAAATGCTTTTATTAACCTCTTGTCCTCTCAACTAACCTCAAGATACTGGCAGCTAGAAGACACATAAGGTTTTTTCAAGTGAAGAATTACCGTATTAATGTCTTCTATTGTTTGATTATTTGGGTGCAACATATTTAAAAATACAAAGATTGTGGTCTGAAAATCCATGCAAAATACCTATGCTACAAAAAAGTCATTTGACTGATAGAGATTTAATTATTTCTCAAAGTATTACTCAAGTGATACTCAAGATACTCAAAGTATCTCAAAGTTACTTTTGAATAAAAAAGAAGACCTGGGGATATTTAGAAAGTATGTTTTACAAATAAAATACCCATGGAGGTATTTAATCCTCCTCTAATGATATGTTGATAGCTTCAACATATATCATTTGTGCAATCACATTACTAACACCGTATGGCCAAGAAAATTCCAAGGAATACAGTACTTATGAATTGTACATCACTCTTGTGCCCTAACCTTGAGTGACTTTCCTTGTTCTCATTTACCAATTAAAAATTCCATTTATCATACTGAGGTGCTGTGGCCTGGATATATGTTTGTGTTCCCTTGGTTACTTGATCTGTAAAATGGAATAACAATGCCTTCTTTACACAGAAGCTGGGAAGCTTACATAACCTAATGGCCTGAGAGCATTAAAAACCACAACATTATATCACAGGTCAACAAACTACAACCCACAGGGCAAATCTGAGCAGCCACCTGTTTTCATAAAGAAAAGGTATTGGAACACAGCCAAACCCATTCATTTACATTTTACCTATGGTTGCTTTAGTACCACCAGGGCAGAATTAAGTAGCTGTAACAGAGACGTGGTGTCTAAAATATTTTCCATCTGGCCCTTTGTAGAAAAAGATTGCCAATCCCTCCTTTACATAAAGGTGAGATATTACTGTGATTATGAATATTGTTCTCATGACCACTTGTGGAGAGACACCATGATATAGTGGCCCAAGTATAGGCTTTGAAGCCAATAGTCTTAGGTCACAGTGCCCTCCCTACCACTTTGGGAGATAGATGACTTCAGATATGCCCTATGACCTCTCTGAACCTGTTTCTAAATGAGGATAAGAACACTCATCAACTGATTTAACATGTGGATGAAGTAAGGCTACATTTTTAAGGTGTCTGATACCTAATAGCAACTTCTAAGCAATTGTTACTATCTCTCCCCTTTGGGTTCAAGGGCCACTGTTAGCATTTCTTTTTTTATTTCTTATCTTGCTTCACTCCTACAAGTGCTTCATACTGATCACAGTATAGATCGTTAGCTTGTGTCTGTTGATTTGGCAATTGATTCTCCTAATAGTAAGTGACCAAGCCACATATGTTTGGCTAGCACTGGATTAATATTAAACTGGCATCTTTGCAGCAGAACTTGTCAGAGCCTTTAGCACCCTAAGGCACACTGTGAATATCTAATAATGGGACAGAGAATACTCTGTCTCTAACCTAGTTAACTTTGGAATAGTTTTCTATGAAGACCTGGCAGCATCTCAAGGATCTAGTATTCCTGTTCCACAGAACAAGTGCTGGAAATGCTAGTCTAGTGCAGATGCTTTCATTTACTGAATTCTTGAGAGGGCAAGTGTTATCCACATGCTCATGAGTAAAAGACATAAAACTAGAACCTAGATCTCTCCCCTTCCAGTTTGGTTTTATAATCGATCTACTGTTGATCCATTCAGGCAGTAATGTAGTTAAAACCCAGCTCTAGAGTTGGAATTACTGAGTTTAAATCCCAGGTCCACAATTTACTACTTGCATAACTTTGAGCAAAACAAGTGCTGTCTCTGTGTCTGTTTCTACACCTGTAAAGTCAGAATGCTGCACCGCCTACCCTGGGCTTGGTGTTAGAAGCAAATATATCGGTGTGTGCATGTAATCCAGGGCCTAGCATATAGTATGTGCTTGATTGATATTACCTGCATTTATCCTCTGACTTAAATTATTAAAAAACATTTATTTATTATCTAGTATTTATAGGTATGAGTCATACAAAACTAATACTTTATAGGTTTAATATTCCTCAAAGTGTGTTTAAAGGCATCTTGTCTACTTGAGTGGCTGTATATCCTCTATTCCATTCCTTATTTATGTTTTGGTCTTAGTTAATTCTTTACACAGATTCAACTGCTGATGGTCTGAAACACTGTCTGCTGTCTCTCAGGCTTGAGGTTATTCATATACTTTTCTTTGCATGATGTGTCCTTCCCCTGTCACCTGCCTGACAAGCACCTATTCACCCTTCAATGGTCACTTCAAGTATCACCTCCTCCGTGAAGCCCTCCCTGGCTGCCCCTGATTCACAGGCTCTTTTGCCCATTGTCCTGAGCTTCCCTTGAAGCTCACAAAAGTAATAGCTTTTTTTTTTTTCCTCCCACAGCCCATGTACTGCAGGACACAAATGTAGAGGAGATATTATCTTTGCTTTTCATGCTGCTTTGAGATACCATTCCTCTTCCCTGTCAAAAATCCATCAGAGTTCCACTAAAATACATGTCATCAGATTACATCACCCCTACCTCTCTTTGTGAAAATTATCAACAACAATCCTGTCATTTTTCTTCACTCATTAAAGAATTTGAGACTTGGTCACTATCTTTCTCTCCATCATTCCTCCTGATCATCATTTTTGTTGATTTCAGTAGAGCTGAAGATGGATCTAATGACCTGAGCCTTGGAATTACGTGTCTAGCCTCACTTTTACCTCTTCCTCACCTTCTACTCTGTTTTGAATCCACTTCAGTGAGGATTTTGTTCCCACCACTACAATGATACTGTAGTTTTCAGAGGGACCAGCAACCCCCAAGCTAGCAGAGCCATTGGTTCATTCAAATTCAATCCTCATCTTAGAATCTCAGGACACGGTTGACCACTCATCTTTCTTGAAACACATTCTTACTTGGCGCTTGGGAAACCACAGTCTTAATTTTGTCCTATCTTCTGAGAAAGCAGTCTGTTCTCTTCAGACTCCTTTGCTGTCTGCTCCTCCTCCACCACCTGTAAATACTGATGTTTTCTGATCTCAGCCCTTGCCCCTTGGCCCTTGTTTAACCACACACTCTTCCTAAGTAAGCAGTCCCATAATTTTAAATACCATATACGTGCCCATAACTCCCATATTTATATCTTCAGTCTTGACTGCTCCCCAAATTCCAGACTGGTATAACCAACTACCTACCTAAGAACTCATTGATCAGGTCAAAAACCTTGATTACCTTTTCTTAACTCCCATTTTCAATCAATTAGCAAGTCTCTCCAGTTACTTCCAACCTACATTGTGAACTTGACCACTTCTCAACAACTCCACCACTACCCCATCAGCTAAAGCTCTCATTGGACACTGCAATGTCCTCCATTCTTGCTCCCCTCCTCTTTATATTTTCTTTTTCTTATTATTTTTATTTATTTTTTACTTTTTAAAATTAAAGCATGGTGATTTACAATGTTGTGTAAAAGAAATTAAATGTCCATCAACAGATGAATGGTCAAACAAGGTGTGGCACGTATACACAATGGAATATTACTCGGCCATAAAAAAGAATGAAATAATGCCATTTGAAGCAAAATGGATGGACCTAGACGTTATCATACTAAGTGAAGTAAGCCAGACAGAGAAAGACAAATTATCATATGATATCACTTATATGTGGAATCTAAAAATATGATACAAATGAACTTATTTACAAAACAGAAACAGACCCACAGACATAGAAAGCAAACTTATGGTTACCAAAGGGGAAAGGGTCAGGGAGGATAAATTAGGAGTCTGAGATTAGCAGATATACACTACTATATATAAAAAAGATTAACAATGACCACCTACTGAATCACACAGGGAACTATATTCAATATCTTGTAATAACCTATAATGGAAAAGAATCTGAAAAAGAACATATATCTGAATCACTTTGTGTACATCTGAAACTAACACAACATTGTAAATCAACTATACTCTGTATTTTCATTTTAATACATGAATTAGATCATGTCACTCCCTTATTCAAAGCTCAAATAAACAACACTCAATCACACTATAAACAAAATTTAAGATCTGTTAATATACACAAGGTCCTATAGGGTTAGGACCCTGCCAGTATCTCCTTCATTTCACACCACATACCCCACTCAGCCTATTATGATTACTGGACTTATTGCTGTTCCCATAATTCACAAATATATTCCTGCCTAAGGACCTTATCACTGCCTGTTCTCTCTGTCTCCCCTTACTATTTACAAGTCCCTGATTCTCAAAAATTTCCTTCTCGAAGAAGCCATCCTTCCATAAGACAAGTAAACTGGTTCCCACCTCCCATTAGTCTCTATCTCTTTTCTCTCCATTATTTTTCTTCATGGCATTTATCTCCAAGTTCAATTACATTATTTATCCATTTGATTATTTATTTCCTATTCACTGTACTAACATAAATAAGTTATATGAAATACGGAGACTGTATCATTTGAACTATGTTAACGTTAACGAGTAGATTAGCTCATAGTGGGCTCTCAATAAATAATTGTTGAATAAAAAATAATAATAACTAACTGTGTGCCAATAATATCTACAATTCAGATTGTTAGCACTTACAGCATCTTATTGGGCATGACCATTCTAATGTTTTTGGTTTCTCATTTTGCTGTGAGGATGGGGGTTATGACTTATTTATCCCCAGTGCCTTCAAGAGTTTATGGCATGAATTAGATAATCAGTAAATATTTAATAGATGAAATTACATTTACTGATTGTTATGTTTTGTATCATTTGAGTCTCAGCAATGAGAGGTTCAGGGAAGTTTTTATTTCCACTTTGCAACAGAACACAAATACCAAGAAAAGAGAAATGTTTAACTCATAACCATATATAAAAGAGAGGGAAAGGGAGAGAATAGGAAATGCCAGAAGAAGCTGGAGGTATAGGTTGCAGCCAGATGGGGAAGCGCTTGGAAAAACATGCTTGGAAATTTGGACTTTATCCTGTAATATATTGCAAAACAGTTGCACAAATCAGCAGTATAACAATCACATTTGGTTTCTTATACTATGTAACAGTTCTGAGTCTAAACCCTCCATTTATGACATCTAAACAATCCACTCAACTGAAGAATTGGCAAATTTCTCATCAGTTCTGGGCTGTGTGGCTGGCCAAGTACTTCCCTAATTTAATTCACAGGCAACTCCTAAGGGTTTCCATCTGCACAAGGTCTAAAAAATTAAATCATCCCAGAATATCCTCTTTTTATAAACATCTAACTTATTATTTACTTATTTTTCCATTTATCCAACCCCACATCCATTTATCTGATTATTCATATTTATTGAGCACCTATCATATACCAGGAATTGTGCTAGAAGTCGTGTGAAGTTTAAAAAATAAGTTTATATATAGAAATATATTTTAATAAATAGGTGAATATTTCAGAGAGTTAGAAATCTTTATTCATTAGTCATAGCCGTTGCTCATATGGCATATTACAATTTGTAAAGATTTTTAAATATAATTGACTCATTCATTATATGAAATTTATGGAATGCTTACTATGAGCTAAGCGCTAGGTATATAAAGATACGTAAACACCTCCTGCCTTCTAGGAGCAGGCTGATCTGTGTCAGTGTGTACGTGGGATGCTGGGGGGCATAGGACAAGGAAAGGGCAGATGTTAGGGTGCAGCATTCACAACAGCCTCAGGTGGGAGTAATCTTCACCATCACCCATGCTTTACAGAGGAGGAAAGTGCGAGTCTGGTTTAGCAGGAAGCCAAAGATGACTCTTCACAGATGGCAACACCAGAATATGAATACGATTTATCAACTCCCAAGTCTTAGTCCTCTTCTTCTCCCCTTCCCTTTCCTTTCCAAATAATTCAATCCTAAAGCTATGAGGTGGAACAGATGAGCACTGGCATCTAGACCCAGCTGGGGAGAGGCACGAGGGTCCAGAACAGAGCTTTGGAGCCCTGACTTATCTCCGTTCCATGTTGTCTGAAGCCTCAGCAAAGAACAATGAAGGCTGGAGATGATGATTCAGGAGCTGAAGGCCAGACTCAGCTGAAGAGTTACTCACCTCTAAAGGACATTATTGAGACATTGGAAGTGAGCGCTTGTTGTCAGCTGGCGTGTCACCTGTGGATTTCAGACAGAATACCGACACATGGCCACTTGGTATGGTCTCTCTGATTCCCCAGGGCATGGAGACGGAGTTCCAAGAGTGAGCAGTTCCAAACGGGCCGGCAGGAAGCTACACTGCTTTTTGTGACCTGACTTTGGAAGCTACATTGTATCAGTCCCTTCATAGTCACAGGCCCACTCATATCAAGGAAAGAGAACACATATCCCGCCTGGCAGGAGGAAGATAGTCAAGAGCACACTGTAAGAACAGCCAGGCAGAGAAAGACAAAGGTGATACCACGTAAGTGTAGAATCTAAAAAAAACGATACAAATGAACTTATTTACAAAAACGATAGACCCACAGAGATAGGAAACAAACTTATAGTTACCAAAAGGGGAAATGTGTGGAGGACGGCTAGATTAGGAGTTTGGGAGTAACAGATACAAAACTACTATATATAAAATAGATAAACAAGGACCTACCATAGAGCACAGAGGGAAAAAAAATTAAAAAAGGACAGCGTGTAAGGTGGAAGATCTCTGTGGAGCCATCTTGTAGAACGCAGGCTGTCACAGATGCAGTGAGAAGAACACAGCGTCAATTCTGAGATACTCCTGCTAAAAATGTGCGATGTGAAACTAAATATGAGGCATATTAGACAAAGCCAAATTGAGGCAGATTGTAAAAATCACTGGCCTGCAGTCTTCAAAAGCGTCAAGAGCATGAACTTTCAGGAAAAAATGAATTATTCTGGGGGTAACATGTGATTCTGAATTATACCCTTTCACCATAAAGGAACATTATTGGGACATTTGGAAAACTTCAATGGAATCTGAAGGCTAGATGATAATAATGTATCAAGGTTACTTTCTCGAATTTGATGATGTTATTATGGTTATGTAGAAGAATATTCTTGTTGAGAGAAAATAAATACTACAGTATTGAAGGGGAATAGTGCCTCAGGTCAATAGTATTTCCTCAAAGTTCTTTCTTCCACATTTATAATTCTTCTGCAAGTTCAAGACTTCTTTTATTAAAAAATTCATTCTCCTTTTTTGATTAACCGAAACAACAGCTGGATGCCCAAGGCCATTTCCACCAAAACCATCAAGGAATAGATTCTATTTTTCCTCAAACCAACTGGAAATACATACCAAACCTCCACTTCCCTTTGAATATGCAAGGACCAAGGAGAAGGGAAAAATTAAATGAAAACCTTAATGTGCATGTTTCCTATCATATTTTTTGTTTTTTTCTTTAGAGTTTTTTTGTTGGTGTGTCTTTTTACTTGGAAGAGAACTAGTGGCTGTCTTGTGCTCCTATAAGAAAGAACAAAACCTGATTCCTAAATAATTCATGCTTTGTATTGACTAAGATCACAGCAGGTAGTTCAGAATAATCAATCCATAATGTGCCATAATGAGGTTTTGCTGAAGGATACATGTAGAGTCAGGAATTTTCAGCAATCTCTCTATTTGTGTGATTCTCTATTTAGAAGTTCTGCTATTCAAGTCAAGATTATGTTTAGATTTTTCCAACTCAAGAATATTACCTTATTACTATGGATAAATCTGGTCCTTAATTGTTCATTAAATTATTCTTATAATTCCACAAAATCTACTAATCTTTAAAAAAGAAAAAAATATCATAAAGAACCAAAGACAGTTTGAAAAAAATAAACAATGATTTTTAAATTTTCCATTCTGACACAATAACTTTTCAATTCCAGTCTGCATTAAACATTTTAGAAGTTGTAGAGTATCACAGCATTTCTTACTTTTATTTTTTCACCTAATGTTGTATCACAAACTATTATCCATATTGTATATTGTTGCCATAACTGTCATTTTTAGTAATAACTCATCTCCCCACTGCAGACTGGTTTGCCCAGACTTCTCTCCCAATACAAACCTTACTCCTAATTCAAACCTTTCCTTCCCAAATCACCTCCAACTTCCCTAAAGCTGTCTCTCCCTCCTCTAAACATTTGCAACATTTAATGTATCTATTCCAGTCGACACTTGTCATATATTACTGGTGTTGGGAGATCTTTTTCTCTCCATCTAGAGCTCTGCTGTCCAATCTAGTTCCTCCTAACTTCATAGGGCTATATACATTTCAAATTAAATTTAAAGTAAAAAGCCTGTTCCTCATGTGTAGTCACCAGATTTCCACTGCTCAATAGCATGTGTGACTAGTGCCTACGATTTTAGAGAGTGTAGATTAAGAACAGCTCCATCATCACAGACATTTCTAACAGACAGAGCTGCTCTCGATTGTGAGCACCTCAAAGGCACATCTTTTAAAATGTCAGTCCTGCATTTCCAGGTGCAGATAAAGGTGTATGGAAAGGACATTCTCATTCAAAGGGGAAACGGGTACAAACACTTTTGAGAATAATCTGGTAATATTTAGTAAATTTAAAAATATACAAACTTCACAATTTCCACTTTTCCACGTTTATGTATATACTCTAGAAAAAACTCATACTCATAGGCATAAAATGACATGTGCCAAAAGTTCACTGCCGCTTTGCTTATAAAAGCAATAAGTTAAGAATAAAATCTAAATATCCATCAATGAGGATATGAATGAATAAAATAAAGAATATTCATGTGAGAGAAAACTATACAAAACTTAAATAAAAGAATCATTCTTTGTATCAGCCTAGAAGATAGAAAAACACATATGTATATATATAATAATGGGAAAAAATGTATGCATTGATATGCCACATTATAAACACGAAAACATAGGCAAACAACACTATATATTATGTACATGCACATACAGTGTTGTGACAATATAAAGACAAGGACGGGGAGAACATGCAATAAACTCATAATCCGCTGCTGCTGGTCAAGGTGACGGTGAGAGGAATGAAACTGGGAAAAAGAATTAAGGGATGTAAATGGTATTTGTTAAAGTAATTATCAGTATTATTTATATTAAACATTTTTAAATATAAAGTGACTGTAGAGTCATGGGTATGAAATGTACAATGTGGTGAATATAATCAATAATTTTATAATATTTTTGTATGGTGACAGATGGTAACTAGACTTCTTATTGCAGTGATTATTTTGAAGTGTATAGAAATATTGAGTCACCATGTCATGTAACAGGAACTAATATAGTGTTGTATGTCAATTCTACTTCAAAAACAAACAAACAAAAAACTCATAGAAAAGGAGATCAGATTTGTGATTACCAGAGGCAGGGGGAGGGGGAAGGAGAGGGGGATTTGGATGAAGGCAGTCAAAATTCCAGTTATAAGATAAATAAGTACTAGGTATTTATTTATGTAATGTATGACATGATAAATATAATTAACACTGCTGTATGTTATATATGAAAGAGACTAAATCCTAAGAGTACTCATCACATGGAAAAAATATCTCATTTTTCTATTTCTTTAATTTTGTCTCTATATAAGATGACAGATGTTCACTAAACTTATTTTGGTCTTCATTTCGTGATGTATGTAAGTCAAATCATTATGCGGTACACTTTAAATGTATACACGTGCTGTACATCAATTATAACTCAATAAAGCTGGAAGAAAAAAGTAAAGCGACTATGAAAAAATGTTATTATTTATTAATTAGGGATGGTGAGCAGTTAGATATCCTTTCATGATAAAAATATTCAACAAACTAGAAATAGAAGGAAATTTACTCAACTTGCTAAATGCTATCTAAGAAAAACCCATGGCTAATATCGTATTTGATGGTGAGAGACTGCATATTTTCCCCTTAAGATCAGAAACAAGACAAAAATAAATGTGTCTGCTTTCATCACTTCTATCCCACATCATAATAGAGGTTATAGCCAGGGTAATTAGTCAAAAATATGAAAAGTATGACACCCAAATTGGAAAGTAAAAAGTAAAACTATCTCTGTTTACAGATGACATAATCTTGCATATGGGAAATCCTACAAAATTTCTTTTTTTTTCTTTTAATCTTTATTGGAGTATAATTGCTTCACAATACTGTGTTAGCTTCTGTTGTACAACAAAGTGAATCAGCCATATGCATACATATATCTCCGTATCCCCTCCCTCCCAAGCCTCCCTCCCAAGCCTCCCTCCCACCCTCCCTATCCCACCCCTCTAGGTGGTCACAAAACACAGAGCTGATCTCCCTGTGCTGTGCTGCTGCTTCCCACTAGCTATCTATTTTACATTCGTTGTGTATATATGTCGATGCTACTCTCACTTTGCCCCAGCTTCCCCCTCCCCTGCCATGTCCTCAAGTCCATTCTCTACATCTACGTCTTTATTCCTGCCCTGCCACTAGGTTCATCAGTACCATTTTTTTAAATTATTTTTAGATTCCATATATATGTGTTAGCAAAATTAGTAAATGAGATTACAAAAGCTGCAGGATACAAGGTCAGTATACATACATTAATCATATTTCTACACATCAACAACAATTATTGCAAAAATAAAATTAAGAAAACAACTCAATTCACAATAGCATAAAAAAGAATAAAACACTTAGGTACAGAATTAACATTAGATGCAAGACTTGGGTACGGACAACTACAAAAAATTATTGAAAGAAAATAAAGAATATTTAAATCAATGGAAGAACATCCATTGTCATGGGATGGAAGACAATATCGTTAATAAGGCAACACTCCCAAATTGGTCTACATATTCAATGCAATTCCTATCAAAATCCCAGCTGCCTTTTTTTTTCCTGCAGAAATTGACACATCCATCCTGAAATTCACATGAAATTGCAAGATGATAAGAATAGAGAAAGCAAACTTTCCCACCCACCCCTTACTGGAAAATAACTTTATTGAGATTCTACCAGCTGTACAAATCTGTTCTGACATTAGGCCCCTTCTTCCTTTGCCATTCGGTCCTTCTTAAGTGGTCCCATGAACGTTTTCTTCTCTTCCACAGTCTGGAAGCAGCCATGGCCAAATTTGGCGGTGGTGTCTATAAACTTGCGGTCAGTCTTCTCCAGGGCCCTCCATTTGGTCTGTGCCAGCAACTACTAGCGCAGGGTGAGCACTCGCTTCTCGGTTCCCACCATGCAGCCTTTGAGCATGATAAACTAATTGGTCACTTCACTGTAGTGGACGAAGCCACCCTGGGAAGGTGCAAGGCCACTGGGTCAGCACAGATCCAGCATGGGGCTGGAGACAGGTCTGACAACACATGAGCCACTCCCACCCCCCGCACCCCCAGATTCTGGTGGTCCCAGCCACCCGACCAGAGCTGTTCTCAGAAGGAAGACAGCAAGGAACACTTCCACAGTCTGACTCTGACACGAGGCCCCGCAATCATTCAGGAACCTCATTACTGAAAGGGAAAACAAACTTAAAAATAAAGTTGGAGAATTAACCATTTCTAATGAAGTGTAGGCTTAGAATAAATATATAGTTCAATGGAATGAAATTGAGAATCCAGAACTAAATCTTTACATTTATACTCAATTGATTCTCAACAAAGGTGCAGAAAAATTTAATGGAGAAAGAACAGTCTTTTCAACAGTTGGTTCTAGGACACACGCAAAGGAATAAAGTGAGACTCCTACCTCACAACATACACAAAAATTAATGCGAAATTTAGTATAACCCCAAATGAAAGAGCAACAACCATAGAATTATTAAAACAAAACAAAAGTGTAACTCCTCATGACTTTGTTAAGCTAATTGTTTAGATACTACACCAAAAGCAAGAGCATTAAATGAAAAAAATAAATTGCGTATCATCAAAATTAAAAACTTTTGTGATGCAAACAATACCATCAAAAAGTGAAAAGGTAACCCACAGAATGGGAGAAAATATTTACAAATCATGTCTGATAAGGGACTCTTAGGTAGAATATATATATAAAAAAAATTCCTATAGCTCAATAAGAATAAGACAAGAATTTAGAAATGGGAATGAATATGAATAGTTATTTTTCCAAAGAATATATCAGATATCCAATAACTACATGAAAATATTATGTAAATTATGTTACCTAAAAATGAATAAACAGAAACCTCAGTTAAAAGAGTGAAGCGGCCAGAAGGGGGAGCTCTCATGTACTATTGACAATGATAGCACAGCTCAACCGGAAGAAGAAAGATTTCCTTCTCTTGCCTGGCAAGAGCTCAGCCAATGAGAGACTGTCACAACTTAGCCAATGAAAAGCCATTATATTTCAAATTCTCAATTCTTCCAATATACTCTGTTTGCTATAGGCCTCCCAACTTTATTTTTCCCTCCTTTTTTTTTTTTTTTTTTTACTTTTTATATTTTGGCCATACCATGAGGCATGCGGGATCTTAGTTCTCCAACCAGGGAGCGAACCCGTGCCCCCTGCAGTGGAAGCGTGGAGTATTAACCACTGGACCACCAGTGAAGTCCCCCTTTTTCCCTCTTTTAATGAGTTTTCCTCTCCTTGTTGCAGAGGACTTGCATGTGGCTCATGATTGTTGTAGATCCCATGTGGCAATTCTTTGCCAATCCTGAATAAACCCATTTTTGCTTGAGAAATAACTGGCAGTGTTTTTGTTCTACATCAACAGTTACTGAAGATGCAAATCAAAACAATAGATACCACTTCCACCAACTGGCTAACTATAGACAAAAAGACATGTTATCGAGTGTTGGTAAGGATGTGGAAGAACTGGAATCCTCATGCATTGCTGCTGGGAATGTAAAATGGTGCAGCCACTTTGAAAAATATTTGGCAGTTCTTCAAAATGTTATACATAGGTACTATATGACCCAGCAATTCCCTCCTGGGTATAGACCCAAGAGAAGAAAACAAATGTCTACATAAAACCTTGCACCCACTGTTTATAGTAACATTATTTATAATAGTCAGAAAGTAGAAACAACCCAAATGTCCATCAACTGATAAATAGGTAAATAAAATGTGGTATATTCATTTAGTGAAATATTATTTGGCAATAACAAGAAATAACACACTAATACATGCTATAACATAGATGAACCTTGAAAAAATTATGCTAAGTGAAAGCAGTCACAAAATACCACATATTGGAATATTCCATTTCTACAAAATGCCCAAATCTATAAAGACAGAAAGTAGATGAATGGTTGCCTAGGGCTGAGGAGGAGGAAATGGGAAATGACTGTAAATGGGTGTGGAATGTGTTTTAGAAGGGACAGAAACGTTCCAAAATTAGATTGTGGTAATGGTTGCAGAGCGCTGTGTATATACTAACACATGTTGAATGATATACTTTAAATAGGTGAATTGTATAATATATAAATTATAATTCAATAAAACTGTTTTTAAAAAGTTGTAATAAGTGGCGAAAATGGATCATAGATCTTAATGAAAAGTGACAGATAAGCAGTACAATCTCATTAACAATACAGTACAGACTTAGTCATTAAGAATAAATTAACCAAATGCAACAGTCTGGCAAACTTCTAACACCTTGACATTCTTTCATCCCTCAAGTTTCGTTTAACTCAAGTCCCGCTTCCCCCATGAAGTCTCCAGTTGCTTGTCCCTGCAGAGATAATTTTTCTTCCCATGTTGCCTAAGACTCATCTTTTACATACTCAAAGCATCGTACCCCATATTGATCTGTCTATCTCCCCACTAGGTGGGACTCAATCTTTCCACATGCAGTTCTGGTTCACTTGTATCCACCAAAAACATAGTAGTTTCTTAGTAAATGGTTGTGCAATAATGGGCCACTAGTGGTAGAAAATTTGTGTTCAATCAGCTACAACTAGACAGAAGATAGGCTTTGCTTCATGTACACAATGTTTAGTAAAATAAACTATGTTGAAATCATTTCTACATAAAATCCAGATTCCTAGACTTTTGAAAATTTGCAGAAAATCAGGCCTCTATTTCTGCGTGTTAACACTCAACTGAATGTTCACTGTTATCGCCACAATGTTATGACCCCCACCACTCCTGTCTACACACCTGGCCATTTAAATGTATTTATAGTTCCTGTCTGGACTATGCACGCATTTAATTATGTGATTTCTGTATTAACCAGTCAAGTATTAATCAGCTTTCAGTGGAGAAGTAATTCTGTTTTATTTTACTGAAATGACCTCAGAACTAAGACTGGCATTAGAATGGGCCCAGAGTTCCCCGATGACCTACAATTGGGATAAGCGGATGACTCGTCAGAACACGCATACCTTCCTTTATGCATGCCAATATCACGGCAGTAAGGGGTACCTTCCACTGTGGTTACCAAATAATGTTGTAAATAATTTAGCTTATTTTTTTCACCTTAGTAAAATTCCCGTAAAGTGTTTTGGTATTTGGTTTTGGTTTGTGTGTGTTTGTTTCAATGCTCTGTGGGTTCTGCTGGGAAGTCCAGAAAATTTTCCCCAGGAGGTGGACTCCCTCTAAGACCATTCTCCATTCACCAGTTCCTGTTCTTCAAGCTGACTCATTCCCTTACTGCCACTGCACCTGTGATTCAACCACCTTGAATGAAGAAAGATAAGAACATTAATCTCCTTAGTTCAGTCTCCCAAGGCAATAGTAATAAAAACAAAAATAAACAAATGGGACCTAATCAAACATACAAGCTTTTGCACAGTAAAAGAAACCATAGACAAAATGAAAAGACAACTTACAGAATGGGAGAAAATATGTGCAAACAATGTGACTGACAAGGGCCTACCTTCCAAAATATACAAACAGCTCATACAACTCAACACCAAAAATTCAAACAACCCAATCGAAAAATGGGCAGAAGACCTAAATAGACATTTCTTCAAAGAAAAATTACAGATAGCCAATAGGCACATGAAAAGATGCTCAACATCACTAATTATTAGAGAAATGCAAATCAAAACTACAATGAGGTACCACCTCACACCAGTCAGAATGGCCATCATTAAAAAGTCTACAAATAACAAATGCTAGAGAGGGTATGGAGAAAAGGGAACCCTTCTACACTGTTGATGGGAATGTAAGTTGGTGTAGCCACTGTGGAGAACAGTATGGAGGTTCCACAGAAAACTAAAAATAGAGTTGCCATATGATCCAGCAATCCCACTCCTGGGCATATATCCAGACAAAACTATAATTCAAAAAGATACACATACTCCTATGTCCATAGCAGCACTATTCGTAATAGCCAAGAGATGGAAACAACTTAAATGTCCATTGACAGATGAATGGATAAAGAAGATATGGTACATATATACAATGGAATACTACACAGCTATAAAAAAGAATGAAATAATGCCATTTGCAGCAACATGGATGCAACTAGAGATTATCATGCTAAGTGAAGTAAGTCAGAAAGAGAAAGACAAATACCATATGATATCACTTATATGTGGAATCTAAAATATGACACAAATGAACATATCTATGAAACAGAAAGAATCATGGACATAGAGAACAGACTGGTGGTTGCCAAGGGGGAGGAGGTTGGGAGAGGGATGGAGTGGGAGGTTGAGGTTAGCAGAAATAAGCTTTTATATATAGAATGGATAAACAACTAGGTCCTACTGTATAGCACAGAGAACCATATTCAATATCCTATGATAAACCATAATGGAAAATAATATATAGAAAAGAATATATATATATACACACACACACACACAAATATATGTATATATGTATATATAAGTAAATCATTTTGCTATACATCAGTAATTAACACAACATATAAATTAAACTCCATTTAAAAAAATAAAAAGAAATAAAAAGAAAAGTCATCCTATTCAGTCCTATAGCTTCAAGTACTATGTGAAATATTTGATGACTTCTATCACTGATGACTACTAAGTATACATCTTCCACCTGGACCTCCTCCCCAAACTTTGATCTACTGGATATCTTGAACTTGAGCTCTTGATATCCCCCCAAGCCAACTCCTCCTGTAACCTTCCCCATCTCACTGATAGCAACTCCATTCTTCCACTGCTCCGGCAAAAGCTTTGGAGTCACCCTTGATCTTCTCTTGTTCTCACTCCCCAGATTTTGTTCATCAGCAAATCCTGTTGGCTTTACCTTTAAATATATCCAAATTTGATCATGTTTCCCACTTCCACTCCCACCTCCTGGCCCAAGTCAGCCTTATCTCTTAACTGAAACATTGGAAAAGCCTCCACACTGGTCTTTCTGCCTCTGTCCCTGCCACTGCTCCTCACATCTCTTTCAGTGTATCCTCAGAACAGCAACCTGAGTGATTCTCAGGTTATATGAAATATGTCACATCTGACTCCTCCTGTGCCGGCTTCCCTGTTTCCCTCAAACTACAAGCCAACAGCCTTAAAGTGGCCTTGTAGACCATAGATGACCCAAACTTCTGTCCCCTCTCTGGTCTCTTCCCTTGTTATATTATACCCTCTACTCCAGCCACTGGCCTCCTTGCGGTCCATGAAAACCATGGAATGTTCTTTCCTGAGATGTCTGCATGCTCTTCCTTCCCCTCTTTCCTCAGATTTCACTTTCTCTACGAGGCCTCTATGGACACCCTCTTTACAGTTTTTCTCCTGGTAATTCTGATCCTCTTACCTAATTTATTTTTGGCTTAACAGTTATCTCTGTCTCTATATTTTGTAACATATATGCACACACACCACACACACATATATATCAGATACATATATATATATATATGTAGTTTTATTTCTATTTGGGAAATTATATGTAAACATTTGTATTTTTATGTATATTTTATAAATTATATAGGAATGCATTTTATATATTTTACTTTTTCATATATTTTGCTATACATGTTATTTATTCCCCATGTCCATTGTCTGTTCCACCCTCCCAGAATATATAAGCACCATGAGGGCAGAAATGTCTGTTGGTTGTGTTTCCTGCTGAATTCCCAAAACAGAGAACAGGAGCTGGCACCTGAGAAGGTGCTCAAGGAATCGAATTAGTTGCTCTGTTCAAACCCCATTGACCAGAGCTCAGTCGCATGCACCCCAATCTAACTGCAGGGGATGCTGGGAAACACAGAGGGGCAGAGAGAGAGGTACTGAACTCCAGCCATCTCTGCCGTGTCCAGGATATAAGTATAAGCAGTACTAGTACAGCTCCTGTCTCTAACCTTCAGACCCATACTGCACACGGCATGTGCAATGCTATGGTGCAATGCCCTTTTTTGCATTCTAGTTCATTCCTTCCAGTAGCAGGCACTTTTCTATCTTCTGTTTTCACTTCTCTGGGAAGTTATCTAAGGCTAGGCCTGCATTTGTCACTTTCGTTCCTCACTTGTAGCAACCTCCCAGCCAGAGAGGCAGAACTGGTAACCAAAGCCAGAGGAGACAGCATTTCCTTTCTCCTTTGTGTGGGAAAGTACCACTTCTTTCTTTAAATAAAGGCAAATTCATTTCTTATTAGGAATATGGCAGCTCCCCAAGTCTTCCCACAAAAGAACCCTCTTTGCAATGCTCTCTGTGCTCCCTCCCACCTCAGAACTCCCTCAAGCTCGAAACTACCTTTGTCAACTTCCTGGCTTTAAAATAATTGACTTGCCTAAGGCACACTGAACTTGAAATTCACCTGTGGGGCAGAGTACAGAAACTAAGAGGCCAAAGTCACCAAAATGATAAAGCGTTCCCATACAAAGTGCTGAAAGGAGAAGGGAAAATTTTCATATTCTCTGAACACATTTATTAGATTCCAGTAATTCCAAATTCCAAGAGAGCAGGGGACCACTTCCCTGTTGTCACCCAAAGAGCCTAGTGCAATGCCTGGCACAGAGTAGGAGCATGATACGTATTTGTTATATGATTGAAATGAACGCTGGTCTCTGTCTTTGGTTCTAGAAATGCAGCCATATTTATCTATGATTGAGCTTCACAGATAAATATTATCATCCTATTCTGCAGATAAGAAAATGGGGATTCACAGAGTCATTGGCCCAAAGTTCCACAGATAGTAAGGGATAAGCTGGGAATGGGACCAGGTCTTTCTTACTCTGTCCGTGACATCCCACTGCCTGGTAAGTTAGTGTGAGCTCGTGGCTAATGCCCAGGAGAATAGCTCTGTGCTAATGCAATCTCTCAGCGTGGGTAAAGCCCTAGGATGCCTTCATACCGGGGAAGGAAAGAAGGGCTTGCAAATCCTCTTCCTGCTTTCTTAGAAAAAGAGAGGAAGGCACCCATGTGATTTCTTCCCACATCACCATGTGAGCCTCACAGCCACAGCCCTGTATCTGCTCATCGACAGAGAGATTAATGATGATTGTCGTAATCAATGCAGTCAGCTTCGCTCTAGCATGTACTGCACACCAACCATTATGATTTTCAGTCCTTTGTCTCGGTTTGTCTTTCACCTTAATCCTCTGTGAAGGGTGCTACTATCATTTCTAGTTTTTAGTTGCAGTTAAGTCACTTCCTCTAGGTCATACATCAAGGTGTCCAGGCAGGAACTTCAATCCAGATCTGTCTGACTGTAGAGGGTGAGGTGGTAACCTTGATGGTGGACACCATCTCACAGGGACAGACCCACGTGCAAAGAAACAAACACACACACACTCGTGCAGAGATACCAACCCCCAACCCTTGGGGGTTGTGTGGGCAGAGTTCTGAGGGTCCTGCAGGTTAGGGAAGAAGACTCACTGGTTCTTATTCCCTGTCTCACTCCCAGGAGAGTGGCTGGCTTAGGGACATCCAGGGGTACGGCAGGGAAAGAAGAGCATCGTCAAGCAAAGAAGGAAGTCCTACCTTGCGAGTTGGCTCCAAGCCACTCCTCAACTGACCCATAATGTGCAGAGAATCCTATAAAAGCATTTCTTATTAATGCCCCCATTTTCTCCCTCTTCCATTTGTTCCACTGCTTTTCCAGTGAAGAGGAACTGAGATTTACTGGACATCTATCTTGTGGCTGAAGCTTTACATGCAGGAACTCTTTAAAGAACCTTTAGGACTATGTATGATTATACACATTTTAGAGATGGAGGAACTAACATTCCAAGAACTGACTGAACAGGAATCACACAGCTACTTAATGGCACAAGATTGTGTGACTCTGGAGCCAGTGACCTTCCTGTCACACTTTGTAAAAGTTGCTCTCTTTCTTACAAACTAAGAATGACTAAAATAGATTGAGAACCGCTGTTTTGCAGCACTATTCTAAGCTCCCGATCTGAAGAATTGCATCCCATTCTCACAAAACCCTCTGAGGTAGTTCCTAGTATTTTATAAAGGTTGATGGTGAGGAGCACGTTGCTGAAGTAGCTTAGCAAACATGCAGCTGGAAAGTTGCACAGCCAGAGTTCAAACCCAGGCGGCTGACTCCAGCACCCGGGCTCTCATGTGTTACCTCGTGCTCCCTCCAGAATTCCAGGCGTGCTGTATAACTAGCCCAATAGTCTGCTGAGCAAAGAAACTAGTTCAAAGGAACTTTTGCCTCCTTTCTCCCTGGACATCAAAGGAACCATTTCTCCGGAGAAAAAACAATTATGTCATTACAAAAATGTATGTGTGTCCATTACTGTTTTTGCATGCAGGACTGCCAAATGAAATACAACTCTGAACAAAAGCTATGCTAAAACAATGGTCTCTTTGGAGGGTAAATAGAAGGCAGAATTGTTGTACAGTGTCAAAGATTTTATTGGTTCTCACTGTTTTCCTTTGCCTTGATTATTTTGCTATGTATATATGAGTTTTTGGTTATAGCAAACCAGGAATTATTCTAGGATAGTCTTTGTTGTCTAGATAACCTGTTGACTGTATGTTTCGCTCTTTGTTCAGCTCTGTGAACGATGTCCATTTTTTAAAATTCTTATTGATAGTAAATTGAATTGTGAAGGTTCTGTTTTTACATGTTATGACAATCCCCTCTTATTATCTAGATTACCTAGGACCATTCTAGAAAATATGCAAAAGAGAAATGCCTCCAAGAACAGAATCCAAAGAGGGGTCAGCTCTGAGCTTGCCAAATAGAGGGGATGTTACCAGTAGGTCTATTCAAGTAAATCTTGTCCAAAAGAGCCAAGCCAAAATCAAGACAGAGAGACAAAGTCAAACATCATGGAACAAATAAGAACAAAATAAGGACAAAATTTAAGTAAAAAATTTTTAAATGTAAAAGAAATCATATTTTTTTATTTAAACATTTTAATAAGAACAAAATTTGAATACCAAATATTATAAGGCCAAGGACACGTACCAAAGAGATAATCAGAGAACAGACAGTAGGGCAGGCAGAAGAAGGATGGTTCAAAACAGGCTGTTGAATACCGAGGTTCCTTTGAGAACCACAGACAGGGCTGAATTCAACCTATGAAGCTGAATCGTTCAAAAAGTACCAAGGGCACTTGATGGGCAGCACAGTTTGTCTTGGGTGAGGGACTGCCTGATGCTGGGAGAAATTCAGCTTATGCCACTTGGAACAAAAGCCATCTTAGCAGCTTCTCTTGGGAGTGACACAGCTTAGCGTGATCCTGGAGGAAAGAGATGGGGTTAGGGGGTGGGGTGGGGAAAGCAGCAGGGAGAAGAAAGTAGAGGAAGATGGGTTTGATCAGACCCTGCCTTCCTGGTATATATAAACCTGACTCTTGACCACTGAAAGGAACTAAGCCCTCTGTGGCCTTGACCTCCTAATGAACCTAACAGCCTCCGCTATGCTGAGACAAGTTTTCTCCCATAGCAGAAAAAAATCACCTTTCCTACCCCTGCCATCTGAGAGTCTTCACCACACACAGCCAAATATCCTTCCCCTCTTGGCCTGACAAAGGAGAGGAACTTGCACACAAGGAGGACTTGTAATCACTGGTAGATAAGAACTGGTACATTTTTGTTAATCATGTCTCTGGCCTGGACAAGCCTATTTACAAGTTACAATTCCTAAGTTAATAATTACTGAAAAAATACAATGCCCTTCCCAACTCTATGATTCAATCAATGGTCATGCTGATAAGAAATATCACTAGTTTAAAAAAAATTGCTTACATTACTGATATAAGAGAGTTTAGTAGTTATGAGCACTGGCTCTGGAAGAAAATGACCAGGTGATAAACTCCCATTCAGCCATGCACATGCTATGTGACTCTGGAAAATAACTTTTCCTTTCTCAGTCCAAGATTCTACCTCTGTGTAACTAGGGAATAGTATCTATATCAGAGACCTGTGTTGAAGAGTAAAATATGTAAAAGATATATAGGCAAAGTATTTAGCAAGTTGTCTGACATATTAAGCCTTGAATAAATGATAAGAGGTCTTCATATTATAAGACCAGTTTTGAAAATATTACTAAAGACACTTTGCTATTGTTTTCCTAGTTGATGGTGATGATGATGTTCGGGGTTTTTTGGTTGTTGTTGTTGTTCCCTTCAGTCCATTACTGGAATAAAACTATATCCTAAGGTAGGAAAAAATGGTAAAATCATATACAGTGCTTACTGTGAGTCAGGAAGGGGTTACAGTGATGTCACAGCCCAAAGACCCAAACCGTGAAAAAAAAAAAAAGCATCAGTATCTTTCTCAAAAGTTGGAAGTCATTTAAATAAGACTCCATCTGAATATGAATATTTGTCTCACGGAGCTATAGAAAGTTCATTTACATATCACTCTATGTAAAGCATGATAACTCAAAAAGGTATACAATATTAGCTACTTTTTTGTTGCCTTTCATTTTTAAAAGTGTCCAGTTTGTACAATAATTGCATGGTCACATAAATTATGGTCTTTTTTTACACATAAGTTGTTTCATGTTGGAATATGTTGTGAAATAGCTAAATGAAGCTGAAGTAAACCTTCAGCACCAAGGAAAGGCCACGATTCTATCTCAGCAACAAATTTGGTTCTGAGTTTCCTAGTGGCCAAGGCAAAAATAGTACATGATCAGTTATGTGATCCTCATTTCTAGAAAGGAAAGAGATATTGAGTGTTTGATAAAAGTAATTTTGTACTTGGAAACTCCTGTAGGAGACAGAGAATAATTAAGTGGATAACGAAAAATGTGGCAGGTCTGAAGCATTATTGGTGAATTTGGGTATTCTGCTCAACTCTGCTGCTGATTTTTGGCATATATGAAAATGTTTGGTAAATTGAAGGGACAGACTATGGAAATCTGCATCTATAACATTCCCTGGGGTTCAGACATATATAAAAATATCAAGGAAGTTGTTCCATGGCCTTATAAAAGTCAATATGCAACATTGTGAGTAAAATAAAGATTCATCCTAAGAAAAAATGAAATGGTAAATTTAACTCAGAAAGGAAAAATAAATAAGTAAATAGCCTTCATTTAGAGATAACCATGGATTTCTCAGGGCCACATGTTGGCTATCTATTCCTAAATCTGAATCTACACAGGTTTCTGTAATGTGATGCCTGGATACTTGTAAGAGAGATGTTGTAGGTAAAATCGAAAAACCCAACTTATACATCTATCCATGGAATACAATTCAGCAATTTAAACAAATGAACTAGATTTAAGTGGACCAACACAGACCTTTAAAAAAAAACATCATGTTGAATGAAATCTCAGCTAATTACAAAAAGTTGAATATTGTATGATAATATTTGTAAAAAAATTTTAAAACGTCAGCATATGGTTTATGTATTCAAGGTACAAATATTTGGTTGGTAAGTTATACATCAAATTCATCCTAACAGTTGTCTCTTGGGAAGGAGTGGGTGATCTGGAATGGGACTAAGCAGTGAGCTTCAACTTGACAGTGATATTATTGTATTAATGACAATTTATGAAACAAATATTATAAAATGTTAATACTTGTTAATTGCAAATGGCAGGTATACAGATGGTTGTTAAATTGTTCTCTTTTTGCTTCTGTATCTTTCAATTTTCACCTTTTCAAAGAATAAAATCATACCTGTTTGACAAGTAAGTTCCTATTGAGAGCCAAGCACAGCTGCTCTGGTACCCCTGTTACACCATAAACCCCAGATCATGGAGGCCTTCCTCCACCTGCCGTGGGCTACACAGACTTGGCATCCGCAGGTCTGAAGCAGTCCCAGAGGGGACCTCGGTGCCTGGAAGAGTGAGGGAAACACCATGGAAATGAGGGTTTTCTGAGCCTTCGTCTGACTCTCCACTGAGGAGCCCAGAAATAATTCAGGACAATTTGAAGCAGTCTGGGTTCCTGTGGTCACTGCTCAAGATCAAGAACTTTTCTGGAAGTTTCCTTTTGTAGAATCTATAGAATAACAGGTAAGGATTGGTCCAACGCACGGGTTGGACACTTGGCAAGTACTTTAGTAAACTCTTTGAAGTAGTAATTGTTAATGACACCCAGATTTCCCTCATTCTGAACCCAAACTACTTGTTAGGGAAGATGTATGTATTGAGAAACTAAAATCATTAGTGTGTCATTCACTTTTTTGAGGAAAACTCAGTTGTGGGATGGGGATTCCCATTTTGAACATGTAGGTGTGCATCTGCCAATAATACGGGTGCGTATAATACGGGAACATGGCATCTTCTCCCTGGAAAGTACCACTGTCTCCATGCTCATGCTTCCTAACCTGTGTAACTCATAGTCTTTCTTCAGAGCTTATGGGATCACCTCCAGGAAGCTTCACCCTCTCCTACCCAGTCCCCAGGTTTTGTTGGAGGATTCATCAAAACACCTTGAGAATATCTCCTTCTTAAGATTTCTCAGATGACCCTGTTTATTATATTGGCAGTGAATATGTGAAGATGAAGAAGTTTTAACTTTCTGAATACTAATGGATTTTTCCCCAAAGTTATTTTACGGTCATATATACACAGCTTGATTTTGTTGCATTATTTTCTAACTTTATATAGAATTAAAGGAAATTGCATCCCATAATCTCTTGAGTAGATGTGGCTACAGAAAGCCTGTCCTGCTGACACTTTTGTCTAAGGGAACAACCCACGGCCTCTGTTGTCCAGTGGCTGTGACTAATGCACCAAGGCTGGGCACTTGGCAAAAAGTCAGCCTATTCTCAGGTTGACCTCTGGTCTATGACCAGAACTGACACTAAAGAATAGCATTTCTTTATGGTTCAATATATACCATGTACTATACTAAGCATTTACCATACATTATTGGATTTAGTCCTCACAACAATCCAATGGATGTAAGAACCATAATTTTCTCCATATGACTATGGGAGAATTGAGATTCTGAGAGTTTAACAACTTGCTTAAGGTCACAGAGTTAATAAAAGTTGGAGTTAGATTTTTATCTCAGGTCTGTGGGACTCCAAAGTTAAATTTGTATGGCCTGGTGTGAAAAAGATGTCTTGACATCAAATTCTTCTCTTACAAATGTGGAACTGAGCAACATGGTGAGACCATAGCTATTATGATGGAGTCAGAAGCTGAGAGGATGCCTTGAGGTAAATCCGTGTCCAACAAGGTCATGGAAAATCAGAAGCAAGTAGCAAATCTGAGCAAGCAAAGAAAAGTTAATACTAAAGAGGTAAGAACTGAGAAGATGTGCAGGAAGGGAAGCCAAGCTGGTAACAAATGAACGTTAAGGAGATGCATGAGTTTCTCCCTTTAAAGATCCTGGGGCCATTTTGGATGAGAACATCTCCTGCCTGACTTCATCTAAAATTTCTGTGGTTCTTACTATCCACATATATGTATCATTCTGAAGAAAAGTACCTTCAAATATAACCAAAAGAGCATAGAGGAAACTCATATCATTGCCTCTAATGCCTTCATGTCCATGAGGTAGTGTTCACTACCACCAAGTTACAATCAATGAAACGAGGCTCAAAAAGATCAAGTCACTTGCCCAAGGTCATAATTCAAATCTAAGCAAGACTGACTTTCAAACCTGTTTTTGTGGCTCCCAAAATGCCTTCTAAGGATGATCTAAAGAATAGGATGTTGGGGAATCCCTGGTTGAGATAAATGCTGTGAGAGAAAAGACCAGGACGTTTTTGCCCTGTCCTCATAAAGCAGGCTGGAAACTAATTATGATAGACTCTGGGTTACTATGGTCAATGGGAATTGGGTCCATTCAAAAGTGAGTAGGGAATGTGTATGCAGGTGGTTCATGCATGTGTAAGCACACTATCGTGTGTGTCTCTACAGAAACACAAATACATGGATGGGCCTGGATGTTTCTGTGGGTGAATTGTGTAGGAATATATGTGTGCACAGATATGAGAAATGTGAGGTGGTTTTCTTTTTCATTTTATCTATAGAAGAAACTTTGTGATTAACACAAACAAAATCTATTGAAAATGTCAAAATTTTCTGTCAGTTAAAGATCTGGTCTAAACCCATCTCCCTAAGGTTTTGTAGAATACATCAACTGTGCATTTGCTGAGATCTCAGCCTAGATTAGACGCAGGAATTGTTTATTTCACTGACCTTGAGCATTCTAGGGCTTTTTATCTTCTTGCTGAGATGTTCAACTGCAAAGAATTGGAACAATTTCCAGGGACCCTTTATGAACATTTAACAAAATGAAATATAGTAACATCACCATCAGGATTTCGTGTCTGACAAAGTACTTTCAACTTCTACAGTATTATTTGACCCACATAACAAATCTATGAAGGACACATTTTAAAGTTGAAGAAACTGAGACTTAGGAACATTAGGCTTTGCAGCCAATGGGACAGCTTGAAAGATATGGGGTAGAAATAGAATTTTAAATCAGACCTTCTTTCTCGCAGGCCTACGTTCTTAAAAATGGGCTCCCAAAATGTTCTCATATTTTACTTACTTTCATTTTTACTTCCCTTTCCAGTAAAGAAAACTCTCTTCATTATTTTAAATTAGTTTCTGCACAAGACTTTTCTGTGTCTTTTTGTGATGTACAACTTTCTGTCCTTTATGTGAGAAAGTGTCTCTTGTCTCTTTATTTTGTCATTGTGGCCTAAAGACATGCCTTCAGCCTGCGTATAACCTGAAGGCTCCCTGAGAGCTTTGCCTGGTTTCTGGATGCAGAGCAGTGCCTCTCAAACTTGAGCAATGTACACATTCCATCTGCAAGGAAAACATTTCCATGGACCCCCTAGTGTTGTCTGCATAATTTTATTACAATATAACTTATATAGACGTACATATAAACTCATTATAATCACCTTATGCTTATAGCTCTTACCCTGGTATAAAACCTGAAAATATTCACCAAGTTATCACAAACAAAGCTGTAGAACCATTATATTCCAAGGGATCAACATCAGATTTACATGTCAGTTGATATAATTTTGCTGAAACCAAAAGTGCTGTTTGAAATGTGAGTATCGTAATGGCTGCTTGGGCAAAGTTTGTGTGCGTGTGTGTGTTCTATTTTTATCAATTTTGTGTAATTTAATAATTCAGTTCTTCCAACTTATGTCTCTATTCAATTTATTATTATGACTTGTGATGTCATTTAGTTGCTATTTGAAATACATGCATCATTTTCATGTTAAATTCTACTTTGCTTCTTTTTCCACAATGAAGGTAATGCTAACTGTTGACAATACAATAAAAAATAAATAAACATGAGGAAAAAAATTTTGCCTAGAGTATGTAATTATGAGGTGGTCCTCTAAGCAATCTAAAATAGACTAAAATTAATTTTGCAAAGTATCTTCAAACTGATCACAAAAATATTTTTTTAACACTGATAAGGATCTTTGGAGAGAACTCAAGAGCAACCGTTGGAGAAAAACAGCTCAACTAAAATGAATATTGAAGAGTGTGGATTCCTACAGCCTAAGATAAGTTAGCCAAATGAGATAGAGACTGCAGAAGGTACTTTCCAATAAATTATCATTTGTGATGTCCAAACAGTCTTGTGACTTTGTTGTTTTATCACCATTTGTCTATCAGTTCCTGCGAAGTATGATAATGTGTCTAACAGAAGAAGCCAACAGATATCAGATCGAGGACTAGAGCCTATTTTTCTGGCTCTCAGAGCATAGTGCAGAGTAAAAGAGCATCAGAGGTCAGGAGAAGCAGCTTAACAGACATGGAGTGGGAACTAGCAGAGAAGGATTTCCTGTAACTCTTAGACCCCAAGTAAGTCTAGAGACCATAGACCTATAAGGACTCCTTCAAAAAGAGCTAGTGCTTCACGCTCCCAAGGCCCCATCATCCTCAAAGGCCAGTGAGGTCAGGGAAGGAGCTTCATAGTAGGCAGTTAAACCATTTGTGCTATAGACTCAGAGGAAAGACAGAATGGTAAAGCAGGAAGATCCAGAGGAATAAATACAACCTGGATGGGACTCCTGGAAGTAGGGGGTGGAAAGTAGGCAACTCAGATTCATCTTGAGAAGAATATAAGCTTGAAAGTGCTTGACTTGAGTCCCATTCTCAATCTGCCCAGCTCTCCAGAGTAGAAATCCGGAAGAAGGGAGGTCAACTTCCAGAATGGTAGGGGAAGGGCCTCTGAAAATCCACTCCTCTACAAAGTAATGAGAACACTGGCAAAAATTGTCAAAATTTACTTTTTCAGAACTTGGGCTTTTAACCATCAAAGGAGTGTTTATTCAGGAAAAATGGCTGAATCAAATAAGAACAGAGAGCCTCTGGCATTTTAAATCACCCTAACACCATTACCTTCTTCCAGCTCTTGAAAGCCAACAGCCTTGCAACTATGCTAGCTAGCTATGCCAGGAACTTGTAAGTCACAGGAGCAGGAAAAACAGGTTTAGACCATCCTAAAAGCCCTTCCCTGGATAATTGCATTATTTAATCTGTCTGAAAGCTCACTGAAAATCTCCATTCTCAGAACTCATCTTTTATTGACCTGACTCAAAGCCACAATCATTTGACATCACAACTGTCCCGGTGGCATTACCAGTTGGTGTTAATAAGAGTTGGTGTTCAAAATATGTAAAACTCAGTCGTCTAAGACAGCGCACATTTATTATCTTAAGGTTCGAGATGTTGACACTCTGACAACAGTCTCCCTAGGTTAAAATCAAGGTGTCGGTGGGGATGTATTCCTTCTGGAGGCTCTAAAGAAGAATCCATTTCCTTTTCTCATGCTTCTAGAGGTGACCTCCATTGTTTGGATTGTGGTCTCTTTCCTCCATCTTCAAATACAGCAAACCTGCATCACTTTGACCATCTTTTCATAGTCACATCTCCCTCAGAAACTCTGACTCTGCCTCTCCCTTCCACTTTTAAGGATCCTTACAATGACATTGGTCCCTTTCCATTAATCAGGGTAATCTCCTTATGTTAAACTCAGCAGATTAGCAACCTTAATTCCATCCACAAACTTAAATTCCCTTTGCCATGGAACATAACTTATTCACAAGTTCCAAGAATTAGAATATGTATATTTTGTAGGGCAATTTTTCTTACTATCACACCTTATGACCCAGCAGTTCCACTCCTATGTATACCCAGGATAATTGAAAGTATATGTCTGTAAAAAGCATGTGTACAGAAATGTTCTCAGCAGGATTATGTATAATAGCCAAACAGTAGAAATTCCTCAAATGTCCATTAACTGATGTATGATATATCCATACAGTAGAATATTATTTGGGCATAAAATACATGGTACAACCTGGATGAACCTTGAAAACATTATTCTAATTTTAAAAAGCCAGATGCAAAAGACCACTTATTGTATAATTCCATTTATATAAAATGTCCAGAATAAGCAAATTGATAGAGATGGAAAATAGCTTGGTTGTTGCCAGAGAATGAGGGGAGGGAGGAATAGAGAGTGACTGCTAGGGGGTATGGAGTTTCTTTGGGGAGATAATGAAAATATTATGGAATTAGTGGTGATCAATGCACAGCTTTTTGAATATATTAAAAATCATTCATTGTACACTATAAAAAAAGTAAACTTTGGTATATGGTTTCTATCTCAACAAAGATGTAACAAAAAATAAGATTTAAGAAGTACAGTTACAGACTTGGAACCAAAGCCTAAAAGTCATCCATATAGAAAGCGACTTTCTGTGTGGGTTTCAGAAGGGAGTTTTGTCAAAGCATTTCTCCCTCAGGAGACAATTAGAGAAACTCAGTGTGGTAATGGTCATATAGACTCTCCCTCATCTCATCTTTCTACCTCTTTCTCCATTAAACCTTATTTTTCAGGAAGAGAGGTCAGGCAGTCTGCCCATAGCCACACAACTCACCAGCAGTGTCTGGGATTTGAATCCAGACTTGGCTGGCTCCAAAGCCTATGCTGTTTCCACTAAAGGAAGCAGCTTTCAAGCTGTGCGATCATCACTTCGTACCAGGAACCCAAACTGAAATAGCAACAACAGCAATAAGATAACAGTTTTGCCACTAAAGGAGCTCTTCTCCCAGCCACATGTCATTGGGGATATGACCATAATACACATTAATGATAATGAAAGTTAATCATATGCAACGTCATTCAGAGTGTAGCCTAAAGTCTTTTATTTGGTTCATGTTTCCATGATTATTATTCCAACTGAAGAGGGTTTCTGAGGGCTCTCGAAGACCAAATCAGCACTATACAGTGCTCTTAATAACTTTTTCAGTATTTCCCTTTATTGTCAATTAATATTTATAAGTGTCTAGAAGGTTCACATTCTAGTATTCGAGAAATGCTTTATGAAGTAACTTGTGTAGAAAGCACTAAGTGAGTGTGCATGCATGCAGCTCTTACATCTGAGGTTAATTTCTGAATTTATTTGATTCATTATTCATTAACCCATTGGCAGAATGTTATATAGATGTGTGACCTGGGTCCTCCAACCCAAGATTGAGATATTAGTATACATTTATTATGTGGGTAGGTCACCTAGGTGGAATGACTCTGTGTCATTAGGCTTCAGGGATGACAGGCAATAGTGAATAAAACACAGTCTTTTGAGAGAATCCAAAAAGGATAGTCTTTCCCACCAGAAGTAGAAGCGATGTGTCTATTTTGGGAAAACAGATGTTATTAATACTTCTGGCATTCCTTCAAAGCTTTTGGAACATGGACATTCTAAAATGACTTCTACTTCAAAAGTTATCTTCCCCAGTGTGATAAATCGTTAACAGTGCCCTGAGCTGAGTATTCTCAACAACCTGGGCCAAGTGAATCAGTCACCTTAATCCAACAGATTTTAGACCTCAAATGGATGTCTGAGATGATCTGTTCATAAAACATTAAGGATCATGGTGGTCATCCAAAGTCCAACATCCTGATTAAATAGTTGAGGTCCAGAAAGTTTTACACACATGTCTGAGACCCCATATCTATTTAAGGGCAGATCCAGTTTAGAATCTGCCTATAAACTTATTTCCCAAACATCACTGAGCATCAGCTGTATGCTAGAAGCTGAGGATATTGTCTGGCTTCCAGGACCTTACAGTGAACTGGGGAGACAGCAGGTGAATCGATATTCATGGTGCAACACTACACTGGCTCTGAATTGGACTGCCTGGATTCAAATCTCAGAAAGTCCACTTGCTAGACATGGTACCTGAGTAACACCATCTGAAAAATGGGGATGAGCATTGCACCTACATTTTAAAATTGTTGTATGAATTGATTGATATAATATCTGTGAAATTCTTAGAGTAGTGCCCAGTATACTATAAGCAATTGATACATCTTACCTATCAACATCAAAATTGCCATCATCATCATTATACGTACCATGATAAAGTTAAATACAAGGTTTTAAATCAGTATTCAGATAAGGGGTTCATAATCCAGCCTGTAAAGCAGAGCTATAGTTGGAAGAAAAGAACAAGGAAGATGTGTCATGCTGAATAATGTCCCCCCAAATATATCAGGTCCTAATCACTGGAACCTGTAAATGTTACTTTATTTGGATAAAGGGGCTTTGCAGATTTAATTCAGTTAGGATTTTTAGATGGAGAGATTATTCTCTATTATCCAGGTATGCCCTAAATATAATCACAAGTATCCTTATAAGAGAGAGGTAGAGGGGGAGATTCGACACAAGGATACACAGAAGAAAAGGCAATGTGAAGATGGGACAGAGAAGGACAGTTGAAGATGCTGGCCTTAAAGATGGAAGCCACGTGGTCACAAGCCAAAGGATGCTGACAGCCACCAGAAGCTGAAGGAGACAAGGAACAGATTCTTCTCTAGAGCTTCCAGGGGAGAACAAGGCTTTGCTAACACCTGGACTTGGGCTCAGTGATACTGATTTAAGATGTCAGGCCTCCAGAACCATAAATGTGTTGCTTTAAGCCATAAAGTTTGTGGTATTTGCTACAGCAGTCACAGGAAACTAATATAGAAGGCTTCCTGGAATAGGAGATTTTTGAGATGTATACCACAGGATGAGTAACAATTAGCTGAGCAAATAAGAGAGGAGAGGTTTAGTACATAAAAGGAAAATTTCTAAAGAGGCTCTGAGCTCATAATTCTGTAAAGCTGGAATGAAGATCACTAGAAGAGTTGCTGAAGATGAGGCTAGAGAAGAGGTAGAAGAAAGATTATCAAACTCCTTGAGGGCTTAATTTGAGGTTTTTATGTTTTCAATTTTTTACATTTAATTTTCATTTTATATTGGGATATAGTTGATTTACAACGTTGTATTAGTTTCAGGTGTAGAGCAAAGGAATTCAGTTATACATATACATATATGTATATAGGTTATTACAGAATACTGAGTTTGAAGTTTATTCTAAACATATGGTGTTCGAGCATGCTCATTTAACAAAGGATGAGGAATTCACAAGCCCAAACCTTTCTGAAGAAGTAAGAAGAGCCCAGTGTTTCTCCTTGAAAAGGGAACAAATAACCCCTGACATTAGAATAGAACTTGGGGAAAGAAGGGAAACCTACTGCATATGAATATCTGCCTCATCCAAATGGGTATCACTGGGATGTTTCTTAGGAAATGGGACTGTTTGACTCTCAGCAATAACAACAACTATGGAAATAATGCAGTGTCCTAGGAAGAGCTGGTTTCAGAGCCAAGCTTGAGAACAACATCTTTCTTGATGCCAAGTTAAAAAGAAACAGCTTTTGGTGCCCAGGTAAAAGAGAAGGAAGCCCATCAGGCAAGCACAACCAAAACCTCTGATTAATTAGGAGAAATAGAGTTGATATTTCCTCAAAAGGTCTATTTTAAACTTAAATAGAAATAAAATATGTGCTCTTTCTGGGTTCTTTTTATTTTATTTTTTAAAGTTTCATTTTCATTAAGAAAATAATATTTATAGCATTAGAAAAAGCCCATGAGATATATTTTATGCTGTTTATGTTTTTACTCTGCTATACTGTAATATTGGAACCCTCCATGCATGCATTGTTTTTTTAAATCCACTCCGAAACAGCATTGATTTTTTAGAGGTCGTATTTCTTTTAATTTGATAGGAATCAAGTTTGTTCTCACAATGACCTTTATTGGACTTGAGGATGTATTGTCAAAAGCAGGGGTGGATACATACATTTTCAATAAAAATCATGTGATGCAAAATCAATGGGCATTCATTTGTCATGTTGCTTTTTCCAATAGCTAGTTTGACTCAGAAGAATCTATGTGCTGGCCATGACTCTGCTGGAAGCGAAGCAAGGAAAGATCACCTGATGTATGCCAAGCCCTGCATAAGTGTTTCATATGCATTACCTCAAATTCTCCCAGCATTCCTATACTATGCTCATTTTATTATTTTATATTATAGGAATCTTAAGCTTAAAGAAAATTGCCAGTGTTCACACAGGTATTAATAGAGCTAGAATTCAAATTCAGGTATTATATTTAGACTCTTACTTGTTGAAAGGGAGTTATGGTCCTCAGTTTCTTATGTTGGGAGTTAATGAAAAGGACATATAGAAATCCAAAAAAGTGCCAGGAAATAGTCCCTTGAGGTCCTATCATTTCTAAGAGTACAATACACTCCTGAGCTCACGGCAAAAGAGATCAGTGGTTCATCATCTTCTAGAACGTAGGAGCAGCACCAAGGTTTAACATTACTTGTTATTTTAAGATTAGTTAGAAAATATTTAAATACACAAAAGTAGAGTGAATTGTCTGATAAATCTACATATCTATTACCCAGATTCAATAGTTGTCAATTATTTTCCATAACTGATTAACCTGTTCTTTTAAAAAATGTGTTGCTGTAGTAGAGAAAGCAAATCAAGACTCCATTTCATTCCTACATTTTTTAGTATATATTGCTAGCAAACATGAACAAAATTTTACAAACTATAATGCCATTATAGGACCTAATGAAATTATTACTAGTTCCTTATTATGATCAAATACCCAGGGCATAATCAAATTTCTCTTTGTCTCCATAATGTCTTTTTACACTTTTTTTTGTAAAGCATATCCAAAAAGTACATCCACAAAACCAAAAATCAATATCCATTTGTTACATTTATCTATTAAGAAGTCCCTCTTTTCTTTCCCTTTCTTATAGATTTGTGAAAAACAGGTCAATTGTCTCTTAGAATATTTATATTCTGAATAATAAAACTACACTTTACATGGGATCGTTCTAATGTATACGTTTTTCCACCCTAGGTAACACCTCCTTTAACTCAAGAAAATCCTTGTTTGGGCAATATGATTATCACATATTCTTTACTCATCTCTTTGCTTATTGTGATATTCAACTGGTATTTTTAGCTTCCTTTTTTCTTATAAGTTAGTTGTGCCAAGTTCAGTGTTGCTAAACTGGACCAGTGGGTTCAAGTGTTAATTCCCAATTCCTTCATTGTGAAGTTCCCTCAACAACCTTTCATCCAATGGTTTCATTATGAATCAATTATTTTAGCAGAGTTTTCAAATAGTGATTTTCTAATTTTATTATTTCCTCTACATATTATTTAAAAAAAATTTTTATTGGGGTATAGTTGTTTTACAATGTTGTGTTAGTTTCTACTGTACAGTGAAGTGGGGTTCCCCATGCTATACAGCAGGTTCTCATTAGGTATCTATTTTATACATATTAGTGTATATATGTCAATCCCAATCTCCCAATTCATCCCAACCCTCCTTTCCCCCCTTGGTGTCCATACGTTTGTTCTCTACATCTGTGTCTCTATTTCTGCCTTGCAAACTGGTTCATCTGTACCATTTTTCTAGACTCCACTATAGGCATTAATATATGATATTTGTCATTCTGACTTACTTCACTCTGTATGACAGTCTCTGGGTCCATCCACATCTCTACAAATGACCTAATTTCAGTCCTTTTATGGCTGAGTAATATTCCACTGTATATATGTACCACATCTTCTTTATCCATTTGTCTGTTAATGGACATTTAGGTTGCTTCCATGACCTGGCTATTGTAAATAGTGCTGCAATGAACATTGGGGTGAATGTGTCTTTTTGAATTATGGTTTTCTCTGGGTATATGCCCAGTAGTGGGATTTTAGCTTGAGTTCATCTCTGAAGAACTTTTCATTGCCATGTAGGGCTATTTGATCACACTTAAACAAATAATCTCGTATATACATGAATTCATATTTTTTCTGATGTATCTCTGGTGGGTTGTGATGTCACCTTTATCATAACCAAATTTCCATATTACATATTATTTTGTTTAGCAATAAAAAGAGTGCTTGTGAGAAGGTAGTCTTTATATTCTCTGAGAAGTCTATTTTATTCATTTATTCACTCATTCCCTTTAATCTGAAAATCTCTAATGTGTATGTGTGCTTATTAAGCTTGGCACCATTTTAGCTGCTGTAGAGATATCAACAAACAAAAATGACAAAAAGCCCTCATTTCAAGAAATTTATATTCTGGACTGGAAAGGTAGACATAAATAAAATCATAAATGATCCGTATATTGTGCTAGCAGATGATAATAGTTATGGACAAAAATTGTTCAAGAAAGGAAAGAAATGTGCTGGGAATGTGATTTTACATACAGTGTTCATGGAGTTCCTCAACCTCAGAAGGTGACATTTAAGAAAGTATTTAAAGGAGGTAAGGAATCAGTCAATCCTCTGGTCAGAGAAAACAAAAATTACTAAGTCCCAGAGACCGAAACATGCTTGTCATGTTCAAGGAGAAGAGGAAAGCCAGTGTGCCTGAAGTGGAGTAACTAAGGTGAGGGTAAGTGTGGTGAGGTTAGAGCCTTAACATTGCCCTGATTGTGAAGGGCCTAATAGGCCACTTTAAGGAAGTTTTTTAAAGCAGAAATGTGACATGATCAGACTTATTTTGTAACAAGATCACTCTGGCTCTTCAGTTGGAAATAACTGGTAGGAGGGTGAAGATGGAAGAAGAAAGATCGTTAAGAGGCTATTACAATAGCCAAAGCAAGAGCTAATGGTGGCCCAGGCCTGGTTAATATGGTAAAAATGGTGAGAAGGAGTCAAATTCTGGATATATTATCTTAAAGGCAGGACTTAGGATTTCCTGATGAACTGAGTACAGTATGTGACATGAGAGAAACAAAGGAGACAAGTAGGACACTGAGTGTTTTGTTTGTTTGTTTGTTTGTTTGTTTTGGGGTCTGAGCACCTGGAAAGATTGAGTTTCCATTATCTGAGCAGAATATCTAGAGTACCAGTGGGGTTGGAGGAGATCAGGAGTTCAGTTTTAGACGTGTTAGGTTTGAGATATCCATTTTATCCACGTGAAGATGGCCAGTAGGCAGTTGGACATACAAACTTAAAGTTCAAGGAAGAGTTCTGGACTACACATGTAAGGTTGAGAGTCTTCAGCACACAGGTGGGACTTGCTACCTGTGTTCAGACTGGCTGAAATCAACAAGTGAGTGTAGATAGCAAAGAGATGAGAATCAGTGACTGAGCCCTGGGTTGTTCCAATGTCAGGAATAGAGAAAGAACCAGCAAGGAAAATTGAGGAGGAGAGAACTGTGAGGTAGGGAGGGACATCAGAGAAGTGTAATATCTTGGAGTCTAACTGAAGAAAATATTTCAAGGAGGAGTGATTAACTCTACCAAATGCTGCTGTTAAGTCAAATGAGGATGGGCAACAGGATTGACTGAGCAGCACACTAGTCACTGGTGACCTTATAAAGGAGTTTTGGTGGAGTGTAAGACTGAACATCTGATTAGAGCTCATTAAAAAATTAACAGGAGGGGAGGAATTGGAAACAGTAAGTACATATATCATTTCTGAGAAATTTCCCTATGAAGAAGAAGCGAGGATTGTAATAGCTGAAGGAAGAAGCGAAGTCAAGAGGGACTTTTTTTTTTAAGGTGCAGAAACAATAGTGTTTTTTATCTTGATGATGATGTTCCAGAATAGAAGAAGAAATTGATGCAGAAGAAAGAAGGGTAATACCCTTGGACAGGCACAAAGAGATGGGATCTACTGCACAAGGGGAAGCGTTAGCCATAGAGAGAAACATGGGCAATTCATCTCTACAAATTAGTAGGAGTAAAAATAGAGTTTATGAGTAAGGATGATAGTAGCTGGATATAAAAGTTGAGGCAGTTTGTTCAGATCTTCTGAGTGCTTCTATTTTCTCAGTAAAGTTAGAAATGCGATTATCAGCTAAATGTGAGGAAGAGGATAGAGATGCTGGAGGTATGAGGAGAGAGAAATTGGTATGAACAAATGCCAATTGTATACTTCACTGCTCTATACGTTATTATGCTCCAATAAACAGTATCCAATATGAAGTGTCTCTGTTGGGAAGTCTATTGCACAGTGAACTCATAAGTCATTACTATTGACAATATCAAGCATATTCATGGTCACTGGAGGCCTGAAAACTGTTCCACACCATAATCAGTTGTAACCAGATTGGTGAAATTAAATGGCACAAAGTTTGGCAATAGCAGACAAAAATAATAATCTGTGGCCAAAGCCTCAGAGGATGCTGTAATCAGGACCAAAGCCGTGGACCATCCACTTCTAACAGAACCTGTGCTCTTTCTCCTCCACTACACCGCCTCTCTCTTGTCAGTGTCTTGCTTATAGCTTCTGTTTCAAGACTTTTCATTGTAATGGAATGCAATTTGTGTAGTTCCAAATGATGTATTCAGCTTCAGCGAAAATTAGTCATTGATCCATGGCCTCTTGTCTGAGGTGTCAGAGAGACGTGGTATCTGGACAGATGGTTAAGTCCTGCTGACCTCTGAGTTCACGCCTACTGGCTAATTAGGATAAATGTTTATTGTACTATGAATCTCAGGTGGAGCCCATGTCCAGTTCAAGTGGTTCTCACTTAGCCTGCAGGTTGGAAGGTGGATTCCCAGGGTTTAGAGTGTGAACTCTCATAGATCCCAGATTATCCACTTTCCTTTTGTTCCATTTATTTTTGCCAAAGGGGAAAAGCAAACCTCACATTCTCAGTATTAAATAGCACCAACCTATGCCCCTAGTTATGGAAATGCCATCAATAATAGTTTCAAGAAAGTGCATTTTGCCTGTTAATCTTCCAGGCAAAAACTAAAAACTTCCAAAGATATTTTCAGAGATAATACAACATATTGGGAATTTCAGAAGGAAACTATATAAAGGATGGAATGGGGACAAGGGAGATGTGGTGGCCTAGTGCAAAGAGGATAAGAGCTGAAAGACGTGGGATGTGATTTCATGGAATGAGTATGTGACCTTAGGCTGTAGAGCTTTAGTCTTCTCATCCGCAAATAAGGGTAATTAACCCAAACACCTCCATGGGGACTTGTAAGGATCTGTTGAGATAATGCATGCAATGAAATCTTTGAAATTATACAGCTTTCTATAAATGTCTGTTCTACAGCCCCTATCTAAATTATAATCCTTTGTCTGTGAAATCTCTTAGGAAGAAAGGAAGTATGGCAGAGAGAGAGAGGGAGAGAGGAAGAAAACTGATAAATGTGTTGTTACAAACTACTAGATTTATGAAAATTTGTTACAGCAGCAACAGGAAACTTACGCAACAACCAAAGAAATCAAGACTACTATCAATCTATCCCAGGATTTCTGCAATGTCACACTTGGAGAAACAAATACATCCCATGCTTAGACTGGCCAAGAAACACGGCCAGATAGCCCTTTGAGTAAAAGTCATACTTTGTCTCAGAAAAACAAATTGTATTCAGATAAACCGACTGAGTCATGAGCTTGACAGAACGCAAAAAAAAATCTGGGGAAGAGATGCCAAACCAGGATGATATGGGGGCACTGGGGAGACAGGCAGGGCTGCCCACCGACCATGTGGTAAAGCCACCTAAAACTGAGAAAGGAGAAAGCAGTTAGTCAGAATAAGAGGGAGAGAGAATAGAAAATACAATATTTCAGGGAGTTTGCACTGATAGAACTTGGGGGCAGAAAACAGTGATAATAACGGCTAATCATTGGCCCTCGTGTGCTTGGCTCTGGCTAAAACTTTCATGGGCGTTACAGCCTTAAATCTTCACAATCAAATCATCACACGTGCTGTACCATTAATTCCTCACAATTGCCCAGAGAAGTTAAGGGCTGATGAGGCCATGGGCTGACCCAGGAAGAAATAAGTGTGAAGTCAAACGTGCTTTAAGAACACCAACACAGGGCTTCCCTGGTGGCGCAGTGGTTGAGAGTCTGCCTGCCAATGCAGGGGACACGGGTTCGAGCCCTGGTCTGGGAAGATCCCACATTGCCGCGGAGCAACTGGGCCCGTGAGCCACAACTACTGAGCCTGCGCGTCTGGAGCCTGTGCTCCGCAACAAGAGAGGCCGCGATAGTGAGAGGCCCGCGCACCGCGATGAAGAGTGGCCCCCGCTTGCCGCAACTAGAGAAAGCCCTCGCACGGAAAGGAAGACCCAACACAATAAAAAAATAAATAAATTAAAAAAAAAAGAACACAAACACAATTAATTGTTCAATGGAGAAGTTAGTTTCCTTGAAGGAGCTGCAGTAGAGGACCCTCGGGTTTCCCGTGGTGGGCAGAGAATGTCTCATCTCCTGGTGCCCGTTCACATCTTCATTACCACCTGGATGTCACCTCGTTTTCACGCTGTGCACATCTACCTGTTCTGCCCTGAGTTCCACTTCAGGCTTCTCTGCTGATACTGTGTGTAACCTTCAGAAAGCTAATTAACCCCATATCTCAATTTCCTTGATTGGCTTAAATAGCAGTTAATTGATCAGAGATTTCTGGAGATTAAAGAAAACTACCCATTAGTTACAAGGAAAAGGTTCTGTGATTAGTCTGATGACAGGAGGCTTTCTACATGTAAGGCACGACCCGACTCCCTGACAGCCTTCCTGCCACACGCTGAACCAGGCTGTTGCCTTGGCAGACTGTCCCAGTTCTGATTTGTGCTGACAACCCTAAGTGGGAAGCAGGTTGAACGGGGAGGTGTCCCTTGTGTGTCATTTAAAATACAAGGTCTCTATTTTCATGATTCATTATTTCACCACTGGCTCAAGGGAAATCCATCTCTTCCTTCCTAGCTAATCCCTGTATCCTTTTTTTTTTTTTTTTTTTTTTTAAAGAGTCCCTTGCTTGCATCTTTCCAGGACTTATTGTATTTGTAGGGTGCTGAAGGACACATTGACTGCATTGCACCACGGGATATTCTCCACCAAAAGTCTCCAGATCCCCTAATTCCAGAGGGTTATGGAATTAGTAAGGAAAGCTTCCAGAATGAGACACAAGGTATCTCAAAAAAAAAAAAATTGGCAAAAATTTGTCAACTAGGCCTGGGTTAAGATGCCAGTATCACAGAAAACCTAATAGCTTTAAGCTGAATAATCTATCTCGCTTATCTCTCCCTATTTACCTTGATGGAGGAGAATGAACATTGAATAAGAACCTAACTGCCACATGCCACGTCCTGGGCTACAAATTTTATGTGCTATATTTTATATTTAAGTTTACTTATTTCTCCCAACAATTCTCAGTAATCCCATGATATCAGTATCATTCTCTCTGTTTTGCATTTGTCAGACTGCAGTTGGGAAAAGTTAAGTCACGCATAGTCACATTGCTGATAAGAAGCAGATTTTGAGAACATATCTGTCTGATGCAGAAATCTAGTCCTTTCCACAATATCAGATTGTCTCTAGAACACTAAGTCTGATATCAGAGTTGCCTGGGGTTTCAAAAAAGAGGGTACTTTCCCAGGCCAGGAACAAACAAAGAAAGCTAAATTATTCTTATGTAAGATTCCCAAGTAATTCTCAGAACAACCCTCAGATGACAATCTCCTACTTTTGCATAGGAGGAAGCTGAGGCCCAGAGAAGGTAGGTCATTTGCATACACAGGTGGTTAAGAGACGATGCTGGGTATTTACTCAACCCTGGTTTTTCCACTTTTTAGTTGTACAACTTTCTTCATTCATTGTACAGCCAAGACACCTACCTAGGTTTGGCCTCATTCTTTCAGCCTTTAGGATTCAATCATCTAAAACACCAGCTATTCATTCCTTGCTTTTGTCAGGATTTCCTTGCATCCAGCTGCATCTCTGAGAAGTACAGGTGAAGCATGGAGTCCTGCGCCTGTGACATTGTCACTAAATCCAGGAAGTTCAATATCCAAACCTTATCTTAAATCAAGAATGGTTCATGAGGGGTTTTTTTTTCCCCTTTTTTCTTACCACACCACATAAAATCTTCCTGCAAATCCTAATTGCTTTGCCTTCACAATGCATCCTGACTCCACCACGTGCAACCAGGTCCACTCATGACCACCATGTTCCAAGTCTCCAGACTCTTCTTCTGGAAGTTCCTGCCTAATCTCCCTCTGGCTGTCAAAGTCACTGACCTGTCCAATACCTATCTTTTCTTTCTTCTTCTCTACTAACAGGACCCTAATTTTGTTTGAAGCAGTAACATGTCCATAGGAAAACAAAATCCCAAATCCCCAATCCACAGCCTTCGTTGATGGTAAAGGTAGAAATTTGATACTGTTTTGGGCAAGGAGACATAAACTGTGTTCTCTTGCCGATTCCTAAGAAAACCTTTTTCCTCCAGCCATAGAAGCTTCCATTCTCCCTTATTACCTCCTTCTTTCTGATTGGAATATGGAATCAATGTCCAGGGGCAGAACAGCCATCTTGTAACCCTGATGATGAGAACTATGGGCTATAGATGGTGGATTAGAAACTAGACCAGTCTGGGTCTTTCATGACTTCATCGAGCAGCTGCGTAAGCCCTCGGCTGCTTAGGAAATGCAAGTTTAACTTGCCCCCATGAAAGAAGAAGGGAGAATAAATACAAGATCATTTCATGGCCTCCTAACCCCAACGTGAACCCGTGGGCTCCATCTCCAGGCTGCTCCTGATCTTTCCTTACTGACAATGCTCCCTGTGAAGTTCAAACTTCAGCGTCAGATGTGGAGATAGCCTTGTGGACACTCCTTAACCAGGTGTACAATGGCATATAAATTGCATACAAATCTCTCTCCCTCTTTTTACTTCTTATTTTGAAATAATTTCAAACTTACAGAATGGTTGCAAGACATGTATAGAAAACATGTATATCCTTCTTCCAGATTCACCAATTCTATTACATTTGCCTTATCATAATTGCTGTCTCTCTGTACACACACACACACACACACACACACACGAGTGGGGTGGAGAGGGGAGAACAGTATCCCCAGTTCGTCCATTGCAAGGTTCCTCCCTATCAGCATCTGTGGATTCAGCCAACCGGACAGTGTAGTACTGTAGTATTTACTATTGAAAAAATCCAACTATAAGTGGACCCATGCAGCTCAAACCCATGTTGTTAAAGGGTCAACCCTGACCGCTAGTCATTATGAAGTTATAATGAATAATAATTATAGCTAAGATTTGTTGAGCCACCTCCTAAACACTGGGCTCTGCTCTGAATGTTTTACAACCGTCTATATCTCATCATAGCCCAGAGGGGCAGAAACTGTCGTTTTCCCCATTTCACCACAAGGAAATGGAAGCACAGAGAGGTTAAGTGATTTCCAAACTCACACAGCTAGCAAGTGGCAGGACTAACTTCAAACCCAGAAAGGTGAACCACACATTAACTGCCACCGGAAATCATCTCATGTCAAGTTAACCCATAGAACCCATCTTCCCACTGAGCACCATGTCTTGTAATCTTTTCTCCAAAGAAAAGTAGGTTTCATAGGTGAAGCAGAATCTGTATGAGACAGATTACAAAATACAGGCAGTGAGCATACACTGAAGACTCTCTGTGTTCTAAGAACTTTGATAATTTATGTGGCAGATACAAGATAATTACAACATATTACCCTTTCTCAAGTGTTTACAGCCTAGTGGAGAAAGCTGACCTGGTCTCTGCTGAGCTGCTGTGTTTCCATCTCAGGCTAACCCGGCCTGGTACCATCTGGCCAGCCCCAGAATAATGGAGCCCTATCCCTATAACACTCTGCACACAAGGTCCCAAACGCCCTTGCCTTGAACCCTCTTTCATCCATGTCTCCTACTTTATGCTTGTGTTAACCTGGCTTCTTATAGTTTGCTTCAATCTTTATTTCTGGTTCCACGATTCTGATAGTAGGTTTGGCAAATCTGCTAAGATCCTTGACGGTCTCCCTTGGGCCTAGTTCTGCCCATGATCTCCAGATTTGCCTGCTCCTGGCTGTCCTGTGTAACCAATTTGTGTGTTCAGTCTTTGATGCTTATCAGCCTGGGAAGGAAATCTATCCCTCAGTGTCCACCAACCAGACAGCTTCAAACCCGTCTACTCATGAAGAGTGCCAGGGAGCAAAGCAAGGAAGAGGTGGGTAGAGTAGGTAAAGTACTACACTCAGACTAACTTCAATGAGCCAGCCTCAAGCTTCCATATTTGAATATTCTTTCTTCAGCCAATTACGAAGTGAGATTATGGGCCACGAACAAGAAGCTTATAATTTTATAAGAAGCTTATATTTTATTTATAAAATAAAATCAAAGGGGCCGGGAGAGAGTGAAGAAGAGATAAGTAAATCAACATACTAGGTACACAGATATGTTATATAGTGTATATACCATATATATAGTATAGTTACTATGTACTATAGTAGACTGTAGTATATATAGTACAGTAAACTATATCTATATAGTTTATTATATAATATATATTACATATAATAAAAACAACAAATTAGATCCCTCCAACAAAAAAGCAAAGAAAGGAGAAAGTAATAAAGAAGAATTCAACACAGAGCATAGCAGAGTCTAACTTCTCTAGCACATTGTCTTAGTGTCTCTGGATATCTTTAAAGGGCCAGATGTACACCTCCAACTTAGAGGGAGTGTCCTCTTAAACAATCTCTCATGTGTCCACCATATTGTTTGTTCAGCCTTTTCTAAAATTTATGGTAGTGGTTAGAAAGATGAGAACAGTGACTTCTATCCATAAGTCAATGGGCAGGTGAAAGTTGAAAGGTCATTTTGAAGTCTAGCCGCAATGACAGGGTAGAGAGTTGAGCATCCCTTGTGAATTCATGAGAAGAGTATAGTAGAGATTTCCTAGTACCTGTTTTTCAGAAACCCTTTTTTCAAGTTTTTGAGGTTAAGTCCATCTCTTTGATCAGCATTCTGTTTCCTTGAGAAAGAATGCACATCGCACAGAACAAAGGGTGGAGAAGGAGACAGTGTCATGCCCCAACAGTCAGGCGCACAGGGTCTACTCTCTTCTTTCACCCCTGATTCCCAGAGTGACCTTAGGCAAATCCCTTAAGTTATCTGTGCTTCCTATGCCTTCCTTTGCAAAGTAGAGAAAACTTAGCCTATGTTATGAGCCGCATGAAGGAAAGGGAGATAAGGCTGTAAGGACTTCGGGTTTAGCAGGGAGAAAAATACTGCAGGGAAAAATTACCATGCACACACACAAAATGTAATTTATGGTTAAGCCTGAGAAAGCTGGGTGAAGTTCCCCTTGATCTTATACACAAAGGTACAAACCGGAAGACGCTTGACCCAATTCAGGATTTCTTTCATTTCTTGATTTATGTTTTAGATAAAATGTGATTGAAATGTATTTTTACTCAGCCTTATATAATAACCCAATCACAAACTGAAATCTCTCCTTCCTTACTTGCAAGTTAAGAAATGTAGAGGTCAGACTGAATCTTTTGATCTGAGTTTCCCTAAGCCGATCAGACGACTTACCCATTGTCCCATCTTCCTTTGTTGATTCTCTCCATATACGTTTGCTCAACACCCATAAAATGGCAAACATGCTATGAGAGGGAGTCTAGCATAGACTCTTCAAGTGGCTACTCAAAGAGCGGTCCATGGGCCAGCAGCATCAGTACCACCTGTGAGGTGGGTAGAAATGCAGACTCTCAGGCACCAGCTTAGACCTGCTGAATCAGAACGTGCATTTTCAACAAGATCCCAAGGTTTGTTTGACTCTAAGCCTATATTTTGAGCCAGTGCTTAAGTCACTGGGAGGCTTGGAGTCAAGAAATCTAAGTTCACTTTGCAATTTGGCCACTTTCTTGCTCTATGATCTTGAGAAGGTAATCAACTTTATAAGCCTAAGTTTACTCATCTGAGAAAAGGAGACGATAATTACACTTGCCTCTTAAGTTTGTTTTGAGAATGAAATAGAGCTCTTTATTGCACGGTGCCCAGCATAGAGGTAACCCTCAATTAATATTAATTGTTTTATCAGTTTTGTTGTTATTATTATTATGATTAGCATATGGCTCCTATTCTATGAGAAACTAATAGCCTAGAAGATGGAGAAACATGTGGACAAATCAGCATACCAATCTATTACAGGCACCATAAGGCACTTTGTTCCAGATCTTTCTCCCAGAGATCCATGGCCTTTCACCTATGAAACATCATCTCTCCCATCAAGGCACCAGAATCCAAGCAGAGCCTAAGATTAAAACCACAGTCCCTACTTATCCCAAAGTATACACAGAAGCTATCTGTTGGATAAAAAAATGAATGAGTACAACCAGAGAGTTTTCACTTTTCACAGTCTTTTGTGTTGTTTTGTTTGTTACCTCTTCTATATTGGAAAGCCTGTGATTCTGGCCCTGACAATACACCCTCACGGATCTTAAGCTCATGGATCTTCAAAGTGAGTATTTAAGATATATATCCCAAGGCAGAACTGGATCCAGAAGTTTATAGGACTCTCAATCAAGATGGAAACTCACCAGAAACAGAGGATCTGGACATGCTGAATTGAAGTACTGAGGATAGAGCAGGACAAGAAGAATATGCCCCCTACATTGTTTTCCTTCCTTCTTTTTATCTTTTTATGCTCTCTTACCCCTCTGCCAGATCCTTAAATTTTGGAGTGCCTAGGGTTCTGTTCCAAAATGGCTTATCTTCTCTAGCTATACTCTTTCTCAGGTAATTATACAGTCTCCTGCCTTTAAACATATAGATACAGGACGGTTTCCAGATTTGCATTTCTAGACCTGATAACTTCTCTGAGTCCTAGGCTCGTGTGCGTAACTTCCTACTCAGTATGTGCACTTAACAACCCGCAACTTAGCTTGGTCCAGAACAGAACACTTGTTTCCCCACATCACCCCTGCCCCTACCAAAACCCACTCTCCCCTAAGCCTCTGGATCTCAGCAAATAGAACCAGCATCAACCCAATTTCTAAAGCCCCAAACTAGGAACAATTCTTGATTTTCTTCCTTTACCCTTACCCCAACCTGATCCATCAACAAGTTCTATGAGCTTTTTATCTAAAATGCATCCTAAATCCTGTCTTTTTTAATCATCTCTACCACAGAAACCTCAATCCAGGTCAGCATTGTCCATCACCCAGTTCCAGAGTCATCGTCCTTCCTGTTATCCCCACCTCCATGCCTGTGCCCTGAAGTCTTTTCTCCACACAGAAGCAGAGGAGCTTTATAAACAGTCAGTGTAATCTCCCTGCATAAAGCCATGCCCCAAGTTCTTTACTATGTCCTTCAAGGCCCTTCATGATGTAGTCCCTGCTCCTTTCATGAACTTCATCTCTGGTCACATTCTTCTTCATCTCTAGGCTCCAGCCACACTGACCTTCTTGCTTTCCCAAGAACAGCACATCAAGTACATTCGTTTCAGGACCTTTGAATCTGCCATTCCTTCTATTTGTAATACTTTCCTTCAGACCTTCCCATGATGATCTTATCATTCTGTCCCACCACAAAAGTCATGTCAGAGCCTCCCACCTCCAGCTATGGCAGCACCGTCAGTTCCTCTTTAACACACAGATCAATTTTCTCTTTTTCATAGCACTTATCAGGACCCAACATTATCCTCATAACATTTTTATTTACATATTCATTTTCTGTTTCTTCCTCTAGAATATAATTTCTTTAAGGGCAATGATTAGGTCTCTCTTGTTTGCACCAATACCTAGAACATTGTCTTGCACATGGTAGGTACTTACTATACACCTGTTGACCAATTGATCTCATTTTGAAGGTGCAGGCTCAGCCTACTCTATTTATGCTGTTTTATATCTTAAAGCAGCTGCCCTATGTGGTCAGTTTAAAAAATAACACTTGATGATAATTAGGGAGCTCTGTGGCTTTTTTAAAACAGCTAATGTTTTTTATGAACCATTTGAAATATGAAGACAAAGCTTCTTGTTTACATGCCTTAGTTGTTCTTTTCTTTAAACCATTATATATAAAATTTGCACAAAAGATGTTGTATCCCAAAATAGATTTTTAAAAATATTGTTATGTATTCATCAAAAGAGAGAAACCATGTGTTTCATCTTGTTGCATGTTTAAGAATTATCTCTGCTTGGTGACACTGGTAAGGCCAGAGAATTGGAATGGAAATTGTTCTCAGAATAAAAGTGGTGAAGTGAAAAATAGTAAATCAAAAAAAAAAAAAAATCAAATCAAAAAAATATTAAATAAAAAGTGGTCTCGTTTTCTATTTCCCAGAGCCAGTGTAGAGAAACTAGCCTTTGAAACAATCTGTATCGTACTAATCTGAGAATGGAGTGTAAGCTTCATGAAGCCAAGGGCACCTGTCTGTATTCACCATTATTTTACCCTTGGCTATACCTCAGGGCTTGGAAGATAGTCAGGGTTTAATAAATCTTTAATGAATGAATAAATAAAGTGGAACCTCATTATGAAGGATACTATTACTGTTGTTAGCATGGAGTCATTCATTTCACAAGCGCTGTGTTAGTGGCTAGTGATAAAGAAAGCAATAACAGAGCATCACATCATGATGGACAGAGAACGTGAGGGACTTTGTAGACCTTGCCCCTTATGTGAGTTCTGCCTCTGGGTAACTTTGGACAAGTCCCATGACCCCTTGTAATCTAAGCCCCGACTTCAGCTTTGACTGCTGAGGCTTTTACTTGAGCATCTGTTTCAAAGAAGGGTATCCCAAAACCACACTGCCAGTCACAGGACTAGATAAAGAGCTGGTCGCCCCTTCCCCACCACCGGGCCTCTTTGTTTTAGAGATCTCCACTGATTTAAATAACTGACATTTCAGGCCACTTGTTTTTCTTTTTCCTTGCTTTAAATTGCCCCTCTCACACATTAAATTCACCAATAGGAGACTGGGACTAACATATACACACTACTACATATAAAATAGATAACCAACAAGGACCTACTGTATAGCACAGGGAACTATACTCAATATTTTGTAATAACCTATAGGGGAAAAGAATCTGAAAAAGAATATACATATATATATATATGTATGTATAAAACTGAATCACTTTGCTGTACACCTGAAATTAACACAACACTGTAAATCAACTATACTTCATTTAAAAAAAAAAAGCAAACTTAGTAAAAAAACAAACAACAAAAAAGAGTGAATCTATGAAACTCTAGCCCTTACCCTCGACCCCAAAGAAAGTAGAATCCCAGACCAGTGTTCTTTCTCTAACTGCAACCCCGCTGTGTGGCCCCAGGTGTGCTGTGTAATTTCCAGGACCTGAAAGTAATAAACCTTATTTCTTTCACAGTTTCCTGATGGTTATTTCTGAGGGTGTCTTGCAATCCTAACAAGAACCACAGCATTGGTTATCAGTAGGCTGAGATCGACACACAACACCCTTGGAGTCTCAGCCCCTTCATAGGAACAAGGGAAGCATAGGACTACTTAACAATAGTAGCTACAGCATACTTGGGATGAGCCATGAGTCTGACACGTCAGTGAGTTCTCTGCATGTGTAGAGATTTAATTTACTCCTCACCACAGATGTACAAAATATGTGTTATATCCTCATTATTAATATAGCCTTGGAGAGGTTATGCTATTTGCCCACTGTCTCAAGTTCAAGGAGTGATCTAGATATTCCTGACTACAAAGCCCAGGCTTTGGGCTCTCCACCTCATGCCTCTCTACCAAGGCTGACCACATGCCCAAGTTGGCTAGGGACAGTCCCAGCCCTACCTGGTCACCATGTGCCTAGGGGCTTTTCACTTTGGGACTCTGTGGTCCCTCTGTTAGAGACAGTCATCACGTGTGCTCTGTTCACCCTCTGACTTTTGCCATATCCTAGACAGAACAAGGGACCACATGGCCATGGAGAAACTCAGGTGAAGCATGACCACGTGCCTCTGGTTAAAGGAATCCGAGTGGTATGAATTCTTACGGAGAGTCAGGTGTCCTTGAACAAATTCAAATTCATTTGCCTAAACGAGAATACGAGTGTTAAACTGGTGACAGTGATGATAATAATAATAGTAAACACAACAATTAGAAGATTAAACATAATTTTCTAATCTAGATTAGGTAACCAATTAAGTGTTTATTTATTTGAAATCCTGAGGATTACTGAGGATTTACTCTTTGTCAGAGAAACTAAGGCACTTTATTACCATCCTTTTACCTAAAATTCCTAATCTCTGAGCCTCTTTTCTCTCTCATCTGTCAAATGGAAATAACAGTCCCAACCTGATAGATTGAAGTGGTTATCATTCAAAAAGAAAAATGCATTGAAAGGACCAGCCCCTAGCCCACTAAATGTTTGCCCCATCCCTGTTAGTCCAAGTACCAAGACAGAGTTATATATAAAGGTCAGTGTGTTCATGTATTCTTTTATTCAGCGAATATTGTACATACATGAACCCACATACTCATTCAGCAGATGTCTATAGGACACATACTATACGTGAGGTGTGACACAATCAATGCAGATGAATCCAGCCGTTGCTTCCAAGATTCCCTTCTAGGCGGGTGCCTCTAGTGAGAGGAAGGTGAAATCTACAGAATGCCAGGGGTCAGGCATCCTGCTAATGTCTCACAAACACAATTTCATTTAAATCTCACAGCGGCCCTGTGGGGTAGAGGTTCCAATTCACACTTTACAAGTGAGGAGCCTGATATGGGGGGAATGTAAGTGATTTGCCCAAGGTCAAGGTTAGCCTTGGTTTCCAGGCATGAAAGCCCATCTTCTTTCTACACAGCCCCCTATGTATCCATGAACATGTATACACTTCCTCTTGGCCCCTTTCATCATTCAGAGATACAATATGCCAAAGAGTGATTTAATGACAATGATAACCACTTCCCAACTACAGAAGCCTTTGCAGTTTTTCCATCTCTTTCACATTTATTATTGTGTGCTTGCTGTGAACGGGTTCACTCCCGCCTCACTGCCTTTTATTTTCATAGGCATGGCAAGTACAGGATGTGATAAATACCCTGAACAAGGAAACGTTTAGCCTAAGCTATTATTGGCAGCATCTATGACGGATGACTTAATATAACCCCAAAAAGCCCAATGTGATGACTAATATGTAGTTAAAAGTAGTTGGAAATTTCCTTTGTAAAAAATTATATGGAAGTAACTCGATTAACTTTGAAAGAGAGAAAAAGCCAAGAAAAAGCCAAGAAAAATACCCACATAATGATTTACTCCTCCTTGCCGGGTTAGCAATAAAGATAAGATTTACAACCCCAAGAGCAGCTAGAGAGGGAATGAACACGTTTCACTCTGCATACCGAATGCTCAAAATGTATCTGCGTAGGCAGGGTAAATAGGAAAGCTCTGGGACTCCAGGAACCTCGGCAAATCCTCTCTTCAGCCGTCTCGTCCAATCTCTTTAACAGGGAAGGAAACTGAGGCATGTGTGAGAGTGTCTGATTTGGGGTCCACTGAGTCGGGATCTTCTCCTTGACAGGGAGAGAAATAAAGCTTGGTATCAGAGAAGGACATGAGCTCTGGGTTCCTGGCCTCAGCTTGCTGGCTGCATTCTGGGTGCCTTAGGACAAATCACCTAATCCCTCTGAGTGTCAGATTCTTTGGATGAAGAATCTGGATAATAATGCCAACTTCCTAGGGTTATAAAAGGTAAGTGGCTTATTGCATATAAAATATTCAGTATAATGCCTGGTATGTAATAGTTAAAACCAAAAATATTCATTGCTTTCTTCCTCTACGTAGTTCCTGTCATTCCATGGAAGGCCACTAACAGTCTTTCCTAATTCTCTCTCCAACTCTACCCCACACCAAAGAAAATCATAAGATTGTCATTGACCCCACAGGATAAGCATGGAGCCATGAAATCAGTGTATCTATGTTTGTAAATATATATATATCTCTCCCAAAAGTGTTAAGTGTTCACCTTCTCACTATTATTGTTTGGCCTCCACTGCTGGGTTTGTCTCCACTTTCATTAAGCGCAGTTTAATTAGAGTCCTGGCATAAGGCATTGTGCTTATGCAGAGACTGGAGAAAGTGACCAGAAACATCCGTTCGTGACATCGCTGGCGGATGGAAATCTTACCAGTCATAAGCACATCTGGGAAGATAAAACTGCTGTTCCTCTGCGATTCCTGTTAGCTCTACCAATGCTGATTCTGTGTTGTCAGGACTTTCCCCAAACTTATCCCGGAGCCTTTCTTCTTCCCCTCTTCCTTTCAGGACTATTCCCTTTGTTCTTAAGAATAAAATGCAAACTCCGTACCGTGGCCTTTGGGTGCCTGGCACCTGTCTCCAGCCTCCTCACGGGATCTGGCCCCACACACCTTTCTGTCCCTCTCTCACTCAGAACATTTGTCCATGCTCTCACCTCCTCCTAGAATGTTCTCCCCAGAACTGCTACTTTCACCCTTGCAGGTGTCTGCTCAGATGTCACCTCCTTAGATGTGACACTTCCCTGAGTATCTCATCCTTAACATGCCTCCCTCCTACTTGGTCCTCTACCACCTTCCCTAGGTTAGCTTTTAAATACTACATATCAAAGATCTGTACCTAAGTTGACGTTTATTTACTTGTTCATTTCTTGCCGCCTGTAAAGTGAGCTTAGAGAGTGTGTTACTATCCTAGGGCTGCTAGAAAAAGTAACACAAACTGAGTGGCTTCAAATAACAGAAATGTATTATCTCCCAGTTCTGGTGGCCAGGAGTCTGAGGGCGAAGTGTCAGTAGCGTTGTTTCCTTCTGGAGGCTCTGAGGGAGACTCTTTACGTGGCTTCTCTCCAGCGTCTGGGGGCTCCAGGCAGTCCTTGGTGATCCTTGGCTTGTAGACGCGCCACCCCACCCTCTGCCTCACATGACTTTCTCCTCTGTGTCTGTGTGTCTGTGTCTCAAATCCCCCTCTCCTTTCTTTTGTAGGGACACCAGCCACTGAATTTACAGCCCACCCTAAATCCAGGATCTCATTCTGAGACTTTTAGCTAAATTACATCTGCAAAGATGCTATTTATAAATAACTTCATCTTCACGGTACCAGGAATTAGGACTTGGACATCCTCTTTTGAGGGAGGAGTGTAATATAACCTACTACAGAGAGCAAACACCTTCTCTCTCTTGGGGACCACCTGAGTCCCTGAGCCCAGCATAATTAATGCCTTTCCCCCAACAGGCTTTCATTAAATATGTTTTGAGTGAATGAACACCGTCACTTTAAGACATTCCCTGTCTGATCCCAAAGCCTTGGCAGGTGGCCCCTCCAACTTGGAGAGCTGCAGCTTCTCGACTGTCTGAGCAGCTCACTGCTTCTCCCATCATGGAAGAGCCACGAAGCTCGCCCCCTGGCTGGAGCAGTGCAGTAAGACCGCATGGCTGTCCGCAGACAAGCTGTGTTAAACAGTGCCGTGCATGCTGCCCAGAGTCAGAGCAGGCTCTGTGTCCGCTGGGCTCCCTGGTGATAAATGTCAGCGCTCTTGCTGCCTGCTCAGATGACCTCCCTTCCCACAGGGACAGTGGATGTGGTAGATTCCTGGTTACAAATTCCTGCTCCCATTCCACCCTGGCGTCACCTATTGGTTTTCCCTCTTCCCTTTATCTCGATCATCAAATTTGTGCCTATCCTAAAATCGCTTCCTTAGCAATGATCACCCATACTATAGCCCAGTCTACTTCCTTGCATGATTATAGGCTTTCATAACATATTTCTCCTTCAAAAGACTTAATCCATCAGTCAATAGTTATTAGCATAGCTGCTGGTACAACATCTGGCTTCCTCAGTAACCTCTAAGCTTCATGAGGGCAGCCTCTGTCCATTCTACGAGGAGAGTGCAGCCCCCATGCCTGAGAGCTAGAAGATGCTGAACACGTGCAACTGACCACCTGAATGTGTGCACCACACTCTCATCTGAGCCTCTACTTCTCTCATCCACTCTTCAACTTCCCAACTTCCTGCATCCTGGATTCAGCCCACCACTCACTGTAAACTGTTTTCATGATCCGTGTTACCGTACGCAACAAACGCTGTTTCCCAACATCCAATTCATTCCCATCAAGTCCGATTTATGGTACCCATCGCATAGCCACTGACTTCCTCCACATCTCCATCATTCCACTCTGGTGGGTGGATTCGTACCTGTATCAGTCTGCTAGGGCTGCCATAACCCAGTACAACAGACAGGGGAGAATAAACAACAGAAATGTATTTTCTCACAGTTTCGGAGGCTAGATGTCTGAGATCAAAGTGTTCACAGGGTTGATTTCTTCTACAGCCTCTCTCCTTGGCTTGTAGATGGCTGTCTTCTCCCTGTATCTTCATATGGTCTTCCCTCTGCCTGTGTCTCTCTCCTAATCTCTTCTTAAAAGGACACCAGTTGTATTGGATTAGGACCCACCCCAATGACTTCAATTCAACTCAGTTACTTCTTTGAAGACACTGTCTCCAAATACAGTCACATTCTGGGGTACTGGGGGTTAGGACTTCAACATATGTATTCTGGGGGGATAAATTCAGCCCGTAATGCTACCTATCCTTCAGATTTCAATTCAAATATCACTTTGATGGAGAAGTTTTTATTGATATGCCAAATGAAGTCCGACTTCCCCACTACGGTCTATTATAGCATCCTACACTGTGTATTCATTCACAGCCCTTACCATGGCAGTAATATTCTACATGTGTGCATGTAATTATTCAATTCATGTCTATCTCTCCATTAGACTGTAAACTCCATCAGGTCAATGGACGTGTCAAAGCTCTGCGTACCATTAATATCTCCAGTGCTCAGCATTCGACACTCTTAACCTTCCACTCTCTTAATTTCTTTCTTTTGATTTCTGTGATACCACCTTTCTATCTCCTCCTACACCTCAACCTTTCTATCTCCTTTCTATCTTCTCCTATACCTCAAACTCCTTCAGAATTCTTCACTTTCCTCTTGCTTTTGAACCACCTCTAAAATATGGTTTCCTTGAGTTTCTATCTTGGTCACTTTCTTTTCTTGTTCAATGAGCTCTATCTAGGAAATTGTTAACCCTCTCTCAGCTTTAGTAAGTGTCATGTCCTGCCAATGACTTCTAAATTTCTGTCTCTACTGTGGTCCTGCCTCCTTTATTCCATTTCTAAATTTTCTACTTCCTACAACTTATATCAAGCTTTACCACCTCAAAAACATGTTCAATACAGAAATTACCTTTACCTTTAAATCTACTCCACCTCTATTACTTAGCTTAGTAGATGGCACCAACATACATACCCAGTTGCACAAACAATAAAGTATATCACAGGAGCCCATTATAAATGTAAACTATAAATATATGAAATTATCCCTGAGTCCAGGTTTGCCCCCACATTTCAAACCCAATTCTGTTGATTTCTTCTATGTATCCCTGGATTCACTTTTTTCCTCTCCATTCCTTATGCCTTAAAGCAGACACACATTCTATCTGCACTGCAACAAGAACATTTAACTAATACAAATCCAAGTTACCCCTCTTCTTAAACCTTCCAAAGGTGCCCCATCCATGAGCTGAGACTCATCCATCTCTCTAGACTAATTTCCTACTAATCTTCTCTGTTTTTCTGCATATCCTCACCTACATTAAATTTTTCACTTATCTTTGAATGGGCAGAATCCTCCATGCCTTCGTGTGCACCTCTCAGACCCCACTTCAGAAATGTGTATGAAAGAAGAAGCTCTTACTTGTCATCCTTCACTGGGAATGGTCTCAGTTACAGAAGATGGCTTTACACAAGGTCACACCTGCTTCCACAGGGCAGCCTACATCTATTGTTAATCGTCACAAGGGTATAAAGTCCCAGCTCCCTTGCCCCAACTCAGGACATCTCTGATGAGCTATCTCCCTTTAGGGCTGGCTGAAGACTTTGTTCGGGCTGAATCACAGCTCAGTTTCTCTCTCTGTAGAGTCCTGCTTCCTATCTCTCCCTTCCACAACTGTAGATCCCAGGGCACTCCTGGAAAAAAAAAAAATTCCTGCACACTAATCTCCATCTCCAAGTCTGCTTCCCAAGGAACCAGTCTGTGATACTGGCTATTTGTAGATACATGTCCTCAGCCTGAATATTATTTCTGTTCTATCTTCACTTGCTAAACTCTATGCATTCTTCACATGCCAAGTCAAATGTCATCTAGATGCACATTTCAAAGTTTCTCTATATCAACACATATTGCACTGCATTATAATTATTACTCAGATATTTTCCTTTCTTGCTAAGCTAACTTTATGTTCTGCAAGGATGCTGTAGTAATTAGCTACTTCTGTGCAAAAAATTGCTATAAGCTTAGTGGCTTGAAATAACACCTCTTTATTATCTGGCAAGTCTGTTGGTCAGAAATCCAGATGAGCTCAATTAGGTTCTCTGCTTAGTGTCTTGTAAGACTGAAATCAATATGTCAGCCAGCCTGGCTGTTCACTGGAGGCTTTGGGGAGAATCCATTTCCAACTATTCAAGTTGGCAGAATTCAGTTCCTTATGGTTATAGGACTGGCTTCCCTGTTTCCTTGCTGGCTGTCACCTCAGGGCCACTGTGCTTCTAGAAGCTGTCTCCTTGACTTCTCACATGGCTCTCTCCATCTTCAAAGCCAACAATGGTGCATCAACTCAACTTCTTCTTATGCCTTGAAACTCTGTGACTTCTACCTCTATCTTCTTCTGCCACCAGCCAGAGAAAGTTCTTTGTTTTTAAGGACTCATGTGATTAGATCAGGCCCACCAAGATATTGTATTATCCCTTTTTTATGGTCAACTTTGCCTTATAACACAATCATGGATGTGATATCTCACATTCACAGGTGCTAAGGATTAGAGAGGGTGTGGATTCTGGTGGTCTTACCTAGAAATTCTGCCTACTGCAGATGGAAAGAAAATCTTATTGAGTATCCTTCTCAGCACCTAGCAGAGCTTCTGATATAAAAGATAATTGATGCTTGTATTAATTTTTAGGTTGAATGGACATCAGTTTCACTGATTATTATCCTTTTAAATGCTCTGTTTTAGTTGCATGCGTAGTGCAAAAAATACCTCAAATAAAGAATTAAAATAACAATAAAGAAATGGATTGCAGTCCTTTCATGATGAACATTGATCCATAGAAGAGATTAAAACTGGAAGAGAAATGTCACAAAATGGAAAGAAAGAAAAACCTCCTGAGAAATGAATGTGTAGTTTTGCAGTTTTGCATATTTTGCAGTTGAGTCCATCAACTTTCAGGCTCAATAATTAAATAGTAATAATAAATTACCAAAGTTGCTTTACTGTTAATGCCTCAATTTGATTAATGACAGAAGGTTTCCTAAACTGGAATCTGCTTAAACTTCAAACAGGGATCTGGTTTGGAGCTGTAGGAAAGCAAGGATCACTAGACTGCCCCTAGAGTGTGCTGTGATGAATTCATGGTTTTGATTTGGAAATGAGGTTACTTTCATGCATGTATTTTTGTGTTTGTTTATGTACATCATCACAGTGTTTTCAGGGTTGCTGTCTCTCTATATATACATATGCCAAAACTCTAATACTTTTTTATGGCCTCCTTCCCTTCTGCTGATTGCAGCCTTCACTTCATTTTGTGTTTAGTTATACAAAGTGATGACAAAGGTGGACAATTGTTTCTGGCTGCAGCTCACCCAAATAAAACTGTTTCAATTGATTCAGAGCACTGATGCCAGCCAAGACCCTATACTTCTTGACACTGCATTTTCCCAGTAAATAATAAATCACTGTGTTTCCACCAGCAGCCTCTCTCCCTCTGCCTTTCTCTTTTCTTCCACCGTTAGTCATGCTGGTGTAGCTCACCACCTGTCACTTGGCAAATTTCTGCAAATATTTTTACCCAGGTAGAGGCGGATTTGGTTTCATTGAAGTTAGGAACACACCTGTGCTGACTTGCATCTGCCACTCACCAGCTGTAGTTCTTTTAAAAGTTTTTTTTTTTGGCTGTTTGTATATATCACAATCTGCTATTTCTTGGTATGGATTTTTCAAACATTTCTATCATTAGAATTTTGAATTTCAGGTGATGTAAATATGCTTCAGGACAAAATATATAAGTAGTTAAATACATAGTGGGTAATCTTGAAAGGCGATTAATGTTACCTAATTAACTTGTATTTAATTCATATACCATAGCTCCTTTAATTCTCCCAACAAATCTAATGAAGGGAAATTATGCAGCATCCTCATTAAATAGGTGAGAATGTAAGACTCAGGAGGAGCAACTTGCCTACATCATTCACCAACTACCTGCAAAATCCTGAACTCCAAATAATGAGTGTCTGATTTAAAGTCCTTGTAATTTTACCTTTATATGTTGCATTTCCTACTTGATAACGCTGCTTTTTTTTACCTATCCATTCAACATTCGAAGAATCCCTACTACGTCCCAGAGAAGGTGCTAGTGACAAAGGTTTGTACAGGGAAACACACAGTCCTGTCCCACAGATGCTGGTAGGTCAGCAGAAAAAATGTTCATATAAATAATTATGATGCAGTTTTTATTAAAAGTTCTGTAACGGAAGTAAGTCTCAATATAGGTCTATCTAGACCTGCTCTTCCAATGCAGTAGTGACTACTCATGTATGGTTATTTAAATGATTAAAACGATTTTATATGTAAAGTTAGGAATTCAGTTCCTTACTTGCACTAGTCACGTTTCAAGGGCTTGACAGTCATGCGTGGCTAGTGTCTACTGAACAGGGCAGTGCAGATAATAGAAAACTCCCCTCTTGTACCGCATTCTATTAGACAGCGTTAGGCTAGAGGATCAGAAACTCTTCACCCGAAGTAGCTCTTGGCTGAGACATGAAGACTAAATAGGAGCTTTCAGGCAAACCAGCAGACGCAAAAGATTTCAGGCAGAGGAAACAGAATGTGCCAAGGTAGGGATCTGACATGAGAAGACATAGATCATCTAGTGAGATGCAAGTAAATCAGAATAATCCTAAATGTTTAAAAGATGGCCTGGAATAGGGAACATAATATGGATTGACTGGAAAGCAGGGACCTCTTCACAGGTAATCTTCTATGTTATTATATGACATAGTATAATAGAGGATGGAATGTATGTTTCAGGATGAATGTTGTATATGTATGTTATACATGTATGTTGTGGGATGGAATGTGAATTTCCTCCTGTGGGTCAGTAGTTTTCAAATCTTTTCAGTTACAGGTCTTTTTACTTTTCAAATAAAATATGATTCAGAATCCCTTGACAGAAGGCAGATAAAAATGGAACTGCTCTTTTAAAAGTTGGGTGGAAGGCTTTCCTCTCAGGCATACCTGGACACCTGAGACATCCTCACTGAGCCCTGGGCCTCTGCAGAGCTAGTGGACACATCAGAGATCCACTGGACAATTTTGAACATGAAGTGGATGATAGGATACTATGTACTGGGATTATCAATCTGTACAGTGTGGAGGACAGGTGGGTGTAGGTAAAATGGATGTAGGGATGGATGACTACAAAGGCATGGAAACAGATGAAGAAAAAGATGGTAAACAGTATTTTTAACTAGGGCAGAAAGAATGGTTTGAGGATCTGAAGGAATCTAGAATACAAGGAAGAGAAGAAACAGACCCACTCCCATTTTTCCACCTTGGGCAATTTGGTGGCTGGTGGTATCATTTTTCATGATGTGGAATTCTAGAGGGATATTTTACTTATTGGATGATTGGTTTAAATTCTCTAGCCCTCAAAAAATAGTAGGATGGGGAGCACAGTGGTTTACATTCAAGCCTTGAGTTCCCTCTGGCTTTGACAGAATGTTCTGTCATTCTGTCAAAGACAGAGGGAATATCACAAAAATCCTTTTATTCACTTCAGTGAATAATATATGTCTTATTTCTTTATTCTTTCCTATAGCAAACACCAATCAGAAGCATCTGAAACAAACAGACCCCAGAAACTAGAGTCAAAAGGAGCATTTTGTCAACTGATTAGATAGCAGTTAGTCTAATGCTAACGTTAATCAGGGTCTGATCGCTCCGTTGTGAGGAACAAGAACTGCGTGCAGAGATTAATACGCAAGATCTGTTTCAGAGCGTTTCTGTGGAAACCCCCATGCAGTAATTAAGAAGAACACCAAATGCAGGTTATTGATCCTTTGTGTTATTGAGAAACAATATAATTGATATTTCAGATCTTAATTGTTGGTTCCAAAGTAAAAGAGACAGTTTGTACAGATCATTAGTAGCACTCTTTTTTGTTGTTTTTACCATTTAAACCAAAATATGGAGTTCAAATGTTACTCTGGTTCAAATAAACATTGATTTAATTGTCAAGCAATCTTTATTTGTAAGTGTTACAAATTTATTTATTTATTTATAGCTGTGTTGGGGCTTCGTTTCTGTGCAAGAGCTTTCTCTAGTTGCGGCGAGCGGGGGCCACTCTTCATTGCGGTGTGCGGGCCTCTCACTATCGCGGCCTCTCTCGTTGCGGAGCACAAGCTCCAGACGCGCAGGCTCAGTAGTTGTGGCTCACGGGCCCAGCTGCTCCGCGGCATGTGGGATCATCCAAGATCAGGGCTCGAACCCGTGTCCCCTGTATTGGCAGGCAGATTCTCAACCGCTGCACCACCAGGGAAGCCCTGTAAGTGTTTAAAGTGATCATCCTTTGGACAAATCTGAGCTTTGTAGTCAGTTTCCATGCCTGAGACTTGTGGAATGAGGTTTTTCATTTAACCTGTCTGGACCTCAACATTCTTTTTTGCAAAGTGGCAGTTTTAATACCCACATCACAGGTTTATTGAAAGGATTCAGGGAGAAAGTCAATATCGGAGAGTCAGTGCAGCATACTGTTTAGGAGCAAAGACACCGAATCCAACTTCTGTGTTTCAAACACAGCTTTGCCACTTATTAGCTGTGCAAACTTGGACACATTAGTTAACCTCTCTGTTCCTCAATGTCCTCCTCTTTAAAGAGGGATAATAGTCATAGGCATCCATGACAGGGTTAGAGTGGAATGAAATGAACATATGAAAAGTTCTTAGAAGAGCGTCAGACAGATTATAAGCATAATATAACCGTTAATTGTTTTTACTGCTATAATTTGAAAGTGTTCAGGGACAGAGTTAATTCTTAATAAATATTAACTGCACCACTTTCCCTTCTACAGTAATTCAGTAGCTGTAGGCCTTGCCTTTGCTTCCTATGGAACAATGAGCTGTTAAGGAGGAAAATAGAAGGAAAGATTGTTGGTCTGCATGCCGTACCCATTTGTACACAAAACTTCAAAAATTCATCCTTTTGCCTAATTCCTAAATATGACTAGACAACACAGAAACACCTGAAATGTGAAGAAACCATGATAAAGACTGCGATGAATTGGTTGAAGAATAAAGACTCTAGGAGAAATAGATTGTTCTAACAGGAAACAGAGTCTAATTAGTACCCTGACAAATCTAAGGACACATTGCTATCAAAAAATAAGAATCAGTTGCCATGAGAAGCAAACCATAAAACAACAAAGAAGAGTTTCTTTGGAGTTGAAAAATATATATGACAGATAAAACTAAAGGAAAAACATATATGTGGGTTGAAGATTAAGTCAAATAACTGGCACAGAACCTAGAGCTAAAAAGATAGAGAAGAATTTGAGAGAAAAGATGGAAGACAGTCTAATGGGCCCAGCATTGGAGTCAAAGGAATTCTAGAAAGGAGTAACGGTGATGATGGAGGGGGCGGGGGGGGGTGAGTGGGGAGGATATTGCCAAATAAATAATACAAGAAAAGTTTTCTGAACTGAAGGAAATGTGAATCCTCGAAAGGAAAGGGTCCAAATTACAAGATATAACTACATATACACTGAAATGTCTAACAATAGAAAATACATAAAATTAAAATGGAAAATACTAAGTGCTGGGGCTGATGCAGGTCAACAAGTGCTCTCATACACTGCTGGTGGGAAAACAGAAAGGTACATCCACTTTGGAAAACAAGTGGCAATATCATATAAAGTTAAACATGTAATTATGTTGTGACCCAAGAAATCTTACTTTCAGTTATTCACACAAGAGAAGTCAAAACAGATGCCCACATAAAAGTCTGTAAATAAGTGTCCATGGAAGCTTTATTTATATGATATCAAAAAAAAGCAACCCAAGTGATCATCAGTTCATCAGTTGGTAATTGGATAAACAAATTATGGTACATCCAAACAATAGAATATTACAGAAACCAAGAGGGACAAACTACTGATATATTCAACAATGTGAATAAATCTGAAAAGTATTGTAATAAACTAGAGAAGTAAGACACAAAAGCCTACATACAGTTTGATTGCATTTGTATGACATTCTCAAAAAGGCAAAACAATAGAGACAGAAATAAGATTAGTGTTTTCTAGGTATGGGAGATGATAGATTGGGGATTAAGAAGAGGCATGAAGTGCTGGAAATATCCTGTACCTTGATACAGTGGTAAATTTATAACTATATGTGTTTGTGAAAGCTTATCAAAATGTTCTTCAAAAATGGATAAACTTGTTTGTGAATTCCCCTTTAATAAATCTGAATTCAATAAAAATAAAAAGGCCTACTGAGTAACAAGCAAGATAATTTTTAAGACCCACATTGGATATGTCATTAAGAAATTTCAGGAGTGATGTCAACAAGATGGTAGAGTAGGAAGTTTTAGAATCTTCTTGCCCCTACAAACACACCAATTCAGCAACAATTCATGGACAAATTATCTTTGTGAGAAATCCAGAAATTAGGTGAAAGACTCCTGTAACCCAGGAGAATGTGAAATCAGACTCACAGAAGACAGTAGGGAGATTCAGATCACCTTCTCACCAGAGGACCTTCCCCTGGCACAGCATCAAATGATCAGATCTTTCTCCAGGATAGATAACATGTTAGGTCACAAAACAAGTCTTAAAACATTTAAGAAGATTGAAATCATACCAAGTATTTTTTTCTGACCACAATGGATTGAAAGTAAAAATTAATAGCAGGAGTAAAACTGAAAAATTCACAAATGTATGGGACTTAAACAACATACTCTTGAACAACCACTGAATCAAAGAAGAAATCAAAAAGGAAACAGAAAATGCTTTGAGAGCCAGGAAAATGAAAACACAACATACCAAAAACTTAGGGGATGCAGCAGAAACAGTATTAAAAGTTCATAGCAATAAATGCCTATATTAAAAAAGAAGCAAGACCTCAAATAAACTACCTAAATTTACATTGAAAAGAGCTAGAAAAGGAAGAACAAACTAAACCTAAAGTTAGCAAAAGGAAAGAAATAACAAATATTAGAGCAGAAATTAATAAAATAAAGAATAGAAAAACAATAGAAAAAAATCAACAAAACTAAGAGTTGGTTTTCAAAAAGATAAGCAAGATTGACAAATCCTTAGCTTAACTAAGAAAAATGGGAGAAGACTCAAATAAATAAAATCAGAAATGAAAGAGACATTACAACCAATACTACAGAAATAAAATGGATCACAAGAAACTACTATGAACAATTATAAGCCAACCAATGGGATAACCTGTAAGAAATGGATAAATTCCTAGAAACATTAAAAAAGATCATGAAGAAATAGAAGGTCTGAACAGACTTATCACTAGTATGAAGATTGAATCAGTAATCAAAACCTCCCAGCAACAACAAAAATCCCAGGATCAGATGGCTTCACAGGAGATTTCTATCAAACATTTAAAGAAGAATTAAAGCCAGTCCTTCTCAACTTCTTCCAAAAAACTGAAGGGAATGAAACATTTCTAAAATCATTTTATGAGCCCAGCAACACCCTGATACCATAGCCAAATAAAGATACAATTAGAAAAGAAAACTACAGGCCAATATCCCTGATGAATATAAATTCTCAACAAAATACTAGCAAACTGGATTCAACAGCACATTTAAAAAATCATACACAATGACCAAGTGAAATTTATCACTGGGATGCAAGGATGGTTCAACATAAAAAGTTAATTAATGTGACACAATACATGAGACAAAACAATGGATAAAAACCACGTCATAATGCCAATAGATGCAGAAAAAGTGTTTGACAAAATTCAATCTCCTTTTATAATAAACACCAACAAACTAGAAATACAAGGAAATTACTTCAACATAATAAAGGCCATATATGACAAGCCCACAGGTAACATCATACTCAACAGCAAAAGACTGAAAGCTTTTCCTCTGAGAAGAGGAATGAAGCAAGGATGCCCACTCTCACCACTTCTATTCAACATTCTACTGTAAGTATTAGCTGGAGTAATTAGACAAGAAGAAGAAATAAAAGGCACACAAATTAGAAAGAAAAAAGTAAAACTGTTCCCATTTGCAAATGTCCTGATCTTATATATAGAAAACTATAAAGACTCCATTAAAAAACAAAAACAACAAAAACTTTAGAACTAATAAACAAATACAGTAAATTTTCAGGATACAAAATCAAAATGGAAAAAAATCAGTTGTATTTCTATACACTAACAAAACAAATTATCTGAAAATAAAATCAGGGAGACAATCCAATTTACATTGGCACCAGAAAAGGATAAAATACTTAGAAATAAACTTAGTTAAGGAGGTGAAAGAATTGTATACCAAAAACTGGAAAAAATTGATGAAAGAAATTAAACAAGACACAACAAATACATAGATATCCTGTGTTCATGGATTTAAAGACTTAATATTGTTAAAATATCCATAATACCCAAAGCAATTTACAGATTTAATGCAATGACTATCAAAATTACAATAGCATTTTTTACAGAAATAGAAAAAAACAATTCTAGAATAGAATGGAAAATAATTCCTATGGTACCACAAAAGACCATGAATAACTAAACTGACCCTAAAAAAGAAGAACAAAGTTAGAGGGATTACACTTCTTAATTTCAAAATGTATTACAAAACTACAATAATCTAAACAGCATGGTACTGGAATAAGGACAGACATATGGAACAATGGAACAGAATAGAAAGGCCAAAATAGATCCATGCATTAATTGTCAACTGATCTTTTATACAAGGGTGCCAAGAATACACAATGAGAAAAGGATAATCTCTTCAACAAATGATTTTGAAAAAATTGGATATCCACATGCAAAAGAATAAATTTGGCTCATCTTCTACAATACACAAAAATCAACTGAAGATAGATTAAAGACTTGAAAGAAAGAAACTGAAATTTTTCTAGAAGAAAACATAGGGAAAATCTTCACAATATTTATATTAACAATGATTGCATTGATATGACACCAAAAGCACAAGCAACAGCAACAAAAATAAACAAGTGGGATTATATCGAATTAAAAACTGCATAATCAGGGAAATAATCAACTCAGTAAAAAGGAAACCTATGGAATGGATGGGAGAAAAATACTTGCAAACCATATGTCTTAAACTGCTCATTATGCTATAACAAAATACCATAGACTGGGTAGCTTATGAATAACAGAAATTTATTTCTCATAATTTTATAGGCTGGAAATCTGAGATCTGGGTGTCAGCATAGTCACATGAGGGCTCCCCTTCCCTGTTGCAGGTTTTTCCTTGTATCTTCATGTAGCAGAAGGCATTAGGGAGCTCTGTGGGATCTCTTTTATAGGAGCACTAATTCCATTCATGTGGGGTCCTAAGTCCTCCCAAAAGTCCCACCTCCTAATACCATCACATTGGGAATTAGGGTTTCAACATATGAATTTTAAGGGATTACCAACAGTCAGACCACATCACACACATCTGATAATGAGTTAATCTCCAAAATATATAAGGAACTCGTACAATTCAATAGTGAAAAACAAACATTTAACCTGATTTAAAATGGGCTAAGGACTTAAATGGACATTTATCCAGAGAAGTCATACAAATAGCCAATAAGTAAATGAAAAAAAAAAAAAGTTCAATGTCACTAATCACCAGGGCAATACAAATAAAAGCCACCATGAGGTATCACCTCATACCTGTCAGAATGGCTATCATCAAAAAAACAAAAAGACAGCAAGTATTGGTGAGAATGTGGAGAAATTGGAACCCTTTTAAACAGTTGATGGAAATGCAAAATTCTGCTACTTCTATGGAAAATAGTATGGAGGTTCTTCAAAAAATTAAAAATAGAACTATCATATGATCCAGCAGTCACACTTTTGATATTTATCCAAAAGAATGGAAATCAAGATCTTGAAGAGATATTAGCACTCCTGTGTTCATTGCAGCACTACTTACAATAGTCAATATCTAGAAACAAACTAAAGACTCATTTATAGATAAATGGATAATGAGACTGTGATATATACATACAACAGAATATTATTTAGCCTTTAAAAAGGACATTTTGCAATATTGAATAACATGAATGAACCATGAAGACATTGTGCTACATTTAAAAAGCCAGCCACAGAAAAACAAGTACTACACGATTCCGCTTACAGAAGGTATCTAAAATATTCAAGTTCATAGACCAGAGAGTGGAGTGGTGGTTGTCCAGGGCTGGAGGGAGGGGTAAATGGAGAATTACTCATGAAAAGGCGTAACATATCAGTCAAACAAGATGAATAAGCTCTAGAAATACACTCTACAACATTGTAACTATAGTCAACAATAATGTATTATACACTTAAAATTTTGTTAACAGGCTAGATCTCACTTTGTGATCTTACTACAATAAAATAAAATTAAAAAAAAGAAATTTCAAAACACTAATGAGTAAACAAAGTATTAACAATCTCATATAGAGAAAAATAGGTTACCTACAAAGAAATAAAGGACAGAATATCTTCAGACACATCAAGAACACAGGATGCCAGAAAACAATAGAGAGAGGATTTCAAAGTTTTAAGGGAGAAATATTTTTTAATTATTAATAATTTAATAATTTATTAAATAATTAATTTAATAATAATTTATTAAATAACTTAAATAATTTATTTAATAATAATAATAATTAAATAATTTTCCAATCCAGAATTGTATATGCAGCCCAACTGTCAGGACAGATAAGAATTAATGAAGTGTATAATCTAAATACCCACTCTTAGGAAGTTACTTGAGAATGAAAATTAAAACTAAAAGAAAGACATGTCTTCAAAATAAAAATAGTGAATTTAAATCAAGACAGCAGTAAAAGGAAGCCCAGAGAAGAGGGTGCTATGAAACCATTTTAGGGAATATACAGTCCAGATTCAATCAGGGCATGGAAAGAAGGATGCAAAGGGAAAAAAGAATTAAGCAGAGTAAGAAGAAAAATGCTTGAAAATGTAGAGTGGGAAGAGTGACATCACTAAGATGGTGACATAGTTTATTCCCACCTTTGCTCCCCTGCACCCCACAAGAAGAACAACTAACAACTATTAATGGACAAGACACCACTGAGAAAATTCTAGAATTTGGTGGTGAGGCTGAGGCACTCCCTGCACCACAGAGACTGAGAAAGAATGGGCATAAGACAAGGGTATAATTTTCAAGAAAATTTTTAAAAAACAAAAGAAAATCTACTGGAAACTTTCAGAAAAACAAAATGGCATAAGGGCATCATAATCTTTACTTGAAGCAAACCTGCAATTTTGGAACAGAAATTAGGCTTCGAGAGGAACATTTAAGTGGATTCTAAGCACCCCTCCCCACAAATTGCCATACACAGCATGAGGAAACAAGGGAAGAGTGAAGATGCGTCAATTTAAAGAGTTTAATGCTGAAATCACATAAAACAAATGCCAGAACTCACTGAAAAAACTAGCTGAGGTAGGAAATGAAACTTAGCAGAATTACATGTTTGTAAAACAAAAATCAAATTTGAGTAATTGCTGTAGAAAATTGATCTGATGTGTAGGAGTTAATGTTTTTCTTTTATTATCAAAACATAAATGAGGCATATAAAATAAATTAAGTATGAAATTATGCAGAATTAAAACAAGGATTTGGTGGATGTGACATAAATTTTGGAAAGCATAAACATTACATGTTTCCCCACTTCCCCCATCATTCAAGTTAAATTGTTATACAGAAAGGGTGCCAAGTTTATCCGTGAGCCTTGTATATCATGTTCCCTGGGCCTCCCTACCTCAGCACACAGCACTCTGCCTCTTGGTGTAACAGAGTTTGAGAACTTGTCTTAATATGATCTTCACTTACTGACTTCAATCATTGCCAGCTGGCACTGATTCTGTGAGTACACATGTTCTTTTTTCAAAAATCTCTAGCTGAGTCTCAAGGTATCATATTGGCTCACCAGAATGAAGATTATTTTAAGACCAGAGGAAGGTTCTTTTTCTTTATTAAATTCTTTCAAAGAGATCTTTTCTATTGGAAAATAAAATTCTTACTGAATTAAGCAGCCTTGCTGGTCTATGTTACTGTTCACAGGTATCTAAATCACAGATATTATGTTCCTCAATCCACTTGAATTGTGTATATCCCAATAGTTATCTCAAGGAAAATGAAGGTGGGATTTACCTAAAATGCCATAGTTCACTTATTCAGCCATTCATCCTTCATGTGATGATTAGTTATTTAGTACCTAATATTACCAGGCATGGTGCTGCATCATGGGGGTGCAATGGTGAGCAGATTATTATGTAATAAGATTTGTGTTTGGGAAAAAGAAAAACTTAGTTGGCTGCAGGGTAAACAGGTTAAAGAGTAAAAAGAGCTGAGAGTAGAAGGAGATTGGGTGCCTAATTGGCAGATAACCCACAAGACATGATGCTGAGGGAGGGAAAGAAGGATGTATTGAAGTCACCTCCTAAGTGTCAAACTTCTTACCCAAGTGATGTTCTAAGGAGAGCTTCCAACAACCATCCTGCTGGGGTACTGGAGCAAATCATTTTTCAGGAAATCCCTGAAAAGCCTCTCATTAGGATGGGGTATTGCCACAGGCACTTGGCTTATCTCAAGAGTTTGCATGTTCCTAAATTCATTCAACTTCAAGACTCACTAATTGCACTTTCATATTTTAAGTCTATTATGGAAGAAATTCAGACTACATGGGTGTTTGCTACAAGCCAAAGTTTGCTCAGGATAAGCCAGTAGTAATAACTTAACCTCAGGCCTAGTGACTCTTGAACATATTTAAACCTTGATTTAAGGGGGAAGGTGGTTAATAGACATTTCGGAGTTCTTTCCAGATGGAAAACAAACATTTTCTTTTTCTAATTTCCCTTAAACTTGTCAATATTTGGCAGAAATAGTCAAAATAAATGTACCATGCTTCAAAGGATCCAGCACATGAGACCAGATAGCAGCAAGATGAATCCTCTTGTCTCAGCAGGAATATGCTCTGAACACAGATGTTTGGGAAATGAAGGGTGGGCACTTGTGATAATGTATTGCATCATTTCTTTGACATCAAGATAAAAGCAAACAAGAGAAGCAAAATGTGCCACTCACCAGTCTATAAAAATGAAAACTGCCACACGGCTCTGATCTAGCACATGAATTCTGTCTTTTCCTGAAAGATGGAGTATTTTCATCAGAAGACCAGCTATTCCTTGTTCTGGTATGCTTTCTTGTGAAAGAGGAATGGAATTAGGGAACAGGAAAGAAGGATTTTACATTTCATTTAATTTAGCTAATACTTCAGGCCACATTCACTGAGTTGTTCCACCCTTCTAAAAAGATAAAGAAAAATGAACACTTACCCAGCTTCCACTGTCACAAACTTTGGACAGATGTCTTTACTACTGATCTCAGCAATCTTGTGAGGATGCAATTATTTTCCCCATTTTCAGGTGAGGAAACCAGAGTTTGGCAAAGTTACATAACTTGCCCAGCATCACATAGTCAGACTTTAGTATGGCCAGGACCAAAATCCAAATCTAATTCTGAAGCTCATGGGGTTGCCTAAATCTCACTCCTTTTCAGCAGTAGGTGCTGTATAAAATACAAAGCTGTATGGTTACAATAAATATAAATAAAACAATACAAGAATACAAGAAGATGGCTCACGTTTGAATATTAAGCCATGTGATGCTTAGTGTAAAGCTACAAGATTTCAAAGATGAAAACCCAGGAATGTGTAGTGAAAGGAATATGATCTTTGGGATCAAAAAGACCCTAGTTCTGTAATGGGGAAGAACAAATCTGACTCCATATTAGATCTGTCTCTTTTACTTTAACCTTTGTATTCTATTGCTTTTGCTTTGAGTTAAGAATGTTGCCTATAGCCTGAAATATACAGGATAGCTTATTCTCAAGGCTCTGGCCTTTAAGGATATTACACTTTTCCATTCATATAGATATAAAAAGTTGCAGAACAGAGAATAACATTTGTCCTATTGGAGGTTTACAGGAACATCCTGACTGGACCTCCTGAACAAAAGATTCCTGCACCAAGAACTTTGCAACAACCAACAATGCCCCTCCCTTACCTTGCCTTTAAAAATGCTTTGCTGAAAGCTTTCAGGGAGTTCAGGGTTTTGGGGGGGCATGAGGCAGCCATCTCCTTGCATGACCCTGCAATAAACCTTTCTCTGCTCCAAATTCTGATGTTTTGGTATTGTTTGGCCTCATGGTGCATTGGGCACACGAACTTGTGTTCGGTAACAGTTTGAGTCTCAGCTCCACCCTTACTTGCTCTGTGACCTTGAACAAATTGCATAACCTCATAGCTGCAGGTTGCTTATCTACAAAAAATAAAATTTTCCCCATATCATAGAGTTTTTGTGAGAATTAAATGAGATGATATGACTAAATTACCTGACAGTATGCCTGGTCCACAATATCTGCCCCCAAAATGTCAACTTCATGTCACCTCAAGCTAGTGACACCCAGGAAGAAAAGTTGAAGAGAAATTCATTAACCAAGTTAATATCTGCACGGCAAGTTGAAAAAGTGTTTATGATAAAATTATGTGTAGACTCATGTATATGTATATGTACACACACATTCATGCACATTTAAATTTTATGTTTGCTAGAAAACAAGCTCATTTCAAAACTGTGCTATTGTTCTATCTATCAGAGAGCTGTTTTCCCAGTGCTCTGCCAGAAAAAAATGTAAATTTCCTATTAGTTGTCACCGGCATGATGGGTGATGCACACTTGTACATTTCCAGCCCAACTCCCAGAAAGAATGAGTGTAAATGCAGCAATTAGCAGACTCTTATTCCAGGCTTCAAAACCTTATCTGCAGTACTTATGATCACAGAATCGACACTCAAACACAGTTTTGCAAGGAAGGAGCTTATCTCTGATTAAATAAAAACTATTTTCCATTTAAAAAAGTGATAAACACCAATTATTAAAAAAAAATAGAATATACTCCTCCCCCAGAAAAGTATCCTAGTACTCCCAAGAGATATTGTCTCTTCCTGTAATGGTTGTTATGCAGAGTTTGTTTTTATTGTTATAATTTTATCATAGAGACCCTACCATTTTACCCAGGCTTTTCCTTCAATATCGCAAAGATTATTTTTAGCAGAGTGGTTAAATCTCTGAAAACAAACTGTGATATCCAGGATATCCCTCTAACCTGCTCTGTAGTGCCTTGATCTGGGCACTAAAACTCTGTAAGCCTCAAAGTGTCACATACAAAGTGAGGATAATAACAGCCATCAACTTATTACAGGGCTGTGTGAGGGTAAAGTGAGATGGTCTGACACCTACCAGTGTTCTTGGTCTTCCCCAATCAATACAAATTGATCAGAAGCCAGACAAGAAATTTAGGCAAGGCTTTACTGGGAACCCTGCTGCAGCCATAGAGAGCAAGAACAAGCAAGAGTTGCCCTTGCTCACTCCCTGAGGGGATGGTGAGCTTGTTCCTTATATGGGGTGAGGGTAGGGGTGTGTCCTTGGGCCAGAAGGATGGCTTAGGCGGTTTGCCCGTCCCTTCGGTGGTGTTGAGTGCAGGGGGCTTACGCAATACTCTGTTTTTGCTCCTGGCTCTTCAGAAATGGCAGTTGGGGGTTTTTTTGATCTTTTTGTATCTTGTTGTCCCTAATTTGCACCAAGTGCACATGCACACAGTTATTTTTAGTCCCTTATAATCTCTTTGTGTTTTGTTGCTCGAGGAGACATTTGTCCAGTTACAAGCACTGCAGCAAAGGGGTCCAGGTCCCAGGTCCCAGCCTGTCTCAGATCCATGTAAAACTCTTAGGAGAATACTGCGTAGAAAGTAAGAACTCAATAAAATTATTATTGCTTACAACTAGGAGGACTTTTTTTTCTATTGCAAATGACACCAAAAAATCAACTGACTTCAGTAAATGGAATCACATTTACTTCCAAAATGGAAAGTCCAGATGTAGACCTGGCCAGAGAGTCAATCAATAGGGTAGCTCTTACTCAGAGACAAGCCCTGCCCATGGCGTGGCAGGTTGGCTACAGTGGAGCCCGCGCTGGTCCAATTCCCCACAACCCCAAGGTCAGCAGAGAGAGCCTCTTCCTGTTAGCACGTGCACAGGTCCTAGGAGTCCCTCTGACTGGACTATTCTGGGTCACTTGCTCATCCAAAACAATGACAATTGCTGGGAGAATTTCAAGCTTTGATTAACTAATTGTGGGAGGTCAATTAATAGTCCCCCAAATATGTTCACTGATCCCAGGAACCTATAAATATGATACCTTACATGGCAAAAGGGACTTTTCAGATGTGGTGAAATTAAGGATCTTGAGATGAAAAGATTATCCTGGATGATCTGGGTGCACCCAATGGAATCACAAGGGTATTTATAAGAGGGAGGCCGAAGGATCAGTGGTCAGGCAACATGATGATGGAATCAGAAATTAGAGTAAAGTAACCACAAGCCAAGGAATACTAGCAGGCTGTATAAGCTGAAAGAGACAGGAAACATATTCTCTCCCTGGGACCTCTGAAAGGAACCAGCCCTGCCTTCTGACACCATGATTTTAGCCCCATGAGAACCATTTTGAACTTCTGACCTCCAGAATTGTAAACTTCTAAGTTTGTGATCATTTGTTACAGCTGCACCAAGAGAACCCAATAGGCCAGTCTTGGGTCACAATCTTCACTCCCTGTGTACTCAGATCACATGGACAAGAATGGAGGAGGAATAATTCTCCAGAGGGAAAACAGAGATTCTGTTATCAGAAATGAATGAGCATTGGGGTAAAGTCCACAAGTCTGTGTATCAATGTTGTCTTTGCTGCTGCAGCTTTTTGCTGTTGTTATTCTTTTTAAAAAAATTCTGCATAAACAGCAGTACCATAGCTGACTACATTTTTGAGTAGCTTTGCCATAGTATACTTCATCTTCTATACCTGTACGTTGGATCCTTGAAAGGAGGTATTTTTCTTTGCTCATCCTGGACACACATGATGTTGAGATAACAATAAGGTGGGGTGATCTGTGTAGCAAGTTGGCAGGTTATTTTCCTATTAGTGTTGATCACATGACAAAAAGTATCTAATAGTAGTTATAACCATGATTGGACAATTGCAAAACAAACTCAGTTCTGGAAACTTAAGTGCTAGGCCTTCTTTCACTAAGAGCCTTGTTCATCTTAAGACCTCACTTTCCTTCCTTGGGTCTTGACTCATAGTCTACAGATCATTAGGAGTTGAATGAACAAAGTGAGCTCAAAGCCATCTTCTGGTTTTATGGTTCTATAAGTCACTCCACACTAGTGAAATTGATTGTAAGGGAAGCACAGTCTCTTTGGGGCACAAGGAGATTGTGGGATGTGGAGGGGGAAGGGTTCTGAGTTTGGAAATGTTGGGATAATATTAAAAAGAAAGCTGATCAAAAGGCCAGAGGCACTAAATTACAGGGCCAACTCCACCACCACCAGTTTTCTTTCCTGTGTAATATAAGAATGATGTAATTGAATCCATGGCCAGGATAGTAGAGAAGGTTTTCAATGAGGAGATGGGCTGGGGAAAAGTTATTTTTTTGAAAGTGGTAATGACAGCAGTATACTGAAATCATCTGGGAGATTTTTTTTTTAATTGCAAATGGATCAATCACAGGAAACCCCCCTCAACCAAAGTAATTCTGATAGTGTCCTTAAATGTCAGTATTCAAGGTGGAAGTTCTTGGATAATGTGATAAAAGTCTCACAGGTGATTTTGACACATCTTCATTCCCCAATCTACCCCAGCCCTATTGACTACCAGGGTTTAGATTATATTTAACGTCTTTTGTAGTTGTCTGTCTTAATTCTAACTTACCATTCTATGCACTGCTTTTCCCTGTATAGGAACTCAGTAGACACTGGAGAAAGACATGGAACTATCACCATCACCTTATTTGCCACCTGCTGCCTTTTTCTGGGCCAGGGTGCAGACGGGGCTTTATGCCAGAGTGTTCAGAATTCAGGGCACTAGCCCAGCCCAAAGCAACCTCTACGTGACAGGTTTAGGTGACAGAGGCTGTCCCAGGCCTCAAAGGTAGAATCTTGAGTTTCTCAGACAAATACACACAAGCAGGAAGTCAAATGTAACAACCACAACAGGCTGTCACCCACAGTGGGATTCTGTCCACTACACAATACGGTAGGTTCAGAAACTCAATTTTTCTTGACAATTCAGCATCGGCTTTGACAAAACAAGCTTTTTCATCATCTGTCTGGGAAAGAGGAACAAACAATTTTGTCTAGTCAGTAATGGTCGATGGGGATAGATGCTCTATCCAGGGAAATGTTTGTTATCTAGGGCCATGCTGGGCCATTCACAAGTCCTTTCCAGGACTGATCTAAAAAAATAAAACCACCTTTACCTGATGTGGTGTCATTACCACTACTTATGACTCAAATCAAGCATTCAAATCATGAGGAGATGATAGAGCAATTCAGCAAATGAGAAGACTAGGAAAATAAAAAGAACCATTGGGCCATAGGACGTCTCTGCTTTATCAAAGACATTAACTTTTTCTTTTAATTAATTACTTTTATTTTTGGTTGCATTGGGTCTTCGTTGCTGTGCACGGGTTTTTCTGTAGTTGCAGTGACGGGGGCTACTCTTTGTTGCGGCACGCCGGCTTTTCATTGCGGTGGCTTCTCTTGTTGCAGAGCACAGGCTCTAGGCGCACGGGCTCAGTAGTTGTGGCACATGGGCTAAGTTGCTCCACGGCATGTGGGATCTTCTCAGACCAGGGCTCAAACCCATGTCGCCTGCATTGGCAGGTGGATTCTTAACCACTGCACCACTAGGGAAGCCCAAAGACATTAACTTTTAAAAGGAAGCATGATTTAAAAATGAAAAGACTACATCATGTCTTTTACAAGAAAAAGGGGGGTTAAAAGACCTGTATGGAGTGATTACTTTATGTCAAAAACTGTGTTACCTCCTTCCCATTCACAGCCTTATTTAATCTTCACAACTAGACTTAGAACTGTGGTGATCTTAGAGATGAAAATATTGAGGAACAAAACACCAGAATTCATTGTCCTGGTGTATAAGTGGGAAGAAAAACTCTCCTTCTGCCTTTTCTAGCACAACCTGGATGTCTCTTTGTTTAAACTGAAGAACCTGGGCTTCCCTGGTGGTGCAGTGGTTGAGAATCTGCCTGCCAATGCAGGGGACACGGGTTCGAGCCCTGGTCTGGGAAGATCCCACATGCCACGGAGCAACTAGGCCTGTGAGCCACAATTGCTGAGCCTGCGCGTCTGGAGCCTGTGCTCCACAACAAGAGAGGCCGCTACAGTGAGAGGCCCGCGCACCGCGATGAAGAGTGGCCCCCACTTGCAGCAACTAGAGAAAGCCCTCGCACAGAAACAAAGACCCAACACAGCCATAAATGAATGAATAAATAAATAAATGAATAAATTTTAAAAATTAAAAAAAAAAAACAAAACTGAAGAACCTTTGCACTCCCATGCAAAATATTCTGTGACATTCTTCCTTGTGGAGTTGAGGTGATGGTGGTGTCTAGAACAGAGCCTTAGTCATACCCACCAATCACTGTGCACCCAACCAGAAGCTTGTCTGGGACTCCTTGACAAGTCATACATGTGGTTTGGGAATTTTGTTTCCCCAGTGACAGAAACCGACATAAAATTGGCAAAAGTGAAACAAGAATTTGGTGCCCACCAAATATTGGGGCATTTGAAGAGAGGGAATAAGTATCTTAATAGCAGAAACATAGGTATCTATTGGTTTTTAAGAAAACTGGAACCAGGGGCTCAGAATGCTGCCAGGGTACATTATTTCTCTATCCCTATCTCGACTTGTGTCCATAGTCACTGCGTCAGCCTTACTCTCTTGCTATAGATGGGCTTGCTCCAAGTAGCAGGAAACTTATCTCCCAAGTTCTGGGAAGAACTGACTCATATTCATCCTGGTCACAGATTCAGAAATTAGCTCACCTCATGTTGGGTGCCCACCGGTAGACCATCACCTAAGGCCAGAGAAGTAGCTCTGTATGTTCATGGTAGCTCCTGTACTGACAATACAAACAAAGTGGAAAAGAGAACTTTCCAGAACAGTAAGCTTACTGGGGTGACCATGCCATTAGCATCCAGGACACAATGGAGGCAAACAGCCATGGGACAAGGGAGAAGTTTCTACCAAGTCTAATGTAAACATTTCAATGCCCTGGAAACTCTGTTACATTCTCAAACTCCAAGTAGGTGGTTGTCAAGACTGCAGAGTATGCCTGCGCTCTCTTATTCATTCCTCGGACATTTACTGGTGCTAAAATAGAAGAGAAAATAAGAATAAGATATGATCCCTACCCTCAGAGTTTACTGCCTGCCGGGGGAAACAGACAAGTATACTAATGATGTCAGTACTGTGAGAAGAGTGTATTAATGAGGGTCCATAGAGGGCAGTGTTTTTCATGCTGTATGTTGCAACCCATTGGCAGGTCATTAAATCAATTTAGTAGGCTGCAGACAGCATTTTTAAAAAAGAAATAAAACAGACCAGAGTATATCAGTGTGCTTTGCACCGCAGTAAAGATGCAAGAATCTGGTGAAACAATTGTATTTCAATTGTGAGGGAGGCTGTGTATGTGTCGGTTTGTGTACTAAGTCATGATATAAAATATATTTCTTACTTTAAGTCATTGTGAAGAATCTTTGAAAGACACTAACATGTTGTGAGTAGGAACACAGAGAAGAGATATCTAGATGAGACTCATAGAAGTTGGAAGAGGAAAAAGTTTTCTGAAGAAGAGAAATCTTCATCCAAACCTCGGAGAAAAGGCAGTAATTCCAAGAGAAAGGGTAGCTTGTGAAAAAAGCACAGAGGACTGAGAAAGCAGAGCAGACTGAAGAAGTCTTGTGGCTGAAGAGTAGCAGTTGTGGACCTACAATGGGTCATGCACTGTAGTTTGATCCCTCAAGCTACCGCCCCATGACCAAGAGCTGAGAATGAAGAAATGAGGAGATGGGGAACATACTTATCACAGAAGGCACAAAGTGATGGATGAGAATCAGATGAAAATATTATAAAAATTTAGAGTGTCAGAGATCACTTTTGCTTAAGAACCCAAGAAAGCTTCATGAAGGAGGAAGCATTTTTGAATTATCTATGAATATTTCTCAAGCTTGGCCCAGGGATCAAATGTATGGTGCTTGAGTGCTTGAGTGTGGGGAGTTGGGTGAGGAGGAAGGAGTAGAAAACATTCCAAGAAAATTTCAGAGCCAAAAAGAAAGGGGAGACCGAGTAAGCACACCCTTGCACTGAGCCTCCCTCAAACCAACGGTGGTCATCGTTTGAGTTCTTTGTACAACGCCAAATAAAATCTAATTCATTATTTGACGCTCTCAAATATGCTCATTGGAGGGAGGCAGTCTTTCATCTTAGTTAAAATTCTAAGATCTGTGTGACATTGGTCTAGTTAACTCGTCATTCTGTGCTTTGGAGTTCTCTTGGGTGAAACTGATAACTGTATTCTGCTCAGATCTTCAAGAAAGAACTTGACAGTCAGCTGACAGTAGTGTCATTAGCTATCAGCCTTCAGCCGCAGCACCACTGGTTTCCACTGCAGAATTCAAGCTGAGGGCACACTCTTTCCAGAAGGCCCTAGTCAATGACAGAGCATGGACAGACACTAGGCCCCAGCCATATTTGTCCACTGTGGGACTCCGCTAAAGAGTAAGCTTTGCTTTGGATCTCCCCCTTGGGATTGCCAAGACTTTGTCAAAGCTGCATCAGTGTCAGAGTCTCACTCTACCGAGCTCTGCTTCCTCCAGACTCCTCCCTTTCAGAGGTGTCAAATCTGCTTTGCGGCCTGAAGGCTTTCCCCACCCTATCCTGCTTCTTCCCTCTTTATCTTCCATAGGCAAAATGGCCAAGAAGTCTCTTGCACTGCCTGAGCATCTGTTTCCCTGAATGGACACAATACCCAAATGTTGGGCTGTCCCAGGTTTCAGTTCTTGAATCGCTACTCTTTCTCATTTCCTAGATGAGCCCACTTCATTTTTAGGGTTTTAATGCCATTTCTATGTTAAAGACTCTCAAATTTGTGACTCCAGACCCAAACAGTCTTCTGAACTTCAGGCACATATATCCAGTCCCTATTTAACAGCTCCAGCAGCTATCCAATAGGAACCTAAGACAAAATTGTCCAAGTTCCAACTTGTCATCTTTTCTCCTAAACTTGTCCTTTCTTCAGTCTTTCCCACCTCAGTAAATAACAACTTGACATTTATAGCTGGGCAAACACTTTGGTGTCATCCTTGATTTCCCTTATTCTCTCATAGCCCACATCTAATCCAACAGCAAATCCTGTGGATTCCACCTAAAAAAACCACACTGAACCCAACCAGTTCTCATCACCTGCACCGGTACAGCACAGTCTCAGCCAGCATGTCCTCCTCTCTGGAATATTTCCATGGCCTCCTATTTGGACTCCCTATTCCTACTCTTAACCTATCCAATCTATTCTCAACACTGCAACCAGAGTACCGTTTTAAAATGTAAACCAGCTCATGTCATTTTCATCTCAAAACCTCCAACAACATCTCCTGTCACTCAGAATGACAGGAGACCCCGTGTTATCTGTCCCCTCCTCCACAGTTTCCTTCTTGCTCACTCACTTCTTGTATTCTAACTACACTCACTTCACTCCTGACCCCGTATGCATCTACCTCGGGATTTTGTGCATGCTATTCCCTTTGCCTGCAATGTTCTTCCCCCCAGTATCTGAATGGCTCCCTGTCTTCCGTCCTTCCCATTTCTGCTCACATGTCCCTTATCAGTGAAGCCTTCTCTGAGCTCTCCCTGCAAAATTGCATAGCCCAGCACTCCCTTTTCCCTTCCTTGCTACACTTGTTTATGACATTCTTAACATTTAACATAATTGATGCTTGTCTTATTGCTCTCTTCTGCTCCACTTAGATGTAAATTCCAAGGGAGCAAAATGTTACACTTATTTCAATCCCTGCCATATTCCCTGAGGCCTATTTCAATGCCTTGTGTGTGGCAGGAACCCAATACGTGCCTGGTGTATAAATTAATGAACTGGAATAATAATAGTGCTGACCTCATACAGGGGTTGTAGTCTCCAATAATTGATGTAAATACCTTAGCACAGTGCCTGACACATAATAAGTACTCAACAAATAATATTAACGATTCTTAGTTAATTCTTGTGTAAGGTGGACGCTTAAATGTAGTCTCCATTCTGGGGACAAAATTTGACAGCAGTAATCAGGTGGGGGAGACAGAATCTAGACATATCTCTATAAAACGATTGGTTCAGATTCTTTAGCAGGAAGCTTTAGGGTAACACGTCCCATGTAAGTGAAAATGAGTACAATTAACGCACAAAATGAGTGGGTAACTCTAAATAGTTTACTGTCTTCCTAATAAATATATTGTACTATTGTACTATAAATACTGCACCATAGATTTCTAGAAAAAAAGTCAATCTTTTCTTCAATAACGTGAAAAATTTTAAGGCAGGTATAACTGAAAGATAAGACTCTAGTTTGGTTTACCTGGATTTCTCCTCCATCATTGCCCAAGTTTGGGGACTCATTCATTTGTTCATTTGTTTGCAACAAATGTTTTTGGAGTGCCTGATGTATCACGGTACTGTGCAAGGCAAGGAGGATTCAGCAGCTAACAAGACAAGCTTGGTTTCTGTCTTCATAGAGCTTACTCTATCAGAAAAGAGGGATAATTCAATAAGAAATGACAGCAGGAACATGCTGGCATAGTGGAAGTACAGAATGCATATGATAGAAGCAAGTAACTTAACTTGGGAAGAAAGATGGGAAAAGAGAACTCTTTAATTCTCAGAAGAGGAGATATTTAAGATGTATGAAGTTATCCTGGTAAAGATTCAAACACAAAGCAAAATCAAACAAAAAACCTCCTGGCAAAGAAGTTATCCTGGTAAAGTAAAGGACTCTTCCAGGAAGATGGGAAATATGTACAATGGCTTGAAGCCTGGAGAGAACATAAGACCTCCAAGCCTTAAAAGTTCTGAAAGGTGTTTTTAAAGGTAAAACAAGGCTTACCTGCTGTGTCACATGAATGATTTGCCCATAATGAGTAGAGTTTCTCAGATTCTATTAGTAAGTATAGGAAATTCTTAATCTTTCTTTAATACATGTTCAAAGTTAACATTAAATATTAATAAATAAGGTTTCATTTTTAATATGGTACACTCCCAAAATGTCTCCTGATCACATTTAAACTCTGGCCAGGATTCTTTCTCTGTTATCATGGACCTGCAATTCTCTGTCTCACTCAGTTGCAAGAGTCCACAGCTGGCCTTGGGCTTTGGACATTGACCTTCTTTCAGGGCTGGAGTATATGCTTACTATTACCCCTCTTTTTCATGAAAAGAGTGACTTAGTATTGGAGACAGAGCCAGACACAGATCCTGAATGTCGGCACCACATGGGAGCCTTGGCAATTCCTTCCACTAACAAGCCCTATAGAGTTGCTCTACAGGGCACTGGGTAGACTGGCTGATCCCAGGAAATCTACAGTGTAAATAAGGAGATAGGGCATGTAAGCATAAAAAGACAGTTAACAATACAATGCAAACTTTGTGAAATGATGAGTGGTTTACCCAAAGAGTATAATAGAAAATCAAGAGAAGGAAAGACCATTACAATCAGGACAGGAATTGCAAAGCAATAACAGTTTGAACTGGATCCTGAAGAATTAGTAAGATTCTGAAAGATGGGTATCAGCTGGATAATGCAACACAGGGAGAGGGAAGGTGGTGGGGTGGGGGGCAGAGAGACAGGGGAGAGAGCATAAGTAAAGAAGTTCTGTAGAAACCTGCAGTCAGCGTTCTGAGGTTCCAAATAGACTCTCTTGAAATTAGTGATTTCTTTGCTAGCAAACTTAGACTCATTCATTCATCAAAATGGGAATGTGGTTATTAAAAAAACTTGGATTCTGCAAAGTTTTAGGATAGGATCTTAAGTCAAACCAAGGAAATAAAAAAACAATGTTAAAGAGTAAAGGCATGGCTTCCCTGGTGGCACACGGGTTAAGAATCCATCTGCCAATGCAGGGGCACGGGTTCGAGCCCCAGTCCGGGAAGATCCCACATGCCGTGGAGCAACTAAGCCCGTGCACCACAACTACTGAGCCTGCGCTCTAGAGCCCACGAGCCACAACTACTGAAGCCCACGTGCCACAACTACTGAAGCCCACATGCCTAGAGCCTGTGCTCTGCAACAAGAGAAGCCACGGCAATGAGAAGCCTGCACGCCGCAACAATGAATGGCCCCTGCTCGCCACAACTAGAAAAAACCCGCGTGCAGCAATGAAGACACAACGCAGCCAAAAATAAAAATAATAAATAAATAAATTGTTTAAAAAAAGAGTAAAGGCATGGATCATAAGAGTCAGCTATTTTACAGTTTGAGCTATTTAAGTTTGAAGCTCAAGAAATTACATGTTTAAGTGCCTAAGTACTCTTCAGCTGACTTTTAATTAACCTCTTTTGCCATTTCTCATCTAGGGAAATTGAAAAATATTTTTTATAGTCCAAAAAAAACTTACTCTATAAAAGAATTACACAAATTTGAAAGTCACTTATAATAATCTTTCAAAATATGTGATGTTTGCAGCTGAATCAAGCCAAATTGTATTTATTCCTTATCAGTCCTAGTTATCTTGGCATCACTCTCTTATTAATAAGATTCAGGCAAATCTTAGCCTTCCAGTGCAAAAGTGAAAACCCACAGTGATTTAAATCTGATTTTCTCTAATCAGGCTGTATCTCATTAGCTGTGATTCCTTTCTTTTAGATTCTGATGTTTGCAGATGCTTTTTGTGGGAACAATGTTTAAAACACGTTCTCCCAAGTGTGCGCCTGCCTCTTCCTGCAGATCGTTTGTCCTCTGTCCTTCTGGGTTGGAGGAGATCATTTTTTTCTATTCAGCTTAACCCAAATCCCAGTACAGAAAAGGAAGGAGTCCCTTTTTCTTTACACCTCCACACCCAGTTCAAAAGAACAAGACCATGCTAGATTTGCCTAAAAAAATGTATATATATAGAGGCTATGCCATTCAATTTTGATTCTGATGATGGTAAGTGGAGTCTCTTAGCCTCCTTGCCACCCAAAATTATGAGATTATGCCTCCCATGATAACTGGTTGCCAAAAAGGATTCCCTAGCATGTCAGTCAGGGTAGGCTAGGTTGTGCTGCAGTAACAAATAAACTTTATGATCATGGTGGCTCAGCACAAGAGAAGTTGATCTCTTCCACACACAAAGTATAATGTGGTTTGCTTGGGATGTTCCTCCATCCAGTGATTCAGGGGGTCAAGCTCTCTTCATCTTATAATATAGCCTCCTTTGCATGTCACTTCTAAGGTTACTTTAGCATGGGGAGAGAAAGGGGGAAGAAGCACACTGGCTTGTAACTGCCTCCACCTGGAAGTAATACATGTCATTCTGTTCTAGATGCTTTGCTTGGAAGCAGTCACTTGGCTTCAACCTAATTTCAAATGCAAGTGGGAAATGAAGAATGCATAGAAATATCCATCTCTGCCTCAGCTTGATGATTGATTACATTTGGTTCTACTCTAAGACAAGTTCAGAAGAAGCAAATGGAGAGCATGATATTTTCAATACATTGAAATGAAGTCACTGTCCAGAAGTAACCTGGAGTGCAAAGTATACACTTTCTGGAGACAGAGTATATTTACTGCCTTGCTTACCCCTTTCCAGCAATAAGACCTTTGGCAGGTCTCATGGACACTCTGAGTCTCGGTGTCTTTATCTGTAAAATGGAAAAAATAGCAACAAAGCAGTTATAAGGATGAGACTTAATGACTCTAAATCATCTGAAAAAGGGTATAGCAAATACTACATACCCAATTTTTAAAGCAGTCATTATTATTACTGTATTTATTGATACTAATAAAATGGTGATGTCATTATCATGCAAATTCATTAGTTTGTTATATTTAATTAACCAAAAATAATTAAAACAATTTTGAAATGTAAGCATCCCTGAGATTTCCTAGTTGGGTTCAGAGGTGGCTTTGACCGTGCATTTAATTTACTGTTAGCAGGAAATATAGCATATTATTACCTTTAGAATTTCTCATTTCAGATTTTTTTAAAACATCAAGCTTTTAAAGTAATTGCAAAATTTTTAAAGGGACCTCAGTGTAAGCAGAGAGGTGAGTTTCCGTGGCAATATCTGAACAACACACAGGGAAGAGAAGAAGGGAAGGGGGGCATTTAATGAGCACTTAACATGACATTAAGTAGTGTGCTTTAGATCCAATATTTGTCTAAAACATAGGGAAATGCTATGACATCCATATGATGGTCACAGTTTTATGGAAGAACAAACAGGGCCAAAGGTAGAGAGACTTTCCTTAACCATTTAGAATGTGGGATCTGAGTGGGATCTGACCCATTCTTTGCCCGCAGCTCCTGCCCACGTTCTCCCTGTACCGTTGAGTCTCCTGCAACTGCATCTTTTTTATGGTTCCCATGCTGAATACCCCATGTTTCCTTGGCCTTATTTCTCTTTGTTCCCAGACATTCTTGGGGCTTCTCCAGGGTTAACGTATAAACCTCCATCTCCAGCCTGACCGCTCACCAGCACACCAGACCCCCATTCCCTTCTGACAATAGGATAAATATCCTTAAATGCATTGCCTTGCCTACTCAAAAAGAGTTCTTTCTTATCGTGGAAAGCCTTATGATAAAAATGGAGAGAGTGGTAGAGTAGTGAAATCACCACGCTGATCCACCCTAGGAAGGGTCCGTTAGGCACGGTTCATCAAGGGATGCCAAATCTAGGGGAAAATGTGATGAGGAGCAGAGTACGTGCATGGTCTCAAAGGGTCTCCCCGCAGATTGCTTCTTAGTTGAAAAGGGAAGAACGGTCATTATACACTGGTGAAAACAGATGACACTTAGGCTGTGTCATCAAAATTAACCTTAGTAATGAGGAGCAGGTGGCTATCCCATGTCTCTGGGTGTAATAAATCGAGGAGGAAACACCATCATTTATAAGTAACGTGAATCTAATCATAAGGAAAAGCCAGACAAACCCACACGGAAGAACTCTCTATAACTGGTCTGGATTCTTTAAAAATGTCAATGTATGAAAGTGGGAGGGACTGAGAAACTTTTCAGATTAAAGGAGACTACATAGACATGGCCACTAAATGGACCAGATCCTATACTGAAGGGGAAAGTGCTTAAAGGACATTACTGGGACAACTGACAACTATGGGATATTGGAAGGTAGATTTGATGAAAGTACTGTAATAATGTTAAATTTTCTAAATGGAACAGTATTGTGGGTATTTATTTAAGAGGATATTCTTATTCTTAGGAATCACACACTGAAATATTAATAAGTAAAAGGGCAGAATGTATGTAATCTACTTTCAGATGGCTCAGAAAAACAAATAAATATTTTAGAATTTATAATTTACACATACATATGTGCATGTACATGCAGATACATGTGTGTATACATATAATTGTATACCTATCTATCTAACTATCTACATATAGAGAGAGAGAAGATGATAAAGCAAATGTGGCAAAATGTTAAAAAATGGTGAATCTGGCTGAAGTATATCCAGAAGTTCTCTAGAGAGAGAGAAAGAGAGAGAGAGAGAGAGAGACACTGTTTTTCCAGCAATTCAATGAGCTTTAGAAGTTTAAACAAATTGAAATTTCTATTAATAGGGAGTACTTACTGTGCGCCCATCATTTGCTATGGAATGTCCTAGGCAGGTCACAGGCATTCTTTCTAAACTTTTCAAATAGCTCTGGATGTGGAAATCATTTTCATGTTTCGATATGAGGAGTTGAAACAGGATACTCACTGCAGGACTTGGCAGGGTCCTGGATTTGAATTCAGGTTGGGCTCATTTCCTATCACTAGAAGAGACAGTTCATGTGAGTTCAGGTGGGAAGAGGTGAGGCTTCACCCTTCAGGAGCTCAGAGACTATAGGGAGGGTAGAGAAGAAAATAGAAAAAACAAATATCATACGATATCTCTTATATGTGGAATCTGAAAAAAAAAAAAAAGGATACAAAATGAACTTATTTACAAAACAGAAAAAGACTCATAGACATAGAAAACAAACTTATGGTTAAGGGGGGAGGGATAAATTAAGAAGATGAGATTAACATGTACACACTAGTATATACAAGATAACCAACAAGGACCTACTGTATAGCACAGGGAACTCTACTCAATATTTTGCAATAACCTATAAGGGAAAAGAATCTGAAAAAGAATAGTTATATGTATATGTATAACTGAATCAGTTTGCTGTACACCTGAATCTAACATGACATTGTAAATCAACTATACTTCAGTTTTTAAAAAAAGAAATAAATTTAAGAAATTAAAAATTAAACTGAAAAAAAGGAAAGGAAAGTAACTGGATACCACAGAGTGCTGTGATAAGTACTGTTAAAATCTTCCAACCACTGTTCATTGAACACCTACTAGGTGCCAGGTGTTATGCTAAGCTCTCTGGGACCAGAGCTGTGGACAGCAGAGCCCTGGGCTCTGTCCTTCCAGACCTTCGGTCGCAGTGGATATGATGATGCCTGTGAGCGCAAGCACTATGGGAGCACCTGGGAAGGATGGGTCTCACATCCGGACTGCGAGGCTTCTCAGAGGGGATGCTGCCTTAATGGATTTTTAGAGATGGATGAACCTGTGAAATCTTGCTCACCCCTGTGTTCTAAAGCCTGGCACCCATAGGGAACTCACTAATTGGTGAACTTGGAAAAAGAAATAGAGGTGTTCTCCATTGTGTACAGACTGCACTATTCCTGATTAAATGAATGAACGAATGAATGAGAGTGAATGAATGAGTGAGTGAATAAATCCTCACCTGCAAGGAGCCCAGTGGGATGAGCTCTCCCAGCAGGTGAGCCTCTCTGTCATCCTTCCAGGTCACCAGAGGGAACAGACCAGTCTCAGCAAGCTTTTCCTTCAGTGATGGAGCATTGAGAAGAATTTGGGGATGGCAGCTGGTGATTAACCCTAGTCTGCGTGTGTGTGGCGGGGGGAGGGGGCGGTTCCTTATTGCCCTGGCTTCTGTGTTTTGCTTTTCTATTAGAGGAAATGCTTTATTAAGAAAAGCCATTCAGATCTCTCTTTCTCACTCTCTTTTTTTTTTTTTTTTTTTCCTGACTTGCTCAATACTTTTTGAAGCTCTTATTTTTACAGAGGAAAACCAAGCCGCCTTCCCGAAGCTGTGCCTCAGGTTTCGTTCTTGCCAAGGTCTTGCAAAGCCAGCAGCCCACGTGCCTCTGTAGGTCAGAAACAAGGGCCCTTTGGCTCCATCCAAAGATCATAATCATCACAGTAACAAAACAATATCCTTTCAGTTTTGCTCAGTGCTTTTCCTTCCATGATCTCTTTTCATGTATAGAGTACATTTAGGAAAATATGTACAACACTTGTGGATAAAATGCTTAGGGATTTACACATTCATTTTGGTGATGCCCCAGAAACCTGTGTAGGAGCCTAGTGGGGAGGGGGCCCCCTAAGGGCAGGATGCTCTGCTGACTTACTTCTCTGCCCTTTGCTCAGCCGATCACACCAGCCAACTCAGCTGCTTGCTTGTGCACGTTCCATATACTGGAGCCCCAATTTCCAGGTAACATACATTTCACATTTCACTTGATACATAGGTCTCATAGCAGGGGAAAAATTTTTTAAAAAGGTTGGAGATTAGTAATCAGTGGCATATCTTCATAGTGTTGGTAAAGAAATACAGGCCCAGAAATGGAAATCATTTGCCTAAAATCACAAAGCTAATTAGTGGCAGAGCAGGAACTAATCTCTCATCCTAGGTATCATTCTGATTTCTACTCTAGAACATGTTTTATTGCTGAATCTGGCTAAACCAATCACAATGAGTGAAAAGAACCAGTAATTTGGACCAAGAGGGGAGAAATAATAATAATAATAAAAAATCCTGAAAGCTGAAGCTTCTGGCCTGCCCTGTCACCCTCCTGTGTACCTGGGGGATCTCAGTTCCCTGAAACTTGAGAGGTTATAGACGGCCTGGTGCAGCTACCTCTCCCTCCTGGCACCTCACTTTCACCTCCAGAAACTGACCTGGGTTGGTCACTCACCACCATCTCTTTGGGCTCTGGAATGTTCTTCCAGGTAGGAAATAACTAGCAAGGATTACCCCTGTCCACACTAACTAAAAGTTTGGATCTGAGGCTCAACTGAAATCAAGGATGGGAACGCTTTCTTTCTAATGTAAAACAATAAGGCTTTATAATGATGAAGTTGCTCCAAGCCGCCTTGCAGCAGCACAGAAAGACAATCAGCTTCCAGGTAAGAAAATCAAGTCTCTACCACAACTTTCAAAAACCACAGAAAGGAGAAGGTCTCCAAGCTGCATGAAGCTCCTTTGAGAAGGCAAACTCAGATCTATTTTAGCCTCTTCCTGTGAAGGAATGGCAGCGCTGAAGATGTTCCCTGGTGTCACGGCCACCAAAGTGACACTCTTTGTGCCACCTAAAGGTACTGGGAAAGTAGGGGGAGACAAAGGCAGTGGCTGCAGCTGAATTAGCAGCTCCAGGAGGGCAAAGGGACAGTTCTTCCCAAGTTTTCAGCATATTCAGAACACTTTTAAAGATACTTTACCTTCTGTAAAGAAAAATATGTTTGCTTATAGCTCCCTTACCTGTAATTTCTTGCAATGGTTTGCATACTGTCTGTTCTGTCCTTCCTTCCTTCCTTCCTTCCTTCCTTCTTTCTTTCCTCCTTCCTTCCTTCTTTCTTTCCTCCTTCCTTCCAGTAACCTCTCTCTCTCTCTGGCCAAAACAATACCATTTTTTCCTGTTCAATCCCTGAAGAGAGTACCAATTATACTTATTTTGAAATGATGACAACAGTACAATTACTGAAAACCATTAAAAGCAGATTTGAATTCATGTCTAGTACTCAGATACTTTCTTCAAATTAAGCATTGGTCTCTCCTACAGCCTTATTTTTAAATGCAAATAGTAATGTAATATTTTAGTAATATCTTGAATCATGGAAGCTTTTAAGGAATTAAATTTATTGAGTCGATTTCCCATCAACAGCAGACTCTGGCCAGGGACATATTCTGGCTATACTATAAGGTTCTTCCTGAGGAGCAGACCCATTCGTTTCTCATCTCTGAGAAAAGATGAGTGGAGAGAGTACTACAAGAGGGGGTAACAAAACAGGTAAAGAAAAGGATGTGGGGAAATCTGGAACACAAAGAGGGATAGTGAAGATCAGTGATTGTTTATAGGAACTATTTTGATGCATATCTCCTTGGTGGCAGATTATCTCCCCTTATTCCCACCTCTTTAAGATGTACAACAACAGGGACTTCCCTGGTGGTGCAGTGGTTAAGAATCAACCTGCCAATGCAGGGGACACGGGTTCAAGCCCTGGTCCGGGAAGATCCCACATGCCGTGGAGCAGCTAAGCCCGTGCATCACAACTACTGAGCCTGTACTCGACAGCCCGCGAGCCACAACTACTGAGCTCACGTGCCACAACTACTGAAGCCCACGCACGTAGAGCCCGTGCTCCACAACAAGAGAAGCCACTGCAATGAGAAGCCCGCGCTCCACAACAAAGAGTATCCCCCGCTTGTCACAAATAGAGAAAGCCCACTTGCAGCAACAAAGACCCAACACAGCCAAAAATAAATAAATAAATTTATTAAAAAAAAAAAAAAAAGATGTGCAACAACAGCCATAGTATTTTCCAGTGAAGCAGTTCAATGTTATTTGCCATCAGGGATCTTAATCTTGCCAAAGAATAAAGTTAGTGAAATATATATTTGAGTGAAAATAAACCCCTCTCTTTTAAAAGAAAAAAAACAAAACCTTTTATTAGTTTGCGTCACACGGCTTGTGGGGTCTTAGTTCCTTGGTCAGGGATCGAACCTGTGCCCCCTGCAGTGGAAGTGTGGAGTCCTAACCACTGGACCACCAGGGAACTCCCCAGCCTTCCTCTTTCACACTGGAATTAACAGCCAAGGGCCCTGGGAGGTGGGAAGGGGGAGGGCTGAATGTAAGGGCCATGAGTTCATGCCACACATTGGTGCCGAGGAGTGTTGCCTATCGCACCTATTTCCAACTCCAACCACCTTCGCAGTCCTGCATGGAGCTTTACTTTTGAAGGGGCTTTTGTGTGTATAAACAATCAAATTTACTGCTTGCTCTTTCTTTAATGTTCAATGTAATTATACTTATATTAAGTAAATTTTCTCTAAACATTTAAACATAAATTTACACAACTTATAAATCAAAATTTAAACTTTATGAATCCTCTTACACATTTAAAAGTTAATAACAAACCTTAGTCAAATTCTCTATCTCAATAAAAGCATAAGCCTAACGTGCCACATTCCTTTAAGTGCGTCAAACACGTTAAAAACATATTCACAAATGTGTGATATTCACAAAGTATCATAATGCTTATAAAATATATTGTTATATTCATACTCAACCTATGAGAAAATTAGTGTTTCTATAGGTTTAGCTAAATTTCTCCATTATTCACATGCTTTAATATATTTTAATGCATCTTTCTGGGTTACAGTGACCTATTGAACATAAAACCAAAAGATTATGGTTGGTCAGCTGAGATTGTTGAGTTATCAGTGAATTGATTATTGATCACACCAAGGTCACTGTTTGAATTTCCGAAGTGAGTCAAACCCTAGCAGATATTTTTTATCAAGATTGTCTCATTGTGTCAATGAGAATGTCAACAGCCACGTCTTTTCCTGCAACTTGGTGTCTCTACTCCCTTCCTTCATTATATTTGTATCATGGGATGTGACTTACGTCCTCCCCAAATTCATATTTTGAAGTCCTAACCCTCAGTACCTCAGAATGAAACTATATTTGGAGATTGTATCTTTAAGGAGGTAATTTAATTAAAGTGAGGTCATATGGGTAAACTCTAATCCAATATGACTGGTGTCCTCACAAGAAGAGTATACTGGGACACAGACAAATACAGAGGGAAGATGATATAAACAGAGAGAAGACAGACCTCAATAGGCCAACTAGAGAGGCCTGGAACAGATTCTTCCTTCATGGCCCTCAGAAGGAACCAATCCTGCTGACACCTTGATCTCGGACTTCTAGCCTCTAGAACTGTGAGAAGGTAAGTTTTGTTTATGCCACCCAGTCTGTGGTACTTTGTTCCAGCAGTCCTAGCAAACTAATATATAATATTTAGACTCAATTTACAATTTAACTCAATTTACAGTTTTTGCATCTCAGGAAAATTGGTTGAGTCATCCAGAAGTTTCATTTTCTAGGAGATAAGAGGCTGAGTTGACCTATCAGGACTTCTTCTTGAATTTAACCCATTTATCATGTGGCAACCCACTGGTATGCTTTCCACTTAGTTTTTGCCCATGGTCTCTTGAGCTGACAGGCCTTTGCTGCTCTGGGTATAATTTCGATCTCCTAGGTAAAACAAAAACAAAAACAAAAAACCATAATACTTATAAACATGTACTTGAAAAAACAGAATGTCATGTATGTCATATATGTCAATAGTTCCTTACCAATTTCAGTTCATTCAAAATTTTTATTCACCCTTCTTTTGTATTATAATTATCATCTTATACATTTAAATGAACTCATTTCATCTTTGAATGTCATAGCTTTCTTATAGACTCAATTCATTCCAGTTAGATATAGTTAATATTCTTGTTTGATGGTCAAATTATTATAACTTGGCAAGTAGGAGTTTCTTAAAACTATCTCCTTTGTCCTTACAGGAAGACCCTACACATTTTTAAAAGTGTCCTTGACTTCTGGCACTCACTGTAGCTCAAAGTCCATCCTAATTTTTCTCCATAGCAAGATATGGAGTCAGTTGATCTCCAAGGAGCCTTGGTTCTCTCTAGCTCAAGAACTACCTAGTGTTGGAGGAGGAGATGTGGCCACTCAGTGTCCATGACCATGCTTTGCATTTGAGTGATGGGGGACAGGGAGACATCAGTGCTGGACCACCAGGGCTGGACCACCCTGGGGATAGAACTGAAAATATCTATTTCTCGTCAAGGTCAGGAGGCTCACAATTAATCTCTAATTTAGCTTTAAGATTAATAAGTTACTAAAAAAAGATTAAAATGTTATTTTAATTTATTTCCATTTCACTACGCTGGACTTAACTTTTAACCCATCATCCCAGTTACAATCATGTCTCCTTTTTTACTTTCTTTTTATGTCTCATCAACCACCATTTTGCAGTCACTTTATTGACCCTAAAGAATCCAAAGTACCTCATAAATTGCCTCTATGTATCCTCCCTCACTGTCAGGACAGATACAAAGCAATCTAGTCCCTTTCACACACGTGAACACATTTAGGTCCCATAAGGTGATATTTCACAGGCTTAAGGCCTAATTTTCTAAGGATGTAATTTACAGGCTGAATGACCTTTACCCATTTTGTTCCCCTCTCTGGACCTCACTAACTCAACTATAATGTTTTGTTTCGTTTTGTTTTGTTTTGTTTTTAACTAAGAAAAGGAAAAGAAAAGGCCAGGTTTCAAATTCTGTGATTCAGGAATGCATCCGGTCCAGGACCAAATTTGTTTCATTAACTAAAGGATCTTTACAGAGTGAATACAGAGGGAAGGAAGGACAAAAGAGCTGAGAGCTCTCCCGTCCTATAAAACCAGACACTGAATACCACTCAGCTGTTCTTTCCCGATGTGAACCCGAAGATTAAAAGGGTTAACCTGTGTGAAAGCACTTTATAAACTTAAACCATGTGTAAATTGCCTTTATTTTTATTACAAATTACCAATCATGATAATGATTGAGTTAATTCAAGCATTAAGACGTTAAAGCTCTCACCTAGGTGTCGGCAGCAAAGCCCTTACAAAGTCCACGTACCCTGGATTTCCAATTCAGTGCTCTATCCACCAGATTATGCAGCATTTCAAATATGAAAATGAATTCCATGGATGAGAAGCAATCATTCACCCATGGGCCAGGCTCTCATCTTTCTCTGCACACCTGTCAGGAAGAGATTCAACCGGAAAGGCCCCACTTGCCTGAGATAAAGGCCAGTCCACTAAGGACTGTGACGTCGGATGCCCTGCTCTTGAGCATTACAGCACACCAGCTGCATTAAGGTTGTAAGGCACGCAAGCCTTCCCGGGCTATTTTATTCATTCCAGGTCTCAGGGATACCTGGAATGTGAGATGAGTTTGGGTATACCATGTCTCTACAGCATGGCTGAAAAGTGAAGTGCATGCATTGTAAACAATACATGATTTGTGTAAATTTATTTTTAATATACATACACTGAAGTATACTGTTTTATTATTGAAATATAATTGATTTACAATTTTTGTGAGTTTCAGACGTACAGTAAAGTGATTCAGTTACACATATAGATATATGTATTCTTTTTCAGATTCTTTTCCCTTATAGGTTATTACAAAATATTGAATATAGTTCTCTGCTCTATACAGTTGGTCCTTGTTGGTTATCTATTTTATATATAGTAGTGTGTATATGTTAATCCCAAACTCCTAATTTATCCCTCCCCCTTCTTCCCCCTTTGGTAACTCTAAGTTTTTTTTCTGAGCCTATTTCTGTTTTGTAAATAAGTTTATTTGTATCTTTTTTTTTTAGATTCCACATACCAGTGATATCATATGATATTGTCTTTCTCTGTCTGGCTTACTTCACTTAGTATGATAATCTCCAGGTCCATCCATATTGTTGCAAATAGTATTATTTCATTCTTTTTTATGACTGAGTAATACTCCATTGTCCATATAGACCACATCTTCTTTACCCATTCATCTGTTGATGAACATTTAGGTTGCTATATGATCCTGCAATCCCACTCCTGGGCATATATCCAGAGAAAACCATAATTAGAAAAGATACATGCACCCCAGTGTTCATTGCAACACTATTTACAATAGCCAAGACATGAAAGCCACCTAACGTATGCTTTTTGGTGTACTTTTTTTTTTTTGAGTTTTGACAAATGCCTAGAGTAGTATAACCATCACCACATTCAGGATACAGGACAGCTCCATCAACACACAACTGCTGTCCTTTTGTATTCAAGTACTCCACCTGCCCTGAAACCCTGGTGACCACTATCAGTTCTTCATCCTTATAGTTCTACGTTTTATACAATGTCATATAAGTGGAAATCTGGCTTCATTCACTTACATACTGTATCATATATTTTAGATATATCCATGTTGTCTTGTAATTTGTGTTTTTTATGGCCTGGTAACATTCTGTTGTATGGATACACCAGTGTTTGTTCATCCATTCATTAGTTAAAGGACATTTGGATTGTTTCCAGGCTTTGATGATTAACAGTGAAACTGCTATAAATATTTACATACATGTTTTTGTATAACATAAGTTTTCACTTCCTTGAGTGGAGTTGAATTGGGAATCATATCAACCTGGGAGTTGAATTGCTGAATCATATGGTGAGTGTGTGTTTAACTTTATAAGAAACTGCCAAACTGTTTTCCAAAGTGACTATACCATTTTGCATTCCCACTAGCAATGCATGAGAGTACTAGTCAATCTACAACCTTACCAACACTTAGTATTGTCAGATGTTAGTATTAATAGTAGCACTATTATTATTATAGCAATTCTAATAGGCATGTAGTGGCATCTCATTGTGGTTTTAATTTGCATTTTCCTTGTGACAAATGATGTTGAGCATCTATTCATGTGCTTACTTGCCGTGGTAAATTTTCTTCAGTGAAGTGTATACACAAACCTTTTGCCTGGTTTTAAATGAGTTGTTTTCTCATTCCTGAGTTCAATAACTATTTTTAAGCTTACAATTTTTTGTTCACCAAGAAAAATTCAAATACCCAAGATTATTATAAATAGAATTTGAATCAATGGTAACAACAGAAACCTAGATTTTAAGAAGTCCAAATATTTAGTTATAGAACAGTACTTCTCAAAGTTTAGTGTACAAATGAATCATCTGAACATCTTGTTAAAAATGTAGATTCTGACTCAGTAGGTCTGGGATGGAGCCTGAGAGTCTGTGTTTCGAATAAGCTCCCAGGTGACACTTATGCTGCTGGTGCCTATATCAAATTTGAACTAACAAGAGTCTAAAAGATCCTGGTTAAGTTCCCTTTTCTACCCCAAAGCTGACCAACACTCATCATGTAATCAAATCTTCCTTTTCTTTCAGAAGAAAAACATGGAATTAATAAATACCTTAAGATAATTGTATCTCTTCCATGGGTCATTACACATATTGCTAGACCTTGAATGTCACAAAGTCACCGTAACAAATGTTTGTCCAAAATTATCTTATTCTGTTTTATTTTTCTTAATTTTGCTACTAAAGAACAAAGAGGGATTCCCCCCACTGAAGTCATTCTAATGAAGAAATAGTTACATTTGTACCGTATTGGAATCAATTATTTTTTGACCCCAAAATACTTTGAAATAGTATCTGATAGAAGTAAAAACTTTCTGTGTTTTTCCCCCCATTACCAGTGATGTGGGAGTGGGTGAGTAGTATCCAGATATCCTAGGACATTATTTTAAAAGCCTCACAAACACAGGCTTTGTTTTTTTTTTAACACTTAGATGGTACCTACAGGAATTATTGTAGGTACTATCTAAATGTTATTTTATATTGCATTGGATATAAAATACAATGATAGTAGAAAAACCCTTTTATTGTCCAAGTCTCTTTGACGCCTGGAATTTCTGTTTCATTTCTTGGTTTAAGAGAATCAGAATCCTACTAGCTAGCCCAGAGAAGGAAATCATCTATAATTTTGGCAAATGCAAATACTTGTTTATAAAGGGGTTGTATATACTTTAGAGGATAACCAAGATGAGCCACTGAGATTCAGGAAAAAACTATTAGAACTTCTATTTTCATTCATTTGTAAATTTAAAAGAATAAGAAAATCACATTTGATCAGTGTTGACTGTATCAATCGACACATTGAACTTCATTTCATCTCCATGTCATAGAATGGGAGATAAAGAATTCCATTTTGGACATAAGTTTGAAATATCTGAGAGAGATTTGAGTGGAGATGTCCAGTAAGCAGTTAGACCAGCAATCACAAGAGAAGACGTGTTGGAGCCACAAACCAACAAGGTGTCAGAACAGAGAGGGAAGTGAACGGGATCCCTTCAGTAACAAAAGAAGGTGTAAATAGGAGGTAATTCTAACATTTAGAGCTTAAGCTGAGGAGGAAAAACAATCAAAGAAAGTTGAGGAGGCGAAAGAGTAAAGAGTGTGGAGAGAAGCAAACTTGTTCCCAGGAGAAAAGAATGTTTCAGAAAGTAGTTGACAGAGTGTCAAGAAAGATTGATTAACCATATTAAATGTTGCTGGCGGGTTTAGTAAAATGAGGGCAGAACATGACTACAGGATTTGGTTCCAGGGATGATTGGTGATCTCAGCAAGAGGGTGGCCATCTCAAAAGACCCCAGTGCAAAGTGGAAGAACACAGGATCCATGCCCAAGGAAGGACACTTCCTTGTCGTTGTTAACAGAAGTCAACTTTATTTTGGTGTAAAGAAATACATGCATGTTCTGACTGAAATCTGGGGGAATTAAAGAAATGCAAGAGGTGACCAAAAAAACATGTTCTAAATTAATCACCGATAATCCTATCATCTAAAGGCGAGCCCTGTAATAATGTTGTGTCCAACTCCTCTGTTTTCTCAGTTGGTAGGTTTTGTTCCTTTAATTTGCTCCACATAATTGTGATTACGTTTTATGCACTGCTTTTTTCACTTCACTTTTTAACAAACAAACTTTAAATGGTTTGTCAGCATAGTATAGCATAAAGTGTGTACATCATATAGATACTCATCCTAGATTGTTTCCAATTTGAAAGCCATTACAAATAATGCTAAAATGAGCATCTTTCTGTATAAGACTTCTCCCCAATTATTTTGTAATTAAAAAAAATTTTTTTAATAAGGAAATTTCTAAGTTAAATGTTAAGATGACAAACTCTAAAGACCTATATTTTTTAACTGTAAAAAATTTTTTTTGAAATATAGTTGATTTACAATGTTATATTAGTTTCAGGTATACAGAAAAGTGACTCAGTTGTACATATATGTATATATATATACATATATACATTCTTTTTTTACTTTCTCTTCCATTATAGGTTATTACAAGATATTGAGTATAGTTCCTTGTTGGTTATCTATAACTTTATAGTAAAAATTTCAAACATACAACAAATTTGAAAGAATTTTACAGTAAACACCCATATACCCAAACCTAGATTCTACTATTAGGTACTTGCTAAGGACCTCTTTTTAAAATGCATATTCGTATGCTGTGGAATGACAGAAAGGACTCCAAATCGACCCATAAACAAGATAAATAAACTCTTGGCAGTTTTAATTCAGCAATTTCCATGAACACAATTTCTAATTTCTTTTCTCACAATTCAGAATATTACTTTTCTACCTTTACCTCCAAGGATATAGAACTTGTCTAATACTGAGCGGTAGAACATTGCTGCCAGTAAAAGGAGAGGGAGGTGGGTCGGGGGAGAGAGAGAAACAGGAAGGGAAAGGAAGGGAAGGGAAGGGAAGGCCATTTGCTACCTTTAATTTCAAGAAAGCATTTGAAGTTGTGTAAGTTATGTTTTTCTCCAAATATCTGCATTGTCAAAAGCTGGAACATCTGCATAGTTGACACTTATCAGAAGTTTTAGCTTCTGGGACAGCCAGCCTCCTCTTCCTACCATCCCCAGTCTTCCATTTGGGAAACTCCTATTAGCTGGAGTCCTGGTGAGAAACACCCACCCCTCACTAGAGAAGAAGAAGCAATACAATTCTTCTCGTCCTGTCTTGGGTCAGCAAGAAGCTGGCTCGTGGGTTGGGCTCTGCAAGTTGGCAATCAATTCCTGGGTTTGGAACTTGAGAGAATGACGCAATAATGTGGGAACAGAGGTCATTTTCATCACCGTGGTGCCCTGAGAGGGCCAGCCCATGCTTCTGTAATGACCTTTGCTGCAGTCTTTGATGGTCATCTCTTCCTGGTGACTACTTGTTTCTACATCTGCTCTTCCTCCTCTTGTTGTTTCTATGAGCCCTGAAAACCCTTCAATAATCACCCGTTTCAACTAAATTGCTACAAGTCAGTCTTTGGTGCTTGTAAAGATGTCTCCGTCTGAGACCAGTGGGCAGGGCCAGACTGCATTTAGGATTTTGGACTTTAGAGCTACTAATGGGTAAAAATTCTTTCAGCACAACACTCATTATCCGGGGATGATGGAGACCTCCCTGAAAAATAGTGGCAATCACAACAAAAGGACACACAGGAGTGAATGCTCCTGGATGGTAAGGAGCAGAAAGAAGGCTGCTCAGAGTGGCTGACACCCCGGGAGCAAGGACCTTCTCATCTTCCCATCATACAGAGGCTCAGGACACCAGGGAAGTAAAGACAAGGGACACAGAGGCTGCAAGTATACCTGTCTGGGAAATGCAGGGACAAATGAGGACGCCAGGAGAGACATTTCCCATAGCTTGTGTAGACGCCAGTGCTGTGTTTTGTCCACTTTGTGGAGCCAGAAAGAATGAAAACTTGATAATAATCTGTTCTTCTGACAGCTCCTGACCCGTCAATGCTCATCTCCAACATGTCAGGTGGGAAAAGTCTACCCAGCCTATAGCCACCACGCCCACCTTCAAGAATAGTTTCCTAAACTTCATGGGTAAGATTCACCTGCAACTCTGGTTAAAAATGCAGCTTCCCAGGTGCTGCCCCCAGAGATCACGATTCAGAGGGTCGGGGTAAAAGCTGAGAATGATTTTTTACCATGTTCTGCCATATGATTCTTGTCATCATGGAAGTTTGGGAAACACCGCTGTAAAGTCTCTTACCTGATAAAGGTATAACATAGACGCCTAGGAGGGATTTCCCTGGCCATCTGCGGTATCATCACAGAAAAAGGTGGTTTGAAGGCCAAGAAGAGTGGTTCTTGATATTGTCCATACCAGCATCTCCTGGAGGGCTTGTGACAATATAGACTGTTGGTTCTACTCCCAGAGTTTCTGACTCAGAAGGTCTTGGTTGGGGTCTGAGAATTTGTATTTCTAACAAGTTCTCAGATGATGCTGTAGCTGCTGGTCCTGGACCACGTTTTGAGAATGACTGACCTAGAAGGAACGCAATGTCCACAGGCGTTCATGTTGGAGGTCAGGCCATGGTAATTATCACTTACCTATTCTCCCAGAGGAAACCCCTCCCCCGGTCAATGAACTATTAGAAAAGGACAGGAGATCCTCAATCCAGAATTACATAACCTGAGGCACCAGAGGCCAAGATTCCCCATCCCCTACAATATATCAGACAATAAATTCTAGAATCCCCAATGTGGTCATCAAGTAGACTCAGAGATGCAACCCAAACCCTAACCCTCTTGAAACTGAATAAAGTAGGAGGTTGGAGGGAGATGGATACCTGTACAGAGGCCATGTTTCTACAGTACAGCCTTTGGAGACCCATGGCAGAGTCAAAGCAAGGAAACTGATACAAAAACGCCTGGGCCTTGGGACACATCCCTAGTGTGTCAGGGAGAAGACAGCTGAGATGAAGGGGAGGTCGTGCTGGGGTGGCGACTGGGCACAGCTGGAAGAACCAGGCCGAAGCGCCCAGAATGACTCTGCCATACACTGGTGGATGCCACCACGTGTAGAGTTGGTCCATGGAACCCAGTGCATACAATCTACCTTTGGAGGGCTTTGTAAATGCCAGACAATGCAATGGTCTAAGAACTTTTCATGAAACAAACTCCCTTAACACACACTAATCCCAGTGAACAGGTACCATTAACATGGCCCTTTACTGATTAAGAAAATAGGGCACAGAAAAGCCAAGGATACTGGTGGAAGTCACAAGATGAGCGCTCACTGGAGCCACATATCCAATCTAGGTCATGTGACTTCAGTGACTTTAGGCTCAACCTCAATGTGCTGCTACTTCTCCTTAACAGAAGACGTATTTTGTGATTATCTGCCACCTTTAAGTTCATATTTTAGCCACTTTGGGTGGGGGTTAGAGGAGGGGTATATAAAATAAAAAAGATACTTTCCCTTCTTTGGGAAAGATTACCCTCTGGTAGGAGGGACAGACATACTTACAGCTAACAAGGCATCTACATCCAGTTAAAGGCTGTGGGGATGCAGAAGAGAGAACTGAGGGAGTAAGTGGTAAATCTTGGAGACTTGGTGATAGAGGAGGTCTTTAATCTAGGCCTTAAATGTATTATAAGCCAAAAAAAAAAAAAAAGTCCTTGCAAGGTGGGTACTTAAAAGAGAATATCTTGGAGAAAGAAGCACCTGATTCTGAGTCCCTGACCTCATTTTTCAGTCCCTGACCTCATTTCTCCTTTGCTTTGCATCCCTTTCTGGTTCCCACTATCACCATCCCGCTGGCCTTAGAGGGTAGTAATCTTCAAATATTCTGGACCAGACAGAAAAGACCTTTCTATTAACTCCCCACTGTACAGCTGAGGCCAGGCTGGAATTAAAAATAATGGAAATCAATAAGCCTTTTACTAAATGCTCAGGAGCAGAAACAAGGAAATAACCAGTCCTATAATATCAAAACTTTGTCTAAGAGGGTTGCTCCTTCCACACAGGATCCCTGGGGAAAGGGCATCATGCCTGATGCCTTCTCTTCTTAGACCCTAGTCTCCCTTGAGATAGTGGATATCTATTTTCATCCCCACCTGTTATTTAGACTCCTCAAAGTCTAGACAGGAGATGGAGAATAGTCTTCCCATGATCTGGTGCCTGTCCTTTCAGGTCTGGCCTTCTATGTTCTAACTCACCTCTCCTCTGAGTAATTAGAAGTGATTGACCTACTCCTCTGGACTTTCATTTCTTTATGGGCTTTTAAAGAATACCATGGCTACCTTGTCTGAAATCAAGTCTGGACACTGCCATGAATTAACTGCATAAATTTGATCCAGGCATTTGACCTTCCTGAGGTTCTGTTTTTCTGTTGGAAAAATTAAGGGTTGGAATGAGTGGTTAGCTCAGTTCCATTTCTGATCTCTCTATTATTCTAAGGCCATCCATGGACATGACTCAAGTTGCTCGTAGCATATGTTTTTTCCTCAGCAGTAATACATTAAGGGAAATTGCCTGAACCTGAAAGGTCAAGTCCATGAGGAGGGCCTGCGTCCCTAAGCTCAAAGACTGCTTTGCTTTTAAAGAACAAGGTTGGGTGAGTAGAACCTGGGCTGTTGGATTCTCTATCTCTATACACATAGTATTTAAAGTACATTAGGTCTAAAGAAATCCAGGAACCCTTTCTATCTCTGTTAAGGTCAATTGCATGTAAAAACAGCATGGCTGATATAAACACAAAGGCCCATTCATCAGCTTCTCTCTCAGGCTGCAGCGTCCAGTCTCTGAGATAACAAGCAGGATTCAAGCACTTTCCCAGGAACTACAAGCCACGGCTGGGTCATACCAGTGGGCCATCAGCACGTATATACAAATGACTCTTAGCCAACCACTGGTACTCACAAGTTCCTTTTTATATGTGAAGATATACACGGAATTTTAATATGATGATGGTAATGATCAGATTTATGCTCAAAGAGGAAAAGAACCCCAGTGGAAATAACAAAATGGCTTGAGGTGACCCCACTGACATCAGCAATATCTAAGATTGTATTGAAGGTCATACTATTGCCTGGAGGATTTTCACCATTAAGCGGTCTAGAACATTAGATGCTTCTCCTTTGGTGGGAGGAGGTCTGAGAGAACCAGACCAGGAAGACATAGATATAACAGAACCAAGATGGAGATTCCTCTCAATAAAAGTACAGGAGGCATCAAAACTAGGAACTCTGCTTCAGTGCAGAATCAAAGTTAAGAGACCAGAGAGCAGGAAGAAAACATTCAGACTCAGGTACAGTACCAAGGAATCCAAAGGTAGTAAAAGAGAAGAGTAGACCATTGAATGAGATGAAAGAACAGAAGGTCCTTTGGACAAATACTAGAAAAAAATCTCTATTGTCTGAGGTTGGATATTAAGGTGGCCTTTTAACATCCTGGTGGTATGGTACATGGGGCTCATCAAAGATTCTATAAGTCAATCCACCCTACCAAAAAAAGACAATGGGTGTGTGTTTTCTGGGCTTCGTGATATCCTTGGCTTCCAGTTGAATTTGGTTTCTATCACCGAAGTTCATGGTATATTAGTTACGTACCCCTGAGTAACAATTTACAAGAGACGTAGCACCTTAAAACAACACACATTTATTATATCACAGTTTCTGTGGATCAGGAGTCCAGGCTTTACTTTGTTAGGTTCTCCATTTCAGAGTCTCATTTGAAAGCCGCAAGGGAGGTGCTGGCCAGGGCTGCGGTCTCACTTCAAGTTTTGACCAGGGAAAGATCCTCTTCCAGGGCCACGTGACTGTTGGCAGCAGCCATTTCTTGCAAGCTGTAGGACAGAAGACCTCAGTTTCTTACTGACTGTCAGTTAGAAACTGCTATTCTCAGTTCCTTGCCATGTGGCTTCCTCCACAGGGCAGCTCACAACATTCACGGCTTCTTCACAACCAGTGGGGAGAGTCTCCTAGAAAGATAATATTACAATCTCATGTAATATAACAGTGTACATGCAGTCACTTATATCCCATCACCTTTGCCATACTCTAGTGGTTTGAAGCAAATTAGAGGATGCACTCGCACTCAAGCAGAGGGAATTACGCAAAGGTGTGACTACTAGGAAGTGGGGATCACGGGAGCCACTTTGAGTCTGTCACACATAAGTAGAGCTGCTTGTTGGTGCTGGATCTCAATATGCTTCCATTCTCCTTGAGAAATTCAGTGAAGACACCATAGGCTTGGCAATAAACTACATCACATAGTTAAGTACAGACTGCAGGACCAGACAATGGGGCTCTCTAATCATTCCATAGTTGATGGAACAAGGTTGTTTCTCGTCTCTCTTGGCTAATAGCTGAGTTTCCATTCCCAGAAATCAAAGCTTTCCTTTTTCCCAAGTAGACAGAAACCACGAACCAAATGAAATGAGGTAAAGAATTTAACAAGGAAAAGTATTTGGGTCCCCTAAACCTACCTCACAAGTTGGGGCAGAACTTGGTCATAAAGACTCGTGAATAAGGCTTAAGGGATTTGATTGACTCAATATGAGTCAGCAGTGTGATGCGGCTGCCAAGAACAGCAAAGGCTGTGTTAGACGCAGTGTAATTAGTCCAGATGGAGGATTACCCCAGAGGAGATGACCTTTTCTCACTTTGCGCTACTCTGACCACACACAGAGTCTGGTGCTGATTCCAGATCTCATGTTCTAGAGGGGACATGGGGACATCCCTGAACCTGGAAAGGAGAGCCCCCAGGAGGTTGAGGAGGTGGAAAGCATGGAAGATAACAAAACAAAAGGAACAAACTCTTGAACGGGGAATAGCACTGTTTTCAAACACTAGAGGCCTGTCTTATGGACGAGGTATCAGGTGGTTTTATGTGAGCCCAGGGGAGACAGCTGATACGCTTAGTGGAAGTCCTAGAGAATCAGAGTTCTGCTCAGGGTGAGAAACATTTTCCAAAAGGCATAGCTGCCATAGAAGAGGGTAGATGTTTATTGCTGGAGATCTTCATCAAGCCGTTCAGTTATTCAACAAACTTTTATTAGTTCCTACTGATGGCCAAGCACCAAACTATGCAGATACCCAACAAAGAAGATGCATTCCCTGTCTTCAAGGAACGTACCTTGAATAAGACAAGTCAATAAACAGTTTCAATGACAGGAAGTAACCAATAACCTCCAAGCCTCAGACATTCAGTTCTTGCCCATGTCCCATGTAGGAGGCCACAGCTCGGTTCCTGGGGTTCCATGTGCCTGCTCATTCTAGAACCAGAATGAAGGAACTCGGGACAGGAGAAGAACAAGAGTGTTGGTGGAAACTTGTGATGCCTTTGAAAGTTTCCCCTCAGATGAGACTAATCTGCTCACATCCCATTGGCTGAAGCATGTCACATGCTCAATGCCAATGTCCATGGACAAAATAGTACAGTCTTGCCACAGGGGGCCCTGTAAGACACAGCAACAGGCAAGTATGCATAACCCTATACAGGAAGGTGGGAGCAAATATCAGGAATAACCACACAGTTTATTATATTACCCTCACAGTCATTCTATGGAAGTTGAGAGGACAAGATTTTGTGGAAGACGTAACCCTTTGAAGGGACTTGAAGGATGGAGAAGACTTTTTTCTTGACAGTCTTGGGCCAATCACTCTCCCTTTCCAAAATCACTCTATATTCACACATGTACTTATTATATAGGATAATACATTTCAGTGTGAATGTTTATAATTTAGTTAACTCTGGTCTAAGTGGAATGGTTTTCTTGACTAGGGAGAGAACTGAAAAAATAAACACTTTCTACTCGGGAAAGAAATCTCCAGAAATTTAAATGAGGTAAATGAAATTTAACAGCTGAGAAATTACAACTATGAAGAACTAGGTTAATCTAGGAATGAAAGGGAGTGAATCAAGAAAAAAATATAAGAAGCTGAATTTAATTAAGGGACCTAGAAGGAAGATATTAGTAGCTGTTCTCCGCGAGGAATAATAAATTAAAGATTGTCATTTTTGGTTGTAAAGGCCTAAATTATGGTCCTCCGCACACTTCCCTCCTCAAAAAATAATTTATTTAATCTATCTGTGAACATTTCACAAATGGAAGGAGCCAAGGCAGGCTGACTATAGCCTGTTGATTTGTTTGTTTATAAGAAATTCTATTGCCATGGCCCCTGGGAGCAATAGAGTAGAAAAGAAAAAAATATCCCTTTTTTCCTAAGTGTGGCTTGTGAACCAAGGGAAGTTGTCTGAGGCCGGGATGGGCACTTAGCCTAAAATACTTCATTGTTCACATTGCATGTCCTTTAATTTTTAATACATTTAATTCCTGTGTTCTGGGAGTTTTTCTTTTTTTTCTTTTTTTACCCTCCTGGTGCAAAATCATTTTGTTAAAACTTTTGGAATCAACATGCCAAATGCCAACTGCACCATGCAGTGGCTGTGAGATAAATGCTTCTTCAGTAATTTTCAATTAAAAAGCTACCTTGTTCTCTTCAGAGGAAAAACACAATTTTAATATTTTAAAAATAGTGTGGTGATGATAATAAAATCACAACCAGCATTTTCCTCTAAAGCTACCACTGGGGCCCTGGGTGGGCCCAATTAGGGGTGACTATAGTGAGTTTCAATCTTTCTGGATGTGTAAAGTTGCTGTTGGCAAGGCAACGTCTGGTGAATGGAAGTTAGAAGCTTCTTCGGAGTTCTGTGTCCACAACCTGCTAGCCATGGGAACCTGGCTGATAACAATAGGAAACACTTAGGGGAGCACTTACCGTGTGCCACATATGGTTCTAAGTGTTTACATGCATTAACTCATATAATCCTTGTGACAACATCACGTGAAGTAGGTATTATTATTATTACCATTTTGTAGACAAGGAAATGGAGGCACAGTAACTTGCCCCAAACATATAAAGATCTTCTACAAATCAATAACAAAAAGATAAAAACACAACAGAAAAATGGGCAAAAGACATAAATAGGCATTTCATAAAAGAGGGACAAATTAAGGGTATGGTATTAACAGATATAAACTATTATATATAAAATAAATAAGCAACAGGATTATACTGTACAGCACAGGGAATTACACCCATTTTCATATAATAACCTGTAATCAAGTATGAGCTGCAAAAATCTGAATCTGAATCACGATGCTGTACACCTGAAGCTAATATAATACTGAAAATCAACTATACTTTAATTTTTTTAAAAAAAGTGAAAGTTGATTTCAATGTTATCACCACCACCACCCCCCCAAAAAAAACAAACAAACAGTAATTATGTCAGGGAATGGAGGTGTTAACCTTACTGTGATAAGCATTTTGCAATATATACACATATGAAATTATCATGTTGTACACCTTAAATTTATTTATGCTATATGTGAATAATATCTCAGTAAAACTGGGGGAAAAAAGAGGATATCCAAATAGCCATTAAACATAGAAAAAAACTGCTCAACTTCATTTGCAACCACAAAAGTCCAAATTAAAGCCAAAATGGCACAGCATTACATACTCAGTAGAGTTCCTGACAGTAAACAGACTGGCGCTACCAAGTGCTGGAGAAGAAGCAGAGCCATGGAAACTCACACATGGGTTGGGAATGAGTCAGCCCACCTTCTCTGGAAAACAGTTTGGTATTAACCACTCAGTTGGACTTTTGCAAGTCCTGTGATTTAGCAATCCCACTCCCAAGTGTAGAACAAAAACACATGCACCAGGATATTCACAGATGTGTGATTTGGGAAAGTCCTAAACTGGAAACAACCTGAATACCATCAACAGTAAGACTAAGAACATTCCGATACTCACACGATATAATACAATTCAGCAGTAACGATGAACTTCATCTCCAAGCAATGGTGTAGATGAACTGCATAAATGATGTTGAAAGGACTGAGACACAGAAGAATACTGGATGATGGCATGTAAATAACGTTCCAGTTTGCAAATTTAATCTCTAATTTTAAAAGTCAGGAGAGTGGGTGCTTTGGGGAAGGAGGGAGGGTGGCGCAAAGAGAAAGAGGCATGCAAGCCTTGCGGAGGTAAACAAGACCTATCCCTACGTCTTGAACCCACTTCTTCATTCCTGGTTCATGAATTGGGTGAAAGTGAGTTTGTTTGACTACTTTCCCTTCTTCAGACTTCCATGCATCATCAGACAGTATTTGTTCATTTTCTATATGAAGTGAATGTTGAAGTATTACACACTAATTTATACTTTTTAAAGCAAAGACCTGGCCCCTGTTTGTGCCTGTTCCTAAGAAATTAGAAATCCAAATATACAATAAATGTTATGTTAAATAAAGTTAAAACTAAACAACTTTAAATGCTACAGACTTAGAAATATCCTAGTAGGACAAACCTGCAATTTCAATTTCATTTTTCATTTCAGCTATTATCTACCCAGTCTTAATCCAGGAATTGCCTTTGGGTAGTGGTGTTATTGTTTTGTTTTGTTTTTTCCTCTTTCTAATTTTCTGTGATTTTCCAAATTAGCTATAATGAACAAGTATTACTTTATAATCAAACAAATGCAAAAGTAAACTTTAAAATTTAGCTGAACCCTTAATACTGAGATGTGGAAGTTTAAAGTAGCATGTAGTCCTTATTCATGTATCACTTGGGCCCTGTAAATGCTTCTTTCTCCTCTGACGTGTTCAGTAAATTCAGTAGAGAATTTTGCCATTTGAAACTCTTCTGTAGAAACCAAGCCCATGATTCCTGGATGTGGCCCAGATCCCACCTCTTTGTGAGGCTTTCCATTCTCTGACCAGTCATTTGGAAGCAGGACCCTTGATGGTCAAGCAGGGCCCTTGATGGTCAAGTTAAAATGATCTTTTTCTCTGAGTACATCAAACATTTTGAGGATTAGTTCACATGCATAGGACACAGTAGTATCCATCTCTTGACTGACTGAATGATTTACTAATTAAGTACCCCAAAATTTGATTCAATGGTTTTGGTTTTCTTTATTCTTATTATAACATGTAATTACAAAGGTAATGTGAAAAATTACAGGAAAAAAATGTTATAATACATCACTTAAGGGTGCCGTTTCAAAGATTTTAAGAAATAACATACTGTATTTCACTGACTTTAAGGTTTTTTTCTTACATTTTAATATTTGTGAAATTGGGATTATCCCACAGTTGATGGCATCTCGCCATTGTGGTCAGCCAAGCAGTGTCATGAGGCTGATGTCGCTGCCTGCTTGTTGATGGACTTGCTTGTTGCTGCAGTCAGTTTTGAAACTTGTCATGATCCCTGCCTCCTGGACTTCATACTTTCCAGTAACCTCATCCCCTACAGTATAGGCTAGACCTAGCTACTTGTTTATAACAAATTGCATGTGACAAATGTGACAGGATGTCACTTCTGAGGTTAGGTTATAAAAAGATTCTGCCTTCCATCTGGGGTGTGCATTTTGCTCTCTCAGATGAAGCCCACTGCCCTATGGGGAGGCCATATGGCAGGGAACTGAGGGAAACCTCAGAATGGCCAGCGAGGAACCAGGTCCTCAGTTCAATGACCTGTGGGGAACTAAATCCTGCCAACAGCCAAGTGAGTGAGCTTAGAAGCAGATCCTCCAACTCTGAGCCTAGGCGTGACTGCAGCCCAGACAGACACCTTGATTAGAACCTGAGCTACTCTGAGCCAGAGGACCCAGCTTAGCCATCCTGACCCACAGAAACCAATAGAAAAATGTGTGTTGTGTTAAGGCACTAACATTAGGGTTAATTTGTTACACAACAATATATAACTAATACACCCAACTGCCATCACTTCAATGTTATCATTATTTGAAGTACATGTGGTGAGTATAATTGTTTTAAAATGTCTTTTAAAAATACACTAAGAATTTTCATTGGAATGAAGTAAGTCAGAAAGAGAAAAACAAATATTGTATATTAACGCATATATGTGGAATCTGAAAAAAAATGGTATATACGATCTGATTTACAAAGCAGAAATAGAGACACAGACATAGAGAACAAATGTATGGATACCAAGGGGGGAAGGGGGTGGGTGGGATGAATTGGGAGATTGGGATTGACATATATACACTATTGATACTATGTATAAAATAGATAACTAATGAGAACCTACTGTATAGCTCAGGGAACTCTACTCAATGCTCTTTGATGACTTAAATGGGAAGGAAATCCAAACAAGAGGGGATATATGTATATGTATAGCTAATTCACTTTGCTGTACAGTAGAAACTAATGCAACATTGTAAAGCAACTATACTCCAAGAAATTTTTTTTTTTTTAAAGATAGTATATATGCAAAGAGAACAAAAACAGGGCACTGTGGTATAAATGTGACTTCACAAAGTCAATGTCCTTATTTGTAGTAATGACCAGGAATTCTCTATTCTCTTGCAAACCAACAACAAAGTGTTTATGGGACTGTGTTCATTTTTTAGGGCTGCCGTTAACTCAGCACCACACACTGGATGGCTTAAACAACAGAAACTTATTTCCTCGCAGTTCTGGAAGGTAGAAGTCCAAGATCAAGGTGTTGGAAGAGTTGGTTTCTTCTAAGGGTCTCTCTCCTTGGCTTGTAGATGACCACCTTCTCCCTGTGACCTTGTATGATTGTCCCTCTGTGCATTTCTGTGGCCTAGTCTCCTCTTCATATAAATATACTAGTCAGATTAGGGTTCACTCTAATGACCTCATTTTCTCTTAATTCCCTCTGTAAAGACCTGGTCTCCAAAAACAGTCACCTTCTAAAGTCCTGGGAGTTAGGACATCAACATATGGATGTGAGAGTCGGGGTACACAACTCAACTCATAACATAAGATCATATGTTCACTGGTTCTGGGTGTTAGGATGTGGACACTTTAGGAGGCCATTATTCTGCATATATCAAGGGTGGATGATGAAAGAGAGTTTCCTTTATGCTTCAACATGCCACACCTGTGAGTGGAGTACAGCTAGCAAACTTAGAATGCTGTGCTCTGCAAAAGAAACACCTCCCATTCTCGCTTATTTAGAAGATAATGGCTCAGTTTGATTTCCCATGGGGTTGGGGTCTTTTCCTCTTGCTATGTTCCACCCCTTCCGTGTCACTTGCCTTTCAAGTGAATACAAGTCCACTCAGGAAGCAACATCAGCTCTGGTTAATGGCACTACTTGAAATCAGTGACAGAAGGAATATTCCTTGTATTCAGTAAAACCAAAATATATGTGCCATGCGCTGTCAGTGGCTGTCAGCTGCGTCATCTTACCTCAATCTCAAAATATTGTCTTTTAAGTACCATTGTGTTTATCTTATAGAAGAAAAAATGAGGTTCAGGGCGAAAATGTGAATAGATTTGAAAGGCAGAGAATCATACTTAGCTTTGTCTGACTCCCAAGCTTTTGCTCTTTGAGAACTCTCCTTCCCTTCACTGTTATGATTTTCGAGCAGCAATGACCTCTGGGGCAGACGTTGTCAGTTCACAAGAAGAACTGTTCCCTTAAAGGGTCTGTAATCCAGAGGCCATTTAGGGTGCTTAAGAAAGTAGATGGGTTTTGTTGTACTTTTTTTAAGAAAGACGGGACCATCGGATTTAATTCCCTTTTATAATAATGTGCTTGCATTCAGCGTGTACTACATGCTTTACATGTAATAAGAAGAGAAGGGGGCCATTTCTATTTTTACCATTTTAGAGAAGAAGAAACTGAGGCTAAATAACTTGGATGAAGTCACAGAGCTCATTCTGCAGAGCTGGGATCTGAACCCCAGCGATCTGGTTCCGGAACCTGCCCTCCTGGGGTTTGCGATATCTCCTGAATGTTTACTTTGGAGGAGTTCACTTCATGTTCTCTTTCTAAGTATGAGTAGGCCCTAAAAGGCATAGACTATGAGCCCAATAGACTTACAATAACCCCAGGAAATGACCTTGGCCATGGTAACAATTAGAGAACAGGGCAGTACATAATGAGTGCTAATTGTGGGCAAGGGATAAGTGAATTAGGACCAGGAAAGAAAGAGGGTTAATCAGTTGGGAGATTTTAAATTTACCTCCATAAGTGGCACCCCTATTCTGTGCCTGTGCAATAAAGACAGATGAAAGCTAACTAAGTCCTTCACTACTGAGGGAAGTTACGCTGGAGAATGTACCACATGAGAGCCAAAGGGCTACTAGCTGAACCTCAGAACTGGGTACACTTATGTAGGGAGGAAGAGACAGCCCCAGGCCAGAACAGACCTCTCTCCCACAGGGGAGGACCCCAGAGAAGCAGCAGAGGAGTCGAGCAGGTTGGATGTTTCCTGAAGGCATCCTGCTCCCGTGAGGAGGAAGGGCAGAGCTGATGGAGCATCTGAAGTTATTCTTCTTTGCAATCTGCTCACAAATCAGCCCATCCATTTCCCTAGACAGGCAGAGTGTCCCTACCAACCAGAACAGCTTCCAGGAAGAAATAAATTCAGAAAGGCAGGCTGACTCCAAATAAAGAGCAAGAGCTGGCAAGCGCATTCAATCCTCCAAGGGATGTACTGACACCTTCCTGATTTTCAGCTCTAAGACGACAGCAGGTGCTGTCTCCACTTCACCCTGTATCTCCAGGGCCCACCCCTGTGCCTGGCAGAGAGTAAGAGCTAGAAAACTACCTGATGCTGGAATAAATGAACTAATGACCATAAGACACCAGAGCTGAGATCTGAAGCACCACATGAAATCAAGGGTCCCAATGTGAGATAAAGTTTGCAGGAAATGCATCTCCATAACAGCTACTATATTAAAGGGCTGATTGTATGTGGGGTGAGAGAAACAATTACACCGAGAACTGAGCTTTTAAGCCTAGAGTGAGTTTACTGAATGCAATTACAGCATGAATATTGCATTTAAATACCTTATGGATAATTCCTAGAATGTAAGTACATTTCTAGGCACGAAGAGAACCCCAGATCTCTTCTTCTTCATTTGGAGACAGGACATAAAATCCACTGGACTCTTCTTTCTACTTTTTTAAAGTGCAGGGAAGAGAGGAAAGAGAGAACTACATCATGAGACCGGAAAAAAACATAGAAAGACTTGATGTTCACCTGGTCCTAAATCCAGCATTGCTAGTTGTATGCCCTTTAAGAACGTACTTAACTTCTCTATGTCCCTATGTCTCTATGTCTTCTCTTCCCCATTTTGCACATGGGGATAACAGGAGAATGCATTTGAATCTCCTAGCATAACGCATATCAATAAATGCCATGACTTTTATTTACCTCTACATACCTCCTCCTTATTTCCCATGTTGTCTAATATATTTTCCTAACTTTGTACAAGTTAACCATGTTTTTTAACATGGAATTCAAGCATGGTTTGATCAGGGCTCTGTCTTAATCCTTCTCTGATCCACTTGTTTTGACATCTTCTGTGTACCAGAGGTCAGACTTTGTTTCCCTGCTGAGGTCTCTCATGGTCACAGGACAGTTACAAAAAGGAACTGAGGTATCATACTTGCAGGTTAGTCATTTTTACATTTTATAATAAATATTGTTACTAATATATTGAGATGTCAGCTTGATCATTTTAAATATAAAATGCTTTTTTTTCATTTAGAGCTAAGTTGTCTGAGCTTCAAAGTGTTCTTTCAAATACATATTGCTACCATAAAGGAGAAAAAAATATATAAATATAGCTAGCTCTTCTGAGTGTCATTGCAAACTCTCTATAAGAAAAGTATAGCAAAAGTCAGAAAGAGAACTTGAGCATCTTTCAAGACTCTTCTCATAGCTCTGGCTCTATTTTAAATATAGAATCAAAACAAGGCTTAGAAGTGAGAAGGCAGCCCTGCCGGTTTTCACGGACAATAGGCCACATTCTGGAGGACTTCAGTGGGGACTCCGAGAGGAGAGCTGCTAGAAATAGCATGTGCTGCTTGAAGCTGAGAGTTCAGGGTAGGATGTACAGGTGTGAGAATCACAGCCCAAATGTTCCTTTGACCTTCCTAGTATACAGAGAACAGGAGCACATGAGAATCGTCAGACTGAATTGTAATTTTTCTGTTCTGCTCATCTGTGAGCCCCTTCGGGGAAGGGATTACATTTTATTCTTCTCTATAAATCTCAGCCCAGGTACCTACCACAGGGCTGCTATATAGGATTTACCCAGTAAATGTTTCCACTGAACTGACAAGGCTGAAGAGAGAGGAAAAGGTCTATTTTTTTTTTTTTTTTCCTGGAGAGTTTGAACCTCCCAGGATCCTTGAATAAGACCTAAAAGAGAGAATCAGCAAGACCTGCTCATCAAAGCGTCAGTCAGCTTTGGTCCCAGCAAACCTGAAATCAAAGAGAGTGCCACAATTTCCCATTGCCCTGAAGGCTTTCCAGCACTCAGCAGGGTCTAATAATTTGAACAAGGGGACCACTTTGGACCTGCAATATTGCAATTTTTGCAGCACTGATGTGTGTAATTTGGGGCAAAGTTTGACACAGGATCAGAAATAAAAGCAGTATGTTGTCTAGAGTTGTTTACCCAACACAACAAATGGAGCGTAAGGTATGAGTATGAAATTGGGTTTATCATACACTCTTCACCAGAATCAATTAAGCATTCATCCCTTGCAACATCACCATCTACACAGGGCCAAGCTCTCCATTAGAAGTCATGAGAGCCCCAGGTACTTTCAGTGCTTCTCAAAAAAGTTTTAATTTCTTTTAAAATCAGAAGAAATAACAAGCTTTATATCTCAGAAAATATTTAAATAAATAAGAATAATATACTCTTCTTTACACCAATGTAGTCATGCAATATAGTTTTAATTTTTAATTAATTAATTCATTTTGGTGAAGGATAGGTCCTATAAAGGCAAAAGTTAGAACTAAACCCTATAACCACATGTGCCAAGAATACATCTGGTATCGGGAAGGGGATGAAAGTTCTGTTTTCAGAAAAACATCCAATAATCTATTAATCACAGAGGCGTGAAACGTTTTCAAGGACTTATAGATAAAGTTGGGAATTGGACGGGCTGTTGGGGAGGCATGTGAAGGGTGTGCTGGTTGGAAGGAACCACCATCCTACATGTTTTCTGGATATGACCCTCATTTTCTCTCTCACAAGCCGTCTGCTCCAGCTAATTAGCAAGTCAAAAGAAATAGAAACAATTCTAGACCTCAGCACAATCAAATTAGAGGAGTTATTTGAGGATACCATTTCCGCACAGTGTAATCATACTCTCTTTGTTTTTGTCAAATGAGTGAAAATTATCTTTCAAACCCAACTCCCTCTCCTCTACCCAACCAGCTCTGTGGATGGTGGCATTTCATATCTGCTCGTATCAGTTTTACATGTGATCTATCCTATGAAGACAGGAACGCACAATCTACAATTAAACAATACCCATCAAACTTTCTATACAGCAAGGACCTTTTAAAAAATACATTGACGGGAAGCAACCGCATAGCACAGGGAGATTAGCTCGGTACTTTGTGACCACCTAGAGGGGTGGGATAGGGAGGGTGGGAGGGAGGGAGATGCAAGAGGGAAGAGATGTGGGAACATATGTATATGTATAACTGCTTCACTTTGTTATAAAGCAGAAACGAACACACCATTGTAAAGCAATTATACGCCAATAAAGATGTTAAAAAAAAAATACATTGACTTTTAAGGTGATTCAGCACTGAGAGCCATTAGAGCCCCATCTAAATCAAGACTTGAAAAGTTTATTAAAATTGGATTTTTAACCTGATCCCAATTTCCTCTGTTTATAAAGGATCCCACTGGACTCCTTAATATTCATGCTATTAACCTGAAAGATTCAAATGGCCATTAAGGGAGGAAAGGCTGAGGCTGTGCAGGGTAGGCTTACAGATAAAATCAGGTTGAGCCCAGGCAGGTAGAGTGACCATGGGTCCTGGAGGTGTTCCGAGGAAGCAAGCTCTCTCTTTCTCTCTCTCTCCAAGTCCCCTTCTTCTGACCTCTCTCTTCCATCACATATTTGGGGGAAAGTAAACAACCAAAAATACCAAAAACAAACATAAGCAAACTATTCAAGTGCAGAGAGCATGAGCTAGCAGTCTGTTTTACTGGAAGGGTAGCTGCCTTGAATAAATCACTTCCTCCTCTGGTGCCCTCATTACTCCCACTGACTCATGTCATGACTTGAAACTTTTGTGCCTTTTTTTTTTTTGTAAAATGTGGACATCATGGTTTCTAAGAAGGTCGATGAAAGAACAAGTGGTGAGGTTCATTCATATCATTCACTTTGTACAGGACCTGGCACAAAAGCCTTGGATGAGTCTCAGCTGGGGGCATTCCTGATTCTTGATCCAACACACAGGCCACTTACTTCCGCTTCCATTTCTTTCCTGCAGCCTTTATCTTCTGCAGGACACAGTCTGAAACTTAACTGATGCCAGTGAGTCCTGGTAAAAATGGGTTGTGTCAGTCTTGTTTCTCCTTGAGATAAGATTTTCTGCTCCCTTAGGGCAGTGGTGATGTCTTACTTTTCCATCTCTTCCTGAGTACCTGGCATAGTAGTAAACACATACCTACTGGGTGCTCTATAAAGACTTTGGTATCTTAGAATATGAGCAGCTGAGAGATCACCTACTAACACCCTCTCATTTTCTAGTTGATGACACTGAGTAAGAAGGTCTTAGGCCACCCATCTGAGAGTGACACCCACTTTTCTAGTTGACTGTTACAGTGTCTCCTATGACCATCCATTCTTACACTGATAGCTTTGAAATGGAAAAACGGAACCACGTCTGACCTAACCCCTGACTCCTTCAGGGAAGTTCAGTTTACAATCTTTTTTGAGAGTATACTATGTTTCAGACACCATGCAAGGCTCTGGCAGAGATAACTAAATCGCACTCCCCGTGTTCAAAGCACTTCTAATCTAGTGGGGAAGACAGATCTCTAAGCAGATATTTTCAGTACAGTGTTTGTGTTGTTATAGCAGAGCTGAGTTCTGGTGATACATAAACACCTGGATAGGAAACCTAACTCAGGCCCAGAAGAGGTCAGGGAAGGCTGGCTGTTCAGGAGAAATGACAAACGTTTTGGCAAAGACAAAAATGCTAAATAACAAAATCACCAGTTAACTCTTTCTTAGTTATCTAAGCACAAGAATACTGACCATCGATCAGTGAAATGTTGGCTAAAATCAAAAAATGAAAGAAGCTAAAATTCCAGTCCTCAAATTCTTGCCAGTTGTCAGATCTGCCTTGAGTCACTTGGTACAAGTGAAGCTTGTAACAGAGACTCAAGGCTGGGGCCTGAGGTTCTAGTTCCCTTTTTGGACTTGTAGTGGGGAACTAAGCAGATCAGTTAACCCGACTTTGGCTCCTAGGGTGCAAATGGAATCACTGCCAGCCTCCCTTCGCATCTTACAAACAAGTTGTTAAATTCAGACTATGGGCACAAAAGCACTTTGAACTCTTAAGGAAAAGTAATCATGCCAACTTAGAACATCAAAGCCGCTCCCTATTTTGAAGAACTCATGATCTGTGCTGGGCTTAGCCTCTGGTAGGAGCTTAAGGACACCAGTAATTGGCAAGGGTATATCTTAAACTACCGTTTGACCCGCACAGCCTCATACGTGATTTTACACAGCTTCATAGAATAGGGGGAAAAAAGCACCTCTTTTAAAGCTAATGTAAATTTGAATGTTATGGCTTTTCAAAGTGGGGCTTTAAACTGACTTCGCTTTTTCCAGTTTTACTGAGAAATAATTGACATACATCATTGTATAAGTCTGACATACATCACTGTGTAATTTTAAGGCATACAGCCTGATGGTTTGATTTACATATATTGTGAAATGATTACGACAATAGGTTCAGCTAACATCCATTTTCTCATATACACACGATAAAAAGTAAGGAAAGAAGAAATGAGTGAAAGAAAAAATTCACTTTGTGATGAGAACTCTTAGGATTTACTCTATTCGCAACTTTCCTATATGCCATACGGCAGTGTTAACTATAGTCATCACGTTGTACATTATACCTCTGGTACTTATTTATCTTATAACTGGAAGTGTGTACTTTTTGACCACCTTCCTCCAATCCCAGCCCCTAACCACAAGTCTGATTAAAGTGACTTTTTAAAACATAAATATATATATATATATATTTTTTTTTTTTTCTTTTTCTTTTTTCTTTTCCTCTTTTTTTTTTCAACCTAAAATAGGCATGTCAAAATTAGTCTGGCTCAAAGAAGTAACCAGGGTCATTAAAACCCCTAAAAGCTTATTTTCCAAAATAAGACTTGGCCTTGGCCTCCCAGATGCTACGAGCTTTATTAGACAGCCAGATATGTTGGTCGTTATCTTGTTTTCTATTGTAAAAGGGCACTGGGTAACAGTACGTGAGAAAGGGGTCAATTTCCTACAGCATTCATTACTTAGATGGGAGAGTATTTTTAATCTAAGCAAAGTTAATGAAAGATTTTTTTAAACTTAAAGGACAAATTCGAATTCTTCCAAGTATTTATCTTCCAATATTTAAGATATGGAAGAGCTGCTGAAATTTCATCTGAAATAAATTACTTTGACGCTCATCTGGCATTTTTCTTTCTTTGCTTTTTTCTTTTTTTTTCTTTTTACGTGTTTGCCGATCTGCCTTTGAGGGCGACTTGCTTTGGCTCGGCTAGGCAGGAAGCCCAGCTTCCCCAAGGAGATTCCAACTCCAGGCCCCTGGAAATCTTAAATCTGAAATTGAACTGAAGGCCGGTCTAGTTCTCACACAAAACTTCCCAGCTACAGGAACGCGGGGTAGGGGGCAGGGAGACCTGCTTAATTTCAGAGCTGACATTTGCAATCCTGGTGCACTAGCAAAGGCAGAGCTGAACGCTCTGCGCTGCCCGGGTGAACCGGCACCCGCTCGCGGACGCGAAACCGAAGCTGGAGGGCGTGTTCAATGGCGACACGGAGCGCTCGGGAGCCGGCTCCTCGCGCTGATCCCGGCCCGGGGTGCCCCGCCACTGGCGTCCCGCTTGGGCTGCGGTGTGTGATGATGGCTCCCACTGCTTCCTGGGCGGAGCAGGGAGCGCCGACGCCTAAAAGTGGGCACCTGCCGGGAAGGAAACCGGCGGTGCTGACGCACGTGGGAGGAGCGCAGGTGCCGGGGACCTTGCAAGGCTGGAAAGTGGAGGAAGATGCGGGCTCGGGGTTCGGACCTACCTTTCCCTAGCAAGAGTGACGGAGTAGACAGGACTTGCCAGGTCTGCAGCGACGGCAGAGTCACCCAACCCACAACAGGCCCCACCCTCCCGGTAGCGCTGGTCCCCTCCCCAAGCCCCCCTCCCCACTCCCCCAGCCTCCCGGGACTAAAACCCGAGGAACTGCCGTGTCAGGTGGGCGGGACTGACTCTTTCAATACCTATCGGCCGGAGTCCTCAGCCCAGCCCCGCCGCCCCGAGCGCTAAGTAGCTAGCCGGTCACCGAGCGGACCCGACTCGGGGCAGCACCCGAGCGGGCCAGGCAGCAGTGGGCGCTCGCGATCCTCCTCTGCCCAACGCGCTCTCCCTCAGCACCCGACCTCATCCGTCCCCTCCTCCCTCTCCGGCTCCTCCTCCTGCTCCTCCCCTCCTCGGGTCTGATAGCCTAGCCTCGCGCCTGCAAAGTCCCCGGCTCGCGGGCAGCCAAGAACCTCCGCCACTGCCGGGTCTCAGTGGGTGCCTGCGCCCGTGCCTCACCCGCCTGCCCAGGTCGTCCCGAGGCTCGCTCCGCCGGCCGCCCGTGCTCCACGGCGCTGCCCATGGCCAAGCCCGAGAGCCGACTTCGGGCGCCAGACCGGCTGCAAGGCGGCGCAGCTCAGGTGAGTGAGGAGCGCGCGAGGCGAGGGCCGTCAGTCTGGGGAGTGGCGAGACCAGGGGCCGTGGAGGTGCCCTGACCTGGCAGCCCGGACTTAGGGCAAGAGCAGAGCCCAAGGTGAGTTGAGGCTGGAGCAAGTGGAGTGTACATTGGGGGGAAAAGGAAGGAGAGGCCAGAGGTTTTCCCATCCTCCTAACCTTCTGACTTGGTCCCTCAGCTGTGCAAGTCTTCAGGGACTGGTTTTTACAGGCAGGTATCCGGGTTTCTGATTTGGTGGATTGGATTCTTTTTTCCCCCTTACTCCCTAGCAGAGTCAGGAGGTTCGCTCCTGCCCGAGGCTTCTCTCTAGGACCGACCGTGAGGGGTAGCAGGAGCGCAAATCGCAGCGGAGCCCGGGTACCACTCTGGCTGAGAAGTTGGGGCGCGGATACAGCAAAAAGTCAGTCTGTTGAGGGAGCGTCCAGGGTGGGGAAACCTTGGTCTGGTTTGCTTTTGGAGCGGAGCGGAGATGGGGCGTTTCGCGAGGGGCGGGGACGCCCGGGAGCAGAGGTCGAGGCGACAGGCAGTTACGTACCCTTTTCCCCTAATGCCGATTATGCACGGTTCTGATTTTTCGTGTTACTTTCTACTCTTTTTTTTTTTTTTTTCCCTGCATCTGTTTCTATTTCGAGCACCTTGGGTGGTGACGGCAGATGAAGGTGAGGGGAGGAGGGGCGCCAACCCGCGGTGGGAACGCGTAGAACCCGGCTCAGAACCAGGGGCACACTCGCGGAGCCTGGTGTCTCCAGGTGCGCCCTCCGAGCCAGGCGGCCGACCGCGCGCTGCTCCCCCTTCTGTTCCGGGAGCCGGAGGGCCGCTTCCTGAGCCGGCAAAAAAAAAAATGGGATGGAGAAGCGAGCGGGGGCAAGAGCTGGGATGCAGCGCGCGGGGTGTGAGTTGTGCTCTGCTCCGCGGACGTTTGCCGGCTCTGTGAGTCTTCCATCTCATCCCCTCCGCCGGCCGGGAGTCCACGCTTCCTCGCACTCCCAGGCCCCTCTCTCGGGAGGGGATTTCATCCCTCTTCCTCCGCCCTCCACTTTGCAGGACCAGTTGTATCCGTTCCTTGTCTTGCGCGAGTCTCGCTCCTCCCCCCAGCGTTGTCCGCCGGCTATTTTTATCCACTACTTGTACAGAGATGCTTTTGGGGGGATTCTGGGGAGGCGACTCCAAATCTACTGTCTTCTCGCTGCGCTCCCCGAAGCGGTCCCCTGCTAGCAGGGAGCAGCCGCGCGGAGCAGCCAAGGGATGAGGATGGAGTGCGCCCCACTCCTCCTTCTGCAGCCTGAGCTCTCGAAGCCCCGGCACCAGCGGCTCGGCTGCTCCGCCCGCCGCTCGCTGCGGGAGCCGATCCCCGGAGAGTTCCTTAGGGCCCGGGCGCAGGTGCTTGACCGACTTTAGTGGCCACAGCCCTTTTACATGCAGGATCCTTTGGGTCCTACACGGGCGTTCTCGCCTTGCTGCAAAATCTTACCTTATTTTGTTGAAATGTAATTAACCAAGTTCCACTCAAGTGTTAATTTCAGGAATTTCATGTTAAAAGAAAAAGGAGGGGGAGATAACCCAACTTCTGCCTCCCTGCATTTCTGAAGCCCATTCTTTGGCGTTCGGAATTATTGTTGCCTTCCGCTTTCTCAGTAACGATTGGGTGCGATTCGAATAAGCGTGACCCAGTGAAATTCCAGGAGATGGACGCTTCTGCTACAAATCCCCACGTTACTCTTTGTGTTTCCAGTGCTTAGATTTTTTTTTTTTCCCCTCCCATAGGATTGTAGAAGTAACATTGAAATGGACCATTGTGTTACATAAGGTTTCTCCAGCGCTAGGCAGAGAAAGATCAGCTTCTCAAGGAGCTTTTCAGGGCTTCAGCGGGTCCTTTCTAACTCTTTCAGCCGAGTTTGACTGGGATCAGCAACTTCGTGACTAAGCACTCTTAAGTCGAAGCAGTTAGTTACGGAGGTAACATCCAGTGAGGATCCCTTAGGGAGGCATCTTGAGCGGTGTTTCCGGGCTAGAGATCCAGGCTGAAGCTGCGGGCTGTTCAGGGCACCGTAGCTTGAAGATGGGAAATTCTTTGCTCGGGAAACTGGTGAGAAAGTGCTACCTTGAACTTGCAAAGGGCATCAGGAAAAGTCCATGGTTCTTAGCTGTGTTGTGGTGTGCTTTGTGTGAAATTTCAAGTCCTCCACTTTTGCAGATGTTCAGGAACCCTTGGACTCCACAATATAATTGGGGATGCACTTTTGTTGTGAAAAGAAGAAATCCTCTTACTGGAAAAGTCTGGAGTGCTCCTTGAAGGGAAACACAAAGTGGAAGCTTTTCTTATCTTGAACTAAAATTTGATGGCGAATAGAAAGGGGCTAGGGGTGTGGACTGGCTGATGTAAAATTGCTTGATGGGTAAACAGTGCCTTTCCCAGAACAGGGCATCTACCCAGGGTGGCCCATACCCACAGGGAGTACAGAGTCATGTTCTCTCTATTGAGGCCAGTTTGGAGAGAGGGACAGTAAAAGGTAATGATGTCCTGATGGAACTGAGCCTGTTTTCAGGGTCACAGCTGAGAATCCAGGTTCCAGGGCACGCTTCTAAGCCAGGGTCCTTGTGTGAGAGACAGTCTTGGAGGAGTAAAGGCCTGTAGCAACTTTGGAGAGTAGCAACCTTCTAGCTGCTCTGTGGGAAATGCAGTAACTTTCCAGCTGGTGTTGGAAAAGATCTGGGTTTTTCCCCATCACTTTGATGTAAGTATCTTCCTTCAACCTCACTAATGACCCAGTGCTTCTTAGCAAGGCCAACGTTTTCCAGTGGGGAATGGCAAGAGTGCTAGCTGAATTTGGAGCCAGCTTCTTGCCCCAGGACCCTAAGCAAATTATTTTTTACTCTCTGAGCCTCAGGTTTTTCCTCTGCAAAATAGAGGCTGAAAGATTATGAGAAAGAGAGAAATGTATGTGAAGAGCATTTGGGCAGTTCTCAGACACTGGTGAAAAATGCACAAGGTTACTTAATTTGCTTTTCCTGCCAATTTCATTTGGTCTATTTTAATGCTAAATTTAATTATAGTTTGTGAATGTCTGTGTGAATTACATATGCTAAACATTAAATGAGGGAGAGGATTTCATATAATGGACCACTATCTCCTTGTGATTAAGCCACCTGAAATTCACCAGCATCAGGGCTCCTGGCTTTTGAGAACAATTAGTTTCTTGTTTGTAGAACCAGAGTTAAAGTTTTGAGCTTTTTTTTTTTTTTTTTTTTTTTTTTTTTTTTTAGCTTAATGCATTTCGTATGTCTTCAGGAAATATATGTTTCAGGAAGGGCCCTGATATTGATTAACCAAAAAAGGAGGAACTTGCAGATGAGTGTATCAGTTGGGGAAAAGTGATACATGATCAGTTTCAGGAGATGACCTGGGTTTCCCTTGTCTACCTCTGTCATCAGCATAAAGTGTCTCTCTATTGCATTTTGGTGTTCAAAATTTGTCCCCAGGACCTAGCTAAGTGGCTAATACATGCTCGATAAGTATTTTCGAAGTGAGTGAATGAACGATTGAACTGAATCTTCACAGCAACCCCGTGCTGTACACAGGCAGATGGCATCATTTCTGTTTTAAAGATTTGGAATCTGCTGATTAGAGAAGTTAATTAATTTTCCGAGGGTACAAAGGATTCCAGATTGGAGTTCAGGTCTGTCTGTTCTCATTCCATTCCGCTGTACTGCCTGTGTTGCCCTCTCTCTCCCATCATCACTTAAAATCTCCTCCTAATCCATAGTGGACTTCTGCATTTTGGAAGCTTCCCAGCAACCAAACACCCTTCTTATTCGGGGGGTACCACCCTCCCCTCATGGAGGGACTTTTCCATGGGGGGGGGGGCTCTTCCTCTGTGTCCACATCTCTGTGCCTTGAACTGGGGCTCAGCTGGATGATCCCACCTGAGACTTGGAATCTCGAGGGACTAACTAAAGGACAAAAGGACAATTGAGCGTTTATTTATGACCGTGGGTCATGAATCAAATGGTGTCAGCGGCAGCCTCAATGTCACAGGATGTCCCAGGGATGCCATTCCTATGGCATTATCCTGACGCTCCCTGGTGCCAGGTTCCCTCCATTCCTTTTCATTTCCAAGCCTGGCTTTTCAGCTTCTCATTAATTCCTAGAGGTAACTCATAGTCTTCAAGTAAATTCTTTCTCTGTTTGATTTAGCCAGAATTGTAACCAGCTGATGCTCAGCCGTTCACAGTTTGTCTTCAGGCCTGCCTCTGGCATGAAGCATTCTCAGCTTCCTCTACCCACAGGGAATTAAGCTCATAGCTTTTTCAGGCCGTTAGAATAATATTTACTGGGCCATAGTTTGTCAGTTGTTATGTGATACCACCAGAGTTCTAGAAAAATGAATACATTATTCTTCCAAGAAATAGCGTAAACATAACTGAAATAGATCCCAGTGGGCATCTTTTCTTTTCTTTCTTTTTTTTTTTTTTTCCATGTTACATGCTTTTTGGTAACTTTCCAGCAGGGGTCGCTCACTCAAATGCCTTCAGCAGCCAGGCAAGGAACAGCCTGAGCAAAACAGGCCTGGGAACAATCAGGGTAAGGGGGGTGAGGGGCTGCAGCTCTGACCCAGCACACAAGTTGGGACCTCAGGCCCTGTCTTGCCACATCTGATTTTTTTTTTTTCCAAGATAGGCTGCAAATTCACAATTTTATGTAGAATCTACTGACTTTTAAGTACCAGCTGCTAATTCAAAACAATTCTATGGGTAGGTCTCCTCATCTGTATCCCACAGGCCTCCAATTTATGGCCTCTGGGTTCCAGGGATAGAAAAGAAATTGGTTGGAATATGAGGCTAAGTAAAATCAGTTCTTGGGAGTATTGAGGCAAGGGTACGCTGGGAGTGTAGTGTAGACAGTGCTCCAGTGAGTTAAATTTCATGTCTACAGAATTTGTGTTTGCGGTATTCCTTTTCCTTGTCCTGTAAGCAGTTACACCAATTGCATTTATCCCTTTAACATATGTTTATTGAGTTGCAATCATGTACCAGGAGTTGTTCTTCTCACTGGTGACACAGTAGGAAATAAAACAGAGGGAAAGCCTTGCCCTTCTGCTTGTCTTCTAGTGGAAGAGACAGGTAAAAGCAAGATGGGTAAGGACAGTCCTAGATTAGATCGAGATGTGCTAAGAATAAAAATAAATCAGAGGAAGTGTAAGGGTGCTGGGGTAAAACCTTCGGCAGCGGGGGCAGGAATCTCTAAGTTCAGTCTCTGACTCAGCATAACCAAAGTCAAGTTTCACTGTCGGAAATAAAAGATTTTGGGGTGTGGGAATTTGGACCCTGGATTATATTCTGGGAGTTGCTACTGTGGGTAAACCCCTAATAACAGACTGTTATCTTAATTTTAATGAAATCAACTATTGAGCCCATTCATTGAGTGTCCAGCAGGTGCCGGGCACTGGATTAGGTGCTACAATCCACTAACAGACAAAACCAATCAAGGGACGGTCCTCAAGGAAATTGTAGACCAGAATGGAAGACATGAATAAATGATAGCAAAAGAGTAGATGGCTAAAGTGAGCAAGGAGGGTGGAAAGGGTGTCATAACTATTGAGTTTTGACATTCAGAATGCTGGCATTCAGCATCTTTTTAATGGAGCATCTGATATGTGTCAGGAACAGTTTAGGTCTGTGCTTCTCAACCTGTTTGAATCCTGGACCCCATCATCAGTAAAGATTTTTTTAAAGCCTTTTTTACCTGGCCATGACATTTTGTGTTATTACCAAATTTCATTTTGTGTCACGAAAACAAAGTATTTAAAAAATGTGTTCTAAGATTTTTGAAACTCTAGTACACCCTCTCCCCAGTCGGCCCAGCCATTAATAGTGACTGTTGTTGCCAGGGCAGTTGTGCAGAAAATTAAAAAAATAGTTCTTATTCTTGAGGAACTTACAGTTTAGTATGGCAGTCAGATAAATTAGCATTTTTTTTTTTTTTCACATATGAGCTGAGAAATGCATCCTGTTTGAGCCTTTGCCTGTGTCATCAGGTAAGCCTGTACCTTGAGAACACCTTTACAATCAACCTATTTATTTCTTTCATTGCAGTACTCTCTCCCACAGCATGGTTTTGTAGCCATGATGTTTATCTGGAGTCCTCTCATTACTTCATTGGTTAACTTGCTCACTATCTCTCACGCCCCCATCAGAATATGCACCCTGTGTGAGCAGGCATCTGGAGGTGCAGGCTTGTTTCTCCCACCAGCTTCCAGAACAGTGTGTCTGGTTCCAAGTAGTTGCTCAGAAAAGAAACAAGAGGCAACATTTCTGCTTGGGGGAATTAGGAAAGGCTTCATGGGGGAAAGAGAGAGGCTTGCAGAGAAAAGCCAAAGAACGATGATGATACAAGATAATCAAAATATGGCCCCAAGCCCGAGGTGCGATCTCATTTGTCGGTTTTAGGGATTCCCAGTGTGGTCAGCCCAGGTGAAGAGCTGACATGCTAAACACAAACCCTTCCCTGATTAGATCCTGGCAGCTCCAAAGCACTCTGGCATGAAAAGAATGAAAATGATTAAAAAGGACGGAAAAAAATGGAAAAAAAAGGAAAAGAGTGAAAATGATAACTCTTTACTTCCATCTAGTACGTTAATACCCACTGTCTCCTTTTTCTTCTGTACCCAGTTCTTCAAGGGAGACAGGGAGCTCTTAGCATCTTCATTTTGTATTTAAGGAAACCAAGGTCCAGAAGTGAAGCGACTTTCCTTAGATCCTCAGAACGAAGGCAGCAGACCCTGGATCCAGGGGCTGTGCTTCTCCGCCTGCAGTGAGCAGATCACTCAAGGTGGAGATTGGTTAAACCCCTGGAGGACTGAGTTTTCTATAAGCGGAGAAATATATTTAGATTTCAAACATTCACGTCTCCTTTGATTCGTTAAGAACTTCCATTTCAGCACTTTCTGAGATGCGTTTTGTGTCTTGTTGAATTTCCCCTAGAATTCTGCAGATTAGGTACACCCTGCAATAAGGTTGCTTTATGTAAATGTCTTCACTCTTTAGTTTAGGAGAGTAAATCAGAGTCCTGCATCAGCAGTTAAAATACAGTGGGAGAAAGGTGATTGCAGATGCAGCTGAAATGAAAAGGCATGCTCTTCTAGCTGTGCTCAGAAAAATACATACTCAAGTGGCATGGAGTGAAAGCAGGCTGGCACTGTCTCTGGAAAACTCACTTGCACTTGATGTAAATTACGTCTTCAACCAGATTTTTCGCAGTGTCCCGGATAGGAAGGACAGAAAAGGTGTCAATTACAGGCTTCTGGGATTAGATTTCGGAGTTATTCTTGAGGTGGAAACAGCATCGCGTTTGAAGTCATGTCTGTTGGCATTTCTGATCCCCTCCTTACTGATTGTATCACCCTGAGAAATAGACAGATTTTTCAGATTTTTCAACATTCTAATGAGGATTAAAAGAGGTGGCCCATATCAAATGCCTAGCGTAGTGCTCAAGAAAACTTATATTCTTCTTATGCAGAGTTGCCTGATTTAACAAATAAAAATACAGGACACCCAGTTAAATTTTAATTTCAGATAAACAGCATATACTGTTTTAGTATAGGTATATCCCAGATACTCTATATTAAGACATAATTGATTGTTTTTTCTGAAATTTAAATTTAACCAGAAGTCCTATATTTTATTAAGCATCTCTATTCTTGCAGTGACAGTTCTGGGTGATGCCTTTGGTGAACGTTCTAGAGCTGGAGGCAGTTACAGAGAGGAGAATACAGTAGTTTGGAGGTGAAATGACTTAGCCAGGGATCCAAGGAGAGCAGGAAGGGCTGTTTTCTCTGATGAGCTTAGCAACAGATTAAACCAAGGCAAGCTTACTTGTTTGCTAAAAGAAGCAGAAGAGTTGTGGACAAGTCAGATCTCTGAGTGCATTTAATAAGTTAGTCGGATATCTCCCATGCATGCACCAGATTATTCCCAATACCCTTTGGGAAGAAGGTATTTTAATCCCATGAGGCTACCAGGGGAGCATTCAGTCCGCTAACACAGCACATTATTCAACAATATTGCTCCGAGCTCATTTACGGCAGGGCTGGAGTTGGAACTAGAGGCACATACAAGGGTTCCACTGAGTGTACACTGAAGGAATACTTTGTGCTTTGAAAACTCACACCTGCAATTTCTCCCTCGTCAGATGAATCCAAAGCTCATAAAACAGTGAGAGGGCCTTTCAGACCTGCTCCTCCCAAGTAGATGAACTCGGGTTATGAATTGAGTCCGAGATCTCCCCAGGACTGCTGGAATATGTTGTTCTGAGAATTGCCATGAAAATGTGTTTCCATTTCAGGTAATAACCTGCTGGGGAACTCAATAAACAAGACTTTGGCTGCCGGTAGACTTTTCCCAAGCAGAATTTAATGCTTTCTTCTATAGTGAGATACTGCTCATGCCAAAATAATCAGTTTCTGTTGCATCTGATATTACTAACTCCTCACTTAACCTGAGCTGCTTACTAGCATTATGTTTATACAGAATATGGACCAGAAAGAAGGCAAAGCGGCATGGTGGTGAGGATGTAGTCTTAATCCGCCAGAGAGATCTGGTTAGATCTACTTTGCTACTTCTCGGCCATGCAGTAGGAGGTGTTACTTCCCCTTCCTAAGCCTCAGTCTCCTCATCTTCAAAATGGGCATAATTAAAATTATAACAGAGGATTGCTTAGTGCACATTAAACCAAATAAGTAATGTCAAGCATTTACATGGTGCCTGGCTCGTAGTCAGCTTTTTTAAAAATGTTATTAATAAGACGACCAAAGAAAGCAGTGTAGACCTTGAGACTGCAAACTCAATGTCATGTCACAGAGACCATGGACTGAATCTCATGCATCATATTCATGGGAGACTCTCTGAGTCTTTTGCCCTTGTTTCTTTAGTCTTAATTTATATAATCCGTACAAATCTTATTATTTCATTTTCTGGGCCAATAGCTTAGAAGCAGTAATGTAGAAAAGGTATTACTGTTAGGGGAAGACACAAAGTACAGAGAGAGAAAGGGAGGGAGCAAGAACCTGGGGAAGAGGGAGGGAAGAGAAGAGAAGGGAGAGAAGCAGGGCAGAAAAGGATTGTAAGAAGACAGGATTTGAAGCCCAGGGAAGTGCAGTGACATCTTGTAAAAGTAAGTCCCTGGTTAAATCCCGTCCCAATGCAGTCATTTAAGTAAATGCCACTCCCTCTCCCTCTCCCAAGGCTTCTCAGGACCCCAGCTTAATACCTATGACCTTGAGGGACGGATGCAAGAACTGTAATGGTGAAACTGTAAAGAATGTGGAACGTGATGGAAATAGAGAAACTGGAACCTTTCCCCCTGCTCTGTAACAGCATAAAGTCCTAGATGACAACTGAACCCAAGGGAACCCAGTGACATTGTGTGGAGGGAACAGCCACTGTGCCCCTCTTGGTCCTCCTCTTGCTGCGAGGGGTGGGTCTGTTATTTTGGGTTTAGTTTTGCATTTCCATTCATTAAACATGGACTCTTATTAGAGAGAGTTTCAAGGTGGCATCTCTCCTGCCCCTATTTCTCCCTGTGAAATGGTTCCCTCCCTTCTGATCTTTAAGCACTTTCCACACCACACATCAGAGGAACTGACCTTTTCTTGGGGGACAGGTCCGTCCTCCTCAGTTGTTCAGCCAGGTGGGAGCATCCTTGGGGCCAGAGCACTTTGGAGGTCACAAAAAAGAACTGCCCCTGCTCCAGAAGGTAGTGTATTATCTGAGGTGTTTGACATCGGGGAAAACGCTGTTCCCAGCGTTGGTTGCCTTGTTAAATGGAATTATACTTCTTCATGGACTTTTTGCTGCTAGAATCACATTTGATAACATATGTGAAACACTGATTTGAGAGTCTGGTACCAAGGAAGTGTGTATAATGCAGCACTTAGTAGTGATCATTAGCTCTTCTTGCTGGTAAGCCTGATTTTGTGTGAAAAGCAGATCAAGAATGTTGCTAAGACTCTAGCTGTGTATTGCCTTCCTGATCCCTTTCCAGGTGGTGAGAAGCCCATGGTGCCCCCAACAGCCTCGCTCATCCCTTTGCTCTAACATAGGAAGGGAGGAAGGTTGGGGAACTCTTTTAATCGGGGAAGGAAACCTTTCTCAAAAGCCTGCAGAAGATTCCCCGGTAGGTCCCATTAGCCAAAAATTTGCCCACAGGCCAGCATTACAGAAGGAGAAACTAAGGCCACAGACATTTGAAACTGTGGAAGAGGCCAATTAATTGAATACGGTCATCCTGAATTGATCCCTCTTGCCTTTGAGCAACTATGACATTTATGTTTGTATCTTGCAATTGGCAATGGCTCCTGCTCCGCTTCATAACATCTCTTATTTCTGTCTTCAGCTGAAATACAAATCCTGTATTCTCCAGGTTATGCTTTTCTTTCCCTCCCCAGCTCCATAACTTTTACAACCATTTGCATCTGCAGTATTTCTCTATGTTAATTTCTCCAGCCCTGACCCGAACAATCTTTGCAAAACACAAATAGAATCAGGTCCCTGCCCTGTCCCTTGGGGAAGAATGTCCCATGGAGCCCCATGATTTACCGTATTAGTGTTTGAGTGCAGGACACTTAAACATAGATGAGATCTCGGCCCATCCATGTTGCTACATCACAGCATCCCTTTGGGCAAGGTAATCGTCTCTCTAAACCTCACATACTCTGTGACTTTTAATTATGGATTTTTCCATACACTTATTTAATGTTTAATCTGTTCCCAAGAAATAACTGTTGACTAAAAAAACCTAAGAACCCAATATATTCTGTTTTTAATTCTGATTTGTCAGGATTAAATGTGGTGGTGCATAGGGAACATTTAATGCCCAGAGTGGGTGCTCAAAACCTAGCTTTTCTTTTGCTGTTTTGGTTTTTTTAAACATATGATACAAGTAATGATGCAATTCAAGTCCTGCAGCATGGCATTCACATTCTAATCTTTCAAGCCTTGTCCCTCACCATCCTCTGATCTGACACACACCTTGTGTTCTGACCACAGGACTGCCCATTGTTTCCCCAGATAAATCAGGAACGTGGATATTCCACCCTTTGCCCATGCTGTTCCCTCTGACAGCCTCCCCCCTTTTTTTAAAATTTATTTATTTGTTTATTTTTGGCTGTGTTGGGTCTTCGTTGCTGCATGCGGGCTTTCTCTAGTTGCAGCGAGTGGGGGCTACTCTGTTGCAGTGCGCGGGCTTCTCATTGCGGTGGCTTCTCTTGTTGCAGAGCATGGTCTCTAGGCACGTGGGCTTTAGTAGTTGTGGCACACGGGCTCAGTAGTTGTGACTCGTGGGCTCTAGAGCGCAGGCTCAGTAGTTGTGGCTCGTGGACTCTGGAGTGCAGGCTCAGTAGTTGTGGCGCACGGGCTTAGTTGCTCCGCGGCATGTGGGATCTTCTCGGACCGGGGCTCGAACCCGTGTCCCCTGCATTGGCAGGCGGATTCTTAACCACTGTGCCACCAGGGAAGCCCTTCCCCCTTTATTATTAGCTCCAGGCTCTGTCCTTCCCTTAGGTCTGTCCTGGATGCTCTCCAACCACCACCCCCCAGCTCCATCCATAATAAATAACGTGCATGTGGCAGTTGCATGTGGCAGCTCTGCGGCTCTCTCTCTCCCATGCACAGGGTAGGGTTGCATTTTTGCTCTCTGAAGATCAGATGGCCTTGTGACTTGCTGTGGGCAGTGAAAGTAAGAGGAAGCGAAGTGTCACTTCCTGGAGCTTGAAGGGCCAGCTGAGGTTCTGTGCATTTTCTCCCCACTCTGGCGTGATGGCCTGCACTGTCTTTCTAGGTCTCTGAGAGCCTCAAGTGGGCAGAGTCCTGCCACCAACCTGAGTGGGACAAGCCGCCGAGGGAGGAGGCACTGAGATGTGGGGTCGCTTCTCAGTTCTCCTGGCTCCTTCTGGCGCCGTGACATTGCTGTGATTGCTGTGGGCTTCACCGCATCCCTCAGGAAACAGCTGCCCCCAGAGAGCAGGATAAACCACTGCTCTTAGAGCTCTGCACCCGCTCCTGCCTGCTCCCCGATCTCAGTGCAGGATTGCTCAACAGAATGTGCCGCTGGGAAGTGAAAGTACAGTTATCATAAACAGAAACATCAGTCTTTGAGAGAAGCCTGATGTTTTAGTTCAGATTTTTTGAGCTCAGATAGGCAGCTGTCCTTAGTGACCCACCAAGGAATGAAAGTGACCCCAGAAAATGTCCTCTGGGTAAAGTGAGTGCCGCCCGGCGCTCTGTCCTTTCCCGAGCCCTCTCACTGCAGGCAGCCCTGTGTGCATAAGCCTTCCCCTAGCCTGGGAGGCCCCTGTCCCAGGGAAGGCTCTACACTGTTTAGTCTTGAAAGTGGAGCCGGCCTTGGCCTTGCTCTGATCCCAGCCACGCTTCCTCCATCACACAAATTCCAGCAGATGCAGCAGAAGGGCTCGGGGTTGGCATGGAGCCATTAGTGACGATTCTGATTACACAAGCCACCGGGCCCTGCTGATTTAAACAATCTCACGTGTTCAGAATTGCCTTCACCTGCTGCCTTTTCTCACTTAAATAGTTCTTTACGGTCCTCTGCAAAGATGGTGCAAAGGGTAATTAGCTCATAATTGTTGTCCTTTAAAAACATTAGATTGAGCCACTCTGTGCTTTTCATTCTGCTGTTTTCTTTGTCATCTATCTCTCTCTGCATAGCTCTCAATACTCAAAATTTTCCACTTTTTCCTAAGAATGCTTTTCTTTGTCAATTTTTGGAATGTTGCAATTCCTTTCTTTACTTACGACAATTATTGAGCAGCCTAGTTATAAAAATCTGAATTTTCATTGCTATTATTGTCCTTTTATTTTTCTCTTCAAGCTAATTCATCATACTACTGTTGATTGAACTAATTTTATTGAACTCCTATGTATTGAGGGTCTAACCCTGTGTCAGGTGGACTAAGGTATTTTTCTGCAATATCTCATTTAATTCTTATAGCTACTCAACATGGTAGGAAGCATACCCTATCTTTGGATGGGAAAAAATAAGACCCAGGGAGGCATGTAGCTTTTCCGTGATCAAATAACTAAGCCAGGATTTAAACCCCGGCAGATATCAACTCACTTGCTTTGATCTTCCCACACTGTTCTATTTATTTCTCTATTTTTCTGTTTATATACTTTACCCTGGATGTCAGTTAAAAGCGGTGAGCTTGGCTTTTGTCCTCATCAGACCTCTGAATGTTTCTTAGGTATTTTTTCACGAAGCATGTCACAAACTTCCCCTTCCTGGCCTCCTTTAAGTTGCTAAAATAGTGTCTACCCCAGAGTCTCCTCCATCTCATTGGGCTGTAAGTATATATTTCCACATCCATCTTTCCCCTTCCACAGTGGTCTCCTGGAGGCTGAGGGGGACACCTGTCTCCTTCCTGTATCCCTGGGCAATGCCCGGAAGGGACCTGCCCTCAGGAGGCCTGGTGTCTGTGTCCTGAGCCAATCACATAGACTCCTGGGTGTGGTGTCTGAGGGAAGAAGGAGAGTAATATGTGTAAGAAGAAATCTTCTTGATATCTAATTTAGTGACTCACACTAAATGTCTTTCTCCCTATGACTCTAAACATTTGAAGGAGACTTGTGGAAAGCCAAACCATAAACTTCAGCACAATCTTCAAAACCTCATTTAATTTGAACCAAGCCCCTTCTTTTCCCTGGCATGTTGGACACCAATGCTAGTTTGAGTTTGGTCCTAATCTGGAGTACAAAGCCAGGCCTGCATGTTCCTACCAGCTGATGGGGGAATGAAGGTAGTTGTCAAAGTGGGAAAGCAATGTGGCTCAATGATCAAGGGGGACACAGTCAGATTTTTTCTTTGACAACTTTGGAAACATTGTCATGGAAGCATCACATGGGCAGGACCTCAAGACACGTGTTAGCTTCGTTAGTGCATTGATAGCCTTGAGAGGGTGTGAAAGTTGCAGAAGTCTTGAAAACTTAGTTCATCATTGGACCTATCTCTCTCTCTCTCTCCCTCTCTCTCCCCACCCCCCCCCCCCCACACACATACAATTTTATGCAGCAGATTCCTTTCAGAAGGAACTGGAATGGGGAATCCCATGGATGAGCCCTACTGAAGTTCCATCAAATCTAATCAACACCAGAAAACAAAGAGCAATGTAGAAAATCACATGAAGACCTCTGTTTGTTCACTCCCTCTTCCAATGCCTTTGCTTTTTCCTTCTTGTTCACTAAGAATTGGAGAAAGAAATACAGTTATTGGGACATGATAACTCATTCCCACCCCACTTTCCATCTTTGATTTTGAAACGCAAAACAAACTATTTCTAAATGTAACTCTATTACAATTCTTCTCGTCTCTTGACACATTAATAAGACCAAAATAATTTGATGTGTGATGTCTACCCATTATTGTTATCTATGAATCTTTCTGCTAATAAGCAGCATATCTGTAGCCATCTCTCAGCCCTAACCTTAGTGCAGTCATCACACATTTTGCCTCCTCTCCCTCCATTTGCCTCCCAGTACACCCTACACCCCTGCGTGTACCTGAGTTATTTGAGGGAAGGAACAGGATGCAAGCTGTGTCTCCAATTCCCCAGTGCCTGATACACAACAAGTCTATTTAGGGCTTGGCTGAATTGTGGCTACGCTGAGCAGGCTGATAATTGGGTTTTTACACGTCCAACTATTCTTCAAAAGTTGCATCTTCATTTATTTAGGGAGAGACTGAATGTTATGTGTGGTCAGAACCAAGAAAATGGACCCCTGTGGCAGCCCTCAGCCCTTTCCTGTTGTCTTAAGCAATTTTGCTCACTCCCAAACTTACATCCCTCTCTTACACAAGCAAAAGCCCTAGAGTCCACTGCTTCTATCCAGCCTAGAAGGTCCTGAAGCTGACCCTTTGGAGTTGGGTGTGGGGAAGGCTTATCTCACCACACACAACCCCTCAGCCCCTACCCCAGCCTGAAGGGCTTGGTTTAATTGTATATCTTCTAATCACTGAGAAGCCTTTTATATAATGCTATTTTTCTTCATCTTGTTTTGTTCTGGTGGTGACTAAGCATCCTTTGGAGATGGTTCTCTAATCTAGCTGATCCACCTCTTAATCAGGTGATACGTTCAATTAATATTTGTTAAATGAACGCTGAATACGATCTGAATAGAACCAGAGCAGCAGGTAGTTTGGGAGACCCTACCCAAGGGGACAGTCTTTCCTGCTAGAAGCTGTATTATTTTCCCTTATATCAAAAGGACTTTAGCAGTGTAGAAATTCAAGACATGTTGCTACCTTTAACCCATGAAATGTTAGACTGATGCCAAGTGACAAAACTTTATGATTTATTTTTAACAGTAATTGTTTTGTTTGGAATTTTGGATAATAGTATCTTTTTTTTTTTTAACAACTTTATTGAAGTATAATTGCTTTACAATGGTGTGTTAGTTTCTGCTTTATAACAAAGTGAAGCAGTTATACATATACATATGTTCCCATATCTCTTCCCTCTTGCGTCTCCCTCCCTCCCACCCTCCCTATTCCACCCCTCTAGGTAGTCACAAAGCACCAAGCTGATCTCCCTGTGCTATGCGGCTGCTTCCCACTAGCTATCTATTTTACGTTTGGTAGTGTATATATGTCCATGCCACTCTCTCACTTTGTCACAGCTTACCCTTCCCCCTCCCCATATCCTCAAGTCCATTCTCTAGTAGGTCTGTGTCTTTATTCCTGTCTTGCCCCTAGGGGATAATAGTATCTTGCTTTGATAGTCAAGAATGTTTCTTAATTCTCTAAAGCCTTTGCATTGTAGATAGGTATAAGAGGGCGGATGTTCTTAGCATTTGTGGGCCAATTGTTTCCTTTTGTAAAAGAGGCTTAGAGTATTTCTTTGTCTTGGCCAAGGTCACACAGAAGTCAGGACAGAACTTGGGACTAGACCCCAGCTCCTGACGCCAGCTCAGCACCACGCTCACTCTTGTGCACTGGTCCTTTCAAGCAAAGGTGACTTTGTGGAGATGCATTTTATCTGCCTGAAATGATCGGTGTTAGCAATATTGACTACCTGAATAAGACCTTTATCAGCCACTATGGTGGAAAACAGTCCTGCCAGGGCTGATGATGACATTTGGTGAGGGTTTTCTATATGCCAGGCCCTCTTCTTAGCACTCATGTAGTAAATATCTCCTTTAAGCCTCATGACAATCCTACAAAATTAATACTGTAACCATCCCTACATTTCAGGTGAAAAAAAAAAAAAGAAACGAAGCACACAGAGAACACGTAACTTGCTCTTGGTCACACAGAGGGAGTAAGGGATGGAGATGGGATTCAAACCCACACTGTTAACCACCAGCCTGCCCCCTCTGAGCTCTTGTAATTCATCTTAGGATTCCTGAATGTCTCCCTCAGATGCCAGATCGTTTCAAATATGTTATTTCAGTCATAATAAATTGAAAATATTTTAAAAGAAGAAACCATAAATCACTCTGCAGCAACATTCAGAAAGAATAAATGACCAGGCTGACGATGATTGAAATTATTGTAGAGTGTTATATTTAATCTGAAGATACTGAAAATATAACAAGAGATAACAAGAGATCACAGAGAAGCTTGTGTCTAGTGCAAGATCTTTTCGATAGATTAAATGGCATTTAAAGATTTCAAGATGACTGAGATAATAAGGTAGGTGTTTCCTGTTTAAAGTAAATTCATTATAGATAAGTTCAAGCTCAAATCAGAGGCAAATGAGACACTAATTCATTTTGTAAAACCTGAAGCTTAAGAATAAAGGAATATTTAACTTGAATAGTGTTTTTAAAGAATTTTTAAGTAAGGGATGGACAGAAATCACAGCCCTATGTGTATGCGGGGGGATGGAGGAAAAAGCCATGCACCACCATTGCTGTATTCAGTGCTGTTACAGGAACAGCAGCAATTTAATTCAAAAAAGGAAAAAAAACAAAAATACAGACAATGTAAAATCAAAACCAGCCATGGCACCATGCTTTAATTCTGTCCATGCCTGTTTCCCTCTCAGCGACTTGCAGCCAGGGATGTCTTAGTCCTCACTGCACCCCCGGCGTGTTTCAAGGTCAGTACTAAGCTCTCACTTAAATGTCTGCCTTTAAATGATCATATTAAACCAAGAACATGCATATCCAAAGCAAAGACAAAAACAAGCTCTTGGACCAAAAGTGAGCAGTAGTTTCCAAGATTTTCCATTAACTTGCCCCATCTTGGAACCTGTGAGTGGTATTGCTGGGATTCAAGCTCAGCACTTTTTGCTTTGTTCCATTGCCATGGCTCTTTTCCCTCCACTGTGTTTCCGAATCTCAAGTCGTGGCCCCTGCTGGCTCCTGCAGCCTCGTATCTGTCACCCTCCCCCATAGACTGTACCTCCACAGCCAACCCCAGCACAGCCTGAGTCCCCGCAACCTGCCCTGCCCTGCCCTGATTCTGCTACAAACTCCATTTGGGATGATTGTCCCTGGGGGACTGCCTGCTGAGCAGACCCCAAGCCTCCTCCCGGGTTATACCCGGCCATTGATCACCTTTTGGTAGACCGGCACCAGGCCCGCCCTGGTCTTCTACCTGTGTGGCCTCTCTCCCCTGGGCTCTGATGCAGCTGTGCCTAATCCCTGCCCACACTGAACACGGTAGCAGGTCTCCTTCCACCTGTATCTTCTACTTTACAGGGTGCTCTGAGGGCGGTCACTGGGTTATTTCTGTGTCCCCAGGAACTCAGTATAATCTTAGAAACATCATAGGTGCCTTGTAAAAGTTTGGGGGGGCACCTGTGGGCAAAGTAGAGACCTGAGGCATCAGTCTTTGCAGACTTGCTTTCTAATCTTTTCTTTTTTTCATCTTCACCTGTCTTGGCAACTGATAGCTATTTATTACATTCATAAATAATAATAATCAGGAGTTTTCACATACATATCCATCGTTCAATCTTGAAAAATCCAAAGATCAGCCCACACGGGTCTCTTGTCTCCAGCCACATCTGCCGGAGCTGACAGCAGCTGGCTCCTTAGACAGGCCACGTACACACAGGGCTGCTTCCTGCCATCCCCACTGGCCAGCAGGCTTCCTAGGCTGGTATCACTTGCCTGGTCCAGGAGACCGCTGTGTGCTACCCCTGGGAAAACTTACACAGTGGAAGCAGCCGCAAGCAGACTCTTTTTCTTTACTATTTCTTCTAAGGGCTGTGTATGAGTCTGCTCAGGTAGCTGTAACAAAATGCCATAGACCGGGTGGCTTAAACAACAACAAAAATGTATTTTTCCCAGCTCTCCAGTCTGGGCAGTCCAAGACCAAGATGCCAACAGATTCCGTTCCTGGTGGGAGCTGTCTCCTGGATGCAGATGTTTGCCGTCTCCTAGTGTGCTCAAGTGGCAGACAGAGTACCAATCTCTCTTCTTCTTTTCATAAGGACCCTCATCCCATTGTGGGTCTTATCCTCAGGACTCCATCGATATTTACTTACCTCCCAAAGGCCCCATCTCCAAATACGCACCACACTGGGGATAAGGGCTTCAACCTCTGAATTTTGGGGGGAAACAAAATTCACTCTGTACAGTCTGGCTCAAGAAATGAGACAGATCTGCCCTCTACCTTTGCCCACCCAGGGGAAGAATTTACTTTGGCTTGTATATACGTATTTTCAGCTGCAAAGTATTCTAATGTTCCCTGTCCCAACATAAAAGAAACACAGATTCCCATGTGTTTCAGCCCCGGTGGCATGGGAATCAGGAGACCTTGCTTTCTGATTCATTTCAGCCCCTACACACTTGACCTTGGGGTTCCCGTTCTGTGGCCACCTGTTTCCCCATCAACAGGGATACGGACAGGACAAGATGACAGCGCAGGGTTCTTTGGCCTCTGATGCTCTGTGTTCTTTCCTTGCCATTTCTGGGGAAATGTATAGATTTCATAGGTGCTGGCCATCTGTGGGGTGATCATGGCCGTCCACCTCAGCCAGGGAGGTTCCCACAGTCAGATGGTACCTGTTGGGAGGTTGGGTCACACCGGGGGCAGGGATCGAGCCGTGCATATCCAGGTGCACTGAGGCAGCCCAGCTCCTGTCTCCTGTCTGCTAGCACGGCCCCCTTTTCCACTCAGCCGCACTGAGTAATAAGAGAGGCCCTGTCCGCCCTCCTGTCACAGAACTCTGCCTGTGCCAGTGTGTTTCTGCTTCTAATGAAGGATTTATTTAGGTCACTGCTGCCTTCTGTGCACAGCACCACAGATTAAACATGTTGAGGAGAAGTAGCCCCTCCTCCTCAGCCCTCCTGGGGGCCTCCCCACTGCGCACATATGGCTGCCCATCACTCAGGCAGGGGGTATTCACGGAGGACCCTCTGGGTGCCCCCTCCCCAGATAGAGAGCCTGGATTGCTTCTGTGTGTCACTGTCCTTTCTTCTTGAAGCCTCTGTCTGGTTGAGTCACTGCAGTACTTTGGATCGTGAACAAATGCGTTTGACTAATTATCATCCTTGATTCCCATTTATACCACACAGCCTTCTTTTTTTAGGGACAAAAATAACTACCACGATTGAAGGGCTTGCCTTGGGCCAGGCAATATGGCAACTTCGTAAGCACCACATAGACTGTTCTATTTAATCCTCAAAATTGGTATATATTGGGCCAAGGCATTCAGTCTAAGGCTCTGAGATTTCAATACTGTCTTGTGGATTTTAGGTTATAGAGCTGAGATTTGAGCCTGGGTTTTTGGCTCTAAATCCTCTGAATTCCAACATCTCCCCTCTGCCCCCCTCCACAGATAACACCACCTCTGTGACCGGACTGATCCCTCTCTATTTTGTCTGCTGCAGGTGGTTCCAAACCTGGATTTAAAAACAAACTGCCCCAACAATCATAAGAAACAAAATCCAAAGGCACATCAGCCTTCTCAGCCCAAGGCCAAGGGCATCAGGATCTGAATGTGAATGAACACAGTTGTTCCAAGCTCACTGAATTCTTGCCATTCCGAGGGCTATGGGTGGGCAGACCAGTTCTCCTGGGAGCTTATTGAAACACAGACTCCCAGGCCTCTCCCCAGAACTCTTGGATCAGAATCTGCATTTTGAACTAGATCTCTAGCGGGTCAGTGTGCACGTGTCAAGTTTGCAAAGCACTGTTCCTGGTGATTGTCATGGGACAGACAGAGCTCCTGGGGGGATGCTTTAGTCACCTCCCACTTGCAACTCCTTTCTAGATGCTTCAACCCTAATCTCTCACTAATTTGGAAAACAACGTTGTATGGGTTGACTTCAGACTACCTATGGGGCAGTTTGCCTTTATCATCTTCATGGTGTCATGGAATTCTCAGAAGCTCGGCAAAACACTGTGACTGAAATCTTCTGGCCCTAAAGCCTTGCCCCACCATGCTGCCCTCCCTGGTTGGCCCAAGTCCCTCCTTCCTTCAATCCTGAAGAATTACATTCATTATGCAGGTAACCTTTATATATGGAACCTCCCAGCCATGCCATGGAAGCAACAGAGCATAGAAAGTCTGGAAGAGGGAGTGTTGGAAGAGTCCTGATCTTTTTCAAGGGGAAAACAGGGCCAATTACTCCTCCTTTTCCCAGGTAGCCAATGTGGCCCAGAGAAACTTATTAACATTATGTGGACTGACCTGGGGTCTTTTCTACCCTGGACTCTTTCCACCCCATCCTACCTCACAGCAATTACCATAAGTGAATCCAAACAAAAGTGAATGTCAACACTGGATGACAAGTGTCATGTGTAGGCAATTTCAAGAAAATAAATATTAATGCTAGTCTTGAGATCTCACTGTCCTTCTGTAGACTGACAGGCATGAGCTAAATCTGTTTCCTCTTTCTTGGTTTCCAAGATGATCTGCCAAGGATGGAAATTTGACAGCTCTGCCATGCGCTCTTAAGTTAGCATTGCAAAGGTAAAAGTGAAGACATTTTTTTCTCTTAAAGATGAACAAAAAATCCTATACTGTTAATTGCTCAGAAGTTTGGTTAGATATGGAAATGACAGTTCTGACAAAACTGTCTTGGCTCAGGTATCAGTGCATTCCAGAAAATTAAATCACTCAATACTCGGGGATGCTTGGAGAGAAACAGGTCTTGTAGAGCAGCACAAGAGCTCTTATCCTTCCTGCTATGTTATCATTCTTTGGAGTAAGCTCTCCCCTCTGCCTGAAATGCACTTGCCGCTGCCCACAGAAGGCATCTCCATTCAAAGGCAAAGCAGCACAATGGGCTTTACAGATGGCCTGCGGAATTTTAGTCATCACACTTCCTGGTTCTGTGACCTTGAGAAGGTCATTTAACCTTAATAGCATGTTTCCATGTCTGCCTTGGGGAGAGAGACAGGCTATTAACATTCACTGAATGCCCACTGAGTGCCAGGCACTGCACTATCTCTTTGGCGTGGGTAATCTTATTGAGTCACGATGGCATCCCTATGAAGTAGATTTTAGTGCATTTTGCAGAAAGGCACATTGAGCCCCAGAGAGTTGAGAAACTTACCTGAGGTCAGTTAGGTATAAGAATTCTAGCCTGGGTCTGTCCAATTACAAAAGCTTCTTTGCTTTTCTACTACTGCACACTGCCTTTTCATTGCTTAAAAATATATATAAAATAAAAGGAGACTAACCACCTCTTACTATCGTTACAAGTATTAGGGGAGATAATTTATACACGAGGGCCTACTGCCTGAAACACAGTGGGCACCCAGGGAGGAATCTATTTCTTTCCAACCCTTTCGTCAGATCCCTTAGACAACTTGGGTCCCCATGTTTTGATCGTCCCTGTTATCCGAGGAGATTCTCACCTGTGCCAGCTGGGTCACTGTCTTTTGTTGAGAGACTGGGAAGTTTTTCCTGCAGGCACAGGGACCGCAGGTGTCACTGTTCCCGATGCACTGAATTTCCCTCCTGTTAAATATTCTAGTTATTTCATTTTATCCACGAATATACTCCAGTGGTGGGACTGAGAGCAAATATATTGTATTAGTTACATTTGAAATCTAGGTCATTATGTGAATTATGTAGCAAGAAGACTTAAGGAGAAAATTAAAATATTTTTGAAGGGTTATTTCACTGCTTCTCCTCCTTTTGTAATGAAAATATGTTTTAGACTCTCGGGTGATCTTGTCCAATCGCCATGAGAAATTTTGAGTCCCCGTCTTAACATCTGGTTTCTGCTTGACCCTCTAGGGAGGGAAAACTCACTACTTTTTGACACAGTCTTTTTCATAAATGGACAGACTGTTAAGTTTCTCTTTCTGCTGAATTAAAAGCCTTTCTCAGTGCCTTCAGTCATTTGACTTTCCACAACATTCGATGTGTTCATTCAGCAAATATCATCTCTAGTACCCACTGTGTACTAGCAATCACACCAGCCCCAGAGGATGCAGCAAAAAGAGGCAGGACACCGATAAGGAAGCTCTGAATTAACATTGTTGGGTGGAGAGGCAGACAGTAAACAAGCAAACCATTTTGGATAGTATATGAGGAATATAAAACAAGATGATGGCAAAGAAAGTGACTAAAAGGAGAGTGGGTGGGCTGACATGGCGGGAAAGCCAACATTTGAAATAAAATCTGAATGACAAGAGAGAGCCAGCCTCGCAAAGCCTGGGGCTAGCATCCTGGAAAGAGGGAGCAGTAAATGCCAAGGCCCAGAGCTGGTGTGAGCTTGGTGTGTTCAAATGAACAGAAAAATCAGGGCTTGGCTTAAAGGGGCAGTGAGGCGGGAGGGGCAGGCAGGTCCCATCCTAGGTTCCTCCCTGACCTGAAGAGGAGTTTCGATTTAATTTTTAATGCAAGGGAATCTCCATCTGGAAAATCCTGTGTCCTCTGCCATGTGTTCCCAATGCCTGGTGTGTGGTCTGCATCTTCATGGTGGGGCCCAAGGACGCCTAGGGCTGCTGATGGGAAAGACTCTTGTCTTTGGAATTCTTGAAACTCAGAGCTTGGTTTATCACTGCAGGATGAAGCAGACAGCCTCCCGGATAAAAGGGAGTGAACAGAGAGTGGGCTGGATCTCTTTTGGGGACCTTTTAACCCATCTACAAAGGGAAGGATGGGGTTCATTTTATGCTCATTCTAGCAAGTCTGGGCCATTCCAAGGAATCCTGTTCTTCATCAAAGAATCAGTGCCTGGCATGATGGTTCAACAAGACCAAGGACAAACCAAGGAGCCCAGTAACTACTTATACACTAACCCTGGGTGTTGCCACCTGGAGCATCACAGGGGTCCTGTGTGCAAAGTTGCCAGCCTAGGGTCCGCTTAGTAGCAGGGGCCACAGATGGCAGCTGCCATCATTGCTTTTGGGAGGAATGTGGTTCGGGCTCCAGGTTCTGTTGAACAGTCTTTGTCTGTGCCTATGCCAGCTCAGGGCTCCAGACTTTCAGAAGATTCCTTTGATAGTATCTAGTTTACTTCTGGAGGGAGAATAATCAATTTATCTTTGTGCTGCTTACAAGTTCAAACTTGCCTTCCTGGTCCTTTTCCTGTTTGGGGAGCTCCTAATTTGTGAATGGGGTAGAGTATCTTACTTATTAAGAAAGCACTTTCCACAGTTAAAGAGATTTCAGAGTAAGAATTGCAACACTGCTCAGTGTTCTAATACCTCTCTGCTGTCCACCTCAGTTGCCAGTAGCCACATGTGGCCTTGAAATGTCCTGTAAGAGTAAATGTATACACACTGGATTTTGAAGACAAAAAAAATGCAAAATATATCTCCTTAATTTTATATAGTGATTATGTGTTGGAGTGATAACATTTTGAAAATACTGGCTTACATGAAAGATGCCTTTTTAAAAAGGGGCTCCTGGAAAATGTACAAGTGCATACGTGGGTCATTTTAACACCTATAATAAAAGTAACAATAAGACATGATCTGTCTTAGGGCAAGATATGACTAAGTGTCAGAGACATAAATAAATAGTGGCTGCTATCACCTTTGAGGGGGGTGGCTGTTACTTTCCTAAGCATCTTTTGATCACCTATGGAGATTTGAGTTTTTTCTCAGAATGTAGTAAAACTGTGTGTTACACTTTTTATTTACACAACTCATCTGCTGCATAACTCCTATGGGGAAGGCACCGTGGTTGGCATAATGGAGGGGAGAAAGTATTGGTGAAAGTGGGGAATTCATCTCAGAGCTTAGCTAAAATGCTAGCTATGTAGCATGAATTCAATAAATATTTGTTTGATAAATGGAAAAAAAAGTGCAGATGTGCTTCACGTTACATTTCTATAGGACATCTCACTTCAGTCCCAAAGTAGCCATTTGAGGGAAGTGGAATTATTACCACTTTACAGATGAGAAAACTGAGGCTAAGAGAGGTTAAGGCACTTGGACCAAAGTCAAAACTGGAGACAGGATTCCTGACTCCATAGCCTGTGTGATTCCTTTAACTCTTCTACTGAGTAGAACAAGTGAATGAGTTTCACCCACATGCTATATGTATATCCCCTGTGTACCAGCTGATTCTGGAGTTGGCAGCCAGGGCTTGTCACTGCTAGGTAGATTTTTTGGGGGGGCTTTCTTCTTTAGGATCCCCAAAACCATGCCATTATTTTAAGACCACATGCTAGGGAGCTAGCAATAATAACAGAGAGAGTACAGAACTGGAACTCAGGATCCACAAGTTCTAGGCTCTGATTTTCTACCTGACCTTGGGCCTGTCACCTCAGGGCCTCCTCACCCATAAAATGAAAAGCAGGGACTTAATGACATGATGCTCTGATGCTCATAATTCCATTGTCAAGATCAGCTGGCCCAGATGTCCTGGCTTACAGGTTCACCTGAGCTTGGGGATCTTTCCTTTTCTGAGAATGTTACTAAAAGGCACAAAAATTCTCTCTGTACCACTGAGAAATTCACACTGTCAAACTACAACAGGAAGAACTTGGCTCTCAATGGCCACTGTGTGTGTGTAACTACATTTTATATATATTTAGATGTACAAATATATGCGTGTATATATATATAATATATCTGTGTGTATATATATACATAAAACTTAGCTAAAGTTTCTCACACACACACACACACACACACACGTGTACATATGAGACTTTAGCTAAGATTTTTTTTTCCATATACCTAAAGTATTTTTGGAATGTAATGTAGATGGCTTAGAATAAGTAAATATACATTTTAGAATCTATTACATTATAAATGAGGAGCTTTTAAACTACAAACTGCCCAGTTTTTTGGTTGTTGTGGAGGGTTTTTGTTTTTGTTTTTTGCTTTGTTTTTGTAAAGGACAAACTATATTTAGTTTCTTACTTCTGCTGTCTGCTGGTAATTTCCCTTTAGGAAAACGATCTCAGATGTGCACTGTGCTAATCAAGATGCCTCATAACAGAATGGAAAGACCATGAATAGTCAGATAATATGAATCTGAGATCTGGGCTCAGACTCTAACCCTTAGATGTTGCAGGATCAGGTTGTTTCCTAAGTCTGGATGCAGAGCTGTATGATGGGGACGACAATACCCACCACAGAGAGTATAGCAGTTAGTGTGGAGAAGCTACTCTCTCCCTCACTTCACCCACACCACCCCCTGCACACGCACACACACACATACGTGTGCGCATGCACGTACACACGTGTACACACACGTACACACGTGTACACACGTACATGCATAAACACACACAAGCATACACTTGCACATGCACACACATACCCCGAACATGTAAAAGGCAAGCACAGCTGGTCCCTTTGGTCAACCCATATGGGCAGTTGAGCAGGAAATAGAATTTCACTGAAACATACTAAAACGTTCATTTGACTGAAGCAAATGGCCCATTAAATTGGGCTCATCCAATCAGTAAGACCAACCTTGAGCCCCATCTTGTTTGGCCATCCCTCCTTAAATTTTTCTCTTTCTTTTTCCTAAATAAGTATGTCAGGTGATTTGGCAAGTCCCTTTTCTAGTGTTCTATGATTTTCTAAAGGTTTCAGCTTTTTAATTGCTTGATCTTTAATATACATTTTACAAAGTGGCTATTATAGTTAATATCTGAGGGAGGTAGATCAATTGATCTGATCATAAACATGGAAGTCCTGCCTGTTGTTCTTTATTTACACATTCTAGACAAGTTTTAAGCTAATAAAGTGAATTTTAAACCTGGCATAAAGAAGATGATGGGCCCTCTTGATAGAAAACATTTTTCTGGCTCTGTAAATCCCATAGTCTCCAAACTGGGCCTGTCTGCAACTCTTCCTGAACCGTGTTTAGACAGAGATTACTTAAAAGAGAGTTTCCGGGACTTCCCTGGTGGCGCAGTGGTTAAGAATCCACCTGCCAATGCAGAGGACACGGGTTCGAGCCCTGGTCTGGGAAGATTCCACATTTCGCAGAGCAATAAGCCCATGCGCCACAACTACTGAGCCTGCGCTCTAGAGCCCACGAGCCACAACTACTGAAGCCCGCGCACCTATAACCCATGCTCCACAACAAGAAAAGCCACTGCAATGAGAAGCCCGCGCACCGCAACAAAGAGGAACCCCCACTCGCCGCAACTAGAGAGAAAACCTGCGCTCAGCAGCAAAGACCCAACACAGCCAAAAATAAATAAATAAATAAACTTAAAAAAAAAAGAGAGTTTCCAATCTGCTCTTTCCGGGAGAGGGTCGAACACGTATTGCTGCTTATCAGCCCCCTAAAAACAACAACCATGGCTCGTGAGTCTTTGGGAACTCCATGCCATCTAGCCCAGCAGCGCCCGTGTTCCTGAGGGACTTTAATGCCCAAATGTGATAAATCTCGGTTAAAGAGAAAAAGGTATAAAGCAGGCAGTTCACGGGAAGAGCCCTGAATTTAGAATTTTAAATTTGGACCGTGAATTTTGAAATGGACTAAATTTTTGTGTCCTTGTGTTTCTATAACTGTCCTGCGTTTCTACCTTACACTGTAGTGTTAGAATGACAATCCACTGAGCAGACTGCAAGACCTGTTCTTTATAAATAGTAAACCCTTGCATGCATGAAGGTTTTTTGCTCTTTCCAGTAACCTCGCCTGTTTATCCCTCTAGGCCCACTTCAAACATTTGCTTTACTAGGAAGACATCTCTAATCATTTCAGGCAAAATGAATGAACATAGGCCCTCACAGTACTCTGCCTAAATTATAATCGTAACATATATCACACTGATGCTTGCAGTCTGGTTGTGTCAATTAACCTTTGCAAAATTTGTGCTGTAATACAAACCACCCCAAAATTCACTGGCTTAAAACCACAAGCATGCATTCTCCCTCCTGAGGGAGATGGCTGGGCTGCACACAGGGGACTGACGGGGCAGCTGTGCTGCAGGTGTCTCTTGTCTTCCTCCTGGGACCAGCAGCTGGCTGGCCAGGGCATGTTCTTCTCGTGGCAAATAAAAAAAAACCCAAAATCAAATTGCTGGGAAGTACACTCCCCCTACAATGAGGCTATAGAAAGAATTGGATGCAGGGAAGAGTAAAGAATTGAAGTTAATCATTCAATCTTTCAAACAGGTTCACCTGCCCTGTTAGATCAGGAGCCCCTAGTGGGTTGGGGAGCAGAAACAATGCCTGCTTCCATATCACTTGCCCTTCTGCCTGGGGCTGGCAGCTAGTAGATATTCTCTGATGTTTGCCGAGGTCCAAAAGTCCTTCCCAACCTTTTCCTTTATAGCAGATGTTGGCAAACTATGACTGCAGGCCAAAGCTTGGCCTGGTTTTAAAAGCGCCAACAGAGCAGTAAAAATACAAATGTTTGAAAAAAATTAAAAGAAGAATATTTAATGACCCATGAAAATTATATGAAATTCAAATGTCAGTGTCCATAAATAAAGTTTTATTGGAACACAACCACACCCATTTCTCTGTGTATTGTCTATGGGTGCTTTAGAGCAAAATAGCACAGTTGGAATTGCCATAGAGACTATATGTCCCCAAAAGCCTAAAACATTGACTCTCTTGCCTGTACAGAAACTGTTTGCCGCCCCTGCTTCATAGGAGAAAGGAACCGAGAAAGCCCCAGGAGGTGAATGTCGTGCCCAAGACGACAGAGTTGTCAGCTTGATTAAGCCCAGTATTTATGTGGGGTTAATACTTCTCCCCTTTGTTTCCTAGTAATCGGAAGCCGGCGACACCCATGTGTCACTGATCCGGAGGCATCCCTCGCGGCAGCGCTTCATGACCCAGCGGCGCCCCGCCCAGTGAAGCCACCGTGGTGTCCAGCATGGCCGCGCTGCTCCTGGGCGCGGTGATGCTGGTGGCCCAGCTCCAGCTAGTGCCTTCCCGCCCCGCCGTGCCCGGGGCCGAGCTGGGCCAGCCGGAGCTTGTGAGGAAAGCGGCGACCTTGCAGGGCGAGATCCGGGAAGGCGCGGCCCCCAACGGCTCCGCCCAGCAGCTGCCGCAGACCATCATCATCGGCGTGCGCAAGGGCGGCACACGCGCGCTGCTGGAGATGCTCAGCCTGCATCCCGACGTGGCGGCCGCCGAGAACGAGGTGCACTTCTTCGATTGGGAGGAGCATTACAGCCAAGGCCTGGGCTGGTACCTCAGCCAGATGCCCTTCTCCTCCCCGCACCAGCTCACGGTGGAAAAGACCCCCGCGTACTTTACGTCGCCCAAAGTGCCTGAGCGGGTCCACAGCATGAACCCGTCCATCCGGCTGCTGCTCATCCTGCGGGACCCGTCGGAGCGCGTGCTGTCCGACTACACCCAAGTGTTCTACAACCACGTGCAGAAGCACAAGCCCTACCCGTCCATCGAGGAGTTCCTGGTGCGTGATGGCCGGCTCAACGTGGACTACAAGGCCCTCAACCGCAGCCTGTACCACGTGCACATGCAGAACTGGCTTCGCTTCTTCTCGCTGCGCCGCATGCACATCGTGGACGGCGACCGCCTCATCAGGGACCCCTTCCCCGAGATCCAAAAGGTCGAGAGGTTCCTGAGGCTGTCGCCGCAGATCAATGCCTCGAACTTCTACTTTAACAAAACCAAGGGCTTTTACTGCCTGCGGGACAGCGGCCGGGACCGCTGCTTACACGAGTCCAAAGGCCGGGCGCACCCCCAAGTCGACCCCAAGCTCCTCAATAAACTGCATGAATATTTTCACGAGCCAAATAAGAAATTCTTCGAGCTTGTCGGCAGAACATTTGACTGGCACTGATTTGCGATAAGCTAGGCTCGGAACCTTTCCTATTGTAAGTTCTAGTGTACATCTAGGGGGGAAAAAGAATTTTAAAAGGGCATTTAAGCTATAATTTATTTGTAAAATCCATAAATTACTTCTGTACAGTATTAGATTCACAATTGCCATATATACTAGTTATATTTTTCTACTTGTTAAATTGAGGGCATTTTGTATTGTTTTTCATGGTTGTTAACATGTGTAATATGTCTCTATATGAAGGAACTAAAATATTTCACTGCAAAAAAGAAAAAGAAAAATTCTGGAGACGCTGTCTTTTTTGAATGTAATTAACTTGCCCCCAACTCAAGATAGCTGTCTGTGTTCACTCACTGCACATATTCCTTTATTACTTTAAAACAAAAAAAAAGTTTTTCATAGCTATTATACTCCTCTCCCCTTCTCTCCCTTCTTCATTACCTTTTAAAAATTTTAATGGCTCGCTGTGGTCATCAGATTAATTTTTTTACTTGCATGGTGAGATTTCATTGAGATCCCCTATTATTCTTGGAGGTGATAGTCTCACCCATTCCCAACTTCAGCAAGTACCTGAATGTGGATTTTAACCCCATGTAAACTCCAAGTGAACAAAGAAATTAAGCTGGAGAAGTAGTTACTAACCAGCAAGAGGCTTGCCTCAGAGAGTGCTTGCACTTACTTCTGACTGCAGCAATATGTGAAACTACAATAAAGGGAATTAAACCATTGGCCTTCAGAACGATCTTGGGGCTGTGTACTTTGCCCCAGGTGGCAGTGGGTCTCTGGAAAGCCACTTAGAATAGAAAAGAGGAATTGCAAAACCTATGCATGTCCCCATTTGTAAAAAGCTGACTAAAGGGGTAACTGTTTCCTTGAGTTGGGAGTCTATTAATCTATTTCCTGAAATATAAATATTATACGCCATATACTTTGAGACATAGGTGTATGTATGTTTAAAAATCAACTCTGGAGTCCTGAAGGTGAAAGGAAATTTAAACTCCCAATGGTTGAAATTGAAAAGAGAAAAGTGCAAAGCAAATGGTAAAAGGTAAAGAATCCCTTGCACCTGCCTCAAGAGGCCAGAGGCCCAGTTTCAGTTTCACTTCTGCCCTGAACAACTGGGTTGTTAGAAGTGATAGAATAAGCCCTTCTGTGCCTCAGTTTTCTCATGCATTCTTCATTCAGTCAGCCTTTTACAGAATTAAATAAATCGGATTTTTTTTCTTATTATGAATGAAATAGACATTATATATAGGAACTCATTGAAATTTCCCCCAAGCAACCCCAGGAAGAAGGAATTATTACAGCAAGTTCAAAGAGGAAGAAATAGGCCTGAAGAAGATAAGGAACTTGCCCAAGTTCACACTGGCTATAAGCCAGAGCTCAGAGTACACTTAGAGCCAAAGCACAGGGTTTTTGGTTTTTTTTTTTTTTTTTTCTACCCAATTTTTTCTAAATTCAAATGGAAAGACCCAGACTCAGAGACAGTTCTTCCTGACATATTCCATCCCTGGTGCCAAATGTCTTCCATCCCAAGAGGTGAGCCTGAGCCAGAGGAAAGGGGCAAGAATGAGCCTGAGGTTCTCTCAGCAGTGCTATCAGGGAAATAAGTCACCTTGGTTATGCTTTGCAGCTGCACCCTGGCTTGACCTTAGCATGGCCCATGCCCCAGCCTGGGCCTTGCACAGACAGCAGAGAATGTCTTCTCTCCTCCTTTATTAAGGTTGTCATTAAACAACCAACTCCCCAGAGGGTGTGGCAGAAATACAGCAGGTTTCCTGTTGACATGGTACTTTGCCATCTGCAGAGTGTTTCTCTCTGTAGTGTATCATTGGATCTTACTTTTATCACACTCATTCAAGACTGAAAAAATGAGAGACTAACAAAGGTGAAATTGAGTTATCAAGTTTGCCCAGGAATTGGGTGACAGAGTGGAGACTCCAATGTGTGTTTTCTGACTCCTAAGAGGGTGCTTTTTGCAAAATACCTATGCATGCCTGTGCCCTGATAAGGATGGTGTGCTTAAAGCCTGTACTGTTGGGGTAAAAGGTGGTGGGTGGGGATGGAGGAGGGGAGGCCCAAGCACTGGAGACACATCTAGCTGCTGCGGCTCACACAGCTGATGGTAGGGGATGATGCAGTTTAAAATGATCAGAAGGTATAAATTCAATAACTGTTGGTTCGGAGGTATGGGTCTTGACTAAAAATGCACTCATGGGGTCCACCATGGGCAAGGGGTCAGGGGCCCTAGTAGCTATTTCTATTCATCTATTTATGGTACAACCCGAGCCAGCCATTTGGAAGAGAGAAGCAGTATGAGCCTATCGCTCCAGACCTAGCCCAAGCACTTAGATCTCATCTGAGCTCTGTCAAATTCAGAGGAGGTCCTGCAGTAGACCACCTGCACGGAGAGCCAAATGCAATGACTCAGGAGCCAGGTGGGGACCTGATCCCTCTCCAAACACACCTAGTACTAAGTCTATTAACAGAGAGATGCTGAGGGAGTGGGGTTGCTGCCTGGACTGGTCCAGGCTCAGGGGCAGCCTGGGGGCCTTTGGATGACAGCCTCCCAGACAAGTGGCTGAGGGCAGTTGAGCAGGACCTCAGCTATTATATATGGAATATTCACTTCACTTGATGCTTCTGAGTCAGGACAGCCCCCTCCCATTCTCCAGGAATTGGACAGTGCTGAAACCCTGGTAACACTATTTGGTTATCAGCTCACAGCCTGAAAATTTGCCATTTTAGCAAACATGCTGATGTGCCTCTGAGCAGAGTGCCTTGCTCTTTCTATCCTGGGAGGCTGTACTCAGCAGAGGGGAGATGTGAGGCAGAAGAGGCCATTGCTCAGGGTGCCTGCTACTTACAGAGGCGGAATCAGAGATCACTGCCAAGAGTTCAGGTATTCATTAAAATTGTATTTTTCTTTTGAGCCCCTACTATGTGCTTAGCATGGTATTAAGCTCTCAGGAGTATGAAAATATTAATGCAAGAATGAATAGTCATTAACTGTTCCGTGTTTAAATTAAAAACAACAACAGCAATATGGAAGGGCTAGGAAGGCTGTTCTGTGTTTAAATTAAAAAAACAAAACAAACAAACAAACAAAAAAACACACATGGAAAGGATGGAAAGGCTAGAAAGGCAGGTAGTATTAACTGTGTGTAGACTGACCAGTGCAGTCATTCTCATTGAATTCAAGAACATCCCTGGGAGAAATCAACTAGCCCTGTGATAGGACTAAACTGGGCATAAGAAATGGACCTGCACTCATTGTTTTAGAATAAATAGAGGAATACTACTCACAATAGGGAGATGGTTGTCCCAGAGATGGGGAATGTTGGAATTAAGGATCATACACAGAAAGTGAGAGACGACAGAGACATGTTTCACTACACCATTACTCAGGAGTAGGAAGAGATGGGAAATCTTCCCAAAGGTCGCATGGCAAAGCTGTGAACCAGATCACTTATCTTGTGGGCCACAGGACCCTGTTCTTTCCACTGGCAGTCTTCTTGGAGAAATTGCCATAGAGCTGGAGCACAGGAGGCAATGGGTATAACCAGAGCAGGGCATTCTGAACAAGGGCAGCTTGAGGAATCAAGACAGTGGTGATGAGGAGGGGGAAGGAAATAGAGAGGTGCAGGCAAGAGACTGTCTACTGGTCATGGGAGTGAGTTAAGCACACTGGGAACTCACTCTGTGGCCTTGACATCTGCTTTACAAGTGGTGGAAGCTTGCTTAGAAGGCACCCATGTGTCTGTCTCCTGTGCAGGTGTATCTGTCGTATAAAAGTAACTACCATTTTTTGCATACCTGCTATGTGCTTGGCATTTAAAATATGTTGCTTCTAATCCATGTGACAATTCTGAGAAGCAGGAAATGGCATAGTACTAATTTTACAAAGGAGGAAACTCAAACTCAGACACTAAAGGGCTTGCCTACGATGCCAGAGCCACTGATTGCCACAAATGGAATTTAGGGTCTAATGTCCATGCTCTGCTGCTTTTCAGTCTATGCAATTGTGGGACAGGGGAGGAAGAAATAAAGCATAAGCATCTGTCTATTAGGCAGAGCCTGGAAGAATCATGGGCATCCAGAATGCCAGGATGCACAGAGAGAGTTAGATCATCTTCAAGCCAAGAGTGGCTGGGACCTGATACAAGGGACACATGATAAAGCATGTTCCTTACCGGCAGATATTCATTTAGAAAGTCTAAGCTTGAGCTAAAGACCAAAGCAACACAACGGAGCTCTCCAAATGGCAAGCAAGGGGTGAGGACCAAAGCTACAGACTGTCTCTGATTGAGATGCTTGACTGAAGTATTTTGATGTAAGAAATGGCCTTGGTTCTTCAGTTCACCCTGATATCAATATCTTTACTCCATTTTCCTCAAATTTCCCAGTTAGGTGACCTGAGAGAAAAATCAAGTAGAGCCAGGAGACCTGGATGTGAATCCCACCTCTACCAATTTTTAGGTTCAAATTCTCAGAAGCTCAATTTCTCAATGTAAATGGGCTTAACTCTGTTTTGGGGAGAATTCAATGAGATAAGTAAAAACTGTAAAATCTGTGGGTATGTGGCTTAGTGGTTAAGAGCGTTTAGAATTTCGGGAAGTAGACCAAAACTGGTTTTGAAACAGTCAGCAGGCACCCACTGCCTTGGTTTCTCCATCCATTTCCCAGCTTCGGGACTGTAGCCTTTGCTGTTGGTGCACCATCCAGAACCCATTTACCAGGGAAGTGTCCCCATTCCCCACCATCAGAAGAGTTGGCTACTAAAAGCTCACCCTGTACTGTGTTCTGGAGCATTTCTCTTAGTTGTCAGCTGCTGCCTTCCCTGGAGGTGCCTGGGAAGTTATGCCCACCCTTCTTCTCTACTCTTCTTGGGGTTGCCTGTGAGTAACACTTGATTGATGTGGGATGGCGAGTTGGGTCTTGAGGAAGCAGCCCAGATTCCTGGTCTCTGGGCAGGGCAACCTCTATGGTACAACTTATGCTCCAGAACTCCTCCTGGGATCAGGCTGAGGCTAGACTTCTGAAACCACACTTTAGCTTAGTTTCTTCTACTTTATCCTGTGTCCCTTGTTACCCATTTCTTCTGTAATCCCATTCTTAGTAAATGACTTGCCCAAGAATATAGGAATCCCCATCTCAGGTTTGCTTCTAGGGCATACAATCTAAGATAGTAAACTTGCATACATGTCTTATTCTCTCTATATTTCATATGAGTAATATGATCAGCCCACAGGGTTATTATAATTTTTCCAGTTAAATAACAGACAATAAAGAATGAGTCCGTTTTATTCTCTGACACATAAAAGAGCTAAATACAATAATAGACACAATTGTTACCAAGTACAATAGTTGTTTCTTCTTTGGCTTATCAGACTATCAACATAGTGTTCATGCATCAACATCAAACTTTAACTTCATGAAAGATTTCTGGTTCTCACAAATATAAGGGCATCACGCTATCTTATGTTACAGGATATCGTATCTCTATTGTTTGATAAGTATTTCATTTCGAGCTTGTACGTGAATGTTTTCTGCTCTTGGTTGCAACACCTTGGCACCTAGCACAGTGCCTGGCACATGGTAGACAGAAAGTACTTGTTTGTGGATTGAATTGTAATTCTAGCCCAGTTGTCAATCTGATGTGAAAATCCCCTCTACTATATCCCAGCTTCATGATCTGACCTCCTGGGAACACCTTCTCTGGGCCAGGCACTGCTAGCACTTCACAGTATACTGCTTTATTTAATCCTTAGAAAACCCTAGGGAAATAATCAATCCAAGCTCATTGTTTTTTTCTTACCATCGTATCCCCAGCAAATAGAACAATGCTTGACATAGGAGTTGCAAATATTTATTAATTAAATGAATCATTCTAATGCCCAAGCTCTTTCCACTATGCAGTACTATACAACCACTTCCTGAACATAGCACTAGTGGAGAATCCAGTATTCTCTAAGGCAACCCATTACATCTCCAAATTGGCTACTAAAATTCACACTTCCTGTAACTAAATCTCTATTCCCATAGCTTCCTCCAATAGAAATGAGTTCTACCACAGGGCGTCATGAAGAACAAGTCTCATTCCACTTTTTCATGTTGGCACACTGGATAAAACACTGGCCTTGGATTCTGAAGTCCTGAGCTTAGAGATTTTTCATAGTTATGTGACCTTGGGCAATTTCCCTAGCTTCTCTGAAATTCTGGTAACTTTCTGCAAAACAGGATAAATCATGCCTTCTTCACAGAGGTTCTATTGAGTATTGCATGGTTAGTGACCAATGTATAAATATAAGAGATCATAATTCTATAAAAATTCATCTAATATTGAAAAGTAATTCAGATCTTATGACTGGTGTCATCCCCTATAGAGGGTAATGGGATAATTACTGAGTATTAATGAAAGCTGGGTGTGTATTATCTCACTTTATCTTTAGGTCAACCTCTGAGACAGATATTACTATTAACTTCATTCTATGGATGGGGAATCCAAAGCACAGAGATATTAAGTAATTTTCCCAAAGTCACATAGCTAGTAAATAGCAGAGCCAGATCTGTTCCCTGGGCTGTCTGTCTTCATGGCTAGGATACTGAGCCTCCTGGCTACCCTACCTTTCAGTGCAAAAGAGAACCCTTTCTCCAACATATCTGCCCATGAAAAGAGCTAGAGCACAAAGAAGAAAAAAATAGAGATTAGAAACTTAAGATAAAAAATCAGCAAAAAGACGTAGTAGGCAGAATTCAAGAATGTCTTCCCAAGATTTCTAGCCCCTGGTGTACACACTCTATGTAATCTTCTCCTCTTGAATGTGAGCAGGACTTGTAAATAAGATGGGATGTTTACCCTCTTGATTAGGTTACATTACATAGCAAGGATAATGGGATGTGACTTATCAGGTTATCTAAGCCTCCAACTTAGCAGACTGGGGAGGGAGAGAGATTCTCCTACTAGTTTTGAAGAAGTCACCTGCTATGTGAGAGGACTAGCAAGGGATTGCAGTGGCCAGCAATACTGAAAGTGTCCCTTAGCCAGCATCCAGCAAGGAAACAAAAGCCGTAGTCGTACAGTTGCAAAGAACTCAAGTGTTCCAACAAGCTGTGAGCTTGGAAGAGGGCCCCAAATTCCAGATGAAAACACTTCTGGCTGAGACCTTGACTGTCGCCCAGTGAGGGCCTGCTTGGACTCCTATTCTATGGAAACTGAGATAGTAGAAGTATGTTGGTTTAAGCTGCTGAGTTTGTAGTAATTTTTTATGTAATAGGAAACTAATACAAAGACTTAAACCTACTTTTTAGCCATCTTCTCAGTTTATACTCACTTCTCTATACTCTCTCTTGAAAACAAACAAAATGCATGACTTTTTGTTACCCAAGGAATACATGTCCACTGTATGAAAACCGGATTCTGCAAGTAAGATTATTCAGAAATAATCACTGTCAACATTTTGATTTGTATAGTTTCAGATTTTTCCAACACATGAATGTGTGTGTGTGTATTAAAAAATAAATTACATCTTTTTGATAACTCAGCAACCTGAGAGTCAACATCAGCTGATACCTATCCATTGATAGAGTGGAAATGGATCTTAGAAGTCATTTAAGCGAATCTTCTTGTTTTATGGAAGAAGGAGGTGAGGTTTGGAGGAGTCAAGTCACTGTTCGTGCTGAATCTATATGAGAACTCAGAACTACTTCCTAATACCTTCCGCACTGTATGTTTGCTATCTAACTAACTCCCCACCAGACAGTTTGCTCCCCAGGTGAAGGCCTGCGCTTCCTATGAAACCAGTGCCTCACAGCGTTTTGCAGGAAGCTGATATCTAGGTGAGAGTGGCTGACTAAAGTTATAGCCCTCATTTAGCAGTGTTTTTAGTGCAATGGGAAAAACAATAAAAGCTAGGTAGACGTGGTATTACAGTTACCCGTGGCTGTGTAGCAAACTACTCTAAAACTCAGTGGCCTAATGCAACAATTTATTATCACTCATAGTTCTGTGGGCGGCCAGTTCTTCTTTCGGTGTTCACCCAGTTGTAGTCAGATGGTGGCTAGGACTGAAGTTGCCTGAAGGCTGGACTGTGCTGGAGATCCAAGATGGCTTCTTTAGTTACATGTTTGATGCCTCAGCTGGAATGACTACAATGCCTGGGGGCTGGCTGGGCATCCTCACACACACACACACACACACACACCCCATGTGGCCAACTTGGGCTTCCTTATAGCATGACAGACCTAAGGTCATTGGTGGAATGTTTTATATGGTACCTGACTTTCCCATGAGAGTGAGTGTTCTAGAAGAATGAAGCGAAAGTTGCAAGTGTTACATAGTGAAACTACTGCTACATTGTATTGTTCCAATGGGGCCAGCCCAGATTCTGTAGGAAAGGACTACACAAGGAGCTGAATAATAGGAGGTGTAGTTCACTGGGGGGACTTCTTTGGAGACTGGCTGCCATGCTTGGTTGTTCCTTGACAATAAAATGGACAGAACACCTACTTAATGGATTTTTGGTCATATTTAAAAGGGAGATTAATATAAGTATGAGCTTTCATGAACCTTAGAGTCCATTATACAAATGTAAGCTATCATTATTACAAGTCCTTGGGCCTACTATGTAATTTCAGCAATTCTGACCTAGAGCATTTGCCTATTTTCAGTCCAATCTTTTGATCACATGTGATGGTGTTAAGTGATTTTGCATGAATTATTTGTTCCATGTTGCTTACACTGTATTTTTATTATAGCCCAGTGAAACCATATGAGAAAAAGATATACTTAGAACAAATTGTGGACTCTGGGCAGCAGGGAAAATGTTGTCCTCTAATGTAGGCAGACCTACAGAACCTCTTAGAAAATCTGTCAGACACAAAAGAAAGTTGCTGAGACATTTAACACTGCATATTAGAAACTGTGTATCACATTCAGAAAAGAAAGCATGGCAGATTCCATTTCTACTTTCTTTAATTTGGAAGTTCTATTTTTAGTAACAATTTACATTTTCCACACAATTAAAGACTCTACCCCAGCTGTGATTTACATTTTTTTCCCTCTGTTTATCTGTTTACCTGCTTCCCAGTAAGAAAACTAGGCTTTAAATCTTGACTTTAGTTGTGAGTAATACTAGACAAATTCGATGAACTATTTTAGAGGCTCAGTTTGCTCATATGTTAAATAGGAATAAGCTTTTATTTAAGGAATTCTTAAGTAAAAGGCCAAGAGCACAGCCAGGTGCATAGTAGGCATTCAACACATGTGCATTCATTGTTCTTTTAATACCCTCTTTGTGGACCCCTCCAAAGGGTCTGTGATAAAGAACTGGCTTTTGGAATAGAACAGCCCTTGGGGTATCACTGCCCATTATGAACATCAAGGGCAACACATCCAAAATCAGTGAGATCTTGTTGTGCCTCTAAACATAAACATTCACAGAAATCCAGGCCATTGACAAGCAAACACAGCTTTTGAGACAATTATCTGAATAATAAAAGTCTATTTGTTTTCCTGAAATATTCAAATAATGAAGAAGATAAGTTTGAATGGCCTCTTTGTTCCTTTCTCTTCTATACAGGACAGATGCAGATTAAAGGTAATTTAAAAAGAAAATATAGTCCACTAAATAGTTTGTAAATTTACCTGTTTTGATAGAGAAGGCTCCTAACTATTTGCCAAGGACATAAAATGACTGTTTTTCAATTAACTGTCATTTCTCTCATCTGTACCAAAATCATTCCTTTAAAATTCAGTTTCTCCCATCTCCCAATGTACAATGTCCTGCTTAATTCCCCCCTTCCGCCCCGCCCCGGGGGGTATGGCAAATTTGAAAAGGAAACTTGAAAAAGTTTTACATTTCAAGGGATATTTTAGCCATGACCATCTATTTATTAAAATCCAGTCTTACTCTCATTCACAGTCACCACATGGTAGAAACAACTCAAGTGTCCATAAACAGATTACTGGATAAACGAATGTGGTCTCTCCATACAATGAAAATTTATTCAGCCATGGAAACAAATGAATTCTGATGCATGCTACAACATGCATGAAGCTTGAAAGCTTTATGCTGACTGAAATAAACCAGACACAAAAGAACAAATGTTGTATGATTCCAATTATATGAAATAACTAGAATGGCCAAATTCATAGAGACAGAAAGTAAATTAGAGGTGATCAGGGGCTGAAGAGAGAGGGGGAAATGAAGAATTGTTATTTAATAAACATAAAATTTCTGGTGGGGTAATGACAAAGTTTTGGAAATAGACAGTAGTGGCTGATGTACATTTTGAATTTAATTAAAGCTCCTGAACTGTATACTTAAGATGGTTAAAATTTATGTTTTGTTATATTTCTTACCACATATATAGAGATATAGATATATATATATATAGACAGATATAGATAGATATAGATATAGATACATATAGAAAAGGACACAAATCCAACCTTAGGTTCTATGTTAACTTTTCACTTAATTGCAAGCAAGTCAGCTATGTTCTTAATTCATCTGCAGTTTATGCAGAAGGACCTTCATAAAGGGTTAACTTCACGTGTCACCAACAATTGCATGACAATTCTAGTTTCCAATTACTGCATTATTTATCAGTTTATAGATGGAAAATAAACATGATACTTAATGTAAAGCAGACCTAATTTCCTCCACTTTTCATGTACCTAACTTACGACTCATCTTCAGACAAAATAAACTATTTACAGTTATAATTTAAGCTACTGTACACAGTTTTCAATTCTTCCCATCCTGAGAAGTACATTACTGCCTCTCTAAATCATATTGTTCCCAATCCACCTGTGAAATGTTCAACATCACAAACTTGGGGTCTCAGTATCATCAGTCAGATCTCTCCGGAGTGAAAATTAACCCATGACTCTGTCAGTTCTGTTTGACAAAAATTTCCCATCATGAGTTGAGCTTAACTGACCAAACTGTTGGAAATAAATGATTTAAAAAAAAAAAGTTCCTTAGCAAGCAAAAGCAGATGATATATGTAATCAGCGTGTCTGCCTTGTATAGGAACGGGTTGTTCACCTACATGTGGATTTAGGTCAAGCCAGAAGACCCATCAAGGTGCTTATATTTGCTTCCTATGGAAGCTATAACAAATAACTGTAAACTTAATTAATGGTTTAAGACAATGTGTATTTATTATCTCAAAGTTCTGGAACTCAGAAGTCCAAAATCAGTCTCAGTGAGCTAAAATCAAACTGTTGTCAAGGACCTGTTCCTTCTGAAGTTTTGAGGGGAAAATCCATTTAATTGTCTTTTCTAGCTTCTAGAGATTGTCCTCATTCCCTGACGAGCAGGCCCATATCACCTCACCTTTTATTCAGGTGATCTCTGCTTCCTTCTTACAAGGGTCCTTGTGATGACATTGGGTCCACCCAGATAACCCAGGATAATCTCCTCATTTCAAGATTTTTAACTTAATCACATCCACAAAGTCACTTTGCTGTGGAAGGTGACATATTCACAGACTCTGGAGGATTAGGGTGTGGACATCTTTGGGGGTCATTATTCTGCTTACCACAGGGCTCTAGAAGTCTGTCATAGAACTGATCATTACTGGAGATGATATACATTTATTTATAGGTTAAATATGTATATTTTACTCATCTCTCTTATTTCAGTTTTCTTGTGCCAAATGTAATTTGTTCAATTATTCCATGGATATTAGCTGAGCACCTAGTGGGCCAGGCGCTGTTCACAGGACAGGGAATGCCACAGTAGATAAAAAGTAAAGTTTCTTCCATCATGAAGCTTTCTTTTGGTGTTGGTTTACCGCCCTTCCCTGCTAGAATCCCAGCGCCATGAGAGTAGGGACTTTGCATCTACCGTTTATTCCTGAACCCTCAGAGCCAGAACAGTGCCTGAGCCCTACTGTTAACACTTAGTGAATGAATAAACAAATGATCTTTCAAATCTGTCACATAGAAATTTACTCCAGGGAGAAAAGGGGGACAAATTTTGAAGATCTCTGACAGGTAGAGAATGAAGGGATGGAATGCATCTCATACTTCACCCTCATGATTTCCTGTGGTCTGTGTTTGTCCCTATGGTCAGCTGTGGAAAGTGGGAATCAGAGACATCCAATCACTTCCTCAATGACACACAGCTAGACTGGGGCAGAGTCTATTTGACCCCCAGTTCCATGCTCTATATACTGTATCTGTTCAGAGCAGCCCAAGCTTACTGATTAGTGACTAAAAGAAAGAGTGAAGGATTGGCAAAGACCTCAGTTACATACACAGTTTCTCTACACTCTACCACCACACATTCCATGTAAAGTAGACGTCTAAAGAGCTAAGGTTTAGATACCTGAAAGTATAAATCACCTCAGTGTTTATGAAAGAAAGAGAAAAAGAAGAAGAAGAAGGAGGAGGAGGAGGGTGGGGAGGAGACGGAGGAGGAGGAAGAAGAGAAAGAAGAACAAAGAGAGTAACAAAGTAGGGCATTTAATTGACTATTTGCTCACATCGGTATTTCATCCTGGCCTACAATTCTGCACTTGATGTTGTTTACCATCCTAAAGGGATTTCTCAATAGTTTCTTGTGCAGGATTCCTACACACTCCTCAGTAGAGAGCCAAGATTTTCCTCCCAGCTGGGCGCCTCCCTCCCATTCACTGCAGTCCCCGTGATGCCTGTTCAGAGCCCAGCTCCTCTGGCGGGTGACCAGGAGCTCAAACAAGCACTGTTCTCTGAGCATAAAAATAAAGTACCATTATACAAATGGGCGGCTGGATTCTGCAATTCAAATTTGGGCCAGAAAATCACCTCTTACCTAAGCTGTTGTTTATCTAGGCAACAGGGGGCTGTGGAAATTGCTGTACAAAATTTCAGTTCATCCTTTCACTGGTTCTGTGGTTTTAGATACATATCTTCACCTCTCTGAGCCTCAGATTTCCTTCTTTGAAAAAGGTCATAGAACTGGATGATCTTTATGTTCCTGACAAGTTCTAGAATGCTATAATTTCTCCTAGGTAAGAAAAAGAAGAAAGATTTGTCTTCTCACCCTCCCTCCCTTCCTTCATTCCCCTTTCTTTCTTTTTCCTTTTTCTGTCTTTTCTTCTTCTTCTTCTTTGTGCCAAAATTTTAAGTAACAGGCTGCTCTGGCTGAAATTAGTACCTTAAATTTTTTGAAATTGTCCTGGGTAGAAGCCAGAAAAATAATCACTTAAAAGCCGTAACCATTTTGTTATGCTCTTAGAGGAGGAAACTGGAGGACAACTTTGCTGCCTCTGTCCTGAGAGCATCTATTTACAAATCTTATTTCTTGAAAAGTCACCCTTCCATCCTGATAGGATTTAGAGACAGGATTTCAGCATGGGTTTGGAAATGCAAATCCATTTTCCATTTCACATGTTATGTTGGTCAGTCACTGGTGAGGTGTGAGTGGCTCATTTAGGCTCTCTTGGTCTAGAGTTGGAGCCTGGCAAGGGACTAGTGAGAGGAAATGGATTTAGAATGTTCTGAAAACCATACCTTATCATTGGAGAGCTGGCGGTGGTGTTTGAAAGTTTGTTTTCTGAGACTTGTATGCAGGAGAGGAGACATGGAAGAGGGTAGCTGAAGGAGTTGATTTCATGGGAGATTTTGTGGAATTCTGGGTGGAGCAAGGTTTTCTTAGGATCCAGTGAAAATGTGACTCTGAATGGGGGGGAGGCCAGTGTCCACATCCCAGCCCTTTCCTCCCCAGCCATATAGACAGTGGGTGTCAAGCCCTTGAGATTCAGGGGTGTCGCTATTGTAGAAACCTCTCATTATATGATACAACCTAAACTTAACCAGACAAACAACCCACCGGGCTGTGGTAAATAGTTGATAATTGTGAGTGCATGATATACTCCTTTTGGGGCTCCAATAAAGAATTGGAAGATGCTGATGAGAGGAAATGAGACCCTGTAATCAAGTCAGTAGGGTTCATGACACCATGGTTTTAGATTGCATGTAAATGAGATCTTGCTTGGATTCAGCATTAATGTCTTTGGTATATTCTGTCCCCTTGAACCTTGACAATGATTCCTTAGAGGAGAGGACACTGAGGCTGGGGTTTGAGCCAGGACTGTCTCACCCTACAGCCAACTCTCCCCATCACACAACACTGAGTCTGTCTTCCCTTTTGCTCTGCTCTCATCTCTGTCCTGCACATACATCATTTTAATGTATGCATAATCATATCACATTGTGTATTTTACTATCACTACACTAGAGACAATGGACCTTTCCTGTTGAAGACCTTGACATATTCATAGTGTAAAAAAAAACAACAACAACTAATGTTTGAAATACTTCATGCTTGGTTCCTCTTCCTATGAAACATCCTTGGAGTTTGAAAACCCTTAAGCTCTTGTTCCAACACCATGGGGGTTGATAGAATTGGGAAGGTTTCAAATGTAGAGGAATTTGCTGTTTCCTTGGTAATCTCATAATTCAAATGACTTCAGGTTTTCAAATGTCACAATTGTGATATACTATAGACAGTCATTAATAAACATGAATGTGTTTTTGAGGTTTAGATAAAAGTCAGTAAATAAAGGGATGGTAACCTCTATGCAGAAAGCAGGTGGATGGTGTTGGGAGCTCCATTTCTGTAGCTGGCTGACATTTGCATGGAGTTCAAGTTATCTATGTTGACTGTGATCTTTGGAGGGGTATTAATTATTTCCCACTCACAAACCTTGATGGCTGCCCATTGATGGAAGGTAAGTTTGCTTTTTGCTTTTTAAATGTGGCATTTAAAGCCTTTTGCAAGATTGGTCCAACTTTACCGTCTTGTCCTCTTTCTCTACCTGTCTACTTACTTGGCCACATTTTAAGACACAAGAGTGCCAGACACCCTAGCCTAGATTCCCAAACAGGCCACAATTTTTCATGCCTCTATGCCTTGTTCAAAACGTGTTCCTCCCTTTGCTACCCAGCAATGGCCTCCATGGCTTTCAGAGCCCTGCTGATATGCCACCTCTTGGATTTAACTTCCCCTGGTCCTCATTGGTGGAAGGACTTAGCACCTCCATGGCATCCTCAAAGCACTTTCTAAGAATATCGTCTGTGGGGCAGGCCTGACCATTCAGTGTCATGGTCAATTCTGGGCCCGAGTCCCTGACCAGGTACAAAGTCCATCAATATTCCTGTGTCACCTTGTCTCCCTTGCACCTCACACAGCAACGACCTCATAGCAGAAGTGCTAAAAAAAGGTTTGGTGAAAGAATATCTGAATAGTGAATAGATAGTTCATAGATACTGGTATTTTTCTACCTGCCTTCATTTATTATTTTCTTTCTCCACTTTGAGAGAAGGACCTGCTTTTGAATCCAGGGGCATCCCAAGCCCACAATGGGCTACACTTCAAAACTTGATACCCTGAACCTCTGGGTCAGTAACCATTTGTGTAAGTGAACAAGCATTAGCCAAAACCACAAACAGCACCAGAGAGGGAGGAATTAGAATATTAGCAAGACATGCATTGATAACCACCAGCCAGCTGCAAGCTGGACATTCTCCTTCTGGGGCTCCTATGCTATTTGTTCTCTTCATTTTGAAAAGTGAGAAACTGAGGGGCTGTGTAGCCAAATTTAAGAAATGTATATGTAGAGTAAGGAGACTTTCTATCAAGGTCCACCTATAATTCCAGGAGCAGGAGGGAAAAATGTATACTCCCTAAAGGTAAAATACTTACTACACAAAAATATAGATAATTGCTCCAACACTCCAGAAATATTTTTTAAATTAATTGTAATAAAAGTGAATGACGATTTCACCCACCAAATTATTAAATATTTAAATATATATGTGCATATATAATTTATATGTATGTAATGTTTAACACTGATAAAGATCTATGGATAGATTAGGACATGCTCATGCAATCTCAAGTTCAAATGGTGAAAACATTCTAGAAAGCAATTGAACAATATATATCAAGGTCCTTAATAATGAGTAGAGTCCTCTGCTCACTAATTCTGCTGCAATAAATCTCTTTTAAGAAAATAGCAATACCTGAAGCAAAGACTTATGAACAAAGATTGCATTGAAGTGATATTGTAATACAGATATTGTAAAAGTGATATTGAAAGCAACTGAGTCTATTAAGACACACATGTGCTATCTATCAATCTAAGATGTATTTGTTACAAAATATATAAAATGAGAGATCTTGCTTGAATATTTTACAAACATCAGCCCACCTGGCATAAGGTCTGAATAAATCCTTATGTGAAGAAAACACTCTCTAACCATTAATTTTTCAAGCCTCTGGGTCAGTAATCATTTGTGTAACTGACTCAGTATTAGCTGAGACCACAACAATTCCAGAAATGTTGGAATTGAAACACTAGCAGAGTTTGCATTGATAGCAACACCTTGCTGGCCAAGATGTGGTTGTACAGAAATTCTTACACATTCCAGGGAGAGATGGATGATTGGTTAAACATTTTGGTACTTAGGGTTAATCCTGAGAATGAAACCTGAGGAAGAAAACTAAAAACACGGGCAACAACAATGGAAAGTCTTACTTACAAAAATATTCACTGTAACAAATATTATAATACTCAAAGCTTCTAAAAAATCAAATAGGAACAACCTACCTATCAAATGGTGGAATATGGTCAAGTAACTTGTGACCTAGACACGCAATGGCGTATTATGTTGTCTTCAAACAGCTTTTCAGAAAGCTACATGAAAATATGGGAAAATGCTTGTAAAGTTAAATAGAAAATTCAGGCTAAAAATAAATATATGATTACTATATGTAAAAAATACTCCTCTGTACATTCAGAGGACTATAAATTATTCAGGAAACTATTAACTAGGTGGTTTGCATAGTGAGGTTGTAGATTTCTGTCTTTCTTTCTTTTTTTTTTTCCATTTTCTCCCCACCTCCGATTTTTACTGGTCTCTTAAAATGAAAACATATAATAGCATTAAAGATGTAGAGTTTGTCTTCAGGGGAAGATTTTGCATACTCAACTGAGGGCAAATTAAAGGCTATAATACTGTATTCAACACAGAGAAAGCATCTAGCATCACAAAAGAATGAGCGAAGGGAATGTATTTTCCTAAGATGTGAAGACTGGAAATATAAGTAGACTATTAAAAGTCTTAGACATTTTTTGAATGGAAGGTGTACAAAGGATTGTTGAGCTCAGCAGGATATTTAAGGAAAGTACTTAGCTTCAAATTTGATTTTTCCTGAAATGCTTTCGAAATCTTTATCACAAAAGCCTCAGACTGAACGTGTCCAGATTTTTAGGTTTCTATTAAGATCTGCCTTGTGGACTTGAAGAACTTTTATTTGGAAAGATACATGGGACCCTTTCTGCCTGACTCCAAGGAATGGAACAAGGGGTCCCATCACCTTGGTAAAGGACACCTTTCTATTAGTTAGGAACAGTCTGTAGTAGTCAGGGTACCAATGAGAAACAGATGGAAAATCCAAAATGGGGTTATTTGAAATGGGCTTCTGAATGGAGCCAACTACAGAGGTATGGGAGAACCACAAAGGATAATGTGATAACCACGGCTAATAAAAGAGCAGGATGAGAGGCTTATCAGCACCCACTACCTTGAGAGGAGCGGTGACTTCAATCGGGGACTCGCTTGTCCTACATTACCCTTAGGACAGGACCCAAGGAAAGAAGTAGCCTGACTTGTCTCCTCTCACCCATCAATATCCTGCTGGATGTTGGCTAAATTTATTGGCTAAATCTAACTGGAAACAAGAATACGGTCCATAGAGATCATCCTCATGGAGAAAAGCATGTCAAAAAAGGAATATCTAACCATATCAAAGAGTATGTTTTTCATCATTGCTGTTGGTGAAGAGAGGCTGAAGGATCATTTCTTTGGGAAATCCAAGTAGAGCATGGTGTTTGGACCAGATGGCTTAAAATTTTCCATTTAATTCTGAGATTTTGTAATTCTAAGGTACCTCCACTGAACTAGAAACATATAAATAACCAATGCAGCTGCAATTGTGTATTATGATCACCAGCCTCAAGTCAGGAAAATTGAGCTCTTTATTCCTTTTACAGAGCAATAACAATTTTCAGCATTCACACTGATTATCTTTGGAAGATTTTTACAAAGCAATAAAACCAATGATATATTTAATTGAAGTGTGGGTGTTGATGATCAACAAACACAACCTGGGATGAATATGTAATTAGCACTCTTTACATTTGTCACCCAAAGACAAGGGTGTATGAGAAGCACATTTTAATAAGAGCTGATGAATACTAAATGGCCACCATGCACTAGGCATTGAGCCATGTACTTTATATTAACTCATTTCATCCTGCCAAGCGTTGTTTGAACTATGCACTATTGTTGGTATCTTCTAATCTGTGCCCAGAAGCAGCCAAGGAAATGTACCACTAAGATTTCTTCTGTAAGAGCACAATTTGCTGATAGTCCCAGCTGCTGCCCCTTTACTTTCATTACCATGTGTGCCAAAAGCACACTTCCCTTGGGCTACTCCCAGCCCAATGACAGGACACTCTACTGCACGGTGAGATGCAAGACTCCTCCAGAGAGTGACTATCTCAAGAACACCTATTAGAGCTACCATATGATCCAGCAATCCCACACCTGGGCATATATCTGGAGAAAACCATAATTGAAAAAGATACATGCACCCCAATGTTCACAGCTGCACTATTTACAATAGCCAGGACATGGAAGCAACCTAAATGTCCATCAACAGATGAATGGATAAAGAAGATGTGGCACATATATACAGTGGAATACTATTCAGCAATAAAAAAGAATGAAATAATGCCATTTGCAGCAACATGGATGGTCATGGAGATTATCATACTAAGTGAAGTAAGTCAGACAGAGAAAGACAAATATCATATGATACTACTTATATGTAGAATCTAAAAAAAAAGGACACAAATGAACGTATTTGCAAAACAGAAACAGGCCCACAGACTTAGAAAACAAACTTATGGTTACCAAAGGGGAAAGGTTGAGGGGGGAGGGATAAATTAGGGGTTTGGGATTAACATATACACACTATTATATCGATATATAAAATAGATAATCAACAAGGACCTAGTATATAGCACAGGAAACTCTGCTCATTATTTTCTAATAACCTAAATGGGAAAAGAATCTGAAAAAGAATAGATACATGTATAGGTATAATTGAATCACTTTGCTGTACACCTGAAACTAACACACCATTGTAAATCAACTATACTCCAATATAAAATAAAAAAATTTTTAAAAAGGTATATATGTGAGGTGATGAATGTACGAATTAACTTAATGGGGGTGCTGTCACAATGTCTATGTATGTCAAATCATCACATTGTATACTTTAGACATCTTACAGTTTTGTAGGTTAATTTTAACTCAATAAAGTAAAAAAAGAATAAAAAAACTACTTATTAGCCTGGCCAAACCTTTCTTGAAAGTGTGCTGCAGTAAAAGATCCTTCCTACTCAAATCTTCCTCCCTTTTCTTCTTTCACAGATATCAGATCCACATAGGGGGAAGGCTCTGCCTACTCTCTGCTCCCTCCATGCTATGGACTGTGTTGTATCCCCTTCCCCTGTTCCTAATCTCTCTCTCTCTCGCTCTCTCTCCCATGTGAGGACACAGCGAGAAGGTGGCCATCTGAAAGCCAGGAAGCAAGCCCTCACTAGAAACCCAGTTGCCCAGCACCTTGATCTTGGACTTCCCAGCCTCCAGAACTGTGAGAAAGTAAATTTCTGTTGTTTAAGCCATCCAGTCTATGGTATTTTGTTATGGCAGCCTGTGCTGATACTAATCCACTCCTCCAATAAATGTCTTACACCTACTATCCCATCTTGACATCAGGCTCTCAGTGGACCCAAACTAACGCATGCGCCATTGGGAGTTTCAGGTGTTTGTCTGAATTCACAGACCTAGGTTGGGGCTCAAACCCAGGCAGTTGGACTCAACTACCTGTTTACTACTCTGCCTCTTGTGTTACTGATTAGCTTAAGTTGCCTAGGAACACCTTTTTGGAACCCCTTCTCTCCTTATTTAACCAAAGCATTTCTGCTTTCTTTATCTATTTCGCCTGACATGAAGTCAGACATCTCTTGTATCTGATCCGAGACTTCTGCACTTCAGGAAAACACCTCAGGTACTTTCTTTCATTCCTCATGATGGAGCAGTGTTCAGATGCCTCTTCACTCTCATTCTCCTGAGGCAACTTAGACAGATGTGAATGTAGCCAGTTCTAACATTTCCCAGCTGTGAAACCTCAGACACACTGACTGCCCTGAGGCTTTGTTTAATTATATGAAAAAAAAAAAAAAAAGAGAATCTCCATTCCCAACTCACAGGTTCCTTGGAGGATTCAGTGAACATTTAAGGGTCTAGGACACTAGCTGATCCACAAAGCCATTTATAAATAACACGGTTCTCCCCTATTTGGACCCACTTTTTGATTTATTTAAATTGATTGTTCTTGAATCTATTACCTACAAGCGCATAAGATATTATCATTTGCAATACTCCTCCCTTCATGAAATTGCCAATGAGTATACTCAGGACACCCTACTCAGAAGCTCTGTCTAGATTTGACATTTTCCCTCATATTCCTGGGATTCAAGAGAATTCATTTTGATTTCCCAACTTGTTTATCTCATTCCCAGAACATCTTATGAACTTGATAATCAAGTTCATACAAGCACTTGAGTTACAGTCTCAACTTATGGCAGAAGTTGCTTTTTCTAAGGGAAAAAAGTGAGTCATGGAGGTAATTTTTTCTCATTATGATCTGATCTTCAACAAAGTACTGTACTTTCAACTATTTCTAATCATTCTTTACTTGAATCCATCTTAAAAAGTTAAAAAACAAAAAACAATTTTTATGCCATTTTGAAAATCAAAAACGAGAAGCAGTGTGCTATCCTGGGGGCTGGAATGACCTTTAGAGTAACATAGGTGAGAATTTGGCTGTACTGATAACGAGCTGTGTTACCTCAGACAGTTTCCTTAACTTCTCCGTGTTTGTTTCCTGCCACTGGAGAAGGATAATAACGTTCCCTTCCTTGGGATTTCTTCTTGGGAGGATTAAATGAAATTATGAATGAAGTGCCTCCTTGCTGACAGGCAGAAGCACCTAAATAAATGGTTGTTGGTATTGTGCATGATATTTTCGTTAATTTGGTACCCATTTCTTCTCTTTCCATATTGTTAAGTGTTCAAAGCTCTTCAGGGTTTTCAAGAACTTCTAATAAAGAATTTCCACTGTTTTCATTTCCAAGAAAGTCTAGGATGGCCTGTTAGAACTTGGAAGTTCCACTCGTGTTTTATATAATTACTAGACTGTTATAGGTGTTTGTTCCTTTGGTTGTTTATTTTAAATTAAAATAATTATTAATTATCTCCATCAAATATAGGTTTTGTTGAGAAATCAATTTTTAGGTCCCACACAGTACTTCTTTGGATGTGTTCATTTCTTTGCTTATCTGGTCTTTAAAGGGCTCCTTTGGAATATACTAGAACACCTGGAAAGTGTTCCAGGTGTTCTAGAATTATACTATTCTCTGAAGAACAATGCATCTTACTGAATTATCTTCTTAAAAGGGATTTTGTTGAATATGTCATGATTTCTAAAAACCTTAAAAAATTTTTTGTTCTCTAGCTTCCTTCTTAATGTATCTCTCTGCATGACAAGCTCTGATGTTGACAAGCATAGGTATATGCACGTGATGTGCCATGATTCCTTCATAATACTAAGTGTATGGGAATTTTTGGCCCTTGAGTAGGTGAGTGCATCACAGTGAGACGGACTTATGGCTGGGGTGCAAAGGCTCTGTGCTCTTATGATAATTGGTGGCTTTCAAGAACCATACGATTGCATTAATTGCTTTTCAATACTATTCTATACTATAGTATGCCATTTTAGACATTCTTCCCACATGTGTCTTCCAGTGAGAAATAAACTAAAAGGCAAATAAAATATTTATTTTCAGCTCCTGAGAAGAATCTGTAAGCCCTACCTTTGAGTCTGTGACACTCCAGCTCCTGAATGGACCCCAGGACATCCTTTAAGAACAAGACTTGTCCCTGTGTCTGAGCTATGTCTGCTCAGGACAGGAAACGTGTCTGCAGCCTCAGCCCCAGACACAAGTGGGAGTCTAGCAGAGTGGAAGTGACCCTGGAATCCTGGCTCCATCACTTGTAAGCTCTTTGAACTTAGGCAAGTTACTTAACTTCTCTGTGCCTCAGTTTCCTCTTCTATAAAATGAGAATATTAACACCCATTTCAGTGGTTTACTTTGAGGACTAACCAGGATATTACATGTAAAGTGCCTGATACATAATAATCCCTCAATAAATGTAAACTCTCATCATTATTGTTTTTTCCTCTCCCTCCAGGTGGCCCCTGCTACTGAGTCACAATCTGTCTACTCTGCTCCAAGCCTGTCCTCATTCTTGTACAAAGAATGACTGACCCACTGGCTCAGAGTTCATGGGGTCATGCTATAAGCCTCACCACTTTTAGTGACTTTGGAAATTTATTTCATCTGCAACTTACTTATCTCATCTGTAAAAGGGGTATCATACCATCATTAGTGGTAGTGTAAAGATTACGTGAGCTAATTCATGTTAAGTGTTTAATAAAATTCCCTGGCAGCAATGCTACTCAATAATTTATATCAAAATGTATGCAGAACTGAGTTACATAAATCTTTGAACCCACAGTATATTGGGTCTGCTCTCTTAAGAATCCCACCTTTGTGCCTAGCTGCTGATGTTCATTCTTTCATTCCTATAATAGTCAGCTTGCACTGTGTTTTGTTTTTATTTCTGTTTTTACGAAACAGACCATGTTCTGAAAAGCAGAGCCCTAAATTTGAGGGTAGAGGCACAGAGCAGGCATCACAACTCCCGTTCTTACTGCTTCCATAGAATGGCAAAATTCATACAGGGGCACTAAATACATTGCTATGCTGAAAAGTGAAACTCTGCTAAATAAATATTCATAAAATGCCATTTACAAAAGGAATACCTGTGCTAAGTGACTATGCATAAAATAAAACCTCATTAAACAGGTACAGAATTTAACCAAGTTATAAAATTCATTAACCAGTGAGTACACTCATTCATTAACAAATTAGTCAGCTTTCCCTGCTTTAAAAATGAATTCATAATTGAATGGCTTATTATACTGATCTTTCCTCCTTGAAGACTTTTAATACAGGAACAGTGAACATGGAGGCAAGGAAGGTATAGCTAGTGTGTTTTCCTTTTCTTTATAACTGTCCTAAAGTTGTACTGATTCTTCAGTGAAGACTCACGTAAGTTGCACGACAGGGAAAGGACACAGTATCTTTTGATTTGCTGGATTTTGGTACGTTTTTGACATTTACTGAAAGTCAATGAGCATACCTCATTTAATTTAATTTAATGGGTTAGGAATCACTAACCCATTTTGGTTGGAGTTGGCTTGGACAGAGTTACAGGGCTCAAGCATCTCAGAGCAGAAACGTGACTAAGGGCTGTCTGATTCTGAAGCCTGGGTTTCCTTCACTTACACCCTGCCAAGCAGAGATATTAACACTGGTAACTGCCCTAACTGATGGCAGGATGTCAGCCAAACTCTACAACAAATCCCTCCTGCAGGCGTTAGCCTCTGTTCACTGACTCACTGCCCAAACCTGCTGCCTGTGATACTGTTCTTGGCACTTTTCCTGTCCTCCTCTCGTGAGCAAGCATACTGTACGTAGCCCTCAGCAAAGCACTAATATGAACGGGGCCTTTACCACACTGGAATCACTCTAAATTAAAGTTAAGGGATACCCAGAGGCCATTTCCTTAAATCTAGCTGGAATCAATCAGGTTCATTGTCTTGAAGAGAAACAGTGCAAGCATTCAAGGAAAGTCACGGTGGCTTCGGGTCATAGAAATTCAGAGCTCCGTGTCACGTGTTCACTCCCCTCATTTCCTCATAGATGAAGAAACTAAAGCCCTCTCTCTTATGATGTTTATTGGCCAAGTTGTGTAGTTTGGAAAAAAGCATAGTTCAACAGCGTTTAAAGCTGAAATAACTGTTACGGGTTGAAGTGTGACCCCAAAAGGCACGTGTTAAAGTCCTAATGCCCAATACCTCTTAATGTGACCTTGTTTGGAGGCAGAGTCTTTACAGAGGTAATCAGACCATCAGTGTGGCCGCTAATACAATATGACTGTTATCCCAGTAAAAAGAAAGATTCTTGACACAGAGACAGACACATGTGGAAGGAAGACAATGTAAAGGGACAGAGGGAGGAGATGACTCTATTAGTCTGCTTGGGCTGCAGTAACAAAGTGCCACAGACTGAGCGGCTTGAAAAACAGACGTGTATTTTCTCATGATTCTGTTTTAGAAGTCTGAGATCAAAATGTCAGCAGGGTGGATTTCTTCTGAGGACTCTCTCCTTGGCTTGTCAAAGGCTGTCTTCTTCCTGTGTCTTCACACGGTCTCCCTGTTTGTGCCTGTCTCTTACTCTCCTCTTTCAGTCATATTATTGGATCAGGGCCCACCCACAGGACCTGATTTTAACTTAATCACCTCTTTATCTCCAAATACAGTCACATTCTGGAGTACTGGGGGTTTAAGGCTTCAACATATGAATTTCGGGCGGATACAATTGACACCCAAACAACATCCATTTACAAACCAAAGAGGGAGGCTTGTGGCAGATACTTCCCTTACAGTCAGGAGTCAACCCTGCCAATGCCTTGATCTTGGACTTCTAGCCTCCAGAACTATGAGAAAATGAAAGGAACTTGTGGTACTTTGACAGCAGCCACAGAAAACTAACACAACAATGTTTACCTGGAAGTGCCTAGCTGGAGTTTTCAGCTACCAGGTGCAAAGGTATAAAGATTTAGCTGATTTCTAGAAAAATAAAATTGCCTGTTTTGCACCCAAGTTTATGTCCTGAAAAAAGTTGTTCCTGTCTTGTGTTGTTTCATCCTAGTGTCTCCTCAGGTCACTCTCTTGGGTCTTTGTTGTTTTATTTTGTACTTGGTTCCTGATAACTCATCAAATAGAGGACATTTGTAAAAGATGGCTACAGGGATTATGTTTTATTTCCAAATACCATGATGGACTCGAGGAGATGTCCTTTCTGGTATCTTGGAGACCTTGGAGCGTGAGACCTTCCTGGGAGCACTGTTTACACCGCTGTAACTTGAGTTCTTTTGCCTTGTTCTCCAGGTGATTATGCTTAAGTAATATCGCAGGAGAGAACATGGTAATGTGAGTTCACACAATGCTTACCTTCTTGAATCTCAGGAAACTACATTTTCTAAAGTGAATCATTTTCTTGGAATTGGTAAAACTTGGTTCCTTTAAACTTTTACATTTAGAATGATACTATTCTTGATGGATTCTTTAATAGAAATGAAGCACATTTTCCTGTGTTCTTAGATGGAAAAACTTTTTCCTGGAAAATTATTTTCATGTTCATGATATTTGTACAATCCTCATATGTACCCTTAAGTTGCATTGAAATGCATAGTCCCCTGAGGATATGTTTATGTACTGAAGATTTTCCCTTTATTTACTCTGGGGTACTATTTTTTTTGGAATTCCTGGCTCTGCTTAGACACAACTTACCATAAACGTTGGAATACACATTTTAAATCAGAAGAGTTTTGTTAGATGCAAATGGTCTACAGTAACTGTAAACCATAAACAAAGTACCTGGTACATGTTAGTTCATCTCTTTCCTAACTGGCTGGAAAATATATTGTCAAACTACTTAGAAGTGTGAATAAAATAAAACTTAACAGGTGCTACATGCTGGCCTGAGTAGTTGTCCTTTGAAAGTTGTACATGAACTTTAGTTTCTGAAATTTTTTGGTGGTTTAAAGGGTGTGTGTGTGTGTGTGTGTGTGTGTGTGTGTGTGTGTGTGTGCGTGCACATATGTGTATTCTTTGTTCTCAGCCTACTTGTAGGTGGGTGGTGAGTGCTGTGCTTTAAGATAGAATTGGGGGCTTCCCTGGTGGCGCAGTGGTTGAGAATCTGCCTGCCAATGCAGGGGACACGGGTTCGAGCCCTGGTCTGGGAAGATCCCACATGCCGCGGAGCAACTGGGCCCGTGAGCCACAATTACTGAGCCTGCGCGTCTGGAGCCTATGCTCCGCAACAAGAGAGGCCGTGATAGTGAGAGGCCCGCGCACCGGGATGAAGAGTGGCCCCCGCTTGCTGCAACTAGAGAAAGCCCTCGCACAGAAACGAAGACCCAACACAGCCAAAAATAAATAAATAAATAAATTAATTAATTAAAAAAAAAAGATTGACTTTCTAATTATCATTATTAAAAAAAAAAAAGAAAAAGATAGAATTGGGATTGAATCCTGCTGTACCAGTTTGCTAGGGCTTCCATAACAAAATACTGTGAACTAAAGGCTTAAACAATAGAGATGTATCGTCTCACCTTTCAGGAGGCCAGAAGTCCAAGATCAAGGTATCAGCAGGGTTGTTTCCCTCTGAGGACTGTGAGACAGAGTCAGTTCCATGCCCCACTCCTAGCTTCTGGGGTTTGCTGGCAATCTTTGGCATCCCATGACTTATAGAAGCATCACCCTGATCTCTGCCTTTATGTTCACATGACATTCTCCCTGTGTGCATACCTGTCTCCAAACTTCCTCTTCTTATAAGGATATCAGTCCTATTGGATTAGTGCCCACTCCACTGACCTCATTTTAACCTAATTACCTCTCTGAAGACCCTATCTCCAAACATAGTCACATTCTGAGGTGCTGGGAGTTAGGACTTCATCATATGGATCTTGGGGGAGAGGGACACAATTCAGCTTATAATATCTGGCATTTCCGGTGACTATCTCTAGTGATGGCAAAGTTATTTGACCTTTCTTCAGTCTCAGTTGCCTCATCTCTGAGAGGAAGCTCATACTGCAAACCTCCCAGGAGGTATATGAGAATTTTTGAAGATATATGGAAACGTACTTTGTGACTGCCCAAGTGCTACTCATGGGTATTAGGCCAGGGAGATGTCACCATGCCTCATGTGCGTGAGAGCCCTGGAGGGGTTGTCAGGGCACCTGGATTTCAAACCCTAATAAGGGAAGTGAAGAACTTTTGATAAGCCCCTACCATGTGCCAGTATGACTCTAGTTGTTCTTATGGGTAACTCAGGTTTGCCTGGCTCTATCTAAAAGGGGCTGAGTGGGTTGGGCTGCAAGCATCAATTTGCTCACACTGGACTTGTTCCTTTTTTGGCTGAAGTCTGAGGAGGAGGAATAGGCAATGGGGGAGTCATAGCTATGGCCATAGTCACAGACTATGGGCCAAACTTAGAAGTCGAAGAATCTGGAGCAGAAGCTAAAGGGAACTCTTCTCTGGAAGCCTGTTGGGGGGCCGGAAGTTTGCACCAACCCACCTGGGCACTTGAGGGTTTTATAGGTTTGAGATGCCCTGGATGATGTCTCCATCTTGGGTGTCAATGGTTCAAAAAATTCCCAGAAATAATACTGCAACATAGGGGGCACCTTGAAGGGAACTGAGGTCATATGATTATGCTGGAAAGTTAGGTAAATGATGATGGGATTCCATCTGTACCCCTAAGCTGAGAACACTGGGGCGGTTTCACATTTGTCATCTAATTTCAACCTTATAAAAACCCATGCGGTAGTTATTATGTCCTATTTTAAGAATGAGGAGACTGAATGTCTTCCACTGAGCTATTTGTCTGCCTAAATGTTTCCCAAATAATTCCTGTATCACCTACACAGTCTGGGCCACATATACCTACAACTTGTATTTCCTTTGTATTTGATATTTTCCTTAAACTGATTTGATTTTACTTAGAGTTGTCTTGAGAAACAATATATATAATTAAGGGCTTACTGTGTTATATATAAACATATAAGATACACATTAAAATAAATATGTAATTAATATTAAAATATTTTTTAACATCTTCATTGGAGCATAAATACTTTACAATGGTGTGTTAGCTTCTGCTGTATAACAAAGTGAATCAGCTATACATATACAAATATCCCCATATCTCCTCCCTCTTGCATCTCCCTCCCACCCTCCCTATCCCACCCCTCTAGGTGGTCACAAAGCACCGAGCTGATCTCCCTGTGCTATGAGGCTGCTTCCTGCTAGCTATCTATTTTACATTTGGTAGCGTATATAAGTCCATGCCACTCTCTCACTGCGTCCCAGCTTACCGTTCCCCCTCCCCGTGTCCTCAAGTCCATTCTCTACGTCTGCGTCTTTATTCCTGTCCTGCCCCTAGAATCACTGACCAACAATTCCAATACTAGGTATATACCCACCCCCCCAAAAAGAATGAAAACATATATTCACATAGAAACTTGTATATGAATGTTCAGAGCATCATTTTCATAATAGTCCCCAAATGGAAACAACTCAGATATCCATCAATGATAAATGAATAAATAATATGTGGTATATGCATAAAAGGAAATGTTATGAGGCCAAAAAAGAAGTACTGATACATGTTACAACTTGGGTGGACCTCAAAACATTATGCTAAATAAAGGAAGCCAGACACAATAGGTCACATACTGTATGATTCCTTTTATATAAATTATCCAGAACTGGCAAATCCATGGGGATAGAAAATGGATACGCATTTACCAGGGGGTGTGAGGAATGAGGAATGACTACTTGCTAGGTACAGGATGTTTTTATGGGATGATGAAAAGCTTTGAAACTAGAGAGAGATGGTCGTTGTGCAACATTATTAATATACTGAAAACAACTGATTTATTTACTTTAATATGGTTAACTGTATTTATGTGAATTTCAGCTTCAACTACAAAAATCATCATCTATGTGCTATAAAATTGCCATGTCTAGGTGTAGGGCGACCACAATACAAACCTTTTATTTTTGGCTCCAGATCTCTGGCCCACTCTGCCTGATGTTGCCACAAGCTGATTGAAGTGGAAGCCCAGCTTTTACTTCAGCCGAATGTTTGCAGACATCCACTTCCGCAATTGCAGGAGATGGCAGGGGCAATAGGGGAAGAAGGAAGGAGAACTGGTTCCAGACTAGGGAACCCAGCTCCAGCTAGAGCCACACACCACGCTCATGGTCAGCACGCGGGGCTCCCTCGCCGTGGTTGTCGCCTTCGCTGACGGCTCCTCCCTGTTTCAGGTGCCGATCCGGCCGATTAAAGATGAGGAGGAAAGTGTGAGGCCGGTGGCTTTGGGTGAACCTGTCCTACCTGGCCGCTCGGGTAGCCAGACTGCTGGAATCACGCCGGACACACACTCACGAGCCTTTTCATTTCAAAGGACGCTGGCTGCTGGGGATGGGGCAGAGGGGCGTGATCAGAGGGAAGATGCTCTCAACAGCCGCCCGCCCCCGCCCCCGGCCCCCGAGGGTGCGGCAGGATAGGAAGAGAACCCCTGGGTGTGGAGGCCGGACTCTACCAGCCATCACCTGCCCCCAGCAGAGGTTTCAATCTGCTCCTTCGCTTTGGCATTTACGCAGGCTCATTTCCTCTCATTTTAATAAAAGATCCCATAATCTCATGCCCCCACTTATCAACACTGCTTTTTAGTGAAACTTTTCCAAAGGGTTTCCCTGGACCGCCTGCCTCTATTTCTCGCGTCTCTCTCATTTGCTCAATCCAAAGGTATACCTGGGTTCTATCCCCAGCCCTCCCCTTCACGGTTCCTGCATGTTGACACCTATCTTACAGGAGGTTCCTGCAGTCTTTGGCCTTACCCACCACACCCTCCAGTTTAGAATGCTCCATTTCTTAGCACCCGTGATACCTGTCTCCCGGGGCTTGTCTCCTCCTCCGCCCCCTCCATCGGACCCTAAGCAGAGTGAGGTGGGGAAGATGTCTGCTTCCTTCAGTATCCACACACCTGGCAATGCCCGAATCACACTGAAACCCCTTTGGGGGAAAGGAACTAATGAATACCTCGATTCTTCCAGGTGGAAGACCTGGATTTCATTCTCTGAGATGTGATAAACTTTTAAACAGAAGCAGTGGACTGTGTCACACTTTACTTTCCCCTGGATAGCATCCAAGCTCTGAAAATTTTAGTTGGAAATCTTCAAACGTTCTGTGAAAAGCTGATCCTGGTTCTGTGAATCTCTTGAGTAATAGGGAAGTAGATTTCTTCAGTTCTGGAAGCACCATGGCTAAGAGCCGTGCTTGGGCATCAGACTAACCTGGGTTTTAATTTCAGCTCTACCAAGCAGTAGATGGAAACCTGGATTAAGCGAAGCCCTGGTTCCCACAGATGTTATTGGTGAAAATCATATCCACCTAGTAAATACTGACATAATACCCACCTGCTATTATGAAGCTAAATTAAACGAGATTATATACAGTCAATTTTGCTGTAATGTGATGCACGAGTCCCTAAAAATCATTACACTATGCACAATCATGCAATAAAAATGACAGGGCTTAAGGGAAGCATGCAGTTATTGGCACAGCACTCAAAAACTTCAACACTGATACATTTAAAGAAAAAACAGATAGGAACTTAATAAAAGTGGTGGCACAGCTTTACACATAGTAAGTAGATAAGAAATAAAACACTTCAATAAATATGGCCCTTGACCTTGAAAAAGACCTGAAGTGTGTATACTGTGAGTGATGGAGAAGCGAGGAAGGAGAGGCATAAAATTGGATGGAAAGTCGTAACACAGGATGTGGATGGGAGAGTGTGGCTTAGGGCACACGCGAGGGACTGGGTAGTTGGTAGATGTCTGAGGTATGTTTTGTGTTCATTGTTTTATTTTCATATGTCTCTGCTCACATGGATATAGTTTTCTTTGTTTATCTAATGCTTCTTGTGGACAAAATTCTGCTAAGCAAACACAAAATTTGTGTTATGCTCAAATTGTTCCCTGATATATCAATTATGCTGGAAAACATTTGTGTTATAAAAATAAGTCTTGTTTCAGAACTGGCTGTAAGGAAGGTGCTATAGTGTCCCTGGACTGCAGTAAACATCCAAATAAATGGTTGGTATTTTTCCTTTCTTTTTCTCTTCTCTAAAATCTGATCTTGTTGAGGGCAGGCGCTATGTTTTGTCCACCTTTTTGCTCCCCGTGACGGACACTCCGTAGCCAATCAGTAAGTATTCCCGATGGTAAGAGCAGGACAGGGCTGCAGCCTCTGGGGAAGGGGCCGCTGCATTTGACAAGACCTAAATCACAAGGGAAAATACAGCAACTCCAATACCTGATGACCTGCAGGTTGGAGTAAGCCCAGAACCTGCTGACCAAATGCTGGACCCTGAGTATTGACCTAGCCCAGAGTTGGGCCTGCGGGTGGAGGGGCCAGTGGAGGGTTCTAGAGACAAGAAATGTCCATACTGTGGTTCCCCAGGGGCAAGTGACAAGTTTCAGAGAGGTGACTCCATCACAAATCTGGTAAGTGACAGATTGAAGTCTTGATCTTGGGCAGAACTGGCTCCAAGCCCATGCTTTTACCTGCATGTCACTACTTACCAATGCCTATGACAAAATCAGTCAAATCTACAAGGCACTACCACAGTACAGTGAACTTTCTACCTGACGTCTTATTTAATCCTCAAAATCGCCATGTAATATAACATTAATTTTCTTATTTTACAGATGAAAAAAAAAATGAGCTCAGAGAAGGAAAGTGACTTGCCCAAGGGCACACAGGAATATGTGGGCAGCTGGCTCCTCATTTAGAGCAGGGCAAGGAGAGTACCGGCTGCCTGTCATGCAGGGCCAGGGGGAGGACGGATGAGAGAGTGGATAATAAACACCAGTGCTGCTGTCGGCTCTCAGCGGAGGGCACCAGCTGTATCAGCGAACGGCATCACTCTGCTCTTTCCCTAACAGAAGCATAAATATGGCCCTTCTCTGCAATGAGCAATTTCCTTGGCTCTGCTGACACAATGGGAAATATCCTCAGCGAGAAAATTAAATATTGGTGTCACAGGACTATTAGAGAAGCAAATAGCATCCCACGCTTCCTCCTCCCCACCCCTCCTCTTGCATCTCCACCTTTTCTCAGGCTCGCATGAAGCCCTGAACAGGGACCCAGGTCCCAGCTATGAAGGTGGAGATTTTTTTTTTTTATTAATTAATTTATTTATGGCTGTGTTGGGTCTTCGTTTCTGTGCGAGGGCTTTCTCTAGTTGCGGCAAGCGGGGGCCACTCTTCATCGCGGTGCGCGGGCCTCTCACTGTAGCGGCCTCTCTTGTTGTGGAGCACAGGCTCCAGACGCGCAGGCTCAGTAGTTGTGGCTCACGGGCCTAGTTGCTCCGCGGCATGTGAGATCTTCCCAGACCAGGGCTCGAACCCGTGTCCCCTGCATTGGCAGGCAGATTCTCAACCACTGCGCCACCAGGGAAGTCCTGGAGATTTTTGAGATGTCTGGGACTCGGCTTTGTAAGGTGAGTCATTCGTTCACTGATTTGACACACTTCTATTTGAAACAGCATGAGGTTTTACCGAGAGCTTCTGATTCACATTTTTGAGCTCAAGTCTGGACTCTGCCTCTGAGACGCTGTGAACTTGGGGGAGGTTACTTAATCTTTCCGAGCTCCAGGCTCCTCTGGACCTGTTTCTTTATCTATAAAGTGAAGATTCTCACCATCACTATAATCATCCTCATGAAAATACCTCCTTCATTGGGTTTCGGAAAATGAATTGTGTCAGCCTCCCAAGTCTAATGCACAGAGTGTGTGAACACCCAGGAATGTGATTTTGTTTTCATTCCTAGGAGGTCCCGGAGCTTGTGCTCAGCGATGTGAGAAACATAGACAGCGTCACGGATAACCCTGCCCTCATGGAGTCCACTGTCTGCCAGGCACAAGAACCCACGTGCCTGACTCCCCAGCCCACTGCCTGCCAGGCACAAGAACCCACGTGCCTGACTCCCCAGCCCACTGTCTGCCAGGCACAAGAACCCATGTGCTTGACTCCCCAGCCCATACCTCAGAATAATCCCATTTTGGACTTTGAAGGACCTTTTTAAAAGTCTGTTTTGCAACCACCACAGGAAAGTGCTTATCAATTTAATATCCAAGTATTGAAAAAAATACAAGACTGTCATGTATTAATAAAAATGTAAAATGTGTCAGGAGTTTATTTCACAAACCATCATTAATATGCATTTGAAAAAATATTAGAACTTATAAAGGGCAAGGCATTTTATCTGGGGTAGAGACAAAGCATAGTACATATACGGTTCAAGAGCTCTTGAAATCACTCTATGCCTCCCATCCCCATGGCCTACAGGTTGAGAATTATACAAAAACAAAAAACAAAAAAAACCAAAACAGTCCCTGGAGGGACTCCTGCTTTCTTTGCCTCTTGAAGAAAGGTTAGAATGACCAATACGTTTTGTGATGATGAGGTGAAACCCATAAAAGGAATGATGTCTCCAAAGTTCTACAGGGATACCCAGGGCCTCAAGGACACGCACAGAGGGATAGCAGGTCATTTAGGAATAGAGGGTGGAGCTGCTCCCCAAATGTAACATTACAAGTGAATCCCATGGATGGGAAAGAGAGAACTGTAGAAACTAATGCACTTTGGTAAGATCACCAAAAATTAACCGAAGTTGTTCTCTAAAGTCAGTGTGGCATGCTCTCCTCTCTTGAGGAAGGAGAGGTAACATGGTGGCAACATATTTTACACTAGATTTGTTCATTTTTGCTTCTGCTTTTGCTCACAATATACACATCTGGCAAAGCCTAACATCTAAAGGTCTGTTGAAGTAGAAAGCTGGGCTTTGGGGATGGGAGTATAAAATTCATCTGGAGATAAATTTTTAGTTTTCACTCTTGACTGATGCTCAAATACTTATGTGAGGACAGAAGGAAGTATCTGATGTGGTTTTGGATGGAACAGATTCGACATTCCAGGTGAGGGCTCATGCCGTATAGGAAAAGATCACTTGCAAACACTAGATACTGTGTGTTGAAGACATCGCTGTCACACCCACTCCAAGCTATGATTTCTCATGTGGGCATAAGAATAGCCTCCTAATTGGTCTCAGTACCTTCATCTCCCTCCCCATGCCCCACCCCACTGCCATCATGCACCATCTATGCAAAAGCCAGAGGGAGTTTTTAAACTTTCTTTTCGGATCACAACACTCCTCTGCTGACCTGGATGCAAAGCCCTCCCTAATCTGGGTCCTGCCTTCCTCTCTGACCTCAACATGACCTCCCTCTCCCTTGCTCCCTGGTTTTCCTTCTGTGCCTCAAACACCCCGACCTTGGGCATCCTTCTCACCATTTGGATTTTAGCTTCAGGGTCACTTCCTGTGAAAGGCCTGTGCACACCCCTGCCTCTAGCATACGTTTGCTCACGACCATTTTCTGTCACATTTCTTTATTGTAGTGTCTTCCTAGCAGTTGCCTTTATCTGAACTTACCCTGTTTATCTAGTTGCTAACTTGTATGTTGTCTGTGGACACCCTACTATAAAGTAAGCTCTGTGAGAACCGAAACTTTGTCTGTCTTGTTTATACCAACCCCCCCAGTGCCTGGAACGAAAAAGGTAGGCAATAATCACATGTTGAATGAATGACTGAATGATTGAGTGAGTGAAATAACTTAGTTGATTTACAAAGCTTTGGAATGGCCTGGGAAAACTTAGGAACCTTTATAAAAGAAGAGAAGCTAGAATACTGGTGGAAACATGAACACCTAACTACATCAATAAAAATGTGTTCAACTCCTGTGACTGAGTCATTTAATCTTTGTGATCTCACTTGATTTCTCACAGCTGCTACTGGAAGTAGGCAAATCATATACAATATCATTATGCCTGTTTCAGATCAGATCAAATCCTAAGGTTATCAACCTAAGCCAACAAAGTGAGGTTGAGAGGAAGGGGTTGAGGGAGGGAAATGGAGTCAATCTCTGCATTGGGGTATGTCCCAAGAACTCACAACTTCTTCCACATCCATTGCACTGTTCGGCCTTTGCAACAGCTCTGAGAGGTGGTCAGATGAGCACGGCACAGAGGCAAACACAGAGGGATGGTGTGCGGTGACATTCCTGCTCCTCCCATACTGGGGTCATGACTTTGGGAACATAATTGAATCACTTTGTGCCTTAGTTTCCTCTTCTGTAAATGAAGAGGAACGTAATCTCATAGAGTGAAGGTAAGGATTAAGTAAATCAACCCAGGTAAGGTAGTGAGCGTGGTGTCTGGCACATAGAAAATAAACAGCTCAAATGTATTACATCATCTTTCAGAGAGCGTTGAGACTCCTTTAAGGTCCTCTATTTATTGAGCAAGTGGAGGAAACAGGATTCAAACTCAGATCTGGAAGCCGCTCAAGCTGAGTGTTGCCACTGAGCCATGTGACTGCTCTCCTCCTGGGGCCTCAGTTACTCACAGTCAATTCCATATAATTTATACACTTGGACCGTTCCTTGCCATTTTAGTCTGTGCATATTTATTTTCCTCAGTGGGGCTATAGGCACCTGGAAAGGAAAGATTGCCTATCTGGAAAGCAGGGCTTACCATTTGGTAAATCCCAACACATCTTGTTAGTGTATAGACTTTCACTTAAACTGCATCTAAAACCATCCACCCTCCTTATTGTCCCGATGATTCCCAAGGTGAGTTTGCCTCTAAGCCAACATCCTTGGAATCCCCATATCATACATTGCTGGTATTTGTCGTTCAGGTTTTTCGTCTCAATACTAAAGCACTCGGTAAGTCAGTATAGGTCCCCGATGTGGCCTCTGCCACTAGCTAGAATTGCTATTATCTGATTGTCTAGAACAGCAGCTTGGATAGCAACACAATTCATCCACCACCTGGAGGGTGTTTATAATAACAAACTTGAACACAAAATGGTGCACCAAACATTGAAATGCACTTAGGATGCAGAGATGGCCCCGCCCTCAAGAAAATGCAGTCCACTGAGGAAATATGTATGAAATAAGCACAAGAAAGTGTGGTAAGTCCCATGACAAAGAGAAGAGGAGGAAGAGCCCAAGGTTGGAAAAGCTCAGAGGAAGAATTTGGCCAGGCTAGGGAAGAGGGAACAGGCCAGATATGGGCTCAGGGGTGACTTTCAGAAGAAGGTAATATCTGAATTGAGTCTTATAGAATTAATGGAATTATATCATCTAATAAAGATGGAAAGATTATTCTGTGAGGTAGTTTGAACAAAAGCATGGAGGTCTGATGCATAAGGAAGGGGGTTGGATGGGACATAGTAAATTCTGAGTAGCTGGAGCATTAACTCAAGACATCTGGTGTCAGAATGAGTCTCTGGGTACTTCCCAGGCTGTACTAGGGAGCTGGGACATTTTCCTGCAGATATAGGAGGATTCAGGAAACAACAGTGAGACAAGTCAGGGAGAGCAGCATTTATTCGTACTTTACCAGGTGCCAAGCACTGTGTTAAGTGCTTTACAAGGATTATGCCATGTTCGTAACAGCCATATGGGACATTGCAGGCAGAACAATGATCCCTAAAGATGCTCGTGTCCTCATCCCCCAAACTTATGAATGTTATCCTACATGGTTAAAGGGACTTTGCAGATGTGATTTAGTTAAAGATCTTAAGACGGGAATATATTCTGGATTATCCAGGTGGGTCCACTATAATCCCAAAGGTCCTTAAGAGGCAGGAAGCTCAGAGATAAAGAGGGAGAAGTCATGATGAAAGCAGAGGTTGGAGTGAAGCGTGGCCATGAGCCAAGGGATGTGGGCAGCCTCTGGAAACTGGGAAAGGAAGGGAAATGGATTCTCTCCTAGAGCATCCAGAGAGAACCACCTCGGCCAAACCATTTTAGACCTCTGACCTCCAGAACTGTAAGATGAAAAAAATTGTGTTGTTTTAAGCCACTAAGTTAGTGGTAATTTGTTACAGACGCCATAGGAAGCTTATTCATGGAGTCAGGTATAAAAAAAAAAAATCATCTTCATTTTAGTAATGAGGAAACCAAGTCTCAGAGAGGTTAATTTGTCAAAAGGTCACAATGCTGAGAAAAGGCAGAACTAGTTAAACTGTGCAAATTCTCTCTCCAGAGTTGCTTATTCTGCGTGAACCAATTTTTTGCTTGGGTTACAAGGGTAATTTCTTGTCAATTTCTTTCACTCCCCATTCTTGACAACACCCTTTACGCAGTATTCATGCCCACCAACATGTGATTCTTTACCAAACAAATGACAGCAGAGAGATCTTTACTCCTGCCAAAAACCTAAAGGAAAGGGGGAAAAACACAGGTCATGAGCATCTCAGTGAGATTAGAGAATCTGAGATTAAAAATTAGATTGGGTGATAAAAAGCACATTCTTCATAAATATTTAACCTCCGTCAGCATGACAGTAATTAGAGAGCTGAGTGGAGTACACTGCTTGCAATGGGCTGTCCTGATTTCTGAAAGGAAAATCCTCTTTTTGCAGCTGTATAATCCTTCTAGGAGAAATAAATGATTGAAATCCAAGAAAATGAAATACTGCATTGGCCACCAACATTTTATTTGAAATGCCCCCAAAATGATGCTTTTTAAATTGCTGAACTCTTTGCAAATCTGCCTTCCATTTTCAAGCTATAATGGACCTGAAAGCTGTATATAGTCAGCTCAAACAGTTATCCCACTTCATTCTTCTGCATTCATTCGCTATTCCTCTTGTGGTAGATTGATCATTAATGGTCCTGATTTGTTCAAGCCTCCCTGAATGCACACCCCTTGGTAATGCCCTTCAATATTGACTCTGACTCCAGTCTTGGCCATATGCCCTGCTTTGGTCAAAAAGTAGTAACAAACAAGACTTGAAAAGTGCTTGCACATTAGGGCTTGTCCTCTTCCCTTTCTTAGAATCTTGAGTGTGGCAAGCTTGGACAAGCCTATTAGACGATAAAAAGCATGTAGTCCAGTTGTCTTATCAACCTAGATGGCAGCAAGCCAACTGGCACACATGAAATGTGGCCATCTTATACTATCCAGACCCAGAAAACGAGAAGCTGCCTGCTGACCATTGATATATGAGTGAGACCAGCCCAGCCTAACTGAATCATCTGGTTGAACCCAACCCAAATTGCCAATCTGCAGAATCAGGAATGGAAAAAATATATATATTGTTTTAAGTCACTAAGTTTAGATCAACTTGCTATGCAGGAAAGCAAAACTAATATACTTCGCATCAGTAGTCAAGCATCCTCTTGGGTCTTCACTATTAATTTAGCACAATAAAATAATACAAGCAAAAGGAAACAAACCCACAGCTCATCCTTGTAAGGCAGCTGCTTCAAGTAACAAATCTACACCATTGAAGGGGAACAGCTTTGCTTGGGGGTCACTAGCTGTCTCTAATTTACTACTTAGACATTAGCTCTGCCCCAGCATCACTTGTACAGCTTCACTTGTACATTTCTTGCTTACTCTTGCTATTCTTTAGTTTCAGGTAACTCTTTATTCACTTCAGTCTGGTTTCCAGTCCTAACACTTCACTGAAACTGCTCTTACTGAGGATTGGTTAGGACTCTATAATTTAGTGACAAGCAACAGAAACCCAAATTGGATAACTCACAAACTAAAAAGGAAAGTTATAATTAGGGCATAGAGTATCTTGCAGAACCCAAGAATGGGGTCCACCAACACCTGAGCCACCACTGGAACCAAGTCTTGCTCTCTTTGGGTCTCAGCTTTGGGCCTCTCCACATGTTTCCTTTTTTATTCTCTCTTGCTGCAAGCTAATTGGCTCTGTTCCTGAATCTGTAAAACAGAAAAAAAACCCAAAATGGTAGCAGCCAAAATCCTCTGGGTTGCATCACTCAAGTTCAAGAGAGTAGCCAGGCCTAATTGTCATCTCTTAGATGGATTTCATCTTCCCTGAGTATCTTTTTATTAACCCAACTTGAGGGAGACACCAATTTATGAAATGACTTGTTGTGTCTAGGGTTTGGGGTCATACTGTGTAATCACACAGAATCTCTTATGACGACCATGCAGCTATAAATGAGGGAGGGAGGGACAGATCTCAGAAAAGGAGAAGTTCGCAGAAATGTGGTAGAACTAGGCAGACAAAGCAATTTTTGTTCACTAGAGCTTACCTCTTGGTTTCCAATCATGTATTCTATCAATACACACATTTTTAAAACTTTCCTACCCTAAATGAGCAAACATCTTCACACTGTGGGTCTTAATATCAGCTCTCAGAGTTGTAGCTTTATTCTTTTTTTTGTACAATTATGTGATTCGTGTCTATTTTCCCCACTAGCTGATATCTTCATTAAAGCAGAGTCCAGTTTGTTGTTTAGCTCAGGATCTGGCTCTAATGGTAGGAACCTAATAAATGTTTGGGAATGGTCCAAGGAACACCAAGTCATTTTTAGGTTTGGCATCTAGAAATAACGTCACGGGATACTATGTTCTGATCCACGTTACCTGTATTGTCAGGTGAGCAAAATAAGACGTCAAAATATTAGATAATTCACCTAGGTTCATGCAGCTAGTCTATGATAGACCCTGGACTTTGATCCTTACGTTCTTGCTTCAGAATCGACACTTTTAACCATTCTGTTCTGTGGATTCTCAAACATACTAATATATAATAGTGGAGGAAAAGCAGGATAATGGCAATAAACTTTACCAGGAGAAAACAAGGAGGAAAGGTGACAGAGCATATGCCGATCATTGATCCAGACCACAAATCACATTTGGTTGGACAAATATAGTAAGGTCATTGAGAGGATGAATGGAGCTCATGGAGATAAATTTTCTGAATTACCTCTTCGATCAGGGAGTGAGATTCGTGGTCAGCCATATGGCTTCATCTAATTCTGTCAGTTGGGAGGATTTCTCTTGCATATAAACTTTTACTGGAAGTCTTTATCATCTACTGTAGAATGTTGTCCCTGCTTTGAATCACATTCTAACTGAGTACTTAAGGAAGAAGACTTCACCACCATAGAAAGAAGACTTTAACACATTAGTCCCACAGGATAAGGGAGGGGCATAAGCAGGAGTCCTTTGGAGAGGCATGCTGGTTCAGATTGTCAAGTCATCTGACTCCTTCCACATATCCCTAATCCACATTTCCATTATCATACACAGTGACCTGGGCTCTCAGATCTCTAGGAACATTAATAAATTGATGTTCCTGTCCTGACACTCAATTCCTTGTCTTAAGGTAAAACAGCTTGAATTGGAGAGTATTTCTCTTATAGTATCTCACAGAATGCCATCAATAACTGCACACACACAGTATAACGACCTGATAAATTACTTTTAAGCTTTAGTCTCAATGCACACATCCAAGACTAAAAATCAACAGATGATAGTTTATCCAGTTAGTTCACGAGAACACAACAAGAATGGCAAGCTTCCTAGTCCAGAGTGAATATGTTGTCATTGTTTCCAATACCCACTTCTCTTCCAGTTCTGAGCATCTGCTACTTATAATTCTGCTTGTGGTGAACGTATGATGTAGTGGTTAAAATATATGAAATGTGGATATAGAGTATATGTGTTAAGTCCTAACTCTGCTACCCACTGGCTGCATGACTATAGACAAGTTACTTGACCTCTACATGTCTCGCTTTCCCTGTTATGATGAGTTAATGATAGGGTTACTGTGAGGATTTAAGCATATTAAATAGTGTGTGACTGTTTCATAATATTCCTTAACTATCATAGTATAAAGTTATTTATTTGTTCAAAATATTATTTTTATTAATAACAAAGTCATACTTGAAATAACTGAGGCAAAAATGACATGAGGTTTGTGGAAACTAAGGCCAGAATGAAGCTAGAAATTTGGGAAAGCTGGGCATATAAACTCATACACCACCATACATTCTTGGCGCGGACAGGTTTTCTCTTTGCTATAGTCTGGATGCAGCAAAAATGGCCACAGTCAATGCTTTCTTGGTTTACTTCTCTTCAATTCAAAATATCAGTCAAGCTTAGCTTAAATATTAATTTAATTCCCAATTGCCAGCTCAGTATTCTTATTGGCATGGCATGTTTTGGGCCAAGTGTTCTTTTCTTTGACTCAAACAACTGTGGCTTGGAGATGGGATGAAGTTATACTAGCAGGCATCTGCCAGAGTAACCATATAGGTTGAGTAGGGAGGAAAGGAGATGTTTCACAAAGGGGAAAAGGTGAAGAGAACAGTTGTCAGTAAAGAGGAGTACTGTGTGAGGAAAAGGATAATCATTTTCTACCACAGACTCTGATAACAAGGTTGTGGCAAAAATTCGAGAAACAGTTTTTAATGTTCCTTGTGCTTGATTTCTCAATAGTTGACTCAATTAACCAAATTACCTCAGAATGGTGTCTTTCCTCGGAGACTGTGACATACTTATTTTTTTGGCTCTTTCATCACCCGTTCTATGCCTGTGCTCTACGCATCCTTCTCCACCATTCCACAGTTGACTATTGGTACTTTTTTAAGATTTTTTTTCCGGGTATTTTTTGCTTTGTATATTTTCTCCTAGGTAATCTCATCCACTACCAGTTTCAAAGGCCATGTGCTGATGACTCCAGATTTATATGTAGAATTCCGAACTGTCCACTCAACCTCTACATTGGATTTTCTCACAAGGATCTCAAACTAAACATGTCCAAAGCAGAACTCAAAAGCTTCCCTTTTGAACTAGCTTCTGATCCATTATTCTGCCATTTGGTATTTTATGCATACTTTCTCCAGAAACAGGCATAATGGAGCATAACTGACAGCATTAGGGCTTCTATTTTATTGAAAGCCCCATTTATAGTAATTCTAGAAAGATGAAAGGGAATTTCTTGAACTCACAGTAATAATATAGTGGAAAAGATCTTATCAAATGTCAAAGAGGTAGTTAATTTAAGGTTATAAATTTGGATTTGTTTCTGCAAAGCTGAGTTGTTGCCTGATAGCTTAAGTAAATATAGGCGATATAGAGCTTAGCTGTTTATATATTGTCCATAAGCTTTCATGAAGATTCTTACATAAATAAAGATTGTTCTGTGATATTCAGGGGTGCTGAGGGACATAAAGCAAATAGCTAATAAAATAACAGAACTGGGATTTGAAGCACCATCCATTCAATACCAAGGGAGATGTGTCAGAAACAAAACAAAATACAACAGTGAGGGAGTTTCAGAGACAGAAATTCACAGAAATGCCTAACCCGTACTTGAAAAAGTTCTCCAGCCCGTGCACCTAGGGTAGGGTGTGGTCCTTAGTAGAAGCTAAGTGCTTGTGTATTGACCAAACAGAGAGCCACTGAATCCTAGAAGTCCCTGAAATTCATCATGGAAGCATAGTTACCAAAGAGGCTGGAAACTAGAGAATGGACTTGAGGATATGGGGAGGGGGAAGGGTAAGCTGTGACAAAGTGAGAGAGTGGCATGGACATATATACACTACCAAACGTAAAATAGATAGCTAGTGGGAAGCAGCTGCATAGCACAGGGAGATCAGCTCGGTGGTTTGTGACCACCTAGAGGGGTGGGATAAGGAGGGTGGGAGGGAGGGAGACGCAAGAGGGAAGAGATATGGGAACATATGTATATGTATAACTGATTCACTTTGTTATAAAGCAGAAACTAACACACCATTGTAAAGCAATTATACTCCAATAAAGATGTTAAACAAAAAAAGAGGCTAGAAAAAGAGGATCCTGCAGGTAGCTTCCAGACGGGCATTTGAGATGGAGGGAAAGATGAAGTGACACTCTGAGATACAGCTCTTTCTGTGAAGAAATTCTCTCTCTCTCTCTCTTTTTTTTTTTGGCCGCATGGCTTGTGGGATCTTAGTTCCCTGAGCAGGGATTGAACCCAGACCCTCGGCGGTGGAAGCAGGGAGTCCTAACCACTGAACAGCCAGGGAAATCCCTATGATGGAATTTTTAATTTACAGAAAACGTAAAGGAAAACATTTTTGCGTAGGAAACCCCAACATTTTCAAAAAGCGTATACTTTTATTGAGGAAAAATAGATATGTGATTATCGGGGCACAAAGTGAATTCTATAGTTGGAAGTTAGCCTAGAAATAATCTAGTTCAGCCACTTCATTTTCCATTTATGGAAACAGGCAAGACAAGTGAGGCATGAGAGGAGTCTGCAGAGAGAGAATTTTTGTGCCTCCTCTGACTCCAAAAGTTACCATGTGAACCTCCCCTCTTCTATCAGCTTGTTAGAGCAAGTTATATATACTTGTTACATCTCCTCAAATGTGTAGCAAAGAAATCCGTTCCAAAAATAATCACATGTGACTGACTTTTTCTTATTTCCTCATAATACAAAATAAACAGTGAAAGCGTATTCATTAAATACAACCTAGAAAATACAAGAAGAGAGAATGATACTGAGGATGATGATAGTATGATGGTAATGATATTATTATTAATAATAATAAAATCATTCCTAGTCCTATCCCCCCAAAGATAGTCATTATTATTATTATTATTTGGGTATGTATTTTCTTTTGTTTCTTCTAAAGACATAGATTCAAAGACATAGATTAAGAGTGTGGGCTTTCCTTTGAGGGAAACAAACATAGATTAAGAGTGTGGGCTTTCCTTTGAGGGAAACAAATGTCAAATCTCAGTCTTCTGCCAGAAGATGTCTGACCTTGGATGTGTGTTCTGATGTCACTATGGTGGTTTCCTCATCTGTGAGCTCCAGGTGCTACCAGCACCTGCCTGATAAGGCTGTGAGGATTTAATTGTGAAGCGTTAGTCCATTCCAGGAAAAAGCATGCAAAGCTCTCAGCTATTGTTATTTTAATATATGCTTTACAACCTATACTTGAAAAATACAGCATACACCAAGAGCTGTATGTTAATATATACATGTCTAACATATATGGGTAATTGTATGTTCTACTTTAAGTTGTCATTTATGATAAGAAATGTTCATGATATAATATTCACATTCAAATATCACTTTATGGCTAAAAATAAAAGGATATGTGAAATCAAACGTCTCTCTTGACATTTAAGGTCTTTCAAAATTTTTGCAATTACAAATAATGCTGTGATGAATATGTTTATATATAGTCTCTTTTTATGGATACATTTCAGAAATGGAGTTATCACAGCAAATATCAGGGGTATTTATAAAACTTATGATGCATCTTGCTGGATTGCCCTCCCAAGGGGTTATACCAATTTACACAAAAATTAGCAACACATGAGATTTTTTCCATCTTTTGGTACACGTGAAAGCATTCCATTCTGATATTTTAAAAAAACTTTGCAAATTTGATATTTAAGCAATGAGATTTCATTGTGATGATTTCAATTTTGCATGACTCAGACGACTGGTGAGTTTGAATATCTTCCCATTGCTTTTTAAGCAAATGCCTTTCCACCAAGGGAGACGTATTATTTTCTCATTTATCTACAGATATACAAGTACATTTCTTATTGATTTGTTGGGGCTATCTGCTTATTATTGATAACAATCCTATTCTGTGTTTCCTAAAAATATGATTTACTAGTAATAAATTTACAATGTCTTTTTATATACTTTAGGTTTATTTGTTCATTACTTTGTTTTAACTTACATGCACTCTGATCTGAGTATTTTGATAAATTTATCAAATAACTAGAAAATTATTATGATTTAGGAATTATGTGTCTGGTATGTATATTTTGTTCCATTCATTTGTTTGTTCAGGCCTGGGTCAGAATCACACCCTTTCAATTTCTGTAGCTTTATAAAATTTGAATTTCTGATTAGATTAATTCTCCCCCATGGACTTCTGTTTTCAAAAAACTTCTCTGCTATTTTTACAAGCTAATTTTTTACAAGATAAATTTGGATTAATCTTTCTTAACTAAGTAGACAATCTGTCATGATTTTGAGAGAAATTACATTCTACTTTAAAGCTACTTGAAAATAAATAATAGTTTAGAATCTTTAGTCTTCTCATCCAAAAATATGATCTATATGCTGATGACTCAGTATTATCTTATATTTTTCAAGAATATTTTGTTGTTTTCCACAAATATCCCTGCATATTTCTCATTGATATTACTTCTAAGTATTTTATTCATTTAGCTATGGTTAATGAGATATTTCCTGATTAAGTATTTTTAAATCCAGTTTTTGCTAAATATATGTTTACCATTCATTCAGTTTACCGAACTCTGATTCCAACAGTTCTTTGGGTGATTCCTTCAGGTAAAAAGTGCCTATATTAGTTATCTTTTGCTGCATAGAAAACTTCCCCCAAACTGAGTGGCTTTAGACAACACATTATCTCTCATTTTCTGTGGGTCAAGCATCTACACACAGCTTAGTTGAGTCTTCTGGATTAAGATCACTCACAGACCGTAATCAATAAGTTGGGCAAGACAGTCTAAGTCATCTTAAGGCTTGACAGTGGGACGAACCTTTTCTTGCTCACTAACTTGGCTTTTGTCAAGATTCAGTTCTTTGTGGGTCGTTGGGCTGAAGGCCTCATTTACTTGCTGACTCTTAAATAGTGGCTAGCCCTCAGGTTGTTGCAACCCAGATCTTTCCATGGGCAGCTTGCCTCATAAGAGTGAGAATAGCCAGAGACATAGAGGGATGGAGAAAGCCAGCAAGATGGAAGTCACAATTTTTATCACCACATCCCATCATTCTTGCCATATTGTATTGGTTAGAAGTGAGTCACTAGGTCAGGTCTAGACCACACTCAAGGGGAAGGGGTTACACATGTAGCAAAAACCAGGAAGGTGGGGACCATTGAGAGTCTATTCAGAAGTTGCCTACTGTAGTACCTTTTGAGTGATTTAGCAAATAAATAAGTTCAACTGCAATTTTAATTCCAACTAATCTACTACATCTCCTGCCAATTAATAAGAATAGCAGTTCATTCTCTCAGCCAAGACCACAAAGGTTGGGCCTCTTCATATAAGAGGTCCACAGCTGGTTGTCTGAACTTTGGACTCTCTTGCAAAACTTCTAGACTGGACTGATCACAATGTCCTCAGACCACGCCAAACCCAGAGGATGGCTAGCCATTAAGTTACCACGTTGGACAAGGGTACTACTCTGTGTTCACAGCTCTGTCCTTTCACACAATCCCAGACAGGAAAAATGGAGTTCAGGGTACATAGTTGAAGAATTATGTATAAAATTGCAGCGTATATTTAGTGGAGAATGGTATTTTTCTCCTCAGTCTCCAAACCAGAGTTAGATTGTACATTATTAGTGAAGAATTAAGTTGCTATCTCTCATTTCTTTTGAAATAGAGAATCAAAAGTTCAAGGGGTCTTGCCAGCTCCCAGAAGTTTGCAAGCCAGGACTCCAGAAGCACTACACAAAATGATACTAATTGCTTAAGGGAGTTCTTCAAAACTGAGTGCTTTAGTCCGTCTTCAAGGAGAAAGAAATGGAGTCAGTGATTCCCTCTTGCAACAATAGACACTTTCTCCTGCACCCAGTTGAAAGGAGAAAACGAAAGAAGTGTTAAGTGAGAATTGACAAGTGCTTGCACAGACTGTCAAAGTAAGATGATAATGAGCTTCAGAGTTTTAAAAATTGTCTCTCCTTATTACCATATTCCTACTCTCATGATACATATTTCCCGAACCAAACACAGACAACTAACACCAGATTTTTCCTTTTTTTTTTTTCCTTGAAAATTAGGAGGTTGAGTTTAGGAATAATAAAAGTTACTTAAATTGGATTAGAAAGAACCTTGCAATGGAGGGGATACACTGTAGGGTTTGCAATCCAGACCTGGATTTGAATCCAGCCGATCTGCTCTAAATTCACTGTCTATGCAACTTTGGACAATTTTGCCTTTCAGAGCCTGTCCCCATATCCAACAATGATAATGCCTAACTCAGAATTCATTCAACAGACATTTATTGAGAAGCCATTATGTGCCAGGCATTCTTCTTTATTCAAGAGGCATGATAGTAAATAACCAAGGTCCTAGTAAAGAGCTATAAGTAAACAGAAGCCTATATAAATTCTGTAGCAATATGTGATAAATTAGGTTAATGTGATAACCCAACTGGTCAGAAAAGGCTTTGTTGAGGAACATAATATATGTAAGATAAGACACATGGTCCTTAGAACATCATAGGGGCTCAAAAATGCAAATTCCAGTTTGTTCCCAGTATCATTGCTCTGTTTATTACGCAAAGGCACAGCATAGGAGCAGCATTAGCCATCCCATCATACTTTTTACATTGTGTAAAACTCTGAAAATTTTAGAAGCAGCCTTAAAGTTATCCTAGCCTAGCTCTTATAGTTTATAGATAGGGAAACAGAGGTCAGTAGAAGAGACTGAGCTGAGGCAATACGGGTTGATTTTCATCCAGAATACTCCACTGCAGAGTTAACTGAGCTGTTGTGTATCAGTGAATCAGCCTCTTCCCTGGGCAGCTGAAGACATTAAAGTCCTGGCATCTGTGAGATCAGCTTTTCCCAGTTCTGGAAACAAAGAAACCCTGGCCTGAAAGTCTCCTGACCCCTGGCTGAGAATTCCTCTATCTTTAGAGTTGTGATAATGCCCACACCCTTCCTAGCTCCAGCCCAGGGCAGTGGGGAGCGGCCAGCGAGGTGAGAGCCGTGGAGGAGTAAGTTGGGGACAGTGGAGCCAGGAACAGGAAGTCCTCCGCCCACAGTCCTGTCCCCTTTCATCCACTCTCCCTACTCAGGTCAGCAGGACATCATTCTGAAGCTCAGATCTGATCTGTCACTTCCCTGCCGGGTGGGTCCTCTTCACTATCAGGATAAAGCCAGATTCCTTCTGGGATGAGATGACTTCACAGTCTGGCTCCTGTATTCTCACCATTCCTTTTATCAGTTTGTCCGTACAAACTGAGCTCACTGCCACTTCAAAAATATACTATTCCCCCTTGTGCCTTTTGCACATGTTCTTCTCTGGCTGCAACATCCCTTTATCCCACTGATGCACATGAAAAATACCTATTCATCCTTTGAGGTCTGGCTTTGGCATCACCACCCTGGCCAGCCAATGGCACTTCTGCCGCCCAGACCAGGTGCTTACCTATGTTCTGTGTACTTCCTTTCACTCCGTGCTTAGCCCCATCACTGTGCCTGTCACCCTGCACCCCTGCCCTGGATTTTGTCTCTTTCCTTGTTTGTCTCTCCCACTAAACCATAGTAAGATCTGCTGAGTTCACTGTGGAACCTCAAGGGCATTGCACTGTGCTTGACACAGAGTGAGACACCAAATACATATTGTTGAATAAGTGGAGGGATGAATGACTGCATGGAAACCATAATCATCATTAGCTCTGGTCAATAATTTAAGAATCTGAGGGGGCAGGGAAGGGCATGATTGTGTTATAGTTCTTGGGCTCTGCATCACTTTTCTCTAGGACTAGACCTTGATCCATGGACCTCTAGCAAAAACTGTATTGAACTTTTTGATCTAAAATGTAAGCCCATATTAGACCTTGTATTCAGTTCTTAGGGCTGGTGTAACCCTGCTTAAGGAAAGACCTGGTCATCTCTGTTTCATTGGCTGACCTCCCCAATCCCCTTTCTGGCTCTTTGGCTGATCCTTTCTGTATTAGTTTCTTAGGGCTGCCATAACCAAGTACCACAAACTGAGTGTCTTAACAAAAAGAGATGTATTGTCTTACAGTTTGACAGGCTAGAAGTTCAAGATCAAGGTGTTGGCAGGTTTGGTTCCTTCTGAAGAATCTGAGGGGAGGATCTGTTCCAGGCCTATCTCCTTGGCTTATAGACAGCTGTCTTCTCTTTGTGTCTTCACATTGTCTTCCCTCTATACTTGTTTGTGTCCAAATTTCTTCTTTGTATAAGGATACCAGTCATATTGGATTAGGGCCCCACCGTATTCCAGTACATCTGCAATGAACCTATTTCCAAATAACATTGCAATCTGCGGTACTAAAGGTTAAGACTCGAACATATGAATTTTGGGGGGATACAATTTAAACAGTCACAAGGTCCATAGTGGGTTGAATAATGTCCCTCTAAAATTCATGTCTATCCAGAGTCTCAGAATCTGGACTTATGTAGAAATAGTGTTTTTGCAGATATAATGAGTTAAGAACTGTGAGAAAATATGTTTCTGTTATTTAAGTCCCCAGTTTGTGATACTCTGTTAAGCCAGCCCTAAAAGACTAATACAGAATCTAACATGTACCTACATTTTAGATCAGAGAAGTCCAACACAGTTTTCACCAGAGGTCCAAGGAGCAAGATTTAGCCCTAGAGAAAGGGAACACTGGAACTTAAAGATCAGGACTTAAAGATCATCAGACCCAAGAGAACAGAGTGACTAATGGTTACAAGGGTGACTTTGGAGTTAAAGTGCTCTTGTTCATAGCCTAACTCTACCACTTGCTGACTGAGGAGAACAGTTCCTCTGTCCCATGACCAAAGTGAGGAATAAAAGAGATAACGTCTGTAAAGTGCTTAGCAAGCACCTGGCTCAAAGACAGCAAGGTGTAGACAGGGAACTAGGAACCTGCCCAAGATGGACCAACCATAAATGGAGATGCTCAATAGGGCCCTGTACTCTGATACCCACGTGACCCTCCTGTGCTCGGTCAGTCCTGCACCACTGGCAGAAGGACCCTGGACTCTTTCCAGGCCCCTGAAGGGTGGGGAAGAAGCTCTTCATACGAGCAAGTGGGTGAGACTCTTCTAGCTGTGTTGGTGGGATGGGGTGGGGCTGGGGGTAGACCCAAGCCTTCAGGAGGCTGCCATGTATTCTGCTTCTGGGGAAGGCAGGAGGGGTGCCAACATTCTCCTTACTGGTCTCCCCACCTTCCACCAACCGACAGAAGAGTAAACAATCCCAACTCTTGCAAAACCAAAACCAATCCTTTTGCCAAATTAATAGTTCTTTTTTTTTTGGTTTGTTTGTGTTCTAAACTCCCAAGACACTCTGTTTCTACGTACAGCATTTAACAAAGGCAAGCATAAACCAAGGCAGCCTCCATAGCAATGATTGGCCCAAGGCTGAACCCCTTTATCAGAGACCACTCTGCCTTAGGCAGGATGGGCTCTGACTCCCTCACGTCTATGTACATTCACCTCCTCTGGCTACGGAGCTCTGGGAGAGTGCAGTGATTCTCAGGAAACCTCTTTTAATAAGGAAGGTGCTAATGTGTTTATTTTACTGTATTACTTAGAATCCCTTTTTTGGTCTTATTTCCTTGAATTTTTCTTTAACACTACTACCTCCAGTTAGACTTTAGGAGCGACAGGAAATTACTTGAGAGGAAAAGAAGGTTTGACACCACATTTTACCGTTGAGACATTTAACTAACCATGCATCCCCCACCCAGCTTGTGATAAACAGCTTTAAATCCCCTCCACACTCAGCAGCCTTTGTCACCACCGCAGATGAGTTCTTCAAGGCAAGATGGTGAGAGATGTCATGACGATGCCCCCTCAGCCCTGGAAAAGGGGATCTGGAGTGAGAAACTCATCCCTGGGCTGTCACATGGCTCTCTCAAGGGCCTTCAAATCATAGTCAAACCAACTTCACCCCTACGTGCTGCGTTACGGTCGGCCTGCCATTCAAAACCAGGGGCACTGACAGAAAGATGAGAGGAATCAGCACCCCGGGGGGGCAGTCTATGCAGAAGGGAATCTCTGCCTTTGCAGCAGAGCGAAGAACCAGGCCCCAGATGCACCTGAGACCCACTGTTTTCATTCTAGGACTGTGTCAGGTGGTACCTTGTCCATCATAGTCATAATAATAATCATGATAATAAGACTTAACTTTACACATTTACTTATTCAAGACCTACTGTGTGTCAGAGACTGCAAATTCTTTAGCATATGTTTTCTTAAAAGGCATGCAATCTCTGCAGAGTTGATATTGTTATGACCATTTTGTAGCTAGAGAAACTGAACTTGCCCAAGTCACACAGCTGTGTTGATCAGAGGTCGATCCAGGGCCTGCTGATTTAGAGACCTATGATCCCCAAGCCATTGTTTCATCTGAAGGCAGTAAGGAGAATGGTATGTGCTCAGATCTAGGGCCAGACAGTGGGCGGCCTTTGAATAACTAGTCCTCTGGTGACTTGTAGAATGACATTGGGCAAATCATTAAATGTTTCTCAGTGTCCTCATATGTGAAAAGGGGGTTCACTTTTCATGCTTCCTATCAACATTTACTGAGTACCTACTAATGCCAGGTGCTGAAAATATAGGAGAAAACAAGAGACAACAATTCCTGAACTCTACCTTCTGGGAGTTGGAGAAATGGAGGGAAATGAACAAATTCATAAGCAAACAACATTGCATATTACATGGCTGTTAGGGTAATGGGGGAAATAAAACAGGGAAGAATGAATCGGAAGCACAGGGCTAGGAAGGAAGGAGTGGTGTCATTTGTAGTCTCTGGGAATGTCTCCCTGATAGGGTGGCATTTGAGCCAAGTATGGAATAAATCATGTAGATATTTGTGGGACCAGCATTTCATGCAGAGGGAACAGCAAATTCACAGGAGCATACCTGGCAGATCTGAGAAGAATGGGGTTGGGGGCAGTATGGCTGAAGTTGACTGAGCAAGAAGAAGAGGGAGTAGAGATGGATTCAGAGATGGGGGTGAGATTGCTCAGGACCTGCACAGACCTGTAATGACTGGTTTTTAACTCCAAGAATAGAAAACACTGGAGGGTTTGAAAGGATGACTAACAGGATATGAGATATTTTCAAAGTATCATCCCGACTTTTAGGCAGAGGATGAACTAGAGGGTAGCAAGATCAGCGGCAGGGAGGTTGCAGCCATAATCCCAGCAACAGATAACGGTGGCTTGGATGAAGGTGAGGTGATGGGGAAGAGGTATGCAGTGGTTAAGTTCTGGATACAAGATGATGTTAGTTGAATGCACTGCATAAGGTTACTGTTACAAGGTGTAAATGTGTTGATATAGGTAAAACACTTCCAATAATGTACAAAGTAAGTGTTAATTGTATTTTTCCTTATTGATAGACACAACATTATCGATAATAGCACACTGAGAAGTCATTCTATTATAAAGCCAATAGTTTCTCCTCCCTCCTTCCCTCCCTCCCTCCCTCCCTTCCTTCCTTCCTTCCTTCCTTCCTTCCTTCCTTTATGTATTTATGTATCCACTCAAGGACCAATATTTATATTGACTAAATTTGTAGGGTCTGGAATCATACAGATTTAAAGCCTTGGTTACGCCATTTTACAGCTGTGTTACCTTGAGTAAAATCGAGATTTTCAACTTCTCTGAGCCTCAGTCCCTTCATCTCTAAGGTAGATATAACAATGGTACCTACAGTAGAGGGTTGATTTGAAGATTGAGCTAATTTGTATAAAACCCTTAGACTAGTTACTTAGACTAGTAAATGCTCAATAAAAGCTGGGTTTTTTAATTTATTGTATTATTAAATTTGTATTAACAGCTAATAAGTACTGTATTATATGTTGAAGGTTAAACATTTATTTACATAGTCCTAGCTCTCTAACACCTCATATCTAGAGGAAGAAGCCTGGGGAAGAAGCACAGATAAGTTGTACAGAACAGCATAGCAGTGGAAAATATGGTGTGTTGCCAGGGAATTATCCAGTGGTAACTAATCCAACCCATAAATTCAAGGTTGGCTTTCTGGAGGAAGTGATGTTTAAACTCAACCCTAAGGGATCAGTAGAAGTTTGCAAGGAAAGTTGGGAGTTGCAAGAGGTTTCTCAACAATATTTAGGCAAAGGAAACATCATGAATAAAGGTCCTGAGGCAGGATATGGCATGTTCATCAGAAATTGTAAGCCGTTCTAAGAGATCAGTAGAGAATCCTTTGTCAATCAGGTGCATGTTAAACTGGTGAAATGAATTAAAAATTTGGAAATTGTGACACTGACTCTTTTCTTCCACAATTATTCTATTTGGTAGAATAGAGTTTCAGAAGGAATTCATGCTTATTGCACCTGTCTTAGCTAGTGTCCAAATAATGATGTCAGTTAAGGGGAAAGAAAAACAAATTTACCCCCCTCTACCCAAAACAGCTTCTCTTTCTGTGTCCCATGCCCCCACCCTCATTTTTGCTAATAGCATCCATATCACCCAGCAGTGAAACATCTCTCCGAGTCTTCTACCCCTCCTCCCACTACAAGGGCACACATACACACACACACACACACACACATATACATCTTCATTTAACTAAACACAGAATTGTGTCATTTCTACCCCCAGGATGTCTCCTATCTTTTTACTGTCCTTTCTAAACCCACTGCCATGATCCATGTTCATGCCATCACTCAGCTAGATTGTTGCAGTAGCCTCACAACTCATCTTCCAAACCCTTCTGTTCCTGGGACAGGTCAGGGGTTTGAAGACCATGGCTATCAGATTAGTCTTCAAAACAAGCGTCAGCAAACTTTCTCTGTAAAGGGGTCAGATAGTGAATATCTTATGTTTTGTGGGCCACAGGGTCTGTGTCGCAAGGACTCAACTTTGCCGTTGTAGTGCAAAAGCAGCCATAAACAATACAAAAAAGAATGAGTGTGGCTGTGTAATAAGCAGATGCCAGATTTGACCCTGTTCTAAAGCAAGACTCTTAGCATCACCCCACAACTGCTTCCCATAATTCCAGAGTAATGTCTGTAGCTTAAAATTAAACACATATAATATATCTTTTCATCTACTGTTTCAATCACTTTCCTCTGGATCTCCCACTATTTCCTCTCCCTGTAGGTCTTTAGCTTCCTGTCCCACTGAACATTCTCTATCTTCTGAACAGGCTCAATTTTCTGTCTAACTTGGGTGCCCTTTTCTCCAAAATTATCTTGTTAAAATTCCCCTTATCTCTCAGGACCATCTCTGACGCTGGTTTCAGTTCCCAGGGGTCTTTTTCACAGTAGGAGTTCATCCCATCCCAAAGGGTCAAGAAGAAACTGTTGAGTGTTAATGCTCCTACTGGTAGTTTTCTGTGAGGAAGAAACTTCTTCTGTCTTGAGTGAGACACTAAGACCCTTGCTCTTGCCTGAAAAATCTTTGACAAAAGTCCCATTGAGAACCAGGATCTGTGACCCCTCATCTTGAATCTGGGCAGGCTCTGTGATAACCTTGACCATAGAATATGGCCAATGTGAGTGTCATGTGCTTGACGTATGTCATATGTCATATGTGTGTCAGTGTCAATGCCTAAGTTTAAAAAACTGACATCTTTTACTTTATGCCTTTTAGAATACTCTCTTTGGGAGCCCTAAGCAACCATATAAAGAGTCTGACTACTCCGAGACCATTTACTGTCATACTGGAAATGCCAGATATTAGTGCTTAGATCAGTAGTATTAGGTGAACCCGGCCATGCCTCTCAAGGCACCACATAGGTAAGTAAAGTCATCTTGGAACCCCACATTAGCCCATCCATCAGCCAAATACCTCTATATGACCCCCATCACCACCACATGGGGCAGAAGAATTGTCCAACCAAGCCCTGCCCAAATTCCTCACCCACAAAATCAGGAGATAAAAAAAAATGATTGTTTTTTTAAGCCATTAAGGCTTGGGCTGGTTTGTAACAGAGTGATACATGAGAACATAGGCTTCTAGATAAATCACCCTGTTCTCCTCAACTTTTGTGAAGGGAAATGTCCTCAACTCTTTTCCAAGCCAAGAGACTTCACATTCCCATTTACTTTGTGGTTGCTCTTCCTCCTGCTTGGAATGCTTTTCGACTGTGACTTTCTTGTATTCTTTACTTTTTGCCCATTAAAAATCCATTTTTACAGACCCATTTATGATACCACTTCCCTATGAAGACTTTTCTGATTTCTCCAGGCAGTTATTCAGCAAGGCCTTGAAGTTCTCCCAGCACATGGTTTAAAAGCTCATCACTGTAGTGATTTCTTTTGTGAGTTTTCTTTTAATGTGGCTGCCTTCCCCAGTGGGCTGTGACCTCCTCAGAGGCATAAACCACGCCTTACTCTTCTGTTTGTCGTATGGTTGCTGACAATTATTAGCCACTTAATAAACATCTATTGAATAAATGAATGCAAGAGCTGGGATATGCACACTAGTAGATGCCATGTTGGATTAAAGATGATGAAGGCAATCTGGGAGGAGTAGCCAAGATGGTGGAGCAAGAAGACCTGAACTCACCTCCTCTCACAGGCCCACCCAAATTACAACAATCTACAGAGCAACTATTGATGAGAAAAACTAGAAGATTAGCAGAAAAGATCTACAACTAATGATATAAAGAAGGAACCACAACGAGACCAGTAGGACAGTAGGAGGGGCAGGGATATGGTATAGTTAAGACCCATACCCTATAGTAGGTGACCCACAAACAGGAGGATAGTTACAATTGCAGAGGTTTTCCCCAAGGAGTGGTCTCAACTCCACATCAGGCTCCCCAGCCAGGGCTCTGGCACCCTGAAGATGAGCCCCCAGCATGTTCAATTTTGAGGTTCAGCAGGGCTTAATCTCAGGAGACCCAGAGGGCTGTGGGAAATACAGACTCCACTCTTACTGGGCACACACAAAATCTAACATGCTCCAGGACACAGGGAAGGAGCAGTAATTTGAAAGGAGCCTCGATTAGACCCACCTATTGATCTTGGAGGGCCTCCGGGAGAGGCAAGAGGGCGACTGGAGCTCCCCCTGGGGACATAGATGCTGGGGGAAGCCATTTTGGGGAGCTCGTTCTACCACGTGGACACTGGTGCTGGCCTCCTTCCAGCTTATTAGCACCGGCCCAGCCCAGCAGCCTTTTAGCACTGGTACTATGTCTCAGGCCAAGGAACTACCTAGGTGGAGACACGGCCCCACTAACCAGTGGGCTGACACCCACTCCAGGACCCCTAAGACCCTGCAGCCAACAGCCTCATGACTAGCCCCACCTATGAGTGGCCAACTTACCAGACACCCATAGTAGTCAGCCCACCACAACATAAAAATTCACATAGCTCACAAAGGGGACACCCCTAGAGAGTATAGCTCTGGGGATCAGAGAGGAGTGAGCGGCTGGGACACATAGGATGTCTCCTACAAAAGGTCACTTCTCCAAGGTCAGGAAACATAAACAACTTACCAGATACATAGAAATAAAAACAGCAAATTAGGCAAAATGAGGCAACAGAGTGTGAAATAAAATTCATATTTAATGGCAAGATAAAAATTTAAACAAAAAATTTTCTCTGCCGTTTGGCCTCCTCTTTCTCCCCACTGTGCATTGTGTATTTGCATTATGCATTGATCAAACCTCCCCCATCAGCAGAAATACCTGCTCACCCATAAAGAGCAACATTCCCCACCCCCCCCCATCAACAACTTCTTAAAGATAACATTCCTACTTGATCTTGTAAAGGGTCACATGGAGCTTAGATCTGGATTGTGTAAACTGTCAATAATACCTCATTTGATGTATAGCCCTCTGTCTCAAAAAACCTGTATGACTGTGACTTGATTTCTAACGTGTGAGACAGTTCTCAGAGCTTTCTGACATGGTCTACCCAGGTTATAATCCTCAAATTTGGCTTGAATAAAATTTTCCATTTCTTTCTTAGATCAGCTGATTAATTTTTTGTTGGCAAGAGGAATATATTCAAAATGAAGGGACAAGATAAAACCCCAGAGGAAGAATGAGCATAGTGTTGTAGGTCAATTGCACTTCAAAACAAACAAACAAACAAAATCAAAGAAAAAGAGATCAGATTTGTGGTTACCAGAGACAGGGGGAGGGGTTGAGTAGGAATTGGATGAAGGTGGTCCAAAAGTACAAACTTCCAGTTGTAAGGTAAATAAATACTAGGGGTGCAATGTACAACATGATCACTATCATTATCCCTGCTGTATGTTATATATGAAAATTGTTAAGAAAGTAAATCCTAAGAGTGCTCATCACAAGAAAGACGTTTTTTCTATTTCTTTAATTTTTTATCTATTTGAGATGAAGGATGTTCATTAAACTTAATATGATAATCATTTCATGATCTACGTAAGTCAAATCACTATGCTGTACACCTTAAACTCATACAGTGCGGTAGGTCAATTATATCTCTATAAAACTGGAAGAAAAAAAAAGATGTTGAAGGGAATCTGCTCATTTACTGACAAATCTAATTCAAACTTTCTCATTACTCATTCCAAAGGAAAGGATAAATGAGTTTAGTTTATTTCTAACATATAACATGTCAGGAATGAAGACTGAGGCTAGGCTGTGCGGTGATCAGAAGTAAATCCTAACTCTCAGTGGGTTAAATGGCAAAGATTTATCCCTCTCTTTATGTCACAGTCCAATGCAGATTAGGCAACTCTCCTGAGCAGGTCTCCTCCAACTGAAACTGTGCACCTCAGATTGGGACTTGAACCCACGTGGCCGGGACTCGAACCCGGCCAAAACCCAGAGTCTTCCAACTGAGATCACACACCTGGTTTCAGGACTTAATGAAGCTCAGGTTCTTGATGTCTCATCGCAGAAAGAATTCAGTGAATTCACAAAGATCTTGTGTGAAATTTCAGTTGAGCTTCAAGTCTGTACTCTCACATTCTATTTAATAAATACTTGAGATAATTCAGTGCATTACAACAATGTATACTTATGAGTTCCTTTTTTCACAGAATATTCCCAGTGATTTGCAATGGTTCAGACTGTGGGATCTGGTATCAAATTTCCTGGGTTCAAATTCCAGCTTCGTCACTTCCTATTGAACATAGGGTCGGTAGCATAACCTCCGCACTCTGTTTTCTCATCTGTAAATCAAGAATAATAACAATAGTAACTCCTGCTAGGGTTTTGGGGAAGATTCAATGAGGTAATATATGTAAAATGACTGTGAACTCTCCAGAATATAATAATAGCTCACTAAATAGTGCTTAATTACTTGTCGCAGTGCTATTTCTCTGACGTGGGAAGGGGACACCCATGGGTTCTACATCCTTTGTTAGGATGACAGGAGTTTGCTTTTTTCTTTCTTCCTGCTTTTTCTCAGGTAATAGATGAAGAAGTGACAGTGACAACTCTTTATTGTTATCTTCTGATAATGCAAGTGTTGAGTCAGCACAATTTTCTTTTAAGTCATTGGCGAGCTGGAGAAGAGAAGACAGAAAGGAACCTGCAGGTACCATCAACCATCTGCAAGCCAGTCAAGTGGAAGGGGATTAGAGGTGTGCTCTGTCACTTTGGAGGACAGAACAGATCTTTGGATGGGAGTTATAGGAAGTCTAAGTTTTATTGAATGTAAAGAAAAACAGTTTACTGAATGTAAGGAAAAATATTCATGGAGTCAAACAATAGATGGGCTGCTCTTGTGTTTTAAGTTGATTTCCCAGAAGCAGCCCCTGATATGATGAGCACAAAAGCAAATCAGAGACATGGGAAGTAAGATGAGGAAGGAGAGGAGGCCAAGGAAGTATATGATATCAAGTATAAGGTATACCCACTCTTGGAGGGTAGCTTTGGCTCAATCCCACAGGGGAGCCTTGGACACAGTGAAGGGCACATTCCAGAGTTCCTGAATCAGGGGCAAGGGAGCTGGAGTATTTACACTCCCACACTCATCATTAGTTAAGCCCTAGGATGACATACATTCCCAGGTACTTCTGGGTCTTTTTGCCATTTGCCTACAGGCAGTGAAGGCTCTGGTAGCCTGAAGGCAGCCCTCCAATTGCTGCTGTTGGTAGCAGAAGCACATGAAAGCTGGTGGATACAAAAATAGTTAAAGGGATCTGAAGGAATATAGATGGAACACTGACATCATCTGCTAAGCTTTGTCTGTAGTGAAATCCCATTTCTGAGGAGATCCAAGCAGAGGCTGACAACTAAAGATATGGTCTCTCGACACCTATTTTAACTCAGAGTCATTTAACAAAGACTTTCCTTAGAATGAAACATTACCCTTGCTTGGTTTCATTTGGCACTTTTAAAAACCAAGTGCCTGGAGAAAACCTTCCCCTAAATACATAACCTGGTCTCCAGTTGACCTGCTCTTTGGCTACTCAATGGACTCTAGCTTCAGACAGACTTGGTTTCTCTTTCCTGCTCTACTCTCTTTGGGCTGAATCAGACAAATCACCTAACATCCTTGTTCTTCAGTTACTTCAGCTGTAAAATGGAGGAAATAATACTTACCTCTTAGGTCTAAAAACTATATCTCTATATCTGGCTCACACTAGGTATATATATATATATATATATATATATATATATATATATATATATATATGTATGTATATACTACATGCATTCTTTCATTCTCAATTTGAGGCAGTAGAAATTAAAGCAGAAAGATTAAGTCCCATCTCAAGTCTCTTGGAGAGAGTGGAGATTATTCCTATTCTACTGACTCTTTCTCTAGCACAATTTCTAATTTATCATTTCATATGGAAATAAGGATATGGATAAGGCCAGATAGAGTGTAGAAAAACAATAAATGAAAACCCAGTATCACTGCTGGTGTTGTGGCGGTTTTTATCACCCATATCTTCTATTTACTAGCTATTGGACCTTAAGAAATTACTTATGTTCTCTGTGCCTCAGTTGTCTCTACTCCAAAACATGAACATTGGGCTACATGGACATAAAGTTCCTTTTGGTTCTAACCACCTACGATTCTAGGAGGCAAAGAGGGGACAAAAGCATGCAGGTGCTAAAAGTCTAAGTGTAGTGATATGGATGGAGTTGTATAATATTTCCTCAAGAGGTCAAAAGCTTCTGTTGCCCATAGGGGGAAAATGGTAAAACATAGCCTGCCTATCGATGGAACTTGCATTATCTGATTGCTGGTTGGATTTAGACTTATTTACTTGTTTCTTTTCAAGGTTATTTCCAATCCTGAGGTTAACGATTAACAAAACCATAATTCTAACAAATTACCTGAGAGGCACTGAGTATATGTATCTAAGAGAGGAAAACTGTCTGCGAATGAAACAGAATATTTGTTCAGTGAGCGCCTCTTCCCACAGATGCTGGGAGGTTACAATGCCGGAACTGAATAGCTCTTTGAAATAGTTCACTAAATTACTCTGTTGGGTACCCCTTATTAAGCAATCTGCTTCAGAAAGTTCTTTTTTTTTTCTTCTTTCTTTTCTTTTTTCCAGGGCTGGCAAAGTCTTACAATTTCATTATGCTGGGGGGCTTGGTGCTGTCTCTTTTGAGAGATGTGTCTGCCTGGCAAGTGGCCCGAATTACCTTCGTTGTTGGGCCTTGATAAGTGTCTCTGAACGAAGGGAAAACAATTTGTACAACTCTTCCAGTCAATTGGAGGCTGAACTGTGGGACTGAACAAAGCTCTGCTCCATCCCACAGTGCCAATTTGCCCTTATCAGGTGCAGCAGAGAAAATGTGATGGCCGTTACTGTGAGAATAGGCAAGCACTCCCAACAAAATGAGAAAACAGTTATTGGACCAGTTTTATCAATCCAGAGCTAGCTCTGCAGCAATTTTCACACAATTATGACATGTTAGTATTGCCTCCCCATATGGCTAGTCATTGGTCATTTTGCCATGATATTAATTTAATGTGTAGTGTGGATGTTTGCTTGTTCTGTTAATAAAATTTTCATTTTGGTGTCCTGATTCTATCATAGAATGTGTGAGCATTGATAGGCTTTTAAATAAAATTTGTTGACATTTGTAGAATAAAAATCTCTTTCATAAACCTCACACTATTTGAACTTTCATAAGAAAGTTATTGAGTCCCATATACAGAAAGACTGACTGAGGCTGAGAAGTTCCTAATTTGTCCCAAGGTCAAGCCAGTGGTAACTGGAAGGTCAGGGTTCAGTCCATTTTTGTTGTTGTTGTTGTTCAGTGTGATATTCTTTCTGGGCTGGGACACTAGCTTTCTTTAAATAGAATTCCTTTATAGGGATCCTGTTGTGACATATTCAAGACCTCTCCCAACCTACTGGAGAAACATATGTGGAACCAACTGAGTGGCTCTCCCTCTGCCCATGTGTGGAGATCTAGGGGACATATTACGTACTCTGGAAACCAGAGCCCAGCTCAGGCAGACATGAGAAAGCCACCAATGAGGCATCAAGGTTCATATAAAAGGCTGAAAAGCACCTCTGCAATGCTCTAGTTTTGAAATTCTGTTTCCCAGAACTTCTAAGATTCTGTGCAGACATCTCAGAGTCCACTGCAGAGGCCAAGAAGAGGGTTTGAAGCTTTCTACCCTCTGCCTCAGCCAAAGCTGTTTAAATATAGGACTTTCATGAACACTTTCCTTTGGTAAGAAGGTTCACTATGGGACAAAGTGTTTGAAATAACTGGTCTAATCCAATACACTCTCTTTCTGAAGGTGGGAGAAGCCAGCCCTAGAGAGGCCATGGGTCCAGGAGGAATCTGCATCTTTCAGGAACCCAAGCTACATCCCATCATCTCCCAGCTCCTAGTTCTGTGGACCATTGTTGGCAGGGTCAATCAATAAAAAGACCCCATATCTCAATACTGTTAATGCTTAGACTCACATTTGCCCTACACTGAAGACCACATTTGGAAGCTGGGTATGTAAGGTTGTTGTGAAATATGTATATTATGAGGAGATAAGAATTTTGGAGTGGTAGGGAGGAATGTCTAAGTACCTATTAAATCTCTAAGGTCTTTCTCTTCAATAACATTTTATTATTAATTCATTTTAAATTATTATTCTATGATTAATTTCCATGCCTCCTCGCCATTCCCACTGTGTTGCATCATCTCTTAACCAGTGTCTCTGTCTCCTCTTTTGCCTACATCAAATGCATCTTATGCACAATCACCAAAACATATCTTTGCAACATACAAATCCAACTGCACTACTTTCCTGCTTGGAACCTGCCTCTTTAACAAGATGACATCCTAACATCTTAGCTGTACTGCAGAATGGTTGTTTCTCCCTCCCTTATACCTACTGATTACTTCTCTGGCTTCATCTCCCACTGCTGGTCCCCTTGTTCAACAAGTTCCAACCATAACCTTATACTTTTTCCTCCACACACTCATCACTGCTTCACACATGGACTCCTAGGCACGTTCAGTCCCTCCTGTCTGGAAAACCCTTATGGCACTTGTGTACCTGGAAAATGCAAGCTTCAAGATTTACCCTAAGAATTGCTTGTATTGGGAATCTTTTTTTTTTTTTTTTTTGCCTATACCCATCATGTGTTAAATAAATGTTCTATAACATACCTTTATCTAGCAATTGCCTGACTCCAGTGAAATCTGCATATGATGTGATTATATCTCTCATTAGTGAAGCTTTCTAGGGCAGAACCTGCATTATACTTTCTTAATCCCCCCCCATAGCACCCAACACAAAGAGTGCTCGATAAATACCTCTTGAATTTAAATGTCTCTATTTCTGATTCCATGTGTTAGTTAAGGCTCTTTTGTTAAAGGAAATAAAACCACCTTCTACAAATTCAAACCAAAAAGGGGATTCAGTAGGAGTACGCAGGGGTAATTAATAATATCCTAGGACGTGAAGTTCAGCAGGACTTGATGGGGGTTGGAAAGCTAGAGGCATAAAGTCCATTCCTCCATCTCTCTGGGACCTCAAGCTCAGTCATCCCTGCTTCTTTCTGAGGATCTGATGAATTCTCTTCTCATTTTGTCTCTGAGGATTGCTTTTCTCTGCTTCCAAATACATATGGAGGGAAATGATCACCAGAGCCCTAGCTCAATGTACCATCTGAGCTGGACCTAAAACTTCTGAGTCCTGATTTGAAAGAGGAAGGATAAGACTCTTTCTAATTTTCTAAGCAAGCATTGTCAGATGGGGAAAGCATGGCTACGAAGATTAACATAATTACCCATTTGGTTGAGTCTGTTTGAAGAAAAGAGGGTTGCACAAGCATCTCAGAAGTATCCACCTTGAACATGCTATTTGTATCATGATTAGGCAGTCTAGAGTGAGGCTGGTATTTCCCACCGTGTTTTCCACTGAAAGTTAGTTCCATTGGGTGATGAAAGTTGGTATAAGAAAAACAAAAACCTCTAGTCCCATAAGCTTGAGAAAATGCTCAGTTAAACACACTTATCCAGGTTTCTTTTCTTCAAGACTCCTTAATGGCTTTTACATGCAAATGTGATTTGTGGACCAGAAAAGAAGGTTATCATTTGTTGCATTCCCTAAACTTATTTGTCCACAGAAACACTTTTTCCCCCAAGAAACATCTTTTAGTATTAAAGTTCCATAGAGTATACTTAGAGAGCACTGGAGTAGTCTAGTGTTAATTATCTCACCCTCCTGGTGGAAATACATACTAACCAATATGTTCTACTCCACCAATTATAGTAGTGGCATTTCCTGGACTGTATTTAGGAGCCTTTGAGAGGCGATATATTCCTCTTTCTCTCTCCCCTCCTCTCAGCAGGAGTGAGTTGTGATTTCCCTAGTAACCATCCCTCAGGTGGAATCTTCTCTTTCCGTTCAACTTTAGGCCCAATTAAATGTCTGCTATGATTTTAACAGATTCCACTTAGGATGTGAGTACTGGTTCTTCTTGAGAAATTGTTTCAGCAAGTAGAGATGAGCTGGGAAAACAAAAGCAGCAGTTACTTACAGGGCACAGCAGAGTGCGTTGACATTATGTTTCCAGGTTAATGATTGGTTCAGGTCCATTCATCTCATGTTTATTGAGTGCTTGCTTGATTTTAGGCTCCAGGCTGGGCATTGCTGATACCAAGGTAAATAAGACTAGAGCCTAAACTGTAGCAGCTCTAATTTTAGTAGAAGAGACAGACATGTCACCAGATAACTTCTGAATGTGATAAACACCTTGGTAGAAGAAAGTAAATGATAAAGAGCTAGCACAGAGACCAGGACCATTTATTCTGGAGGAAGCTGCAAGAAAACACTCTCCAGAGGAAGTGACACCCATTCCCTATTTTGATGAAAGGGTAAGTGTTTTCTTTTCTTTCTTTCTTTTTGTCTGCGTTGGGTCTTTGTTGCTGCACACAGGCTTTCTTTAGTAGTGAGCAGGGGTTACTCTTCGTTGCGGTGCACGGGCTTCTCATTGAGGCGGCTTCTTTTGTTGCAGAGCACTGGCTCTAGGCATGCAGGCTTCAGTAGTTGTGGCTTGTGGGCTCTAGAGCTCAGGCTCAGTAGTTGTGGTGCACGGGCTTAGTTGCTCAGCAGCATGTGAGATCTTCAGGACCAGGGATTGAACCCGTGACGCCTGCATTGGCAGGCAGATTCTTAACCATTGAGCCACCAGGGAAGTCCCGAAAGGGTAAGTGTTTTCAATGAAGATTAAAAAAATAAACCTTTTTATGCATGAATGAGAAAAGGGTCAAGGACAGAACCCTGGGTTATACTCACAATTAAGTGGCTGACAGAGGAAGTGAATCCAGGCCAAGGAACTGAGAAAGGATGTCCAGAAAGTTTGGAGAATTAGGGAGAAGGGTAGAAAAGAAAGAAGAAAATTTCACGGATAAAAGAAAACAAAGAAACAAAACCAGAGCATCAAATGCTGCTGCAGAAAATCCAACAAGATTCCAAAATCAGTGGTTTTAAGGTTAATATTCTCAACCTTAAGCTCGAATATATTGGAGCAGTTTGGGCTCCCATCAACTTTTTCCACTCACCCAGTGAAAACCTTAAATGGACCCATGATAAGATAGTATAGACTGTTATTACTGAATCAATGCAAACTTCAGTTAACAAAGATACAAAACTTGAGAATAAAGAGAAGGGAGGGATGGAAATCAAAGGGGTCTTTGGTGGGTTATGGGTTTGTAAACATTTATATTTGTTAAAAAATATGCATAAGAATAAGGAATCAGGAGACCTGATATTGATACTGGATTCTACCATTAATCAATCAAGTGAGCTGGATCTGATAATGACTGACATCTAGTGAAGAGACCAGGCTGCCATGTTGTGAGCTGCCCTGTGGAGAAGCCTATGTGATGAGGAACTGAAATCTCAGCCAATCAGCAGTGAAGACCTGAGACCAGCAAACAGCTGTGTGAGAGACAGTCTGAGTGGAACCTGCCTGTGGAGCCTCAAGGGGACAGTGGTCTCTCCCAGTGACCACCTTGATTCCAGCCCTGGGAGAGACTCTGAATAGAGGTATCAGTTAAGCCACACCTAGACTCCTGATCCACAGACACTGTGAGATAAAAAATGTTTGTTATTTTAAGCTGCTACATTTTGGGGTAAGTTGTTACACAGCAATAGATAACTAATACATGTGTTACCCTTACAATGATCTACTTAACACATATGTTTTCAAATCAACTTACTTTTTTTACATGACTATATTTATTTAGATGGAAAACTTTATATTACAAATGTAAGAGAATGGTATCAATTTCCACAGATGGAGGTTGAAAGCATCCCATTTTTATATGCCTTGAAGAATAACTAGCTAATCGGAAGAACAAAGGTTTGTGAGAGAGACCCTGGTTTGAATTCCATGTTCACTTCTTGTTAGCTGTGTGATACTAGGAATGTTTTTTATGCTCCAAGACTTAGTTTCTTTGTCTGTACAAGAGGAAATTTATCTCTATATTTTAAGAGGTTTTTGAGGATTAAAATACAGTATTGTGAAAGTACCCAATGATGATAATGATGCTGGTGATGACGACAATGATGATAATTGCCATCTTTTTAATACTTTAACTCTGTACCAAGCACTATGTTAAATGATTTATATTCCCCCAAACTTTATTATATCATTATAAACATTTTGCCATCCAAGAAACTCTTCTGGAGAGGTTGGATAACTTGAGGTCACCCAACTGGTGTAAGGGTGGGTTAAGAATTCAAACACAAATCATTTTCATTACGAAGCTCCTATTCTTCACCATAATAGATTACAGAATACACACAGTTAAAAATACGCTGCCAGTGTTGGTTGCCTCCTCTTGCTTATGAATGATACTTTTTCAGTTTTCTGCCTCCTACTTTAAAGTAACATTGAATGCTTGTTTTTCTAAGCCAGATTTAACTTCATCTCTTGGATCAGCCTCGGTTTTCTGATGGAGCAGTGGTCAGGACCCCATTTTTCTAGGTTCACAGCAGCTCGTCAACCATCACCCAGGGTCAATTGGAGCTGCCTGTAGTAATGACAAAATCCATGCCTTCAATTTCTTAATTAACTAAATACGATGAAGCCTGTAAATTGATCAAAACAGGATCTCATATAGAATTAATTAGGAAATTGCGGGGGAAGACTTGGTAATTAATTTAGACTTTATAAATCTTACTGGGAATTTTATGGAAGCCCCAAATAAAACACTGTTTTTAAAAAACATTAATTTAGAATGTGATATTCACTTCAGCATTTTTTCTTTATTTGGGAGCATGAAACATCTCAGCTTCCAGATGCTGTGTTAAGAGGGTGACATTCTGGGGTTACACTGTGCCTTGAAAAATGCCCAGTGGCAGTGCCGTAAGTGGGCAGATGGGAGCCTTTTGTAAATTTCATGATTGCCCTTTCCCAGCAGACGCCTCTAAACATTGCTCTCGACACAATCATTTTAAGCAAGCAGCGCCATTTTTTTCTCATCTTAGAGAAAGTGTAAATAAAAGCATTCTTAGAAGACTTTGCAATGTTTCTCACCTGTTACAAAACAATCTGCAAAACCAGAATGCTTAATATTGTGGTTCCAAGAAAAGTCCCCCAGCTTTTCCACCCCAAGCCAATGTGTATGAAAATTCTGGGGCCACGACTCTATTGAAACCCAGGCTTCACTGGTTTCCTCCATCCACAAAGGATCGTACCCATTTGATTCATGGCACTGTGCCTGGCACTTGTAGAAGAGCAATGCATGGGGCACCTGTCTTTGCCTTCAAGGAGCACACAGGTGAGTGGAGGATATGGACGGGAAAATGGGCAAGTTCACAAAAGTGAGTTTGATGGTGGGACCAGCAACCTTGTGTGGAGCACTAGCGGGGGTGGGGAGCTGAGACTCTACATTGAGGTGCTAGCACTTGAGCTGAGCTTTGAAGGAGGAGAGACTGTCACCAGGCAAGCTCGAGGGAGTGGCATGAACCTGGAGGACTCAGGGACAAGGTCACATCTAGCACATTAAAGGGACTTGGGTCTATGATGGCTGGAGCACTTTATTTTTGGGGGTCCTGACACGTTGGAGGTGATGATTGTTCCGTAATAGCACTTCTGTTGCATTGGCTCAGCCAGAATCTTTCTGATAATGAATTAAAAATGCAATTATTAAAAAAAAAGAAATGCAATTAGCTATTTTACATTGTGTTCATATATGCAAATTAGAGAAAAGACTTGATATAATTATGTAGAAAATGGAGGTTAATAAATACCTGTTTGGGCTGTAGTTATCTGTACATTCCTAGAGAAGGATAGTTTAGAGTCTGATTTAATGGAGTAAGAGAAAGGAAGAGCTGTATGTCAGCTGCTGTGCTATTTTTAATTGACTCCTCTGACCATGATGCTGAGAAGGTCACATTATCCCCGGTTTACCGATAGGAAATCGAGACCCAGAAAGGGAAGGCAGGTGTTGAAATTTGCACAGCCATGCCTGACCAGCCTGGATCACGCCTGGCTTGGTCTGACTCTTAAGTTTATGTTCCTTCCTTTTTCCCTCACTTTGTTTTATTATTATTTGAATTTTTCATGATTTTATGGTGTAGTGATAGCTGGATTCAAATGCTAACACCTGAAAATGTATTAATAATTTTTTGTTTCTTTCAGGTAATTTAGCTAACAGTGTACTTTGACAATATGACCGTCAATTAATGACATCATAGTATGTGCAACTTATAATATTTGATTTCCACAATCTTAGTTTTTTTAAGGAAAAAAACCCCCAATAAATTCAAAGCATAAAACTAAGCCAGCTTACATTTACCCTTCAAAATTGGAAACTTTCAAAATGTACAATAAGGAAAATTGAGTAAATTATGTTATACTATTGGGTTGGCCAAAAGATTCGTTCCGGTGATTAAGAGGCCTGATATAGATAACTGAGGAACTGGCAAACAAGCTATAAAGTCTGCTCTGCAACTGGAGAAAGCATTAAACAAACTGCTGCCAGAACTGAAGACCTTGGCTTCTAAGAATAAAGAAACCAATCTCTCACACTTCATGAAAAAGTTCCTGGACTAACAGACCAGGAATATAAGCTATCTGGAATACCAGCTTAACTATCATAAGGGCTTAGAAAAGGCGGACTAGAGTGAAGGACAGCCTGAAAAGGCTGCTGAAGCATCTGAAACACCAAGTAAAGAGACAACATCTGAAGGCAACACAGCAAGTCTTCCCACCCAGCAGGTCCCAAAGTCAGCTACTTAAGAATCTTGATCTTCTCCATTTGACAGAAGTGTGCTTTCCTTTTCACCTCACAAATGAATCTGTTTTGCACTATAAAAGATATCTTACGGAAAAATCCGAACAAACCTTTTGGCTAACCCAATACTTGCGAGGATTATTAAGTAGCAAATGAAAATATTGTGTTCAAAGACTATAAAATATACACAGAAAAAAAAAAGAATTTGCTCTGTATGCATTTAAAAAATTTTTTATAATAGGCGAATATTTTAATAGAAAGTTATACTTTATTATTACTTTTAACTGAGCAGACAGGATATAAAGACTCCATGTTGATTTTACATTCCTTTGAAATAAGGTCCTTTTACTTTAAGAGCAAAGTACAATAAATATCTCTAAATAATAATATCAGTGCATGATTAATTAGCCCTCTGATTTATACAAGCAAGGTGAATAAATTCCAGGATATTTGTAGTAAGAGAAACAAAGCAGACGTCGGAATGAGTCCCAAAGCCAGCAATTACTCCCAGACACCTCTTATTTTCAGCCACTGTTTCTGCATTTACTTTTGTCACTTTTCTTTGTCCTTTTGTGTTCATCCTTTTTTTGCTCGGACTTGTGCTATGCCCCATCTGCTGTGATTCACCCTGTTCTAATTATACAGCACACATCCTGTCTCTATGAACCAGAATTTTATCAGGTTTTTAAAAAATAATTAATCAGGGCCTCCCAGGTGAAAGATAGGAATGCAACATTTTTAAAAGAGATGTTATTGCTGGAAGTAACTTGCACAAGCCTGAGTACATTTGAGACTTGTGATTATTTGGGACAGAGGGAGAACATATATTGTAAGTAACTCAGTTTCCTGGAAGGCTGCCTGGTCCAAGGCAGAATAGTGGCCTGAGAGGAAGGACCCCTGACAGCTTGCCACAGTTCTGCCTGTTACTAGCTATGACACTTTGGCCACTTAACCCCCTACCTCTCAACTTTCTCCTCTTTTGAGATGAGAGGTAATCTCTGATCTTCCTTCCAGGTCTGATCTTTCCTCCAGACCTGACCCCTCCTTCTTAATTGAATCACTTTTCCCCATTCATTTGTTCAACAGATATTACTGGAGCACCTATTTATATGAGACCCCAGGTTCAGAGACTTGGAATCCACTTGCAGTTCTGTCGGGAAACAGCTAAGTCAGGCCTGAAAATTCATTTCTATATGTTTCTACTTTATTTACTTAGAGAACATTTCTATCACATCTACTAGGTGTCAGGCACTGTTCTAAGCACTTTATAAACAACTTATCCTCTCCATTTTACAGATTAGGAAGGTTCAGTAACCCAGTGCTGTTGGCTGAATTGTGTCCCCCCCAAAGTCATGTGTTGAAACCCTAACCCCCAGAATGTGACTGTAATAAGAGATAGGACCTTCAAAGTGCAGATTAGGTTAAATGAAGCTGTTAAGGTGGACCCTAGTCCAATATGACTGGTGTCCTTATAAGAAAAGGATATTTGGACATACAAAAAGATGCCAGGGATACGTGCAAACCGGGCCAAGACTATGTGACGACACAGGGAAGAAGTGGCCGTGTGCAAGCCAGGGAGAGAGACCCCAGAGGAAACCAAATCTTTCCACACCTTGATCTTGGACTTCTAACCTCTAAAAGTGTGAGAAAATAAATTTCTGTTGCTTAAGCTGTCTAGTCTGTGGTATTTTCTTATAGCTGCCCTAGAAGTCTAGCCTACCCACCCAAAGTCACGTAAATAGTAAGCATTGGATCTTGTATTCATTTAACCATAGTTTTATGCTATCTCTCAAAGATGTAAATATACCTTCCCCTATTACCCCTATTACCCAAATCTGGGTAATCTCTTTTCAGAATGGAGTACATCCAGGAACAATTAATCCCTGCCTGGGCAGTCCTTAGCTGTGTGACCTTAGGCAAGAAACAGAAACACTCTGATCTTCAGCTTTCTCATCTGTAAAACTGAGATAATAGTACCTACTTCATTGAATTGTTAGGTGGGTTAGAAGACATTGCATCTGTGTAAAGTACCTACTAGGGTATGTGAACATACAGAAGATTCAAATTCAACTCTTTTTCCCTTCCGTGAGACGATGGATATGGAATAGAGATGTGAAATTTGCAAGTGAAAGTCTACAAAAGGTATTGATAATAATATCTCCTTTATACTGCATGCTTTTTACCTGCCAGGCTCTTTGCATATGCCATCTTCAATCCTGTGAGGATGCCCAGGATGGTTTGCTGTAACGCTCCCCATTTTAGAGTTCAAAAAATGGAAGCTCAGAGAGTTTCAATAACTCACTAACATCATAGAAAGTCACTGACAGAGGGAAGTTTTCCCCATGGTGATTCTTATGCCAAAGCCTGAATTCTTGCTGAAATTATATTTCCTCTTAGACTCCTTCCTGTTTCCCAGTCAACTCCTTAGCCCCCAAGGCCAGGAGCTATATTTAATTTGTGTGTGTGACTCCTATTCCAAACCAGCATTACGAATGGCATAGGCACAAAGAAAATTAGTATTTAAATGGCAGTGTAAATAAACACATTAAAGATGCTGGGTGTACACACCCCTGATTCTGCTTGCTTTCTCAGGTGGGTGAAGGGCTGACCATGGACCTCTGCTGGACCATCTGGAGTGGATGTGGCCCCCACATCAGGAATAACAGGACCAACCAACTACAATCTGGCAGGCACCTCACCCAGCCAACAGGGGGCCCTTCTGCAGCTTCAAACAAAGCTGAAAGTCCACCATTTTAATACTGCCCCAGAGCTTTTCTGCCTGTAGATCCTCCAGGGGACAATAAAATAGGAAACCTCCTGTCTCTCCTGGCCCCAACTTCCCAAAAGTTACTTTTTAATATTCAGGCCCTCTGGCCTCCAACCAGATCAACATAGCATGATCTCTCACAGAGAATCACTTCAAAATGACTTGCCTTTGGCAAAGCAAGCTGCTCATCAGACCCTCTGCAGATCAATGACGGCACCCTCAGGAGATAGGCACGTGTTGTTTCCTTATTACAATTTAAGGATTGTGTTTAACCTTACAACAAGGGTGCCCTTGAATGCTTAAGTAGGTGGCTTTTGATCCAGGTCTTGGAAAGTAAGAACTTTGCAAGGGGTAGCAGTTAAGCCTGGAAATGGCAGAAAGAGAGAGGGACCACCATGTCCAAAAAACATGCAGGTGAGAGCCTAAATAGTAAAAGGAAAATTGATAATTTACTGAGAGTCTACTTTATGCCAGGGACTGTGTAGGGAGATTTACTTCCTCAAAAAAACACTAGAAGTTAGCTATTTTTATCTCCATTTTTTAGAAGGAAAATCAAAGGCTCTAGGAGTTCAAGTAACTTTCCAGAAGTGGCATAAATGTTTGTTGATGGAGAGTTTGAATGTTGAGTTGACTGATCCAAAGCTCACTCTTTCTAGAAGGACAAACATAATACAGAGGCTGGCCTGCTAAGCCTCCAGGCTCCATTCTTAGATACTTGTTTATGGGAGTTTTATTTGTTTGTTAATGTTTGTTTATATTTCAAGTGATGGTTTTAGAACTTGATGAATGAGATGGTCAGGAGTTACAGGCAGGGATTTAGAGAGATTTTATTTCATGAGAAGTTGTGGTCCCTCTGTTCTTTGTCTGTGATACTTGGAGAAGCAGACTGATTTGATGAGGCTAAGAGGGGAGAATTTCAGATATTTAGATGGAAACTTCAGATGAAATGCTACATTAAATATCCGCCCCTGAGTGTTGCATAGGCCTCCATCCAGTAGGCATTTATTTTTTCATTTATTCATCCTTTCCTCACCATCTATGTATGTAACACTTCCTAGGCACCAAGCACAGGGCTAGTCCTTGGGGCACTAAGTGGCCAAGTGACCCTCCTTCTCTGTCCCTGGAGGACTCACTCTCACATCCAGGGCAGGCAAAGGAATTGACAAAAATGAGAATATCGGAGAAGGGTAGAGAAAGGAGTAAATGATGATGTCCCAGGTGGATCTGCAGGGGAGAAGGAGCCCCAGGATGTAATGTTCCTGAAGATTCTCGGAGGGAGAGATGGGCTGCTTGCCACCTGGATTCAGAGCTGGGCAGCAGCTCCCGAGGACCTGGGAATAAATCCGAGGACAGCAAAGTGGTTCCAGCCTGGGTACTTGAAAGACAAAAAGCCCCCTGACTGTGACTTCCTGTCTCAGAGACCACCTTGCACTTTCTTACTTTGAAGACATAGGCTTCTCGTGACCAATAAAGTTCACACTTTCCAGAGTGAGAGTCAATCTGCTAGTGTTGGTTCAGGTTAGAATGTAAGGGTTCGAATAGATTCTATTTGATGTAGCTCCTCAAAATTAGTGTCAACTCTTTTAAAAGCAATTTTTATTGAGCACCTCCTAGGACGGGCAGGTATCTACAGAGATCCTTGCACATAGGAGGGCTTTGTAAGCGTATTTTCTGTGTTATGTACGTGGATTTCATCTCTTCCCCCAAGTTATTGCCTTAATCTCTACAATCCCCTGTGCATCGGATTGCCTTTCCCTCCCTCAATCTTTGTTTCTCTCTCTTTCTTTCTCTCTGACACACACACACACACACACACACACACACAGAGTTCCATCTGATTTTGCCACCTTTGTTCCTTCCTCCCTTTGTCCTTCTGTTTCCTCACTTTCTTTTTCCTCATTATTCATTAAGTGCAGAGTGATACTGTCCTGGAACCAGTTTACTGTGACTGTAAAGACCCTTGTGCTAGGCAGTGGTCACCGTCTGTCTCAAATCAGGGCACAGGGGAGACAATCCTTGGCACGTGCACAGGGCTTTGCAATTTAAAGGAATTCTGCCATTTGCATCAATTTTCTCCATTAATTTTTGCCATAGCCTGGAAGGGAGGGATTCAATAACCCTCCCATATGAGGACCCTCCACACAAGGATATAATGAGTGAAGTAAATGTGCAGAAGAACCACCTGGAAACCTGTTAAAAATCCAGTTGTGGGGGCTCTGCTATAGGAATTCTGATTCAGGAGAAGCCAGAAATCTCCATTTAACTAACTCCTCAGGTGACTCTGATGACGGGGGTCTGCACTTAGAAAGGTGGTTCAGAAAAATAGCCCTTGATAACATGGGGTTTTAGATTCATCAGGGTTGTGATGGGGGTGAGACTTTGCATTTCTAACAAGTTCCCAGGTGATGCCTGGGGTACTCTGGTCCAGGGACCACACTGGATGTAGCAGGGGTTTAGTAGGGGTCTTTATTATTCTCCTACATTTCGCAGGCCTGGAAACCATGAAGGTAACTCCATTTCCTCAAATCTGTAGAACTAGTAAGTAACAGAGCTGGATTCACTGCCGTGGGCATATTGTTTTACTTCTACACATGGAGATTCCCTGTGAGAGAACCAGGAAATGCAAAGTATCAAGACTTTTGATATTTAGATCATGTGAAAGACACAAGATGGAGATAGGAAGTCAAGTTTTGCAGTCTTTTGACAGTCTTGTTCATTCTAGTCTTCTGATTGGACCAGCCAGCCCACCTGGGCTCACACCACTGCCTTGTTTTCCCCAAGGCTGGTCACCATCTTTCTCTCTGGGGAGCCAGGTCCATAGAAAGCTTATGGCCTATGGAATCCTGCAGGCCTGAATTAATATGTTGGTTCTGCCAACTCAAATCATATCGGTAGGATATTAATATTACTTACTAATGCGGAAGTTGTAGTTCATTTCCCCCAACTTCAGTTTCCTTTCTCACAAAGCAAAGGTCATCTTCTGCCTCCCAGAAGAGCTATAGCAGGGAGTGTCAGGGAACTCTTAGATCTTACTTCTGTGGAGGTGAGAGCAGGGGGTGATGCCCAAGATGGTTACAGATCATCCTCTGACCCAAGTCTTCTGCTCTTCACTGCTTCTTGCCCTGTCCCTGTAACTGGTGAGTTCTTGAAGTGCAGTGACCGTGAGGATTAATCATTGTAAAAGCATTTAGAAAGGTGGCTGGTACATAGCAAGTGCTTGATAAAGGTAGTACCACTGCCATCATTGTTATTAACATGACTCATCTGTGTTTCATACATGGTACCTGGCACACAGCTGAGGAGAAGCCTGCTGCTGGGGGTTATATAGTAACCATAGAATGAGATCAAGAAACATTCAATAACTACTTAGCCATAAAAAAGAGTGAAACAATGCCATTTGCAGCAACATGGATGGACCTAGAGATTATCATACTAAGGGAAGTCAAAAAAAGAAGGACAAATACCATATGATATCACGTATATGTGGAATCTAAAATATGACACAAATGAACTTATCTACAAAACACAAACAGACTCACAGACATAGAGAACAGACTTGTGATTGCCAAGGGGGAGGGGGGATGGGGGGAGGGATGGATTGGGAGTCTGGTATTAGCAGATGTAAGCTATTGTATATAGAATGGATAAACAATGTCCTACTGTATAGCACAGGGAACTATATTGAATATCCTGTGATAAACCATAATGGAAAAGAATATGAAAAAGAATGTATATATATGTACAACTGAATCACTTTGCTGTACAGTAAATTAGCACAACATTGTAAATCAACTATACTTCAATAAAATAAATTTAAAAAAAGAAAAAGAAATGTTCGATGACTTTAGGACATATTTCCATCTAATTTCTGGGCACTGGATGAATCCTGCTTGGGGACATGTATTACTATGTAGACATCTGGCTGTTAGAATTTGAGTGGCCTCTTTCCAGACACACTCAAATTCTCCTCAAGACCAGGCCTCCCTGCCTGGAGCTTGGTCCCAAAACTGCAGCTTCCCTGTTCCCAGTGGGTAGTTTCCTTTCTTTGGCCTCTTTCCAGGCAATCCTCCTGCCCAGACAGGGATGTTGCCCTGCCCCCCATTCCTACCTGTAACACAGCTACAAGTCATCTCTTTAGACTCAGTGTATAGAGGAGGCTACGTAGGTGATTACTATGAATTCTCCTGTGGTCGAACATAGGCCCATTGTGTAGTGGTGTGCCAGTGCTCCAAGATGCTCTCAGGTTTCTCAACTGGAAATATATGGATGATCACACGAATCTAGTAAGGTAATAATGGTGATCAAGCTGTAATTAAAGTACTAGCTATGGTTACTGGATGCACAGACACTGTGCTAAACACTATTGGGATTCTCTCCTTGAGTCCTAGGAGATCAGTCTTATCAGTCAACCCATTTACAGATGGGAAAAGGCTTTAGAGGTTAAGTACCTTTCCCAGGCCACAGAAGTGCTACATGTGTCTTGACAATATTTCTCAGGCAATCATTCCCATTGCACTTAGAACAGAAACAAAATCCGAGCTCCTCAGTGCAGCTGGGTGCATACGAGGTCCTGACCCAGCCAATGTATCTCTGTCTGACCTTGACTCTGATCTTGGTTCTTGATATTTCTCTCGGGTGCTTGAGCTGTGGTGCTCCCAAGGCCTAAAACACTGGTTGGCTGTTCTTCTCTCTCCACTCTCACCTCTGCTCTGGTTATTCATCTTTTAGGGACTGGAGGAGCCTAGCTGCACTTTTTTGGGGGGAAGTCTTCATATGGTGCCCATGCATGGAATTCTACCTTGGCAGAGAGAGTGCTTTTTTTTTTTTTAATTTTTTTTTAACATCTTTATTGGAGTATAACTGCTTTACAATGGTGTGTTAGTTTCTGTGGTATAACAAAGTGAATCAGCTACATGTATACATATATCCCCATATCTCCTGCCTGTTGCATCGCCCTCCCACCCTCCCTATCCCACCCCTATAGGTGGTCACAAAGCACCGAGCTGATCTCCGCGTGTGATGCAGTTGCTTCCCACTAGCTATCTATTTTACATTTGGTAGTGTATATATGTCAGTGCTACTCTCTCACTTCGTCCCAGCTTCTCCTTCCCCCTCCCCGTGTCCTCAAGTCCATAGAGAGAGTACTTTTGAGATTGGATTCTTGCCCATTTCCTTGTCAGCCTCCTACTAGGTCGTGAGCTTCATGAAGGCAGTGTCCGCATCTGTTTTGTTTGTCATGTTACTCCTAGTATCCAATAGACATTTCCTAAATACTGGAGTGAATGAATCCACTACTGCTTTCCCTCCTGACCCCATCCCTAGATCCTGAGGTTAGACCTCACTTGAGTCATGGACCATGACAATACCATTTATATATGTTTTTATGAGTTACTTTTCTGGAAGCCAGGAACCCTACTCATCTTCTTCATTTCCTCCCATGATGTCACAAAACTGGTGCTCAATGATTAAATGCTTATAATTGAATCAGACACTATTACACTTGAAGGAATTATTCACAATCATTGAGTATAAATACCTCTATTCACAGATGGGAGAATTGAGATATGTTTGTTGAATTGATTAATTTGTTTATAAAACTTGGGTTAAAACACACGCACACAGAGAAAGAATATCAAACGCTTTGGTGTCATACATTACACGTTTCTGGGCTTGGATTCTGATTCTGTCACATCTAGTTTCATTGCTTTGCATAGTTTTTCTTAACTTCATTGAATCTCAATGTTGTCATCTCAAAAAAGTGTACTCATAATAAGTAACTCAGCAGGATGTTGTGGGAATTACATATTGAAAGCATCACTTGAGAGAGAGCTTCTGAAAACCCTTGAAACTTGCAGTACAGTGCAGGTTCCATCCAGTTGTCAGCCTAGCTAGGTTCAGATCCCTGCTCTGCCCCTCACTAACTGGGTGATCTTGGACAAGTTACTTAACCTCTCTGTGCCTCAACTTTCTCATCTGTAAAATGGGGATTATAATAATCATATCTACTTCATATGATTGTAATGAAAATGAAAGATCTAAATATTATAATCTCCTTTCTCTCTTTCTCTCTCTCTCTCTCTCTCTCTCCGGGCAAATAAACAGGACTTGCCACATCATAACATTTAGCAGATGCTGACTGCCACTAGGAAAAGGAAGGAATTTCTGGACTATTTTAAACACAAATCTAGTTATTTGGGCTCTTTGATCACTGAGCATGGGACTTACCATAATATGGCATGGCCACCTCGGAGACTGGTCTATCCCAGGAGAAGTTATATCATTTTTCTGCCTGACACTCTGCTTATGGGCCTAGGAGACAAGATATGACAGATGTGCTCTCTCTGAGACACTGACCTCAAAGGAATCACAGTGCATGGCCAGCAGCAGGGAGACAGTGCACTGCTTTGTTTGTGACTGTTATTGCCATGTCTGTTTCTAACTCAGTGTGAGGGGCGATGTTTGCAGAGGAACCCTTGCGGATCTTGGGAGATTGGCCATGTAGAGGTGGTGATGTGGGCCAGGGAGGAATAACGCCTTCAAGCTGCTTCCTCCAAGTTGCTCAGTCAGATGCCTACATCAGGACCAGATGTGCAGAGACACTATGGGGTCCTAAGTGCTGATCGACTTTCCCAGGCGTTCTTTGTCTTCTTGGGAGCCGTCTTTATGTATCCACATAGTCACACTTTGATTCATTCAATAGACATTTGTTGGTAACTGCGACATGCCAGGCACTGGTCTGCTATAGCAGTAAACAGGCAGGAGCCATCACCCTCAGGGAACTTAGAACAATAGGAGACACAGTTACAGAGCAGTGTAGGAAGGAATTGTAACTGCAGAGGGAGGGCCGGGGGAGCACAGATGAGGTGCATAGAATCAGCCTGGGGAAGGCTTCCTGGAGAAGGTGGGATGGGATGGGATAAGGTACAACTACCCACTCAAGACACCAGATGTCACAGTATCATAGGTGGTTATGTGGCTTGGGCATTACCTCCCCACATAATGGATGGAGACAATGAAGGAAGCCAAGTAGGGGAACACCGCTACAGTGTCGAAGGCTCTTATCTAAAAATTGCAGTTCGAACTACATCCAAGTAACCTCCAATGCCAGTGACACCTTGAACTGTGTTGATATAAATTTGGTTCTTACATAGTGAGTGGTTACAAAGCAGAAGAAAGACACTTATGAGAGTGAAAGGGGGAAGGATAATTATGAGGTGACAACGGGCAACAAACTAAGGCCTGTCTTGGCAAAGGAAGACATGTGTCATCTGTTTAATGGTTAACAGTGGGAGGTAGGGAATCAGGCAAACTTGAGTCCAAAAACACATTTCCACCAACTCTGTGTGTGGCCTTACAGGGTTGTACTCTGTTAATCTCAGGGGAATGCGATGTTTGAAAACATGTGCATGATTGTCATCAGATGTCCTGGGTTTCAGGTTGACAGATTTAGTGAAGAAAAATACAGGGTACTCAGAAATACATAAAGGACTCTTCAAACTCAACAATAAGGAAGAAACACCCGATTAAAAATTGAGAGAAAGACCTGAACAAGCACCTTGCCGAAGAAGACATACAAATGGAGAATAAGCATATGAAAAGATGTTCCATATCATTGATCATCAGGAAAATGCAAATTTAAGCAACAGTGTGATACCAGTGTTAGAATGGCCAGAATCCGGAGCACTGACAACATCAAAGGCTGGTGAGGATGTGTGACAACAGTATCTTTCATTCATTGCTGATGGGAATGCAATCTCGTACAGTTACTTTGGAAGACAGTTTGGCAGTTTCTTACAAAACTGAACATGCTCTTACCATACGATCCAGCAATTACACTTTTTGGTATTTACCAAAAGGATTTTAAAACATCTACCCACACAAAAACCTGCACACAGATGTTTATAGCAGTTTTATTCATCACTGCCAAAACTTAGAAGTAATCAAGATGTTCTTCAGCAGGTGAATGGATAAATAACTGTGGTCCATTCAGACAATGGACTATTATTTTGTGCTGAAAAGAAACGAGCTATGAAGTCTTGAAAGACATGGAGGAACCTTAACTGCATATTACTAAGTGATATAAGCTAATCTGAAAAACCTATATACAGTATAATTCCAACTGTATGACTTTCTGGAAAAGGCAAAACTCTGAAGATAGTAAAAAGATAAGTGGTTGCCAGGGGTTGAGTGGAGAAAGAGGAATATACAGAGCACAGAGGATTTTTAGGGCAGTGAAACTACTATGGATGATTCCATAATGATGGATACGTGCCATTATACGTTTGTCCAAACCCATAGAATGTACCACAAAGAATGAACTGTAAGGTAAACTATGGACTTTTGAGGATTCTGATGTGTCATTGTAGGTTCATTAATTGTAACAAATGTACCACCATGGTGTGGGATGTTGATACTGGGGGAGGCTGTATATGTGTGGTGGCAGGGGTGCATGGGAATCTCTGTACCTTCCCTCAACTTTGCTGTGAACCTAAAACTGCTCTAAAATAACAAAGTCTGAATATTTAAAAAAAATAAAAAGAAAAAAAGCAAACTGCTCAGTAAATTTGAATTTCAGATAAACAACAAAAAATTGTTTTAGTATAAGTATACTAATAATCAAATAATCATTGTTTATTTGAAATTCATATTTTAACTGAACATTCTATATTTTATCGGGTGATCTTACTTGGGTTCAAATCCTAGTTTCTCCATTTCTTCATTATATTACCCTCAACAGGTACATCAGTTTCTTCATCTGTGATCTTGAAGCTGTCATGAACTCATAGATATAAAACTTTCAGTAAAGTCCCTGACACAAACAAGAAAAGTCAGGCACTACTATTCTTATTATTCATTGTACATATATTTTCAAGGGCCTACTAAGTGCCTCATTTCTCAAATGGAGGTGTATCGTGTCCTTGAGGATTTATTACAGGGATTAAATGAGGCATTATATTCAATGTGTCTGGTGCAAGGACTACTTGGTAGATGCTGGCTGGTAGCTGTATCAGTATGTGGGTCCAACTGACCACTTCCTATCTCTAAGGAGCCCACTTTGTTTTCTCTATTCACATTCACCCCAGGACTAGGGTGAGAAAAGCAAGACATTCACCTTGAGAACAAAATTTAAGCAGTGCCAAAAGGCTCAGTAATAAGATAAATAATATCTTTATAGATTATTTTAATATATTTAAAGAAATGTTAAAATTCAAAATTAATGCAAAAAAAGTCTATTCTGAACAAAATATAATTTTTTAAAAATACAGACAGGATCAGACTTTATACTTGCAAGACCTAGACTCATTTGATTAACCTTATTCTTGGTCCTGCTAATCACTTTAATGAAATGATTGAATATTTTCTTCCTGAAAAATGATCTAGAAAAGAAAGAGAGGCATCTTCAATTGCTGGTGGTAGAAATAAAGTGAAAAAGAAGTTTGAAAGACTGTTGGCTCTTTGTTACAATATAACATGCCACAAAATTTCTTCTTTTTTTGGATAAAACTTTAGAGGCACATAAGTTTGACAATCTTTTTTTTTTTAACATCTTTATTGGAGTATAATTGCTTTACAATGGTGTGTTAATTTCTACTTTATAACAAAGTGAATCAGTTATACATATACATATGTCCCCAAATCTCTTCCCTCTTGCGTCTCCCTCCCTCCCACCCTCCCTATACCACCCCTCTAGGTGGTCACAAAGCACCGAGCTGCTCTCCCTGTGCTATACGGCTGCTTCCCACTAGCTCTCTATTTTACATTTGGTAGTGTATATATGTCCATGCCACTCTCTCACTTTATCCCAGCTTACCCTTCCCCCTCCCCGTATCCTCAAGTCCATTCTCTAGTAGGTCTGTGTCTTTTTTCCCATCTTGCCCCTAGGTTCTTCATGACCATTCTTTTTTTTTTTTTTTTTTAATTCCATATATATGTGTTAGCGTACGGTATTTGTTTTTCTCTTTCTGACTTACTTCACTCTGTATGACAGACTCTAGGTCCATCCACCACACTACAAATAACTCAATTTCATTTATTTTATGGCTCAGTAATATTCCATTGTATATATGTGCCACATCTTCTTTATCCATTCATCTGTTGATGGACACTTAGGTTGCTTCCATGTCCTGGCTATTGTAAATAGAGCTTCAGTGAACACTTTGGTAAATCACTCTTTTTGAATTATGGTTTTCTCAGGGTATATGCCCACTAGTGGGATTGCTGGATCGTATGGTAGTTCTATTTTTAGTTTTTAGGAACCTCCATACTGTTCTCCATAGTGGCTGTATCAATTTACATTCCCACCAACAGTGCGAGAGGGTTCGGTTTTCCCTACACCCTCTCCAGCATTTATTTTTTGTATATTTTTTGATGATGGCCATTCTGACCGGTGTGAGATGATATCTCATTGTAGTTTTTTTTTTTAATTAATTCATTAATTAATTTATTTATTTTTGGCTGTGTTGGGTCTTAGTTTCTGTGCGAGGGCTTCCTCTAGTTGCAGCAAGCAGGGGCCACTCTTCATCGCAGTGCGTGGGCCTCTCACTATCGCGGCCTCTCTTGTTGCGGAGCACAGGCTCCAGATGCGCAGGCTCAGTAACTGTGGCTCACGGGCCTAGTTGCTCCAAGGCATGTAGGATCTTCCCAGACGAGGGCTCGAACCTGTGTCCCCTGCATTGGCAGGCAGATTCTCAACTACTGCGCCACCAGGGAAGCCCTCATTGTAGTTTTGATTTGCATTTCTCTATTGATTAATGATGTTGAGCATTTCATGTGTTTGCTGGCAATCTGTATATCTTCTTTGGAGAAATGTCTATTTAGGTCTTCTACCCATTTTTGGATTGGGTTGTTTGTTTTTTTGATATTGAGCTGCATGAGGTGCTTGTATATTTTGGAGATTAATCCTTTGTCAGTTGCTTCATTTGCAAATATTTCCTCCCATTCTGAGGGTTGTCTTTTCATCTTGTTTATGGTTTCCTTTGCTGTGCAAAAGCTTTTAAGTTTCATTAGGTCCCATTTGTTTATTTTTGTTTTTATTTCCATTTCTCTAGGAGGTGGGTCAAAAAGGATCTTGCTGTGATTTATGCCATAGAGTGTTCTGCCTATGTTTTCCTCTAAGAGTTGGATAGTGTCTGGCCTTGCATTTAGGTCTTTAATCCATTTTGAGTTTATTTTTGTGTATGGTGTTTGGGAGTGTTCTAATTTCATTCTTTTACATGTAGCTGTCCAGTTTTCCAAGCACCACTTATTGAAGAGGCTGTCTTTTCTCCACTGTATATTCTTGCCTCCTTTATCAAAGATAAGGTGACCATATGTGCATGGGTTTATCTCTGGGCTTTCTACCCTGTTCCATTGATCTATATTTCCGTTTTTGTGCCACTACCATACTGTCTTGATTACTATAGCTTTGTAGTATAGTCTGAAGTCAGGGAGCCTGATTCCTCCAGCTCCGTTTTTCTTTCTCGAGATTGCTTTGGTTATTCGGAGTCTTTTGTGTTTCCATACAAATTGCGAAATTTTTTGTTCTAGTTCTGTGAAAAATGCCAGTGGTAGTTTGATAGGGATTGCATTGAATCTGTAGATTGCTTTGGGTAGTAGAATCATTTTCACAATGCTGATTCTTCCAACCCAAGAACATGGTATGTCTCTCCATCTATTTGTAACATCTTAAATTTCTTTTATCAGTGTCTTATAATTTTCTGCATACAGGTCTTTTGTCTCCTGAGGTAGGTTTTTTCCTAGTTATTTTATTTTGTTGCAAAGGTAAATGGGAGTGTTTTCTTAATTTCACTTTCAGATTTTTCATCATTAGTGTATAGGAATGCAAGAGATTTTTGTGCATTAATTTTGTATCCTGCTACTTTACCACATTCATTGATTAGCTCTAGTAGTTCTCTGGTAGCATCTTTAGGATTCTCTATGTATAGTATCATGTCATCTGCAAACAGTGACAACTTCACTTCTTCTTTTCCAATTTGGATTCCTTTTATTTGTTTTTCTTCTCTGATTGCTGTGGCTAAAACTTCCAAAACTATGTTGAATTATAGTTGTGAGAGTGGGCAAACTTTTCTTGTTCCTGATCTTAGAGGAAATGGTTTCAGTTTTTCACTATTGAGGATGATGTTTGCTGTGGGTTTGTCATATATGGCCTTTATTATGTTGAGGAAAGTTCCCTCTATGCCTACTTTCTGGAGGGTTATTATCATAAATGGGTGTTGAATTTTGTCAAAAGCTTTCTCTGCATCTATTGAGATGATCATATAGTTTTTCTCCTTCAATTTGTTAATATGGTGTAACACATTGATTGATATACGTATATTGAAGAATCCTTGCATTCCTGGGATAAACCCCACTTGATCATGGTGTATGATTGTTTTAATGTGCTGTTGGATTCTGTTTGCTAGTATTTTGTTGAGGATTTTTGCATCTGTTCATCAGTGATATTGGCCTCTAGTTTTCTTTCTTTGTGACATCTTTGTCTGGTTTTGGTATCAGGGTGATGGTGGCCTCATAGAATGAGTTTGGGAGTGTTCCTCCCTCTGCTATATTTTGGAAGAGTTTGAGAAGGATAGGTGTTAGCTCTTCTCTAAATGTTTGATAGAATTTGCCTGTGAAGCCATCTGGTCCTGGGCTTTTGTTTGTTGAAAGATTTTTAATCACAGTTTCAATTTCAGTGCTTGTGACTGGTCTAGTCATATTTTCTGTTTCTTCCTGGTTCAGCCTCGGAAGGTTGTGCATTTCTAAGAATTTGTCCATGTCTTCCAGATTTTCCATTTTATTGGCATATAGTTGCTTGTAGTAATCTCTCATGATCCTTTGTATTTCTGCAGTGTCAGTTATTACTTCTCCGTTTTCATTTCTAATTATATATATATTTTTAAATTAATTAATTAATTTTTGGGTGTGTTGGGTCTTCGTTTCTGTGCGAGGGCTTTCTCTAGTTGCAGCGAGCGGGGGCCACTCTTCATTGTGGTGCATGGGCCTCTCACTGTCGCGGCCTCTCTTGTTGCAGAGCATAGGCTCCAGACACGCAGACTCAGTAGTTGTGGCTCACGGGCCTAGTTGCTCCGTGGCATGTGGGATCTTCCCAGACCAGGGCTCGAACCCGTGTCCCCTGCATTGGCAGGCAGATTCTCAACAACTGCACCACCAGGGAAGCCCTCTAATTCTATTGATTTGAGTCTTCTCCCTTTTTTTCTTGATGGGTCTGGCTAAAGGTTTGTCAATTTTGTTTATCTTCTCAAAGAACCAGCTTTTAGTTTTATTGATCTTTGCTATTGTTTCCTTCATTTCTTTTTCATTTATTTCTGATCTGATCTTTATGATATCTTTCCTTCTGCTAACTTTGGGGTTTTTTTGTTTTTCTTTCTCTAATTGCTTTATGTGTAAGGTTAGGTTGTTTATTTGAGTTGTTTCTTGTTTCTTAAGGTAGGATTGTATTGCTATAAACTTCCCTCTTAGAACTGCTTTTGCTGCATCCCATAAGTTTTGGGTCGTAGTGTTTTCATTGTCATTTGTTTCTAGGTATTTTTTTATTTCCTCTTTGATTTCTTCAGTGATCTCTTGGTTATTAAGTAGTGTATTGTTTAGCATCCATGTGTTTGTATTTCTTACAGATTTTTTCCTGTAATTGATATCTGGTCTCATAGCGTTGTGGTCAGAAAAGATACTTGATACGACTTCAATTTTCTTAAGTTTACCAAGGCTTGATTTGTGACCCAAGATATGATCTATCCTAGAGAATGTTCCATGAGCACTTGAGAAGAATGTGTATTCTGTTGTTTTTGGATGGAATGTTCTATAAAGATCAAATAAGTCCATCTTGTTTAATGTATTATTTAAAGCTTGTGTTTCCTTATTTATTCACATTTTGGATGATCTGTCCATTGGTGAAAGTGGGGTGTTAAAGTTCCCTACTATGATTGTGTTACTGTGGATTTCCCCTTTTATGGCTGTTAGTATTTGCCTTATGTACTGAGTTGCTCCTGTGTTGGGTGCATAAAAAATTACAATTGTTATATCTTCTTCTTGGATTGATCCCTTGATCATTATATAGTGTCTTTCTTCGTCTCTTGTAATAGTCTTTGTTTTAAAGTCTATTTTGTCTGATATGAGAATTGCTACTCCAGCTTTCTCTTGATTTCCATTTGCATAGAATATCTTTTTCCATCCCCTCACTTTCAGTCTGTATGTATCCCTTGGTCTGAAGTGGGTCTCTTCTGGACAGCATATATACGGGTCTTGTTTTTGTATCCATTCAACCAGTCTATGTCTTTTGGTTGTAGCATTAAACCATTTACATTTAAGGTAATTATCGATATGTATGTTCCTATTTCCATTTTCTTAATTTTTTTTGGTTTGTTCTTGTAGGTCTTTTCCTTCTCTTGTATTTCCTGCCTAGAGAAGTTCCTTTAGCATTTGTTGTAAAGCTGGTTTGGTGGTGCTGAATTCTCTTGGCTTTTGCTTTTCTGTAAAGCTTTTAATTTCTCCATCAAATCTGAATGAGATCCTTGCTGGGTAGAGTAATCTTGGTTGTAGATTTTTCTCCTTCATCACTTTAAATATGTCCTGCCCCTCGCTTCTGGCTTGCAGAGTGTCTGCTGAAAGATCAGCTGTTTACCTTAAGGGGATTCCCTTGTGTGTTATTTGCTGTTTTTCCCTTGCTGCTTTTAATATTTGTTCTTTGTATTTAATTTTTGATAGTTTGATTAATATGTGTCTTGGCATGTTTCTCCTTGGATTTATCCTGTATGGGACTCTCTGTGCTTCCTGGACTTGATTAACTATTTCCTTTCCCATATTAGGGACGTTTTCAACTATAATCTCTTCAAATATTTTCTCAGTCCCTTTCTTTTTCTCTTCTTCTTCTGGGACCCCTATAAATAGAATGTTGGTGCGTTTAATGTTGTCCCAGAGGTCTCTGAGACTGTCCTCAATTCTTTTCATTCTTTCTTCTTTATTCTGCGCTGCAGTAGTTGTTTCCACTATTTTATCTTCCAGGTCACTTATCCGTTCTTCTGCCTCAGATATTCTGCTATTGATCCCTTCTAGAGAATTTTTAATGTCATTTATTGTGTTGTTCATCACTGTTTGTTTACTCTTTAGTTCTTCTATTTCCGTGTTAAACGTTTCTTGTATTTTCTCCATTCTATTTCCAAGATTTTGGATCATCTTTACTATCCTTATTCTGAATTCTTTCTCAGGTAGACTGCCTATTTCCTCTTCATTTGTTAGGTCTGGTGGTTTTTTGTCTTGCTCCTTCATCTGCTGTGTGTTTCTCTGTCTTTTCACTTTGCTTAACTTACTGTGTTTGGGGTCTCCTTTTCGCAGGCTGCAGGTTCGTAGTTCCTGTTGTTTTTGGTGTCTGTCCCCAGTGGCTAAGGTTGGTTCAGTGGGTTGCGTAGGCTTCCTGGTAGAGGGGACTCGTGCCTATGTTCTGGTGGATGAGGCTGGATCTTGTCTTTCTGGTGGGCAGGTCCACGTCTGGTGGTGTGTTCTGGGGTTTCTGTGGCCTTATTATGATTTTAGGCAGCCTCTGTGCTAATGGATGGGGTTGTGTTCCTGTCTTGCTTGTTGTTTGGCATAGGGTGTCCTGCACTGTAGCTTGCTGGTTGTTGAGTGGAGCTGGGTCTTGGCGTTGAGATGGAGATCTCTGGGAGATTTTCGTTGTTTGATATTACATGGAGCTGAGAGGTCTCTTGTGCACCAGTGTCCTGAACTTGGCTCTCCCACCTCAGAGGCATGGCCCTGACACCTGGCTGGAGCACAAAGAGCTTCTCATTCACATGGCTCAGAATAAAAGGGAGAAAAGAAAGAAAGAAAAAAGAAGGTAAAATAAAGTAAAATAAAATAAAATATAGTTATTAAAAAATTATTATTAAAAAATTTTTTTAAAGTAATAAAAAAAGAAGAAAGAAAAAAGAGAGCAATCAAACCAAAAAACAAATCCACCAATGATAACAAGTGCTAAAAAGTATACTAAAAAAACAAACAAACAAACAAAAAAAAACGTACAGACAAACCGTAGGACAAATGGTAAAAGCAAAGCTATATAGACAAAATCACTCACAGAACCATACAGATACACACTCATAAAAAGAGAAAAAGGGGAAAAAATATATATATATTGTGACTCCAAATTCCACCTCCTCAATTTGGGATGATTCGTTTTCTATTCAGGTATTCCAGAGATGCAGGGTACATCAAGTTGATTCTGGAGATTTAATCTGCTGCTTCTGAGGCTGCTGGGAGAGATTTCCTTTTCTCTTCTTTGTTCTCACAGCTCCTGGGGTTCAGCTTTGGTTTTGGTCCTGCTTCTGCGTGTAGGTCGCCTGAGGGCATCTGTTCTTCACTCAGACAGGACGGGGTTAAAGGAGCAGCTGATTCAGGGGCTCTTGCTCACTCAGGCCAGGGGGAGGGAAGGGTACGGAATGCAGGGCAAGCCTGCAGCAGCAGAGGCCAGCATGACCTTGCACTAGCCTGAGGCACGCCGTTAGCCTGAGGCACACTGTTAGCCTGAGGCACGCTGTTAGCCTGAGGTGCGCTGTGTGTTCTCCCGAGGAAGTTGTCCCTGGATCACGGGACCCTGGCAGTGGCGGGCTGCACAGGTTCCCAGGAGGGGCGGTGTGGATAGTGACCTGTGCTTTCACACAGGCTTCTTGGTGGCTGCAGCGGCAGCCTTAGCGTCTTGTGCCCGTCTCTGTGGTCTGCGCTGATAGCCGCAGCCTGCACCCATCTCTGGAGCTCGTTTAGGCAGTTCTCTGAATTCCCTCTCTTCTCATACCATGAAACAAAGAGGCAAGAAAAAGTCTCTTGCTTCTTCGGCAGCTCCAGACATTTTCCCAGACTCCTTCCCAGCTAGCTGTGGCGCACTAGCCCCCTTCAGGCTGTGTTCACGTCTCCAACCCCAGTCCTCTCCCTGGGATCCAACCGAAGCCGGAGTCTCAGCTCCCAGCCCCCACCTGTCCCAGTGGGTGAGCAGAGAAGCTTCTCGGGCTGGTGAGTGCTGGTCGGCACTGATCCTCTGTGCGGGAATCTCTCCGCTTTGCCCTCCGCACCCCTGTTGCTGCGCTCTCCTCCGTGGCTCCAAGGCTTTCCCCCTCCACCACCCGCAGTCTCCACCCGTGAAGGGGCTTCCTAGTGTGTGGAAACCTTTCCTCCTTCACAGCTCCCTCCCACTGGTGCAGATCCCGTCCATATTCTTTTGTCTCTGTTTTTTTCTTTTTTCTTTTGCCCTACGCAGGTACGTGGGGAGTTTCTTGTCTTTTGGGAAATCTGAGGTCTTCTGCCAGCGTTCAGTAGGTGTTCTGTAGGAGTTGTTCCACATGTAGATGTATTTTTGATGTATCTGTGGGGAGGAAGGTGATCTCCATGTCTTACTCTTCTGCCATCTTGAAGCTCTTCCAAGTTTGACAATCTTTCAATAGTTTATGAGAGAAATGGTATTTGCCAAAGTGATATTGTCAAACTTGGGATATTTTTGAAAGTCTTAGAGTTTGTCAACAGTTTCAAACGTTAGCAGTACCTCTCTTTTTGTACTTCTCCCTGTGTATTTAATTTGGGGGAGAAGACAGGGGGAAGAATAGTTTCCTCCCATGACTATGAACTTCTAAGTGTCACCCAGTGACTGACACCTAACCTGGTATCGAGAAACAGACAAAGATGTGAGGTGACTCATACAGTTTCATAGAAAGTGAATGGCCCAGAGTTAATGGTGGATTGTAAACTTAAAACATTTAGTCTTATATTCTTCCACACCTTTTTGTTTTTTTTTAAATTTTTTGATGGCCTAATAAAACTTGAAACATGTAGTTGTTTATGTTACTATTTTTGTTTTTCTTTAATGTTTCATGAGGGCCTAATAGGAGTGAGTCACTATTCCATACACTCATAGGCCTTGTATAATATAACTTGGTCAAGTTCTCCCAATCCTATATAATTGATACTATTAATCCCAACTTGCAGAGGAGGACACAGGTTCAAGGAGATCAGCTAATTACCCAAGACCACAAAGTTGGAGTGTGGCAGAATTAGGCACCAAATGCCATCTGGCCAGATGCCATACTTTAACATGACATATTCCATCACCCCAAGACCAGAGATAAATGAGATTGTCTTAAAATAAATCAATAGCGTGTGGGATGTTTATCCCTATGTGGCTCATCCTTCATGGCCCAGTTCATACCCACTATTCTAGACAACACCAAGTCTTTGTGAGGTTTTATAGATAACCATCTGCTTAGAATGGCATTTGCCTTCTCTATAATCACAATTCACTGACAGTCTGTAAACATGGACTTAATTAGAGCTATTGTCTATATTATAACTTTTTTTTTCTTAGGTAAGATCTTTAGTTTCTCAAAGATCAATCCCATGTCACATCCTGGAAGCATGTTTTCCCCTATCTCAGTATCAAATCATAAACTCAGGCCATAGGGTACAGATTTCATGTATCTAGGGAACTCCTCATCTAATGCTTTCAATTTATAAATGTAGATGCTGAGACCCAGAGAAATTAAGTAATTCAAGCAAGGCCATACAACTAGCTCATCCATTCATAGACATTATTTATTAAGCATTTATTATATGCCAAGCACCATGGGAGAGAATTAGGCAAAATTAAAATAAATGAGTGAATATACAGATCATTTCTGATAGTGACAAATACAATCTGGGGGGAAAAGCACAAGAGAGATATGACAGAGAATGGGGGGGGGGGCGGCGGTTGCTGAGTTATGCAGGAGAGCCAGAGACACCATATTGAAGGAAACAATAGAAGCATGAAGACCTGACTGAAGATAAAGAGATGATTATGTAAACTTCTGGGGAGGGGAGGCATTTCACACAGTAAATGCAATGGTCTGTGGTGTGAATAAGGCTTCTGTGCATAAGGAGTAGAAAGAAGACATTGAGTCTGGGGTGTAGGAAGGTTAGAATTTGACAACAAGGTAAGGGGAAAGCACTTGAGGGTCTTAGGTAGGGAAGCCACAGGATCTAATTTATATTTTACAACAGTCCTCTGGCTGCCATGTGAAAAATGGGTTAGAAAGAAGAATGAAACAGAGATCAATTGGGAAAGCATGCCATTATTCTTTTTAACAGCTTTGTTGAGGTATAATGTATGTACCAAAAATTGCACATACTTAATGCACACAATTTAGTTTGGACATGTGCATACACCAGTGAAAACATCACCATCCTGTTAAGATAATAGATAATATCCATCACCTCCAAAAGTTTCTGTGTGTGTGTTAAACATAAGCTTTACCCACTTTAGAAAATTTTAAGTGCACTACTGTTAATGGTAGGCATTGTGTAGGACAGCAGATCTCTAGAACTTATGCACCTTGCATAACTGAAACTTTATACCAATTGAACAACTTCCCATTTCCTCACCCTCTAGCCCCTGGTAACCACCATTATATTCTCTGCTTCTATGAGTTTGACTTTTTTAGGTAGCTTATATTAAGTGAAATCATGCAATATTTGTCCATCTGTAACTGGTTTATTTCACTTAGCCTACAATGTGCTCCAAGTTCACCCATGTTATCACAATGACAGGAGTTTTTTTTCTTTTTCAAGAAGAAAATTTTATTTTGTTGAGCTAAGTTTCTTCTATAACTACGTTGTTGAGAGTTTTTATGATAAAAGTTAGCTGAATTCTGTCAAATGCTTTTTCTGCATCTGTTGAGATTACCATGTGGTTTTTATTTTTCACTTTCTTAATGTGGTGTATCACATTGATTTTTGTATGTTGAACCATCGTTCTCTCCCAGGGATAAATTCCACTTGGTCATGGTTAAGATCCTTTTAATGTACTGTTGAATTCAGTCTGCTAGTATTTTTGCATCTGTGTTCATCACGGATATTGGCCTGTAGTTGTCTTTTCTTATGGTGCCTTTGTCTGGCTTTAGTATCAGGGTAATATTGGCCTCATTAAATGAGTTTGGAAATGTTCCCTCTTCAAATTTTTGCATGAGTTTAAAAAAGATTGGTGTTAATTCTCCTTTAAGTGTTTGGTGGAATTCACCAGTGGAGCCATCTGGTCCTGGGCTTTTTTTGTTGTTATTGAGAGGGTTTTGATTACTGATTCAATCTCCTTATTCATTATGGTCTGTTCAAGTTTTCAATTCCTTCATGATTCATTCTTAATAGGTTGTATTTTTTAGGGATTTATTAATTTCTTCTAGGTTATCTAATTTACTGGCATACAATTGTCCACAATTGTAGTCCCTTATGATCCTTTTTATTTCTGTAGCATCACTTGTAGTGTCTCCTCTTTCATTTCTAATTTTATTTATTTGTGTTAAAAGAACCAGAGTTGGCATTTAGTCCTTTGGATTCCTTGACATTCTCTGTCTACTGCTCTGTGTTTCTTTCTGTTGTCTACTCTGTTTTTTCCTTCATCCCAAAATATCTATCTATGAAGTTCTCTCACCACAGATATTGCGTTTTACTTCAGAGATGACCCTGATGAGTAGACGATGAGATGGCCCTCTTTAGGTCTATACACTGAGTTGGATTTGGGGTACATTTCTGAATGAGAGGTTCTGCAAACCTGTGAGGTGCTATTGTGCAAGATGTCCATTCTTGGCAAACCTCTATACCTTCAGCACATAGGCTACATCTTGGTATGTAATCTTTTCAAAACAAAACAAAGACGCAGGGGAGAACAAATGAAGTTCCTATGGGACACACTTCTCCAGGCCCTACAGCTCAGTGTCCATTTGGCACAATGTTTAGAGATTAGCCAGACAGTCAAGTAGGTTGAAGAATAAACAGTGGTCACGTTGTTCCTATGCATTTTAGCCAAAGGTTATTGATATACTCCCTCCATTTTCCAAACAAATCTTAATTATTTCCTCTATTATTCTGCACATCTTCCATGTTGAAGAGTGAACAAGTATGCTTGCATTGGGATGGGCCCCAGGTGCCAACAGACACCCACACTCCAGGCAGAGGTTCTAGCTGACTCTGAGGATGGAATACCAGCTAAAATTATCTTAGTTTCCATTGAGAAGAATATTTTTATAGCTTCCTGATCTGCATACCTCTGCTCCACCCTCAATATTAATCTTGAGTTAACTGAGGTCTCAAGGAGCCCAGTGAGGGCAAAGATTCCAATATTTTGGGCCAAGGACATGATCTGTGGAGAGGGATGGAGGAATGTATAGGTCTCTGCTTTGTCAGTACCAGAAATCCTGGAGTGAGGAAGAAGCCTCTAAAGAAGGCAAAAGAAGTTTCTGGTCAGAATGGCATATCAGAAAAGATTAAGAGCAAGTAAAAAACCCGAACTGTGAAATGAGAAGAGGAGAAGAAGGAGACTTCTCAGATAATGTTGTTTACACCTCTTAGTAGCTCCACAAGGATAGATCTCCTGCCCTAGCCTTGCCGATATGGCAGAGGGGGCTCTGAAGAGCGAATTTATCTGTCCAGGCCATGCAGACAGCAAGACACAAGGGTAGACTTTGAACTCAAGTGTTTCTGTGACATGGTTCTCTCCTAGGAAGGGCTATAATGTAAAAGGAATGTGCAGGAATGTAAAGTAATGGTCCTTCTAAGGGGGACACATAGTAGAGGAGCCTCTCCTTAGAGCCCCTCCTTTCAGAATAAAAAGGCAAGGAGCTCAGTGGATGAGGGAGCTTGAAGTGCTTGGCTTTCCTCTGCCTGTGCAAGTAGCTGAGGGTTCGTGCGGTTTTCTGGTAGGCCTGGGAATCTTCAACTTTAGGCATCCAGATAATTCTGGGTTATTAACCAATTTCCATTTCTCTAAATTCTCTGCCTTCCTATAAGTAATCCTTTCCTAATCCTTCCCAATAGGAACTGTATTCACCAAGACTCTTCTGGTTGCAAGCGACAGAAGCAAAACTAGGAATCGCATTGGCTCATGAAATAGAAAAATCCAGGCGGTTGACCTAGCTTCACATACAGCTGGATCCAAGTATTCAGTGTTGTCATTCACAGGCAGACATTTTCTCTCTCTAGATCTATCTTCCTAAACACTAGTTTCCCTCTCAGGCAGCCGTTTTAAAGGATATAATGGCTTCTGTGTCTCCAGGTTTGCCTTCTCAGTGAGCCCAGCCAAAAGAGAATATCTGTATCTCAGTAATACTAGTAAACTTTGGAAAGTCTCTGATTTGTATGGCTTCTGTCACACACCCACTGTTAATATAACCAATATGGCACAGGGCTAGGGGGATAGAACATACTAGTTGGCCAAGCTTGAAGCACAAGTCCACATCTGGATCACTAGCCCACACCTGGGATCAGAAGCCCACACCTCGACCATAAGCGTGTGCCTGAACCACAAGATCACTCTTGAAGCACAAGACCACTCCTGGACCACAAACGCATGCCTGGAGCTGGGATGTGGGGAAGAATTAGACAGACCTCAGGACCCTGGACTGACAGTGTGTGGTGGGGCATGAGAGACCTGCCTGATGACAGAAGATGGAGGAAGGGATTCTGGAGAGAAGTACAAAAGATGGGTTGATACATCGGAGCCCCCTGTGGGAACCATGTTATTCAAACCTTCAGGAACCTTTTCTAAATCGTAGCTATTCAAAGAGTGGTCTAGGGACCAGCCGTGTCAGCATCACCTGGGAGCTGGTTGTAAATGAAGAACCACAGGTCTCACCAGGACCCACTGGATCAGAATCTTCATTTTAAACAAGATCCTTCTGAGAGCTGCATGCCTATTAAAGTCTGAGAGGCACTGATTAAACTTCTTCAATCATTATTTTTATCAATGAGCCAGTACTCCTTAGGTAGAAGAAAAAAAACTCAGTTTGGGAATGAGGAGAACTGGATTCTGGAATCCGGCCTCTGCTACTAAGCTCAGGAATTCCGTGATGGTCCTTTTTTGCTTTCTACCCTTTGTTTCTGTTTCCTCATCAGGAAAGTGAGGGATGTGGACTAGCAAACCTCTGAGATTTCTGCCGGTTTCTGACCTTTCAAAATTCTGGATTTGTTAAGTCCCAAAAGGAGAGTTAATTTGGACATTACACCAACCATAATAAAGGGTTTTCTGCAACTGTCAAAGAAGAGAGATGCATCCAGAAGTAATCTTTGGAATATAAAGTTTAGATTCTCCAATGTATAAATGAAGCAAAGATCTACACTGGTGGTTTTAAACTATGGGTCCAAAGAACCCTGCAATTCCAAGAAAGGGGGCATGCAAAAGCTTGAAGATTCTGGATGAGTCACACGGTTCGAAGGAGAAGTTCTTCAGAAACTCAAAGAAGAGGGAGCAGTTAGCATCTGCTACAAGAATCCAGACATCCATCCTGGAGGAGACAAGGTATAAATTATGCCTTGAAAACTACATAGGACTGGGTTCTGGGAAGCTTAGAGAAAGCTTTTAAAAGTTCAAACCTGCCTCTCTTCACTCTATTAATTGCTTTTCAGAATATAAAATAATTAAGTAACAACAGCTCCAATTAAATAATAACAGCTACCACTTCCTGTGGTAATTAGGGAGATAGATCACATGTAATTAATCCAGAGCCCCCAGAAGCGACTTTCACCCTCCAGAAATCAGCTCTCAGCCATTCTCTTTGCAATGGAAGGAACACTGAGGATTTCTGGTTGCCTTTTATGTTCAGTGCATTATTACTACCCAAAATACCTCTGTGAGAAACATTAATTGCCTGCCTGCCAGCTCACACCTGAATCTGAACACTTGGTCTGTTGAAACCAAATCCATCATCATGCTTTGCTGGGTAACTGACCTCACCCGTGGAACTTTAATGGAATCCTTGATGAATTTGATGTACACTCTTCATCCCAAACAGAATATTTGTCATACAACCATTGCCCTCAAGAAGAAAAATACATTTTAAAAGAGAAAGCAGACAAAAGCATGGTTCCATCCCATTTGCCAGTGCTACTTGTTTATGAGCTAGCATCCTGGGGAGCAAATTAAGGAGATAATGACTTTGGTAAAACTCGACTTGAAATGGCAGTTTGGAAGGGGAACACTGCTAACAGCTTGTCACTGCCTTTGTAAGAGGAGCTGAGGGGAAGACAGAAGAGGGAGGAAGCCAGGGTGTTCATTGCCTGGCCAGATTAAAAGCATGGAGCTCTGTTACAAGTGACTCTTCAAGGTTCAGGAAAATTTTCCCAGGATGAGCTATCCTAGTTCTGTGACCTGCAGCACCATTTATAAACACATGACCCTCCAACCTTGAACTCCAGGCTTCTCCCCTTGCTCTAACTCCTCTGAGTGTCTGTTGGTCTTTCCAGTTCACTCTTGTATCACTCAGGGACCTGGCAACAAAGAGTTGGCATATGATGACCAAACAAATTAAAATTCAGGTTACCTAAGCATTCCTTTTTTTTTTTAAATAAAAGGACAAAGGTATAGGCAGGGTTCAGGAAAACCAACAAACGGCTTGGCTCTACTTACATCCTAGTCCTGAAAGGGTAAGAAGAGAACAGAGCGGCTACATGCGATGATGGAGAGAGTAGCTGAGGACAGGACCTCCAGCAGGAGCCATGGCCTTTGGAAGAGGGATGGAGTCTGCCATTGCAGGCCATACATGCAAGGAGCCAGGGCCATGCACAATCTGCTTGCACTCTCCTTCCACTGTCTGCTATTCTGGAGCTTTCTATTGGAGAAAAACAAAACAATTGGAAGAGAGAGGGCAAGAAGGCCCATTGAAACACTGTCAGCTCCCAGGGTGCAGAGCCTGATGGAAATAAGGGAGAGTCATTGGGAAAGTCAAATGGAATACATTCAACACAGCTTGCTAGTAGGTATTTCAAACCTACCAAGCCCCAAACTGAACTCTAGATTTCTTCTTACTCTGCCCCAAACCTTCACCATCCCAGTCTCCCCCATCATAGGAAAGATACCGCCAACTACCTAGTGAGCCCAAACCTCAAACCAAGGAGCTGCTGTTGAGTCTTCCCCTTTACCCAAGCCCCAACCTGCATTCTCTCAGCAAGTCCTATAGATTAAGTTTCCAAATGCATCCTTATAGCTTGTCCCCATCTCTACTGCTTCCATTCTGGACCGAGACACTTTTATCTCTCTAGTGGGTTATTGCAATGGTTTTCTAGTTTGTCTCCTTGCTTCTGCTCCTTCTCCTCTAAAATTCATTACTGACACTTAGAATAAAACCCAAACTCCTTATTCATCATTACAAAGGTCTGTGTTGTGGTTCCTGCCTGTCTTTCCACCATTATTCTTTATCCCTCATTGCCTTAGACACTCTCTTCCACCTTATACTCATCTCGCCCTGTCTCTCAAGTAGGTCAAATATATTCCTGCGTTAGCACCTTTGCACCAACTATTCTTTTCGCTTGCAAAGTCCTTTCTGGAAACTCCAGGCATGTTCCTTTTGATATTTGAAGATCAAATTACATGTCACCTTCTTAGAGATATTTCTAGACCATCTATTCTAAAGTTGCCACTGGATCCATCTCTATTGTGTCACCCTGTTTTAGTTTCTTGTATATTCATTAATTTGTTTGTTTACTTATTTGTTGTTATTGTTGTTTTTGTTTCTCTCTCACTCTAATACAAAGCCTAGGAGGTCAATGGCCTTTTTCTCCTGTTTGTCTAGGAGAATAATAGGGGCTTTGAAAGATATTTCTGATTGAATGCTTGAGAACAGTTAACATCAATATATTTTTTAAATTATCCAGAAGGAGAGACAAAAGGAAGCATTTTGACTTTTGGACAGAGACAACATGAATTTAAATCTGGGTTCTACCACTTACGAGATCTGAGAAACTATGGGGAGATTTCTGTGTTTTTATGCCTCATCCTTTTCGTCTGTTAATTGAGATCACAATATTACTTATTTCACAGGTTTCTGAGAGGAGTAAATTGAAGGATGAATGTAAAATGCCCAGCAAATTGAAGGATGAGGAGGTTATACCCTATCAATACTAGCTGTAATTTTATTTAAAACAAAATTAATAGAGTTATTAGGGTAGGAAACCAAAACAATTTATGAAGAAAAACTAAGAATACTCTATATATTTCAATTTATTTGACAAGTGAACTTCATTCAGGCTATGTCTGTTTTACTCACCACTGTAGAACTGGAGTATCAGATACATTATAGATGCTCACTTGTGAATGAATGAATGAATGAACAAATGGGTAGTGTAACAGAGCAATAAACGGTGCAATAGAATGGAAAGGAGCTTTGTAATACAAACCATATTAGTGTGTTCATTCAAAAAATGCTTATTGAGCACTAGCTGCGTGCTGGTGATTGTTCTAAGTCATGGGGAGACAGCAGGGAAGAAAACAAGCGTGCTTCATGAAGCTTACACTGAAAAAAGTAATTCAGGAAAAAGAGTTACAGTTGTAGTTTTAGAGAAGTGTCACTGGAGGCCTCATTGAGAAGGTCACATTTAAGCAAATACCTGTAGGAAGTGAGGGATCCAGCTGGGCAGGTGTCTGGAGAGCAATCTTCCTGCTAGAGAGGAAGCACATGCAAAGTCCTGAAGTCCAAGTGTGCAAACAGGAGTCTGCTAGTTGGGGTGTTGGAGCAGGTAAGACAGTGTAGGGAATAGGGCAGAGATCAATGTGGGCAGAGAATACAGGAACGCCAGGACCATCATAAGGACTTCGGCTTCTACTGCATGCAGACAAGAAATCCTCGGAGGGTGACTGCTGGAGGCATAGAACCTGACTTCCTTTAGCAGGAGCACTCTGGTTTCTCTGATGAGAACCGACGGAAGGGGTAAAGGGTGGAAGCAGAGACACCAGTTAGAAAGATTTGGACCAGGATGAGAGCAAGGACAGTGGTAAAAAGCGGTCATGTTTAGAATTTTCTGGGAGATGGGATATAATTTTGAGAGAAAGAGATAAGTTCAAGAAAATTCCAGGGTAAAAAGGCACATTAGGAGTGTGTATAAATTAATCCCAAATTCCTAAATAATCTCTCCCTGGCACTCCCACTACCCCCTTTGGTAACTGTAAGTTTGTTTCTATGTCTGTCAGTCTATTTCTGTTTTGTAAATAAGTTCATTTGTATCATTTTTTTTTAGATTCCACATATAAGTGATATCATATGATATTTGTCTTTGTCTGACTTACTTCACTTAATATGATAATCTCTAGGTCGCTACATGAGCTCTCATTTGGTGATGTGTCCATATCTACTTTTCCTTTCAAAGATGTTATCTTTTGATTTTAGTTGCTATAAAATTGTTGAAAAGTTAATTCTGCAAGAGAATCAGAATGAATATAATACGACTCCAAGTGCTCTAGCATGTCTGGACAGGATGGCAGTTATTCCTCAAAGTTTTTTCCCTGTAACATCTTCCCCATGAAATTTTAATGAAGGTTATTTTAAAAAAGTCAAGTAAGTTTACTAAAAGACAAAGATAAATAATATATTTGCTACCAGATTGATCAGAGCCTCTAATATATTACTGTGCACTGTGAGTCTTCAAGGTCACAGTATCACAAGAATGTACCAGGCTGAATAGTGTCCTCTCCCAAATCCATATGTTGAAGTCCTAATCTCCAATTTCTTTGCATGTGACTATATTTGGAGATAGGCTCTTTAAAGAGGAGATTAAGTTAAAACAAAGTCACATGGATGAGTCTTAAGCCCATTTTACTGGTGTCCTTATAAGAAGAGTAGATTAGGACAGAGACACACAGAGAGCAAAAACCATGTGAGGACATGGGGAGAAGACGTCCATTGACAAACCAAAGAGGGCACAGAAGAAAGCAACCTGTCCACACCTTGATGTCAGACTTCTAGCCTCCAGAATTGAGAACATACATTTCTCTTGATGAAGCAGCTTAGTCTGTAGTATTTAGTTATGCAGCCCTAGGAAACTAATACACCATGTATTTGTCCCTTTCGCTGAACTTATCAAAGGCAGTGCAGCACTATGCATCAGCACTAATAGGCTCTCAAAACTGCTCAGGAAGTATCTGAGGTGATAGGTAGGTGACTGAATAGGAGGGAGGTCCCTGAATGATAGCAGAAGTGACTGTATAGTTGCTAACGGTAAAAATCCATCAAGAAGGAGAACATGAAAACATATTAAGGTGGGGGGACATGAAATTTCACATAAAGTACACACAAGAGGCCTTGCTTAATTACTCTGAGGACAAGAAATATGATGAGGGTTTTAAATTACGGCAAGGAGACCACACCCAGCTGAAGATGCACCATGGATCTCGAGATACCCAGAGATGATGCTACACCATGATCCAGTAAGTGGAGTTCTCTATTTAGCTCTTGGGATTAGGATGAAGGACTGATTGAAATTTGGAAAGAATGGGAAATTACAGAATCCATTTTTATTTGGTAACCTAGCACTTAACATGCTTATGATATGCTCTGCCCTGTTAATTGCATTTTATTTTGAAAATCTCTTGAGATCGAACTGCTAGCAAAATTCTGAGAAGGTGTGCATGCATTTATATGCACTGGGGGGTGATGAGTAATACACCATCATGGGCTACATTCCATGAAAATAATTCCCTGGAGAATTTGCAGAAGGGAGCACTAATACAGGTGTTACTTGAAAAAAAAATTTGTACAAAGAAGTTTTCTGTCATTTCTGCCATCCAACTCAGTTAATTCACTACTCTTGAAGGGTTTCCTATAATTTACCAAGAGAAGAAATTAAATACTCTTACCGAAATGTTTTTTTAAAAAAGTGGCATGGGCTGCAGAAATAATTAATTCCTTCCCTGTAGACTTGTCGTCAACACCTGATGAGGTGCTACAAAAAGAAATTTCATGTCTCATACCAGCACTTTCACATGGTATCATTGACTACCAGACTAATCACAAAATGGACCACAAGATAGAAACGAAAACAGAACCAGTAGAGCGTTTCTAGGAAGAAATGAGCATTAAAAATTGCATGTACTGAATTCCTTTAAAGCAAACCTGAACATGGAGAGATAGTAGATGGAAAAACACAGGTCAGTGGTGAGCTAATTTTAAAATGATGTTAATTTTGAGGACCCTTTCCCCTGAGCATACATTAATTAGCCATATGTAGATATTATGTTAAGAAGTCTTGTCTTTATGCCTCATACAATACGTTCTTGTGTATGCAAGTCTCACAGCTCTTTCCCATTCCTAATCTGTTGTCCTTACTGAATCCTTCACAACCAGCGTTAATCTCTGCCCTTCTTAGCCATCTGTAGGACTTACATTTGATATGCTCTGTAGTGGTTTGTGTATCCTGTAGTGTTCTAAGTAGTATTCATATTCGTACTTCTTGTAATAAATTAGGTACCTTTGGAACTCCAGGGGAGCTCAGAAATAAAGTCTGTTATCTCTTCTGTAAAAGAGGAATAATAGTACCTTCCATGAAGTGTTCTTATGAACGTTAGAGGGAATGTTAAAGAAAAAAACAAAACACATGATAGTATCAATAAATGCTATCTATTTTTGTTTCTGATTAAATTAACATCCAGACTTATTTTAATCTAGTTCTAACCTATCCTTCTCATTTTATAGATGTGTGAACAGAGGCTTAAAAAATATCTAATTTTAGTACTCCAAAAATTTAAAGGGGAAGTGGTAGCAGATAGACCAAGGTTTGAGAACACTAGCCCCCTGGATGCTGTGAGAGGTATTTCACCCTTCTGACTTGCCTCAAGGAAAACCTCAGGTTTTTCTTTTTCTTTTCTTTTTTTTTTTTTTTTGACTTCTATTTTGTAGGATAGTTTTGAATATAAAAATGATGGTGGAACAAACATATTTGGTTATGTGGTACTGGGCATATTTTAGACCCCTAATAGTTTTAGAAAAGAAAAAATAAAAATCTATAGATAAAATATTAGGAATATGAAAAATATCTCTTCTAGAACTTTGTGTGTTGTAAGAAGAGGAAGAGAAGAGTGTGAGAGAATTTATTCTAATGATCTGAGCCAGTCAGTCAGAAGCACAGGTGACAACCTGGACTTGGAAGTGGTGTCTGAAGTTGGGGAGAGGGCAGTCTTGCCAGATTGAGCCCTTAACTCGTGTCATCTGATGACCTGATGCTAATTACAGGTAGATAGCCTCAGAAGTGAGTTAAATTGTAGGACTTCCAGATGGCATCTGGAGAGTTGGAGAATTCCTTGGTGTTGTGTTAGAAGCAAAGTGCTGTAAGTAGTGGAATTGCAGCAGAATAGAAACACAGAGTGTTTTTCTTTTTCACGTAGTGTTTGGTGTTTAATTCATAGTTCAGATTAAAACAAAAATAACAACAAGAAAGCAAATGAAGAAACAAAGCAGTTTTTAAGCCCTGAAAATGTAAGCCGTATATGAGAGGAAATATAGCCAAAGCACTGCATAGAACAATCAGAGATAGAATGTCCATAGGTAAAATATTATAAATTCTGGATACTGGATTATCCAAAACAGCGGTTAAAACTTTATTGGGTGGATGAAGGAGATGGAGACAATGAAAGTTTATGTTTGGAGGTGGGATTAGCCACAGCATTTTCTCTCTCATGGTAGAACATCAATAGATAATATCGAAGGCCAAGAATCAAATTATGGATAGTCTGTTTGTCTACAACATGTGTGTCTTGTGGGAATTGGCTTACACATGTTTGCTGTGCATATATGTGGAGATTCTGTTGGTTTATGGGTGATTTCTCTCAGTAGTTATTTTGAAGCTATCAAAGGCAAGCTTTCTCAAAATTTAAGAGGAGAGCATTAGCATCATATGAAAACTTAAAAAAATAGGAAATCCTACAGAAATGCCTTTCTTTGGATCAAATTGTGGCATTTTAGTGCTCTAAGAATCATTGCAATTTCCGTTAACTTAAGGTATATGGGAACACTAAGGAGGTATTGATGAAGACACTACAAAGATATCTCTCTTTGTTAAGAAAGGAAAAGATTGATGATGAAGTCTACACCATGGGAAAGATTTTTAATCTTGATGAAGGTGGTATTTTAGAAGCAGATACCCTTGAGCATCGACATTTTGGAGGAGAGAGTATGAACCTCAGGGTATAAAACTTTGAGAATCCAGGGATGTCACCCTGGGTGCAAATGCCACTAGAGATTTAACTGGGTGACTCTTCTTAGTAGGGTTGCTATTGTTTTAGTTGATGCTCTACATTTTGACATCCTTAGATTTTGAGTGGTCTGCCCTTAATCCTAATTTTCTCATGAATCTGTTAGGCTTTTCTGGTAATACATTTAACATTATAGCAGAAATGTCTATGCTTAGAAATATGGAGATAAATGCCAGAAGAAAGAGTTAAAATAAATGAATTTATTGCCTTCGAGGGCAGCAATTGAGGGAAGTATGAGAACATGGGCATTGTCTTTATAAGACTATTATGTATAACATTGATAAAAATAAACTTTAAGCACATTAATAATTTTCAATGAAAAGATTTAAACAAATGCATATGTCTAGCAATATAACGGATTAGATAAACTTACATCCTCTTATTACAAACCACTCAAAAATACTGGGTACATCATAACAAGCAGGCTTTGAACACATAGTTGAGTGCTTAAGAAAGTAAATCAGGCACTAAAAATAGATAAGTAATTAAAAATCAAGGTGACAGATGTGAGCTCCTGAGGGAGGTGAAGAGTTGATTAGGGGTCTCAGTAAGTAGAGATGTTGAGACTGAGATCCACACATAAAACTGAAAAGCTCAACTGGCTCTATCCACAATTTTATATATATTCTCCTCTCAACACAGGAGAATTATTACAAAGCTTGCCTGTCCTTGCCTGGATGCTACATGAGAAAAAAATCTCCCGAAATTTTATCACAGCGCTCATGAGAGTTTGAGGGTTACATTCAGACTCATAAGCTGGTTAATTAAACTAAAATGTGGTCCTGAGCTGGGGACATCCTGGGGTGCTTGGATAAAGCAAACACAAAGCACATCTTTAACTGGGCCACTCAAGAGATCCACATATAAAACTTAGATGAACATGAGCTCGCAGACCAAATTACAAAGCTCACAAAGAAAAAATCCACTATTTAGCGGTTCATCATATATGTATCAAGACCAGTTGTATGCCTGGCATTGATCCAGGCACTGGGAATACAGCAAGGAAAAAAATGTTCCCAAAGGAACTTTCATTCAAATGAAGGAGACAAAGTGCAAACCCACCAAAATTCCCAGCAGAATTCAATTTCCCAAAATTCAAACAGAACAATTGAGTAGCCTTTAGTGTGCAAACATTGCTAAGATGGCTAAAATTAAGAGAACACCAGGGTCATATGATAAAATTACTAAATAGAAACCAAAATGAAAAATACAGTCACTGGAAAAAAAAAAAACCTCAACCCATGGCTTGAACAGCTGATTCCACAGGGCTGAAGATTAATGAATTAACAGATAAATATGAAAAAAATTACTCAGCATGCAATAAAGATAAAAAAGTGAGAAAAATACGAGAGTTTGAAATTTGGAAAAGGTAATAAAAAGGTCCAATTACTGTAGAAAGAATGAGAAGGAGGCAATGTTCAAGAAATAATAGGGTGTTGATAATTTTTCAGAATTTATGAAGTTTCACGTTAGGAATAAACTCTGACATTTCCTCTCTGAGTCGATAAATCTATAGCATTTTGTGCATTATCATACCAATGCAATTTTTATATTCTATTATAACTTTTTGTTTGCTATCACTTTTCTCCCTCCCTCCTTTCCTCCTTTCCTTCCTTCCTTCCTTCCTTCCTTCCTTCCTTCCTTCCTTCCTTCCTTCCTTCCTTCCTCCCTCCCTCCCTCTCTTCCTCCTTCCTTCCAACTTTTCCTGAGTACCTGCCACTCCTGGTCACTATGGAGAATGCAGTACTGAGCTCTGAAGGATTGTCTCTTCCAGTGGAGAAGAGCTGCCATGTACGTTAGTAAGTTCTGGAGAGGGAAGCTGATGAAAGGATTGGTTCCTGGAGTCACGCAGACCTAAGTTCAAATCCTGATGCTTGTTAGGACTCTGTGATATTGGGCCAGTGAACTTTCATTTCCTCATCATAAAGCTAGGATAATAAAGTCTTATCAGTGTCAGTGAGGGTTCAGGCAGGAGACAGAAACCACACTAGTGAACTTAACAGAGAAAAATTAATATAAAGAATCATTAACTAGGTATTAAGCAAGTGAAATGCAAAAAGGAAAACAATGAGTTATGGAGGTTGAGAAAAAAAGAGAAGAGGTTGGAGTTATGTAATGCAGAAGCTTGCAGTAGGGCTCTTGCAGAATGGAGGTTCCTTGGTCCCTCAGGAAGGGACACTGTCTGGTTCTGGCATCTTTGAAGTTCAGGGAGGGTCTGCGAATCTAACATTCAGCCTTGTTTCTTTGTGTGTGTATGTGTAGACAGAGGAGGGTAGGGAGGAAGCAAAGAAGGGGATTTTACTACTGTTTGGAAAACTACAAACTAGAAAACCAGAACCAACTGCTGCTGTGAGAACAAACTACTGCTGTCAAAGTGAAGAAATTGTGTTAGGGTGACGCTGACCGGAACAGGAAACCCCATGAAGGAGCAAATCTCTCCTTCTTTCATCTTCCCATCTGCCTTAGCACCTTCCATTACCAAAATGGGGATGTGGCTTGCAGAGTTCCCGCCCCACTGTCCAGACCATGAAGTCACAGACCAGAAGGATCGGCTTGACGTTGAAAGGCAGTAGCTTAATCATTGGTCCAGTGTAGCCCTTTGGCTAATCCAGCAACCATCCATACATATATACTCATATTTATAATGCATATGATGACAAAAACAAAGTTATGGTTCTCCTAACAAGACGCTATTGTTTTATGTACAAATAAACACATTTCCACCTTCTCCTCTAAATGAGGAAATAGAAAATTCTATCAGTCATTGTATCCATTTCTGGGGATCAGTCACAGCTATCCCTCTCTGGACTATGTTAATTATGGCCCAAATTCAGTCGTAGTCTCACCTGAATATTTGGTTACCTGAAGAGTCAATTGTGTTAGCCTCTAATAAGGTTATTTAACAAATAAAATAATAAAGTTAAGCTCCAATAAAATGTGTATAAAGTAATAACGTAAAAGAGGAGAGAGAAGAAAAAAATTAGGTTAATATATATATGTATACGTGTGTATGTGTATACACTTAAATTTGTACACACACTCTCATGTACACACACACTTAGCTTCTAAAACCCTTGCTTTCATAACTGGTCACAAAGTCATAGTTAATATTTATAATTTTTTTTTATTCCATTACCCATTCTGAGTTTCCCTGACCTCAGTCAGCACCTTAGCTGGTCAGCATTTTTTACCTTGTAGAGTGATCCAAACTTTCATTACTGAAGGGTCTGAATCCTTAGTGCTCCTGACTTTTTTTTTTCTTTTTTTGATTGCAGTAGTTTTCCACTAACTTTTACTACTGGACATGGAAGTATGAAGGGGAGCCCCCAAGAATTCCCCATGGTTCTAAACATAGCCTCTTTACCCCCACTTCTCCTTGCTAATTGGGATCAGTTATTCCAGCCAGTAGGTTAATCCCTGGCTTTTCCTAACCTACCTCATTAGAACACAATAAGGACCAGTGTAGATGACCTCTGTACACCAAGTGTCAGATAGGCAGCAAGGTCTCTGCACATGTAAGTTCTGCCCTTTGAGTCTTCCTTCAGAAGACATTCATTTTTACTGAAGTTATTGTTGGGGGCCTTTTGGAAGGGATCTCCAATAATATCCCTCTTTCTTGATTGAGTTCTGAACAGTTTGAGAAATAATAATATTTTTTTCAAAATGGAGACGAAATGATCACCTCTATTAACTATTGAAGCCAAACTAAAGGATGTAACTCAATCTACCTTCTGAGCTCCAGGAAGTGGTGGCTGATTTACCCATCAGCCTCTGAAGCAGAGGGGAGCACCTGGGTCAGGTAAGACATGTAGCATAAGGAGCAGAAAGGATGGCATGCTCCTGTGGGCAGCTGGCCCCCAAAAGAAAAGCAGAGGTCAGAGCCGGGCATGGCCGCCAATTCTTCCCAAATTCACCAAGTAGGCAATTTAGTTCACTACCCTCTTCCCCCTCCCACAGGAGAACTGGGAGAGGAAAGGCTGGAGGCAGCAGTGATATATACTTAGGGGAAAAACACGCTCTACAGGGACACTGGAGAGGGACAGATTTACGCACTCTAACAATCATCATAAATATATTAGGATGGGCCAGACCTGTTCACCCCTCCTGAGTTTGCAGGAGTGAATGCAATACATCCAACCTGTCAGTAAGACACAGCCAGTCTGCCTTCCTGAGAGGAGGGGCATGAGGAACCCCAAAGAAGGGTGAAGATGCCAAGTCTGGGGTACTCCAGAGTCTGGAATCCTACTGAATGGGAATTTTAGTGCCTTTCAACACTGTTTAACCCAAGATCAGATGAATTGTCTGGTAAATACTGTTTTCTGAAAACTTCATACATGATGCACACAGCATTCTGTTGGGATAGAGTTCAACTCTGGAGAGAATTAAGATAAAACATAGATTAAATTATATTTTTAGTCATTTGATAGGAAAAATATACATGTACTATTTTATGTGTCAATACCCAGAAAGAGTTTGGATACTTCGAATGTTAGGAAAAAAAAACAAACAAATTATTCTGAAGTTCTTTCTTTAAATCCTGAAATCCCTGTATTTCTGCCAGGTGTAACAGTGCTTTTTATTTCAGCAATGAATACACAATGGCACCACTGCTGAGAAATCTTAGACCAAAGACAGAGTTATCTCCGCAGCTATCCATTTCTGCAAACTGTCTCTCATTCTCAAATTTCCCCTCCCTTCCACTCATCTCAAATGTGACCCATCCTGTTTTCCCAGGGCACCACGGTTGGAGAACTACCTCCTTTTCACACAGTCTGAAGGCCTATTTTCAGTGACAATTGTGCTGTGTCCCCTGAAGGAGGCCATCTGTTCACCCTGGCGATGTGAGTGTTTCATTACCTGTCAAGATTTTTAACCTGGATCCCGTTATTGGATTAGATTCCACACCTTTTGATTTTTCAGCTCAGGTCCTGTTGGTGCCAGAATCTCCCTCTGGGGCTGGGGAGATGGTTTCACAGGCTCTCTGGACCCCTCAGGAGATGTTTGTTCAGGGTCCTAATTGCTTGGACATTGTTCTTCTTCTGAATCATCAGCAGTCAACTCACTCCTCATCAGCCCCACATGGTGGATAAGGTGTAAATCACGGAATGTCAATGCCATTTCCCAATCATTCACTGTTTTCCAAATAATGCAGAGGGCAAAATAATGAAAGGAACAGGGTGAGCTCAAGTTACCAAAAACTCTGCTAAATAAGCTCATCATCTGCAACCCAAATTAACTTTACCATAGACCATATGTTGCCAGGTTAGTTAACAACATAAACAGATTCACCTGACTGGCCTGGACTCAGTACCCTGATTGAAATAAGAAATAGAAGATAATTGTAAACCATCCAACGCCCTTATTTATCCTCACAAATCCAACGATCGCCCTTTCTTCCCCAAACTGAGAAAACATGTTATGAAGTAACTAAATCACTTTTCATATCTCCAGAACAAACCAACCTAAGGCCAGTTTGCCAGGGAATAACATTAACTGGGGAAAGATCAATGGGAGAAAAATAGGAGAGGGGCAATATATGGGTGGGGGATTAAGAAGTACAAACTATTAGGTATAAAATAAGCTACAAGGATATACTGTATAACATGTGGAATATAGCCAATATTTTATAACTATAAATGGTGTATAACCTTTAAACATTGTGAATCACTATATTGTACACCTGTAACTTACATAATATTGTACAGCAGCTACACTTCAATTAAAGAAAAAGGTGACAGAATTAGCATTTATTAGAAAGCTATTATAAGTCAGTCATTTTAGGTTCCTTCTTTGTTTCTCTTTTAATCTCCACAGCCACCTAGAGAGGCAAAGTTTAAAAATTGTAATTATAGATGAGGAGAGGGGAGCTTGGAGAAGTTAACTAACAAGCCCAAAGTTACCCAGCCCCAAAATTTGCAGAGAGTAGGTTTCAGGTGCTTTCACCACACACACACACACACACACACACACACACACACAAGCATAGTAGTCTTTTAAGAGTAAGAATTCACGAATTTGTTTTTTTTTAATTTAATTTTTTATTTTGTATTGGAATATAGTTGATTTACAATGGTGTGTTAGTTTCAGTTGTACACCAAAGTGAGTCAGTTATACATATATTTAACACATGTTAAGCTCCTATGATGTGCCATGTACTCTACAAACCTTGGGAATATAGCTCTAACAAAATCCTTGCTTTCCAGCAGGGAAGGCCAACATAGAAACAATAAGCAGGGGAATATAGTTAAAGGCTTCTAGTTTTTGGTCTGACATGACTTGGAAGTCTTAACTCCTGTCCTTATAACAACAACAATAAAAGGCTAAACCAGGTAAAAATTTACAACTCTTCTTAGATCCATCAGATAATCAAGCAGGAAGGGAAAACCATCCCACCAGAAACTGGAGAGACAGGCACATACAGACTCCCAGCTTACCAGGAGCAGAAGCTGCTGCTATATAGCCTGGTAGGAACAGTGTAAACCTTAATTGAGGAATTGCTGGACATCAAGGATGCACCAACTCAAGACACAACATTCTTAGAGGTCTCCATACTTCTGTGAGTTTTATCTCCAGGAGAAGGGACCTACCCTGCTCCAGCTCCCTCTAGCTTTCATGTCTCACCTATGGGGAGAAAAGAACTGAGAAGTACTTTTGAAGATCACAGCCCAGAGACATAGGCTCTTGGAAGGACTGAGACCTAATTGTAGGACCACAGATCTTCCTTGACTTACAATGGGGTTACCTCTCAATAAGCCCATCAGAAGTTGAAATGATCATAAGTTGAAAATGCTTTTAATACACTTAACCTATCAATTATCATAGCTTAGCCTAGCCTGGCTGAAACGTGCTCAGAACACTTACCTTAGCCTACAATTGGGAAAATCATCTAACACAAAGCCTATTTCATAATATAGTGTTGAATATCTCATGTAATCTATTGACTACTCTACTGAAAGTGAAAAGCAGAATGGTTATAGCTTATTGGTTGTTTACTTTCATGATCGCACGGCCGACTGGGAGCTGCAACATCCTGCCTCACTGCTCAGCATCACAAGAGAAAGACTGACATTCAAAATCTGAAGTTTGGATTTATACCGAATGTGTACAACTTTTGCACCATCGTAAAGGTGAAAAAAAATTGTTATTCAGGGACCATCTATATAGAAAGTTTCCCCATCATTCACACTTTACTACCCCATCAATAAGGTTCTTTTATAAATTACAGGGGATTGTAGCTGACATGTAATTAAAATCACATAGCTCCAACTATCACTGAAATACATTCCAAATCTATCCATCTCCTCCTTTCCTTTCCCGCTACTATGACTTCTTATCACTTAAACTTCCACGAGCCTTGCTTTTTCAAGTCTAAAATGCAGATCATAATGGTATTAACCACATATGATTCTTGTGAGAATTAAAAGAGGTGTTGGATATAAAGTGCTCAGCAAAGTTCCCAGTGTGTGTTGAAAGCTCAGTAAATCCATCATTATTATCAGAGCTCAGAGTCAGGACAAAACATTGGCTGGGATGGTCAGGGGAGACCTGGTGAAGCCCCATCTGCATGAGCATTTAAAAGGATTAGTGCCCTTTTAAAAGAGACCCCAGAGAGCTCCCTCGGCCCTTCTGCCATATGAGGACACAGTGACAAGATGGGGGTGTCTACAAACCAGGAAGTAGGCTCTCACCAGATCCTGAATCAACCCTTGGCTTGATCTTGGGCTTCCAAGCCTCAAGAACTATAAAAAATAAATTTGTGTTGGTTCAGACACCCAATCTATGGTATTTATTTTCATTATAACAACCCAAACAAATTAGGACATCTCCCTATATTTGTCTACTCTGGCATCCTGAGCAGATTGCCAGGTCTTGTTCCCCTTTAACTTAGAAAAGGATGTGAAGCAAGACATAGGCATAAGCTGACTCAAACAACCCCACATCTTGATGTTTATTTTCCAAAAGGCTGGTTAAATTCCTGAAGGAAAAGACAGAAGAAGAGAGGGAAAAAAGTTGGCTGAGATTTCCTTTAAGGCTGGGAAGGTAGTAGTTATAGACAGACATAGATATGTCAGACCTATGAAGTTAGAGTCTCAGGAAATGGCAAGACCTTGAACAGAAAATGGCTGTGAGATGCATTAAGGGAATCTGGACCAGCAAGACTTTATGTGTCCCACTGGACTACACACTCCTTGCTTTAAGGATTTTGTAGCTGGGACTCCGAGGATATCAGTAGCAATCAAAATTAGAACATTTTCTGGGCACCAAGTAAGCCTCCAGAATTCCTTTAAAACTTAAAAAAAAAAAAAAGAATAGGTACTAGTAATAAAGAAAACAATTTTCCACCAGTATAGTGAATGAATAGAGACTAGAATAAAGATTTAATATAAGATAAAGGAAAAATAAATGTGATATTATTGTAGTCTTGAAACTGTGTAATAAGATACACATCAGCCACATGTACAAATGCTGTTCGAGTCAGAACAATGTGTAGATTCTTTCGGCTGAAGCAGAGGATGCAAAGAGGGTTGGGGAAAAGAGGGAGGGGCTCTGTTTCAACAGACTGATTGGAACTCTGTTGTGCCAAAGTCCATTCTTAGCATTCAACCAGCCCTGGGGAGAAGTTCTCTAATCAGCCCCACTTTATAACTTTGCTCTTGGCTCTATCCCCAGATCTGTTGTGCACAATCTGGACTTGACATTTAATGGTTGGTCCAGCCTGGATGGGATATGGATGAAGCCATTCTACAGATAGGATGGGATTCCTGGATCATATCCAATTTCTGCTGATAGGCATAGCTCTCCTTCTGAAGACTTGTGCAGACAATGTGTCAACTGTAAATGGTAGATATCAGATGATGTTATATCTTCTATAAATGGCATCGATGATTATCATTAAACCTGTTTAAACAGTGTAAATAAAATACCAACAATAGTCACAAAGTGTTTACTAATGTCCAAAATATATTATGTTCTAAAAGTTTTACACATTTTAACTCATGTCATCCCCACATGAACCCTATATGGAAGGTGTTCTTATTATCCCCATTTTACAGAAGAGGAAACTGAGGTACAGGGAAATTAGGTGGTTCATGCTAGGTCACACAGCTTATAATTGGTAGAACTATAATTTAAATTGGTTTGTCTGGTCTTAGAGTTCTTAGTTTTACCACTGGCTGGGCTATGCTTCTTGTCTGAATTCTTGTCTCTAAGTGTTCTCCCAACTTTCTGTGCTTTTCACTTCATTTTGATGTATGTATACACATCTTCCCAAACACAATTTATTGCATGTCTTTTGGGTGCATGGCACAGGTCAAAGCTCTGTGCGCTCAGTGTGGTAGTAATGATGAGACATGCATGTTTTCTCAAATGTTCCAAATTCTTTAGAGGCGTGAAAGGATTCAATAGAAGTGGACACAACTTTACATATACGTGATGGTTAATTTTATGTGTCAACTTACCTGCACCTTGGTGCCCAGATGTCTGTCTGTCAAAAATTATTCTAGATATGTCTGTGAAGGCATTTTTAGATGACATTAATATTTAAGAAAAGGGAACAATCAAGATGAACGAGTAGGAAGATCCTGAACTCATCTCTTCCCACGGACACACTGATATTTCAACTACATATAGAACAACTTTCTCTGAGAACTATCTGAAGACTAATTAAACAGCTCTCCTACAATTAAGCATATAAAGAAAAAACACATTGAGATGGATAGGAGGGGATAAGGTGTAATTTATTCAGGACACAAGACAGAGAGAATGTCACAAACTCAGAGGTGCTCCCTAAGGAGTTTAAGCTTTGCACTGGGCCTGTGGATAGGTACTGGAAATATGAGCCCCCATAGCTGGTTTTGAAAACCAGTAGGGTTTATGTCCAGGAGAGCTGGAGGACTATAGGAATTCAACAGTCCACTTTAAAGGATTCATACAATAACATACTCATTCCAAGTGACAGTGAAGGGGCAACAGTTTGAAAAGCACTTAACACTCCAACTGACCTGCCAAAACCACTCCAGTACACCAACTGGTCCATACCCTCTCTAGCTCTAGGCAACCTGCCAAGGTGGTGACCCCCAGCTCACACCCAGGAAAAGCTACAGCAGTGCCAACTCCAGATCGAGCTGTCCTGCCAAAAATGTGTGGCACACAGTCTACACAGGAGATGTAGAATCCTATACAAGGTCATGACTTCAAGACTTGGACAGGTAACTGTTTCACCTAATTCACAGGAAAAAACACAGAAAGCCAAACAAATGAGAGGATAGAGAAATTTGTTCCAAAAGAAAAAACAAGATAAAATCAATAGGGAAAATACCCTAATGAAATGGAGATAAGTAATTTAGCTGGTATAAAGAGTTCAAAACAATGGTCATAAATAAGCTCACTGAATTTGGAAGAAGAATAAAGAAACACAGTGAGAACTTTATCAAAGAGTTAGAAAATAGAAAAAAAGAACCAATCATAGCTGAAGAATACAATAACTAAAATGAAAAATAAAATACACTAGAGGAAATCAACAGCAGATTAAATAATATAGAAGAATGAGTAAGCAACCTGGAAGACAGCATAATGGAATTACTTAATAAGAACAGCAAAAAGGAAAAAAAGACTTTTAAAAAATGAGGATAGTTTAAGGGAGATCTAGGACAAGCAAGCTAGCATTTTTATTATAAGAGTCACGGAAGGAGAAGAGAGAGACAAAGGAGCAGAAAGTGTATTTGATGAAATTATGGCTGAAAACTTTCTTAACCTGGGGAAAGAAACAGATATCCAGGTCCAGAAATCCCAGAGAGTCCCAAACAAGATGAACCCAAAGGGATCCACACCAGTATGTATCATAATTAAAATGGAAAAATTTTTAAATAAAAAGGGAATTTTAAAAACAGCAAGAGAAAAAGAGTCACACACAATGGAACTCCCATAAGGCTATTGGCTGATTTTTCAGCAGAAATTCTGCAGACTAGAAGGGAGTGGCAAGGTATATTTAAAGTACTAAAAGAAAAACCTTACAATCAAGAATACTTTACCTGGCAAAGTTATCATTTAGAATTGAAGGAGAGGTAAATATTTTCACAGACAAGCAAAAACTAAAAGAGCTCATCACCACTAGCCCATCCTTACAAGAAATGTTAAAGTGTCTTCTTTAAGCAAAAAAGAAAAGGCCATAACTAGAAATAAGAAAATATATGAAAGAAAAAAATCTAACTGGTAAAGGCAAATATATAGTTAAGGCAGTGGATCAATCACATGAAAAACTAGTATGACGGCTAAAAGACAAAAGATGTAAAATCAACTATAACTACAGTAAGTAGTTAAGGAATACATAAAATAAAAAGATGTAAAATATGATGTCAAAAATATAAAATGTGGGGACTTCCCTGGTGGTGCAGTGGTTAAGAATCCGCCTGCCAATGCAGGGGACACCGGTCAAGCCCTGGTCTGGGAAGATCCCACATGCCGCGGAGCAACTAAGCCTGTGTGTCACAACTACTCAGCCTGTGCTCTAGAGCCTGTGAGCCACAACTGCTGAGCCCATGTGCCACAACTACTGAAGCCCACATGCCAAGAGCCCGTGCTCCACAACAATAGAAGCCACCACAATGAGAAGCCCGCACACCGCAACGAAGAGCAGCCCTGGCTTGCCGCAACTAGAGAAAGCCCGCACTCAGCAACAAAGACCCAATGCAGCCAAATAAATAAATAAATAAATAAATAAATTTATTTAAAAAAATATAAAATGTGGGAAGAGGAGTAAAAATGTTGGGTTTTAGAATATGTTCAAACTTAAGTGACTATTAGCTCAAAACAAGTATATATATACATATATATATGTATGTATATATACATTTCAAGGTAACCACAAACATGAAAACTACAATAGATACACAAAAAAATAAAGAGAAAGGAACCCAAATATAACACTAAAGAAAACCATTAAGCCACAAAGGAGGGAACAGACTAAACAAAGAAGGGAACTGAGAAGAGCCATGAAAACAACCAGAAACCAATTAAGAAATTAGCAATAAGTACATGCCTAACAATAATCACTTTAAATTTCAATGGACTAAATATTCCAATCAAAAGACATAGGATGGCCAGATGAAAAAAACACCAAACAACAACAACAACAACAAAACAAGACCCATATATATGGTGCCCACAAGAGACTCACTTCAGAACTAAATACACACAGAGACTGAAAGTGATGGAAAAAAAATATTCTATGCAAATGGAAACAAAAAGCAGGGGCAGAGATACTCATATCAGACAAAATAGACTGTAAAATAAAGACTTTAACAAAAGACAAAGAAAGGCATTACATAATTATGAAGAGGTCAATCAAGAAGAAGATACAACATTTGTAAATATTTATGCAACCAACATAGGAGCAACTAAATATATAAAGCAATTATGAACAGACATTAAATGAGAAATTGACAGTTATACAATATTAGTAGGGGCCTTTAATATCCCACTTACGTCAATGAATAAATCATTCAAACAGAAAATCAATAACAAAACATTAGCCTTTATACAAAACATTGAACCAGATAGACTTAATAGATATATACAAAGCATTCCATCTAAGCACTGCAAAATAAACATTCTTTTCAAGTTCACATGGAACATTATCCAAGGTAAATCACATGTTAGGCCACAAAACAAGTCTCAATAAATTTATGAAAATTGAAATAATATAAAGCATCTTTTTGGACCACAATGGTATGAAACTAGAAATCAATTATAGAAAGAAAACTGGGAAAAAAACACAAACATGTTATGACTAAATATCATCCTACTAAAAACCCAATGGGTCAATGAAGAAATCAAAGGGGAGATCAAAAAAATATCTTGAGACAAATGAAAATGGAAACACAACTTTCCAAAAGCTATGGGAGTTAGTAAAATCTTTCTAAGAGGGATGTTCACAGAGATACAGACCTACCTCAAGACACAAGAAACATCTCAAATAAAAACCAAGTTTACACATAAAAGTGAGAAAAGAAGAAAACACAAAGCCCAAAATTAGCAGAAGGAAGGAAATAATAAAGATCAGAGAAGAAATAAATGAAATAAAGCCTAAAAATATATGTATAAAAAAAATCAATGAAACTAAGTTGGTTCTTTGAAAAGATAAACAAAATTTACAAACATTTAGCCAGACTCATCAAAAAAGAAAGTGAACCCAAATAAATAAAATTAGAAAGGAGAAAGGAGAAGTTACAACCAATATCACAGAAATACAAGCAATCATACGCGACTACCATGAACAATTATATGCCAACAAATAGGACAACCTAGAAGAAATGCATAAATTCCTAGAAACATACAACCTTCCACTGCTGAATCAGGAAGAAATAGAAAATCTGAACAGACTGATTACTAGTATGAAGTAGAGTCAGTGATCAAAAAACTACCAACAAACAAAAAGTCCAGGACCAGGTGGCTTCATAGGGGAATTCTACTAACACTTAAAAGACAGTTAACACCTATCATTCTAAAACTATTTCAAAAAAATAAAGAGGAAGGAACATTTCAAACTCATTCTATGAGACTAACATTACCCTGATACAAAAAAAAAAAAAAAAAAACAAAGACACTACAAAAAAAAAAAATCACAGGACCATATCACAGATAAATATAGATGCAAAATATCTCAGCAAAATACTATCAAACCAAACTCAACAATATATTTAAAGGATCATACATCATGATCAAGTGGGATTTATTCCAGGGATGCAAGGATGGTGCAATAACCACAAATAGATCAATGTGATATACCACATGAACAAAACAAAGGATAACAATCACATATATAAGTTAGTCTAAAGCATTCATTTGTTTTTCTTTTGCACTGTTAAGAAAAAAAAGTCTGTTTCAAATCCTATTTGTCCCTTATCTCTGTTTGTTCAGTTGTTTTTAATATCACATACTGAAAGAATTTCAGTAGCAGTTTCACCATGAAGTTATTTGTTATCCTTCAGCAGGCTTTTGCCTACTGAATTGTAAAGCAGTTCTATTTGCATCCTCCAGATGGAGTGGCATATAAATACTCCCAGATATATCTGGTAAGTATGAAAAAATATCTTATTTGTCCTTTCTGTGAATAAATAAGAGAATGTCAAATTTTATAGACTAATAAATTTGTATGCCGGCAGTGACATTGAATCACTCTCATGGCCTACAATGTCACAGACCCTGAGAAACACCATTCTTTTTTTGTTTGTTTGCTTCACATGAATACTAAGTCAAATAGAAGCTCAATAAAAAGCCAGAATTTGACAAAAAAAGAAGAAAAAGAATTTGACAAAAATGTATCATCCATTAATGACAAAAACTCTCAATAAAGTGGACATAGAGGGAACATACTTAAACATAATAAAGACCATATACAACAATCCCACAGATAATATCACACTCAATGGTAAAGAGCTGAAAGCTTTTCCTCTAAGATCCTCTAAGACAAGGATGCCCACTCTTGCCAATTTTATCCAACACAGTATTGAAAGTCCTAGCCACATCGATCAGACAAAAAAGAGATAAAAGACATCCAAATTGGAAGGGAAGAGTAAAGCTGCCACTATTTGCATATGATATGATACTCTATATAGAAAACCCTAAAGACTCCACTAAAAACTATTAGAAGTAACAAATTCAGTAAAGTTAGAGGATACAAAATTAACATACAGAAATCCATTGTATTTTTATACCCTAATAACAAACTGTCAGAAAGAGAAATTAAAGAAAAATATTCTCCTTTACAACTCCCTCAAAAAGAATAAAATACCTAGGAATACATTTAACTAAAGAAGTGAACAACTTGTACTCTCAAAGCTATAAGATATTAATGAGAGAAATTGAAGACAACACAAACAAAAGGAGAGCTATACCATGCTCGTGGGTTGAAAGAATTTTCATCCAATTAGTTGAAAACTTAACAGACCCAAAGACTGAAACTCTCTGAGTGTGAAGGAATTCTGTAATTAGATGATCTCTGGGCTCAAACCACAATTCTTCCCTGTGTCTCCATCTTCCTAGTCTGCTCTGCAGATTTTGGGTTACCAAACTCTGCAAGCATATGAGCCAATTCTTTAAAATTTCTCTTGATAGAGAGATGGATGGATGGGTGGATGAATGGATCGAGAGTTTCTGTCTGTATCCTGTTGGTTCTGTTTCTTTGGAAAACCCTGATTAAGACAATATGGCATTTGTGTAACGGAAGACCTACACAGAATTTCCTTTGATTCTGGTACAGTAAACAAAATGGGCAGAGACTTGACATTTGCAGATTTTTGCTTCCGCTCAGAAGAAGCATTCATCCAATGATTCCTCATCCCAGGCACAGCTATAAAATGTGGATGTTTATTAACTGGACTCCTTTCTTGCTGGTGCAGAGCAGAGAATGACAAACAAACAAACAAACAAAACAAGAAAAACAATGAGGCTTGTGAGGTTGGGATGACTTGATTTGGAGATGTCAGATCTTTAACGCCTAGGGTGTCAGTGGTAGTAAAGGCAGTTGGCCCTTCCTCCTGCCAGCATCAGCACCCTGAAGATGCCTAAAAGCTCAGTTCCCATATTTACCAATTCAGATTCCTGTTGGACTTCCGCTATGAACAAACAAGGGCCACGTGAGGGGAGCTGCAGCCAAGGATGTACCAATAGCAAAACAGGGTAATTTCTAGTAAGTCAAGAAATGTTCACTGAGCACCCTCTTCCCTCCTGTCTGTGCTCCTGAAAGTTTTGTTCATCCCTGAAGTTCATCCTGGACACGGTGCAGAATGATGACAAAACAGGAATGTGGTGTCAGGGAACAAGGCACAAGACGGCATCAGGAAGGCGGGAGCGGTGGTAAACACATGTCACCTGTGGCAGAGTACGGGAATCTTCCCTACGACTTAGCAATAGGTGACCCTAAAGGAAGCAGAGCCAGTTACCTGGAAGTTGGAACAACCTTGATTGCAGAAGGTTGTAAAAGAAATGGGAGATGAGAGAAGAAAAAATGGTTAGGTCTTTCGATAAACTCAGCAAGAGAAGAACATAAAGCCTTCTGTCTCTGCTACTCCCACCCACCCTACCTCCCTTCCTTCTTTCTTTCTTTTCTTTAGTTTTAAACATGGAAGGGCTCCTTGAGCATATAAATATCCTGAGAAGAAAAAGGCAGCAGAGATGGGAAAGTTGAAGTAAAGGAATAATTGATGGAACGGTTTTTAAGGAGGTCAGAGGTGGGTGGTGGCATTTAGAGCAGAGCCGGAACAATTGTGAGCCAAGCGCTTTGCCTGGCACTGGGCAACCTAACCAGCTGCGTCATGCCTGCTCCTCTCATCAGTCAGTTGTCAAAGGTCAGGAAAGAATATTTGTAGCAGACAGTATCAGTGCTTCCCCCAGATTCCCTCAAATTCCTTTTATATTTACATATTGGTTTATTACTTGGTTTGTTTGCTTATTTATTTAGTACACCCTTCAAATTCCTCCAGTCTTCTTTGGCTTCTCACACAAGTACCTATAGCTTTTCTTAGGATGGTTGCCTTCAAGCTACCTGCAGGAACAGATAACAGGAAGTACCTGGGAATGTATTCCTCCCTGGATGGCCTTTGACCAATAACAGACAGATGCAGGGGTGCATATCAGCCCAATTCTCTTGCTTTGATAGGAACAAGTCAGAAGCATCCTTTATAATGAAGAGTTTCCCTCTGGGACAAGGTTGAAGCCAATTCTCTGGGAGATGCTTCCTGAGTTCTTGGTCTTGTTTGGCTTCCTCTTCTTCCCTTTCCTGCTTCCTCCACTCCCTAAAGTTCTCTGCCTGGAGACCTTCCTTACTAAATCACTTGCAAAAAAAAAATCCTCACTTCAGGGTCTACTTCTGGAGACCCTCACTTCAAACAGAAGCTTTTGAGCAGAGCCGAACTGCATGATGAACTCAAACAGAGAAGCTGGGAAAGAAGATTCTAGGCAGCGTAATCGGCAGGATCGAGGGTCCAGAAGTGGAAAAGTACCTGGGGAGAAAGGGAGAAGAGACCTCTATAGCCAGCTGTGAGGGTGGAGATGGGGTCAACAACCTTGAGAGGCATCCATCCTACTGGAAAAGACAGACCTGGCAGTGGGTGAATCAAAGTTCCAAAGCTTCTCTTGTCTTTTCCTTTTGAGAAAAAAGTATGGGAAGAGGGATTGGATTTGGGGAGGTAGGTTAGCAGAATTTCCTCTGGTCTATCTCTGTAGTCCAGAACCACAGGGTAAGTCTGGGTCTGTTATCGCGGAGCTGTTTACTCAGTACCTGCCTGATGCCGACGGGATGCTGTAGTGTGTATCTAAGGCAGATGGCAGAGATTGTTTTCCAGGAGCTCACACCCTGCTGGAAAGTAAGTCACCATAGAGTATGGTAAGGTATCCATCAGCTGTGGGGTTAAAAGGAGGGGTAACCAACTGCCTGAGGATTTGGAGAAACTTCTCTCTTCTCTGAGGGGCGACCTGAGCGCGAAATCTCCAGTGGGCATTTTAGATGCAGAGTAAAGGGTTTGGGGAAAGGCAGCGGATAAGGCATCCTGGATATAGCAAACAAGACCAGGCAAGAGTATGTCTGTCCAGAGAAGAATTAGTGAGTCCAGAATGGCCCCAAACACTCTGTGTGTGGTGCATGGTGCCCAAAGGGGCACCGAGTGGTACATTTGTCCATGTTAATGGATTTGAACTTTAATCAATAGAATATACTGAATCAATAGATCTTAAGAAAAGGAATGTTAGGGTCAGTTCTTCATCTTAAGCAAGGGATTGACAACAATGGAAACAAGGAAGGTAATTTTTGGCCCTGTTGTCACTAGCATGATGTGAACTTCCTTCTTGCTTTCTACCTCTGGGCTAGGGATTCATAGCAGTAACTTACTTTTGATAAAATAAATTCTGCATTTCTGTGCTTTCATTTCTAGGCAACCATGACAACTATGTTCCTTGAAAGTATTCATGTACAGTTTGTTTTTACATCTTTTAATTTACTAAATTGCCCTGTGAGACTGACACATATACTCATATGGTGTCTTTCTTTATTGCTGTTACTTTGCTATTTCTTTTGGTAAACTGTCTTGCAGAACTAATAATTAGCATACAATTAAATACAAAGCAATCAACTCAGAAAGATGCCTGCTATAATTTGCTGCAATCTTGCCCAGGCCCTGCATCCCTTTTACTGTTTGATAACTCAAGCCTGGGTAGCAAAACATTCAATTACAAGCAGTCTCAATATTGAACGAGTACCTGGATGCAATGCAAAATCAAACAAATTAGGATTTTCTTTTTTCCTTTGCAGTCTGCAGAGATGGGGCCTCAGCAGGTGGCAAAATGCACACATTGACCTGAGGTCTGCTGGAGTCACTAATGACAGCAAACCTAGACAAGCAACCTTGGAAGTGAGAGAGGGGAGCTTTTTGTCACAGCTTCCTTTGCTTTTCTGTTAAAGCATTGGCTTAAGAGAAATATGCTGTATTTCCAAACCAGGTTAGTGCAACAAACATGGGCCCAAGGGCAACACTAATCATTTGGTAAAAGAGGCAGCCAGGAGCCATTTGCTGAAGTTTGTTCTGTTCCAAGAACTGTATGAATAGTGCTGTGAATTCACACAATAATCCTGCTGGTGGGTCTATGATCCTCATTACAGCCTTGGGAAAACTAAGACTCAGGAAGTTTAGTAGAAACTTATTGCAGTGAGTGGGTCATGTAGGAAAGAGATATTTTAGACTTTCCAGGGAAGGACATACAGTGTGGGAAGAGACATATTCATTATTACAACATGATATGATGTTTTGCAAACTAAAAAAATGTTTCAATGCAAATAGGAAAAAGCAAAACTGGGCCCAATCTGCCCATCCTGCAGGACTAGCTGAAGATAGATGTTGTATTTGTTGGATCAGAGTTGATTGAGGTGCAGAGGGAATCTCTGCATGAATCCTGTACCAGGACAGATGTAAATAGAATCCCTTGAGGTGCCAATAATGTTCAAGTTTACCAAATTGGTGAGTGGCTTAAAAGAGACTCAGAAACATTGCCTTACACCACCTTACCCTTGCACAAGGATGTAATAACAGGAATACATCTATCAATCATCAGTGAAACATAAAGCCATTTACTCTTTATTGAGCAACTATTATGTGCCAGGCATTGTACTACATGCCGAGGCACAATAGAGGGCAAAACAGAGTCCCTTCCTCAGTTACCTTCTATTGGGGAAGAGACAATAAGTCATAAACAATAATGGCAGGAAAGAAGTGCTATGAGGAAAAATACAAAGCAGGAAAGAGAGAGAAAAATTAGTGTGGGGATGAGGGCAGGGGGTTCCATAGGGTAGACGGGATGGGTTGATATAAGATGGACATGGTGGACAGTTGAAGAAGTGATATTGGAGCCAAGACCTAAGTGAAGTGACAAAGAAGTTCTGCAGAGAAAGACTCCGAGAGATAGTGCTGGCACGGTCCACGGATAGCAAGGAGGCCAGTGTGGCTGTTGGTCACTAAGGGAAGCAGCAGGAGTCAGGTCATGCAAGGTCTTGCGGCGCATGGTAAGGGTTCTGAATAATAAACATATAGATAAATAATAGTAATAGCAAAAACGTACGTGCCCGACAATGTTCTAAGCGATTTCCATGGAAAGCCTCACTGAATTCTCCCAACAACCCTGCTTCATGGATGAGGAATCAGAATTGGCTCAAGATCGTACAGCTGGTGAATAAAGGAAATGGATTTGAGAGTAGACAGTGGAGGGTCCTGAGTCTGTCCTCGTAATCACTGCTTTACAATGCCATTATAAACAATTTTTACCATAAAAAGACAGGATCCCAGGAAAGTGAATGACTGCAGAGCTGCTTTACTTTGCAGGGCTTAGGGTTTATAGAGTGGCTATATGTGTACTTTGTCCATCTGTATGCCCTGCAGGCAGCTGAGAGATTAATTTACTAATTATTGTGCTGGAGCAAATCAATAATGGCATTTTGCAAAAGTGAAATGTTTACGGTTTGGGCTGTTGAGTCACAGTAATTCAACAAGTCCTTAGTGGAGGGGGTGGGGATCAATTGTGAGTCAGTACAGTTTCCCAGCAAAACTTGGTACTGATCCCAATAAGACCCAATCACTGTTGTTAAAAGTATTGACACAGTATAGGAACGGATAACCTTGCTAACTGCTTCTACTACAGGCCAGAGTGGAAAAAGTACAGAAAATGCAGTAGATGAAAAATCACACTCAGAAACATTGCCTTAAGGGGACATGGCTTTTAGTCTTGCCTCTATCACTAACTTGCTCTAATTTCTGAGAAGGTATGTCATCTTCATGCATTTCAGTTTTCTCACTGACCAGATGGAGATAATACCTACCTCGAAGGATTTGGGGGAGAAATAAAGGACACTAAAAGACATGCCCATTCTTCCCGTGACTGGCCCAGGAGTTGAAAGGTGACATTCTTACCGTGTCCAGGGATGGGAATGGGGCAGGACTGACCAGTGATTGGGGACTGATTCTAAGGGATTGGAACTGAGAAGTATCAGTTATTATAGGAAGGACAGGAAGCCAATTGTAGGAGAAATTATAGGTTCACATATCAAAAATCCTAAGTATAAGCATCATACAAAAAATGGCTCAGACCCATAAACCAAGTCTGGGGTCAGGAAAAAAATGGGAGCATTTTAAGAGAGCCGAGACCATGGAGAAAGAGCAGGGCAGAAACTGAACCCAGAGCTCAGGGCTATGGGCAAAATCCCCAGGCCATTAGGTGGCTGGAAGACAGGCATGGCAGAGGTAACTGGGCTGTCTCCTAGCTTCTGAGGGTCTGAGAGCCATGCTCTGTTGTCCATTTATTCATTTGTTTTCTACACTTCTCATTTTCTTTTCTTTCACTTACTCAACAAAAGCTGTTGAATGTCTAAAATGTGCCAGTGTTGTTCTAGCTACTGGGGACTGAGCAAAGGACGAAACAAGCCTGGTCCCTACTCTCATCGACCTTATGTGATCTCAAAGGCATAGATGATAAGCACATCAATAAAGAAACTTTAAAATAGATAGTGTTATAATAAGTAACACGAAAATAAATAGGGAAAATTGTTTAGCCACTGACTGAAAGTTACTTTAGATGGTATTGTCAGAGAAGGCCCTTTTCTTCCTAGATTTTATTTTGAAAAGTTCAAAATTGCAGAGATTGAAAGAATAGAACCCGTGTATACCACTCATATAGACTCACAAACTGTTCACATTTTTGTTATAGTTGCCTTACTTTTCCTTTTCTGGATCACATAAAATTAAATTGCAGGCATCATGATACTTTATTCCTAAATATTTTAGCATTTAGCTTGTAAGAGCAAAGTTGCCTCTTTTGTATACTTTAATACCATTAGCACAACCAAGAAATTTAACATTTATTCAATAAAATCAGATAGTAATAGACTTCAGGCTTTGTGGGCCTTTATGGCTTATGGGTCAAGATTTTTCAATTGAGAATATTATTAGTTTCCTATATAACAAAAGGAAAAACAAATTACTAAAAGCTTTATATTGCTGAAATTCAAAATACAGTAATAATCAAGTACACATTTTTGGTACTAAAGTCTAACAGTGATAATAATGGAATTTAAGTAACATTTCACTTAATTGCGATTCAAAGTTTGTATTCCCTCTCATCAGATCAATTGTACATATTCATCTGTTAATGCTGATCTGCAATAAGATTTTACCTATTTCATCTTTTAAGCATGTTTTTTACAGTTAGGCACTACCAAATATCGATATCAATCTACCAGCATATGATTGAGCATATTCATCATTTGGAAGGCACTTATAGAATTTTATTAGGCTCTTTCCTACATTTGCATTTTAATGTGTCATTACATTACAGATTAATCACTTTCAGTTGAAGATTAGGTAGAAGCTCCTCAACTGTACATTTAAGTAGGGCTTTAAATACAGAAATTTCCTTTACATTTGCACTGAGGTCTGAAAAACATTCCTGGAACTGTAGCTAAAGCTCAGAAAAATCTATCTGTTGCAAATTTGTGTGGGAATAGAGATCTTGCTTCTTGTTTTAATTTTTGACAGTATTGGAAATTATAAAGGAGGTTGACATAACATTTTAAAAAATTTTTATTTTATATTGGAGTAGAGTTAATTTACAATGTTGTGTTAGTTTCTGATATGCAGCAAAGAGATTTAGTTATTACTTGTGATGCAAACATTAGTTGTCATTGAAATGACTTGACCACAGTCTAAGTTTTGCATATCACTGTTTCACCTAGTAATTTTATGTTGAATTTATTTTCCAACATTTTCAAGGCTCCTGCAAAATTTAATTTCTAAATCCATTCAGTGTTATATCATAGTAGTTGAGGATGGATTTTCTTCTTCTGAAAAATTTAAATCTTGGCTCAGAGCTCAAACAATTATAGTAAAACTTGAAGCCAATGAACTGACGGTAAATTCAGGATATTCAGCTTTTATTGCTCCTCCCAAAAAACAGTCACAGAACTGATGATGGTGAAGTCCATAAGAGCAAATGAAGTACACTGTTGATATTATTAGTTCAATAACACATGAGAAGTTCAAATATTTTCCACGAAGCACTCCTTTATGAATAATACAATAAATAACTTAGGCTTCTAATAGCTTATGTTTTTCACAAATTTTGTAAATTTGTCCAATTAAACCTTTTTTCTATTTTACACATACTTTCATCACCATCAAGTGTAAAAAACCTTAGCAGATTCCACTTCAGTTTGTACTGAATTAGTGTTTTCTCTACTTCTTTAAAAATATTCTCACCTATGGTTTTTCCATACAGACTAATGATGGAGGCTAATTCTTCAACACTTAGAACTCAGCAGGGACTCCTCAAATAAACAACTACTGAGCTGTATTAGTACATATGTAGACTTATCCAGAGTCACAGAAATGACCTGAATGCATTTAACTGACTATGGATGTTCTCCCAACATTCTCCACTCTTCCATCAACTATTCCCACAAAAGACTAAGAGCTTGAAATTTATTTTCTCTGGATCATGTCTTCAGCTATTGCATGCAAACACAATTTAATTAACTCATGATTGGCAAAGGTTTTTGTTATTGGCTAACAAATACACCACTCAAAATTTTACATTTTTTTTGAAACCTCATTTTCATTTATTACTTTTGTGAAGAAATTTTGCCACAATGAGATACTCAGTTTCAACTGTTCTAATTTTTCTGATGGTTGCCTTCCTGTGAGATAGGAATAGGGTGAGGGCTTGGCCAGATAATGTTGATGCAGAGTGTATTCTTTTAGCATAACTGTCGTGTCATTACATAGGAAACACAGTGTTTTGACATCTAATGTGATAATAAAATAATCCACATTCCACTATGCCATAAAAATGCAACGTTTGAAGTCCACTTTTCCTTTCTTGTTTTGACAAGATGGACATGCACGGAAAATTAATAAAGTCCTATGGTGACACATTTGGAACTCAAAACCTTGCTGAGGTATAACTGTGTTGCTGCAACTAACTGTGTGCTGAGCAGGAGTGTGAAACAATGGGAGGATCACACACAGTCTCCGTCCCAACTACTCACTCTGAGTAGTTTGTACGAAAGCAATTACAGATGCTACATGAACCAGTGAACGTGGCTGTGTTCCCATAAGCTTAACTGACAAACACTGGAATTTGAATTTCATGTACTTTTCATGCAAAAAAAAATTATTATTCTTTTGATTTTTTTCAACTGCTTAAAAGTGTAAAACTTACTCTTATCCGTAAAATCATAAGAAAAAAAAAGCAACAGGTGGCAGGCTGGATTTACCTCATGGGTTTTCCAAGCTCTGATTCAGAGCTGCCCCTCTGCCCTTTTTCACCTCCCTCCATCCCTCTGTCCCTTCCTTCCTTCCCCTTTTTTCCCTCCTTCCTCTTTTCTTTCCTCTTTCCTTCTTTCCTTTCTTCCTGCTTTCCTTCCTTTCTTCCCTCCTTTTCTACTTTCTCTCTCTCACCTCATTTAGAGGGTATCAATTTTTTTTTCTTTTCCTTTTGAAACAATCTCAAACTAACATAAAATTTGTAAGTACAGAATAAAGAGCTTTTTTCCCCCTTGAACTACTTGATATGATGTCATTGGCATGGTGTTCCATCTGCACTGAATACCTTATCTTACCAAGAAGGACATTCTCCAAATAGCCAGAACAAGAACATTCAAATCAGAAAATTAACATTGGCACATTATCACCATCTAACATTCACATGCTCTTCAAATATTCCCAGTTGTCCTCTAGACCATAAGGATCTAGTTCATGATCAGGAGTTACATTTTGTTGTCACTTCTCATTAGTTTCCATCAATCCATAAGAGTTTCTCAGTCTTTGGTTTTCATAACTTTGACATTTTTGAAGGTTATAAGTCAACTATTTTGTAGAATGTCCTTCAATTTGGCTTTGTTTGATATTTATTTATGTTTTGGATTATGCGTTTTTGGCAAGAATATCATAGAAACCATGTTATATTCTTCTCATTGCATCCTATCAGTTAACACGCAGTTTTACTTTTTCTCATTACTCATTATGTTCATTTTGATTTCTTAATTAAGTCAGTTTCTGCCATGCTCCTCCACTATAAAACCACTCTTTTCCCCTTTGAAATCAGTAAGTAATATTGTGGGGAGTTATTTTGAGACTATCTCATTTTCATCAAACTTTCTTTTCATTTATATGTCATGTATATAATTTGTATCAGTATCTACTCTTGGTTTCTTAGTTTATTCAATGAGTTATAATCCTTTACTATCATTATTTTGACGCTCAAGTTTTTCCATATTTGGCCAGTGGGATCCTCACGAACGTGGCTTCTATATCCTTTGACACGCCCCTATCATTCTCTGAGCACTTTCTTACTTTATCACTAAACAAGATGTTTCAGATCTTGTACTTTCTTCAATCTAGCCATGGAATCAGACACATTCCAACAACACTGTTCCTTTCTTTGGATAACTGTATTTAGAATCCAAGATCTGGGTTCTAGGTGTGCTCTTGTTTCAGGCCCTCCCAGGGACAGAGCTAAGGAACCTAGGTCCTCTCAGTGGGCGGAACCAAGGAATATATGTATGTATACACACAATGACATCTGTTTTTTCTGTCTATCTGTTTATATTTACAACCAGAAGTTCAATACAAAAACTCCAATTACAACACAGGGTTCAAGTTAGCTTTCTCCCTTTCCTTGTTTGCAGTTCCCTTCTCCAATGGAAGAATCCTGTCTCCCATTATCCTTAATGTATTTACTTGGTTAATCAATCTTCCTGTATGTAGCTGGTATTGTGGCCACTACCTTTACTTGGCACAGGGCTCATGCCATCATCAGAACTTAATGGAGTAACTTATTATGCCCCATTCAATGTGCTTGGCATTTGGGAAGCAAAGGCAAATAAAAGCATCATAGTCTACTAGGGAAGCGTGGTGAAAGTAATCACACAAATGAAGATGGAGTTTAAACTAGAAAATGTGTAAGGCTTGTGGTGCCTTACACATTTTACTGGCAGTAAGGGCACCTGATCTGTGCTCTGAGGCCAGAAATCCTAGAGAAGTGGGGTTTCTAGTAAGAGCTAAAGAAAGTCTGGCTGGATCTCAGAAGGCAGGGGGCAGATGGAGTGAGAGAAATCTGTAAGAAAAAGAGCAACCAGAGAGAGTAGAGTCTTTCGATCACATGAGGGTTGGTGGGCAGGTGTCAGATGGTGGAGTCATGATCAAATCTTCATTTTCAAAAGACCCCTCTGGCTATAATCTAGGAGTAAGCTCTGTATGAAGAGAGACCAGTTACGGAGCAACTGCGATAATCCAGATAAGAGATGAAGGTAGGTTGGACTAAGGGATAATTGTAATGCTCAGTAAATATTTGTTTCATGTGTACATGCATGCATGAATGGTGAGGAGACTTATAATACCCTTCCCTAATCACATTAGTTTCCTTTTGGCACACTCTAACACACTTCTCATGACAACTTAGGTGTCATCTCTGCTATGAATCTTTCAGTTTCCATCGCACACTTACCTGTGCAGCCCAATGAAACACTGCAGCCCTGAGTGCAACGTCCATTTCCATCATTTCTAATAACACCAGTCACACCATGTAGAAACGGTATATTTCTTTGTCTGTGTCTACCATTAGACCTTGTTCTCTTCAAAGTCAGAGACCACTTACTCATTTCTAGCTCAGGCAGAGATGTATTTATTTTCTGGATGAAGGATTTTTTCGTGAAGCTCATAGAGGCAAAGGATATTTCGGTCTGTGAGTGAAGTGTCACAGACAGAGCAAAGAGTGATTATTTGGAAACCAATTTCTTAGCCTGGGTTCATCCCCTAACTTGTACTGCAAACTTGATGGTGGCAGGGGGTTGATCATGCCCTCGCTGGACCTCAGTTTGCTCACATACAATAAATAACAGTTAACATGTATTGAGTGATTCTTTTGAACCAGACACTGTTATGTTACAAATACATATCTTGTTAAATCCTCACAACAACCTTTTGAAGTAAATACAATTTTTCCTTCATATTACAAATGATGAAATGGAAACAAAACAAGATCAATAACTTGCCCATTGTGTCACATAGCCAGGAAGTGGTGGCAGCCAAGGTAAACCCAGTCAGTCTAGGACCAGAGTTGGTGTTCCTAACCATGATTCTGTTTGAGAATTGCAGTGACAGTTTCTGAAGATCACCTTTCTAATCTGGCATTCGGTGATATACAGATACTAGTGATGGGAAAGCAGCTCCTGGGGAGATGAGGTAATCGAGCTGAGGCCTTACGTATATATATGAAACAGTATCAGCCTGTTTATATATATACAGAGGTTATTCATATATATGTGTGTGTGTGTGTGTATATATATATATATGCATACATACACAAACTTATGGGTCACCGTTCATGTGGATAATCATATTAGGTCTAGATAAAGGATTGTACACATACTATCATATTGCTGATGTTGAGACATAAGGGATGCACTGAAGTAATACAAATACATCCAAAATGTCCACTTTCAATTCAAAATGCACAGTTTAATTTCAGATACTGGATTCTACCTGAAATTGAGTTAGTGAAGAAACATGATAAAATATTAATATGAGCCTAACACACCTATCAAGGACAGACATTTTCATAATGACGGATACAGTGATTAAACCGAATAGTAAAATGAAACAAGAAACTCACACAGATACACACACGCAAACTAAAACTGAAGTCCATTGGGCGCTCATGTTAGGAAAGCAGGCCGTGGCTGAGGCGTCTGTCAGACACTTCAAGCTGGTCCCAAAGATAGCGGATAATGTGTTGGTTGGGTTTTCATGATTTCTCATCCTGGCTGTCAGACTGCAACTCGATAAAATGGAATAATTCCAGGTTTATTAGAATTGAGGTGCATTTAGGTCTCCCATGAGAGACAGGTAAAAAACTCAGTGTGGCAAGGTGCTTTTAAAGGCTGCCTGTTGCTAATTGCAGGGGTAGGGGTATCTGAAAGGGGAAATTCTGGCAGGAGACGGGGAGCCGGAGCAATGAAGCTGGCCATTTGCCACCTTGCAGCCACCAGATTTCTAAAAGCCAAATCATGCCCACCTGTCACATAAAGCCATTCTCAAACTCAGAGGGATGATTTATTCTGCAGGGGCTGCATCCTGTGGACTTCTGTGCACAACATAAAGTGGCTTGTGCCTGAAGGATCACCCTTTTCTTCAAAAAAAAGGTGTTGGTTTTATGAAGGAGTAGAAAAACTTGTATACACACACACACTCAGAGGCTGAGTCAAGGAAACAAACATACATCTGTCCTCTATGTCTGTGAGTGATAAACTATAATGGAAAAGATTATGAAAAAGAATGCATATATTTGTATAACCGAACCACTTTGCTGTACAGCAGAAATTATCACAGCATTGTAAATCAACTAAGCTTCAATAAAATAATTTTATTTTAAAAAAGGAAACAAACATATGGAGGGAAGGGAGAAAATACACCACATTATAAGCAGCTTCTGTGTTTACATGCTTCCATTATTTTGTTGAAACCTCCCCAAAACCTCATGAGTTGAGTTGTATTATTCTCGTCCGAATGAGGACCCAAGATTTAGAGAATTTAAATAGTTGACTGAGTAGACACCACAAGAAGGCAAAATCAACTCCAGTTTATCTGACCCCGAAGCCCATACTCGTTTTGTAACATACACTGTTTTCCACTGAGATGTGGCAAAGGCAAGCTTGCTTTCTCTTCTTACATAGATCTTCTTTGTCTGTATGCAAACATTAATTATCGCTTCACTCAGGTTTACAAACCAGCTTGCATTTCCAGAGCCTTAGGGATTACTGTTTCATTCAGAATGCATTGCCTAGTAGTTAAAGATCCCGGAATGTGCTAGACCAACAAGCAAAGATTGAAGGGGAGGGGTGGTGGTATTCCAGTTAGAAGACAGAAAAGTAATTCAGAAAAGGACATCAAACGTGTGGGTGGGTGTATTTCATAGGCTTTCTCAGTCTCATCCATCTTTGCTTCCCTTTAGCAGGAAATGGATGTCTGCAAAAGTTGCCCATTGGATGAGCAGCTGAATTAGATAACCTGAGTTCCTCCCAAGATTGTGCACAGAGAAATCAGAACTGCCCTAGGAAACACATGGAGCCTATTTCCTGGCAGAGAAAATTCCTTGCCAGCCTCTCCACTAAAGCTGACCACACCTCCCTGTCTTTGTGGACCCATGCATACAGCAGACCTCAGACTAAGTGATTTATTATCTCGAAGGAAGACGACTAAGGAGAGAACTTTATTTTCACAGCAGCGGCATGATAATATTTATATTAGTTGAAGATCAAGGGAATGACTGTCTGGCACTTGTCCATCCCTTCTCTGAGGAAGCAGGTTCAGGGCTGGCTGCAGGAGGGAGGTCCCTTGGACACATTCCTTTACCCTACCACACTGCAGTGTTTTAGATGAAGGGACTTTGATTCACACTGAGTGCCACTTATTTGTTATTTAAAGAGGAGAGGAATTCACCTCTCCTCATTGAGAGACCTTTGAGGGAAAGACTCAATTGGGAAGGGAGTCTGAAGGTCTATCATCTCCCACTATCCTGACACGTAGACCACTTGGTTCCCATTTGCTCGATGAAAGGTTGATTATCATCTTTGGTCTCCACGAGGGCAGGGGCTGGCTCTGCCTGTGCATCACCACATCCCAGTCCCTAACCAGGAGCCCTGAACAGTGTAGGTGCTTAAAAATACCTGTTGATCACACCGCGATGAAGAGTGGCCCCCGCTTGCCGCAACTGGAGAAAGCCCTCGCACAGAAACGAAGACCCAACACAGCCAAAAATAAATAAATAAATAAATGATAATTTAAAAAAAATAAAAGAATCCTGGTGGATATAGAACTAACATCATTTGGGAAAGGGTAGAGACTGGGAATAAAACTGTATATATATAAAAAAAAATACCTGTTGATCATTACATCACATAACTTTCAAGTATATAATGCAACCATTTTTAACTATAGTAATGGATTACATTATTATGGTAATCATTCCACAATATACATATGTATCAAATCATCACGTTGTATACCTTAAAATTATACGATGTTATATGTCAATATAATAATATATCTCAGTAAATCTAGGAAAACATAAAAAAAGAATACATGTTGAGTGAATGCATGCAAGCATTGAATACACTTTCAGTGGATGGATTCTTTTCTTTTAAAAACACAGAATGGAGGCTATAGAATATATTGAACACCCACAATGTGCTCAACACTATGCTAAGTACTTAGCATACATTATTTCTTGGGGATTAGTGTGATCATTTTCATATGAAGAAAAAAAAAATCTCGATGTAGTCGCATAATCTTTCCAAGGTCACAGACCTAGCAAATGACAGAGCTGGGATTCCAACCCACGTACACCTGATTTTGTCAGTCAAAGTTTTTCTGTTTAGTTTTGTTTTTCCATTGTATCTTTTCACATCCCTAAAATTTTTGAAGTCCTCAAGGTAGAAAAGTATGAGCTTGGAAAACGTAGAAAAAGGAATAGATGACCTGATTTAGATAAATCTGAGGGCATAAGAATGTGTTTACTGGTATAATTGAATGGAAAGCATTCAGAAACACAGAGGCTAGATGTCATAGCTTGTAATGGTTTGCAGTTGCTAGAAATCCAGATAAGACAATTTAAGGTTGTCCTTAAGGTTGCCTAGATTATCACCTCAAGGAAAAAAATGGGTCACTGCTCAACCCTGCTGGAAGTAGGCAAGATTTTTCAACCCATATCATGCATTTATATCATAGTTTCAGCCAATTTTTCCTGTGTAGTGGAGAGAGGAGGCATTCATTCATTCATTCAAAGTCTCTTAGGTACTTACTAAGTGTGAGACTCTACTGCATTCTAGAGATGCAGAGATACAAAGCCATGTTCCCTCCCTCCAGGACTTTCATAAGAAACTAATAGTGAGACAGTAAATAATCAGGAGTTTAGCATCTGTAGTTACACCATCTGATTGTGGCAAGGCACACTTGGAAATGCACACTACTAGGCTGGATGGAAATTAGACACCAAAAAATGAGGGGCAAACTCAGATTTCTGGACCAAGTTAAGCTAATGAACATCATAAACAAGAAAAAGCTAACCACCTAAATGTCTATCCATGGGTGAATAGATAAATAAAATGAGATATGTATATACAATATTATTCAGACATGAAAAAGCATGAAACCTTGACATTTGTGAAAACATAGATGGACCTTGAGTACATCATGCTAAGTGAGATGTCAGGTGGAAACCAATAAATACAGTATGATCTCATTTATATGTAGACTCTAAGAGGAAGGAAGGGAGGAAAGGAGGAAAGGTGGAAGGGAGGATTCATGAATACAGAGAACAGATTGGTGGTTGCCTGAGGTGAGCATGAGGTGGGGAGTGGGCAAAAGTGGTGAAGGGGATCAAAATGTACACATTTTCAGTTATAAAATGAAGTCCTGGGCTTCCCTGGTGGCGCAGTGGGTGAGAGTCTGCCAGCTAATGCAGGGGACAGGGGTTCAAGCCCTGGTCTGGGAGGATCCCACATGCCGCGGAGCAACTAGGCCTGTGAGCCACAACTACTGAGCCTGCGCGTCTGGAGCCTGTGCTCCGCAACAAGAGAGGCCACGATAATGAGAGGCCCGCGCACCGCAATGAAGAGTGGCCCCCACTTGCCGCAACTAGAGAAAGCCCTCGCACAGAAACGAAGACCCAACACAGCCATAAATAGATAAATAAATTAAAAAAATAAAAAATAAAATGAAGTCCTGGGGAATGTACAGCACAGTGACTATAGTTGATAATACTGCACTGCATACTTGAAAGTAGCTAAGAGAGTAGATCTTGAAAGTTTTCTTCATGAGAAAAATTGGGAGTTTGGGACTGACATATACACACTACTATATTTAAAATAGGTAACCAACAAGGACCTGCTGTATAGCACAGGGAACTTTGCTCAATATTCTGTAATAACCTAAATGGGAAAATAGTTTGAAAAAGAATAGATATATGTGTATGTATAACTGAATCACTCTGCTGTACACCTGAAACTAACACAACACTGTAAATCAGCTATAGTCCAATATAAAATGAAATTTAAAAAAATAAAATAAAAAGGGCACAAATAATTTGTAACTATGTATGGTGATGGATGTTACCTGGAACTATCGTGGTGATGATTTTGCAATATATATAAATATCGAATCATTAAACTGTACATCTGAAACTAATATCATGTTATGTTAATTACACCTCAATTAAAAAAAAGAAAAGCGTGATTCACTACTTTGCTGGGATACAAGGGGCGATTTTAGGAAAGATGTGGCCCCGTCATATCCCTGGGCCCTACAGTCCTTAGCCTGCCTCACAGAACATTTGGGGATAATTCACTCTGTTCCTAGGTGCACAGGTCATCCAGAGCAGTGGTGGGAACGAGAGCCAGGACTCAAGAGTAGCGGGATGCCTGCTTCTTAACAGGTGTACTGTTAGTATCAATCAATCAACAGAAGTGAATGGAAGAATCCCGACAAATGGCAGCCCGTTGAAAGTGTAGGATGTGAACAAATGAGACAGGATGCTGGGATCAAAGTGTGGAGATACAGAACCCCAGACAGGGACCTGCGAGAGCCTCCCCACAGGATAAGATTGGCTTTCAATCACTTCCTACATTAGCCATGAAACTTGAGGATTTACATAGATGAGAAATTCATGGTTTCTAGTCACTATGGTCTGAAGGGCAGGTAAACATGGCCATTCCTTTCCAATTTTTTTGAAGGCAAATACCCTCAGTCGTGTCTGTTTAGGCCAAAACAATTTTAAAGCAGATTAAGGTCTTGCTGTCTGATCACTATTTATCAGAGAGGCAGGTGGGCTGGCTGTGTTTGGAGGACAGGCTTGCCATTCTCTAATCTGCTTCTAACCAGTGATCTTTAAGGGAAAACTGTGGCCAAGGCACCATACACTTTGCTTAAGCCAGCCGCTCACCATTGCTATGGACATTCTGGTAGTTTCCTGGGACTTGAAGGCTGACCAACTTGCTGACGCATGATGCAAATGGCTTCAGTCTTTAAAAAGCTTTTGTAAAGTGTCGGACTCATTCTCACTGCAATGATTCCATGCAGAATCTCCCATTTTGTGACTTTATCAGAAGAGATGCTCAAGGAATATAGTACCTGAGATCTTCTACAGGGTGATGATGATTTGTCTGTCTCTTTTTGTCTCTCTTTATGTCCCAACACAAACCCTTGGTGCAGTCACTTGAACCATCTGACTATGTGGATCTTACTTTCTGAGTCAGTCGGATCCAGCAAGATTTGGATGTCAACTCTGATCTGTCTAATAGCACAACTTTTGGAAAACAACTTTATTTTCCCCCGAGCCTCAGTTTCCCTATTGTTAAAATGGAAATTATTATAAAACCTACCTCAAAGGGCTATTATGAGGGTTAAAAGAGATCACCACACCTGCAAATGCCTGTCCTGAGTAGATATAAGTCACCCCTGAACCTACTTCCCCTCACTTTCTAGTTCCAAGATGTACACATTTATGTGAAATATTATAATGAGATTCTAGATTATGATTCTCATCTCATTAACACGTATTCATTCTTCAAGATCCAGCTCAAAAGTTACTTTATTTCAGTAGTTCTTTCCTATTTTTGCACTGGGAAGTGAACTCCTGACTCTTTGATGCTTTAATTGTACTTGTTATCTCTGTTATAATACTTACCTTGCCATTTGATAAACATTCATTCGCATGCTCATTTATTTAACAATGATTTCCTCTGCATCTTTTATATCCCAGGACCTGTGACTATGCTAGGTGCCAGGGACACTGTGAGAACAAGATATCCTTGCTGCTACCCTCATGGGGCTGACCTTCTGCTTTTTCCTTTGGGCTTGACCAAGAAACAGGAAATTGTATGGTAATCATGCAATAGGCATCTTGCATCTGAATTGAATTCTACCTGAAGACTCACAGGAGATACTTTGTTATACTATCCCAGAGCCCCAGGGACATATCTGTGAATGTCCCAGAGCCCCCTCCTCCATGGGTGTGGGTCTGGAGGCAGAAGGATAGAGTGCAGGTATAACGTATCTGGGGACTCAGAGAGCTGTGCAGGGGAGGAAAGACTTTCCTTCTACCCTCCTAGGTTTGATCACTGTGACTATGAAATAAACTGATGGCAGGCAAATTACCAGGAGAAAAGTCATACACGTTTATTAATGTTTAATATACACGTATGGAGGCATCACAGAAAAAAAGTGAATGCACAAAAATACGGTGAGATTTGAGAGCTTATATACGATCTTAATAAGAGAAGGGGCTGTAGTCCACTTAAAGGAGAGTAAGTAATTTTCAGGAAAGATTCATGGGCCCTTAGAAGAATAGATGGGAGGTGAGATATTTTGTGACAAAGTTTGTCTGGCTGTGGTGTCAAATTCTAGTCTCCTTTCCTGAATGAGTCCATCTTCCCTGGTTGATAAAACTCCCAGGGAGGGGATTCATGACAATTTAGTTCCTTTTGGAGGATCTGTCTTTAAGCAGATAAAGGAAGTTCAGAGAAAGCTTCTCCCTGCCTTTGCTATTTTACAATAGCTCAAAATAATCAATATACCAAAGCGGCATATTTTGGGGTGGCCTGTCTTAAAAGTCCTTCAGGTGCAGAGAAATGTGCCTTCCATTCTCCTAAGCTCAGTGGAGTTGGAGCAGGAATGGGCAGCCCTCCTGGTGATGAGGTGATGCTTCTACGCAATCCAGAGAGATGAGTGAGGATTCACATGGGAGACGGCAGGTGTAGGAGGGATATGGGGGGATGTGGGGCGGAGCTAGCTCTTCATGCAGGGGCACAGAGAGCTGCAAACAGATATGCCTCCAGTTTCCTCTACGCTGCCTCTCCTTGATTTCCATCTAAGTCCCTGACCGACCGACACTTTGTCTTCTTTTGCTTCTGCCCTTTCCCAGCTTGTCCACGGTCCTGTCTTTGGGTCACTGGTCCATGCCACTCCCCTTCTGATGGCACCAGAGCTGCTGGCTTCCCCAACCATCTCTAGCATCAATCTCTCCTTGAGAGGCAGCCATTCATTGCAGTCTGTTGGGCATCTAAAGCAAGATTCCTATGACCTCTTAAGATATACCAATTGCACACTGTACCTTTCTTCCAGTTCAGTAACTTTTAATTTCTTGTTTTGTTTATGTAGCCATCATTGTATCAGTCATGCAGACATGCAGCTAGGATTCCACTGTGCCCGTTCTGCTGCTTCCACCCCCGCCACACACACACAAGCCACGTCTTTGCTCCCAAACGGTCAGCAAATCTCACGTCCTCTGCCATGCCATCTGTATCTTGCAAGAATCACCACCACGGTAGCCCTTTTTAAATATCTCACTATTCAGGGTGAGTATAAGGACCACTGCAGTAACCTCTGAATGTATCCTCCTATATCTGATCTCTAGCATTCCCGATCCATCACCAAGGAACTTTCCTTTAGCCTACAGTACCTTCCCAGTGCCTGCTGCATGTGGAATTCCAGGCCCTCTGCAGCTTGCCTTTCCTTCTCTTCTCTTTCTCCTCTTTAGTAAGTATCATGTTTTCCTATCTTGGAATTGGTGAAGATCCTAGAAGAGAAGCTTGGTGCAGTGGATTCGTTATACACTAGGAGGAAAGGACCTTTATTTTAGTATCAGCTCTGCCTGTAAATACAACATTACCATGGGCAAGTAACTTCAACTCACTGAGCTATGATATTCTTTATCTAAAGCCCAGGTCAGCAAATTACGGCCCATCAGCCAAATCTAGTTCACTGTATAGTTTTGTAAAGAGTCTTATTGGAACATAGCCATGTTCATTCATTTACATATTGTCAATATCTGCTTTTGTGCTATAACCACACGGATGAGTAGTTGTGACAGAAACTATCTGTTCCACAGAGCCTAAAATATTTACTATATGGTCCTTTACAGAAAAAGTTTCCTAAATCCTAATCTATAGGAAGATCTCTGAAGTTTATAAGCTCTAACCTTTTATGATTATAAATAACTATATTTATAATTGTTTAAAATCATGTATATATAAACATCAGTGGAAAATTAAGCTGTTTAGTCCTTTATACATTGTTATTTACATGCTAAGGGAATTCAGACAGGTCACTTTATCTCTTTGAGTTTAAATTTATTTTTTAAATGATGCTACCAACTGCCTCTTAGGGTTGTTGTGAGATTTAAAGGTAAAAATACTTGCAGAACCATCCAGCCTCATACCTGGCACGCGGCAGGTATTCAATACATGTTATTTTTCCTTCCCTTAATCTCCTCAGTCATTTTATCGTCATCTCTAAGTAAAGAAGAGACAAAATGTTTTTCTTATTTAACAGGTCTTGAGATGAACTCCCACCACTTCAATATCAATATTCCAAGCCAAACTGGGCTTTGACTTCTACATAAATACATGTAATACCTTTGTAATTGCCCTTCCCTCCTCCTCTCCCATTACTCTGTCCTTCCATGCATGAAGACGGCAAACACAGTCTGCTTGCATAATTAAAGGCTCCGTGAAGGGTCAGGTCACTTGGGGCAAGTGTTGCCCTGGAGTGTGTAAGATGATAATCATCTAGAGATGCATCAATAGGACCAGAGCTATTGTAAAAGGAAAATAGCAGCTTAGTATCTGATCATCTTTGTGCTACATCCCATGAAATTCTGGTGTGAGAATCTTCCCACCACATTTTAGGAGTCAGTGTTGTGTTTAAGACAGAATGGTTATCTCAGGAACAGATGAGGCATCCACGAAAATATGCTGCTCAGGTCATTTGCGTTGGGAAGAAGTAGTTGATTGACAGCCCCAGCAGGCACACCTCTGATTCACCGCTGTGTATGTGCTGAAGCCATGCTTCCCCAGGGCTGCTCACAGCCAATGGCTGGGCAGTGCAGACACTAAATCTGCTCATGAAACGAAGGGTGACTCCAGTTGGCAACATTGGCTGCAAGAGCCCCCATTGGCCCAGGTGAAACTTTCATAGATTGATGCTACTGTCTGCCATTCCTCCTACCCCATCTCCTCCCTTCTGCCTCTCTCTTCATAGATGTCAGGCCTGCATCACGGTCTGAAAGCTCTCCCTGCCCACTTCTGCTTTCTTAACTTTACCCTTCACAGGTGTTTCTACCAATAACTCCCCTGGTCCTGTCTTGATGTTTGCTTCTCAGAGGACCAGAACTAAGACAAGTAGACCAGAAATGGTCCAAGAAAACAAGTGGTGAACTTGTATGGAGAAGTGGACCTGTATGGCACCAGGGACGTACTTTAGTGGCCATGGAACTCCTATGCTCAGATCTTTCTCCAGGAGCACTAGCTGCAGGGAGTGTACTTGACTGTCAGGCCACCCAACTGCGCAATCATGAATGCTGAGACCACCTTCCCTCAGGCTGGCCCCACCCAATGCCTGAACCTGATAGGGACTCTGGTTCTGGCCCATTTCTCCTGATGTGGGACTCTGCCCATGGGTGCCATCGGCTCAGGAACTCCCATCAGTCTAGAGGGCTTTCTCAGACCACTGTCCTGGGTCTGAAGGTTCTTCCTACTCAATCTTTCCTTACCCTCTTCTTGCACAGGTATATGACCATCACTGTGGTCTGATGGCTCTCCCCACCTACTCTGATGCCTCACCTTTATCATTCACAATTTCCCTAAGAAATCCCTTGTACACGCAATTTTGCCTTGACGTCTGCCTCTCCATGGACTCAACCAGAAGAGCAATCAGAAAAATGGAGCTAGTGATCATGTATTCAGTCATTAATTCATTCAACAAATATTCATGGACCCTCCTTATGTGCTGGGCACTGTGTTAATGATAATAAGTTAAATAAACTAGTGTCTGTCCTTTCAGTTAAAACAGCTAAGTAAATATTCTCTGATATATCCTGAGTGAGGTGCACACATAGTCATAGTAGGGGGAGTTTAGTGGAAGAATAAATTCCACACTCGCAGAAGTAGTAAGGAAACCCATGGGGATGTAGAAAGAAGAGCTGGACGCTTCTCTGGGGAGCAGTTTAGAAGACAAGTCAGAACATTAGGAGTTTGGTGATGTTCTAAATGTGAAGGCTCAATTTCCAAACAACCACATTAAGAAAAGTGTTAGGATTAAGAGGGATTTGGTTGGGTAACTTGCCTCAGGTCTCCTTGTGATAAGCAAAGATTTTAATTCTGGAAAAATCTACTTACCAAGCCTATGAAACATTTGCATCCATCACCCGAATAAACAAAGATAAATGTGTAGCTATGAAGCCAAGGTGTAAAGAGAGGAGGGGACCTGTGGTGAATTTGCCAAGGGATAAATTGTTGAAAATTCTGAGGGTTTTTAAAGCTCCTTCTATAGGAATAACAAAGCGAACCTCTGGATGTGTTGAATCTGTTACACACTTTATGGAAATAAGCCCATTTCATGATGTCAACATGGCCACTTATAGTACTAAAGACCATAACGTAAATCTCATGGATTGGGATGCCTAAACAGTTGGAAAGCAGGTCATCTGCTTCCTTATTGGTTTCAAATGTAAGTACTGAGCGACTAGCAAATTGCTGTCCAGGATAATCATAGTAAATAGTCCATTTAAAGGGCTATTATGCTTTTAAACATCTCACATCCATTCCCTTGTTTGGGTCTCAAGACTACCTTACGAGAGACCTTACACCGACAGACATCGTCCCTGATTCATACAGAGAAGGACCCCAGGGTAAGGAAAAACGTAGTGGTGGAAGACATGGGACCCAGGTATCCTGATGTTTTGTCCTGAACTGTTGTTACCACCATATATTTACACTACTGTTTTCACCATACACACACATACACATATTGTTTCCTTAGGAAACGTCTAAATAATTCGCATTTAACGATTACTATTATGATGAATTTAGTCATCATTCTCTATAAGGATAAGGAGGAAAAAAAAAAGAAGACTTTTTGTGTGTTTCCTTGTTACCTGTGTACGGATCCATTTTAATTTCATGGTAACTTTTACTTAGAAATGTGCACTGTGTAAATCGAAGCTTAGTACTTACGCAGCATCCTCGGCAAGCGGAAAACGTAATTCTTGTTAGGAGATCACCCTAAAAAGACCTATGTAAATCTGACAAAGCCCTTGACGTTCCGACAAGTTCTGTTTAGGACTATGCTATGTACCTAGGGCTGTGTGCTCTGTAGCCGCCAGCATCTCAGGCAGGAGGAGGAAGCAGCCTCCTTCATGGGATCCCAGATGGGCTTAGCTGGCACTGGCTCTTCTTCTCGTGGGACACTGTGGGGTTTCCATTCTGAATTCCTCCTGGAGAGCTGTAGATCTCCGATTTCCACATTAGCGGCTCTCTAAGGTTCTTCCTGAGTGATACGCAGGCATGGTTCTCAACCCCTGGAAGCTGGGGGCGGGGGCTACCTAGCCCATCTGGGAGGGAAACAGTCTGAGCTTTTGGGACCGTGAAAAGAAACCCATCAATCTTCCAGGGGGCAACCGTGTATAGTTCCACTGGCTCCCTGCTTCTGCAATTTTCCCAACCCCTGGTGGGGAAGAGCACAGAGGACAGAATGGGAATCGGCGGGCCACTACTATCTCACCGATGGAATCTCATGGAAATGGGACCCCAATGTTCTTTTCTGTGTTCCTGAATCTCTGAGGCTGGCAATGTCTGCTATTTTTTTTTTTTTTTCCCAAAAGGACGCTACACAGTAGCCACTGCCCCTTGGGAAAGCAAGTCACTCCAATTTGAAACCAGAGTAAATGTCTTTAACGTGTGTGAAATGCTTTCAGAGAGCATAAGTAATTTGTAATTGTTAGGAATGCATGCCCCACATCATTTGCAGGACTGTTGGGGTGGAAGCAGAGAGGACTCAAGGTTGATCACAGTAACAACAGCTATAATAACTATAACGATAGAAGCTAATTTATTTATTGAACACTGAGGTTTCTTAGACACCATTCTAAGGACTTGTGTAACTCTTGGATCTTCACAAGAGCACTGGAAGAAGTAGCTAAGAGGGCCTTCACTGGGCAGAGCTGAAGCTAGTGCACAGAGAAGTTAAGCTGACCAAGGTCACACAGCCAGGATGCAGCAAAGACAGATGACATTCATGACATTCAGGTCATTGGTCTTCAAAACCCCTCAGTCATCACCTGATGATGTGAAAGACACTAGATCTAGGAAACACCTTTCCAATGATCTTATTCTACCTCTTGGACCAGCAGAATGCTATCCTTTTCCATTATCCTCTGAAGCAAAGTTTTCAGAAGTAAAAGGAGGAAATAAAGGTTCACAAAGTTTCAATACTTTCTCAGAGTTCCAGCGATAGTGACAGGGCAGGAAACTGAAAGAACATGTTGTTTCTCCTCTATCATGTATCCTTCCAAGAACAGTAACTTTTCATTCCATGAGGTCCTGGCCATGACACAATTTTTTCTAAACTAACCTCATGTTGGACAGAGACTATTTTTCATGGAGATCTATGAAATTCCAAAAATATAGCACATTGAGGAAACAGGCAAAGATGCAATTGGCATTACCTTAGCAGCCAAGGATTTAATGTGATGACATTTAATTTCAGCCTTTGTCCTTCCAAGAAAATAAATCACACTCTATGGGTCCAACAGCACAGTTTAAACTTGTAAAAGTCAACGTTTTCATGTTAAGCATCTCACTTTGGAAGAATCCTTCCCAGGATCAATTTGTTCTACTCTGCATGGTTATAACCCTGCTTACTTTGAATTGAGAGTTTTATATACTCCATACATATAAATATAAAGAAAAAGTGATAAAACACAAACCAAGTTCTCATTTCTAACATCTGCCAGGCCAAAAAAGTGTTAATAACTTGTCTATTGCATTACTTTCAAATGGGGGATATGGGTGGAACACACACACACATTCTTCTCACCCAGAAGGACAAGTCTTGATGACTCCATCTTGAAAAACTAATTAATAGAAAGTACCAACATTTATTGACAATTTTCTTTTAACCAGACAATGATCTGAGCAATTAACATTCTCTGAATTTTCACATTAGCACTATCCCGTAAGTGTTATAATTACACAGGTCATACCCATGGTCCTCAACCAGGGTCAGTTTTGCCCTCCCTGCGGGGATATTTGGCAATGTTTGGAGACAATTTTTGGTTGTCACAACTGGGACGCTGTTAAACATCCTACAAAGCACAGGACAGCCTTCAACAATAAAAAATTTTCCAGCCCAAAATGTCAATCGTGCCAAGATTGAGAAACCTTGTAATAGACTAAAGAAGAAGTAGAAAATTTGAGCCATCCAATAAATACTTTATAAATTTAATCTACAGCCAAAATCCTCCCCTGCCTTTTTTCCTGCCAAAATAAAAAGAAAGCAAGGTGTTACAGACAAGTCTTAAAATAAATTCCTAATTCACTCTATTAGGCTAGTATAACCTTTTATTTTTTTCTCTTTTTTCTTTTCTCAGTTTCATGTTCTTTTTTTCTTTCTTTTTTGTTTTAACTTTTTATTTTATGTTGGAGTATAGTTGATTAAAACTGTTGTGATCGTTTCAGGTGTACAGCAAAGTGATTCAGTCATACATGTATGTGTATCTATTCTTTTTCAAATTCTTTTCCCATTTAGGTTGTTACATAATATTTAGCAGAGATCCCTGTGCTATACAGTAGGTCCTTGTTGGTTATCCATTGTATTTTATTTTATTTTTATTTTTATTTTTTAAAAAATATTTCAGCTTGCTTTTTTTTTAAACTTGGGTTTATTTATTTTATTTATTTATTTACTTATGGCTGTGTTAGGTCTTCGTTTCTGTGCGAGGGCTTTCTCTAGTGGTGGCAAGTGGGGGCCACTCCTCATCACGGTGTGCAGGCCTCTCATTATCGTGGCCTCTCTTGTTGTGGAGCACAGGCTCCAGACGCGCAGGCTCAGCAATTGTGGCTCATGGGCCCAGTTGCTCCACGGCATGTGGGATCTTCCCAGACCAGGGCTCGAACCCATGTCCCCTGCATCGGCAGGCAGACTCTCAACCACTGCGCCACCAGGGAAGCCCCGGTTATCCATTTTAAATACAGCAGTGTGTACATGTCAATTCCAAACTCCCTAATTATCCCTTCCCCCCACCCATCCCCCCTTACACTTGTACAATCTTGATCCCCAAATCACACAAGGACATTTCCAAAAGAAATTATCAGGTTCCCAGCCTTAGGAAATACCTTCAGTGCCCTGGCTTGACATAGAAACAGCAAGACATAACTTTGAAAAGAAGTTCAAACATTGGACAATGAGTACATTCATAGTGACCTGTGTAGACCAAAGCCCCGAGGACACAGAGACACTTACCCAGTACCTAGCTCCCTACAAAACTAGCTGGGCATTTCATGCTGCCCAGTCAGGAGCAGACCAGAATGACTTCCATTACATTTTCCACCAGCCTGGCAAGGTGGTGCATAGTATCAGATTTCACTTGATTTTAGGGGGAAAAAAAAGTACTGGGCCAATTTTTGCAAACCTGAGTTTGGAGAGTAATATTTATACCAGCTATAGACATGCCCACCATTCAAAGCTCATGTGTGGAACTCCTGATGAATTTTTAGCCTGGATAATTATAGAGATTATTTTTATCTCCTCAGTGTCAGGGTCTCGCATGCCTGTCATGTAATAGCTCTTTTGGAAATGTTAATGCCTTCCTTCTGGTAGGTCTGAAGTCACACCATTCCTTTGCCTCCTCCTTCACCAACAGACAAGCCTAACTCTTATGCAGGGCAATGATATTTAGGAATATTTTCTTGATGTTTTTTACCCCAAAGCTCCAAACATTTTTTGTCAAACCCTGCTGCATACTGAAATCAGTTGTTCCTCTATCATGTTTGTTCTGGGCTTAGTACTAAATTCTGCACCAATCCAAACAAAATATCAATAGAACCCCCCTCCTACCTTCAATGGCCTCATTTTGAAATTAAAATCCCAGGGATTCTGTCAGAGCATTTAGCCTCAGACATTTTTCTCCTGCTGTTCCTCACAGGCTATTAGGCTAATAAGCTTTATTATCTGTTCTATAACCACTGGTAGTTACACAGCTCAGTGACCATTAGGAAGGAAAACATAATGAGAGAAGCACAAGGTAAACTTAATAAAGCACTCTTTGTTCCCCTGGTATGGGTAGAATAATGGGCAATTTCTTCTTGTTTATTGACCACGTAAAGAGTTTGATGTGATCTGCATCCTCTCTGAGGCTGAGAGTTTCGTCTTGGAAAACTTGCTCTCAGCTGAAACGGAGGTTTGGAAGTGGCTTCTGGGAGGCAGAGACTGGACACACCAGGCATTTTCACACATGCTGTCTTCTTTGAAGGATCCATGGTACTTCTCATACAACCCTGCTAAGGCTGTTTTGTTGTGCATTGAATTATAATATGTAAACTTGATTTTTTCCTTACTAGAAAAGCAGGTGTGTCATTTTCGTTTAGAACATGGATTCTGCGTGTTTTTAAACCACATTGCAGTGAAGCGATACAAAAGACCTGAAGGGTAACCCCTCTGGTTGGTTCTCAGTTTCAGAAGGGAAAAGAATTAGTATCACATTTGGTTTGGGGGGGTGAGGGTGGGCAGTTAGGTAAACATTTGCTTTGTTAATGAGGTAATGATGCTTTTTATTTAAATCACAAAAACTATTTATTTAACAAACGCTTATTTGAAGCCTATTCTTTGCCAGTCTCTAGTCTAAGAACTTTACATATATTAAAGCATTTAATCCTCCTAATATTCCTATGAGGTACTACTCATTATCCTCATTCTACAGTTGGGAAAATGGAGGCACAGAGAAGTTAAGTAGGTTGCCTAAGGTCACACAGCATAATTTGCCCAAGTGTTGGAATTAAGATTCAAGCACAGGCCATTTGACTCTCAACCAATGCAGTGAAATTATGGGTCACAGATACTGTTGATAAAAGTGTGCGTCCCTATTAAGTTAAACAAATAACCCGCAATAAACCCATATTGATAATTATGATGCTAAACTCACAGAATTTCTAACGGAAAAGAAAAGAAGGACTAAATATTAATTGAACATCTACTTTATATCTAGAAGTTAAAACATATTATCTCATGTACTGACATCCATAAAAAATAAATTATTGTCTTCATATTACAGATGAGGGAACAAGGTTTATAGAGATTAAAAGATTTGTCAGTGGCCCCAAGGTTAGTTAGCAACAGAACTGTGGCTTGAATACATATCTGAATTCAGGGTTTTGTGTCTAGCATCTTTGTGAAAGGTACACTCTATTCCCAAACTGTGGAATTGATGCCAGAGTTTTCATTATTCTCCTGCAGAACAGTCAGTGCAGTAACTGGATGCTTGCTACTTTGTACTATCATTACAGAAGTCACTAAATAAATCTAAAAGCATATTTTTGGCCCAGAATCTTTTCCCACTTTTATCACAATTCACCAGTGTTCTATGGTCCATATTATTGTACAGTGCTTTGCAGTGCTCCGAAAACAATTTTTGACTCCCTGTTAATGTTCTTGGTCTCCTCTCTTACTTTTCATTTTGCTGAGAGACAGGCTTGGTTTACAACAAAGGCACTGTGTAATTTTTTCCCTTCACATGTTTCTGAAAAGCCTACATTCACGACATTCTTTGCCTCTCCCTTTGTGATCAGTCCTTCTGCCCTGCTCTGTTAATAATTAGAAAGATAGTGCCCCTCTCTTCCCTTTGCCTAGAATAATCAGAGAAGCATCTCTTCATCTTTTTCCCATTTTCCTTTTTTGCCAGCCATGTATTCTAAGCTGATCAAAAGTAGTTTATTCAAGTGTCAAACGTGTTTCCAAGAGTGCTAAACTGCAGAAAATTCAATGTTGCACAGGTATAATGTATGTATAATTTATAGATAAAGAGAATGAGGTTGGCAGTTGGTGTTGTGACAGATGTAAAGGCTCCCAGTTCAAGTATTCATGAGTTTATTCAAAGACCAGTTTCTAGTGACCAGGTGTCTGAAAAGAGTGGTGTTGCTTCTTCTAAGCCTGGCATAAAATCACAGCAATAACAACATTATTACATGAAAAACAACACAAAAGCCAAAGTAGAAATATTCCTGTGAGAAATACTGCTGTTGACTTGGAAGTCCATTTTCTTTTCTTTTTCAAAAGTAATTTGTTTACACCTGTCACCTCTCAGCTCTTTATATAAAAATGTTCTATAGGAGAAACCATCAGAGGGACAGCCTATGCCATAAATGAGTGTTTAAAAAAATGTATTTCAACCCAGTGCGTCCTTTAGTTCAAATAAAACCATTTGAAAGCTTTATGACAATTATATTCCATACTGAGATCATAAGCTTGTACAACCTCTACCCCACTTACATACACATTTGCATCTAGACACAGCTGAATAGCGAGCAAAAGTCTGAGCTGTCTACAGCAGAATAGTGTCATGCTCCAACATCTGGGCATCAGATGCATTATTTTTAGCTTTCTCCCAGAAGACATGATACTGATAGGTGCAGATTGTATATCTTATGAGATTAGTGCAATCCTTTTTCAGGAAAATGTAACTAGTTCTTAGAAACTCCCAATGACTTAATCCTTCAGCCAACTATGAAGAATTCCTTAAAATAAATGTGTTGTTAAATCTCTATCAGATGATTGAATCATTTCTATCTTTTATCCATTATGTAGTCATCTCCATGTGCGTGGTCAGCTCCAAGATAGAGACATACTATGTTTTTAAGGCTACACTGTCATGGATGTCTTTCTTATTTTGAGTCAATTTTATTTTCTCATGTGATAGCCACAATCCAGCCATCCATCCATCCACTCATCCATCTATTCATTCAACCTTATTTCCTTGAGACCTTGAAAAACAGATCAGATCCCACCTATGCATGAAAGGCATTCTCATATTGAGGACAGCTGATGCTGGCTACGTGGTTCTTCACCTTTCAGTATAAACATCCCTAGTTTCTTCAACTATCCTCATATTTTCTTTCCAGACCTAGACTAGAAGGCTTCCCTAAGTTCTCCAGGCATAGCCAGTCCTCCTTCTCCAAGTACCATGGGATTCTGAATGCACCTCTAGCATCACTCTTTTTTTTTTTTTTTTTTTTGGTAGATAATTTTTTTTTTTTTAAACATCTTTATTGAAGTATAATTGCCTTACAATGGTGTGTTAGCTTCTGCTTTATAACAAAGTGAATCAGTTATACATATACAATATGTTCCCATTTCTCTTCCCTCTTGCATCTCCCTCCCTCCCACCCTCCCCATCCCATCCCTCTAGGTGGTCACGAAGCACCGAGCTGATCTCCCTGTGCTATGCGGCTGCTTCCCACTAGTTATCTATTTTACATTTGGTAGTGTATATATGTCCATGACACTCTCTTACCCTGTCACATCTCACCCCACCCCCTCCCCATATCCTCAAGTCCATTCTCTAGTAGGTCTGTGTCTTTATTCCCATCTTGCCACTAGGTTCTTCATGGCCTTTTTTTTTTTTTTCCCTTAGATTCCGTATATATGTGTTAGCATACTGTATTTGTTTTTCTCTTTCTGACTTACTTCACTCTGTATGACAGACTCTAACTCCATCCACCTCATTACAAATACCTCCATTTCATTTCTTTTTATGGCTGAGTAATATTCCATTGTATATATGTGCCACATCTTCTTTATCCATTCATCTGTCAATGGACATTTAGATTGCTTCCATGTCCTGGCTATTGTAAATAGAGCTGCAATGAACATTTTGGTACATGACTCTTTTTGACCTATGGTTTTCTCAGGGTATATGCCCAGTAGTGGGATTGTTGGGTCGTATGGTAGTTCTATTTGTAGTTTTTTAAGGAACCTCCATACTGTTCTCCATAGTGGCTGTATCAATTTACATTCCCACCAACAGTGCAAGAGTGTTCCCTTTCCTCCACACCCTCTCCAGCATTTATTGTTTCTAGATTTTTTGATGATGGCCATTCTGACCGGTGTGAGATGATATCTCATTGTAGTTTTGATTTGCATTTCTCTAATGATTAATGATGTTGAGCATTCTTTCATGTGTCTGTAGGCCATCTGTATATCTTCTTTGGAGAAATGTCTATTTAGGTCTTTGGCCCATTTTTGGATTGGGTTGTTCGTTTTTTTGTTATTGAGCTGCATGAGCTGCTTGTAAATCTTGGAGATTAATCCTTTGTCAGTTGCTTCATTTGCAAATATTTTCTCCCATTCTGATGGTTGTCTTTTGGTCTTGTTTATGGTTTCCTTTGCTGTGCAAAAGCTTTTAAGTTTCATTAGGTCCCATTTGTTTATTTGTGTTCTTATTTCCATTTCTCTGGGAGCTGGGTCAAAAAGAATCTTGCTGTGATGTATGTCATAGAGTGTTCTGCCTATGTTTTCCTCTAAGAGTTTGATAGTGTCTGCCCTTACACTTAGGTCTTTAATCCATTTTCAGTTTATTTTTGTGCATGGTGTCAGGGAGTGTTCTAATTTCATACTTTTACATGTACCTGTCCAATTTTCCCAGCACCACTTATTGAAGAGGCTGTCTTTTCTCCACTGTATATGCTTGCCTCCTTTATCAAAAATAAGGTGCCCATATGTGTGTGGGTTTATCGCTGGGCTTTCAATCCTGTTCCATTGATCTATATTTCTGTTTTTGTGCCAGTACCAAACTGTCTTGATTACTGAAGCTTTGTAATATAGTCTGAAGTCAGGGAGCCTGATTCCCCCAGCTCCATTTTTCGTTCTCAAGATTGCTTTGGCTATTCGGGGTCTTTTGTGTTTCCATACAAATTGTGAAATTTTTTGTTCTAGTTCTGTGAAAAATGCCAGTGGTAGTTTGATAGGGATTGCATTGAATCTGTAGATTGCTTTGGGAAGTAGAGTCATTTTCACAATGTTGATTCTTCCAATCCAGGAACATGGTATATCTCTCCATCTATTTGTATCATCTTTAATTTCTTTCATCAGTGTCTTATAATTTTCTGCATACAGGTCTTTTGTCTCCTTAGGTAGGTTTATTCCTAGATATTTTATTCTTTTTGTTGCAATGGTAAATGGGAGTGTTTTCTTAATTTCACTTTCAGATTTTTTGTCATTAGTGTATAGAAATGCAAGAGATTTCTGTGCATTAATTTTGTATCCTGCTACTTTACCAAATTCATTGATTAGCTCTAGGAGTTTTCTGGTAGCATCTTTAGGATTCTCTATGTATAGTATCATGTCATCTGCAAATAGTGACAGCTTTACTTCTTCTTTTCCGATTTGGATTCCTTTTATTTCTTTGTCTTCTCTGATTGCTGTGGCTAACACTTCCAAAACTATGTTGAATAATAGTGGTGAGAGTGGGCAACCTTGTCTTGTTCCTGATCTTAGTGGAAATGGTTTCAGTTTTTCACCATTGAGGACAATGTTGGCTGTGGGTTTGTCATATATGGCCTTTATTATGTTGAGGAAAGTTCCCTCTATGCCTACTTTCTGCAGGGCTTTTATCATAAATGGGTGTTGAATTTTGTCAAAAGCTTTCTCTGCATCTATTGAGATGATCATATGGTTTTTCTCCTTCAATTTGTTAATATGATGTATCACGTTGATTGATTTGCGTATATTGAAGAATCCTTGCATTCCTGGGATAAACCCCACTTGATCATGGTGTATGATCCTTTTAATGTGCTGTTGGATTCTGTTTGCTAGTATTTTGTTGAGGATTTTTGCATCTATGTTCATCAGTGATATTGGCCTGTAGTTTTCTTTCTTTGTGACATCTTTGTCTGGTTTTGGTATCAGGGTGATGGTGGCCTCGTAGAATGAGTTTGGGAGTGTTCCTCCCTCTGCAATATTTTGGAAGAGTTTGAGAAGGATAGGTGTTAGCTCTTCTCTAAATGTTTGATAGAATTCACCTGTGAAGCCATCTGGTCCTGGGCTTTTGTTTGTTGGAAGGTTTTTAATCACAGTTTCAATTTCAGTGCTTGTGATTGGTCTGTTCATATTTTCTATTTCTTCCTGGTTCAGTCTCGGCAGTTTGTGCATTTCTAAGAATCTGTCCATTTCTTCCAGGTTGTCCATTTTATTGGCATAGAGTTGCTTGTAGTAATCTCTCATGATCTTTTGTATTTCTGCAGTGTCAGTGGTTACTTCTCCTTTTTCATTTCTAATTCTATTGATCTGAGTCTTCTCCCTTTTTCTCTTGATGAGTCTGGCTAATGGTTTATCAATTTTGTTTATCTTCTCAAAGAACCAGCTTTTAGTTTCATTGATTTTTGCTATTGTTTCCTTCATTTCTTTTTCATTTATTTCTGACCTGATCTTTATAATTTCTTTCCTTCTGCTGGCTTTGGGGTTTTTTTGTTCTTCTTTCTCTAATTGCTTTAGGTGCAAGGTTAGGTTGTTTATTCGAGATGTTTCCTGTTTCTTGAGGTAGGCTTGTATTGCTATAAACTTCCCTCTTAGCACTGCTTTTGCTGCGTCGCATAGGTTTTGGGTCGTCGTATCTCCATTGTCATTTGTTTCTAGGTATTTTTTGATTTCCCCTTTGATTTCTTCAGTGATCACTTCGTTATTAAGTAATGTATTGTGTAGCCTCCATGTGTTTGTATTTTTTACAGATCTTTTCCTGTAATTGATATCTAGTCTCATAGCGTTGTGGTCGGAAAAGATACTTGATACGATTTCAATTTTCTTAAATTTACCAAGGCTTGATTTGTGACCCAAGATATGATCTATCCTGGAGAATGTTCCATGAGCACTTGAGAAAAATGTGTATTCTTTTGTTTTTGGGTGGAATGTCCTATAAATATCAATTAAGTCCATCTTGTTCAATGTATCATTTAAAGCTTGTGTTTCCTTATTTATTTTCATTTTGGATGATCTGTCCATTGGTGAGAGTGGGGTGTTAAAGTCCCCTACTATGATTGTGTTGCTGTCGATTTCCCCTTTTATGGCTGTTAGTATTTGCCTTATGTATTGAGGTGCTCCTATGTTGGGTGCATAAATATTTACAATTGTTATACCTTCCTCTTGGATCGATCCCTTGATCATTATATAGTGTCCTTCTTTGTCTCTTGTAATAGTCTTTATTTTAAAGTCTATTTTGTCTGATATGAGAATTGCTACTCCAGCTTTCTTTTGATTTCCATTTGCATGGAATATCTTTTTCCATCCCCTCACTTTCAGTCTATACGTGTCTCTAGGTCTGAAGTGGGTCTCTTGTAGACAGCATATATATGGGTCTTGTTTTTGTATCCATTCAGCCAGCCTGTGTCTTTTGGTGGGAGCATTTAATCCATTTACATTCAAGGTAATTATCGATATGTATGTTCCTATTCCCATTTTCTTAAATGTTTTGGGTTTGTTATTGTAGATGTTTTCCTTCTCTTGTGTTTCTTGCCTAGAGAAGTTCCTTTAGCATTTGTTGTAAAGCTGGTTTGGTGGTGCTGAACTCTCTCAGCTTTTGCTTGTCTGTAAAGGTTTTAATTTCTCCATCGAATCTGAATGAGATCCTTGCTGGGTAGTGTAATCTTGGTTGTAGGTTTTTCACCTTCATCACTTTAAGTATATCCTGCCACTCCCTTCTGGCTTGCAGAGTTTCTGCTGAAAGATCAGATGTTAACCTTATGGGGATTCCCTTGTGTGTTATTTGTTTTTTTTCCCTTGCTGCCTTTAATATGTTTTCCTTATATTTAATTTTTGTCAGTTTGATTAATATGTGTCTTGGTGTGTTTCTCCTTGGGTTTATCCTGTATGGGACTCTCTGTGCTTCCAGGACTTGATTAACTATTTCCTTTCCCATATTAGGGAAGTTTTCAACTATAATCTCTTCAAATATCTTCTCAGTCCCTTTCTTTTTCTCTTCTTCTTCTGGGACCCCTATAATTCGAATGTTGGTGCGTTTAATGTTGTCCCAGAGGTCTCTGAGACTGTCCTCAGTTCTTTTCATTCTTTTTTCTTTATCCTGCTCTGCAGTAGTTATTTCCACCATTTTATCTTCCAGGTCACTTATCCTTTCTTCTGCCTCAGTTATTCTGCTATTGATCCCATCTAGAGTATTTTTAATTTCATTTATTGTGGTTTTCATCATTGCTTGGTTCCTCTTTAGTTCTTCTACATCCTTGTTAAATGTTTCTTGCATTTTGTCTATTCTATTTCCAAGATTTTGGATCATCCTTACTATCATTATTCTGAATTCTTTTTCAGGTAGACTACCTATTTCCTCTTCATTTGTTAAGTCTGGTATGTTCTGACCCTGCTCCTTCATCTGCTGTGTGTTTTTCTGTCGTCTCATTTTGCTTATCTTACTGTGTTTGGGGTCTCCTTTTCACAGGCTGCAGGTTCGTAGTTCCTGTTGTTTTTGGTATCTGTCCCCAGTGGCTAAGGTTGGTTCAGTGGGTTGTGTAGGCTTCCTGGTGGAGGTAACTAGTGCCTGAGCTCTGGTGGATGAGGTTGGATCTTGTCTTTCTGGTGGGCACGTCCACGTCTGGTGGTGTATTTTGGGGTGTCTGTGGCCTTATTATGATTTTAGGCAGCCTCTCTGCTAATGGATGGGGCTGTGTTCCTGTCTTGCTAGTTGTTTGGCATAGGGTGTCCAGCACTGTAGCTTGCTGGTCGTTGAGTGAAGCTGGGTCTTGATGTTGAGATGGAGATCTCTGAGAGATTTTTGCCGTTTGGTATTACGTGGAGCTGGGAGGTCTCTTGTGGACCAGTGTCCTGAAGTTGGCTCTCCCACCTCAGAGGCACGGCCCTGATGCCTGGCTGGAGCACCAAGAGCCTTTCGTCCACACGGCTCAGAGTAAAAGGGAGAAAAAATAGAAAGAAAGAAAGAAAGAAAGAGGCTATAATATAGTGAAGTAAAATAAAGCTATTGTAAAGCAAAGCTATACAGACAAAATCGCACCCAGAAGTATATACATATACACTCACAAATAAAAGGAAAAGGGGAAAAATTAATATATCCTGCTCCCAAAGTCCACCTCCTGAATTTGGGATGATTCTTTGTCTATTCAGGTATTCAACAGATGCAGGCACATCAAGTTGTTTGTGGAGTTTTAATCCACTGCTTCTAAGGCTGCTGGGAGAGATTTCCCCTTATCTTCCCTGTTCGCACAGCTCCTGGGGTTCAGCTTTGGATTTGGACCCGCCTCTGCGTGTAGGTCGCCTGAGGGCGTCTATTCCCCGCACAGACAGGACGGGGTTAAAGGAGCAGCTGCTTCGGGGGCTCTGGCTCACTCAGGCCGCGGGGAGGGAGGTGTACAGAGGAGGCGGGGTGAGCCTGCGGCGGCCGAGGCCGGCGTGACGTTGCACCAGCCTGAGGTGGGCAGTGCGTTCTCCCGGGGAACTTGTCCCCGGATCACGGGACCCTGGCAGTGGCGGGCTGCACAGGCTCCCGGGAGGGGCGATGTGGAGAGTGACTTGTGCTCGCACACAGGCTTTTTGGAGGCGGCAGCAGCAGCCCCAGCGTCTCACGCCCGTCTCTGGGGTCCGTGCTGATCGCCGCGGCTCGCGCCTTTCTCTGGAGTTCGTTTAGGCGGCACTCTGAATCCCCTCTCCTTGCGCTCAGCGAAACAAAGAGGCAAGAAAAAGTCTCTTGCCTCTTCGGCAGCTGCAGACCTTTTCCCGGTCTCCCTCCCAGCCAGCTGTGGTGTGCTAACCCCTTCAGGCTGTGTTCACGCCGCCAGCCCCAGTCCTCTCCCTGCGATCCGACAGAAGCCCGAGCCTCAGCTCCCAGCCCCGCCCGCCGAGCAGACAAGCCTCTCGGGCTGGTGAGTGCTGCTCGGCGCCGAGCCTCTGTGCAGGAGTCTCTCCGTTTTTTCCTCTGCGCCCCTGTTGCTGTGGGGTCTGCGCTGATCGCCGCGGCTCGCACCCGTCTCTGGAGTTCGTTTAGGCGGCGCTCTGAATCCCCTCTCCTCGCGCACCAGGAAACAAAGAGGCAAGAAAAAGTCTCTTGCCTCTTCGGCAGCTGCAGACTTTTTCCCGGACTCCCTCCCGGCTAGCTGTGGTGCACTAACCCCTTCAGGCTGTGTTCACGCCGCCAGCCTCAGTCCTCTCCCTGCGATCCGACCGAAGCCGAGCCTCAGCTCCCAGCCCCGCCCGCCCCAGTGGGCGAGCAGACAAGCCTCTCGGGCTGGAGAGTGCTGGTCGGCACCGCTCCTCCGTGCGGGAACCTCTCCGCTTTGCCCTCCGCACCCCTGTGGCTGCGCTCTCCTCCGTGGCTCCGAAGCTTCCCCCCTCCGCCACCCGCAGTCTCCGCCCGCGAAGGGGCTTCCTAGTGCGTGGAAATCTTTCCTCCTTCACGGCTCCCTCCCACTGGTGCAGGTGCCGTCCCTATTCTTTTGTCTCTGTTATTTCTTTTTTCTTTTGCCCTACCCAAGTACGGGGGGAGTTTCTTGCCTTTTTGGAGGTCGGACGTCTTCTGCCAGCGTTCAGTGGGTGTTCTGTAGGAGCAGTTCCACGTGTAGATGTATTTCTACTGTATCTGTGGGAAGGAAGGTGATCTCCGCGTCTTACTCTTCCGCCATCTTCCCGAGGCCCCCCTAGCATCACTCTTATTCTAATATCTGTTACATGCCTATAGTTTGTATCAGTTAGGAATGCTTCCAACTGCAAGTAACCGAAAGTCCAAAGAATATTACTTTAAACCTTATTGCTATTTAGTCACTTAAATTTAAAAAATATGGAGGTAGGCAGGCTCATGCTTAGTCTGGCAACAGAAACATGCCATCAAGAACCCAAGGTTCTTTGAGTTTTTTTCTCTGCTTTTCATGATTTTTGAATTTTTCTTACTTTTCTTCACTTAATAATTGTGAGATGTTTCCAGATATCATATCCACAGTCAAGGCAAAAAGCAGAGAAATGGTGATGCCAAATTGTTATCTCCATATTTATCCCTTTTATAAGAAATCGAAAGCCCACTTGAAAATGTATCAAGTTGAAATTAAAAATATACAAGAAGGGTAATACATGATGACCAAGTGGAGTTTATCCCAGGAAAACAAGGTTGGTTTAAGATTTGAAAGTCAATCAATGTAATTCAGCATATTAACAGAAAAAAATTAATAAATGAGATCATCTTAATAAATGTGGAAAGATCATTTGACAAAATCCAACATCCATTAATGATTAAAAATCCTTGTTAAATTGATATGAAAGGAACTTTCTTAATCTGATGAGAGCATTCATAAAAATTCTACAGCTAATAACATAATTAATGGTGAAAAGTTAAATGTTTCCCCACTAAGACCGGGGGCATAGTAATGATGTCTTTTCCCCTCACTTTTGTTCACTGTACTGGAGGATTTAGCCAGAGACTTAAGATAAAAGATAAAATAAAATATAAAATAAAATAAAATACAAAAGTCATCTAGATTTAGAAGGTATATATAAAATTGTCTTTATTAGCAGATCATCTATATAGAAAATACTATGAATCCTACACAAAAGCTGTTAGAATTAATAAGTAAACTTAGTAAGGTTATAGGATTTAAAAAGAAGGAAAAAGCCCATCTGAAGACTTTTAAATTGTCCCAGAGCCAGTCCTAGCTTAGGAGAAGGAAGGAAAAGTGATTATCTAGCTTGGACTGGGAATATTGTTGAATAAGAAAATTAGTTAAGAAGAAAGAAGGCAGGATTAACTTCTGAGTCCACAACAAACCATGCTTGCCACACACTGAGTTGTAAATATTTTGTGAGTAGGAACAATCGCATTCATTTTTGTATCCCTAATTTGTGGAAAAAACCTGATACTTATTGATGAATGAATGAATAGATGGAGGCATAAACTTGAATGGATAAATAAATGAATGAATGAATGAATCCATCTTGGCTTTAGTCACTTGACAACCTTTATTCACCTTGTCCATATCTTCTTGGAAAGTGGCACCAGAAGAGAAAAAGCACCACCAATGAGTCACAAGCACAGAGTAAAATAGGATTGCCACCTGCTTGGTCCTGATACCATTCTTCTGAGATTACATCAAAGAAATGTGGATTTAGATCCACTGACTTCACTTTAGCCTCATTATACGCTCATTTACAGAGCAAATGCATATATATATATATATATATATATTTTTTTTTTTTTTTCCCCAAATCTCATCCTATTGTTGGCTTTGTCTTGAACAATTTTATTTTATCAGTTTCATCCAACTTCACTACATTCCCAAAGAGGAATAACACGCTTCTTAGTTTCCTAGGGCTACCCTAAAAAAGTACCGCAAACCAGATGGCTTAAAATAATAAAAATTTATTCTCTCCCAGTTCTGGAGGCCAGAAGTCTGAGATTGAAGTTTGCACAGGGTTGGCTCCTTCTGAGGCTGTGACAGAATCTGTTCCATGTCTCTCTCCTACCTTCTGATGCTTTTCTGGAAATATCTGGTGTTCCTTGGCTTGTAGAAGCATCACTTTGATCTCTCATTTCACCTTCACATGGCATTCTCCCTGTGTGTGTGTTACTCTCCAAGTTTCCCTTTCTTATAAGGATACCAGTCATATTAGGGCCCACCCTAATGATCTCATTTTAACTAGATGACCTTTGTAAAGATTCGATCTCCAAGTAATTTCACATTCCGAGGTACTGGGGGTTAGGGTTTCAACATTTGAATTTGTGGGGGACACAGTTCAAGCTATAGCACCTTCCCTGGGGTAATATGGTCCATTAAGTGGCACAAGTGGGGAATTATTTGAGAGACAGTGGTTCCAGCGGGGAGCTGCGCAGGTCATGGAACTGGATGGCCTGGGTTCAAGTACTGTCTCTCACCTTTATCAGCAGTATGTCCTGGGCAAGTGACTAACTCGTTATGTGCCTCATTTTCACCTAATGTAAAATGGGATCATATTTGTAGGTACCTCACAAGGCTATAGTGAGAATTAAATGAGATAATATAAGAAAGTTATTAAAATAGTGTCTGGCAAGATGTAAATTTTATATTGAAACTTGCTTTCCCCCCCCGCTTTTTACTATTGTGGACCAAATGTACAAATCCTATTTATTTTTCCATTTATGGTATATAATCAATTTTGTCTAAAAATGTACTATACAAAAACTTTCCAAAGTAAGTGTTGAATTTACATAATTAATGGTGAAAAGTTAAATGTTTCCCCACTAAGTATGTGTTGAATTTACACATACTTTCCCTCTCTGGATATCTTTGATCTATCTCAGCATTAGCTGTGCTAAAAATAGGAAAGATTTTTTTAGAAATAATCAATTCTTCAAGAATCCATGTGGAATGATCATCTCTATATGTTCACAAAACATTTCTATATGTATTTTGCTAAAAAATCTTTTCTATAATTGAGTTATCCGACATTTATTTAGTCTGTAATCCTCATTATATTAATCTGTATTTTTTTCATATTCATTTATTTATTTTGGCTGTATCGGGTCTTAGTTGTGGCACACGGGATCTTCATTGCGGCATGCAGGATCTTTTGTTGCAGGGACCGGGCTCTTTGTTGCAGTGCACAGGCTTCTCTCTAGTTGTGGTGCGTGGGCTCCAGAGTGCGCGGGCTCGGTAGTTGTGGCACATGGGCTTTGTTGCCCCACCGCACGTGGGATCTTAGTTCCCCGACCAGGGATCGAACGCAAGTCCCCTACATTAGAAGGCAGATTCTTAACCAGTGGGCCACCAGGGAAGTTCCACATTAATCTGTATTTTTAGAAATCCATCTATTTTCTCTCCCTCTCATTCCCGGTCCTCGATACGCACTTATGTGCATGTGTACACACACACACACACACACACACACACACATACACACACGCACACACAGACATGCTTCTTTTATTAGCAGGGTCTCTATATGCTGTTTTCAATCTCTTAAGACATTCCCCATTCTCCACATTCTCACGTAATGTCACATGGACTCAACAATCTCACGTTCAAAGTTAACTCTGTTCACAAAGGAAGGAAGAAAAACAGTGATTATTGGACATATACTAGACTCTGGGCATTTTATAGGAAATGTTTCTCTGATATTGTCACTTTCCTAAGGTGACACAGCTAGTAAGTGCCAGAAATAGAATTTGATCCCCCAGCTGATTTTAAAATATGCATAGTATTTTCTAAATATTGTACAGATTCTGAATAAAATATAATAAATATGGTTCGGATGTACTATATCCAACACAGTTGCAGCAGATCGTTTTCTTATGACTTTGGGTCATCTTTCCTCATGTTTCACAGAGTTCCCAGGGATGCTGGGTGTGTGTCTGGGGATGGGATGCAGTTGGAGTTTCTGATGACTAGGCCTCAGAATAAGACCAGTTCAATCTGGGAGAGGCAAGACCTACTGAGTTTATTTACAAATAATATATTTATGTAATTCAAGAATATGATTTGGCCAGGGTTATTCTTAACCTGATTTTTATGCAGGTTGACAAAGGGAAGAAAAAGGAAAACATTAGGCAGCTTCTGTAAGCTTCCAGGTTCACAGCAGCATCAAGTCACAGCTGACTGCCCGGCCCATGCACTGCAAGGATTACAGGGTGTGACAATAAAGTGGCTTTTTGAGAAATGAGTTGTTGCATATTTCATTTTTTTCAATATTACCACTCTGCAAGGAACTGCTATAAAACTATCCTGAGTCCTGAAATGGGAGGGGTAGATTTTCCAAATAGCCACCAAGTGGTAGGGAAGCCTCCAAACTTGTAAGTTGCCCATTTGGGCTGTTGGCACAGACACAGCAGCCTCAACCAAAGTGTTTATTAAGGGCCCAGCTGTCCTGGCTGCCACACAAGATGCTTTGCAAACAGCCAGAAACAGGAGCGGCACTGCTTTCAAGGCTCAGATCGATAGGAGCTGACAGTTTTAGGCCAAGAGTACAGATTATCTCTGGTAGGCATGTGAACACAGCCTGGCTTACCAAGTGTGCCCTCCTCCCTTTAACCCCAAGTAGATCCTGTGTGATCAGCAGGACAAGAGATGTTGTCTGTCTTTTACGTGAGAGTTCATGTGTCCTCCCCTGGGTTCCACAACTTGAGGGTAGCAGAGTCACGGTTCAAATCCAGATCTCTGGAGTATTCCATCTCCTGTTCTCGCTGCTCCCTCCAGCTGCCTTTGCCACAAACTTTGAACTTTTTAATATAACCATGCATCTAAGATGAAAATCTTGTTTTTTTAATTTTTATTGGAGTATAGTTGATTTAAAATGTTGTTTTAGTTTCAGGTGTACAGCAAAGTGAATCAGTTATACATATATATATATATCTCCACTCTTTTTTAGATTTGTTTCCCATATAAGCCATTGTAGAATATTGAGTAGACAGAGTTCCCTGTGCTATACAGTAGGTCCTTATTAGATATATATATATATTTTTTTTTACAAAAGCAATTATATTTTTATTTACTTGCAGTGAACAACCCAAAAATAAAATTAAGAAAACAATTTACAATAATATCAAAAGGAATAAAATACTTGGGAATAAATTTAACAATAGAATTCAAAACTTACAGTCTGAAAACTCTAAAATATTGTTTGAAGAAATGAAAGAACACCTGGATAAGTGGATATATAGTAGTGTGTATATGTCAATCCCAATTAAGATGCAAATCTTAAAATGGCAGAATTTCAAATCTGAAAGGCACATAGGAGCCTGAATTCAACACCTTTATTTTATTTATGAGGGACTCGAGCTTCTCTGAAATGTCCACTGAGCCCTCAGTACAGTACATTCTAGGCAGAGCTATGCCTAGAACACAAGGGGAGCCAATGGTTCCAAAGCACCATTATTTGTCTTTGAATTGAGAATTCCATGGGGCTAGATGTTTCATGTAGGTTGTAGGTTTCTTTTTTCCTGGTCAAATTTCTTCTCCTTACCCCATGCTGATTTTCTTGAGGCAGCACGAAATATTGTTCACCCCCTGAAATAAGAAAATGCCCTGGATGAGATAGAATGAGGTTGTTAAGACACTGGAAACAGAAGAGGAGAGACAATGAAGTCAGGCTGAGGTTCCCACGTAAGGAATTGGCTTCATTCTTCCCAGTCGTGGAAAATCAGTCCAAGATAAATAGAGTGGTCTGAACAAACTCAGCACCTCACACAGCAGAGCGATGAATGAATCTGAACTAGACACACAATTTTGAAAGTTCTAACTGAGGCAGGGGAGCATGAACTAAGGGAACAGATGTATCAGGAAACTAGAATTCATACTTTGCACCCAAGGTGCAAAACTCTGGACTAAAATTAGATCCACAGAGCATTGATACATGTTGAATTGAAATTGACTTTTTGTCATCCTGCATGGAAATGAACTAAAATAACCTGTCCTAGAAACTTCTCTTTCCAGCTCCTTTCCTTACAGAATGAAAAAATAAAGGACACACACACAGGCGCATATGGATTCATTCTTTTAAAATAGATCAGCAAGATGAATGGAATGGTGTTATTTACTTTTAATCAATAAATCAATACGTGTTTATTGTGAGTCACAAGGATAACATAACAAGATTAATAAGACAGGGTTCCCTGCCTTCAAGGAACTCTGAGTCTGGCCAGCAAAACAGACAAGGACAGAGTAATCAAAACACGATATAGAAAGGGCTATACAGCTACATGTAAAAGAATTAAATTAGAACACTCCCTAACACCACACACAAAAATAAACTCAAAATAGATTAGAGACCTAAATGTAAGACCAGACACATATAGGAAGAGGAAAACATAGGAAGAACACTCTTTGACATAAATCACAGGAAGATCTTTTTTGATACACCTCCTAGAGTAATGGAAATAAAAGCAAAAATAAACAAATGGGACCTAATGAAACTTAAAAGCTTTTGCAAACCAAAGGAAACTACAAACAAGACAAAATGAAAACCCTCAGAATGGGAGAAGATATTTGCAAACGAATCAACAAAGGATTAATCTCCAAAATATATAAACAGCTCATGCAGCTCAATATTAAAAAAACAAACAACTCAATCAAAAAATGGGCAGAAGACCTAAATAGACATTTCTCCAAAGAAGACATACAGATGGCCAAGAAGCACATGAAAATCTGCTCAACATCACTAATTATTAGAGAAATGCAAATCAAAACTACAATGAGGTATCACCTCACACCAGTTAGAATGGGCATCATCAGAAAATCTACAAACAACAAATGCTGGAGAGGGTGTGGAGAAAAGGGAACCCTCTTGAACTGTTGGTGGGAATGTAAATTGATACAGCCACTATGGAGAACAGTAAGGAGTTTCCTTAAAAAATTAAAAATAGAACTACCAGATGAGCCAGCAATCCCACTACTGGGCATATACCCTGAGAAAACCATAATTCAAAAAGAGTCATGTACCACAATGTTCATTGCAGCACTATTTACAATAGCCAGGACATGGAAGCAACCTAAGTGTCCATCGACAGATGAATGGATAAAGAAGATGTGGCACATATATACAATGGAATATTACTCAGCCATAAAAAGGAATGAAATTGGGTCATTTGTAGCAACGTGGATAGATCTAGAGACTGTCATACAGAGTGAAGTAAGTCAAAAAGAGAAAAACAAATATTGTATATTAACGCATATATGGGGAACCTAGAAAAATGGTACAGATGAACCAGTTTGCAGGGCAGAAATAGAGACACAGATGTAGAGAACAAACATATGGACACCAAGGGGGGAAAGTGGCGGGGGGTGGGTGGTGGGGATGGTGGTGAGATGAATCAGGAGATTGGGATTGACATGTATACACCAATATGTATAAAATGGATAACTAATAAGAACCTGCTGTATAAAAAAATAAATTAAATAAAATTCAAAAATTAAAAAAAAAGAAAGGGCTATAAAAAATGTACTTGAAAAGTGTCATAGAGGCTGAAGAGTGAATCCTGCAAGAGGTGGTAAGAGGATATTGGTCTGGGAAGACTCATTAGAGGAGGTGGCATTTCACAAGTAGAAAGATAGGAAATGATATTCCAGAAGAAGAAATTGTGGAACAAAATTACCTTCAGGTGGAAGCATGAAATGGCATGCTTTGTTCAGTAAATTGTTAGTATCATGCAGCATATGGAGCAAGATGCAGGAAAAAAAATGGAAGGTGAGTTGGAAGAGGAGGGGTCGGCTCATATCACATGTTGAGAAACCTTGGGTACCTGGCGAAGGAGCTTGGACTTTATCCAGGATGCTGCCTAGTTGGGGAGTGACATGTTGAACTGTCTGTCCTGGAAGACTGGAGTTCATGGGATAAACATGTCCTTAAGCTAGATGTAACAAATATATTTATTTTTTAGAAAATAAATTCCTAGAGAAAGATAGATCTGAAATAATGATGATGATGATCATCATGATTGTAATTATGATCATGATGATACAGTCTACTGAGCACTATTAGACAATATTCTGGATTAAAATAGCATATTATTTATTATCTAATTTCTAAATTTAGAACAACATTAAAAAGCTGATGATAGGCAATGCTGTCTGTCAAAGTTTTGCTGAAATCAATACACTCAGATATTGCCGATGATGTACATTGTCAAAGCTGTTTTGAAAAGAAATATGGAAGTACATTATCAAGAAAATTATATGCAATCATGTTCCTTGAAATAGCAGTCCCAGTTTTGAGAATTTAAGTGAAGAAAATTATCCAAAAGCCAAAAGTACCATATATATGGAGATGTTTACTGCAGCATTATTTATAATAGCTAGAAAAACTAAATAAGCATCAACAATAAGACAATTATAAGTACATTGTATCATATTGGCCAAATGAGGTGTAAAGCACTGATTAAAATATTACTGAAACATGAAATATTTAGTCAATATGATGATTAAAAATACAAACCTATGTGTACAGTATTATTCCTGCTATGTAAAATGATGTGTGTGGCAATAAAACTTGAAGAGAACAAAGACAAATTAACACTATGTAATGTGTTTAGAAGGTAGAATTTTTCTCATTATATTTAGAGTTGCATTAATACTTTTATAATGATGTTTGTGTAAAAAATTCACATTTAAAATAGCTGTCATTTATTTAATGTCTATATTATGCTAAGCACTGTACATGCGTTATCTTATTTAATTCTCACAACATTGCATAAGGATGGTACTGTTATGATCCATCCTTTAATTGAATTTTAATTTTTTTCAAATTGATACATATGTATACTTTATAAAGAGTTATGACTAATTTTCTTAAGAATAAAAGCAATATCTTTCCCTTCAACTCTAATTCATTTAAATAATTTTAGAAGTTTCTTTCTTACGCCTCACCCATATTTCTAAATCATATGATAATATTGCCATTTATAAATTTCTGCTTTAAATATTATTCATTTAATAGAATTAAGCCAGTCTTTAAAAATGTGTTTTTGAAGGGAAGCATACAATTAATAAACCCTGAGTAAAACTCATCAAAAAAAGAGAGAAAACAAAAATTAGCAATATCAGGAACAAAAAAAGGACACGATACACAATCCACAGATATTAAAATTATAATAAGACAATATCATAAACAACCAAAAGGTAGTGTACTTGAATGTTTAAAGAAATGGGACAAGTTCATTGGGAAACATAATTTACTAAAAAACATGGAGAAAGAAATAGAAAATACTAATTGCATTATATCTATTAAGGAATTGAGTTCTGAGTTAAAACCTTCTCACAGGAAAAACCCAGGCATAAATGACTTTGCTGGTGGATTCTATCAAATATTTTTGGGAGAATCATACAAAGATTCTCCACCTTTCCAGTTTTTTTTTTTTCCCCTAATAAAGTCCCTGAACGCTAATCTCCATCTCAGCTCTTGCTTCTAGAGCAAACCTGAAACATCCCAATCTGAAATACTCACCAAAATACATGTACAAAAGTTTTCACAGAACCTTTACTCATGATAGCTAAAAACTAAGATCAATTCAAATGTTTATCAAAGGGAGGATAAATACATTGGGTTATATTCACACAGTGGAAAACTACACAGCAATGAAAAAAGCTACTAATACATGTGATAACATTGATGAATCTCAAAACTGTATAGTAAGCTAAAGACAAAAGTCAAAAGAGTATATATACATTGATGTGATATTCAAGAACCAGCAAAATTGACCTGTGGAAATGGAAGTCATAGAGTGCTGACCTCAGGGAATGTTTTGTGACTGTGGACTAGTATGAAGGATCCTCTGGGATAGTGGAAATGTCTTATACCTTGATTGGGGTGGTGGCTTCATAGGTAGATACCCACAAAAATATTTCTCAACGTGCACATTTAATATGTGTGTATTTTACTGAATGTAAATTATACCTTGATTTAAACAAAAGCCTTTCACGATAAGAACAACATAGTTCCCAGACCACCATCCACCAAACAGAGATAATGTGCCTACTCTGGGCCTCCTTTCTCTCCAATCCACTCCTTGCCCTTCTTCGCTATGGCGTAGGAAAACTCACCTGACTCCACATCTTTAGACTTCCAGCTGAGTTTGAACAGGAGGCTCACTGTCAGTAGATTAGAGGGTGAAACGAAGGGAGACGGCTGGATGTTCTTGCTTCCCACCTTCCTCCCCCACCTTAGTGGGCACATCTGGCAGAAGCTACAACATCCAACTCCGATAGGGAAGCCTCACCAGGGTCCCACCCCGTATCCCTCCAGCCTCTGGACGCTGCCCCACCCCATATGTCTCCAGCATCCCATCTACTAATCTCTGGGTTACCTCATCATCTTCTATTGGATTCCTTACCTTTTTTCATTACGTGTGTAACTAATTCCCTGCTTTTAGTTCCCTCTGTAAATACTACATCAATTGCTCTTTTTCTGTTTAAACCAGAAAACTTATACAGATAACCACCCTAATTGTTTGGTTTGAAATTGAGTGACTTTTTAAAAAAGTCATATTGAGATATGATTGACATTCAAAAAACTGTACATATTTAATGTATAGAACTTCATGATTTTGGAGATAAGTATACCCCAGTGAAACCATCACCACAATCTTTATTTAATTTATTTAACTTATAAGAAACAAAACAGTCCCCATTTCTCCCAACTCCCATTCCCTGCCTTTGGCAACCCCCAATCTGTTTTTTGTATTTATTAGTTTGGGGTTATTTTTTTGATACCACATATCAAATAGATCATACGATATTTGTCTTTCTCATTTGACTTATTTCATTTAGCATAATGCCCTCAGGGTCCATCCATGTTGTTTCAATTGGTAAGATTTCATTCTGTTTTATGGCTGAATAATATTCATATATATATACATATATCTCACAATTTCTTTATCCATTCATTCAAAGATGGACAATTAGGTTGTTTCCATCTCTTGGCTACTGTAAATAATGCTGCAATAAACATGGTGGTGTATATATCTCTTTGAGTAAGTTTTTCATTTTCTTTGCATAAATACCCACAAGTGAAATTGCTGGATAATATGGTAGTTCTATTTTCAATTGTCTGAGGAAACTCTGTACTATTTTTCATAGCAGCGGCACCAATTTACATTCCCACCAATAGTGCACAAGTGTTCCCCTTTCTCCGCATCCTCGCCAACACTTGTTATTTACTGTCTTTTTGATAATATCCAATCTAACAGGTGTGAGGTGATATCTTATTGTGGTTTCGATTTGCATTTCCTTGATGATTAATGATGTTGAGCATCTTTTTACATACTTGTTGACTATCTGTATATCTTCTTTGGAAAAATGTCTATTCAGATCTACTATTTTTAAATCAAATTGTTTTTTGCTATTGAGTTGTTTGAGTTCTTTACATATTTTGGATATTAGCCCATTATGAGATATATGATTTTCAAATACTTTCTCCCATATTTATTTTTCTGAATTTTCTAGATATTCAACAAAGAACATTACTCAAATAACAAGGGAGATATATGTGATAAATATTAATAGTATTATGAAAATCACTTCATTTAAGTCACAGCATCTTCAAGAATGTTGAACAAATTTTTATTGTTGTTAAAAGAAATACAGGAGATATAAGAAATGATATGCTTGATTTATTAATGATAAAACATATTTGGGAAACATGCCTTAACAATTGGGAGAACAAAAAAGATTACTCAAATTTTTCCTGCATTCATTCCACAAACATATATTGACCACCTATCAGGAAACAAATGTCTTTATTCCAGGAGTCAGGAAGGAACAAAGAGTAAAGTGTAACTCTAATGGAAAAAAACAGATATGGACCATAGCAACCAAAATAAAACACTGTTGTCATAATAATGCATTCAAAATGGGAAGTGGGTAAGAGGGATGGAAATTCTGCCCCCAGATAAGGGAAGGTCTTCAAAAGTAAGGTAACTTTGAGAATATCCAATATCTTGGATATCACCATAGAGAAAATAGTGGGAAGGTATTCCAGATATAGAAATCACATAAAGCATAGAGAGCTGAGAGTATATCTTAGTTGCCTGTAAACAAAAGCCAGTAGAAATATATATATATGAAGGATGAGGCTAAAAATGTAGCTAAGGGGAAAACTGTAGAGCATCTTGAACATCTATGACTCCAAATTTGGCTTCATCCAAGGTAGTGAGGATGTTGTGGATGTAAGAAGCATGGGGTCATACCTATATTTTCATGCTGGTCAGATTTTTCTGGCATAAGCAGAGTGAAAAATGTGGGGAGGAGAAAATGGAGGCAGATCGACCCACTAGAAAACTATAAGAAATGCCTAGGTAGAGTAGGATGTGGCCTGAATCTGACTAGAGGCTATAGAGATGGAAGAGAATATAATACAGAGAGATGCTGATGCTGAAGAACTGTGACGCCATGACTACTGCTGAAGAAGCATCGTCCTCAGAAGTGGGGTGGAAGGACTCGGCTCTCAACCAAATCAATGGACAAACACATGGACAGTTTTTTGAAGGATGTGTTCACCTTTCAGACAGGTGAATAAGCCAGTCTGCCTTACCTGCCCATCCTGTAACAATGGGCTAGAGCTAGGGAACTGGAGCCAACACTCCCAGTGATAAAAATGGAAAATGCTTGAAGTTAGAATTAACACCTCATCAAAGAGCTAAGAAGTTAGGGAGAAATAAATGACCAAGCCAAGTTCAGGCAGAGTTTTGGAACCCAGACAGGTGAGCCTAGCACTTGAGTTCCCTTTATCCTGGACCATGTTGCTACATTGGGAAAGACAACTAAGAAGCCCATTGGTGATTTTGGTGACCTTGAGAGGCTATAAATGTGTGGTGCCTGATAAGCCATCACCTACACGGTTCTGGACCCAGATAACGTAACCTGGTTATTGCCACAGTGATGTAGAAAACAGATCGCCACAAACTTCAGTGCCTTAGAACATTAATGCTTTACTTGCCTTCAATTCTTCAGGCCGGTGGGAGCTACTCTGCTTCCATCTGAAGTCACTGGGCTTGTTTCCAGGTTGCAGATAAACTTCAGGTGTGCTTCTTATGTCTGTTATCCTCCTGCCATCAGCTGCTGCCCTGGGTATGCTCTTTTTATGGAGAAAGTCTAGAGAATAAGCAGCACCATACAACCACATCTAAAGATCTTTTGCATTTTATTGGTCACAGTAAGTCACAAGCCAGGTCCAGGGATACACACCTGAGGGGCAGGGGGGCAGGGAAGTAAAATCTTTTTGAGCAATATTCCAGTTCATCCTAACACCTAAATGTGAAAGACGGTTAGCAGACATTTGGTCCTGTCCAAAGCGCCCTTGATATTTGGTTCTGTACAAAATCCATAAGACATTTGGTCCATAAGACATTTGCCCTATGCCAGAAGGTCCTTGATATTTTGAGAACCATTTGGACCTTTCCAAAGCGTCCATAAGACATTTGGTTCACGCCAAAAGCTCCTCGATATTTGATCATATTTGGACCTGTCTAAATTGTCCTTAGAGACATTGAGTCCATGCCAAAAGTTCCTTGATATTTGGTCCTGTCCAAAACCATTGTGCATGGACCAAATATATTCATGGACATTTTGGATAGAACCAAATTTCAACAACTTTTTGGTGTGGACCACATGCCTTATGGATGTTCTGGACAGGACCGAATGTCCTGCAAGGGTGAAAGATACTCATTTTTTAATATGCTTTTAAAAGATAATATTCGAGAATATCTTCAGGGCAGAGGATAATTTCTTGAAATGATATAAAATTAAAAAGAGTTGGGATAAAATGAACTACATTAAAATTAAAAATTTATATTATTAAATGATATCATTAATGAATGAAAAAGTAAGCCACAGAAAGGGAGAAAGTTGTTGCAACACATATAAGTGATGAAGAGCTTGATTCCAGAAGCCAGAAAGGTTTCTGACAAGTCAATGAAAGCTAAAAAACACAATAAAAACATTGATTAAAAATGTGAATGGACATATGATGTAAGAAGTTTAAATGCTCAAAAAATAAGGAAAAGTGTTCAATCTCATTATTACTGAAGGAAATGCAGATTAAAACCAGAAAGTAATATCATTATATGCCAATAAAAATGGCTAAAAAAAAAAGTCAGTTTCAAGTGTTGATGAGGAAAGTTTCATTCACTGAAAGAGGGAGTATTTACATTGGGGCAACCTCTTTGGAAAACACTTGGCCTTCCTTATCTATTGAAGTTGAAACTGTGCTCACTTTCTGGTCTTGCAACTGCACCTCTAATGACACACCATAGAGAACTGAGGACATTTGTGCCCCAGAACACGCACGAGAATGTTCATAGCAACTTCATTTTCTGTAGGACAAGCAAGAAACAACTCAACTGTTCCCTAACAATTGAATGAATAGATACATTATATTCATGAAATGGAATTCTGTATAGCGATAAAATGAACACAGCACAGGTCTATACAACAATGTCCATGAAACTTGCAATGTAATGAAAGAAGCCAGATTTAGAAACACTGCATGTTCATGAGTTCTTTTCTAGAAAGTTTGAAAAAAAAGAAAAGAAAAAATAAATGGCCTTGTTCTTTTAAAAGGGGATGAAGGAAAGAGGACTTGGTACATTTGTTTCATCATATTCAGGAAGCCTTGTATTGATGTCTTGTGAACTTTACAGTGTATTATTTTTCCCAACAAGAGAATTAAAAAGAAAAGTCCTACTGTCTAAATCTTGGTATCTGTATTAGTTTGCTCGTGATGCCATAACGAAGTACCACAGACTGGGTGGCTTTAACAACAGAAATGTATTTTCTTTCAGTTCGGAAGGCTCAATGTCCGAGATCAAATGGTCAGCATGTTCGGTTTCTTCTGAGGCCTCTCCCCTGCGTCCTCACATGGTCGTGTCTCTGTTCATGCAGGTATCTGGTGTCTCTCACTGTTCGTGTCTACTATCCTCTTCTTATAAGGACTCAAGTCATATGGGATCAAGGCCTACCCTAATATCCCCATTTTGATTTAATTGCCTCCTTAAAGGCCCTATCTCCAAATATAGTCACATTCTGAAGTACTGAGTGTTAGGACTTCAATTTATGAATTTTAGGGAACACACTTCAACCCATTAATAGTGCCTAAAAATTTCTCATAAGAAAAGTCGTCACTCCTCTGAACTTCCCGCAGTGTGTTGGAATGTTCACTATGATGCTTCTTTGGGTAGCACCACAGTGGCTCACCATTATTACATCTTTATTACATACCAGGCACTGTTCTATGTGCATTAAATCATTTAATACAACCAACAAAATGGGCATTTTTATTATTGCCATCTCACAGATGGCAACACCAAGGCACAGAGATAGGAATTGTGTAGCTGGGACTTAAATGCAAATGATTAAACTTCAAAATCTTTTTCTATACCCTTTACGCTGTCCTTAACCTCCAGGTAAAACTCCAGGAAGCAGGAGGAGTGTTGAAGAAGAGGAGTGTGCGTGTTTGGGTGGGGAGGGTGAGATTCAAGGAGACAGGGAGGAGGGATAAGAAAGTTGTGGAAGCTTTGCAAATCTTTGTAGGAAGTTTTGCTATGTTATTGTTATAATCCCCTCTTACTCATGTCTTCATGGGACTTTAGTAAAAACAGATCTTGCTTTTCAAACTCTTCCAACTGAGATTTGTGTTTCTCTTGCTAAGTTTCCCTGTTGAGACTGGGAAGCTCTCCTCCATTCAGGTAAAAGGCACAAAATGCTGCATGTAATTTCAGGCCATATCAGTGTCTCCAGGGCCAAATTTCAGAACTCTTCATATTATTATTATCATTCTAATGATGAAGGAGAAATAAAAGGAAAGCAAAATGAGTCTGCCTGAGAGAATGATTCCTCCCAGGATTGTTAACCTGGGAAACAGACTGACATCATTTCTCGCCGCTGTGCTCTGCTGACAGTACACATTTGTAACTGCCCTTACAGGGCACCTGGGAACACTTTGGAAATAAGCACACATGCCTCCATATTAGATAGAATAATCTGCATGTTCTTGGGATCCACAAGAGAGTAAGTCAATTAGCATATAGGAGATGTTGATCTATAACACAAGCACACATACATTTTCTTGGCACAGAGTCATAGCTTAAAACAAACAAACAAACAAAAAATGAAACAAAAACCCACTAGTTCTTTGTTTTCCTGATAATTCATGGACAAGTTCAAAAGATATCAGCTTCTCTTTGTAATTTTGTAAACAAAATGATAGACAGTAAATATGTCCAGTTCAATATAGATATTTTAATAGGAAAATTTCCTGCTTTTCTTCTTTCCTTCAAATTCTTCTTCTTTTTACACACTGCTACCACTTCCTCTGCACTTCAAAGCTCATCCAAGTTCATATACATAGAGATTAAGATCGCATGCCTTGGTATTAGATGGGGCTGGTTTTCAGTCAGTTCTGCTACTTGCTGGCCATTCCTCAGCCAGCAAATTATGTTCTGAGCCTCAGCTTCCTCCTATGTGAAATGGACAGACTAGTATGATCTCCCTTATAAGGTCATATGCATATTAAGTGAGAAAATTCCAATACAGCATTTGTCATGGGAGTGACCACCTAGGGAACACTCCACACGTATGTCACCATCTTCCTCCTATCATAATATCACCAACTATGCAATGTGCTTGTATTTCTCTGAAATTCCTTCTCCCTTCTTTTCCCCAAACCTACAGAGAAAACAACGTCCTCTATGTCATTGGCATCCCAGCCTCTGACTCCTTCCCAGAGCTAATATCACAGTTTAAAAAAATCATTCCTCTGCCATGATGGTTTTTATTCCCACTTTTTCCCTTATGGTATTTTTATAAATCAAGATTTCTTGGAGTTTTATTTATTATGACCTTAATCAAAAGCTTCACAAGCACTGAGACTATGCCATCTCACCATTCTCCATAGCTAGTTTCTGATTCTCCCTTAGCAAACCTTGATAACAGATCTAAGATTCACTGAAATTCTTTGGAATGTGATTAGTTATCTCAAATACCATCATTCTAATGAAAACTTCACCTATTTATTTGTTCTAGATTCATAAAAATCCTGTAGGAATTGATAGATTAAGGATTTGACAACACAGAGCTCAAATATTTCATAACAGATAGGACACAGGAATATATAGAAACTAAAATGGCTACAATCATACTTTGTTTTGCAACAAAATTTTACCTTCCACTTCAATCAAGGGCAAAAAAATGAATAATCAGCAGTTTGACTTGGATTTCATTTGCTCATGACAATTTCTAGCACAAAATAAGTGCACTCTGACCGAAATGAGTGTCATACAGATATTTGAAAACAGGCTAAGACACACATTTCTTTCACTAGGCTTCAGATGAAGCATCCTAGAAAAATGGTAGTAATAATAATAGCTACAACAGGTCAGCTGGCTGACCAGAGGCACAGAGGTTCTCTTGAGAGTTTCTTTACTTGTACAGCAAATTATTTGCCATCCAGAAATGTGATAAGCACTGAGGTCACCAAGAAAAACAAAACAGATGTTTTTTCTCAAGAATCTCATGAATCATCAAGAGATAATTATCACACAATGTGCTAAGTGCAGTAACAGACATACGTTCAAGAAGAGGGGCAACCAACCCTGTCTGAGGGTGCCTAGGAAATCTCTGAGCAGGTCACTTCAGAGACGAATCTGAAAGGCTGGCAGAAGTAAGGCAAGGGATGGAGGAAGGAGGGAGGAAAGAATAGCAAAGACACAAGGAAAAACACAAGCAAAGTTCAGAAGAGAGAAGTGGCATGCAATTGGAAAACTCAAGCTACTCAAGCTTCCAGAAGCTCATGTAAAATGAGCTCACAAAGGCAGCTGTTGAGGTAAATTGACGCCAGATCTTAATGGATCTTCGAGGGTCTATTCAGACACTTAGATCTTACCCAGAGTGCAATGGGAAGGCCTTAAATGATCTTAAGACACAGTCATAGTATTGATCACTGTTGACTGATGAACTTATTATTTTTCAGACTTCTTATTCATAATTCTTTTTAATTTCTAATGTTTTCAAATGGTCATATCTTTTTGATTTAAAAAAATAGTTTTAAAAAGGACCACTTTTCCAAAGAAATTTGGTTGACTCCCTACTTGCAAAATGAGGAAATTTCCATAGTTTTCCTACCATCCCTCCTTCTTTCTGTTTTATTTATTGGTGAAATCTTGTCTTGGATTTTAGACTGATATTCTTTCAAATTATCATTCTTATGTTATAGTACATATTTCATGTTTCTAGAAATAACGATGCTTGCATTTGTTCCTTAACTGTCTCTATAATGATTATGTATGTGCAATGATAGGTAAATGCACCACATTCCTTAACTTCATGAGGCACCATTTGGCCACACACCATATCTTTTGTGACTGGTTGCCCTGGGGTTTGTGAATGCAGCAGATGCAGCAGCTCTGATTAAATGATTTTGATATTTATTCTACACCCTAGTATATAGTTCTATTTGCATTCTTAAGTTCTTTATTCTTCTCTAACATTATTAGGTATTCTTTGAGTAGATAGTGTTCCCTAGCAAGGGTGATATAATTTCTAAGTTGTTGCCTATCTTAAATAGTTTTTTCTCTAAATTTCAAACATACAAATAAAAATTCATCTAAGAAATAAAGTTTTAGGTATCATTCATTATTCTTTGGACTCAAACATTTTCCCATTTTTTTGCCATCTCTTTTTTATAGAAGTATAAAACTGGTTGGATTTACCTTTTTTGTTTTTTTGTTTTGGTAACATATATTTATTTTTCTACTTTTTCTGGATGTTTTCTCTTGAATTGAAGTTGAAGACTTTCTCCAGATTTGGATATTCAATACTTATTTCCTGGTATTATATAAATTTTCTAAGATGCAGATTTATTGCTCTTTGGCTCAGGGAATTTTTCTTTTATTTTTAATTTTTTTTGTGATAATTGCTTCTGTTTCATTTGTTCTGGTGTATTTGTCAAGAATACAAAGGAGAGGGCCACCCACCACTCATTCAGAAACAGGTGATGGTCTCACTTGCTAAGCAAGGAGAACTATTCTTCAAAAGCACAGTCTCTCTGAACAAAGCAGAGTTGGGACCGTCTATATAATTTTGTGAAACACAGGGTTAAGGATTCGAACACTCTAAGAAGTGGAAATGTCAGGGATTGGCTGATATTTTGGCTGTGGAAGCTGGGTATTACAGCACGAGCACGGTGGGTGCTGATTGGCTGGATTTCAGAAGTCTGGTTATGAAAGAGAGTTGTCCAGAGTTTGTTCCCTTTTCACAATACCCTCTTGACTGCTCATTGATCCAGGCTGTCAATGGCCCTCTTATTGTATCACACCTCCACAGGAGTCCAGGTTCAATTGTGTCTGAGAGCACAGGTCATAAGAGGATCACATTGTCACTCTGCTTCTCTATATGTAGCCCAAGTGTGGTAATCCCACAGCATGTTTATTTTTCTCTGCCTATGAATGCATTTTTGACTAGGTTTGAGGCAGGTTAGACAGATTGTGTAATCTAGTAAATTACTAGATTACTGATATCTAGTGAAATCTCAGTCTACTAGAGTTCATGGTGTACTGAACATGTCAGGACAGAAGTTCAATTAGTGACTCTCGAATGGTGGAATTTTAGATATCACTTGAGGTCACTGGGGGCACTTTGCATAATGAGTTCTTCCTTCCTGACAGGTGACATCATTTAGACATCCAGGTGTCCTCTACTATTAGAATATTAACTGGATGAGTGCTCGTGACCACTGAAGGCAAACACAGACACAATGAAAGACCAGTTCAGGTCACATTGGTCCCTGACCTCACTCATGTGTACTCATCATAAAGTTCAGCTTGGGGATTTTCCTTAAATTTTTAGAATATTTTTTATAACAGATAATTATTACTTTTTTGTAATTTCTGCTAAAAAAGTAGTATTTTTATTTTCTTGTATAGTATACATTTTATTCAAAACAGAGCCATCTCAGACAAGGTTCTTGTAAAAATGTAATTTTTAAATTAACTTAAAAATTTAATTAAACTCTTAAATTTCATTTGTAATTAAAATATAAAATAAAATATAAAACTATTTGTTGAGTATTTAGTAATTAAATGCACAAAATCTGCTTTTGAAAGATTACAAGAATAAAATTACCAGTATTTGTAATTAAGAGTGTTAAATTAACCAATTTCCATTATTATGAAGTCCATATTTTTATTATGTATTTGGAGGAGCCTAAAGAAGAACTCACGGAAAACCAGTAACATTTTAGCCAAGTCTAAAAGCTGAGTGAGAATTTGCCATTGGAGGACTAGCAATGGATAAATGAATGAATTAGAGTTAGGTATAATGTAAATCTTGCAGAGAGGCTGCCTCTCCTGTCACTGCTAGATAAAAACATCAAGCAGCTCACATTCTAGTGAAAATATTACAGAAATAGGAGAAAAGGAAATCTTGAATCTCGTTCCCAACCTGTGGCTTGTACCATGTGACCTTGACTAAGTCTTTAGCTGGAAGCCTAGTCTGCTTTCACCAGCTATCCCTCGGGGATAGATTCTAAACTGTCACAGGCCAGTCTACCATGATTTCCTGACTACATTTCCATGAGTTTTCTTAGCATGGTGCTTGAAAATAATTTCTGGGAATGGTATGGAGCTTGCAAAGTGACTTGAATCCTAAAATTAGGGTGAACCACCATCCTGGGTGGTTCCCAGATGCAGAACTTGCAGTGTTAAAACTGGGAATGTCCAGTTTGGTCACCAAAAAAAGTTGGTCACTCTACTAAAATACAATTCAGATTTGCTTAAAGAATCTTCTTTCCTTCCTCCCTCGCTCCTTCCTTCCCTTCCTTCCTTCCTTCCTGTCTTCCATCCTTCCTCCTTTTCTTTCTTCCTTTCTTTCTTTCTTTCCTTCTTTTATCCAAGTTCTTTTTTTTTTCTTTTATTGAAGTATTTACAATGTTGTGTTAGTTTCTGGTGTACAGCAAAGTGATTCAGTTATTTATATACATATATATTATGTATGTGTATATATATATATATATTCTTTTTCATATTCTTTTCCATTATGGTTTATTGAATATAGTTCCCTGTGCTATTTATCTATTTTATATATAGTAGTTTGTATCTGCTAATCCCAAACTCCTAATTTATCCCTTCCTGCCCCTTCCCCCCTGGTAACCAGAAGTTTGTTTTCTATGTCTGTGAGTCTGTTTCCGTTCTGTAAATAAGTTCATTTGTATCATATTTTAGATTCCTCATATGATATCATATGATATTTGTCTTTATCCAAGTTCTTTTAAACAATTGTTTAGATTCTCCAACTCAATTGAAAGAAAATCAGACTTGATCCAGTAGCTCCATCCCTTTCATTTGCCAATTAGCTTTTATTTTTCCAGTGCTTAAAATTCATTCATGTTACCACTGCAATGAGTGATAAGGGAGAGTTTAACCACTGGCTGATTATAAGCATAAATAAAAAGCCCAATTCCCCCAGAGACTGATGGTTAGGAACCAGAAGTGAGTGTCGAGATCCCAGATCCTCAAATGAATTGTTTTCCATTAATGATTTTTTGTTGTTCAAACTAAAGAATGTATTTGTGAAATATTTAATGATAGGGAAGGCTAAGCTATAATATTTTAGAAATGGAGAGGCATTTTTTTTTTAAAGATTTATTGATTGATTGATTGCTATGTTGGGTCTTCGTTTCTGTGCGAGGGCTTTCTCTAGTTGCGGCAAGTGGGGTCCACTCTTCATCGCGGTGCGCGGGCCTCTCACTATCGCGGCCTCTCTTGCTGCGGAGAACAGGCTCCAGACGCGCAGGCTCAGTAATTGTGGCTCACGGGCCTAGTTGCTCCGCGGCATGTGGGATCTTCCCAGACCAGGGCTCGAACCCGTGTCCCCCGCATTAGCAGGCAGACTCTCAACCACTGTGCCACCAGGGAAGCCCCTGGAGAGGCATTCTGAGATCAAATAGAAGATAGTGTTTCCAACATTCTCCTGGAGAACAAAGACTTCCCTGGAAGGTCCAACTTTGGAGATAAGAATTTAATAAAGCAGGTGGGACTCCTAGCTCCCATTTTCATTTCACTTAGAATAGTCTTGATTTCATCTGGTAAATGTAATAAAGTATTGTGTGGGATGATATCTCTTTGTGGTTTTGATTTGCATCCTCTGATGAACGGTGATGGTGAGCACTTTTTATATACTGTTGGCTATTTACATGTCTTCTTTAGCGAAAAGTCTATTCAGGTCCTTTGTACAATTTTAAATCAGGTTATTGGGGTCTTTGGGGCTATTGTGTTGTTTAAGTTCCTTTTACACTAGTGAAATAAGCCAGACACAGAAAAACAAATACTCCAAGATCCTACTGATATGTAGAATCTAAAATGTCCAATCCATAAAAGCAGAAAATAGAATGGTGGTGGCAAGGGGCTTGGGAATGGGGGAATTGAAGGATGTTGGTCAAAGGGTACAAAGTTTCAGTTATACAGAATAAATACATTCTGATAGAATGATGTACAGCATGATGACTATAGTTAATACTATTGTATACTTAAAATTTGCTAAGATAATAGATGTTAAGTGTTCTCATCAAAAGTCAGGGGTGCTATGTGAGGCGATAGGTATGTAAATGACCTTGACTGTGGTGTATCATTTCACAGTGTATTCATATATCAAAGCATCAAGTTGTAGACCTTAAATATATAATTTTTTTTTTTGTCAAGTAGATCTCAGTAAAGCAGGGTGGGGCGGGGGGGAAGTTCTGTGCAATGTTTTATTACTTTGGGTAATGTGTTTAACATCTTAAAAAGCAGGGGGAGGAAAATAGTGAATCACTCCAACTCCCTCACTTTATAGAGACAAGAAGTAGGGCCCAAAAGGCAGTAGAGCTTGGGAGAGATAGGAGAGGAACTTTGCACTACGTTGTATGGTTTGGGGCACATTTATGAATTCTGGAAGTCTCTCTCTCTCCCTTCTCCCAGCCCCCATTCACCTGGGTTTAAAAAGAGAGAGAGGGTGAAGTTCTGACCGTAGCAATTCTTACAAGGATCCCCATGATATATGTGAAAGTTCCAGGAAAAGTGCAGGGAACTAATGATGAGCGTAAGCTCTCTTCATGGCCTCCCATGCATTTGATGCAATCAGTCAGTCACTCAGTTTCTTCCTAGGATCTTTGCTCTTTGCTAGTTCTTATATTCCCTTTGAGTTTGAGGGGTGGGAAAAATCCCTGCATCAGGCCACGGAATCCCCAGTCTCCTCGGAGGAAGGATTTATCTCTTCCTCCATCAATAATCAAATGTCACCACAATTATCCCGCTGCTGGAAATAGCTTTGGCATTTTTGGACACTGCGCAGCTCTGAAGCTCCTGTCAAATGAATCTCTGCTTCACTCTTTCAGTATCCTCTTCTCTGGACCCTTTGCTTCATTTGCTCTAGGGCTGAGATAGCAGTCATATTGCAGCTCCCTTGCCTTGTTCAACTCCACTTCTAAACAAAACAAAACCCCTTCTTTTGTTGTTGAGTCTTTAGTGAGTTCAGATGGGGCTGCTTTTCTGTTTCCCTCTACCATGGGGTTGTCCACACAGGCTGGTCTCGTCATCCTAATGAGTGTCTATAGCATCTCCCAATTTTGTGCCATCCACAGATTTCATTAAGGGGTCATTTCGTCCCCTTTCCAGGCCATTAATGGAGAGATGAGCCAGTCTGAAAAGTGTCACATTTCCAAGCCTCCTCCCAGCTGCAGACTTGGCTATCCACTTCTCCTTTTTGTTCATATTTCCTCAGTCACTTTTCAATCTGTGGGTTCAGAAACAATTTCTGTAAGGGTGGGAGAGAGTCTAGTGCTTGAATTCTTGCAGACGTACCGGGGATAATGGAAAGGACAGGGGCTTTGGGTTCCTTCATATTAACCCCCAATTGTCCCTGACCTCACTATGTGATTGTGTCAAGGAACATTAAGGGCTCTGAGACTCTGAAAATGAAACTGAGACTATTGTCAACACCTTCCAAGAATTATTGTGAAGATTAAGTTGCATGAGATAGTACACAAAGCACTGCACACAAGGTCTGTTTTACATCAGGAATTCAATAAAAGTTGATCCTTTCCTCCCAACAATGTATATTGAAGATTTGTGACTGATGCTGCCTGTGGCCAGCCTGTGTCCCCTGACCTTGACTGTCTCAGTGTACGCTAGCCCAGTGTCCAAGGCCAGCACCTGCATTTCTTTCCAAGCCCTTTCCTGTACCATGGGAGCTTATTTTTCTGCCTAAGAGGAAGGCAGATGGAATGGGGAAGGAATGCCCACCAGGCAGCTACCTTTCACCCATGAACAAAGGTGTCTGTGCAAAAATACTCCAGCTCTTCCACCCTTGTTTGGATAATTCCAAGGTGCCTGTTCCACACTGGCTCCAGAGCTCCTGCAGCATGTCAAATTTCCAGTTTCCCACAATGGTAACTGGCTTCATAACACCCCCTTTACCATTTGCCTTCCCTTCCCTTCCCTGATCTAAAACAGCCTAAGATCATACAGTCTAAGAACTATACCTAGTGCAGTGTGAAGTACTTGATTAAAAAGCGATTCCTCCTCTACATCTTTTCCCATCCATTGAAGTGTTCGAACTGAGGCCAGGTAACTGCCTAGCGGTTTGAACCTATAGTAGGATTTTGCATCAGTTGAAAGATGGAAAGCAACTTTTAAGATATCTCTTGATACTTGAGAAAATGAGACTGGTTTCTACGCAGGAAAGATACTCAAGGGCTTTGTGATTATTAAAGTCACAATATGTACAATTATTGATTACCTATTGATTACCTGTCTTAATTCCTGCTCAGCAGGACATTTTCTCCAAGGGTAGTCTAGTATGGGAAGAACAAGCATAGTAAATAGTGGGTGAGGGATGGGGGTGGAGATTATCCAAGCCAGAGGTGATAAGAGGGAACGGAAAGTTGGTGGCTGGGGGGTGTGATAAGATCAAATGCCCAACCAAGAACTTAGGAGCAGGGGCAGCATGGTAAGATGGTGCCCAGAGTCAAGAGCCATGGGACCAGGTCCAGAAGAGGGTTGGGGATTAGTGAGGCAGTTCTAGGAGAATTCTAGTTTTCACAGTTTACCTTTCGGCACCACCAAGGTTTACAACTTTATAAGAGCCACCAATGCTGAGTGCTAACTATGACCTGGGAAGCAAAGTGCCAGCTGGCCTATGGGAGGAGGGTCAAGACCGCCTCACCGAGATTCAGAAAACAGGACAATGGTATTACAACCCTTCTGCTGCTCAGTGTGTGTGCTCTTCTGCCCTTGAATTCCATCGGTTTCACACAGCTGCCTCTTCTTTTTGTCCTTATGGCTTCACTGATGACTTAACTCCCTTCTCGACACAGGTATCACCCCTGTTTCTGTGCCAGCTCATCCATTGTTGGCTGACCTGGAGCAGAAAATAGGTTGCTTAATAAATAGTCCCAGCATCAGTACAATACGGCTTATTTCTAGGTCAGCTGTACCTGGTGGGGAGGGAACAATGGTCTTGTGGATAAAAGGAAATGTGTTACCTATTAAGAGTGTTGTCCCTTAGATGGTTAATTAACCAGAGACCTGGGAGGCCAACTCAGAGGGCATCCTCTGAAGATGAGAAGGAAGTGGTGGGACAGTAGGCAAGCTGTAGGGGATAACCTTGGATATTCTGCAAAGAGCTGGTCACACAAAATGCTCCATGGAGAATGACTGATGTAGCATTTATACAGTACACAGCATTGTACTTTCTCACTGCTGTGGACCTTTTTGGCAGGAGCTGTTTAATCCACTAGGACATTCAATCAAGTCCCTTTGAAAGTTTCAGGTCCTCCATGTTCCCTTTATCCAAGCAGGTCTCCTTCCCCCAGTCCCTGCCCGGGCAGCCACTGCCACATAATAACAGTCTGGGTGCTCTGCGTGCGTCAGCAACTCCCCTTGACCTTGGTGTCTTGACTCTTCACACATTCCACTTCCTGACTATTTCCCAGCCTCCACACTTTCTAACTGTACTATTTATAAAATCCGCTATTTATTGAACATCTTCTATGAAATAAGTGCTCAATAAATATTAACTGTTATTAACTGTTGGTTTTATTCTGTTGTTATAGAATAATGATATCAAATATATAATGGTAAATAATATAACTATGTATTTATATAAATATAGATATACAATTTATAAGCTATAAATATTATAAATATACTCATACACTATTTTTGATTGTTATTGTCAATAACTACTGTCATTATTACTTTAACTTATCACTGTATTCATATCTATGTTATTTTATGTAAATGCTCAATCCTAAGAGTCATATATAATTACTCTCATTTTATGAATGGGAAACTGAGGTTTAGGAAGATTCAATAATAGTCCCATGGTGACACTGCTTGTAGTAACTGGTGGGACAAGAATTAAATCTCATGGCTCCCAAATCCACTTTCTTTCTCATTCTCTTCTTTCCTCCTCCTCTTCCTCCTTCTTCTAATATAACTCACCTCCTTTTCATATTCTTTTGCTCACTCTCTTCACCCAGGGAATCCAGAGTTTAGAGACAGCTGCTCTGACACCTGACATTTGCAGACCAGACTTTCAAGAATAAGTATTTTCTGCATTGGATTAAATCATAAAATACCACATTTAAAACCGGAGTTTGGATCTGGGACTTCTCTGAGGAAGGAATGGTGACTGAGAATCCAGGCTGTGAGAGGTGATCAGAAATCCTGTAACATCCACCTGTCAGAGAAGAAAGCCAAAGCTCCCAAAACCAAGATGAGCAGTGAGCCCTGCTGCATCTGGTCCAGGGGTTCTCAACCTTGGCACTATGACATTTGGGGCTAGATGATTCTCTCTTGCGGGGGGCTGACCTGGGAATTGTAGGAGGTTGAGCAGCGGCCCTGGCCTTTACCCAGTAGATGACAGTAGCACTTCCCCCGAGTTGTGACAAGCCAGTACATCTCCAGATATTGCCAAACGTCCCCCGTGGGGGAAATTCATCTCCAGTTGAGGATGGCTCATCTAAGGTAAATGGAGGAAAACCAGGAGGAAATATTGAAAAATGATGTTGAGTAAAAGGATCTTCGAAGCAAGGGCCATGGAAAGCTTGCTTTCTTGGCAAGATTGTAGAATTCAGGATTGGGAGAATTTAGTTGGGCTCCAGCTTTGCCCCTCTGCTGGCACTTGGTCAAGCCCACATGGACAAGCCAGTTTCTGTCTCTCATCCTCAGTATCTTCAGTGGGGAGATGGGGAGTTACTGACCGAATATTGGTATCCCTCCAAAATTCATATGTTGAAGCCCTAACCTCCAAATTCCCCGTGTGATGGTATTTGGAGATGGGGCCTTCAGAAGTAATTAAGATTTAGATGAGATCATGAAGGTGAGGCCTTTATGATGGGATTAATATCCTTATAAGAATAGCTTCAGAGAGCTTGTTCTCTCCCTTTTGGCCATGTGAGGACATAGCTAGAAGGAAGCTGTCTGCCACCCAGGAAAAGGGCTCTCACCAGAACCCACCCACGCTGACACACTGATCTCAGACTTTCAGCCTCCAGAATTGTGAGAAAATAAATTTCTTTTGTTATGGTAAATTTGCATTTTGTTATGGTGGCTGGAGTAGACTAATACATAGAGGTCATCATTTTGCTTATGGCTCTGGACTGTTACAGTAAGTCCCCCACATACGAACCTTCAAACTGTGAACGTGCTTCAGAGATGTGAACGTGCTTTCGCATGTCCAATCACGTAAGTTATTTCACGTCGCTGGCGTACATGGACACGTGCGTGCATCTTCTATAAGTGCTTGTGCTTTTTGTGTACTTTACTGTACAGTACTTTATACAGTACAGTAGCACAGTATCTTTATTTCAAGCCCAGGAAGTCAGGAAGCAAGTGTAAAAGCAGAAGTGATGTAGCTGGTACTACTGTACTTTTCAAGGTACTGTATTGTAAGTTTAAAAATGTTTCCTTTATTTTTTGTGTTTGTTTGTTTTTTATGTATTATTTGTGTGAAAAGTATTATAAACCTATTACAGTATAGTACTACATAGCCGATTGTGTTAGTTGGCTACCTAGGCTAACTTTGTTGGACTTACGAACACACTGGACTTACGAACGTGCTCTCGGAACGGGACTCGTTCGTATGTAGGAGACTTACCGTAATTGAAGTAAATCTAAAAACTGTAAAGTGACATATCATATTCAGTTTTATTGATAATTATTAGTTTCAAGAACATTTAGCAATTAACTGTTTATGAAGTTTGGCAAGCACTGGTGCTACTAGACCCACTTTGCTGAAGAAGTGATATAATTGTAATTAACTCATTTCTGGTATGCTACAGAGGGCTGCTAAAAACTTGAAATTAGTGCACACTTAATGAGTTCATTTCAACATTTCACAGTGAGTGAACAAGTCAGACTCAGAATTTGCCCTCATGGAGCTTACATTAAGGTAGATATATAAAAACTTGACTTACAAGATTGAGTCAATAAAAATATTGAACAGAATAAAACCATAGATTATTTCATTACAATTTTTAAGTGCTCTGTCAGAGAAGCCCAGAGTTCCAACACAGCACATACTAGTAGAAATCTCTTTCTTAAAAAGTGGGAACATCCTTACTGGTATCCACAGTAAATGACTGAATTGCTTAAGAAACCTTTCTTCATAAATAATATGCATTATTAGAGGTGATGTAATAGGGCGATGAATCATAATTTCATTTAGTGTTTTCCTGGAAATTGTTAAACTCCTTTTTCTATATACAATGTATGAAACCAAAAGCAGAATTGAGCAAGTACTTGTCCTTTTCCTGCTGCCAGAATTGCACAGCACTAGCCAAGGAAGGGTTGATAATGCTCAGTGGGAGGAATTGGAGCCAAACAGAATACACTTCTCAAAGAACATTTATTCACAGACAATTATGAAACTTGCAGCACGTGTCAGGCACAGTGCTGGTTGGCAGAATACCTAACTCCTACAACTGCAAGAGTTTCTGGTTTACAAAACCCATCCCACTCATTATCTTATTTATTTCTCATTTGTTTATCAAAGCAGATGAACTCTAAAGCAAATAGAAGATATTATTCTCATTGAAAAAATAAGAAAACCAAGGCATAGAGAGGATCAGTGATATGTTCACCATCAGCATCTGGTAAGATGAAGAGCAAGGATTCACATCCAGGTTAGTCTTGGGCGCCATACAATGGCCTTTCATTGTACCATGTGAGGCCACGCTCCATCAAAACACACTTCCCTCAAGCATACTATTAAGCACGCAACAGAGTAGCCCAGTTTGTTTTCCTTAACTAGATCAGCGCATTTGGTGACCACTAAAATCTATTTCCTAAATTGTCCAGGTCAAGCCTTTTCTAAGTCATACAATTAAAATTATCTCATGCTTCATCTTGACTCAATTTACTTTTATTCAGTAAAATAGTTACATGTAATATCCAATTCGTATGTGAGCAAAAGTGTAAAAGGTAGAATATATTGGGTTCTTTGAGCATCAATAGGCCACTCACTTTGGCAGAACGTGGGGTGTCTTAGAAGATGAGATCCGAAGAATAGAAGGACGGATTGAGGCTGTTTGAATGATCGGTGATTTCATAATGTATCAATCTGCTTGGGCTCCCATAACGTAATGTCACAGACTGGGTGGCTTAAACAGCAGAAATGTATTATTTCATGGTTCTGGGGGCTAGAATTTCCAGATCATGGTCTGCCAGGGTCAGTTACTGGTGAGGGTTCTCTTCCTGGCTTTCTAATGTCCATGCTCCCACTCTGTCCTCACCTGGCCTTTCTCCTACCTGCCCTCTGAGAGAAGAGAGCTCCCTAGTGTCTCGTCTGATGAGAACACTAATCCTATGGGATCAGGGCTTCACTCTCATGACCTCATTTAACATTTGTTACTTCCTTGAAGGACCTACCTCCAAATACGGTCAGGCTGGAAATTAGGGATTCAACATATACATTTGTAGGGGTGAGGATGCAAACATTCAGTCCGTAATATTCCACCCCTGGATCCCCCCCAATTCGTGTCCTTCTGACGTGCAAAATATACTCATTCCACCCAAATAGGCCCAAAGTCTTAACTCATTCCAATATCAACTCTAAATTCTCAAGTCCGAAGTCTTATCTAAATATCATTTAAATCAAGTATGGGTGAGACCTGAGGTATGATTCATCCTGAGGACAAATTCCTCTCTAGCTCTGAGCCTGTGAAGCCAGACAAGTTGTGTGCTTCCAACATATAATGGTGGGACAGGCATAGGATAGACTTTCTCATTTCAAAAAGGAGAAATCAGAAAGAAGAAAATATCGACAGGTTCCAAGCAAGTCTGAAACCTATCAAGACAAACTCCATGAGATGTTTAGGCTTGATGCTCTCTCTGCACTCAAGACCCATTGAGGTGGCAGCACTCCCCCCCCCCCCCCCGCAAGACACATGCAGTTCATAACACAAGGGTAGTTCTGGAGGCAAAGGAAAGTTACTAAAAGTGTTTTCACCTGGAAATGACATGAGCAAAATATTATTCCAGAAATATAAATTTGGCTTAAGAGAAAAGGATAATTTGAGTTAAGGAAAAAACAAAGTAAGTGCGATAAAGCTATTGCTGTGATTTGTTAACCTAGACAGCTTAAAGTAAATTGAGGTCTTCCATTTATTTGTTCATTTAACAAATATTTACTGAATGCCAACCATGTGCCAGATACTATTTTTGGTACTGGGAATTTAGAGGTGAACAAAAGATATAAAATCTCTGCTTTTCTGGAGCTAACATTATATTGGGAGAGACTGGCATCAAACAAGTAAATAGGTACATGATAAGGTTTCAGACTGCGATTGCGTGACAGGAAGAAAATTTAAATGGAGTAAATGATCAGAAAGTGATGAAGAAAGTGACACTTTAGAGCACACGCTTAGGGAGGACTCTCTTTAGAAGGGACATTTGAGGAAACACCTGAACAAAGCTTTGAGTCACTTCAGTTCTCATTTAATCTCAATAGTACACAAAGCCTGGTGGTAGATCCGAGTAGTAAGACTAATAAATAAATCAGGAAACAGAGCAGAATCACAGCAGCCCACATAAGGCACTCTTTTTAAAAAAATTTTTATTGGAGTATAGTTGATTTACAATGTTGCTAGTTTCCACTGTACAGCAAAGTGATTCTCTTATACATATACATATATCCACTCTTTTTAAGATTCTTTTCCCATATAGGTCATTACAGAGTATTGAGTAGAGTTCCCTGTGCTATACTGTAGGTTCTTATTAGTTATCTATTTTATATGTAGTAGTGTGTATATGTCAATCCCAATCTCCCAGTTTATCCCTCCCCCCCTCCCCTCCTGGTAACCATAAGGCACTCTTTTTGATGAAGCACATCCTGAACTCTTTCTCTGCCAGTTGCATACTCTTCCCCTTTCCGACCCCCCAGAAATCATTTATTTCAGAGTCACAGAATGCACAATTGCAGAAAACAATGGGAAAATGGGATATTAGGAATAGAAGGAAGTTTTTGAGACAGGAGCTATCCCCTACTATTTGCAAATAGTAATTTTCTCCACGTGCAAAGTCTCCACCTTGTGATTGTCTAATCCATGTTTGATGTTGTTGCCCAGTGGAAAACTCACCACCCTGAGAGGAGTCCATTGTGCTGGTTATCTTTTCTTATCAGTCTAGGTCTGGTCTTTGTGCAAAACTGGACAGATATATTCTCTCTTCTTCCACCTGTCAGCCCTACGCAAGTCCAGGTGAAGGACACTTCAGTCTCTTAGTTATATTGGTATAGAGTGTCTCTCTATTCTGGTTTCCTTCCTCTGGCACCACCCACACCCCTTGGCTGCTCTACTTTATTCTTTTTGTTTGTCTATTTGTTTGTTTTCTTTCTCTGAAACATTTATTGAGGGGACTACTATGGGCCAGGGACTTCACAAGGCAGTAAAATATCAAGATCAACAAGACATGGTCCCTGATCTTTAAGATTTACCATCTATCAGGGAAGAAAAACTTTGAGAACAAACCCATCACAATGTGAAAAGTTTACTTTAGTTAATAGAGGACAATTGAGCTCCAGCACTAGAGAAAAAGATGGGGTAAGGATAGTCAGAGCTAATCCATGTGTGGCCAGGCAGGTTATTCCAAGCTGAGGGAATGAGCCACATGAGCAAACGTAGGCTCGTGTAAAAACACAAGCATGTTCAAGGATCTCCTTAGAACTGAAGCTTAGGTTCCTGAAGATGGCTCTGCAAATCTGCAAACCTGGTTTTTTTGAAAACCAGGTTTGGGGGTGTTTCATTGTGTCGAAGACCCTTTGAGCATCAGGTTAATGTAACTATATAAAAGAAGACTGTTGCCCCCTCTGTTTTGGACTAGAGATACTAACTGTTTTCTGAGGTGGGATTAAATGGAGTTAGATTGTGTCTCTTCATCCCTCAGATCATTTAAACTTTCCTTTTCTCCAGTTCAAGGTATTAGTCCCTTGAAAACATGGACTAGATTATGTTTCCTTCAGAATCTCACAGAGGTAATGGCAGCATAGAAGTCTAATAATTATAATAATAACATGTGTGGCTTGGTAGCATTTGCAATGCGATACCATATACAACATTCACTTTTGAGGGGAGCTTTTTCCCCCTTTTGCATATTAAGGGAGTTGGTGGGGCTCCAGAAATGTCATATGGGTTGTCTCCATGACATGATTACAATTGGTAGGGGTAGAACTAGAATCCAGGTCTTCTGGCTCCAAACTAATGTAATTTCCACTAACTTTTAATGATTGCTTTCCTCAGAAAAATAAATAAATTTAGATGGAAGTAGAAGACATAAAGAAAAACTATCTATTCTTCTATGATCCACTGAGCTACCAGGCACAGCCCCTGCATTTATTACTCATCTCCAATCCCATTTACAGTGCAATCGTCAGGATTTTTAGAAAGGATCTGAGAAGGCTGGGAGCAATTATCAGCTTTTCAGAGGTTCTCTAGTCTGTTTCTGAGAACGTGTCTGCCTCTGAATGCAGGTAGCACAGCACCATGGATAAGACACATGGTCTTCCACTGAGATTGCTAAAGTCCACGGTGCCCAGCTCTCTTTCATGCAATGTCCTGTCAAGCAGTTTGCATAAAACACTAGCCTTAAGGTTATTGGATGTGAGTGCTTTTGTCTGTTCCTTCTTTAAGAAGAGCACAAGATGGAGAGAGAATTGGCTTTTCAAGCCACATAACGAGGTGCTATGTCATGATAACAAGCAAAGCTTTGGTAAAGCTTTAGAGCATAATCGATAAGTAAGTCTAATTTTTGAAATTACCTTTTGTAATAGGCATTTTAAAAATATCTTTATTGGAGTATAATTGTTTTACAATGGTGCGTTAGTTTCTGCTGTATGACAAAGTGAATCAGTTATACATATACATACATCCCCATATCTCCTCCCTCTTGTGCCTCCCTCCCACCCTCCCTATCCCACCCCTCTAGGTGGTCACAAAGCACCGACCTGATCTCCCTGTGCTATGCGGCTACTTCCCACTAGCTATCAGTTTTACATTTGGTAGTGTACATATATCCAAGCCACTCTCTCACTTCGTCCCAGCTTACCCTTCCCCCTCCCCGTGTCCTCAAGTGCATTATCTACATCTGCGTCTTTATTCCTGTCCTGCCCTTAGGTTCTTTTTTTTTTTTAGATTCCATATATATGTGTCAGCATACAGTATTTGTTTTTCTCTTTCTGACTTCACTCTGTATGACAGACTCTAAGTCCATCCATCTCACTACAAATAATTCAATTTTGTTTCTTTTTATGGCGGAGAAATATTCCATTGTATATATGTGCCACATCTTCTTTATCCATTCATCTGTCAATGGACACTTAGGTTGCTTCCATGTCCTGACTATTGTAAATAGTGCTTCAATGGACACTGTGGTGCATGATTCTTTTTGAATTATGGTTTTCTCAGGGTATACGCCCAGTAGTGGGATTGCTGGGTCGTATGGTTGTTCTATTTTTAGTTTTTTGAGGAACGTCCATACTGTTCTCCATAGTGGCTGTATCAATTTACACTCCCACCAACAGTGCAAGAGGGTTCCCTTTTCTCCACACCCTCTACAGCATTTATTGTTTATATATTTTTTGATGATGGCCATTCTGACTGGTGTGAGGTGACACCTCATTGTAGTTTTGAGTTGCATTTCTCTAATGATTAATGATGTTGAGCATTCTTTCGTGTGTTTGTTGGCAATCTATATCTTCTTTGGAAAAATGTCTATTTAGGTCTTCTGCCCATTTTTTGATTGGGTTGTTTGTTCTTTCGATATTGACCTGCATGAGCTGCTTGTATATTTTGGAAATTAATCCTTTGTCAGTTGCTTTGTTGGTAAATATTTTCTCCCATTCTGAGGGTTGTCCTTTTGTCTTGTTTATGGTTTCATTTGCTGTGCAAAAGCTTTTAAGTTTTATTAGGTCCCATTTGTTTATTTTTGTTTTTCGTTCCATTTCTCTAGGAGGGGGGTCAAAAAGGATCTTGCTATGATTTATGTCATAGAGTGTTCTGCCTATGTTTTCCTATAAGAGTTTAATAGTGTCTGGACTTACATTTAGGTCGTTAATCCATTTTAAGTTTATTTTTGTGTATGGTGTTAGGGAGTGTTTTAATTTCATTCTTTTACATGTAGCTGTCCAGTTTTCTCAGCACCACTTATTGAAGAGGCTGTCTTTTCTCCATTGTATATTCTTGCCTCCTTTATCAAAGATAAGGTGACCATATGTGCATGGGTTTATCTTTGGGCTTTCTATCTTGTTCCATTGATCTCTATTTCTGCTTTTGTGCCAGTACCATATGGTCTTGATTAGTGTAGCTCTGTAGTATAGTCTGAAGTCAGGGAGCCTGATTCCTCCAGCTCCGTTTTTCTTTCTCAAGATTGCTTTGGCTATTTGGGGTCTTTTGTGTTTCCATACAAATTGTGAAATTTTTTGTTCTAGGTCTGTGAAAAATGCCCTTGGTAGTTTGATAGGGATTGCATTGAATCTGTAAATTGCTTTGGGTAGTATAGTCATTTTCACAATGTTGCTTCTTCCAATCCAAGAAAATGGTATATCTCTCCATCTGTTTGTATCATCTTCAATTTCTTTCATCAGTGTCTTGTAGTTCTCTGCATACAAGTCTTTTGTCTCCTTAGGTAGGTTTATTCCTAGATATTTTGTTCTTTTTGTTGCAATGGTAAAAGGGAGTGTTTCTGTAATTTCTCTTTCAGATTTTTCATCATTAGTGTATAGGAATGCAAGAGATTTCTGTGCATTAATTTTGTATCCTGCTACTTTACCAAATTCATTGATTAGCTCTAGTACTTTTGTGGTAGCATCTTTAGGATTCTCTATGCATAGTATCATGTCAACTGCAAACAGTGACAGTTTTATTTCTTCTTTTCCAATTTGGATTCCATTTATTTCTTTTTCTTCTCTGATTGCTGTGGCTAAAACTTCCAAAACAATGTTGAATAATAGTGGTGAGAGTGGGCAACCTTGTCTTGTTCCTGATCTTAGTGGAAATGGTTTCAGTTTCTCACCATTGAGGACGATGTTGGCTGTGGTTTTGTCATATATGGCTTTTATTATGTTGAGGTAAGTTCCCTGTATGCCTACTTTCTGGAGGGTTTTTATCATAAATGGGTGTTGAATTTGTCAGAATTGTTGAATTTGAGATGATCATATGGTTTTTCTCCTTCAATTTGCTAATATGGTTTATCACATTGATTGATTTGCATATATTGAAGCATCTTTGCATTCTTGGGATAAACCCCACTTGAACATGGTGTATGATACTTTTAATGTGCTGTTGGATTCTGTTGGCTAGTATTTTGTTGAGGATTTTTGCATCTATATTCATTAGTGTTATTGGTCTGTAGTTTTCTTTCTTTGTGACATCTTTGCCTGGTTTTGGTATCAGGGTGATGGTGGCCTCGTAGAATGAGTTTGGGAGTGTTCCTCCCTCTGCAATATTTTGGAAGAGTTTGAGAAGGATAGGTATTAGCTCTTCTCTAAATGTTTGGTAGAATTTGCCTGTTTAGCCATCTGGTCCTGGGCTTTTGTTTGTTGGAAGATTTTTAATCACAGTTTCAATTTCAGTGCTTGTGAGGGTCTGCAAGACCCTGCAAGAAGAAATTTTCTATTTCTTCCTGGTTCTGTATCAGAAGGTTGTGCTTTTCTAAGAATTTGTCCATGTCTTCCAGGTTGTCCATTTTATTGGCATATAGTTGCTTGTAGTAATCTCTCATGATCCTTTGTATTTCTGCAGTGTCAGTTTTTACTTCTCCGTTTTCATTTCTAATTCTATTGATCTGAGTCTTCTCCCATTTTTTCTTGATGAGTCTGGCTAATGGTTTATCAGTTTTGTTTATCTTCTCAAAGAACCAGCTTTTAGTTTTATTGATCTTTGTTATTGTTTCCTTCATTTCTTTTTCATTTATTTCTGATCTGATCTTTATGATTTCTTTCTTTCTACTAACTTTGGGTTTTTGTTGTTCTTCTTACTTTACTTCCTTTAGGTGTAAGGTTAGGCTGTTTATTTGAGATTTTTCTTGTTTCTTGTGGTAGGATTGTATTGTTATAAACTTCCCTCTTAGAACTGCTTTTGCTGCATCCCATAGGTTTTAGGTCATCATGTTTTCATTGTCATTTGTTTCTAGGTATTTTTTGATTTTCATTTCTTCAGTGATCTCCTGGTTATTTAGTAGTGTATACTTTAGCCTCCATGTATTTGTATTTTTTACAGTTTTTTCCCTGTATTTGATATCTAGTCTCATAGCATTGTGGTCAGAAAAGATACTTGATATGATTTCAATTTTCTTAAATTTACCAAGGCTTGATTTGTGACCCAAGATATGATGTATCCTGGAGAATGTTCCATGAGCACTTGAGAACAAAGTGTATTCTGTTGTTTTTAGATGGAATGTCCTCTAAATATCAGTTAAATCTGTCTTGTTTAATGTGTCATTTAAAGCTTGTTTTTCCTTATTTATTTTCATTTTGGTGAAAAGAAATCCATTGGTGAAAGTGGGGTGTTAAATTCCCCTACTATGATTGTGTTACTGTCAATTTCCCCTTTTATGGCTGTTAGCATTTGCCTTATGTATTGAGGTGCTCCTATGTTGGGTGCATAAATATTTACAATTTTTACATCTTCTCCTTGGATTGATCCCTTGATCATTATGTAGTGTCCTTCTTTGTGTCTTGTAATAGTCTTTATTTTAAAGTCTATTTTGTCTGATATGGGAATTGCTACTCCAGCTTTCTTTTGATTTCCATTTGCGTGGAATATCTTTTTCTATCTCCTCACTTTCAGTCTGTATGTGTCCCTAGGTCTGAAGTGGGTCTCTTGTAGACATCATATACACAGGTTTGTTTTTGTATCCATTCAGCCAGTCTATGTCTTTTGGTTGGTGCATTTAATCCATTTATATTTAAGGTAGTTATCTATATGTATGTTCCTATTACCACTCTCTTAATTGTTTTGGGTTTGTTTTTGTAGGTCCTTTTCTTCTCTTGTGTTTCCTGCCTAGAGAAGTTCCTTTAGCGTTTGTTGTAAAGCTGGTTTGGTGGTGCTGAATTCTCTTAGCTTTTGCTTGTCAGTAAAGGTTTTAATTTCTCCGTCGAATCTGTATGATATCCTTGCTGGGTAGAGTAATCTTGGTTGTACGTTTTTCCCTTTCATTACTTTAAATATGTCCTGCCACTCCCTTCTGGCTTGCAGAGTTTCTGCTGAAAGATCAGCCGTTAACCTTATGGGGATTCCCTTGTATGTTATTTGTTTTTTTTTCCCTTGCTGCTTTTAATATTTTTTCTTTGTAATTAATTTTTGATCGTTTGATTAATTTCTGTCTTGGCGTGTTTCTCCTTGGATTTATCCTGTATGGGACTCTCTGCACTTCCTGGGCTTGGTTGACTATTTCCTTTCTCATATTAGGGAAGTTTTCAACTATAATCTCTTCAAATATTTTCTCAGTCCCTTTCTTTTTCTCTTCTTCTTCTGGGACCCCTATAATTCGAATGTTGCTGCATTTAATGTTGTCCCAGAGGTCTCTGAGACTGTCCTCAATTCTTTTCTTTCTTTTTTCTTTATTCTGCTGTGCAGTAGTTATTTCCACTGTTTTTCTTCCAGGTCACTTATCCGCTTTTCTGCCTCAGTTATTCTGCTATTGATTCCTTCTAGAGAATTTTAAATTTCATTTATTGTGTTGTTCATGATTGTTTGTTTGCTCTTTAGTTCTTCTAGGTCCTTGTTAAACGTTTCTTGTGTTTTCTCCTCTCTATTTCCAAGATTTTGGATCATCTTTACTATCATTACTCTGAATTCTCTTTCAGGTAGACTGCCTATTTCCTCTTCATTTGTTAGTTCTGGTGGGTTTTTATTTTGCTCCTTCATCTGCTGCTTATTTCTCTGTCTTCTCATTTTGCTTAACTTAGTGTGTTTGTGATCTCCTTTTTGCAGGCCGCATATTCGTAGCTCCTGTTGTTTTACCCAGTGGGTAAGTTTGGTTCAGTGGGATGTGTAGACTTCTCGGTGGAGGGGACTGGTGCCTGTGTTCTTATTTATGAGGCTGGTTCTTGTCTTTCTGGTGGACAGGACCAAGTCTGGTGGTGTGTTTTGGGGTGTCTTTGAATTTATTATGATTTGAAGTAGCCTCTCTGCTATTGGGTGGGTTTGTGTTCCTGTCTTGCTAGTTGTTTGGCATGGGGTGTCCAGCACTGGAGTTTGCTGGTTGTTGCCTGGAGCTGGGTCTTAGCATTGAGACAGAGATCTCTGGGAGAATTCTTGCTGATTGATATTATGTGGGGCCGGGAGTTTTCTAGTGGTCCAATACCCTGAACTCAGCTCTCCCTCCTCAGAGCCTCAGGCCTGACACCCAGCCAGAGCATCAAGACCCTTACATATAAATGGGTTAAATTCTCCAATACAAAGGCATAGGGTGGCCAGCCTTCTGTGCTCTGCTCATTCCCCAGCCATGCGTTGTCCTCCGGACCTGGTCGATATTGAGAGCCTGTCTTAGATCCAGGTCCAGCTGCATTCTCTAGCATCTAGAAGAAACAGCCAACACCCCTATCCTCCCCTATCCCTGCTGCAACTCATCATGATCCTGGAGAGCCCAAGCCTCTTGTAATAAGCAGTTTTTAATCCCCATTTCATGATTGAAGAAAGTGCCAGTCAAGAGATGAAAGAAATAAAAGAAATAATACATTGAGGGCATTTGTAATATCAGGAATTCTAATAATTTTACATGTATTAATTTATTTACTGTTCTCAAAAACCCTATAAAATAGTTACAATTTTTTTTTTCTGTTTCATAGGTAAGAATCAATGAGAGTCAGCTTGATAATGTAACTTACCCAAAGTCACACAGCTAGTAAATATGGAGTTGATAAGAAGCCTGACAACTGCTCTGTGGTCCTCCTACAAGTAATCATGTTAGGAAATTTTCATCATATGTAGCCTCATTCAGTCCTGTTTGTCACCCTGGGAAACAGGTATTGGGAATCCTATACTTTATATGCTAAGAATCAGAGAAACTAAAACACATGCCCAAATTCATTTGGCCTTCAACTGGCATTCAACTCCAAGTGTTCTAAACATCACATTTCATATTGTTCAACTATACTCAAGTTCCTGTTAAACAAGACAAATTAGAACCACGCTTTTTTTTTTTTTTAATACTGAAAAACAGTCGTTTATAATGTTAATCCTATGTTAGCGCAGTGGCAGTGATGAAACTCATACCTTTTGCCATTATTATATAGGCTAATTTCATTTCTGTTTTTTAAATTTTGATTTCATTCTTTAAAATAATTTATTAAAAGTCAGTAGTAAGAGAGCTTGCTCTCATTTAAATACTCAGTTTCTTGGGGGTAGAATGAGAAAATATTCCAAAGCAGCTCAGATGGAGGCAGATGTGGCAGGTATGTGGGCTGCAGGACTTTGGAGGGAAGCTCCTGGTCCTTAAAATCAGACAATGTCCTGCCAAGTTGAAGGACCCAATCAAATATACCTCACTTCTCAAAACCAATGCTCTTTTGAAATCACCAGATCCCTTCTCAGAAGTCCTTGGACTTTACCATTCATAATTCTTATTATTTTTTTACACTAGGTCATCGTACTTTGAGTCTTGCTGTCTTGCTTTCTTTGGCTCTTCAGAGGCTAGAGCTTTCAGATCCCTTCTTGATTTCAATAGAAGTATTATTTCTGAGACACCTCTTTCAGAATTTCCTTAGCTGTCAAATCTTGTACCATTAAAAAAAGTAGAATATCTCCCAAGCTACACTTGCTGGCTTCAGTCCTTATATAAGAATTGACAATCACAACTATATTTTTCCCAACTTTAATCTGTAGCTTCTGCAGCTAGGTAGAATCAGATTTGAAATAATAAAACCTTGGATTTTAATTTTAGCTTGACAATTTACTGTGTGTATAGCCATTGTTATGAGTTAAGCTTTCTGATTCTTAGCTTTTTCATCTCAAAATTTTAAGCTCTATTATCTATCATGATGGTTGTTCTGGACATTAAGGGCAATCATTCATTCACTTATTCCCTCACTCATTCATCATATTCAATAACTATGTGTTGAGGGTTTACTAAGTATCAAGTATTCTGTCAACCCTTGGCCGTGATAGAAGTTACAATGTTTTCATTTTTATTCTCAAGGAGTGCATAATCTATTTGGGAGAGAGTTTAGTGCACAGTTAACAGTTGTCATGCTGTCTGCTCATAGGATGTATGTACAGAAGCTACAGGAACACCAACAGGTGAGGGGAGGGTTTGGCATCTGACATTGTTTGGGTGTTGAATGGTGACAAGTGTATGGAGTAATCAAGGTATTTTTTCTGAGGAAGAGAAAATTAATCAATGACTTAATGAAAGAATAAGAGTAAGCCAAATGGGAAGAGGGTTGGGGCAGGGACATAAAAGAGGTAGGTATAATTGAAGACACATACCTAGGGCAAAGTGTGAAATGCTAATAAGTGCTTAGTACTTTGAACCTCTTTGATTCTAAATAAAACAATGAAATAAGCCAATTTGACCTCAAAACCTGCCTTTGGTTGCATATAACCAAAGCTATTACTTTTCAGTGTTAACACTGAGTCTTCACAGCTTCCCAGACTTAGGAGCTGTTCTTTGAAGTACACAAAAGATAAGATCCTATGGGGACAGGACTTTCTGAACATAGTGAGATTAATTTACACCACCACAAAATAAAATCAACCTGCTGTTAATCAAAGGTCCAAATCCTATTTTCCAGGGCATTTCACAGGAGGATTTTTCCCACCATGGGAAAAAATGAAAAGATAGTAGAAAAATCACTCTTGCGATACTTTGGGATGAAAACAAACAACAGAGTCATGCTCTGATGAGAAAGTTAGGCTGCCATTGATATGTCTCCATAGAGGAGGAAAAGTAACATTTCAAACAGAAAAGAATGCTATCTTAATTAAGCAACTTAATCTATTTATGTGTTTATTTTTTATACACACCTAATATGAGTGGAGCATCATGTTGGTTATTGAGGTTTGATTCCATATAACACACTTAGATTAAGGATGAACATGTTGTAAAGAAAAGAAGATGAACATTTTGATTTAGTTCTGACTGTGCCACTTAGATAGCATGACCTTGGGCAGGATTTTACCCCCTTTCCCACATATTCAATGCTACTAATAGCATCAGCCTAGCCCACAGCACTTTTGATAACCAGATATGGAGCAATAGATGCACAATTACTTGAGGAGCAAAAATGGAAAATGAATGTAGGAAATTGATAAAATTAAAGTTAGAAAATATTTTAATGATGAATTCATTTTGAGTTAAACCTTTCCTAACCCTGGACCTGCATTCACAGGGCTAGGAATTCAACAAAAGGTACTCACACATGTGATTCCTGTTGTCTTAGCCTGGCTGCTAAAACAAAATACCATAGACTGGGTGGTTTACACAACAGACCTTTATTTCTCACAGTTCTGAGATCTGGGAAATCCAAGATCAAGGTGCTGGCAGATTTGGTGTCTGTTGAGGACCCTCTTCCCATTTTACAGACAGCTCTGCCTTCTTACCGTATCCTCAGATGTCAGAGAGAAATATCATCTCTCTCATGTCTCTTCTTATGAGGACAGTAACCCCTCATGAAGGCTCCATCCTCATGACCTAATTACCTCCCAAATGCACCACTTCCAAATACCATCACATGGAGGATTAAGGCTTCACTACATGAACTTTGGGGAGATACAAACATTCAGTTCATAGCACCTGCCTTTAATTTATGGGCAATTTCTACTGTTGTATCTTCTTTCAGATTTGTTATCAGTCTCTTGATTTTGTTTGGGAACTTCATCTCAATTTACTTATGCAGACCTTTCCACCCTACTCCTTCCTCTGTTTATAAATGATTAACCGCAGAAAGCATTCATCAATCTATGACACAACAGTGTAGTTTTTGACAGATAAATTAATGAAAAAATGAAGAAAAATCCAAGGTCTTCCTTTTCTGGAGGCAGTCTTACCCGTAGCACCTTACAGTCAGTCTTACCCATAGCACCTTACAGGCAAGCCCCTCAGAAGGAAGATTAAGGTCTCTGTCTAGTACAGATCTTGGTAGCAAGTGGATGTTCGTGTAATGTTGGTCATCATCACTCACTTCCCTCCACAGTCCTCACCATCATCCCTAATTTTGAGGACACAAATTGGAAGATTAGGAACCTTGTTCCTTTTGCATCAAGTCACAAGGCCTAATTCTGTCATTTGCTTACTGTTTTTTTTTTTTTCTGAAATTGATTAAGATTACTAACATACGTCAACTGACATGCATCAAATAGTAATGGGAAAGCCCCCAGACACTAAAATGGGTATCCATAAAGGGAATGTAATACTGGTGGGAGGAGCAAAGGGATCAATTTCATTTTGTTATTTATGCTTGGTCCTTATTTCCCTGATACCAGAGTGTAATTCCAGGCTAGGTTAGTTTTCCTTTTGGGAGGTGCTGGAGGGTGTGCTGGGTTTCAGAGAAAAGGGGCATCATTAGCTGGCTGCTGAAGCTTGTCCTGATCTCCATGGCAGCATTTCTCAAAGAGGATTCTATGGGGAAAAGGAGAATAATCCAATATTCTCTACGACTTTCCAAAAAAGAAGAATCTGGAAGAGAGTAAACCCACACGCTTCATCCTGAATCTTCTGCCCTGAAGCTGCTCCATTTTACAAGAAGCTCTGGTCTGCCTGCTTACTCAGCAACCCTCCTGTCTCTTAGAAGGGAGCACGGAGGAGGAAGAGATGGTGATTGGACTCCTGAAAGCCATTGGATGGATCCATGATGGGAGAATGTGGCCTTGACTTTCACCTAACAGGAGTGGATTCTGCTGGACATTTCCCTGAAGAACCTGTGCAGGGGTGACGGTAAAACACAGGCATCTTTTCTCATCGGTATGTCCCTAGGCAAAGCTGTGAGCCCTCCAAATCAGAACCCACAGAATACCAGACATGGCAAAAACAGGACTTTCACAGAGCACTTGTTAAAATTGAGAAATGATATTGAAAAAGAGAGACAACTCTTAAGCAGGACATTCTTGAGATAGCACAATCCAATGTCATGAAACAACCATTTAAAAAAAATTCTATGTGCTGTTGAAGCCAATCTTTACCCAGTCCTACTCCTATTAATTCCTTTACAAAGGTATCAAAGATCTTAAGGTGGGATTGGCTATCTCAAATTTTTATTATTTTTCCAATTACATTACTATATACATGTATATAATATATGTTATATATATATATATATGAAAACTATACATCACTTTGTGTGCTTTTAAAGTTACATAAGTGGTTTTGCAATATAAAAACTGAAGATTATGAGTTTAAGCTTGGGAAATACTGCAAGGTGTCTGCAAGATTTTTCAGAAGCTTAAAAATGATTATGACTTGCAGTATTTATTAATCTTACGTGACCATGATGTTATAAGCAATAATAGCAACCATACTAACAGCAACACAAGAAATTGCTGAGCCTCTCTGCAGCTAAGTGTACAGAGGAACCCATCTTGGAATGAATATAAGACTCTGAGCTGAGGGTGCAAAGGGATCCTTGCAGAGGCTGCACTGAGCCCCAGGACGAGAAGGCTGCAGAATTCAGGGATGAAGCGAGGCGCAGGTTTAGCTCAGGTGTGCAGTCGTGCTGTTCTTTTCATGCTCCCTGGGGAACCTAAGCGTGGCAGCAGGCAGCCAGGCAGGGTAAAGGTCTGAGTGAGCTGCGGGTCCCCTGACATCTGGCAGTGGCAGCAGCAGCAGCCACAACAGAGTAGGATGCTCAGCCCCAGTCCGATAGGACGGTTGTGAAGACGAAATGAATGGGAGCTCATGACAGCATCTTGTGAACTGCGAAATGTCAGCTCTGTATGCCACCACTTCTACAGGCAGTGTCAAATCTTGTGCTAGGTGTCACTAACACAGGAGATCATTTTAAAACATCCACAGCCAACAGTTCTTGAGCCCTTGACATCAAGAGTTGTGCTAGGCTGACCATGTTCTTGGTGCTCTTCGTGTATTCACTCTTTTAATACTATTTTTATTGATACAATAATTTAACACTGTTATTCGTGAGTGGGAAAACTGGGTTGCACCCCAGGCAGTCTGACTCCCAGCTCAGCTCTTATCCTCCTCACTGATCACACCATGAGCCCATGAGAGGCATATCATTGCTCTTGGTTTAGGAATGAAGAAACTGACGTTCATGGAGTACCTGTAATTTGCATAATGTCGTACAATTGTTTAAGGGCAGAGCTATCTTTGCAAGAGAGAATGATGCCGCTGGTTGAAGTTGCTGAGCGGCCGCCCCAAAACCCCATCCCAACAATGCGCTCTGCACGTTTGACATTTAGAGATAATCCTCTACCACTTGGGTAGCCTGCGTCATTGGCTGGTTCATCAATTTGACTAGGTGGGGTGAAAGCCTTTTGGGAAAAGCAGGCAATATTGAAATAAATATAATGTTTTATATTTACATAGTCAATTATGCTCTTGTGTAGAGGCTTCCATATCGAATTGTCCACATCGTTTGGTTCTCCCAATACCTGCAGAGAGTAGGCAGTTGTTTTTCAAAAGTACACCAGATTTAGATCTATTCTGTTTGAATCCCAGTTCATCCATGTAACAACACTGTGATCATAAATAAATGTCTTAAACCACCAGAGTCGAAGACTCTCCTTTAAAAAATAAGGTTAATGTGGGAGATTGGGATAGACATATATACACTAATATGTATAAAATAGATAACTAATAAGAACCTGCTGTATAAAAAATAAATTAATTATATTAAATTAAAAAAAAAGGTTAATGTGACAAACCCAGAGTGGTGAGGAACAAATTAAATTAGTATCTGTTGAGTGCCCTTAGATAGACGATACTACTTTACTATAGCTTCATTTATTCACAGAGTGTCTGTTGAGGCCCCACTGTGTGCTGGGTCCTGATCTCCATGCTAGATGAATCTTGTTTAAGTGTAAGGGATGAAGTTCAATAGGCTCAGACCGTGGATCAAACTGGGTGATCTGAGACAAGAGACAGGTTTTCTGGATCTCTAATCCTGGATCCTTAAAAACAAAACAAACAAGACCCTTATATCAATCAGTGGCTTTCATGTTGTGTTCTGTGTCCCAAAGATTCCATTCATGTTCCTTGGGAGTCTCCCATTAAGATGGGAGATGTAGGTTTGACAGGACCCAGCGTCCATGCACCCCACTGCCTTCCTTCAGAAGTGATAGGACGGTTGCTCATGAGTAAGAAATAAACACAGACTGTTTGGGCTGGAACATTGTGTGGTTTTGTTTGAAATAGAACTGATTTTTTACAAAGAGAGAGAGACTGTGTGTGTGTGTGTTTAAATCCATATTCCCAGTTTAAAAATATCAAATGACTATCACACAGAGAGGATAAACCAGTGGTGTCAAGCAGATCTGAATTTGCTTGCTAGCTGTGTGACCATAATGGGTGTTAAACCTCTCTGAGCTGCAATTTTCTCATCCATAAAATGGGAAAATACTATCTCACAGAATAGTAATAAGACTTAAATGAGATCATTCTTTAAACAAGATGCCTTGGCCCATAGTTTTGCTAAATACATGTTAAATTTTTCTCTTCACACTATCTTGGGGAACAGAAATATATCCAAGGCTTTGTCACGGGGTCTTAATATATAACCAGGATCCTTAAAGGTTGGGTTTTCTTCAATTCTTGAGAAATGATTGTACCTATCTTTCTTTATGACCACATTGTCTGATTTCATCATTTTCAATACTGAAAATATTCCTACATACCACATATTTACAATCCAATGTACATTAAAATGTTTAGATATATAGTCATTTTTTGAAAAACTAATAAATAAGGTACTTTACTCCTGCTCTGCACTTTATGATTATTAAAGACACTTTCAGATGTTCATATACAACTTTTAAACATATAAAATGTACACATACATAATTATTTTATACCTTGATGGTTATGATTTAAGGGGTCAATCTTTCCATGTAGTGAGTATTCAAGGGACACTGGCTGTGCTCCCATCATCAAAAAGTGGGTGTATTTAGGTTCTAAATCCCTAAGATCTACATTACCTTTTACAGCCCCTGTGAGCGTGTATAAAAAGGTGGCTATTATACCAGTCGGAAGTTTTTTTTAGCCTGCAGTTTGCACTTCAGAGCAACTATTATTTTTCTTTTTTTAATTGCTTATTTTTTTAAATTGAGGTGTAATTGACATATAACATTATATTAGTTTCAGGTGTACAACAGATGATTTGATATTTGTATATATTGAGAAACAATCGCCACAATAAATCTAGTTAACACACATCCTCTTATGTAGTTACAAAATTTTTTTCTTGTGATGAGAACTTTTTAAGATCTACTCTCTTAGCAACTATCAAATATGCTATACAGTATTATTAACTATAGTCACCATCCTGTACATTACATTCCATGACTTATTTGTATTACTGAAAGTTTGTAGCTTTTGATCCCATTTACCTATTTATCTCACACGTTGACCACTCCTACACCCCACCTCTGGCCACCACCAATCTGTTCTCTGTATCTATGAGTTTGTTTTTTGTTTGTTTTTGTTCTATATTCCACATATAAGTGAGATCATATGGTATTTGTCTTTCTCTGTTTGACTTATTTCACTTAGCATAGTACCCTTGCAGTCCAACTATATTGAACTTGCCATGAATGGCAAGATTTCACTCCTTTTTATGGCTGAATAATATTTCATTGTATTAAGATATGTATATATATATATATATATATATATATATATATATATATATACCACAATTCCTTTAACCATTCATCCATTGATGGGCACTTAGGTTATTTCCATATATTGTCTATTTTAAATAATGCTGCAGTGAACATGGGGGTACAGATATGTTTTCAAGTTATTGTTTTCATTTTCTTCAGATAAATACTCAGAAGTGGAATTGCTGGATCATATGGTAGTTCTAGTTTTAATTTTTTGAGGAAACTTCATACTGTTTTCCACAGTATGAATTGGCTGCACCAATTCACATACCCACCAACAGTGCACAAGGATTTCCTTTTCTCCATATCCTCACCAACACTTGTTATTTTTTGTCTTTTTGATGATAGCCATTCTAACAGGTATGAGGTGATGTCTCAAGGTGATTTGATTTGCATATTTGCATATGCAAATATGAATTTGAAAATATGCATATTTCTATGATGATTGGTGATGTTGAGCATCTTTACATGGGCCTGTTGGCCATGTTTATATCTTCTCTGAAAAAATGTCTATCAGCTCTTCTACCCATTTTTTTAGCAAATTGTTTTCTTTTTGCTATTGAGTTGTTTGTATTATTTACATATTTTGGATATTAACCCCTTATCAGATATATAATTTAAAAATATTTTCCCATTCAGTAGGCTACTTTTTTTAGTCTGTTGATGGTTCCCTTTCCTGTACAGAAGTAACTATTTTTTCTTTTCACAGTAAAGCTACTTCTCACCCTTAATGCAGTGGAAAATGGGCATTAAAAGGAGATATTCTTTCTAAATAAAATAAGAGGGAGAAGACACAGAAGGAATTTGTTGGAGGATGAAGAGGCATTCATTTGGGGAGACCACCAGGGTACTTAAGTGATAAAGTTTTTGACTAAAATGATCCTCTCAAGTGACTGAGCCTTGGGATGAGTCAGGAAACCCAGTTCCCAATGCTGGCTCTCCCTCTTAATCACTGAATGACCCTCTTATTTCTTAGTCTTTTCTTGAACTGCCCAGCTCAAGAACCGAGGTGAAAATCCACTGGGATGATGAATGGAAAAATGTTTAGAAAAAAATTAAAACATAATTTTGAAAATATGTAGGAATTATACTGAAATACTTAAGTTTGAGTCAAATTTGAGGAGCTTACTAGTTTTGAGTGTAGCTTCTGGAGACTGACAGATCTTTATGAAAACCCTAACTTTAACACCCATAGCCCCATTCAGAGTGTTTTATTGAACTGATCTAAGAATTGGTTTTCTCCTCTTTAAAATGGGCATAAATTGTATTCTCCCAAATGAGAACCAAATGATGAAATGCTTGCATGATGCTCAGTTCAGTGTATGGCACAGAGTTAGCCCTTAATAAACGGTAGTGAGAATAATAAGATGAGATTATGGCAATGGCCTGGTCAAAATGTTAACCCTAACAGTTACATCAGTATGAAATTCCATTTTTCAGCTCTTTTTAAAATCTGGACACTTGGGTATCATGGAAATTGAGTTAATTTCTACACATGCAAACCAATGGGTACCTTGGTTGAATTTTTATTTAATACGTTAGATAAGTTATATGTATTGGGTTAGCAGATAAAATATTACCAACTGGTACATTAGGTGAAGAGCATCAGATAAGTTTGTGTATTGGTTGAAAGTGTCAGCCAATGGTTGCCAAAGAAACAAAAAAGAACTGAAAATAAAAAGCTCACTCTAACCATGTTTTTCCATATAAACCAAAATAATGACTCCGTTAGGCTCTTGCTTTTTTGTGTTTCTGAAGATCAGGTGGTATTAGGACAAATCACAGGCTTTAATTTATCACATAAGTCCTCTAAGCTTCCTCTATGGCTCTAATAATGCATCTTACAGCATGGTTATGAGGCATTAAACAAGATATTGTACTTGAAAAGAATAGGAAGGTGGTAATTTTTTCTCAGCTGAATAAATATTAACATGATCCCAGCACATCTAACACATCATAGATGTACAATAACTAAGAATATTCAGTCCCTCTTCCCTGAGTAGCTCACTGACAAGTTGCCAGAACAGGGAAATTAGCACATAATCTTAATGAATTGCCAAGGGCACTAATAATCTTGCATTAAGATGCTTCCTAACCCAGTTTGAAAAGATTTCCTGAAAGAAATATCCCATGAATCTAGAATCCCATGAATCTAGATGAGAAATATTTAGCCAGGTGCAAGTATGGAAGAAGAATATGAGCAACAAGATAGGAGGCTGGAAAAAAAAATTACAAAGGAGAAAACTGGAAATATGTTGTTTGGTGCGAAGGAGCAGTAGAAAGTATGATAAGAGAAGTCCAATTTAAGGGCAATCTGAGTTGATTCCTTTAACCATGGGGAAAAAAATTTTAATCAAGGGGCAGAGACATATGTTATTTATGGACATACCATCTGCACTGAACAATCATCAGAGAGCCAAATATGGTAAACTGAACTGTCACTTGGAAGATTTCTTAATTAATTTTAAGAATTAACATCAGGGAACCAAATATATGGTAACTCTACATGATCAATGTATACTGATCCCCCCTGTTGATAGAACCACGGATGCTGCCTTTCATCGTGTCTTCACTTTGTGACCTTGGATTGGATCCCTGTAAATTCACAGGCAGCTCAGAGGTAGCAGGAGGAACAGCCACGCCACCCTCTATGCCCTATTACTCCTGCAACAATTTCCCGCATGGACATTACATCTCTTTTCCTGGAAGAAATAAATGAAGGCAGTACAGTTATAAAAAGGAACTTTACCGTTTTCCAAGACCATGGACCAGTGAACAGATAAAGTGGAGAAGAAAAATGGGCCAAATTCCTTTGGAGAAGGGGAATCCGGTAATCACAGTGATGATGATGAACACTTAAGCTGACTTTCCTTGTTTCCCACCTTCCTAGGGCGTATTCTGTCAGCTCAGCTGGACCAATGGCCTATCATGTGTAGGTTTAGCTTGAGCCCAATTTCCAGGATGAATGGGCCTTCAAGATGAGAAATTCCTGGCTCAATCATGAGTCAGCCTGTCATGAGTACCCCATGCTGACTCTGTTCTCAATATCCCCCTTTAGATATAAAACTCCCATCTTGAACCTCAGTTCTGCTCTAGTTCCTCCAAGTTAAAAATCCCACCTTCCCTTCATATCTGTTCTCTATTTTCCTGATTCTAAGGCCAGATGTTTTTCTCATCCATAGCTCCAGTTCCTGGTTTCCGAATCCCAGAACTTCAGGCTTATGTCTAATATCTGCTATTGATATCATTTTGATGCTATTGATATTTCCCCCGATATTCATACTTTATCCCTTTTTAGATGCCCATATACCATGTTCTCACTATCTTATAGAAATCTCACTTGTAATGTTATTCATTTATTGATTTATTCCTTCACAGATGAGCATTTGTTTACCATGTGTTAGCTGTTAGGGCAGCAGATGTGAATAGGACATGGAGTTCACAGCAGAGTACAGGACATTGAGCCATCCACAAAGAAACAACATACATGGATTAATTACATGGAAGCTTGAATCAAAAATAAATTAGCAACTTTCCAAGCATGGGGGTGAGGAAGGGAATGCCAAGGATAGGGCTCCAGATATAATTGCTGTGTAACAAACCACCCCAAAACTTGATAGAGTAAAACAAGCATTTTCTTATGTTTACAGATTCTGTGGGTTAGGAATTTGGTCATCTCATAATGGGAAGATTTGTCTCAATTCTCTAATGTTTAGGGCCTCAGCTGGGAAGGTTTGAAGACTGGTATAATGTCACATCTGGGGCCTGGAATCATCTGGAGGCATCCTTCTTCATGTGGCTGGAAGTTGATGTGGTTTGACAGCTGGAAAACATACACAAGGCCTTTCTGTGTAGCCTGAACTTCTTCACAGCATGGCAGCCTAAGAGTACTCAAATTTCTTACAAAGGCAGCTCAGGACCACAAAGGTAAATGTCCCAGCTTACAAGGCAGAAGTTGCATTGCCTTATAACCTAGACTCAGAAGTTTCACAGCATCTCTTCTGTTAGTTATATATGAGTCAAAAGGGAGGGGGCTTAAGCTTCTCTCTTGGTGGCACAGTTGAAAGTCTCTAGAAAAGCACGTGGAACTGGAGATAGTCTTAAAGCCATCTTTGTTAAAACATAATCAGTGGTTTTCACACGTGAGCAAGGGGAAAAGTTCTGAACAGTCTGTGCAAAGATGTTAGGCATCAAGGGACATGATTAATAGATGAGTGTGTGTCAAGGATAACACACATGGAGAGGAATTGGTAAGGAGTTGTCAGGAGAAGTGTTGGAGTTACAAGAGGAGATCTTGAAAAGAGGCCGGGACCATTTAATAAGCCACAGTAACTGACAAGATGAGAAACGATAAGAACTGCAACTCAGGCAATGGCAGTGGAATTTGAAGAAGAAAATGACTGAGAGATATTTAAGATGTAAAATCCATATGACTTGCCAGTTCCCTGGCTATTAGGTAAGAGAAATGTGGATGCACCTGATTATCTGTCACTTTCTATTGCACAGCACCTTTCTCATGCACTGGACAAATCAGGGGGAGGGACGGAATCTAGGTTGGTCAACCAGAGCACCCCATCTGATTGGGGTTGGGTTTGGGGGGGTAGGCATATGCCTCAAGATACAGCTAGTGGAGACTGACATATAGGATTTCTGGAATTACTAGAAAAGTGATTTGCTCTTTCCTATGGGAAATGTAAGAATGACTTAACCTCAGAGCTACCATTTGCCATATTTTTCCAAATGGAGAGCAAAGGTCAGAGAATGAAGTTGTCCCAGGAAAAATTCTAGCCAAGAAAGGGGAAAGAGAAGCATGCACCCAAAGATATTGTCAGAATCCTCAGATACAGCTGAGTCAAAAGCTATAATTCAGGTTACACAGACCGCTATATTCACTCTTTCTGAAAGCTTTTTTGAACTGTACTTCCATCCCCTACAATCAAAAGAGTACTGACCTATGCAATAGGGAAATTAAAGATGACTCTGAGCTTCTCAGCTGGGCGTCTTGGAAAGTGTAATAAGATTCTGTGACTGCCATGGGGACCACAGTAGAAGAGAATGTCTGGTGACAGCATACATCCTGGTTTGAACATTGGCAGTGGAGGAGCCTGTCAGTCAGCCCAGCCGTCAGCATGCTCTTCTCACTGACACATGACAGCACTCACACATGTGACATTCCCATTCCCATGGGCATACCCCATGCTGGGCACAGCTATTAGTCCACTAAATCTAATCCTACCACACCCTTGCTCGCCCAAGAAGCATTTCACGACGCAAGCAGTTGGAGTTATTAACAACCTCACTGATTTGTATATTTCAAATTCATTGTTTGATATCATGAGTTAATTAAATATTAATAGTGACAAATGATCCCCACCACACTCCACAGCTGATCACGGTCTTTGACTATGACCTAAATCATGGTTGTGACCTGATGCTTTTGGCTATCAGGGTGCAGAGATTTGGAGAGAAGACACAGATTGGGTTGAAAACTTTGGAATGAGCTAGGGCTTTGTCAGCGTTGCTCCAGCTGCTGTGACCGAGGATAATTCAAGTTACATCGTGACGCCTCTAATTCTAAGTGTAATACAAGTAGCTTTTCTCTCCCCAGTGTGTTCTATTGATTGCAGACAAAATGTAATTACCTTCTGAGATATACTTTTCCCGTCTTAGCTCCCTTTACATGTGAATAGAACTGTAACAGACAAATTAGTTTTTAATTTCTCTTTCTAGTTCCTCACATTCTTAGATTTTTTTCCTGATCTGATGATTCTCCTCTCCTACCAATATAGCAGTGTTATTGAGGATTAATGGCATGTTCTATAAGGCCAGATAGAAATAATATGCAGTCCAATACAGTATCTAGAGTTATACTGGAATAGATACCACAGCTGAAGGTGCCGTCTGAAATCATCACATCTTAAGTCCTGTCTTACCCAGTGGGAAACAAGGAACCCCAAAGCATACAAACCATCCAAGATGGCTCACTCCTTGTTAGTTACAAACTTCTTTCCTGAATCCTGGTTCTTTTCATTGTCTTAAAGTTTGATTATATGTACTGAATATACTGTATTTTGTAGGCATTTTACATGGTTTTCTAGCCATTCACAAGTTCAATCGCACTGTAATTTGTTTCCATCAGAGCAGGAGGATGCCCAGCTCAGCTTTATTCTATTGCTCCATTCTGGACCTTCTTGTCAGCAGAAGAGGCAGCATCTGCTGCATTATGACAAACACACAAGCCTTAAATTTCAAAAATCAGGGCACCTCAGTCAGTGCGCATTTTAGGCATACAAATTAAGGTGATGATATTAAAAATACTTTTGTAGGATAAGGATCGCAGTGCTTTACAGTGCATAAATTATGCTAAGGGGTTGTTGACCATTAAGTGAGATATGTAGATACAAAGGCTTCCGTCAAAGAACAGACCTGGAGGACCTGTTGAATCCTTTTAGGCAAGAGTTGCTCCTTCATTTTAAAAAACAAATTCACAAAGAATATTGTGGCAAGAATAAAAAAAGCAAAATGCAATACACAATCTAATCACAGGGCAAACCTATCATTCCTTATTTTCCATGTTTCTTTTGGAATATGTCCATTTACACCATGTATGTATGTGTGTGTGTGTATATCTATATTGATTTATACATTTAGATCTTTTAAACCTTTTTATTTTACTTAATTCCATATGACTTTGCCTGTTGCTACACTGTATTTATAGTACTCATGATTAATTCTTGCTCAATGTTAAAGTGAATGGATATAATACAATTAAAAATACTTTTCCATCAATGTTATTTCTTTTGCAAAAATTAATGAAAAGGGAAGAAGTGGGGGAGAGACGAAGGCTTTCAAATGTAACTGTTGCTTTTCCATTTGTTTGTTACTGAGGATCGGGTGGAGGCAATAACTGGGAGAGAAATTAATGAAGACACCCCAAATGAGAACAGGCAGAGGCTATTAATTTAGACTTTACAAGGGCATCTGCCACCATCACGTGGGTTTGGCAGAGATTCAACGGCAGTCAGAGGAGTGGGAAAGCTTTACAGAGGAAAAAGACAAAGCTTCAGGTTTGCCCTGATTGGAAGTTAGGGAAGCTGATTTGTAGGCTTCCTGGTAGAGGATCTATGTGATCGGTTTCAGGGCCATATGTATTTGCTTTTCTCTGATTGGTCCTGAGTTGGAAATGGGGGCAAAAACGAGAGAAACTGGCAGTCACTGACCAAGTCCTGACCTTTTGGGGCCAATTGCTCCAGATGTTGTGAGTCACAGTTTTGTTGTTATATGTGGTCTGGCTATTATCCACCTTTATCGTCAGTCTCTCACTGGATAAAAGTTGACATGATTGCTTATAGCCAGCATTAAACTGCGAATTAGTCTCTGAGTCCTGGGCATGAGTGAACCTTAAATGTCAAAAGAATGTCTCTGTGGTAAAATAGAACACCTTTAATAAATTCCTATGTTGCCACTTGGACAGTTATTTACTGAAATAAATTTATTAGTAATAGTTATTTAGTGCAAGTTCATAAATAGTTACTCAATTGACACTTTTGTGTTTTATTTGCCTGTTTCTACTAACATAAAAATGGTAATAAATTAAACCAACCTAGAGGTGGTCTGTGTTGGTCTTTTAGGGAGTCACCAACACCAGCTCAACCAGTGTATGGTTTGGAATATTTTATCCTAAATCCAGTTTGTAGTTTCCGTTAAGTAATTGCTTCCCATTCATCCTACTTAAGATCCTGGACTCATAATATTTCACCTCTTATCCTTTTTAAGTTATAAATAAATTTATTTCAAAGTGTGTATTTGAATAGATAGAATCCATGCATGGACAGATTACAAATAATCATGTAGTGAACACTTGTGCAATTAAAACGAAGGTTAAGAAATGGATTGGGCTAGTTCTTTAGAGGACTTTGAAGCTCATCTCCAGTTTCATTCTTCTCTCTTTCCCCAGAACCGTTATTATGATTTTTGTAAAATGAGTAATCCGTTGTCCCAGGACTGCCTGTTATATCTTGTTTTCTGATCTTCCAATCTTGGTCTATCCACGTGTTCCTGTAAGAGTCCATTGTTTAGGCATTTTGCCTCCCAGGAGGTTCTGCTGAAGTATCAAACCAATATTCTCATGAAATGCATTTCTTCCAGATGTGGTTAAGTGGCATCCAACACCTATCAATGGAGCAACCCAAAAGTTGAAGGGATTCCATCTGACAGAATAAGACTCGTTAGATGTGATGATACCCCTCCCCTCCAATATCTATTCACAGGTGATGGGAACAGAAGCCTAACAAAGTCTGCTAGTCTAAATATCAGTGGCAAATCACAGAATATATAACCACTTTCTTTGGGTTTCCTTTTGAATTAATTCAATACAACCAGCATTCCTGTTGGGCACCTCTCCCTGAAATTTCTTCAAATCTTGTGGGTATAGGTGGGGAGTGAAGCGAATATGAGAGTAATCGTGACATCATTTCTTCCCTTTTGAAGCCACTGCATAACTATAGGAGAGACAGAGAAGGTACTATTGTCTATTTGGTTGAGGAAACTCAGAAAAGGCAAAGGTTGCTCCAAGGTAAAAATACAAATGGCAGAACTGGAATTCTCACTCAGATTTCTAATACTGCATCCTGGGCTCTTCCTCCTAAAACATGGTACTTCCCAATATCATATCAAGCATCTAGGAGAAGCAAAGCTGTCTCATGCCCATTCTCTTTGTTTGAAACTGAAGAAATAGTTTCCACATCTGGGCTTGATCTGGAATGAGCTTGAATCTGAACTTTCCTAATTTTCAATAAATTGTTGAAGAAAAATGCATTCTTTCAAGGAGCTAGGTTCTAATTCTCCATAAATGCACATGCAACAGCAAAGAATTAACTTCTCATTTGTTCTTTCAGCATTTGACTAATATTTACTTCTTAAGATGTCTGTAAGATAAGTGGAACACTTATGGTTAACACCATTTTACAAATATATAATCCATGCTCAGACAAAGGTAAGTGACTTGCCATCTTACAGAGCTAAGAGCTGGTGAAATTTGGTATCAAGCCCAGCCCTTGTCAGTGTGAGTCTAGTTTTCCCTGCCGAGTTTCCTCTCTGAGTGCAGTGATTGCTTCCGTTCCCTACATCATGACTGAACAGTAGTATTTATTAATGCTTGAAATAAGAGCCGTGCAGAGGAGCCATCCATGCCTAGCCTTGCTTAATTGGAATTCTCTCTCTCTCTCTCTCTTCCTTTTTTTTTTTTTTTTGGCTGGGGGTACATATGGTCACATTTGAAAACCAAACTGAAATGCAGCAAGAGAAGAAGCCAAGTCAAGAAAGAGTGAGTGTTACTATTCCAGCTATTCAATCAAATGAACCTAACAAACAGTCAATGCTAATGGACCACTAGTATGTTCCTAGCTCAAAACATGGCTTAACAAAATACTCTTTAATAACTTAAATGGGAAAAGAATTTGAAAAAGAATAGATACGTGTATATGTATAGCTGAATCACTTTGCTGTACACCTGAAACTGACACAACATTGTTAATCAACTATACTCCCATATAAAATAAAAATTAAAAATATATATATAAGGAAAATAAGCACTTGGTTCTTTGCCTGAAAGAACTTAAAAATTCTCTTGTTTGAAAGAGAATAGTAACATAAAAGAAAAAAATAACGCAGCATAGAAATTTTAGTTCTTAGAATGTGTTCTATGATATATGTAACCAATATTTGGGCTCATTTGTGCTCCAGGACTATGTGACAGGCCCTATGCCCTTATCCGGAATCTGCGACTCAGAATAGATGATCAGCTTACCTGAGATCACACAGTTCAGAAGTAGTGGGGACCGGGATTTTTTACTTTTAACTTCCTATCCAAATCGCAGGCTCCTGATTGCAGTAAGGATACCTCTTATCACAGCATTCTAGCTTTGAGTTTATATCTTGGAGGAATAGGGGTGTTGGCTCAGGAAAGAAAACAAAAAGGAAAAACAGAGAGGGCAGAGGAAAGGAGCGGTCTGTGTGTGTGCATGTGAGCAGTAGAAAAATTCTGGGTCTCAGCTCTCACCTGAAAAAATGGTGTTTCAATGCCTGCAGGCATTTGACAAGAGAACGGCGAGCTTGTAGCACTGACAAATCAATTGGAAGCATCTTAACTAGAATGTAGGGGAAAAATAGACTTTCTGTAATTTACTTCATCTGATGCTTTTTTACATGGACAAAGAAGTCACTTTAACTGGATTAGGAAATTGCTTTCCGAGTTTTCAATAAGTTTCTTCAGTGGCAACTTTGTATCTTATAAAGTTGCAAAATTATCCATGTGATGGCACTATTAGAAGAGAGAGTGTAAAATGTAATTGCTTTGATAACAGTTTGCAGCAACATCAAGAAAGACTTTGATGTCCCTGTGGTTTCAAAACTCAAATAATATCAACTGTGTTTCCTGGGCTTTTTTTTTTTTTTTTTTTTTTTAACTGATCTACATTCGTATTAATCACAAGGTGCTGACAACTTGACAAATATTCCTTTGCATGGTATTCAACTGATATTTTCTAGAGCCCAGTGATATATCAAATGGGGGGTGGGGGGGTGGAGGAAGAGCTGATAAAAATAAATTTCCCACTGTTGTCAGCCAGAGCTTTAGATCTCTAAAAATTATTCATAGCTACAAGGTAGCATTACTTCAAAGAGATGAAAATCATTCAAATGGAGTGGAAAAACTTCAGCTTTTTCTGAACCATATTTCAACTGAGGGAAAAGAAAGGCATCTACATTATTAATCATGGGGAGAAAAACAGCAGTGTGTGAATTTTCACAGTGTGTTTGTTATTTCCTCTTGGACACAGTGCTCCAGGAAGCCCAGCTAGGTGATGATCTTAAACCCAAAGCAGATGGTCTTTAAAATGATCATACAGATTTTCTTTCATAACGAATCTCAAGAATCCTATAGGATTTATAATAAAAACTGTTCATACATATGAAAAGACAGATGTTACCTTAGATGCTGCTCACCGTTTCTTTGGCTGAATCCAGGAAGAGCCATTAGCTAAGACTTTATTTTCAAGCAGTTGAGTTATGTGGGACTTTAGTCTCAACTAATCAATGTCAAAACACCTTTCAAATGGAAATTATTTTTTCTCTGGGGTGAAGTATGGACGTCTTGTGTTTAGAAGACTGGGGAATTAAGTCCCTTTTCATATGTATTTTTTATTGTTTCACAAGACTTGGGACATTCATCGGCTTCTTTTTGCAATTTTTAGTCCATGAAGCAAAACACTATTCAAAACACATATTTTCTGTCTAATAAACAATGAATAGACTACTATACAGAGAAAAAGTAAATTCTAAAGTTTGGATATGATTGTGGTTTTCAATACTGCTCCAGAAGGCAGGAAACTGAGCTCCAAACCAGAATCTATCACTCACTAGCTTCTGAGTTCATCTTGATCAATACCAAAAGACATTTGAAATAATTCAACATATCAGAAACCTAACATCAGTAAGCCAAATAGCAATAATTGTAATACATTATTAACAATGTATATTTAATCATTAGAAATGTGTGTTTTCTGGAAAGAAATACAACCATTGTAATATTTACAATATTGAGAGAATGGAAACAACTCAAATACTGGACAATTAAATGAACAAATGCAACACGTCTGTCCTAGGGAAGAAGACCACCTAATTGTTGACAAGGATGCTCAGAAAATTTTATTTCATGATGAAAATTTTTGGATTATTATGTTAATTTTTAAAATTCAGAATGTAAAGGTGTGTGATCTAAATGAGTGTTTTGTTTTTTTTTTCTTCCCTCCTCCTTTTCTTCCAGCCTCATTTTCTTCTTAACAGGAGAAAACTGCAGTGCAAAACTTTTTCACATAAGGGGCACCTTCAAGATGGTGGAGGAGTAAGACATGGAGATCACCTTCCTCCCCACAAATACATCAAAAATACATCTACATGTGGAACAACTCCTACAGAACAACTATTGAACACTGGCAGAAGACCTCAGACCTCCCAAAAGGCAAGAACCTCCACACGTACCTGGGTAATGCAATAGAAAAAAGAAAAAACAGAGACAAAAGAATAGGGACTGGACCTGCACAACGGGAAGGGAGCTGTGAAGGAGGAAAAGTTTCCACACACTAGGAAGCCCCATCACTGGTGGAGACGGGTCAGGGTGGGGTGGGTGGGTGGGGTGACAGGGGCGGGGGGGGGAAGCTTTGGAGCCATGGAGGAGAGCGCAGCAACGGGAGTGCATAGGGCAAAGCGGAGAGGTTCCCGCACAGAGGATCAGTGCCACCCAGCACTCACCAGCATGAGAGGCTTGTGTGCTCACCTGCCAGGGCAGGTGGGGGATAGGAGCTAAAGCACCAGCTTCGGAGGTCAGATCCCAGGGAGAGGACTGGGGTTGGCGGCGTGAACACAGCCTGAAGGGGGCTAGTGTGCCACAGCTAGCCAGGAGGGAGTCGGAAAAAGTCTGAAACTGCCTAAGAGGCAAGAGACCATTGTTTCAGGGTGTGCGAGGAGAGGGGATTCAGAGCACTGCCTAAATGAGCTCCAGAGACAGGCGAGAGCCACAGACATAGCACAGACACCAGAGATGGGCATGAGAAACTAAGGCTGCTACAGCCACTGAGAAGCCTGTGTGCGAGCACAGGTCACTATCCACACCTCCATTCCTGGGAGCCTGTGCAGCCCGCCACTGCCAGGGTCCCGTGATGCAGGGACAACTTCCTCAGGAGAACACACGCCACATCTCAGGCTGTTGCAACATCACGATGGACTCTGCCACTGCAGGCTCACCCTGCATTCCATACCCTTCCCTCCCCAGGGCCTGAGTGAGCCAGAGCCCACTAATTGATTGCAACTTTAACCCCGTCCTGTCTGGGTGGGGAAAAGATGCCCTCAGGCGACCTACATGCAGAGGCGGGGCCAAATCCAAAGGTAAACCCTAGGAGCTGTGTGAACAAAGAAGAGAAAGGGAAATTTCTCCCAGCAGCCTCAGGAGCAGCGGATTAAGCCTCCACAATCAACTTGATGTACCCTGCATGTCTGGAATACCTGAAGAGACAATGAATCATCTCAAAATTGAGGGAGTGGACTTTGGAAGCAACTGTAGACTTGGGGTTTGCTTTCTGCATCTAATTTGTTTCTGGTTTTATGTTTATCTTAGTTTAGTATTTAGAGTTTATTATCAGTGGTAGATTTGGTTATTGATTTGGTTGCTCTCTCTTTTTTTGGAATATATATGTATTTTTTTCCTTTTTCTCTTTTTGTGACTGTGTATGTGTATGCTTCTTTGGGTGATTTTGTCTGTATAGCTTTGCTTTTACCTTTTGTCTTAGGGTTCTGTCTGTCAGCTTTTTCTTTTTTTGTATAGTTTTTAGTGCTTGTTATCATTGGTGGATTTGTTTTTTGGTTTGGTTGCTCTTTTCTTTCTTTCTTTTTTTTAAATTACTTTTTATTTTTAATAATATTTTTAAGAATTTTTATTATAATAACTTTTTTACTTTATTTTATTTTTTTGATTTTTTTTCTATCTTTCTTTCTTTTACTTTCCTCCCTTTTATTCTGAGCCATGTGTCTGACAGGGTCTTGCTGCTCCGGTCAGGTGTCAGGCCTGAGACCCTGAGGTAGGAGAGCCGAGTTCAGGACATTGGTCCACCAGAGACCTCCCAGCCACAAGTAATATCAAATGGCAAAAGCTCTCCCAGAGATCTCCATATCAATGCTAAGACCCAGCTGCACTCAATAACCAGCAACCTACGGTGCTGGACACCCTATGCAAACAACTAGGAAGACAGGAACACACCCCACACATTAGCAGAGAGGCTGCCTAAAATCATAATTTCACAGGCATTCCAAAACACACCACGTGGTCCTCCCCACAAGAAAGACAAGATACAGCCTCATCCACCAGAACACAGGCACCAGACCCCTCCAACAGGAAGGCTACACAACCCACTTAACCAACCTTACCCACTGGGAGCAGACAAAAAAAAAAAAACAATGGCAACTACAAACCTGCAGCCTGTGAAAAGGAGACCCCAAACACAGGAAGTTAAGCAAAATGAGAAGACAGAGAAATATGCAGCAGATGAAGGAGCAAGGGAAAAACCCACCAGACCAAACAAATGAACATGAAATAGGCAGTCTACCTGAAAAAAGAATTCAGAGTAATGATAGTAAAGATGATCCAAAATCTCAGAAATAGAATGGAGAAAATACAAGAAACGTTTAACAAGGACCTCAAAGAGCAAACAAACAATGAAGAACAACACAATAAATGAAATTAAAAACTCTCTAGAAGGAAACAAGAGCAGAATAACTGAGGCAGAAGAAAGGATAAGTGACCTGGAAGATAAAATAGTGGAAATAACTACTGCAGAGCAGAATAAATAAAGAAGAATGAAAAGAATTGAGGACAGTCTCAGAGACCTCTGGGACAACATTAAATGCACCAACATTCTAATTATAGGGGTCCCAGAAGAAGAAGAGAAAAAAAAGGGACTGAGAAAATATTTGAAGAGATTATAGTTGAAAACTTCCCTAATATGAGAAAATAAATAGTCAATCAAGCCCAGGAAGTGCAGAGTCCCATACAGGATAAATCCAACGAGAAACATGCCAAGACACATATTAATGAAACTACCAAAAATTAAATACAAAGAAAAAATATTAAAAGCAGCAAGGTGAAAGCAACAAATAAAATACAAGGGAATCCCCATAAGGTTAACAGCTGATCTTTCAGCAGAAACTCTGCAAGCCAGAAGGTAGTGGCAGGACATATTTAAAGTGATGAAAGGGAAAAACCTACAACCAAGATTAGTCTACCCAGCAAGGATCCCATTCAGATTTGACAGAGAAATTAAAACCTTTAAAGACAAGAAAAAGCTAAGAGAACTCAGCACCACCAAACCAGCTTTACAACAAATGCTAAAGGAACTTCTCTAGGCAGGAAGCACAAGAGAAGGAAAAGACCTACAATAACAAACCCAAAACAATTAAGAAAATGGAACATGCATATCAATAACTACCTTAAATGTAAATGGATTAACTGCTCCAACAAGAAGACATAGACTGGCTGAATGCATACAAAAACAAGACCCATATATAGGCTGTCTACAAGAGACCCACTTCAGACCTAGGGACACATACAGACTGAAAGGGAGGGGATGGAAAAAAATATTCCATGCAAATAGAAATCAAAAGAAAGCTGGAGTAACAATTCTCATATCAGACAAAATAGACTTTAAAACAAAGACTATTACAAGAGAAAAAGAAGGACACTACATAATGATCAAGGGATCAATCCAAGAAGAAGATATAACAATTGTAAATATTTATGCACCCAACATAGGAGCACCTCAATACATAAGGCAAATGCTAACAGCCATAAAAGGGGAAACCAACAGTAACATAATCATAGTAGAGGACTTGAACACCCCACTTCCACCAATGGACAGATCATCCGAAATGAAAATAAATGAGGAAACATGGCTTTAAATGATACATTAAGCAAGAAGGACTGAATTGATATTTATAGGGCATTCCATCCAAAAACAACAGAGTACACTTTCTTCTCAAGTGCTCATGGAACATTCTCCAGGGTACATCATACCTTGGGTCACAAATGAAGCCTTGGTTAATTTAAGAAAATTGAAATCATATCAAGTATCTTTTCCAACCACAGCACTATAAGACTAGATATCAAATACAGGAAAAAATCTGTATAAAAATACAATCACATGGAGGCTAAACAATACACTGCTAAATAACCAAGCGATCACTGCAGAAATCAAAGGAGAATCAAAAAATACCTACAGACAAATGACAATGAAAACACAACAGCCAAAACCTACGGGATGCAACAAAAGCAGTTCTAAGAGGGAAGTTTATAGCAATACAATCCTACCTTAAGAAACAAGAAACATCTCAAATAAGCAACCTAACCTTACACCTAAAGCAATTAGAGAAAGGAGAAAAAAAAACAAAAAAAAAACCTAAAAGTTACCAGAAGGAAAGAAATCATAAAGATCACATCAGAAATATATGAAAAAGAAATTAAAGAAACGACAGCAGAGATCAATAGAACTAAAAGCTGGTTCTTTCAGAAGATAAATAAAATTAATTAAACCATTAGCAAGACTTATCAAGAAAAAAAGGGAGAAGACTCAAATCAATAGAATTAGAAATGAAAAAGGAGAAGTAACAACTGATACTGCAGAAATACAAAGGATCATGAGAGACTACTACAAGCAACTGTATGCCAATAAAATGGACAACCTGGAAGAAATGGACAAATTCTTAGAAAAGCACAGCCTTCTGAGACTGAACCAGGAAGAAATAGAAAATATGAACGGACCAATCACAAGCACTGAAATTGAAACTGTGCTTAAAATCTTCCAACAAACAAAAACTCGGGACCAGATGGCTTCACAGGTAAATTCTATCAAATATTTAGAGAAGAGCTAACACCTATCCTTCTCAAACTCTCCAAAATATAACTGAGGGAGGAGCGCTCCCAAACTCATTCTACGAGGCCACCATCACCCCGATAGCAAAACCAGACAGAGATGTCACAAAGAAAGAAAACTACAGGCCAATATCACTGATGAACATAGATGCAAAAATCCTCAACAAAATACTAGCAAACAGAAATCCACAGCACAATAAGAGCATCATACACCAGGATCAAGTGGGGTTTATACCAGGAATGCAAGGATTCTTCAATATACTCAAATCAATGTGATAAACAATATTAAAAAATTGAAGGATAAAAAGCATATGATAATCTCAATAGATGCAGAAAAACTTTCAACAAAAATATAAAATCTTTTAGCCAATTAAGGATAAAAAGGCTTTTCATACCTGACAAACAATATCTTTTTAAAAAAGTATAAAATTTAATAGCAAATATAAGTCTTATTTTTAAGGTTGGGAACAAAATAAAGATTTTTTTAAAGCTATGAATATATCTATTCAATATTGTACTTGAAATCCTAGGTAGGGCAGTATGTCCAGACATATAAGCAAAAGACACAGACACTGGAACATAAGAATTAAAACTGCCATTATTTTCAAATAATAAAGTTATGTATGAAAAAATGACCATGAAAATTTGGAATTTAGTAGGGTTACTGTATAAAATCAATACACAAGTGTCAGTTGTGTTTCTCTACATATAAAACAACCAGTTTAAAATGTAATAAAAAAGAAATCACATATAATAGAAAGAAAAAAATGTGACTGGGAATAAATTTACCTAAATCTTATAAGCCTTTTATGAAGAAATCCCAAAATTTTATTGAAATGGCTAAATATGTTTATCTTGATATTGGATGAGATAACCTTGTATGCTGTGAAGCTTGTATATTATTGACTTAAAGAAAAACACACAATGTAAGAGTTGTGAGTTTAAGTTTTATTCAGGGTCTTACTGAGGACTATAGCCTGGGAGAGAGCCGCTCAGCACTGCAGAACTGTTCTGAAGAGGTAAGGGTGAAGCCAGTTTATATATGATGTTTTTGGCTAGTAAATACATGCAGTCAAGCATACATCTTGGTAAAAGATTACTGCTAATCATAAAGAATGGATATCTCCACTTAATGATTTTAGTGCTTTCCTGTGGGGACTATGCAAGAATCTGAGGTCACTGACATTCTCCCTGAGATATGCATCTAACTATCTAAGGCCTGTTATCCAAAGCTCAGAGTCCTCGATCCTGCTGTTTATCCTGAACTCCTCTCAGGTTCCACTGTTGGCGGGCAGCTGCAGTGGATTATGACTTAACCCTTGCAGGACTGGGTGGTAATTAATGCTCATTCATTTGTCTTTGTCCACAATATCCAGACAGGAAAACATGAAGTTGGATTTCTATCTCCTGACATTCAGAAAACTCAAGTGTTGTTAAATTAATTATTTTATAAGACAGTATGGGAGAATATCTTGATGACTTTGGGGCAGAAAAAGATTTCTTAAACCAAACAAATCAGTAAGCAAAAGATTGATACATATAAATGTATAAAGAATGAAAGGGCAAATCAAAACCGAAAGAAGATACTTGTAACACAGAAGTCTAAGTATTTGTATACAGAATATATAAATACTCTGTGAAATAATAAAAAAAAATAGGTAAAATTATCTCAAAAAGAGAGGAAAGTTGGCATAAAGGTGATAAGGAATAAGTAACCTAAAAAAAGAAAAAGCCAGTTTGTCTGGGTCAATGAAAGGAATTGAGAAGAGGTGATTGGCAAAGTAAGAAGGAAGTAGGAGGACGACAGCCTGGACCATGTAAAGCTCTGGGGGCCTACAACGATTTTGAAATGGAAGCCAATGAAGAATTCCAAACAGGGAAATTATGTGGATTAATATAATTTTTTTAAAAAGATCCCTTTGATCATTGTGTTGCCAAAGAGCAGTAGGAGAGTACTTTTCAGGCTAGAGTATGGCTTCATCCAGGGAGGGGCAGAGGAGATGGCAAAGTAGACAATATTATGAAGCATGAGTCCAGAGGATCAGCTGATAGATTAAACAACAGGGTGGAAACGATGAGAAAAAAAAAGAAGCAGAGGGGCTTCCCCGGTAGCGCAGTGGTTGAGAATCTGCCTGCCAATGCAGGGGACATGGGTTCGAGCCCTGGTCTGGGAAGATCCCACATGCCACGGGGCAACTGGGCCTGTGAGCCACAACTACTAAACCTGCGCGTCTGGAGCCTGTGCTCCGCAACAAGAGAGGCCGCGACAGTGAGAGGCCCGCGCACCGCGATGAAAAGTGGCCCCCGCTCGCTGCAACTAGAGAAAGCCCTCGCACGGAAACGGAGACCCAACACAGCCAAAAATAAATAAAATATTAAAATAAATTAAAAAAAAAAAAAAAAAAGAAGCAGAGATGCTTTCCAGAAATGTGAAATTAAATAGGCTTATGCTGGTGCCAATTGAAGAGATGGGAAAGTCTGGGGCAAGCGGTGGAGGGAAAAATCTAGAGTTTTGTTTTGGACTTGTAATGTTGGAAATGTCCACTAGAACTACTTCTTTTGTTGGTCAATAACCAAGAAAGTTAGTATGTGGGGTGTTATAGACTACAGGCTTTGAAGTCAGTTGGACCAACATTTAAAGGCAGATTTTTTGTCACTTGTAGTATAGCCATGGCCACAACACTTTTCCTTTATGAACTTTATTTGTTTGTTTGTTTTCCTCATCCTCAACAGTCATCATGAGGTTTAAATGTGATGGTGTATTTTACATTCTTGGCACATTTTAGGTACTGAAATACTAATGAGTTTTTTCCCCTTCCAAAGTTTATGATGAGAAAACTGAAGCTTGCCAAAGGAATGGCATCTATTAGAAGTTATACAGTTGGGAGTAGAGGTAAAGGAAACACTTCTGTTATTGGTTACAATTCCAATTAATTTTTTTTAAAGATCTCCTTTGTGTACTTACACACTCAAGCTGGTAGATAATCATAGGTGACAAATTTTGCTATTCTCGCAGCAGAGTAACCTGCTATGAGAGGTGAATACTCTTGCATCCAAATGATGCCTGTGTGGGAGGGAACAAGAAGAAAAGTTCAGGAACTGAAATGAAAAAAGTAGGGTATGTGAGGTCAAAGCATGATGATCTCTGGCAGGTCAAATTCACCAGCTAATGACAACCTTTATTTTAAGAATCCATATCCACTTAGCAGAGCTAAGTTCTTGCCCTCTTTCTTTGAAAGTTACCAAAAAGATGAATTTCCTCACATTTTTCTGAGAGAGAAGAAAAATAGGTTTTGTTTGCTTTTATCTTCACACACAAATGAAGGCCAAACTAAAGATAAATACTCACAAAAGAAACAGGGAAAAATTGAATGTGCAGGTAAGATAAAATGGATGCGTTTTATGGAATGGGTTTTTAAATCATTTTAAAAATTCATTTTAAAATATATCTCTGATTTCCAATGGCATACTGTTTCAGATTGGTAAACCTCATGTGTCTCTTTTCTTTTTCTCCTTCCCTTCCTTCCTCCTTCCCTCCATTCAGCTCTCCCTTCCCTCCCTTCCCTTTTCTCTCCTTCCTTTTTTCCATCTTCCCTCCTTCCTTAGCCTCTCTCTCTCTTCCTGTCATCAATCCAGAGTTTTAACAATGATGCTTTAGAGAGAAAGTGACTCCTCTTGAAAAATTTGTTTTACTGTCTTCCTTTATGGTGCTTTGGAGATAAAGATGTCCCTTTAATGCTCGAAAATGCAAAATTGGTATGCCAGGAAAATGTACTATTGTAAGGCATGGTATAGATACCATTTGTCTGATGGAATGGCAAATGTTAGTCTGGGTTCACGGTCCAGTTTTATCTTTCCCTTGCTGTATCATCTTGGAAAAGCCACTTTGAGTCTTTAATGTAAATAGGCCAGAGACAGTCCCTGTTTATTAACCTAAAATGGTCCCTGCGGTGCTTCCTTCTTCACAGCAGGCTAGCACCATTAGCCTAAAGTCTGATGACATTAAGCTCAAATTCTTACATATATAATAAACTCAAACTCTTACATATATACATATATAGAGATATATCTCTATCTCTATCTATTTATCTATATATCTATCTATCTGTCTATCTAGATGTGTCCAAATAAACATATTTTAACCATTTAGAGCCTATGTACTTCACATTTCCTGGAAAATTGCACCAACATCTGATAACCACAGATAAGACAAGCCTTTTAGCTAGATCCTAACTGCTGCCTCTCTTAGGAGTTCTTGACCCAGCCATTCCTCACTTGCTGCTGAGAGACGAGAGGCATCAACCAGACATGTAAGCTCCCTGTATTGCTCTTCTCCCTTGGGAGGTCCTTAGGGACCTCTTTGGAGGAGGTCTTATCCCCCCTAAAGCTTTGTGCCATTGTCTCTGGAAGATCTCTTGATGGGAAGGTCTCCTCTCATGCAACCCTGTCCAAACACAGCCCCAGAAAGCTGTGTTGCTGTCTTTTATAGCTTTGTCTCTTTCTAAATTAACCCTGGAATCCTTGAACTCATCACAGAGTCTGGTTTATAAAATAGGGAAATATTATTTACCCAGCAGGGTTGTTTGGAAAGAGGCTAGAATCACACCAGAAGTTTAATTGGAGGTCATTAAATGCAATACCCTTTTCTTTGTAATTGATTCATATGCTGTCACTTGTACCAGAGAAAGGAAAGAGGAGAGACAATAATAATTATTCCGTCATTTACTTAAACATTTTAGAATTACCTGTTTGAAGCTGGAGGAATAAATTTGCAGGGGTGAACTGAGCTGTTTGGATCAGTCGGCTCTTTCAAAGTAATTGATTGGAATCTGCCAAATACCTATATTGCTTAGAGCTCTGAGGGGACTACCCTGAAGACATTGAAATTCATTCAATGTCATTTTCCATAGGATAATAGTCAATGTCAAAGATGACAGACTGTCTCTTGCTGGGACAATATGAGAAATATTTTCCAAATGCAGATTAGTGAATAAGTAGATTTCTCTTTTCCCTCTAGTGATAGGGATGGACAAGTAAATGAGCAAAATAAGCAGTGTTCTCTTCTTAAAAGGGCTGTGGCAGGGGAAGTTCACGGTATGATGGATATACAGGACAAGCAACCATTCAGAACGGAGGGTGCTTAAAGCACGCATGACCTCAGTTGAGCAACCAGAAAGGTTTCTGTCCCTCAGTATATCAAAATAATTGAAACCAGATTTCTGTAGTTGCAAAAATGTAGTGGCTTACTAGAGACAAAAGCTCACTTCCTCTCGGAAGCCATTCCTAACTTCCCATCTGATCAGAGCACAATTGGCTGCGCTCTGTATCACAGTATTGTACTTTTAATGGAGTGTTTTTGGTGTACTCAATAAAGGTGTATATTTGGACTCTCTCTCTTACTACCCTTGTGGTTCTAGAGAAGGTTTACAATCCTTTTGAGACTCAGTTTCTGCCTCTAAAAAAATTACACTGAAATATCTACAGGCGTACCTCAAAGATATTGAGGGTTCAGTTCCAGACCACCACAATACAGCAAATATTGCCGTAAAGTGAGTCACACAAATTTTTTGTTTCCCAGTTCATTTAAAGTTTTGTTTGCACTATACTGTAATCTATTAAGTGTGCAATAGCATTATGTCTTTAAAAATTAAACTTAAAAACCGGCATTAATTTTAAAAATAGTGTTGGAAAAATGGTACCGATAGACTTGCTCAGAGCAGAGTTGCCACCAACTTTCAATTTGTAAAAAATGCGGTATCTGTGAAGCACAATAACGTGGAACACAATAAAATGAGGTATGCCTGCATAACAAAATATTGGGAAAAAAGTGTAAATCTTAAAGTATTTAATCAAAACAAGAGGTATATTGAAAAAATAAAATGGGCAATGAAGCAGGAGTTGGAGCAGGAGTCCTGGTTGTGATGTAGGTCTGGCATCTGGGAAAGAAGAGAGGGAAGGAAGGACGATGGATAGGAAGACCCTGAGACATCACGACAGACCTTATAAAATCTTTTCTAGGGTGAGGGGAGCCACAGAGTGAAGATTACTTATTGGACGAGTCCCATGTTGGGCTGCAAATGTCCACAGTGGTGGTCCTGCCATGCACCATCATACCTAGGACTCTCCTGGGAGAGCTTGGCCTCACAGTGAATTCAACAATGGATCCTGAAGCTGTGGCACCTATTAAAGGCTGTCAGCTCACTAGATTCTTTGCAACAAGTCTTGTGAAGGGGAGCTGAGCAGCATACTCAATGTCGGCTCTAGTACACCCCTTGTATTGCACAGATGGACTTCTCCATCCGTGTGTGGGGAACAGCTTCCTCCAGGGCACACAGAAGCTTCTAATACTGAAAAGAAACTAAGAAGGGAAGGGTTAGTGGAACAAACGACCGCCACCAGTTGCTGCAGTTGGTCACAATGTTGCAACTGGTATTCATTTTCTTCTGATGTTATCCATTCTAAATGCTCCTCACCCTCAGTATTCACCTCTGCAGGTCTTGCTGGCTTACCTAATGGTGTAAGTCAAACATTCACTCCTGATGGGTTGAGCCCTTGGTAATCATACTCTTCTTCAGGCCAGGATTGCTTCAAATGGCCATGCACAGTTATGATGAAGCAAGGAGTACCAAGATGTTTTCCATAGAGTCTTCCTTTACAAATTTGTTGGGAAAAAAAAAAAGAACAACTCTTCCTGTTGATCAGAGTCAATTACCACTGGTAAGATGGTGATTCATCTTCTTGCCAACAGGACTCTTTGGACCCAGGGAATACTAAAGTTCCCAGACAGCCACCAGAGCTTGTGGTCCAATGGTAACCTCGCTCTGTTCCCTAGAGAAAGTGCATCTCTTTTGGGGACCATGAACTCTAACTCTAGAGAGCCTAGAATTTGTGGGACAAGGGAGCACAAATTCCCCCTGTGGATCTCTCTAGAGTGATGGTATTTGGACCACTCCTGCTCCCATCCCTTGGTTTTTGGACCCACCTTCCCTTCCGATTAAGAAAACAACACTTACAACCCTTACAGAGGTCTCTGATTTGTGCCAGTACTGTGTTCTGAATAATGGCACTCAGCTTCCGGAGCATTCTCTATAAGCAGGTGCCACAACTGCATCTTCACTAAGGTGTTTTAACATTCTATCAAGTCAATTGCCTTTCCTTTTAGATTTTTATCCAGCTGGGAGGCCATTGGTTAGTGCCCAGAAATCATATCTATATCTATATCTATCTATATCTATATCTATGTCTATGTCTATGTCTATGTCTATGTCTATGTCTATATCTATATCCTCTCACCTCAGGCTATTTCTCCTTGCACACAAAGGAGAGCTAGGTTCAGCATTCATATTTCTATCTACTGGGAGAAAATTTTCTCTCTATTGTCTTTCAATGCCACGCTTTAGTGTGACTTTAAGGCAACCACCATCTGTTTTTGATTTGCATGCACATCTCAAGCTGACATATACATCACCCAAGCTTGGGCATTTTCACTCTTCTTTCAGGTGGTCATATGCTACCTCACCTCACTCACACACACACACACACACACAGATACACACACAATTATAAGTGTGAGCTGGGGGCAGTAATGGTGTGCCACTGTGCTGTAACAGTGGATCTGGGCCATTTGGTCATGCAGCTTGCTCATGGCATTTGACTTTGCTTGGTCTTAGTCCTACATATATCATTTTCATCGTATAATGAGCTGCTGTTAGATCCCTCGGTTATGGATTGTCCAATTTTTATATTGGCAGGACTGGTAGAATCAGCTTATTATATAGGCAGTCTGCATGTGTGATTACTTGTGCCCCATGACCAAGTGCTCCATCTCTACTGGCATCCTGTAATGGGTAGAGAGTTCTTTCTTGACTGTCTTATAATTCTTTGCTGCAGATGGCATGTCCTTGCTCTAGAACTTCAGGGGTCAGCGTCTTGATTCTCCCACTATGACTTATACGCCATACTGCATCCTTTCACACCATTACTGCCTCCAGCACTATAGGGTTTGTTGAATGTATGGTCCAAGTTGCAAGTCTGCTTGTGCCACTGAGTAGGCCTAGCACAGAGACCTTTTCTGCTCCAGGACAACTCGGAACCAACAGCCCTTCCACGTCATCCAGTTTATGGGACAGAGAAGCATTTCTACATGTGTTCTACTTGGCATTTCCCACCATGATAATTTTTACTTCACAGTAATGTGGAGTTACTCTACAACTTCACTACCTAATGTCAATCTTAGCTACACACTCAGAGAACTGGGGAAATTATCACCAAGTGGGTTCACAGACCCAGTCAATCCACTCTAAGCTGTACTTCAGCTATGACTCAATTTATTATCTGGCTCTCACATACCTTCAGTCCAACTAGGATGCCATGGCTATGCTTACCATCTACAAGGATCAATGTCAACTCCAACCTAAACCAGATCTCAAAATGGTGGGGATTCCCCTTTTCCCCTTTTCCCACTATAAGTAAATGGCCATAGACTCCTTTGGGGAAGGACTAAGAGCGTCTCTACTATGGACATCTGCTATGGTATTGTAGAGTCCTTTCTCCCAAGTCAATGAGTACCAGATCTGAAAATTATCTCAGGTCCAAGGACTCATGCCTTTTTTTTTTTTTTTTTTTTTTTTTAATCGAAGCAGCTAGCCCCAACCTATGCTCCTTTATTTTCTATCTATCTTCTTCTGAGAGTAGATGTGAGGCAGCCCCTCCATTGACAATCTGTCTGTTTTGTCTCTAAGGATATCATATTCCATGAACTGTGTTTAAGACTCCCTCTCAGTCAAGCTCCCTCCCTCCATCCTCATGGTTTGTAATGGAAACTGCAGCCCCTAATACTAAAGGTTAAGTGTTGCCACCTAGTCTCTGTCACTGTGAGGCCCATGATCTCCATGAATATAATAAACCCAGCTCTGTGATGACTCTACTACTGCCCACCCTGCTCTTTAGAAGAGAGTCACCAGGGAAATTCTTAGAAATGCCACGGCCCCTCTCACGAGCACAGTCCTGATTGTCTTGATGAATGGATCTGAATGGGCCCTCCATGGAAGCTACTTTTCTGGTGGATCTTCTAGCTTCATGTGACACAATCATTTTGCTATGCTCATTTCTTTCAGCCTCTTTATTCCTTCCACTACTGTTGGTCACAGCAACTCAGGAAATCCTACTTTGTTCAGAATAGGACATCACTTTTTCCAGGCTTCAGAGATCCACAGCAATGAGTTTGCCCTATATTCTGGCACTGGGGGGTAGGGAGTCTTACCAAAGGGTTAAATCTCTTGTCACAAAAATATGCCTTAAAACAATGAATTTATGCTTGTCCAGTCCTATGTTCCAACCTGCTTGATCAAGCACTCTTAAAATCCATTTCCAGCGATACTCCCCTATCTCCTACCAGTGTATACGAGGTGATGTTTGCAGCTCCTTTGGGGTATAACATCTTTTATTTCTATGAGATCCAGCAAACCCCAGCTGAACCGAATATAGTGGGATTTATTCATAGTTATTGGTCTATGATCCAAAAAGAGCAGACGGAGGCAGCTCCAGAGAGGAGGTCTTATTGCTTTGTTGGGGAAAGGCCTTTGCAGTAACTTCCTGCACAGGGGAAGTGTTTGCTCTTACCAGGGAGGGCTGTGTCAAGTCTGAGGACACTGATGGTCCAGGTGAGGTTGCAGAGCTGCCAGATGCCCTCCATTCCACTTTACAAGGCCCCCCATTTTCGCAACCAGGGCCATTATGTTAAAAAAACAGACCTGCTTTGACTGAGCCTATGTCCCTGGAGCACTCCACTATGACTATCGAATCCTGTGTATGCTCCTCTGCTGTGTCTGTGTTTCCACTGCAGAGATAAAGACTTCTCTTAAAGCTATAAAGAAGCCCTCTGCCTCTCACAATTAGCTTTTAGCTGCTTGTTGATAGTTTTTCATCCTTTCAACGGGGCATTGCTATGGACTGAATCTTTATCTCCCCTCAAAATCCATATGTTGAAGCCCGAATTCACAATATGATGGTATTTGGAGGTGGGGTCTTTGGGAGATTGTTAGGTTTAGATGAGGTCATAAAGGTGGAGCCACCATGATGGGATTAGTGCCCTTATTAGGAGGTGAAAGGACTGAACCTCTTTTTCTCCACCACGTGAGGACACAGCAGCAATGAGAGAATCTACAAGTCAGAAAGAAAGCACTCACCAGAACCTGACCATGTTAGTACCCCGATATTTGACTTCCAGTCTCCAGGACTGTGAGAAATAAATTTCTGTTGTTTAAGCTACCCAGTCTACGGGGTTTGGTAAAGCTGCCCAAACAGACTAAGATAGTAATTGGTACCAAGAGCTGTGGTGCTGCTGTAACAAGTAACTAAAAATGTGGTAGCACCTTTGGAACTGGGTAATAGATAGAGGCTAGAAGAATTTTGAGACACATTCCAGACAAACCTGATATTTCCATGAAGGGACTTTTAAAGGCAATTCTGTTAAGGACTCAGAAAGAAAGAGGCTGAAAAGAAAAGACAGCTGTAGAGAAAGCTTTATTGAGATATAATTGACAATCAAAACTGTATATATTTAAGATGTACAACCTGATGACTTGATATACATATGCATTGTGAAATATTCACCACAACCAAGCTAATCAACATATCCATCATCTACACTGTTATCATTTTTCCTTTTTTTTTCTCCTTTGATAAGAACATCCAATTTCCACAATTTTAACACATTTTCAACTTGATTTGAACTTGAGACCTCCCGTGACACAATTTGTTTTCCCTTTTCCTTGTTACCCTCTGCTATATTTACCCACCGTTCCCAGGCTGGTAAATGAGAGTAGCATCCTGTTGGACCTGCAGTCAACAGGCAGAAGTTTCATTTATAATTTTGCAAAGGGTCCTAGGAACCACATGTGCAGTAGTGTACTTGTCAATCTGATCACACATGTACACACACACATGATATTAACTCTAGGGAAAACTGAGATAACATAGCTTCACCAAGATCCCATGGCCCTCAATCCAGTGAGCAGTGGGTGGTTGTCAGATTCTCACAGTCTTGATGCGTCTCAGGATTTGTGATCTTTAAGAGATTTGGGGCAATACCTAATTATCACGCATTTTTGTCTCTAAATATGATGGGACTAGAAAGGAGGCTAATGAAAAGTAATGTGCTATGGTCTATTTAACTCTTCAAGGGGACTTCTAGACCTAGGCGGTAAATCTTCAGAGGTAGTAATGTTCATTTATCAACCAGACAAATAGGGTAGCAGAGTCTTTTCCACGATTTGGATATTGCTAAGTGATTCCTGATAAAACTTGTCTGGGGAACAAAATTCATTCAGGTGTCTTTTCTGCAGGACTTCTTGGAACTTTCATTTGCTACTTTAATGAGTATTGTGAAGAGAGTAAGCAGCATTAAACAAATGTATTTTCCAATAACGTCTTTCTTTCATGGAACATCACTTAACAGAGAATCAAGGAGTCCTGTATCTGTTACTCACTGTATGATTATCAGTTAAATGACTCAATCTTTCTGACTTTCCATACCCCCATCTGTAAAATGGGAAGACTACCCCCAGCCATGCCTGTTGATTTCCCTTCATTGGAGGATAGAGGTTGTATATGTGTCCACGGTGAGTGCTAGGAGGGAGGTAGCCTCAGCTTTCATCAGCAGGTAAGGGTGTAGATTCAAGGAGCAAATGAAAGCAGAGGGATTTCATGGACCTGTACCAGTCCCAGAGCATTTGTTTCTGGTCAGCAATGAGATTAGTAGAGAAATGAGCAGAATGTGTTTAGAAACATTTAGAGCAATGTGAGAGGGATGTGACAGCCAGCCTGTGATCAGAGGAATTCCTCGACTTTTATTGTATTTTGCAAAAACAAACTGGAGAAATAGCTAACAAAACTGGTTTCCCCCACAGACAGCTGGAGAGGTAGTGCTCTACAGCACATTGAATCTCTCCCTCTAAGAGACTTGCAATGTTAGATAACCACAAAATGGGTTTCCTTTTCGATATTTGAAAACTCTTTCTTTTAAAAGCTTTTCTATGCTTTAGTTTACTTGGATATGACTATTGTGCCTCAGACACAATGTGATGCCTTCAAAATGCCACAGGCAAACTCACTGTTTATGTGCACAGACAAGAGCTGAGCCCAGGGTGAAATGGAGATGCATTGGAAGACCAACAACTTGTCTTTCTACTCTTTTACTTTGATTTATCTTCCTCTAAGATTTTTAGCTTGGCCTGATGACTTGATCATCAGAGCAATGTGAGTCTTTTAGGAAAGGAGGCTGGAGACAGAGTATTTACAAAGAAGAGTTTTCCCAAGGATCAGACAGTGTCTGGCCCACGGTGTGGGCTCTGCCCTCATCTACATCTGAACCCACTTCTTACAGAGACATTCTTCTTGTCCAACATCTGTCTATAATGCTACAAATGCCCAGGTTCCATTTTAGAGCAGTTCTGGAAGCAACATCAGGGTGTCTGTCTCCTGCTCCTCATTTTATTTGTCTGTGTGAGGGCTGTTACTTCTAATCTAATGGGTTTTTTGGCTATAAAACAAGAAGTTTGAAAAATAACTGTCCTTGATATGAGCATAATGTAGGCTGCTTAATGTTTTTAAGATGGGGGTGTGCCCAGCTACACATGATAGGTTATGAATACACTGCAGATTTTATGTTCTGAAACGGGCTTATCATTCATTAACCCACAACAGAGGTTCACACAGAGAGACAACCAGGGAAAAAGTAACATGCCAAAAGAGGAAGACGCAAATTTACCCAGAATAAATCTGAGGCTGTCAGAAGCTCAGATTCTTTCAAAAGACATGGCAAGGCTTGTTGTGTGCACATAATGAAAAGGGTTTTAGGCAAATATGTTTTGTACACGCCAGGTATTTCTGCATAAGTGCTCAGGAAAAACAGGGAAAATAGCTTTCAACTTGGTGTGAAGTTTTCTGATTCTCCATCAGTTTATCCATCCATCCATACATTCATCCATTCAAACACTGTCTACCATGTTTCCTTCTTCAAGTTTTCCTTTTCACTATTGCTATAGGCATTCCTCTTCTGTGACTCCTAGCAGGAGGTGAGAGTGGGCAAAATATGCTTTAGATTATTGTTAATAAGTGAACCTAATTTCACTTAATGAGGAAAATTTATCCTTAATCAATTCAGGAAAACCCAAGCATTTTAGAGTTTTCTCAATCAAACTGGGGGTTTCCATCTGCTCTTAATCATGTCTCTGGATTGATTATAACTTCAAACTTCAGGGCATTGGGTCATGCCAACCATACAAATGCGGGGACTTATGATCTTTCCTTGTTAACATCTATCCATTTTGCTATCTGCTAATTTTATTTATGTTGTTCTTGGTCCCCAGTTATCAGTCCGTAGTGTTTTTTCTTAATCCACCCTTGCTTACCCTCAGGGCACTCAGCTAACTTGCTCTCTGTCAGCTAACTTCTGCATCCTTCCCAAGGACATGGGATATTTGAGCATTGTCTCCTCCAGCCTCTTGAACATTCAAGAGCCCAGCTTAGACCCTCTTTTCCCCGACATGCCATACCACATTAATGACTATACCTCTGTCAGCCTCTGCAAGGAAATTTTGCCAGATTTGTGGCCAACCCTATCACCCATGGGTTGTTCAGAACAATGAATCAAGTGGCCTTTGATCATTAGGTCCTCAAATCGGTTCCTATATTCTATATTTTGCAGTTTTATCATCTTGCTTGTCCCATACATAGGTCAAAAGATAAGGAGAAGAATCTGGGCTGCTGTCTCTTTTAGGGACCCATGTCTAAGCTTTTGCTTCCCTTCATATGTTTTCCCTTTCTCCTGCCTATGGCAGCTTTATAGAATTTTGGGTGATAAAGGTAACTCGTTTTCGTAAAGTGTTCTTCATGATAGGTGCAGTGCATATTTTATGTCCTGAGTCTTTCAGTGTTTATGAAACCCCAAAATTATAAAAATTTCTTGGAAATAAAACCTTGACTTTCAAAACTTATTTATGCCATGGATTTCATCAAAAGATTGTTTGGAAAATCAAAACTTAGTATTGACTGTGTGTATGTTGGGAGGGGCAGGGTGTGTGTGTGTGTATGTGTGTGTGTGTGTGTATTTCCTACTAAAACAATCTTTTTCTTGGGCATGGACACCCATTGACTGTGTGTATGGGACGGACGGGGTGTGTGTGTGTGTGTGTGTGTGTATTTCCTACTAAAACAGTCCCTTTCTTGGGCATGGACACCCATTGACTGTGTGTATGGGGGGGGCGGGATGTGTGTGTGTGTGTGTATTTCCTACTACAACAATCCTTTTCTTGGGCATGGAAGCCCATGGGTGCAGCGCCTATGCAGACCTGGAGGAGGGAGGTGGGGGAGCCTTAGTTACTACCCTAAATTAACACCCTATAATATTTGCTGGGCTTGGCACAACCTGCAGTCTTGCTTCATCACTTGAAGAAATCCACACCTTTTACTCTGTGCCCTAGCTTTATCTAACCACTGAAATCTGCTCAAACCTGCTATGCTGTGCTAATTTTCTATGACTTTGAACAAAGCTCTATCTTTGTTTTAAACACCTTTGTCTATGTGGAAAACTCCTATTCATTCTTTCAAAACCAACTCAAGAGTTTTTACCTTTGAAAGCTTCTTTGATGTTTCGAAACTAAATTGTACCTTTCTTATCACTAAAACCTCTATTTGAAACTGACTACAAACTGTTGTCATTATTCCGCTGACCTCCATCCCTCCCTCCCTCCCACCTAGACTGTCAGTATCTTAAGACCTGGGACTGTTTTAAACATTGATATCTGCATTTCCAGCATCTATACAGCACATTGTTCGTAACAGGTACTTAGCAATTAGAGGAAGAAATGAAGGCAGGGAAGAAGGTAGAGTTTCTGAGATAGAAGGAGAAATAAAGGGAGGAAAAAATAGTTTATTTTATTCCCAGGTGAGTAAGATACTAGTAAGTAAAAAAAAAAAAAAAAAAAAAAAAAAAAAAGCTAGCGTTTGTCTCCAACCTACATTGTACTGGCTACATGTTTAATTCAGATTATTTCATCAGACACGGCAATTTTGTGCTCTCACTTCACAGGTGAGGACTCCAAGGAACAGAAATGTTAAACAAAATTATCCAAGATTCAATTTCAAGTTTCAAGAGAAACTTGATCCTGGAATTCACATCCTTGCCATGATGGTCTACTGAAAAGCTGAGCTGAGACTGGGGAAATCATCTTAGTGCCTGCCTTAGATTCTGTTCTAGAAGCCTCTTCAGCTGCCCTTTGCTTGTTTGTGAGCTCCTCTTGGAACTGCTCTTGACCACATTCTCTTTCCCCAATTAGGGCTCTGTTTATTTGCTATTTCCTTTCTGTAGTCATTAAAACATAAGATCTGGCACCCAAAACCCTGTTTGGAATCACGATTCTGCCATACTTTACCTTCTGTGAGTTATTTAAACTCTTTAAGCCTATTTATTCTTCAAATGTAGGTTGTTGTGAAGACCAAAAGAGATAATTTATGAAGTGTTTTATAAATGGTAGTTTTTATTCCCATCCTCTATTGAGATGCTGGCAGTCATGACTGTCCAGAGCCTCATGCGGATATATTCTATGCTCCTTTGGTCTTGAAACTCTGGCTATCTCTAATTGATGGGAATGCTATGAGAAGTTCATAAGAATCAGGGATAGAATTCTCTGGTCCCGTGATGGCTCAAGTAGAAGTGAAATTGGCTGGAGGACATGCAAAAAATATTTTAGAACCCTAGGCTTCACAGTACTGAATTCCACAATTACTCCCTTCTGCCCCCCCAGCAATAGGCAGCACTGTGGAAACTCAGTCTTTGACCTACAAGGATATAGAATTTTTTAACTTAATTTAATTTTATTTTTCTGGATGAGAAAAGACTGGAGCTTGTCTGTTCTGAGTCAGGCAGGTCCAAAAAAGAAGGCAGGATTGAAGCAACTAGGTATTGTTCTTAAATTTAGGTGGGTGAAAGTTGGGATAGGGTCATAAGCCAGGAGTGTCTGAGTCAATTCCTGCTGAAAATAATCACAAAAGTGGTGAATAAGTAGCTCCCCTGAACATGTGTGACAGAGGCTCTCTCTTTAAATATGAGAACAGTGTCAATGGGATATGTGGCTGACACTTTCTCTGTGTTTCTCTGGAGGCCATAAATTGAACCAGTGGGTGGTTTAGATGATATGAGAATCAGACCGTCTTAAGGAAGAACTCTAACAATCAGGGTTAGCTATCAGGTGAATGGACTGACGGATGAGATAGTGAGCAGAGGCAGAGAGAGGTCACAGTTCTAGGGATGTATTATTTATCAGAAGGGCACATGTGGACCATTCAGGTTATCTGGATGGATGCAGGTCTTGGATGAATCACATGGCCAATGACAAGCCATGTGACCCAAAAAATCTTACTTAATCTGAGCCTGTTACCTCACAGTAGTTTCAAACTAAGTAAGTCTCAAGTTGCTCCCAGACCTAAAATTTTAGAAACACAACTAATCCAATGGTCCTGTCTGGGTTTTTCCATATCTCTTTGTTGTATACATTCAAAGACTCTGTTGTAATTATATTACACTTTCTACATTTTATAGAGTCACGTACCTAAAAAATATATTCCGGAGCAAAATAAAGGGACAAACCATAATACCCTAAACAAAATACAACTGGCTTGAAAGAATAGGTTCAATAAGATTACCCTGATGCTAAATCACATTAAAAATAAAATAATAATTCTTCATCATAAACTATAACATCTAGCCAGCATTATGCTTGACTACCCTACATTCTGATAGCAAAAATGAAAAATTAAAAAGCAATGGTATACCCTGAAATAAATTATATCATATAGATACTTGAAATGATGAATATTCCCAGGATTTTCTTTTGTTTATTATGTCCTGAGAGTCTATAGTTGATTTCACAGCTGATTATACATCACTTTAAATATTGAAGAACCATTGAAACACTCTAAAATAAGAACGATAATAGCACTGTACTTAAGAAATGAGGTAAGGTTGATTATGCTCTGTTCACTACAATGATTGTATTCAGTAAATTTCCAACACAGTAGGAATAAAAGAGATGCTTTTAATGTACTCACGTTAATAGCAGAAGATATGTCTTTTTATTTTACAGGAAAACTTCTTTCTTCCTTACAATGTTTCCAGTCAGCTTCTACAGAGTTTAAAGCAGCTGTGCTCCCTGTGAAAGAAAATTACTAGAGACTAGAGACCGCTGGCCAGTCACTTGTTCACTCCTGGAGAAAACAGTGCAGCACAAGGCTTTCCCCAGAAGGCTGTGAGACCAGTGTTCCTGCTGGGTAGGCAAACGAGTTTTCAACCCATCTGAGGGGTCAGGAAGGTCTGGTGAATCAATTCCTTTAAGACGAACTTTCATGTGGTGCCACTTGCTCTTAATGATGCACCTAAAGTACTAAGAATGTATCCTGGTGACTTAGGGACAAAGGGAGACAGTACTGAGACAACCTCATGTTTCTCTAAAGGTTCTTGTGTTTCCTGAAAGGAGGTAATCTCAGGAGAGATGCTAAGGTGCGTGTGGTGTATCGTGTAGCTTTGTCACTCTTAGTCTCAGTCCTGTTTTCTTCTCAATACAATGTTATCGACTACAGTCCCTATGTTTTGCATTAAATCTTTGGAAATTATTCACCTTATGGTTGACAGTTTGTACCCTTTTATCAGCATCTCTCTATTTCCCCCATGCCCCAGCCGTCGGCAACCACTTTTTTACTTTGTTTCTCTAAGTTTGACTTATATTTTGATTCCACATATAAGTGATACCACTTATGGTATACCATAAGTGATACCAAGTATTAGTCTTTCTGTCTGACATATTTCATTTAGCATAATGTCCTCAAAGTCCATCCATGTTGTCGCACATGGCAGGATTTCCTTCTTTCTCATGGCTGAATAATAGTCCATTCATACACACACACACACACATACATATGTGTATATGTATTATATGATTATATTTTCTTTACCCATTCATCTCCTGATGGGCACTTAGATTGTTTCCATATCTTGTCTTTTGTGAATAATGCTGCAATGAACGTGGGAGTGCAGATATCTCTTCAATATCGTGTTTTCATTCCCTTTGGATATATACCCACAAGTGAGATTGATGAATTATATGGTAGTTCAATTTTTAATTTTTTGAGGAATCCTCATACTGTTTCCCACGGTGGCTGAACCAATTTATATCCCCACCAACAGTACGCAAGTGTTCCTTTTTCTCCACATTCTCACCAACCCTTGTTATCTCTTATCTTTTTGATGATAGCCATTCTAAAAGGCATAAATGATATCTCATTGTGGTTTTGATTTGCATTTCCCTGATGATTAGTGATGTTGAACATCTTTTTATGTACACGTTGGCCATTTGTATCACTATGTCTTCTTTGGAACCATGTCTATTCAGGCCCTCTGGTCATTTTTAAATCAGATATTTTTGTTTGTTTGTTTTATGTTTTGTTGTTGTCTTTTGCTATTGAGTTATATGGGTTCTATACAAAATCTGGATAATTCTTTATTAGACATGTACTTTACAAATATTTTCTCCCATTCCATATATTGCCTTTTTATTTTGTTGATAGTTTTCTATGCTATGTAGAAGCTTTTTAGTTTGATGTAGTACCATTTGTTTATTGTTGCTTTGCTGCCTTTGCCTTTGGGGTCAAACCACTCATAGTCCTTTCTTACCAGCAACAGTGGAGTGAGAGGGAGGGAGAACTTGGTTTGCTTAGAATGTTGCAAACCACTGAGCTAGCTGCACTGATTTAAGCAGCTCAAGCAATCCTTTGAGCATGTGTTTTATCTATCAAACAAGAACACTGCTGCTTAGGAGTGTAGCTCCAATTAAATGAGGGAAGAATGAATGGAACATCTTGGAAAATTATTAAGATGGTAGTTTCTCAAGGAATATATATTGAAGATAATTAGATGTAGGATATATGCCAATAGTTTAAAAATGTGTGTGCTGAGGGGAAAATGCAAGGAAAGGTATGAGAGGGAAGGGTAGAGGGAAAGGAAGAGTGAGGTGAGTGAGAGAAGAAGAAATAAGAGAAGGAAAGGAAAGGGAAGGGAAAGAAAGGTAACAGATGGGAGGAAGGGGGCGGATCTCAGCCACATTCTCTTGGATGCTCTCTCTTACCACTACATGTCGTTATCCACTCACACACAGTGGCTGGCTTCACTCTAACCCTGGAATCTTGCCTGACTTGACAGAACTGCCATCATTACAAAAGTCTAGCACTCAGGGTGTGTACCTCACTCCTTGAAGGCCCCATAGCAGGTAGCATGGTACCTGACACTGAACTCAAATTCAATGTCTATTTCTGCATATACTGACCTAGTTAAGAGGCATGGTGGGAAGCGGAATCTCCAAAGGCAGGGTCAGGAAACATGAATTTGCATTCTTCTGTGCCATTCAGTAGCTTGGAACCTTGGGAAGGCTCTTCACCTCTGTGTTTTCTTATTTGTAACCTGGGGAGGTTGCTTAACTAGAAGATTAGTTGGGAGAATTAGACAAAATAATGGATTTTTGAGGAGGCATATGTAACCTATAAGGTACTAAGTGAGAGTATTTGTTAGGGCATGAATCATCCCCCTAAATAAGTTATGCTGAAGTCCTAACCCCCATTACTTCATTGCAGATGTAATTAAGTTAAGATATGGTTATACTACTAGAATAGGGTGGGCCCTCATCCAATGGTGATTGTTGTCCTTATAAGAAGAGCACTGGAGTTTTAAACCCAGTTTCTTCATTATGTTGAAGGTCCCTAGATGCATGGAGCTCTGGGGATCAGAGGATGGGTGAAGAATATAATGGAGAATATAGCAATCATTTCTTTTCATTTACATTCTTCTCCCATTGTCAAAGTATGGGTAGCCAAACAATAGCACCAATTCAGTTGCAAGTATTGACTACTTTACTTGTTCCCTTTCCCAGAACTGGAGTCAGTTAGTACCCATTAGAGACATGGGTCTCACTATTGTTCCTGGACCCAACTTGAATACAGAGAGATGTAGTATATTCTGGCCCAAAGGCAGAATCCAGCTGGCCTGCTTCTGGTCCAGCTATTGCTCTGGGTCTCCTTTTAGGACCTGGATTCTGTTTTGTTTCTTGGATCTCTGATCTGCTCATAACGATTCCGATCTTGCTCACCGTTATCTTGGCCCTGCGTCTACATTGCCATCATGGGTGGAAAATAACAGATGTCACTGTGGTGCCAAGTAAAGGAGTGGCAGAGGTGATATCCTTTTCTATCCTAGCAAGGATATCAAAACTAGTATAAAGAATAATGTCAAAATTTATAGTCATTCATCCATTCATCCAGTCAACAACTATTACTTAAATATTACTATGTGCCACACACTCTAAGTACTATACCATGCACTGGGATTAAAAAAACACACAGTGAAAAATGCAGAAGTGATCTTTGGACTCATGGAGCTTTGGGTCTAGTGTCAGAGGTTGGTGGTGAGAGAGAAATTAGAATATGGTAAGAAAGAATCAAATCAAAAGAGTCAGGCAGAGAAATGAAAATGGGTCCAAAGTGAAAGATCCAAATCAATGACATCAAGAGGGAGTGAGGTGGTATGAAGGATGGGCACAGGAGATACCTCTAGAGGTGCCCTGAGGCACCAATGGGCAGGAACAGGTGTCTTTTTTATGGTACCTCTCTTGGGGAACCCATTTGAAGAGGCCATTAGAAGCCTTGAGTGGGTCCAGACACTCATCTTAGAAACTGATCTTGTACTTCCAATTCTCCTACCTCTAAAGTCCCTTCTGGGCTCGCCCCCGTCACTTCAGATCTGTCCCCTAACCTCCATCTCACACTTTTCATTCCTTTATTGATGACTGAGTTTCCTGAATCCTGGACCTTTGAAGCAGGATTTTTCCTGGTCTCCAGGCTAAGGTGTCTCTGATCCATCCCAGTTTTTCATCTTAGGTCACGGTGATGGCCAGCCACCATGTTACTGCTTCTGCATTCCACGGTTCATGGATTCTACCTTATAATTGGGACTTTATCTCATTTTTCTGCTTTGTCTCTCTCCCTGTACTTACCTCCTCCCTCAAGGGTGTGTTCATAGTCTCTGGTCATGGTCCTTACTTTCTGCCCCAGCCCACAAGTGTTAGCCCAAACATGAACTGGGCTTCACTTTCCCATCGTTTTGGTTAATACAGCTGCACAACTGTTTTTCTGCCCCATTTGACTTTTAGAAGAAAAAATGTCCGTCTAAGTTTTCTTCTTTTAACCTTCTCTAGATTGTCTCGCATTTTTTGCAGAGACCTTCTGGGTAGGAGTCTTCAGGATGATGAGCTGTAAGTTTCAGCTGCCTGTTCTCCACTAATCAAGAAAAACAAAACAAAATGAAACAAAGTATGTTATCACTTATATGTGGAACCTAAAAAATAAAACAAACAAATGAATATAACAAAACAGAAAAAGACTCGCAGACATAGAGAACAAACTAGTGGTTACCAGTGGGGAGAGGGGTGGAGGGAGGGGCAAGATAGGGGCATGAGATTAAGAGGTACAAACTACTATATGTAAAATAAGTAAGCTACAAGGATATATTGTACAGCCCAGGGAATATTGCCAATATTTTTATATCACTTTAAATGGAGTATAATCTATAAAAATATTGAATCACTATGTTACACACCTGAAACTAACATAATATTATAAATCAACTATACTTAAAAAAAAAAAGAAAAACAAAACAAAAACACTGGCATCTATGTCCCACTCCAAAAGAAAATTGACAAATGTGGGGAGATTCTCAGATGGAGGATTAATTCATGTCAAAGTGGGTCTTCCAGTTAATAATAATAATAACAATTTAATGAGTATGATTTCCTCTTTGCCGTAACAAAGAAATTGCAGATGGCTAGGTTAGATAGCTGGGGGGCAGAGTGGTTCCAGGAGCAGAGACTTGCCTATTCACTCCAATAAAGCTTCAAAATCCCAATAAAGAGGTCATAGGATCTGATGATTTATCAGCCACAACCTTTCTCTCTGCTGACTAAAACTGAAATGTGAAAGATGAATATTGGCCCTTGGGCCATGTATCTTTGAAAGATACATTCTTTAAAGAGTGAAGAAATTATTAAACAATGTAAACTGCACTCTGCTTTCCCAAGTGTTTACAGAAATCAATATATATCAAATGGCATGCATGCTACTATATAAAAAAGGAATGTGTCTCATTTCTGGAATATATGGTGCCAGATGATTTGTGTAAGCATGACTTTATGTTATCACTTTTCTGCTTATTCATCCAAGAGATGGAGATATTTATAGTCAACAAGGAAAAAATATGATAGTTTCAATGTGGGAAATATTTACAGAGGAAAATATAAAAGGAGGCATGAGAGGATTATTTGAGTTATTTGAACTAGGAATAAAAACTCATAGCTGTACTTGAAGAACCCAGATAATTAAAATAGAAGTGTGCTACCCGTGATGTAGAATCAACCATCGACTCTTCACTTTATGTCCTAAATACCACTCAAACTTATTCTCTTATTCACCACCCTGCTGCCAATTCCTGAGTTCAGGAATATATCAACTCTTCCTTAGATGAAAGGGGATACACTTAGGGATTTAACAGATGGATAAAAATTCCTCACCCCCAAATTGTAAGGATTGTAGAATTGTAGAGGTCACTAATGACCTGGGACTGGCATCATTTTATTTTGCCAAATAAGGATATTTTAAAAGCACACCATCTGCTCTCACCGACATTTTGTAAAACAAATGATAGATTTAATGTTGGAAAAAATGTAAAGTAACAATTTCAAAACGTGTTCTTTTCAGTCAAATGCATTGGATGTCACTAAATCCAATGAATTCTGCATTGTCTTTACTGTTCTCATTTTGCCAGACATATGTGGACATTTCCTTGAGGAGCAGGAGTGTCAAGCAAAGCCTTGGATGCTAGCAAATCTTCCTAGCTCGATTTCTCTCACTCTGAGTTCTTCTTGCTACTTCAGCCAAAATCATCTTCCTTAATATGCAAAGTGCTCACTTGCTTACAACCCACTCTAGCTCACCATTATCCTCAGAATAGTTTATACTTTTTCACAATATAGACAAACTCTCTAGGTTCTGGGGTTCCATCTTCTGGTGCCTTCACTTGGTCACTTCCCAGCTTACACTGTGAGTGGTCCAGCTGTAGTAGACTCACATAGGCTCAGGTGTGCTCAGTCAAACCCTTTCACTTCTGAAATGCTGTTCCCTCTGTCTATCCTTACATGAAAAACCCCTCCCAGGTCTTCTCCTCTTTAACTTAGTATGACCTTCTTTACACTGACTCCCCTGGCAACATTTTACTCATTCCTTCAACAAATGTTTACTGATCCTCTGCTGTATGCCAGGCATACAGATGGAGCATAAAGACAGAGCAGAGAACAGAACAAGTAAAACCTCTTCTTGTATGGAACTTATATTCTTATGTGTTCTTTTCCCTAAGCTGCCACTGCATCTTAAGTATTATACATGTATACAAGTATACATCATACTATGAGACCGTATGATTTGTCTTCCAAACCAAAACCCTTTCAAGAGTAAGAGGGATGCTATTAATAATTATTACCAGACAACAGATGTAAACCAGCAATATCTATGGCAAACTGGGATGTTGGACTACTAACTATAAAAAGTGTCACTGTTAGCATCTCAGACTTCCCAAAGAATTTTGTATGCATAACACCCAGCACAAACCAGGGACATGGTTGACAAGCAAAAAAAAAAAAGTTGACTTGTTTAATATGCTTTGATTTATTTAATAAGGTAATAAAGAATGAACAAATAATCACAGCTCTCTGTTTAACTTTGCATATGTGGGCACTATTGTGTTCCTACAGTAAATAACCAGAACTCTTTTATAGGTTACAAGTGACAAAAGCACTACTCAAATTAAGTTAAGGGAGAAAAAGAAATGTGCCTGGAAATCCAAGGGGGTTACCATTAGATATGGCTAGATACAGTAGTTCAAATAATGTGATCTGGTTCTCCCTCTTTCTCTCTCTCTCTTCTCTCTGCTTGGCCTCATTCTTAAACTCTCTCCATGTAGAATCAAGATGGTCCTAGAAGCTATAAGCTTCCTTGATTGTTATAGTTTAGGATCTAAGAGAAAGAAAGATCCTTTTTATGAAGAGTTTCAGCTAAAGTTCCAAGGAGGGCTTTGACTGGCTTGGCTTGCGTAACTTTTTTTTCTTAAAACAGCAATTAAAAAAAAAAAAAATTCCCTACTATTTATATAGCACTTCATGCTAACTATTGCCTTAAGACCTTTTCATGGCTTCATGTTAGCTATTGCCTTAAGACCTTTTCATGGGTTCTGTCCTTTGATTCTCCCAGTAATCTTACATGCCAAGCATTGTTGTATCTGAACTTCACAGAATTAATGGGATTCTCTCAGAGTGGGAATAGAATGACTTCCAAAGGAAGGTATGGTAGAGAGAAAAAAAAGTTCCACTCTACCCCAAGAAATTACTCAAATGCTGGTTTAATCTGAATATTCTAGAAGGTACTGATAAATGAGAAATGCATGAATCTCTTTATTAGTGTTTAGTGCAGGAGAGCACAAAACAAGCTCACATCCTCCCACTCTGCCTGGAAGACCCTTCTGCTGCCTCTTCTACCTCTATGAAGAGAGCAGAGGTCCAGGGCTTGGGTTCTGTGGTCGGATGGCAGGTGCTTTAGTCCAGGTGTGCCATTTGCCAGCTGAGGATCTTGGTCAAAATGCTTAATCTCCTAAACCTCAGTTCCTTCATCCATATAATGAAGATACTTATAAGGTTACTGTGAAAACTAAATTACGTGAAATATAGAGAGAGTACTCATCGCAGGGCCAAGTCTAAGTGCTTGTTCAAAAAATGATAGCCGTTGTTAGAGCCAGTTTCAGGAATTACGACCTGTGGGATCACACAGAGCCTGGTTCCCAGGAGAGCATCTTTCTTGGTTTAATTCCACATTGCCACCTTCTTGAAATTCTTAATAATTTTATCTTTGAACTTGTGTTTTGTAAGTGAAGTCCAATGACACAGTTGAGTCATACCCACAAGTAGCGGCAGTCCACGTGCATATGGCCTTGCAAATGTTCATGAGCACAGAGCTCTAATGGATTCGTGTTGTATGAAAGTTCAACAGTACTCAAAGCCAATACAAAGTGGGTATGTTGTCTTTGGTTAAGTAGAGGTGCTAGCAGCTCAGAAAATGCCTTGCTTTCTGTTTGAACCAGAACTTGCTTCAAACACAGAAATAAGGCAATGCCACCCAAAGAAACACAAAAGACAAAGGAGGCATATCATATCCTTTCCTGCTTCTGTTACTTCCCTATATTAGCGAACCACTTATGCTGGAAATGATACCATAGAAGGAAAGAGAAAGACAGGACAACTCATAGTCCCTTTCCTTTCAATCCTTCCTTACTCATCAGTAAAGCAAAAGTAGGGAGTGTGGGTTGAATGTGCGCATATAAAGAGGTGGAAGAAAAACAGCTGAGCTAGTTTTGTGCATCATTTCCACTGTTGTGGTAAGAACAAAATGAGTACGTACATAGGAGTTATAAAATGCGAATTGTGCAATTCCGGCAATTCTCAACACTATATAAATGTTCTTATACCTATGTTTAAGACTGGTGTTGCACAATACGAAGATGAATGGCAAATGTCATGTTAATAATTTAAAATATTTGTTTTTATTTACTGAGAATGACATCAAATACAAATAAAAAACATCAAGACAAGTTAAGAGAGACACCACTGGAAAAAAAAAAAGCTTTAATTTTTGGTTTTTTAATGGCACTTCCTCTGCCTTCTGAACAAGGGACTCATATTTTTATTTTGCACTGGCCCTGCAAATTCTGTAGCTGACCCTGGCTGTATTATTATTATTATTTCACCCTGAGAAAAAAATCTAGGTCTGTCTAAATACTGCTTCCTCCAGGAAGGCTGCCCTAATTACTTGATCCAAATCTCTCTTCTCTCTCTGTTAATCTTGTAGCAATTTTCTTAACTTTCTTTTTTAGCACAAGCCCCACTGTGATTGCTATATATTCCTGTCTTGTCAATTAGACTGTGAACTCCTTGGGGTTTAGAATCTTATTTGTTTCCCTGCAGCCCCAGAGCTCTCAGACTAGCTGACAGCAGAGACCAGTCTTCAATTAAAGCTTCCTGAATTGAATCATTGGCCTCTTTGGGAACTGTTCGTCCTGATGTGAATTTCTCTTCAGAGGCTTACCCTGAATGTAGAACTTTGATTGAATTCAATCTAATGCCTTGGAAACATCTGGACACTGCTTTTCTCACAGAGTTTTCTTTCATATATTGATGTAGGCCTTTTGATCTCAAGCAGTCAAGATGATACGTAGATTTCATTGGCTGCCCTGGGGATAGACCTCTTTTCCTGGGGCAGCAAATGATTGTTCCCCCTGCCCCACACCCTGGCAGTTCTCTCTTCCTCTGAGTCAAGCCTTTGGTAAATGGCCCAGCAGGCAACAGAGGGTTCTTTCTTTCTCTCTAAGAAGAAAGAGAGCAGCTGGGTGCTAAGAATAGATTGTGTGCTCCTGGGGCTGGATCTCTACCCTGCTCCCTGTTGGAGGGGCCCTTGGAGTCAGAAGTGAGCAACATAAACATGGAGCAGAGGACACAGCCCATCGTCCTTGGAGTAAACTATGGAGTCCTCACCATGACCTTGAGTCCACTGTGATTCAGCCCCTGACCTCTCACTACCACCCCAGAGCAAGCCCATGCCTTGGTGGCTGTGAACATATAAAGCTCTCCCTGCACGCACTTCTGCACCAGGCTGCCCCGCTCACATGGTCCCCTGTGCTCTGGGAGACCTAACTTCCCTTAACCATCCACCACATCACTGCCAGCTCAGCATACTCACACCTTTGGTTAACTCCTCCTTTAAGGCTCATCTTAAACATAAAATACGGTTAGTCTTTTGGGAATATAAAAGAATCCATTTCTCAAAACTGTACTAGAGGGGAAATATATATACGTATATAAATATACATATGTTGCAAAAGCATGAAAATCAAATAGAACCAGAAGAAAACATAGGTTTCTAATCTTGTGAGAGAGAAGGTCTTCTAAGTATGATATCTAAAGCAGAAATTATAAACTAAACATTTCATAGATTTGAACATAGGAAAAACTTAGATTTTCATATTAAAGCATTCCATACAAAATTAAAAGCAGAGAATAGCCTACAATAATTTTCCTTGATACACGAAAAGATGAACATCCTCAGTTTATAAGGTTCTCTAGAAACTTATTATGAGAAATGCCCCCATAGAAACCACATGATAGAGTAATTCACAAAAGAAGAAATGCAATACATGTTTAGGGAGCTTCAAGATGGCAGAAGAGTAAGACGCGGAGATCACCTTCCTCCCCACAAATACATCAGAAATACATCTACATGTGGAACAGCTCCTACAGAACACCTACTGAACGCTGGCAGAAGACCTCAGACCTCCCAAAAGGCAAGAAACTCCCCACGTACCTGGGTAAGGCAAAAGAAAAAAGAAAAAACAGAGACAAAAGAATAGGGACTGGACCTGCACCTCGGGAAGGGAGCTGTGAAGGAGGAAAAGTTTCCACACACTAGGAAGCCCCATCACTGGTGGAGACAGGGGGGGTGGGGTGGGGTGGGGGGGTGGGGTGATGGGGTGTAAGCTTCGGACCCATGGAGGAGAGTGCAGCAACAGGAGTGCAGAGGGCAAAGCGGAGAGATTCCCTCACAAAGGATCAGTGCCGCCCAGCACTCACCAGCATGAGAGGCTTGTCTGCTCACCTGCCAGGGCAGGTGGGGGTTGGGAGCTAAAGTGCCAGCTTCAGAGGTCGGATCCCAGGGAGAGGACTGGGGTTGGCTGCGTGAACACAGCCTGAAGGGGGCTAGTGCGCCACAGCTAGCCAGGAGGGAGTCTGAGAAATGGTCTGGAGCTGCCGAACAGGCAAGAGACTTTTTCTTGCTTCTTTGTTCCCTGGTGCGCGAGGAGAGGGGATTAAGAGCCCTGCTTAAAGGAGCTCCAGAGACGGGCGCGAGCCGCGGCTATCAGCGAGGACCCCAGAGACGGGCATGAGACGCTAAGGCTGCTGCTGTCGCCACCAAGAAGCCTGTGTGCGAGCACAGGTCACTGTCCACACCGCCCCTCCCGGGAGCCGGTGCAGCCCGCCTCGGCCAGGCTCCCGTGATCCGGGGACAACTTTCCCGGGAGAACACACGGCGTGCCTCAGGCTGCTGCAACGTCACGACGCCTCTGACGCCACAGGCTCGCCCCGCATCCATACCCCTCCCTCCCCCCGGCCTGAGTGAGCCAGAGCCCCCGAAGCAGCTGCTCCTTTAACCTCGTCCTGTCTGAGCAAAGAAAAGATGTCCTCAGGCGACCTACATGCAGAGGCGGGTCCAAATTGAAAGCTGAACCCCGGGAGCTGTGCGAACAAAGAAGAGAAAGGGAAATCTCTCCTAGCAGCCTCAGGAGCAGCGGATTAAATCTCCACAATCAACTTGATGTACCCTGCATCTGTGGAATACCTGAATAGACCACGAATCATCCCAAATTGAGGAGGTGGACTTTCGGAGCAATGATATATATATTTATTTTTCCCTTTTTCTCTTTTTGTGAGTGTGTATGTGTATGCTTCTGTGTGTGATTTTCTCTGTATACCTTTGCTTTTACCATTTGTCTTAGGGTTCTGTTGGTCCATTTTTTTTTTTTTTTACTTAAAATTTTTTGTTCTTAATCATTATTTTTTATTTTAATAACTTTATTTTATTTTACTTTATTTTATTTTATTTTATTTTATCTTCTTCTTTCTTTCTTTCTTTTTTTTCTCCCTTTTATTCTGAGTCGTGTGGAGGACAGGCTCTTGGTGCTCCAGCCAGGAGTCAGTGCTGTGCCACTGAGGTGGGAGAGCCAAGTTCAGGACACTGGTCCACAAGAGACCTTCCAGCTCCACATAATATCAAACAGCTAAAATCTCCCAGAGATCTCCATCTCAATGCCAAGACCCAGCTCCACTCAACGACCAGCAAGCTACAGTGCTGGACACCCTATGCCAAACAACTAGCAAGACAGGAACACAACCCCATCCATTAGCACAGAGGCTGCCTAAAATCATAATAAGGCCACAGACAACCAAAAAAACACCACCAGATGTGGATCTTCCCACCAGAAAGACAAGATCCAGCCTCATCCACCAGAACACAGGCACTAGTCCCTTCCACCAGGAAGCCTACACAACCCACTGAAGCAACCTTAGCCACTGGGGACAGACACCAAAAACAATGGAAACTATGAAACTGCAGCCTGCAAAAAGGAGACCCCAAACACAGTAAGTTAAGCAAAATGAGAAGACAGAGAAACACACAGCAGATGAAGGAGCAAGGCAAAACCCACCAGACCTAACAAATGAAGAGGAAATAGACAGTCTACCTGAAAAAGAATTCAGAATAATGATAGTAAAGATGATCCAAAATCTTGGAAATAGAATGGAGAAAATACAAGAAATGTTTAACAAGGACCTAGAAGAACTAAAGAACAAACAAACAGTGATGAACAACACAATAAATGAAATTAAAAATTCTCTAGACGGGATCAGTAGCAGAATAACTGAGGCAGAAGAACGGATAAGTGACCTGGAACATAAAATAGTGGAAATAACTACTGCAGAGCAGAATACAGAAAAAAGAAAGAAAAGAATTGAGGACAGTCCCAGAGACCTCTGGGACAACATTAAACACACCAACATTCAATTTATAGGGGTCCCAGAAGAAGAAGAGAAAAAGAAAGGGACTGAGAAAATATTTGAAGAGATTATAGTTGAAAACTTTCATAATATGGGAAAGGAAATAGTTAAGCAATCCAGGAAGCACAGGGAGTCCCATAAAGGATAAATCCAAGGAGAAAAACGCCAAGACACATATTAATCAAACTATCAAAAATTAAATACAAAGAACAAATGTTAAAAGCAGCAAGGGAAAAATAACAAATAACACATAAGGGAATCCCCATAAGGTTAACAGCTGATCTTTCAGCAGAAACACTGCAAAGATGCTACCAGAAAACTACTAGAGCTAATCAATGAATTTGGTAAAGTAGCAGGATACAAAATTAATACACAGAAATCTCCTGCATTCCTCTACACTAATGATGAAAAATCTGAAAGTGAAATTAAGAAAACACTCCCATTTACCATTGCAACAAAAAGAATAAAATATCTAGGAATAAACCTACCTAAGCAGACAAAAGACCTGTATGCAGAAAATTATGACACTGATGAAAGAAATTAAAGATGATACAAATAGATGGAGAGATATACCATGTTCTTGGATTGGAAGAATCAACATTGTGAAAATGACTCGACTACCCAAAGCAATCTACAGATTCAATGTAATCCCTATCAAATTACTACTGGCAGTTTTCACAGAACTAGAACAAAAAATTTTACAATTTGCATGGAAACACAAAAGACCCCAAATAGCCAAAGCAATCTTGAGAAAGAAAAACAGAGCTGGAGGAATCAGGCTCCCTGACTTCAGACTATACTACAAAGCTACAGTAATCAAGACAGTATGGTACCAGCACAGAAACAGAAATATAGATCAATGGAACAGGATAGAAAGCCCAGAGATAAACCAATCCACATATGGTCACCTTATATTTGATAAAGGAGGCAAGAATATACAGTGGAGAAAAGACAACCTCTTCAATAAGTGGTGTCAGCAAAACTGGACAGCTACATGTAAAAGAATGAAATTAGAGCACTCCCTAACACCATACAGAAAAATAAACTCGAAATGGATTAAAGACCTAAATGTAAGGTCAGACACCATCGAACTCTTAGAGGAAAACATAGGCAGAACACTCTATGACATAAAACACAGCAAGATCCTTTTTGACCCACCTCCTAGAGAAATGGTAATATAAACAAATGGGACCTAATGAAACTTAAAAGCTTTTGCACAAAAAAGGAGACCATAAACCAGACGAAAAGACAACCCTCAGAATGGGGGAAAATGTTTGCACATGAAGCAACTGACAAAGGATTAACCTCCAAAATTTACAAGCAGCTCATGCAGCTCAATATCAAAAAAACAAACAACCCAATCCAAAAATGGGCAGAAGACCTAAATAGACATTTCTCCAAAGAAGATATACAGATTGCCAAGAGACACATGAAAGAATGCTCAACATCATTAATCATTAGAGAAATGCAAATCAAAACTACAATGAGATATCATCTCACACCGGTCAGAATGGCCATCATCAAAACATCTACAAACAATAAATGCTGGAGAGGGTGTGGAGAAAAGGGAACCCTCTTGCACTGTTGGTGGGAATGTCAATTGATACAGCCACTATGGAAAACAATATGGACGTTCCTTAAAAAACTAAAAATAGAACTACCATACGACCCAGCAATCCCACTACTGGGCATATACCCTGAGAAAACCATAATTCAAAAAGAGTCATGTACCAAAATGTTCATTGCAGCTCTATTTACGATAGCCAGGACATGGAAGCAACTGAAATGTCCATCGACAGATGAATGTATAAAGAAGATGTGGCACATATATACAATGGAATATTACTCAGCCGTAAAAAGAACCGAAACTGAGTTATTTGTAGTGAGGTGGATGGACCTAGAGTCTGTCATACAGAGTGAAGTAAGTCAGTAAGAGAAAAACAAATACCCTATGCTAACACATATATTTGGAATCTAAAAAAAAAAAAAAAAATGGTCATGAAGAACCTAGGGGCAAGACGGGAATAAAAATGCACACCTAGCAGAGAATGGACTTGAGGATACGGGGAGGGGGAAGGGTAAGCTGGGACAAAGTGAGAGAGTGGCATGGACATATATACACTACCAAACGTAAAATAGATAGCTAGTGAGAAGCAGCCACATAGCACAGGGAGATCAGCTCCATGCTTTGTGACCACCTAGAGTGGTGGTATAGGGAGGGTGGGAGGGAGGGAGATGCAAGAGAGAAGAGATATGGGGATATATGTATATGTATAGCTTATTCACTTTGTTTAAAGCAGAAACTAACACACCATTGTAAAGCAATTATACTCCAATAAAGATGTTAAAAAAAAAAAAGGAAAAGAAATGCAATACATGTTTAAAAAATCATATAAAAATGTTTTTTTCTTGGAAGGCATGAAAGAAATGCAAATGAAATATACTATATCAGTTTGGCAAAGATTTTTAAATGATGCAATATCTGTGAAGCAATAGACTATTGTACAGCAAATAATTATTCTCTTTTTACTCCATTGATTTTGGCTTTGCCATGTGATTAGGCAGGTTAATTATACTTCCTCACCCCTTGACTTGGGGATTGGCTATATGACATGATTCAGTAAACGTGTCAATGGATAGTATTTGAGCAATGGCATAGCCTGTGTTCATATGGTAGGAATTATTCTCTTGTACCCCTGCTTTCATTATGAGAAGAACATGCCTTGAGTATCTGCTGGTTCAAACACCCAAGAGGTTGAGAGATGGTGTGGTAGGGCTAAAACCTGACTCATATCTTGGAGCCCAGCTGAACTAAGCCCAGCCTAGATTGGTCAAACTCCAGCCAAACACATAGACATGTGAGCAAGAAATTGATTTTACATTGTCAAGGATGCCACTGAGTTCAGCCTGGTGTGTTACACAGGATCATTGTAGCAAAAGCTGACTGAAACAATGTTTGATATTGGTGAAAATGTAGAGTAACCATTTTGGCCACTCTAGTGGGATAATTAAAAATCATGAAGGAAAGGAGAAAGGAAGGGATAAAAAGGGGAAAAACTAAGGGGAAGAAAGAGGGAGGAAGAAAGGAAGAGAAAATTATGGTGAATTGCTTTTTTTTACTGAATTGCTATGCCTAAGATTGCTGGAGTTTGGCTATATAATAAAAGCAAACATCAAAACCAAATAATCAAATGAAATGATAAAGCGGAAATGAGAGCCATGTTACTACGTATGATTATCACGCTGACCAGGATGTTGCTGATGAAGATAACTTGCGACCATATAGCATTTTTCAAACTGAAAAAGCTCCTTACATGGTTGTTAAAATCTGACTTATTCCCCTCTTACAGATGAGGGAACTGGGACACAGAAGTCGTATGGCTTTCCCAAGGTCACAGGTAGTCCTGAGATTTTAGTGAAGGTCTTCTGACTCCTAAGGAAGTACCTTCTGCATTTCCACACCTGCTTCCAGTTGTTCCTGACTGGCTCGGAGTTTCTCTGCGTGACTCATGGGCACGACTTCCTGAGAGAATCTAACATGTTCTCCTCTTCCCGATAGGGAAAATGGAGCTTGTTACTGATCATATCTATACTAATTATGAGCAATGATGGTTTAGAAGACCTGACTTTACACTCTTCTCAGATCTTGTCAATTCCCATTATGGGATACTGCCAGGATATTCCTCATGAAAGGATAATAATTACTCATTATTCAAAAGATTCAATTAAAGGGTCTTTCATCGAAGGATCTTAAGTACTTGCTGTGCTCCTTCAAAGGTAACGATGGTGTTTACAGAGAGAGCCAGAGATACAGAGCAGCATTCAGAGATCAAATGTTTGATGTGCTCCACTGGGGAGGATGTTACCCACACAGCGGAATTACAGTAAACTGAGCTGTCCTTTGAAAGTTGCAAATGGAAAAGACCAGTTTGCATTCTGATCTCTGTACTACGTTACTTGTTTAATAATTTAAGAACCCTAAGAAAGTTTTCAGTCAAGACTGAATTGATAGTTTCTACAAAGGCAAGCTAAACTCACTGAAAGGGGCAGGTGTGGAGTGTGGAAAAGAACCACGGATGTGGGGTTAGGCGTCTGGATTTAAGCTTTGCCACTTAGCGTCTCTGGGAGCTTGGACAAGTCTTTCAATCTCTCACATCTTTTTGTTCCTCCTTCCTTCCTTCCCTTCTTCCATTCCTCTGATCTCTTGTTATGTCATGTAAAGATGTGTGTGCGTGTGTGTGTGTGTGTGTGTGTGTGTGTGTGTTGTGTGCATGTGTGTGGCAAATAACAGAAACCCCAGTAAATCAAGCAATAAAGTGCTTGATTTTGATCATGTGAGTGAAAAGTCCAGAAGGACGAGCTTCCATGGGAGTGAGAGGAATGCTATAGAACTACGTCTCTGTGGTTTCCCATTTCCTGGCTCTTATTAATACTGCGCTCTGCACTTTCACTTTACCCCATTCCTTTTCTGGTGATCATTTCATAATCACAGGATCTCTGCAGGACACAGATGCCCCCTATTTCATTTCCCAACTGAGAAGAGGATATTTGTGTGTTTCTAAATATTAGAGCATCTTCACCCCAGCATCTCATTTTGAGTGTCTTTATTCTGGTGTCACTTGCAGTATTAATTATTATGTTTGCCAGGGTCCAGATAGCAAAAAGATGGCATACTCCAGTTGGGAAGTTTGAGGAAAGCGACTCATCACAATGATGTGGTCAGGGTTTAAGGAGGACAACATAGGAGGGTCAGCTCAGGTCCTGGCAACAGTGGGGAGCTGTTGCCACCCAGGGCTCTGAAGGGACAAGGGAAGGAGTGGTCCTGGCTTCCAAATAGAGAATTGCATGGAAAGGACCACTTGACAAAAGCCAGGGCTTTGGCAGAGGGCCCAGCCCCAAAGGAGTCAGGAAAACAAAACCTCCAAATTCACTCTCTTAGTGGTTTCAATGCCTTACCATTGCTGCCGTCCCATCTCCCCCCAGGAATGCCAAACACAACCCCAAGCCTGAGGGCATGGCTGCCCAGGGAGATAGATCATTCCCAGGACAGAGCATTCAAGACACAGAGCAGGTGGGTAAAGAGAGGGCTGCACCTGGCACCAGCCCAGTCCCATGATAACTCTGGGCTTTGTTCTGTAACAAGTGGATCGAAAATGTAGAGGAAGAAGCTTCTCTGGGATTAAAAAAACACATTATATAAAGAACAAAGAAGGAAATACAGTTTTCAGTCTTGAGTAAAAATGAGGACATGAACTTGAGGGATGGACACCTTTTAACCATTTGAAATTAGAAGCTGGCAGTGAACATATACAGAGCCCCACCGCATTTCAGGTATACAGAGGGGCCTGAGACACATAGAATGACCTGGTACCCTGGCCTTTGGGAGCTGTTATTTGAAAGAGTGATTAAACAGATTCCAGACAAGCTAAGAGAATGGCCTTGGAGAAATGAATAGAAACTCTAAGGACAACAGAATTAGCCTCAGATGTTTTGGCAGGACATGGGCACAAGAGTTAGCTGTCTCACAAGAAGTTTGAAATAGAGGAGATTAATTGCCACTAAGAGTTAAATTTAAATCTACACTCAGTGGTTGTGATTTTCTGTTGGTGCTGTGTGGTAGAAACCCATACTGGAAATGTGAGTCAGAAAAGGCAGAGAGCAAAAATGTCCCTGTGTTATGTTGTGACGTGTCTGTCAGGAGACTCATTTTACACATGTGGTATCATTTAATCTTCACGACAACGCTGGGCATCAGTTTCATTACTCCTATTTTATATACAAGGTATCTGCATTCCACAGAGGCTGAAGCACTTGCACAAAGTCTCACATAAAGTTAAGGAACAGAGAATCCAGTTAAATACAGGTCTCTCTGGATTCAAAGGATTGTTCAAGGAGATAGAGCTGGAAGGCCACTGTAATTTAGTAAAAAATAACCTGGTGGGCATGATTGAATTTCAGTGGTGATAGTCTGTCCCATTTCTTTGCCCACTTTTCCATGCACAAATGCTTGAACTTAGCAGTTTACAGCATTTTCCAAAAGACAGAAATTTAGAATTCATGGTGTAGTGGATTGAACAGTAGCTCCCAACAGATATGTTCATCTAGAACCATGGAATGTGACCATATTTGAGATAAGGGTCTTTGTAGATGTAAATAAGTAAGGATATTGAGAAGAAATCATCCTGGATTAGGCTGGTCCCTAAATCCAATGACGGGCATCTTTAACAAAAGGAGATAACAAAGAAAAAGACACAGGAAGAAAGTCACGTGAAGATGGGGGGCTGAGAATGGAATTATGCTGTCACAAACCAAGGAATATCAGGAGCCACAAAAAACTGAAGAGACAAGGAAGGATTCTCCCCTAGAGCCTTCAGAGGGAGCATGGCCTTACTGACATCTTGATTTTAGGTTCTAGCCTCCAGAAGTGTGAGAGAATAAAGTTCTGTTGTTTTAAGCAACCAAGTGTGTGATAATTTGTTATGGCAGTCCTAGAAAACTAATACAAGAACTTTTGGGGGGTACTAATTAGAGGTTCTTCCCTATGGAAGATGGAGGAAGGGAGGATTCATCATCTTATTTCTGAAGCTTATTTCTTTGCTTAACTCAGATTTTTTACTTACCGAGTGACTTTTGGATAACTATTACAGAACTGGAAATTAACAGGTGTTCATAGAGGACTCGGAGGAAAAAGAAATCGTCGACTAGTTAATGGCAGGTGGGACACAAAACAAGTGTGTCATTCCAAAGCCAATGTTCTAACCTCTACTTCGCAGTGGGTCCCATCTGATCAAGGGAAGGAGTTACTCTAAGGAGAGAAGGTATTTGGTCAGTGTGGGGCACCACAAGGTTAAAAGCCAAATCCTTTATTTATTTATTTTATTTAATTAATTTTATTGGAGTATGATTGATTTACAATTTTGTGTTAGTTTCTGCTGTACAGCAAAATGAATCAGTTATACATATACGTATACCCATTCTATTTTAGATTCTTTTCCCATATAGGTCATTACAGAGTACTGAGTTAGGTTCCCTGTGCTATACAGTAGGTTCTTTTTAGTTATCTATTTTATACATAGTAATGTATATAGGTCGATCCCAATCTCCCAGTTTATCCCTCACCCCCTTTCCCCCGTGGTAACCATAAGTTTGTTTTCTACATCTGTGACTCTATTTCTTTTTTTGTAAATAAGTCCATTTGTACCATTTTATAAGATTCCTCATATAATCAATATCATATGATATTTGTCATTTTCTGTCTGATTTACTTCAGTCAGTATGACAATCTCTAAGTGTATCCATGGATTTCAGCAAAAGAAAGCCACTCTGATCTCCAGAGAATCAATCATCTGACATTGCTATCACCTTCTTTTCTAACTACAGTGCAGGGCTTCGGCAGTCAGAGCCATGCCAGCAGGGAGGTCCCTGTTCCTGGAGATAGTCGGGCACTAGATGAATACTTGGACAGCTGACCCCGGAGCGCTGAGATTCTTTGATTCTATGAGACTTCCTCAGGTGTCTGATTAAATGATCAAAGGACACAGTGGTTGCAAAGAAGCTTTGACAAGCTCTCAGCTACAGGACAGAATAAATATTAAATAAGTTAGCATTTTAAAATGGTGTCACACAGCTACATGTAAAAGAATGAAATTAGAACACTCTCCTCCCTGACACCATACAGAAAAATAAACTCAAAATGGATTAAAAACCTAAATGTAAGGCCAGACACTATAAAACTCTTAGAGGAAAACATAGGCAGAACACTCTATGACATAAATCACAGCAAGATCCGTTTTGACCCACCTCTTAGAGAAATGGAAATAAAAACAAAAATAAACAAATGGGACCTAATGAACCTTAAAAGCTTTTGCACAGCAAAGGAAACCATAAACAAGAGGAAAAGACAACTGTCAGAATGGGAGAAAATATTTGCAAATGAAGCAACTGACAAAGGATTAATCTCCAAAATATACAAGCAGCTCACGCAGCTCAATATCAAAAAAAACAAACAACCCAATCTGAAAATGGGTTGCAGACCTAAATAAACATTTCTCCAAAGAAGATATACAGATTGCCAACAAACACATGAAAGGATGCTCAACATCACTAATCATTAGAGAAATGCAAATCAAAACTACAATGAGGTATCACCTCACACCAGTCAGAATGGCCATCATCAAAAAATCTACAAACAATAAATGCTGGAGAGGGTGTGGAGAAAAGGGAGCCCTCTTGCACTGTTGGTGGGAATGTAAATTGATGCAGCCACTATGTAGAACAGTATGGAGGTTCCTTAAAAAACTAAAAATAGAACTACCATATGACCCAGCAATCCCACTACTGAGCATATACCTTTAGAAAACCATACTTCAAAAAGAGTCATGTACCAAAATGTTCATTGCAGCTCTATTTACAATAGCCAGGATATGGAAGCAACCTAAGTGTCCATCATCAGATGAATGGATAAAGAAGATGTGGCACATATATACAATGGAATATTACTCAGCCAGAAAAAGGAACGAAACTGAGTTATTTGTAGTGAGGTGGATGGACCTAGAGACTGTCATACAGAGTGAAGTAAGTCAGAAAGAGAAAAACAAGTACTATATGCTAACACATATATATGGAATCTAAAAAAAAAAAATGGTCATGAAGAACCTAGGGGCAAGATGGGAATAAAGATGCAGACCTACTAGAGAATGGACTTGAGGATAAGGGGAGGGGGAAGGGTAAGCTGGGACAAAGTGAGAGAATGGCATGGACATATATACACTACCAAACGTGAAATAGGTAGCTAGTGGGAAGCAGCCTCATAGCACAGGGAGAGCAGCTCGGTGCTTTGTGACCACCTAGAGGGGTGGGATAGGGAGGGTGGCAGGGAGACGCAAGAGAGAGGGGATATGGGGATATATGTATATGTATAGCTTATTCACTTTGTTATACAGCAGCAACTAGCACAACAATGTAAAGCAATTATACTCCAATAAAGATGTTAAAAATAAATAAATAAATAAAATGGTGTCACATACTGCCTAGAATAGGCATTTGATATTTGCTGCTTAAGTATCAATTTTCCAAAAGCTCTTTAAGGCAGTTTAGTATAATAAGCGTATATCTCATATTTGAAAACATTTGAGCAATATTAGAATATGAACTTAGGAAAGCTACATAAATCCTCTGAGCTGCATATGTGAAAACTAAATGAGACAATGTTTGAAAATTCCCAACTCTGTTTCTGACACATGTGAATCATGCAATAAATGGTAGTCATTTTTTATTTTTAGAAGTAGACTTTATAATATCTAGGAAAGAAAATCCCCAAAGAGTAGCTTTGTTTTCTTTTGTTTTAATCTTTTATGTGAAAAATATTCATGGAAAGGAAGCAATGCTCAAGATATATTGCTAATTAGAGGAAGCAGGATGTGAAACAGTAGATAGGTGTGAAAATTGTGCAACATTAATTTTTTAATTCATTTTGCTGTACAGTAAAAACTAATACAACATTGTAAAGCAACTATACTCCAATAAAAATTGATTTTAAATAAAGCATATTTGAAACTGCCATTTAATAACATAAACTTATTATGTTCAGGTATATCTGTGTTTATGGCTGTATGGTCACATATATAATCCACAGGTGGATTCTTATATAACAAATATAGTTTACATACAGATGTACATAATTGAAAGATGTTTATTAATTGCTTATAATGTCTACAAGGTAACTTACTTTAAAAATACTTCTGTATAAATAGTGTGATATTTGTGGGTAAAATTTAATTTAATTCCAGACTGTTATTTAGCACTTAGAGTATGCATATCAAGAATCATTCCCTTTAGAGTGGTTACGTGACATGTATAATATTGTTAAAATTTACACCAGAGGATGTATTAATTAGCATAAATGTTGGTAAAAGTTCATGTTATTGGTCAAAAGAGTAACATTCAAGGTGATTAGGAATATTACAAGGGACCTACTACTGTTGCATCAATATGGCAAAACCAGTCGACTAATGTCACCTAAACAATATTTAAGGTCCAGGATCCCATTGATCCTAAATCTGCATGACATGTAAGGTTATCACCAAACCCAAACACAAGTCCAGTGGATCCTGTGGTTAAATATCTGTTTCCACCTTTCATGGTAAGTGTCAGTCTGACTGCTCTGGGGGAGTGAGAGTAGGAGGGGGAGTTCCCTGAACCACAGAAAAAGTAGTGAGATTGTTTTTGTGCCTCTTGGCAAATACTTGCTCTGTCTTTGACAGAATTTTGTAGAACCTTTGCTTTATTGGAACAAACCATCTGATAGTGAAATTGAAGGGGATGTAACATATACTCTTCTAAGCTCTATGACAAGAGTGCTATCAAAATATATCCACCAAACATAGGTCAATTAACATATGTCATATATACCATAAATTCTGGAAATACAGACAATATTATTTTATCAAGTATTATAATGTATGATAAATTAACCACTTATGTATTTGCCTATGATTCAAAACTTGTTGGTCACCCTGTGTGTATATATATACAAACAAACACACACATTACACACACTCACATAAAAACTGAAAGGAAAAGTATCAAAATGTTCAGAGATTACCTTTAGGTAATGTTCATTTTCTTCTTGATATTATTTTATTTTCTAAATTTCCTTCAGTAAATAAAGTAAAAAAAATTATAATAAAAATGCAATAAATGCTATAAAAATTTGCATTCACACTTTCCAGTTGCAGATTTGCTCAAAGGAAACAGTTGGCTGGTAGCCCTGTAACATTCTGTCTCCTAAAATTAGAGCCAGAGACTCTGATATGATCCATTACATGAAATAGATTCCATATTTAAAAATGTAAATAGACATTGCAAAGCATTAACTTAAGCTGTAGGAGCTGGGCTGGATCTGATCAGCCCAATAATTTTTTCAGTGATACATATTGAGTACACACGGTGTGCTCAAGCTGTGTGAAGAACAGTTTAGAAGAGAGACATGTCCCCGCTCTCATGGAGCATTCACTCGAGTTGACAATCTCAATTGTAATTACTTATACAGGCCTGATCTCCCTTTCTAGATAAAAGTTCCAACTAAGGCAGAGATCCATCTGTTTATAATTGATCTCATAGGTCTTCCTCCAGTTGTGTCATATAGCAAATGCAAAATCAATATTAGTCAAATTGAAATGGAAAGGATTTACCAATTCAAACCAATGGAAATCAGTTCACCAGGATTTTTGAGTGTCTGACACCAGGCATCTGGCTAAGTTCCAAGATAAGAACAGCACATGGACCCTGAGATTCTAAATCTCATGGTCTCCTTGGAAAATCGTGACACAGAGTGATAAGTGAAATGACAGAGTTACATACAAAGTACACAATTAGCTAAGTGGAGGGAAAGGTTGATGACTCAAAGATGAGAGGTCACTAAAGATATCATCTAGGTTATTTCAGAGCTGGGCTATTAAGGAATGAGTCAGCTGGGTAAAGGGTGGAGGAAGGACATTCCAAACAAGGAGAAACAGCATGTGTAACTGCCTTGGAGGTTAAAGCAACCTGATGTATCTCAGCAATTGGCTATTTAGACTGGTTAGAGCAGTAGAGGGTTTACAAGCCATGGCAGGAAGCTAGACTTTTGTCATACTGTAGATGATGGGGGACCATGGAAGATTCATGAATAGAGGAGTGACAGATGAGATATATTCATGATATAAACTTTTCGGGCAGCTCTGTGTAGGATGTTCTCTGGGGAGAGAGAATATGAGAATGGGTGAAAGAGAGGTCTGGTAGGGAAGGTACTTAGTCAGTTAGAGTAGGAGATGGAGAGCCAAGGTCGTGGGAAGAAAAGAAGTGGATAAAATCAACGAATTTTGTTAAGGGTTAAAGTCACACTGACATGATTTGATGGCATCATTCACTCATTCAACTAATATTAGTTGAGTGAAAGAAAAACTCGAAATACATTAAGTTCAACAGTCATGTTAGGGTATTGTAGAAAATACTTTGGAAAATGCCCTGTCAAAGTAGTATTTTTGAAACATACTTTACGGAATACATTTTTGTAACATGATGCTGAGTCATTCTTGTTACATAATATTAACAACATCAACGATAATTATATCTTTATACCATGAAACTAATTTGATCATCTCAAGACCCTGTGACTGAAGAAGATAAGTGACAATTATTCTCATTTTAAAGATAACAAGAGGAAAATGATGCTTAGAGAAAGTAAGAAAGTTGCATAATATCGAATCTTATGTCAGTGATGGTGTGTGTATGTGTGCATGTGTGTGCATATTTAGGTTTTTTTTAACCCCAAGTATAAAGTCATTCCACCAGGCTAAACTGTAAAAAATAAAAACACAAACACAAGCAAAACAAAACTGGTAAACTGTGTCTTTGAGAGAAGAATAGCCTAATCTGAATACAATTAGACCCCTAATAGCAAAGTAAAGAGTTCCAAGAACATTATGAAAACTTCACATAAATTTTTACTTTGCTGTCGTCCATTTTATCTGAAATAAATTTATTTTTTAAGTGGAAAATTATGAAGTAAGGTATAAATGAATTAGTCATTCTTTGACCTGGGCTGTATTAACCAGAATTCCCTCTACTCATGAATCACTTCAGATGATAGGATAAATGATTTCTATGTCAGAATAGTAGTAGTGAGTCTAAATAGTATAGTATTAACCTAACAAAATTTTTTTAATAAAAAATAATTATTGATTTTTTTGGTTTGTTTTTGAAAACACCTTCCTTCTCAGACAGGTCTATGAAAGGCAAAATCTAGGGTTCTGGCTGTTGGTTGAAAATAGAAAACTAAAGATAAAATGACTCAAAGATTTATTGATTGATACATTGGTGGACAAATTTGAACATAAAAATATCCCTTTCATCCTCACTCTTTCTCCATTTAACACAGCTTCAAACCTTGTCCACTTATGTCTTCCAAAACTCTTACCCCAATATTATCCTTCCTTCACTCAAGAGTAATGATAATCTTTTGAAAACAAATATCTGAGCATATTTTCCCTCCCAATTAAAGTCCTCCCATGAAATGGCTCCCATTTCATTTTGAATTGAATTCAAAGTCATTGCTCTAGCCTGGAATGCTCTGATTATTCTCTCTGCCTACCTTTGTAACTTCTCCTCTATCAATATGTTCTTTTATACCTCACCTCAACATCCTATTTCTGATTCTTTCCTGAACATTCAGTATTCTTTTTGTACCTTTGTAATTTGTACACCTAGGGTTCCAGAGTTTAGTAGGTGGGATGGACAAAATGTAATACACTTTGGGCTATGAAAGGGAGGGAAGACAAAACATTGACTATAGCATCATGTTTCTAGTTTGTCTTTCTTCACTTAAAAAAGAACATTAAATTAACTCTGTTCTAGAAAACTGGAAGCAATGATGAAGACTTTTGACTGTTTAGGGAGCGATCATAATTATGTCATAATAATGACTGAGTATACTTTAATTGATTTGCTCATAAACATCAACCTCTTCTTTCACAGCCTGAAGTAGAGAGATAAGGAGATGGCCTAGGGGACGAGCAAGCACAGGCCATGTGATCCACCCCGTACTATTCAGTCCTAGGAGGAATGAAGTCTTAAATTCAAGATGCCTACCAGTTGACCAAAAAGATCTAGTCAGTACAAGGCCGGGGCCAGATCCATGACCTATTGCTTAGAGATCACAAAAGGACACTTCCAAGAACAAAAGCTAGGCAACTGTAAATTTTTCACAGGCATCAGAGGTAAGTGGAACCAAGTATAGGTGTCAACATGAAGACTAAGTAGTCAAAGAGCCTAATGACAAACGAAGAATTCAAAGGAGGAGATGGATGGGATCAAAGGTGGGTAGAAAACTGTAAAAAAGAAAACTTTTGCAGTGTATGTAGCAAGCAAGAAGCTATGTTAGAGATACATAAATAACTCCCACAAATCAATAAGGTAAAGACAAATAGCCCAATAGAATATTGAACATGAAGTTTACAGAAGGAGGGATACAAAAGATCAATGAATATATGGAAAGCTAATCTAGTCCAGTGAAATGCATATTAAAACAACAAGAATATACTATTCCTCACCCAATGGTTTGGCAAAAACGGAAAGATTAATAATAGCCATTTTTTAGCAAGGGGTTGGGGAACAGAGTCTCTCTTATGTTCTGGAATGTACATTTGCAGAGCCTATTCAGAGGGTAGGTTGGCATTACTGATGAGTCTATGTATCTATCCTGGAGAAACACTTTCACTGGGACCTAGCAAATCAGGCATAAAGATCATCATTGTGACTCTGCTTGGAACAGCAAAAATCAGGAAACTAATGTCTATCAATAAAGGAATGGCTAATAGTTTTGGACATTGCATAGAACACTATGTGGCCTCTAAAATAATGTCTATCTATATTAATATGTAAGGCTCTCGGACACATATTGTTGAGTGAGAAAAACAGTATGATTTAAATTGGTAACAAACAAAAATCACGGTCAAAAAAATCCTACAGGAAAAATAACAGCATGCACATAAAGGCTTTTTTTTTTTTTTTTTTCTTTTTTTTTTACCTGTCCAGGCTGGACAGATAAGAGGCATTGCATCTACAGGGTAGCTTGTAATTACCTGTGGAGAGAAGAGGGGCCTGAGGTCAAGGGTTGAGGAGGGATCGCGTTTTGTCTGGAGTGTTTGAATGAAATTCAAACTGAATTGGACATGTTGAAAAAGACTGGAAAGTTGCATAATTTATAGAAAGGAACAGGTGTATGAATGTGTTGGAGAAACAAGGGCACACACTCCTGTTTCCAGTTCTTAAGGGCATCATGTGACATTTCTAACAGTCACTTGTATTAACATTAAATTGATTTATTTCAAAACTTTAATCTTAGAAAATGTGACTAGGCAAGTAAAGAAGAACAAAAGAAAACAAATGTAGCACTTGCATAAACCTGTGTTTGTGAGCATGGAGTATGAAATAGCATTTTCCAAAAAACTTAAAAAAGAAAAAAATAATAACAGCCATCTGGCTAGTTCAAGCTGCAATATCCCACAAGCCTATATTATTTGTAAAAAGTATAGCAATCTCTTTATCTCTATATCCAAGATGTCAGTTGCTTAAAAAATTAAATAATGGAACTGGGATGCTAGAACCTCAGTGCTAAGACGGATTTTACCTATTTTATATCAACAATTTCATAGATGAATAAATAGTGCTCCAGAGTGTAAGCTGAGGAAGTTTTGGTTGCAGGCAACAGTAACCAACTCTGGCTAAGAAAAGTAAAAAGATAATAAATTGGTAGATAAAAGTGGTTCACAGGACAGGAATAACTGAAAAACCAGACTCAGAACCAGAACGTATATAAGGATCCACGTACCTGTGCTACAAAATTAGGTACCACTTAGTAGATGTTAACTTTAGGAAGCAAGAAAAATAATGCACATATATTGAGTTCTCGCAATATTCTCAAAGCTATACTAAGCCCTTTAAGTATATTCACTCATTTATTTCCTCCCAACAGTTATTATTATGTCCATTTTACAGATCAAGAAACCATAAATGAACAAGACATAGAATTGAGAGTCAAGTCAAGCAGTCAGATTCCGGGGACCACACTCTTAATTGCCATGAGATTCTGCCCATATTAGGTGATCAGCAAAGCCTGTCTAGAGTTGCTACTGGTTGGCTGAGCTGTGACCGCATATTCTAGCCCCACTTGTATCCTCTGTTAAGATAACTAGCTTAAAAAAACGTGATATATGCTAATTCTAGAGCTCACCCTTCAACACCTTATGCATGACCTTTCATGATCTCTCTTCTTCCTGCCTAGAGGACATCAATGCCCTTGATGATCTTGGAAGCTGCATGTTGACAACCAGAGTCTCTACCAGCCTGGATCCCTAGATGACTGTGTGGAGCACAGCCCCTCCCTGCCCCCAGTCCGATATCCATATTAATACATTTTTTCTCAGGATAAAGCACTGAGATTTCAAAATTCATCTACTATAACAACTACCATAACTAATACATCCAGACATGTAAAATGAACTAGGAAAGTACAGTGGAGAGATTGGATGTCTGAAGAAATCTTCCTGGTGGAGGTAACATCTGAAATTACACTAGGAGAACAACTGAAAACTTCTTGAAAATATCTTCCAAAGCTAGTTGTATTTTAGAAAGAACCTGGATAAGTTCAAGGGCTTTGTGTATATTCAAGGACTCTCAAGTGCTGGAATTTCCCAGGATATCCAAAATGCATGCACCCATGGAAAAGACCAATGCTAGAATAAGATGCTTTCTCCGTCTGCAGGATCCTATTCTGATCCAGCTGGTTTCAATTCAATATGCTTTCCTGAGCACCACTCTTTGCTCAAGGTTCTGTGTTAAAGCCAATAGGAAACAAACAAAACAGAACAGAACAGAAGAAACAAAGATGTGAAATTCACAGTTTCCCCCCCCACCCCCGCGGAGGATTTTCCAATCTAATGATGGAAGAATGGACTCGGTCTTGAAGCAGGTAATGAGTGATGCTGTTTGGGGGAGGAGGGTTCAAGTGCTCCTTCATTTGCCATTATTTCATGAATTGGAATGTAACTGATAGGAACAAGAACCAAACAACATTTTGAAAATCTGTATATCAGATATCAGAGTGATTTTGGAGAGAGAATCTCAATTTATCACCTCATTGATCATTTCCCCTGAAATTCTAACCTGTCAGTCAAGAATTGATTCAATCACTTTGTGTTGAATGCTACTATATGCTAAACACATTGACATATATCAAAATATAGAAGCCTCAAGTAGAGTATCTGAGACTGGTGTTATTATAAGTATTTAAAAGGGGCCCCAGGAGGTTCAGAGTGCAGCTGCTTTTCCAGATCAACCCAGGAGGGAAGAGACAGAGTGGAGAGTAAACTGAGTGCTCCACCTATACTTTTAGAGCTGTGCCTGCACCCCTATAGCTGTCATCTCACCCCTACATCATTTTCTTCCCTGAGCTCTTTCTAGCTTTCATCTTCCCTCTTCCAAGTACCTGTTTCCCTTCTGAGCCTCCCTTACTTGAGATGGAAGTCTCGAGCTGTATGCTCACCTCACTCTGCTTCAACAGCCCTGGGAGGGAAGGAGAAAACAGAAAATAGCTCAGCAGATGTTTCCGGATAAATGTTGTTTTTCTTTAAGTGCAAGTTGCTAATGTGGAGGTTTATTTTGGGGCCTGCCAGTGTTAGCAGATGTTTGAGCACACATGTACCTGCTTAGACAATTATACATAGAAATTGATAGCAGGATTGCATAAGAAGTCAATCTTTAAAAAAGGATAATATAATAGGATTTTTTATATAGATTCAGCATGCTTATCCTAGATTGGTTCTTGGGGACTGATTTAGACCCTATATTTATTCCTGAACCTTTGTACTTACGAAAACGGGGCCATACAAAAGGGGAAATAGAAATAGATTGTGCCTACAGACACAGGCTAGAGAATATAATTAGAGGACACAATGCCAAGAAACTCTGACACTCAGGCACTGGAGCTCCGATTAATTGCAGCTATGTTATTTTGGGACATAAATATTTACACTTCATTTCTCATTAAAATTCTGCTTCTTAAAATATTAAACCTAAACTTCTGATTGCTGGATAATTAATGACAAAATAATGCATCAAGACTTTCAGGAAATTGAAGGTGTGCAATTTTCACTCTGGGTATTCTTATAGTAGGGAAAGTATGTGCCCAAAAAATCCATTCAGTAAACATTTACTACACACTTACCTATGAGTAAGGACATAAGTATTTGGATTCAGAGATAAGTAGGACACAGTTCCAGCTCTTTGGCAGCTTAAATCTCATAAACATCATGTCAAAAAGCTGATAGGTTTCATAGACCTCATAGAAAAATTTCCCTCTGATTGGTAAGAAGTTGCAAATACGAACTTTAGACCAACTTAAGGCCTGCCTGGACCTACATGAAAAATGTATTCCCAGGAAAATGGTCCTTAGAAAAGCTATGAGAATGGTGATGGGAGGTTCATAAAAATTCTGATGTGATCTTCTGGAAGATCAGTAGGTGCCTTGAGTGATGAGGTACTTTTGTTGGGACCTGAGGGCCAGGGAAGTTTGCCCTCCAGCAGGTAACTGTAGATGAGACTCCTACTTTGACAGCAATCTGTTTATAGTTATATCTGACATTTTTTTCTGGACTTATTATTTCTCTGAGTCTGTTGGTAATTTTCCAGAAGCACTAGAGCCCTGTACCCTAAATGTGCAAGTCTTCCTTAATCAAGTGATCACGTTACTCTCCCATGGTTTAAAACACTTTAGCATTTGCCTTTGCTGGTAGGCTGGATTCTGTCAAAGCCCCCTACCATCTGGCTTCTCCCTGCATCTCTAGTCTCATCTGTAGTGACTTCCCCTGACAATACTAACCTTCTGAGAGGTCCCCAGATGTGCCAAGCTACTTTAAAATTCCATATTTTGCTGATGATCTTCTATCTGAGAAGGCTTTGCTCCTAAGTTTTGCTTCAGAGCAATGAACTGTCCATTATTATAAACCATGCTCTAGTGTCTCCATGTCTCGGGTGAATTTCTTGACTTCTTCATCTTTCCAGGGTGCCAGGTACTTACTTTTGTTATTGTTATTGTATTACAGTATTGTCATTATAGATTTGCATGCCTGACCCCCAAACTAGCTGTGACCTCCTCCACAAAGGTAGGGGCATACCACACTCATCTCTGAAGTTCCTCCCCAGAATATACCTTGCCACACAATGGGGGCTCACAGCATGTCCTCTGAATTACTGCATCAGTCTGAATATTTCCTTTTGAAGCAGCAGAGTTCAAACTAGTTTAAACACCAAAAGGAGAACATTGGTTCACATAAGTGGGAAGCACTGGGGTGGCATTGGATTCAGGCATGACTATATCCGGGAGCTCACATTGTCAAAACTTGACATTTCTTGGCTCTGGTTCTTCTTCTTTCTGAGAACTGGCTTTATTCACTCACAATTCAAATGCTCTTTTGCCACATAGTGGCTTCTTGATATTCTGGGATTACATCCTGACTTTATAAACTACAAGGAAAGAGAGACCATCTTTCTCCAGTGGCTAAATATAAATTCCCAGGGAAGAATTCTGATTGGTCAGGTCTGGTTCTCATGCACACCCCTGTGGAAATTGCTGAGGCTAGGAGGATAAGGTAATGTGGTTGGGAGCAGGTCTGAGTGAGTGACCAACTCACCCTAATGGCTGAAGGATACACTGATTGTCAATCACACCTAAACCACACAAGAATGGGGCAGGGGCAAAGAAAGAAAGGTAGTGAGAAGAACCAAAAGAAGTAGAGAACAAATCTTGAACAGAGAAAAACAACAGTGGTTTACTAACTCCTGAGCAGAGCGTGTGACACATAGTGAGCGTTTAATAGATGTCCACTTACTGAATGAATTCGCAAAAACATAGGTTCACGTTAATTTATTTTTCTCATCCCATCAGTGACTTCTCTGATTCCATAGAAAGAATCTGGCCCTGTGTGTTTCATGTTTGCAAGTTTATTTCTTTGTTCACGTCCTAGACACTCTTCAAGCTCACAACATACTCTGTTCATTTTCCAACATAAACTTTTTATTTATATTAAGAGATTCTCAATCCAGCAATCCAGATGGGTTACTTTTAGACGTCTGCCCACAAGCACAGGCATCAATCTGTTTCCTACAAAGTGTTGTTTACTGTGATAATCTCACCTCCATCAAATGTTCCTATCTTTAACTCTTTGTTATTAAAATAGTGTAGAGGAAGCTCAGGAAAGATAAGGCCATGGGCTGAGGCAACATGATACAGTAGAAAGACAAGGTGTCTGGGAAATTTATACATGGCTTTAAGTGTATCTTTGCTACCAACTCACCTTAGACATGTCACTTCACCTCTCTCAGCCATTATTTTATCTATAAAAGAGATGAGATTAGATGATTTATTGGTGTCTTTCAGCATTAACTCTCTATACATCTATAGAAGATTTTTATCACCAGACCAATATTTGAGCAACCGTGGCTCCATCAAAACCACGAGAACCCAGAATCTACCACATTCATCATTCATCAAGACTAACTTGGCCATCCATCCAGTGAGCACATAACTTTGCTTTGTGCTTTAGGACAGACCAAATTATCTGACTTCAATTAAATTTCCAAACAATATGTTTTACTCTGTTTCCTTAACCCCTGTATGCCCCTCCCCAAAGAGCTGATGTGCTCTTCTCCAAGAACTTTATATTTTTCTTCTGTAGACTTACTTATGCAGTTTCTGTCACTAAGAAAGTCCCCTCCTCCAATTTTATCTGTTCATATCCTACCCATCCTTGAAGGTCCACGAAAAGACTACCTGCTCTGTAAAGTTTTCCTATTTTCCAACTCGCCTCCTTCCATCAGGATGCTTCTCACTCTTTTCCACTGAGTTCTTACAGCTCTTTCTTTATGTCTTTGAATAACAGTGACCATGTTCTACATTGTGTTACAGTTATTTGGGGATTTATCTCATCTCTCCCCCTGGAATGCAAGCACCTTCCTATTAGGACAGGATGTTCTATGTAGTCAAGCACGAATGGATTTTGCAGCAAACAAGCCATAATCAAATTCCAGCTCTTCTGCTTAGTCCTTTGGGGAATTACTTAATCTCCATGATCATCAGATTCCTTATCAGTAAAAATAATAACTACTGGGGTGTGGGAAAGACAAAATGAGATCATTTAAGAGAAAGCACTTAGTACTGTGCTTTGAACATGAGGCAAGGTTTTTTTTTGGGTTTTTTTTTGCATTTGCATTAACCGAACACTCATAAGAGCTGTTGAAATCCAACATCTCTACAGCATTTTGAGTTCAATTCAAATTCCTCACTAGGGCATACAAGACTGGACATAATCTGCCTCCTGCTTCTCCTGTTTTACCTCCCCTTGTTTTGTGGTCGGTTTGTTTTTTACCAGTCTTATTGGGATAAAATTGACATACAATAAATCACACGTATTTAATTGTATAATTTGTTTAGTTCATATATATACATGAACTCATCACCACAATCATAATACTGAAGTATTTATGCCTCCCAGTTTCCTTTTGCTGCTTTGTAATTCTTTTTCCAACACTTTCCCTACTATGCCTTCTGTCCTATAATTAGGCAGCCACTAATCTGCTTTCTATCACTATATGTTAATTTGAATTTCCTAGAATTTTATATAAATAGAATTACCCAGTATGTAGTCATTTTTGGTCTGTACTTTCTACTTTCACTCATCATATTTATTTTGAAATTTATCCCTATTGTAGAACGTAGCAATAGTTCATCACTCTTTATTATTGCACATGATTCCATTGCGTAAATATACAAGTTTGTTGATGGACTGTTGGGTTGTTTCCAGTTTTTAACTATTGCAAATAATGCTACTATGGGCTTTCTTGTACAGGTGTTTATGTAGACATATACTTTCATTTCTTTTGGCTAATTATCTAGTAAAGGAATGACTGGGTCATGTGATAATACAAGTTTAACTTTTTAAGAAACTGAAACTATTTCCAAAGTGGTTGCACAATTTTTACATTTCTACCAGTAGTATGTGAGAGCTCCAAGTCAACACTTGGGATTATCAATCCTTTTTTAATTTTAGAAATTTTGAAATGTGTATGGTGGTATTTCATAGTGGTTTTATTTTCATTGCTCTAGGACTATTGATGTTGAGCATCTTTTCATATGCTTATGTCCTCTTCCTATGTCTTCTTTGGTAATGTGTCGTTCAAATATTTTGTCTTTTTTTTAAACTGGGTTGTTTGTTTTTATATTATTGAGTATTAAAAGTTCTTTATATACGTAAGATACAAGTTTTTATCAGACGTTTGCTTTGCAAATATTTTTTCCCAGTCTGTGGCTTGCCTTATTCCCTTATCAGTATTTTTCAAAGAGCAGAGATTTTACTCTTGGTTAATTCCAATTTATCAAATTGTTTTTTTATGAATTACAATTGTCCCTCAGTATCAGCAGGGGATTGGTTCCAGGACCCACAGCAGATACTAAAATCTATAGTCCAGTCCCATAGTTAGCTCTCCTTGTCTGTAGATTCTGAACCTTAAGGTACGGAGGGCTGACTGTATATTTATTGAAAAAAAATCAGTGTATTAGTGGACGTATGCAGTTTGAACCGGTGTTGTTCAAGGGTCAGCTGTATAATTTTAACAAAGTATCCGAAGAAGCCTTTGCATAACCTAAGGTTATAAGGAATTTATTCCATCCTTTCTTTTAGAAATTTTGTAGGTATATGTTTCATATTTAGATATGTCATACATTTTGATTTAATTTTGTATATGGTATAAATACTGATTGAAGATCTTTTTTTTGTTTATGTATGTTTAAATTTTCCAGTGTCATTTGTTGAAAACTTCTTTCTCCATTGAGCTGCTTTTGCAACTTTGTAAAAAATGTATGTGTAGATCTATTTCTGAACTATTTATTCTGTTCTATCAATCTGTCAAACTTTATACCATATCCACACTGTATTTAATACTTTAGCTTTATATTAAGAACTGAATAAATTCTGAAATAAAATATTGTCTTCCAACTTTGTTCTTATTTTTCAAAACTGTTTTGCCATTTTAAGTTGTTTGCATTTCCATATGAATTTTGGAATCTATTTGTCAATTTCTATAAAAAATAAAGCCTACTGGGATGATGATTAGGATTACAATAAATCCATAGACAAGTTGTTAAGCATCAACTTGGTAATAATATGAGTTTCCTTACACATAAACATGGCTTAGCTCACCATTTAGTTAGGTCTTCTTTAATATCTTACAGCATATTTTGTAGCTTTCAGTGCACAAATCTGTATTATTATTTGCAAGGGTAAAGAAATACAATTAATTTATGTAGGTAGATTTTGTGTCCTGCAAGCTTGCTAAACTCACTTATTAATTTTAGTAGATTTTTAAAATAGATACATTAGAATTTCTACATAGATAATCACATCATCAGCAAATTAAAAACGCTACTTCTTACTTTCCAATGTAAATGCTTTATTTATTTCCTTACATAGTAGCAAGGGCCAAACCTTTAGTACAATGTTGAATAGAAATGGTAAGATTGGGCAAGAGAATGAGATCCCCCAATTGTAGGGAGAAAAAAAGCATTCAGGCTTTCACCATTAAGTATGATGCTAATATAGGTTTTTTAAAGATGCTTTTTATCAGGTTAAGGACAATCCCTTCTATTCCCAAATTTTTGAGAGTTTTTAAAAGGGATGGATATTGGATTTGATTAGAAATGTTTTTCTACACGTATTGATATGATCACATGGATTTTCTTCTTTTGGTTTGTTAACATGGTAAATTATATTGATTGATTTTCAAATATTAAACACATTTCATATAACTTTAGTCCTTTTAAATTTGTTGAAACTTATTTTATGGCCTGCAATATTATATCGCTTATTAAATTTTCTTTGGGCAAGAATGTGTGTTTGTGTATATTTTTTTTTTCTGGTGGAATAGTCTATAAATGGCTATTAAGTTGGCAAATAGTATTCAAATCTTATATATCCTAACTGCTTGTCTATTTACTTTTTGAGAGACGAGTATTTTTATTTCTGATTAAAATTGTATATTTCTCTATTTCTCTTGCAGTTCTATCAATTTTTGCTTCATGTATTATGAAATTCTGTTCTTTGATAAATAAACATTCAATATTACTATTTATTCTTGATAAGTTGACCCCTGAATCATTATCTTTACTCTGAAATCTACTTTGATATTAATATAGCCACCTAGCTTTTTTGATTAGTGTTTGCATCGCATATCTTTTTCTACCCTTCTACTTTCAATTTTTTGGCGTTTTTGTATTTCAGGTGCATTTCTTGTAGGAGGCTATAGTTGGGCTTTGCTTTCCCCTCCCTCAGTCTGACAATCTCTCCTTTTTCATTAGGGTATTTAGACTATTTACATTTAATATGATTATTGATATGCTCAGATTTTAGTCTATCATTTGATCATTTTTTTTCTATTTGTCTCAGATGTTCTCTGTTTCTTTTTTTTCTGATTTCTTTTGGACTAATTGAATTCATTGTATGACTCCATTTATAGTCCTTCTTGGTTTATTACCAGCATGTCTGTGTTATTCAAATGGTTGCTTTAGAATTTATGGCATATATTTTTAAGTTATCACAGTCTACTTTCTAGTGATTATTACCCCACATCAGGTGCATATAAGAAACTTAGCGTAGTATACTTCCATGGCTTCTTCATTATTTTTGCCATGCGTATTATTTTCATGTATAACACACCAAATATATGTTTATTATTTGGTTTAAACAATTATCTTTTAATAATATTTAAATAAAAAGAAAAAAATCTTATATAATTTTCAAGTAGTCACCATTCCCAGTGCTTTTAATTTCTTCTTGTAGATGCAGATTTTCATCAGGTATCTTTCTTCTTCTGCCTGAAAAACTTTCTTTAACATTTCTTGTAGAATAGATCTCTTGGTAAGAAATTTTTCAAATTTTGTATATCTTTAAAAGTATTTCTTTTGCCTTCATTTTTGAAAGGTATTTTGGTTTTGTATAGAATTCTAGGTTGAGAGCTTTGTTTATTTGCTTCCTTTTTCAATACTTCAAAGACATTACTCAACTGCTTTCTCACATAAATTGTTTTCAATGAAAAATCTGCTGTCACCTTTAACTTCATTCCTCTATATGTAATGTGTCTTTTTTCACTGTCTGCTTTTAAATTATTGCCCTTTATCATTGATTTTGAGAAATTTAAAGATGTGCTTTAGCATAGTTTTCTTCATGTTACTAGTATTTGACTTTTATTGCATTTCTCGAATCTGTGGTTTTATAGTTTTCATCAAAATAGGAAAAAATTTCGCTATTTTCTCAAACACACACACACACACACACACACACACACACACACACACCCTCTTTGGAGACTCTAATGTTACTCATATTAGGCCAGTAAATCTTTCCAACAGCTCACTGAAGCTTCCATCATTTTTTTATTCTATTTTTCTCTCTATGCTTCATTTTGATAGCATTTTATTGCTATGTCTTCAATAGTACTCCTTTTTTTTAAATGTAATATTTAATTTGTTTTTATTCCTATTCATTGAATTTTTATGTCAGGGATTTTTATATCTAGTAACTGATTTGCATCTTTTATATATCTTCTATGTCTCCACTTTACTTTTTAAACATATAGGAAACAGTTATAGCTGTCTTAATATTCTTGTTTGCTTTATCTAACATAAGTGTCCATTCTGGGTCAGTTTCAATTGATTGATTTATCTTCTCATTTGCTTGCTCCTTTGCAAGCCTGGTACTTTTTTGTTAGGATACCAGACACTAGGATTTTTCACCTTGATAGGCACAGGATATTTTTGTATTCCTATAAATATTCTTGAGCCTTTTTGGGGGGAGGCAGTTAAGTTCTTGGAATTAGTTTAATCCTTTAGGTCTTGCTTTTATGATGTGTTATTAGGGACCAGAGTCAGTTCCTTATTATGGATGCAAAACTCTGTATACTCAATTCTATGTCCTATGAATCTTGAGGTGACCCAGTGTGGCTGATAGGACTAAGCACTATTCTCAACACTGTGTGAATGCTGGGCCTTAGTTCTTTTGTGTGGCTTTTTCCTAGCTTCTGGTTTTTTCCTCACATGCATGTGCTGATCAATATTTAGCTGAATATTTAAGAGGAATCTCTGCAGATCTCCCAAGTGCAGTTCTGTGTAGTTCTCTCTTATCTTGTAAACTCTTAATTCTTTGGTCTCCCTGGACTCAAAGCTTTGTCTCCTCAACTCATGGAGTCCATTGAGCTCTACCTCAAATTCCAATCCCTACATCATGTCCTGGAAATTTCTCAAGAAGTAAGTTGGGACAATATCAGAGCCATCCTTGTTTGTTTCTTGTCATTCAGGGTCATTTTCCTTTTTTGCTTGTTTTTCAAGGTCTTGCAAAGAGTTGTTTCATATATTCTGTCCATTTTTTGACTGTTTCAGATGGGACCCAACTTATTTCTATTTATAACCATATTCACTAAGTTGCCCTTTCTTTCTATCCTTTGCCCATACCAAGCTTATTCACACGTCAAGCGTGTAAAACCTGCTGACCCTTTTTTTCCTCTGCTTGGAATACTTTCTCCAAGATCTCTGCAAGCTGATGGCTTCTAATTATTCAGGTATTAGTTCTAATGCCAACTCCTTTGGGAAAACTTCTTGATCATACTAATAAAGTAGACCATTCCCACCTCTAAGTTATCTATCCAATATCATGCTTTATTTCTTTCATAATGTTAATCACCATCTACATTTATTCAATTGACTTGTTTACACTAAATATATATTGAAAGAAGAGTCGTGTCAGATATTCAAAGAATAATTGAAAGTAGGTTTATAATATGTACATATAAAAGATTAGATGATTTAGAAGTGACTTAGAAGGAAACTTGCTTATTTCACATAACAAAAGGGCCCAAAGTAGGACAGTTCCAAGATTAGTTAATTGAGTGGCTCTGTGAATTCATCAAGGATACAGTTTCTTTCTACTTTTCTCCTTGTCATCTGTAGTGTATTAGATTGCCATCTTAGCCCAGCTCTATTTATTTTCCCAAGATGGCTCCCACAATTCCAAGAAGCACTTGAATCAGATTTTAGAGATTGTAAAGGGAAGGTATTTTTCTTCATCTCTTTCTAAAGGTAGGAAAAAATTTCCCAGAATCTTTCCAACTTCCAGCAAACTCTCCTCACATCTTCTTGGCCAGATGTTGGTGCCATTCCCAAATTAGGTGATGGCAATGGGAATGAAAATTACCAATATTGGCTCAAACTAATTAAGGCACGCTTTCATCTCAGACCTCTCCTCTTCGACCTTGGGTTTATGGAAGTTTCTTTCCCCACCTCTCCCAAGAACTTGGTGCCTGAAGTTGTCAAGAATGGTGTTCTATTAGAAAGAAGGATGGGAAATATGTAGTTAGGGAGGCTGCCACAGGTTATTTTATTAGGATGAGAGTGTGCAATACAAACATTTAAATTAACTTATTTTGGTTCATCTAGAAAATCTCTCAACTAGTTCAAATATTTGCCAGAGTGTGAGACAAACCTCCTGATATCAGCTGAGTTAAGCATAAGGTTTTTAGCTTGCATTTTTAGTTTTTCACTTTGTATAACATCTCCAATTCTCCGCCTTCCTTCCTGGTATCTTGCCCACCACATTGATGCACACTGTCAACTGAAAATACTGTTTCCACAAATTTCCAACAAGCTGGCAATGGGATTTCTGAAGTAGAAACATATTTCATTTTTTCTGCTTAAAAATGGAAATTTAATCATAGTACATTTCTTGTCGTGATACACCCATTCAAAAATATTTACAGCTGATTCTATTTACAGTGAATCCACAAATCTTAGTAAACATTTTGATCAAAAGGATGATGCTATGCTTAATTAATCTTTGACACAACCCTGTACTCATGGGTAAAATTATACTATTTTAATCTAGGGGTGAAACCAGTAGATCACCTATTCATTCCTGGTGTTGAAGGTGTAGAAACTGGATGGGTAGAAATTAATTTATTTCATCAAAGTCATTTGAAGGTGTGTGCTGGAGTCCACTTATATCAGCTTATGAGACCCAAATGTGAGCACCTCCTCCTAACTACACTATCAGTGATGCCAAATTCATAGCTTGAAATTGGCTATCGTGGGAGTATTTACACTATAGAAATTGGCAAAATGCTACAAATCACAGCTTTTTCTTTTCTGGAATGCTGCTTTTAAACATTTGCCAGCACACCATATAATAAGATGCAGAGCAAGATCTAAGATAGTTGAATTGAAAGAATTAAGAATTTTAAAGCGATATATTAGTAAAAGTCAATATTATTATTAATACCAGTTTTGTTGTCATTATTAACATTTCCTGACTCAGAGTATATCTTTTTTTCCCACTATATTGTGACAGTGTCTATAACTCATTTGTATTTACCCTTTTCCCCAATTTGATGGATTCATTTGCCTCTGAATAAATTGGGTTGGACACTGTTTTAGTCAGGGTTTTGGTGGTGAATAACAAAAATGAACAAAAAGACCCAGATGCAGGGAGAAAAGGAGCTTATAAGGATAGGTAATGACTCATTGGATCAAGAGAGAATAAGACTTGGAGAAAGGACAAGAACCAAAGGGACCTGGCAGCAGAAACCTGAGTCAAGATCAGGCCTACAGGACTGTCTGGTTATGACATTGCCACTGGTGTCACTACCTCAACTGTTGTGGAACACCGTGTCTGTTTACAAACCAAGTAATTTCTCCATAATCAATCCCTCTTTACACTAATAATGTAATATTTAAAACTGATGATACTGGCACAAAAATAGAAATACAGATTAATAGAACAGTGTAGAAAGCCCAGAAATAAACCCACAAACCTATGGTCAAAAGTTCTAAGACAAAGTATGCAAGAGTATACAATGGAGAAAAGATAGTCTCTTCAATAAATGGTGCTGGGAAAACTGGACAGCTACATGTAAAAAAATAAAATTAGAATATTCTTTAACACCACACACAAAAATAAACTCAAAATGGATTAAAGACTTAAATGTAAGACTGGATACTGTAAAACTCTGAGAGGAAAACATAACTCTTTGACATAAATTGCAGCAATATCTTTTTCGATCTGTCTCCCAGAGTAATGGAAATAAAAACAAAAATTAAAAAATAGGACCTAATTAAACGCAAAAACTTTTGCACAGCAAAGGAAACCATAAACAAAATGAAAAGACAACCCACAGAATGGGAGAAAATATTTGCAAATGATATGACCAACAAGGGATTAGTTTCCAAAAATTTACAAACAACTCATGTGACTCAATATTCAAAAACAAACGACCCAATCAAAAAATGGGCAGAAGACCTAAATAGACATTTCTCCAAAGAAGACATACAGATGGCCAAGAGGCATATGAAAAGATGCTCAACATCACTAATTATTAGAGAAATGCAAATCAAAACTACAATGAGATATCACCTCACACCAGTCAGAATGGCCATCATCAAAAAATCTACAAACAATAAATGCTGAAGAGGCTGTGGAGAAAAGGGAACCCTCCTACACTGTTGGTGGGAATGTAAATTGATACAGCCACTATGGAGAACAGTATGGATGTTCCTTAAAAAATTAAAAGTAGAGCTACCATATGACCCAGCAACCCCACTCCTGGGCATATATCCAGAGAAAAACATGGTTATAAAAGATACATGCACCCCAATGTTCATTGCAGCCCTGTTTACAATAACCAAGACATGGAAGCAACCTAAATGTCCATCAACAGATGAATGGATAAAGAAGATGCGGAACTATGTACAATAGAATATTACTCAGCCATTAAAAAGAATGAAATAATGTCATTGTGGCAACATGGATGGACCTGGAGATTATCATCCTAAGTGAAGTAAGTTACACAGAGAAAGACAAGTATCATATGATATCACTTATATGAGGAATCTGTAAAGAATGATACAAATGAACTTGTTTACAAGACAGAAAGAGACTCACAGACTTAGAGGACAGGAATTATGGTTACCAGGTGTGAAGGGTGGTTGGGAGGTATAGATTGGGAGTTCAGGATTGACATGTACATACTGCTATATTTAAAATAGATAACCTACAAGGACCTACTGTAAAAAAAATTTAATTTAAAATTAAAAAAAAAAACTGATAGAACCATCTGCTTTGTTGAGACTGAATCCTGCTGCTGCAGGTGTTATAGGAATCTTACTTTGCCTCAACTTCCATAGTAAGAGACGGAAAGTCACCTCCCACAAATATAATTCCCACTGACAAACTCACCCCAAAATAAGAATGGAATTTGGTTGCTTGGTGGCAAAACTGAAAAGAAATACAAACAAATGTTCCTCGACATAATCATTGTTAAAAAATGGGGGGAAAAAAAGAAGACACGGTGCCCTGACTATATGCTGATATGAGCAGGGGAGAAAACATATCCTAATCATAGAGCAAAGTACAGTAAGTCCCCTATATATGAATAAGTTCGATTCTGAGAGCATGTTCCTAAATCCACTTTGTTCGTAAGTCCAACAAAGTTAGCTTAGGTACCCAACTAACGCAATTGACTATATAGTACTGAACTGTAATAGGTTGATACTTCTCACACAAATAATACATAAAAAACAAACACAAAAATAAAGAAAACATTTCTAATCTTACAGTATATTACCTTGAAAAGTACAGTAGTACAGTACAACAGCTGGCATACAAGGGCTGGCATCGAGTGAACAGGCAAGAAGAGTTACTGCCTGGAGGAGGGAGAAGAGGTGGGAGATGGTAGAGCGGAAGGATCATCAGCAATAGGCTATGGAGGGCAAGCTACAACTTCACTCACGCCTTACGTGATTGGACATGGGAACACATGTTCACACCTTGAAAGTTCACAACTTGAAGTTTCATATGTAGGGGACTTACTGTAAATGAGAGGCATGGTCTCCATGGAGCCTCTCAAGATGTCATGTTGTCTTATAGTTTTCTACCTAGGTATTTAAGAATCAACATTGTGAAAATGACTATACCACCCAAAGCAATCTATAGATTCAAAGCAATCCCTATCAAATTGGGTAATTACCAATGGCATTTTTCACAGAACTAGAACAAAAAATTTTACAATTTGTATGGAAACACAAAAGACCTCAAATAACCAAAGCAATCTTGAGAAAGAAAAACGGAGCTGGAGGAACCAGGCTCCTGGACTTCAGACTATATTACAAAGCTACAGTAATAAAGACAATATGGTACTGGCACAAAAATAGAAACATAGATCAATGGAACAGGACAGAAAGCCCAGAGATAAACCCACGCACATATGGTCACCTTATCTTTGACAAAGGAGACAAGAATGTACAATGGAGAAAAGAGAGCCTCTTCAATAAGTGGTGCTGGGAAAACTGGAGAGCCACATGTAAAAGAATGAAATTAGAACACTCCCTAACACCATACACAAAAATAAACTCAAAATAGATTAAAGACCTAAATGTAAGGCCAGACACTATAAAACTCTTAGAGGAAAACATAGGCAGAACACTCTTTGACATAAATCACAGCAAGATCCTTTTGACCCACCTCCTAGAGAAATGGAAATAAAAACAAAAATAAACAAATGGGACCTAATGAAACTTAAAAGCTTTTGCACAGCAAAGGAAACCATAAACAAGATGAAAAGACAACACTCAGAATGGGAGAAAATATTTGCAAACAAAGCAAGTGACAAAGGATTAATCTCCAAAATATATAGGCAGCTCATGCAGCCCAATACCAAAAAAAAAGAAAAAAAAGAAAAAAAAAACCCAATCCAGAAATGGGCAGAAGACCTAAATAGACATTTCCCCAAAGAAGACATACAGATTGCCAACAAACACATGAAAGGAGGTTCAACATCTCTAATCATTAAAGAAATGCAAATCAAAACCACGATGAAGTATCACCTCACACTTTTCAGAATGGCCGTCATCAAAAAATCTACAAACAATAAATGCTGGGAACCCTCCTGCACTGTTAGTGGGAACGTAAACTGATACAGCCACTATGGAGAAGAGTAAGGAGGTTCTTTAAAAAACTAAAAAAGGGGCTTCCCTGGTGGCGCAGTGGTTGAGAATCTGCCTGCCAATGCAGGGGACACGGGTTCGAGCCCTGGTCTGGGAAGATCCCACATGCCACGGAGCAACTAGGCCTGTGAGCCACAACTACTGAGCCTGCGCGTCTGGAGCCTGTGCTCCGCAACAAGAGAGGCCGCGACAGTGAGAGGCCCACGCACTGCGATGAAGAGTGGCCCCCACTTGCCACAACTAGAGAAAGCCCTCGCACAGAAATGAAGACCCAACACAGCCAAAACTAAATAAATAAATAAATAAATAATAAAAATAAAGGAATTCCTTTAAAAAAAAAAAAAAAAAAACTAAAAAAGAACTACCATATGACCCAGTAATCCCACTACTGAGCATATACCCTGAGAAAACCATAATTCAAAAAGGTACACGTACCACAGTGTTCATTGCAGCACTATTTACAATAACCAGGACATGGGAGCAACCTAAATGTCTGTCGACAGATGAATGGATAAAGAAGACGTGGCACATATATACAATGGAATATTATTCAGCCATAAAAAGGAATGAAATTGAGTTATTTGTAGTAAGGTGGATGGACCTAGAGTCTGTCATACAGAGAGAAGTACGTCAGAAAGAGAAAAACAAATATCGTATGCTAACGCATATATATGGAATTTAGAAAAATGGTACTGATGAACCTAGTGATATGGCAGGAACAAAGATGCAGACTTGAGGACACAGTGGGGGAAGGGGAGGCTAGGACGAAGAGAGTAGCATGGACATATATACACTACCAAATGCAAAATAGATAGCGAGTGAGAAGCAGCCGCATAGTACAGGGAGATCAGCTTGGTGCTTTGTGACCACCTAGAGGGGTGGGATAGGGAGGGTGGGACGGAGACGCAAGAGGGATGAAGTATGGGGATATATGTATATGTATAGCTGATTGTTATAAAGCAGAAACTAACACACCCTTGTAAAGCAATTATACTCCAATAAAGATGTAAAAGTAATAATAATAATAAAAAGATGGCATGGTGAATTTATTGTGGTTTAGGGATATAGTTTTAGTCCTGAAGAGGCAGACCCAGAAAAAGTGAAATTTATCAAATTTATGTGGAAAGTGAAATTGCCCAGCTATAAGATTAAAAGTGAATTTCTGAATAATAAGAAATGGCTTGGCTAGTTGGTAGGAATCAGGAAGGAGAAAAATTTTAAATCAGAGACAAGGGTTTCTGGGGAAAACACATGTGAATGGTCACATAGAAGTGGGAACAAAGGGTACGGATGTTTGTGTCTCATGTTAATGTCCACCAGAAAATATCCACATCAGAGGAACCACTGAATAACCATGTAAGCAGAAGGATTCATCCACTGCATTACAACCAGCCCCTGTGTCCCCAGGTACCCAGTGCTTAGATAATGCGCCCATGATTGGAATAGCCATTGTGGCAGGGATGCAGTCTATGCATTGAGCCCAGTAGTATGGATTCTTACCCAAACTTAATAGAGTCTCTTCTGCTGCTGTATGCCCAAACTTTTAGCAGTAGAGATTAACTCCAAATCTTCAATATGGCTCTATCCCTGGAGGAGTTCAGCCTGCCACTTGGTAGCTTGGTTATGTTGGGGCCAGTTGTTGGTAGGACAGCAATTTGTCTTAAAGGGAACAGTAAATGTATGTACATTTGCCTTCCCCAACTTCAGTATCTCTGTCAGAAGCAGTTTTCAAGGATGTAGAAAGCACTTGATTAATAAACATGAGATCCTGCATTACATTGGCTCAGATCATAGGATTCATTTTATTGAAAAAAAAAGTACAACGATAGACACACATAAAACGGATCCACTGATCCTACCACATCCTTCATCACCTAGAAGCAACAGCCTGATAGAATGTTGGAAAGATCTATAAAAAGCTAAGCTAAAGCACCATTTGAGGACAAATACCTTGCATGTCGGAGCGCTATGCTTCAGGATATGATACATGCTTGGAAACAATGACTGATATATAATAATTTGTTCTCAACAAACAGAATTCACAGGTTCATGGTCTAAGGGAAAAATAGGACTGGTCCCTCTTATTATCCCTGGTGATACTGTGCTTCTTCTCACAACTGGGAAACCCAGTAAGAGTATTCCCAAACCTGAAGCTGAAGTGACTCCCATCTGCTCACTTTGGAATCTTCATGCCAGTGGACAAATCAGGAAAAAGGGTTATCATACTAGTTTGGGTAACTGACCCTATCTTCATGGGGAAGTAAGGTTGCTGCTATATAATGAATGCAGAGAGGTCCAGTCAGAATTCACAGAGTCATATTTTGGTACTTCTGTGCTTGGTGATAACAGAGATCAGTCAGTCACATGAAACTTGCCCCGTAAGGGAAGGTCTGATGGGGATGATGGTCTGGATCACTCCAACAAGGAAATACTGTAGACTATCTGAAGTGCTGCTGGCTAAGGGTGAGGAAAATATACGTTGAATGATAAATTTCAGAAGAAAGGGATGATAAATCTCAATTGCAGCCTCAGGAGACCCCGCAGTGGTGAGTACCACAGCTTTTATCACTAACACTCATGACTGTTTTTAGACACTATTCTTTAGAGAGTGCTTCTGGCCACCACGTTGAAAAGTCAGGGACAGAGTGGATTACATGAGGGTATTATTAGAACTGAGCATGCAAGAGGTAGCAGACACTTGTGGCGCTCTGTGTCCCATGGAGCCCTAAGATGTTCCATGTACACTGACTATGTCCCACCTAAGCAGGGGCTTCGGCGTCTCTGTTCTTCTGCCTCAGGCTTTTTCTGACGCTATCTTAGCCCACATGCAAGAAAGACTAGAAGTACAAATAGATATTGTTCTCATGGGATCCCTCGACCAATGGGACATGAGGGTTGAGAGATAAATATTGCAGACTCCTATCCTTGGAGGGACAATTCTGAGAGGGTTCTATGTGACCCACAGTGCAACTGAAGCCCAGTTCCGATTCTGGTAACCAGTTCAATAGTACACACTCTATTCACGTTTTCACTTTCATAATCTCACTCTTAGTACTTCCTCACTCCTAAATTCTAGAATCACTTCCCCAAAATGCAATCTGTATCAAATCCTTGTCTCAGGCTCTATTTTGAGGGAAACTCAAACCAAGAGAGTAGGAAGGCTGAGGTAATTATCTTATTGCTGCTTGGTGAGCACAAAGCAAGATCACTTTTCTATCCCCACAGCCCAGAGTACTCCCCTGCTATCTAAAATTCATGGGAATCCCACATTTTGAGTATCCTTCTCAAATTATAATCAGGTACAGCTTCTGTGTAACTGACATATCCCAACTATAAGTTTTGTTTGTTTGTTTGTTTTTTAATTTATTTTTGGCTGCATTGGGTCTTTGTTGCTGCATGCAGGCTTTCTCTAGTTGCGGCGAGCGGGGGCTACTCTTCATTGTGGTGGCTTCTGTTGTTGCAAAGCACCGGCTCTAGGTGTGTGGGCTTCAGTAGTTGTGGCATGTGGGCTCTAGAGCGCAGGCTCAGTAGTTGTAGTGCACAGGCTTAGTTGCTCTGCGGCATGTGGGAGCTTCCCGGACCAGGGCTTGAACCCATGTCCCCTGCATTGGCAGGTGGATTCTTAACCACTGCGCCACCAGGGAAGTCCCCCAACCATAAGTTTTAAGTAGCACAATTCATGTAATCACTTAACCCAGTGCTTAGTGCAAGTTAAATACTCAATGCACGCTACTTGCTATGATGGTTATTATTGTTATTATTATTACGTTACTGACTTATCTACTATTCTGTCTGTTTAAAAATTACTGTTTTCTGCTATTGTTTCCACTTAGTTTATTTCTGATTTATTTCAAATATTCTTTCACAAAAACTTACAATTGCTATCAGCTAATGCTTAAAATACCTACTTTTCAAGATTATTTTGAAATTAGTATATATAAATGATTAAAACAGGGTCTAACATGTAGTATATTTCCTACAATGCTTACTTTCCCTTCTATTGCTATTATCTATTTTCATTATTATTACCAATAATATGATCACTACTCTCATCGTTGTATCCATGGAATCTAAGATAATAATGCAAGAACAGAGATCCCATTTTTTTATTTTTATTTTTTAAATATTATGATCCAGTTTGGGAATCTCACTTTCATTAACTTTAGCTGCTCAATAATTCATTTTCACCAAATATGGCAAACCTGATCCAACCGACAAATGGAAGATGGCATTTGCAATTTGCGTGTTCTGTTACGAGAGTTACCAGTAAGAAGTGCTTTCTAGGATTTATTGGCTCTACGGTTGGAACTCATCCATAATACAATATAGCATGCAGAGGAACGTCATTGATTGAATGCCAGCTCTGTACCATGTGCTGTGCTGGATATTGGCTCATTACTGTCCAGAGCCACCCTTCTGACTTCCCATCATTGATCCTAATTCACAGGTGAAGCACGAAGGCATACAGAGGTTGAATCACCTGCACAAGGTCATGTATTCAGTACATGACAGAAAGAATATCTCCTTCAAATCAAATTGATAGATGCTATTTACTATATTTTTTATTCCTAACAAAGGGACCACATGCAAGGCTCAGAACAAGAAAGGCATGTGTACTCTGAACTCTGATCAAGAATAGAAACACTGAAGGTGACATTCAGATCCGGAGGCGTATCAGAATTTCACTGACTGCCCTGTGTCCCAGTTTGTTGCTGCTCTCACTGTGTCTTTCAGAATAGCCTATTTTGGTCCCTAAGCCATCAAACAACTTGAAATAACTGAACCATGTAACAAGAGCTTATTGAAAAAATACAAAAAAGAAAGAAAGAAACACTTTCAGAGACAGGTGCCCTCCCTGTGATTGTAGGACTTGCAAAACTCTCAACTCCAAGGGGGGGAATTCCACAAGGGCCCCTCAGCATCTGAGACTTGTGGCAGGAACATATTGGGCACAGACCAGTTTCTCTTCCTGCTTCTGCCTTTATTTTTTGTGGTAATTCATCCTGTAATATGAGTCAAATAAACTCACCAAGGGTTTATTTTTAGTTTGTTTTTGGCTTGGTTACGGTAGATCCTTTTCACTCAGATATGCATATTAATAAAAGGCTTGTTTTAAGCTCCATTTTGGAAAAAGCGTGATGTCATGCAAAAAAGTATGAATTTTGGAGTCCCATACTTGCATTGAAGTCCTGTTCTGCCACTTACTGTCTGTGTGACCTTAAACCCATTCCCTAACCTCTTTGAACCTCAACTTTGGCCTGGGTTAAAGGGGATAAAATGCATTTTGCATGGTTATCCTGAGAGCTTAATGAAAAGAAAAAATCCCACTGGAGTTTCTGATTCTCAGTGTTATAGTAAATGAATATCGATTCCCCTCATTTATTCCCTATCCTTCCTCTGTTTGAACATTACTTGATGGGCTTTATTTTGGAAAAGGTGGTAGACTTAGAGGCAAAAAATCTGAGCTCCCTTCCAGTTTCTGTCTTTCTCTAACCATATTTTCTTAGCATGATGAAATGGTATGATGCACTTGAAAGAACGAAAGAAAATTATTTTGATCTCTTGGAATCTTGGGCCACCTCTTCACCTGCTCATTTCCCAGTTGTGTTGGGAATAAGGAATCATCACACCATTTGGCATGGAACCAAAGAGCTCAGGGTCTGGCTCCCAAAGCCATCTCAGACACTCAATGTCCTTGTGAACTTGGACAAGAGTGTGACATCTCTGGGTATTGCATGATTATTTATAAAATGGGATTCATAATAGTACCTGTGTCAGAGGGCAGGGGTGAGTACTAACTGACATAGAATTAAACGAGTAGAGCCTGTTTCATAGACAAGTTCATTTCTGTCGTATTTTAGAGTCCACATATAAGTGATATCATATGGTATTTGTGGGGGAGGGATAGATTGGGAGTTTAAGATTAACAGATGCAAACTATTATATATAGAATAGATAAACAACAAGGTCCTACTGTGTAGCACAGGGAATTACATTCAATATCCTGTGATAAACCATAATGGAAAAGAATACAAAATTGAATATATATATACATATATGTATAACTGAATCACTTTGCTGAACAGCAGAAATTAACACAATATTGTAAATCAACTATACTTCAATAAAATAAATTAAAACAAGAGTAGTGTCTGACAATATGCACTATACATGCTAATGACAGTAATTTGTAATTTGTTTTATTTAAGGAAAATTTCAGCTCTAAATGGCTCTTTATCTGTTCATTCACGTGTCTGTGAATTTACTGTTTACTTAAGCATTTATTAAAGACGTATTTTGGGAATGACTGCTGTATGCCAGGCACTGCTGAGGGTTTAGAGGATACATGACTTCTGTCCTTAAGGAGCTCACGGTGTGCTAAAACGTGGGGCAGGCAAGCCATCAGTTGCAAGACACTGGTAGATCCTGAAGATGGGAATGTATACAAAGTGCAAATAAAGCACCTGACTTCAGAGGAACAATAAAAAAAAAACATGAACCTCCATGTTCCACTGATACCTGGTTACCACGCTGAGCGATATTTTAGGAGCTGCTAAAGATGAGCTCTCAAATGTCAGGACTTCTCATGATGAAAGTTGTTTCAATTTATATTTCATGGTAGTTTCCAAGAAGCCAATGGGCCAAGACAACTAACAGTGTTAATTATAGGATGTTTCAGTTTTCTTGGTTTCCATTGGTTCAGCAAAATCCTTACTCTAGGAAGGCTATTTTATCTGCTTGGGAACACTTCTAAGGCCACATCCACTGGAAGAAGCGCCACATCTGCTGTCGGGATGGAGTGCTTTGCAGTCATCAGATATCATTTTGGAAGGAATCAGAAGAAAGAACCAGATCATCAGCAGAAAGATTTTCTGTAGGAAAACTTATAAAAAACTGAGTAGGGAGGTTTTTTTTTTTAAAGGTAAAATAATCAGAAGTGAGTTTATAATGTTTTTAATCACGTGTGAGGGTGTATTTCCTTCCCTTTTGCTAACCCTGTAACAAAATGAACACTGGGCCGAGAGTCACATTTGAAACTTAGCTTCATCTCTAATGAGTGATGTGCTCTTGAGCAAGTCAGAACCATTCTGAGTCTGTCGCCTCATTTGTACGAAAAAAAAAAAAGGATAATTATGGGACAATTATTGCTTAGAAAAAACTCTGCAGAGTCAGTGACCAATAAAGGACCTTTAGCAAATAATATCCATAAGGATAAGGCTGATGACGATGATGATAGTAATAATTTTAAAAATAATCTGTGCTGCTCATTTTAAATGAAGCTTGTCAAGAAATCTCACTGCAAGCTGCACTAGCGTGTGATTATGAATTGGGTTAAGAGATGGAGAATATAGAATAGATACATACGATAATGGCCCAAGAGGAAACGAGAGAGTGAGCCTTTAATACTTTCATTAGTAACTTGAGCATGTAAAGATACTCATGGACCTTAGGAAGGCTTTGTGGAGCTGAGAGGAGTTACAGAAAAGTGTGGGACTCTACAAGACAACTTGTGTCCCCATAGAGCTTGTGAGAAATTTCCGTCTGCTCCTGCTTGAAGCAGATGAGACCTGGGACACCACAGATGGCCAAGGACATCTCGTGGAGGGCTCCCACTGAATTAGCCGTGGGATCTGGGGCAGTAACTCTCATCCGGTATAATAGAAAACTTACACAAGGGGTGCCAGTCAATATGCATCCATGTGCAAAAATTGTGTGGTTAAAATTGAGTGTAATACTGTTAGGTTGATGCCTGCTGGGTAAAACATAGAGCTGAGCTGGTTAAATAATACAGAGAAATATGAGCTACAACGTGCTTTGGGTAAGAGGTGAAAAGTAAAGCGTGGTGAATAGCTGGCACTGGAAAGTGCAAGGACTTCACCTAACAAGTAATTGAGAACTGAGTGAGGCCAGTGCAAGGTTTTTTTCCCCAACAGGAACCTAGTGCCAGTAATTAAGTGAACTAAGCAAGAGTCAGCTACTCACTACTAGAGGTGGTTCTGTAATTATTGATAAATTTTGAGTATTTTTTTTTTTTTATAAATTTATTTATTTATTTTTGGCTGTGTTGGGTCTTCGTTTCTGTGTGAGGGCTTTCTCTAGTTGTGGCAAGCGGGGGCCACTCTTCATCGCGGTGCGCGGGCCTCTCACTATCGCAGCCTCTCTTGTTGTGGAGCACAGGCTCCAGACGCGCAGGCTCAGTAGTTGTGGCTCACGGGCCCAATTGCTCCGCGGCATGTGGGATTTTCCCAGACCAGGGCTCGAACCCGTGTCCCCTGCATTGGCAGGCAGATTCTCGACCACTGCGCCACCAGGGAAGCCCCTGAGTATTTTAATATCTTCACATTCAGCAACAAAAAGTCTAGCATTTGACAGCACTCTGCTTCCTCACAAAGGTTTAGAACTACTGATGTTAGAAGCACAAAGAAAGACCTCCATCTATTTGATCTATTAATTATCTATTACTGTGTAACAAATGGCTCCAAGATGTGGTGGCTTAAAATGGCACATATTTATTATCTCAGAGTTTTTGTGGGACAGGAATCTAGGCATGGCTTAACTACCTCCTTTACTTCTGGGTCTCATAAGGCAGCAATCAAGGTGTTGGCTGGGGGTGTAGTGTTGTCGGAAGGCTGAGCTGGGAAAGGAGTTTCCATGCTCACTCCAGGAGTGGTTGGTGGCATCCAATTCCTCACAAGCTGTTGGTCAGCAATTTCACTCATCTCCTTGCCTCATGGCCCCCTCCATACAGCATTTCACAACATGGTGACTTGCTTCATCAAAATGAGCAAGTGAGAGGGTAAGAGAGTTTCAGCAAAAGGGAGAGGATGCTAGTACGATAGAAGTCCTTGTAAGTTAATCACGGAAGCGCCTTTTATCACTTTTGTCAGATTCTATTCATTAGAAACAAGTCACTAGATCCATGCCACACTTATCTGGAGAAGGATGTATAAAGGCTTGAATACCAGGGAGTGAGGGTCATTTGGAATCATCTTAGTAGGATGCCTGTGACAGCTGATATAGGAAAGGTTAAACTGTAGAGATCCTAGTCTCCTCTCTCATCATCTACTTCCTACCTTTTTCCTCTTCATGTCATGATTCTGATTCTGAATTTTTTCCTGGCCAATATCTTTTTCCCCCTATACCTCCTTTCCTTTTGCACCTCCTTTCCTTTTGCACTTCCTTAACTTTTTTTTTTTTTTTTTTTTTTGGTCCTGAGAGACTCTGATATAGTGAAAAAGACAATGTCAATAGGAGTTCCCAAATTTAGACCTAATTCTAATCCCACTACTTAAACTGTATATGAACTAAGGAAAAAGCACTTCACTTTTTAATCCTCAGTGTCTTAAGCTGTTAAATGAAGCTACAAGGTAATATAGTGAAGAGCTTATTATAATGGGATTTGGAGTCAGACATTCTGCAGTCAAATGCTCTACCCCTGATTTATACCCCCTCCCTTTGGAGTCAGACATTCTGAATTGGATATTAGGTCTCTGATGTTTTAGTATTATTTCATTGTGTATTATTCTGTATTATTTATTTCTTTTAATTTTATAATACTGCAAATTAGAATCTGTCTCCAATTTATACACGAGGAATATGAGACTTAAAGAAGTTAAAATCTTAGCAAAATTTTTCATTATGAAGTGTTAATGAGAGTGTGAAACAGCAGGAGGTCTTACATACCCTATGCCTGGGAGAACACACATTTTTACAACACATTTGGTACACAACTGGGCATTGACTTCAACTTTCATTTGTACCACAGTCTACAAGCTGGAATTTTAGCTAGTAGGAGTATACCCCAGAGAATGCCTGCACTCTGATATGTAGATAACATTCATAGCAATACTAATACCAATACTGACACTGATGCTGATATTAATAACTGCCGTTAACCTGCATGGTACAGTGGTTCTCAAATCTTACGTGCAATCATAGCCATCTGGAAGGCTTGTTAAAACACAGCCGCTGGGCCCCATTCCCACAGTTTCTGATTTTGTAGGTCTGGGGTAGGGCCAGAGAATGTGCATTTCTAACAAGTTCTCAGGGGATCTTATGCTGCTGATCTAGGGACCATCCTCTGAGCACTGTTGATAAAGTGTCTACTCTGGGCCAGTCACTCCTCTAAGTGATTTATGCATATAAAGTCCATAATTCCTCCCAACAATCCTAGTGGTAGAGAACTCTTATTATCTCCTGTTTACAGATGGAGAAACTGAGGCATGAAATGTAACATGAGCTGCCTGAGCTGGGAAACTCAGGCTGACTGGTCCTGGGTCTGCATGATTAACCAAAACATTTGGTGTGCTCCTGATGGACAGATGCAGAAAAACATTTCAAGTGGAGAGAATGTTAATAAAAAGCTTGGCAGTATGGGCCATTCTGACAAGTTTGGAGACTAGAAGGGAGTCTAAGTGACTCTAGTATTGGACACACGTGGGGCGGGAATAAAGACTGGATGAGGTCAGAAGGAGGAAGCAGGGGTTGTAGAACCAGGACTTTGCTTTCCACGTGAGATTGCACTTTGTCCTGGGGATTACAGGGCACGGGAGGGCTCAGGCAGGGAGGGACAGGATGAGATTTGTGCTTTTAAATACATGTATAATATACAGGGCTTGGGGAATGGCTTAGGGGGAGAGAGATTGGAAAGGGAGAGAATAGTTTGGAAGTTATTTGGGATGGTCCTGATGGGAAGTGTTGGCAGATTGGACCACGTAGGCGGGAACAGAGCTGGGAGATCAAGTATGAGAGATATTCAGGTACAGAGTCAGCAGGATCTGGTGGCTGCCTGGGGTTAAGGGGAGACCAAGGGGGTTAAGGCTAATTCCTAGCTTCCCGACTTAGTCCATTTGGTCATGGTGGTGGTGTTCTCTTGGGGCTGGGGTTTTTGGGGGTAAATGTGCTTTGTTCACTGCTGAGTCTGAAGTCCCTGTTAGAAACCTAAGCAACTTTTCCTCTTAAAAACAAGAACAGCTTGCAGCAGCTTCTGACACAAGGGGTCCAGCAGACATGGTTTGAATCCCAGCTCCAACATTTATTAGCTGTGCAATCTTTGGCATTTGTCCTTTCTGAGGCTCAGAACAATCCCAAGATCATAATATTGTTAAGAGAAGTGCATACTGGGGTTGGCATAGGAGTTCATTAAACAGATACTGAGTCACCTCCAAGTGGGATGCTGATAGAAACACAAAAAACCCCTGCTATCATGGAGCTTCCGCTCTAGAGAGGAAATACTTATGAAAGAAAATTGGAGTGTGCCCTGTAACCACCTGCTCAGCCATGAGTCCCTGAACAAAACAGGGAGTTCAAGCGATCGGATGGGCTGTGGATTGAAACGATCTGCTCTTGAGGCCTCCCACTCTGGCAATTACAATCCTCACAGGCACAGATGAGCCTTATTAATGCCTGTATCCCCCAGACCCACAACACTGCCTGGTACATTACCGGTATTCAATGAAGGTGTGTTGAATGAAGCAAAAAAAGTGTGTTCAGCGGTTTTCACAGATGAAAAATGCTGAATCCGGAAAGAGGTCTGTGCTGGTGGCAGGGACGGTTCGTAGGGTTTTATCATAGAGCTAGGATGAGTTTGTGCAGCTTTCACGCTCACTGGCAAAACTGCAATGACCTAGTTAGCTTCCCAAGTTAAAATAAAGAAATCACTCTGTCAACGACCACATTCTGTGCTTAAAATAGGAAGGTTTCTCTTTAATATATTAACCAAATCACCTGCAAAATCACCAAAACACCCCTGCAATTTGTGGAGCAAGATGATTCCGTAGAACTGAATAATTTATTCATACATCTGCTGACAGTGTGCATTTCTGACCTACCATTATTTGCAATCCTGCATCATTTCCTGATGCCATGTGGTCACTATTCTGCCATGTCGTATCAGAAATCTGTTTAATTTTGCACTCGCTAAAATTACAAGACAAGGTATCCCAAGGATGTTGCTTTTATTTCCAGCAGCAACTAAATTTTGAATAGCGGTGAAAATATATTGTTTTTAACCTTTACCAGAAAGGGCAAGAGATGTGTCTTAGCACCCCACTGGTGGGCTTTCTAAGGATGCCTAGGGTTCCTTTCTGTGTGTCAAAACCTTGTCGGATGATGAGGACCGGGATAGTGACAGCAAAAATCACAAGCTCCCTCCCTGCCATGAACTTTGCCTGTGCTGAGCCGCTTTATTCTTGCAACAAGCCTGGCACAGAGGAACTATTATTATCTGCACAGAGGAGGAAACAGAGGTGTAGGTGGGGTTAAGAACGAGAGAGGAAGGACCTAGATTGTGAGAATACAGCTTTAAATAGTTGGTTTTGATTTTACTGCGTTAGGAGCATTTTTACCTTCATGACTTCACTTGGCAGTTCTCGAGACTAAAGTAGTTTCCTGCTTATTTTTAGACGTTATTTTATAATTTTTTAGTGACTGCAGGGGTTGAGGAAGTGCAGAATAAAAAGGGATCTGTCATATATTGAACAACTATTAACTGTCCTACACTTTCTTTTAAAAAATTGTGTTGATTCTTCACACCAGTCCTAGAAGGGAAGTAACATTATGGTATTTGCCCCTTCAGTTTGAGGATGAGGAAATAGAACTCATAATGATTGGTGATTATTCAGTGACTGCATGGAGTTAAAAAGCCCTTACACGGCTGAGATGGAACTTTGGACTCTCGTCTTTGATTTCAAGCAGCGCTCTCTTCATGTTGGAGAAATTGTGCCCAGTGGGTGAAAAACCCTACTGTTCCTCATGATACTATAACCTGTGCTGTGAGACCAATCCAGCAAACTAAGAGCTGTGTTCCCACATAGCATGATCGTGACCCCTCTATAATTGCATGTATGCATAGGTTCTTTTGTGCTTTACCAAAGATGTCATTTAAAAAAATGGCATTTTATATGTTATTGAGTTGTTGCCCCCAGCGTTACAGTGCATGAGAAGAATTCCCTTCAGATCTCACTCCTAAAATAAAGACATCCACCCCTCTTCTAGGTTTTTCACCTATTGCCTTTCCCACTTTTCTCGGTCCACTGAGAAATCCAGAACCAAATGTGCAGCACGCCTTTAGCAAGTGTACAGAACTTGAAGAATAACAACCATTTGCTCAGCTATGGGAACTAACCCTCTTGGTCATCAACTGTTAGGTATCTTCCTATCTTAATTTGTCCTTCACCACCATTTCCTCATTAACAATAGTACTATATGAAATTCTATAAGCTACCATGATATCCTTCTGACATTTGGCTGAGTTACATACACAAATAAACAATGTTTTCCAATGGAACAAGCCACCCTGAGAAGCAGATCTGAGAGTGGAGGTGCTATTTCCTAGGAGGTGCCCCAGAGAGTTAACCTATAAGACAATTATGGCAATAATAAGCTTGATTAATAATTAATAAGTGATGTGTGCTTATGATGTGCCATCTATGTTAAATGCTTCCTCTGTGCTTAGTCCTCGTAATAAACTTGGAGGTAGAGACCATCATCCTTTTTACCGGATGAAGAAGTTGCCCATTAGTGACATCCAAATATACCCAACTGGGGAAGGGTCACCAACTGGAGAGGGGTGGAGCCAGGGCTCCAGTTCCGGTCTGCCTGCCCCCAGATCCCAGGCACTACTCCACTAGGGGAAACTGCCTCTCTGGGTGGAATGGTTCCAGCTCCTAAAATGAGCTGAGTGGGGCAAGCACCTGGTAATGAAGCAGGGAGTTCCCTGCCCCAGAGAAGGTTCCATTCACTTCCCCGCTTTCAATTCTGTTGCTTTCAGCCCCCTGAGATGGATGACGTGACCTGGTAATGCGTATTGTATTCTCCACCCTGCAGGATTGTTAATTTCAAAAGGCAGGGGATTTATGAGTTTTGCACGGCCCTGTATCATAGCTGCAATGTGGAGGTTTCCCCGGGGAGGCAGCCCCAGAGCATTGCCTTTTCTGGGGGCCAGCACGCTTTTAACTGAATTGGCCTCACAGAGGAATGAGTAAGGCCTGGCTGAAATGGCATCAAAGGCAATTGTCACCAGCACCCAGGAGAGAAAAATTGGTGACAGCGTGGAAGTGAGCTTAAGTTGGATTTCTCAAGCGGGTTTCACTGTCTGCCCTGCCAGGTGGGGGCAATTCACTTCCCCTTTTTCTATTTAACTTGTCCTGTAGCTTCAAAACAATGTACATCCACTGTGAAGAAATTAGAATAGACAGAGACACAAAAACACATTGAAGTTTACATTATCTCATCCTCCCAGATGATCTGTTATCAGATCACATCCTTGCAGATCTTTTTCTATGTAAATAAAATTAAAAAAAAAAACTACTGTCTCTGTTATTTTAAGAGCAGCTATTTTTCTGTAAAAAATATATTGTGAGCATTCATTCATGCCAATTAGCTTTCCACTGCAGCAGAGTTCAGAGATTGGTGACTCAGGCTCTCCACCTCCCTTCTTCATAGAGCTTAACAGGCTAAGTAACTAGACAGTAGGTGGTAGATTTGGTATCTTACCATTTATTGTTTTATTTTAGAGCTAGCAACTTACCTGCAACTTCCCAACTTCTGTCAGTATCTTGAGTGTGAGCTTTCTGCTCTACCATGGGAAACATTTGACTGCTGTGTTTCCTACTACTGCTGTAACAAAAGACCACAAACAGTGGCTTGAGCCAAGATGAATGTATTATCTTACAGTCCTGTGAGTCAGATATCTGATATGGGTCTCACTGAGCCAAATTCAAGTTGTCGGCAAGACTGCATTACTTCCAGAGGCTCTAGGCAAGAGTCTGTTTCCTTGCCTTTTTCAGTTCCAAGAGGCCACTGCATTCTTTGGCTCAAGGCCTCTTCCTCCATCTTCAAAGACAGCAAGGTAGCATCCCTCTGACTTTGCTTCCATCACAGACCCTCTTTCTCTGATCACAGCCAGGAAAATTCTCCCCTTTTAAGGATTTATGTGACTCCATTGTTTCCTCCTGAATAACCCAGGATAATTTCTCCATGTCAAGGTCTTTAACCTTAATCACATTTGTAAAGTCACAGCTTCTAGAGATTAGGACATGGACATCTTTGCAGACCCTTGTTCTCTCTTCCACAAGTGGTACATCGTCTGATAGCTGTAGGGCTATCATATATTTAACTGGTCCCCATTCATATACATTTAGGCTGCTACCAACATTTTTGCTTTATAAACAGTTATTCAGTAAAAAATTATGTAACTAAATCTTTGCTTAGCTTTAATTGTTTTCTTAAAGGGAATTACTAAAAGCAGGATTTCTAGATTAAAGCATATGCCCATTCATAAAGCTCTTCCACATTCAGTGCTCCATAAACATTTCTTGAGTACCTACTTTGTGCCAGGCATTGTTCTGAGCTGCAGAGATTCATTAGGGAACAAAACAGATCAAATATCCCTGCCTCAGTAGTTTCTATTCTACAGCATACTGGTGGCTAATTACCTTTTGGTAATAGCTAGACTGTTTTAGAGACTGCCTTTTTCAACTGTCTCTCTTCAATTCACCTCTCTTTCTTAGGAGACCAGCTTTGATTCATGTTTTAATCAGTCTTTTAAAAACAGACATTTATTTTAACATGCGGTAGCAATCAATTAAGCTGGTATTTACAGAGAAGTAAATTTTGCTTATACTCAGAAACCCAAAGCTCAAGATCCAGTTTTGCTGTTTACTAACAGTGTGAACTTACCCTGGCCCCCTCACTGTTACAGACCCGTGTGATAGAAGTAGAGTGAATCCCATGTGTTAGGCAACTTTTAAGTCATTTTACATACATTATCTCAGTTATTTCCGATAAAAACTCTGTGAGTTAAATACTCTTAAGAATGCCATGTTATAGATATGGGAATTGAAGCACAGATAACTTAAGTAATCTGCTCAAGGTCACACAGCTAAGAAGCACTGGAATCAAGATTCAAACAAGCCAGTCTGATTCCACAGCCTATATTTATAACTTGTCTTGATCCTTGTTATAGGTAGAATTTTGTACCCCAAACATATATGTTGAAGTTCTAACCCCTAGTACCTTAGAATGCGACTTACTTGGATATAAAGCTGTTGTAGATGTAATTAGTTAAGATGAGGTCATACTGGAATAGGATGGGTCCCTAATCTAATATAATAGTTGTCCTTATAAAGAGGGGAAATTTGGAGACAAAGACAGACATGCATACAGAGAGAATGGCGGAGACAGAAATGAGGGTGCTACTTCTACAAGACAAGGAAAGCCAAAGCTTGCCAAGAAGTGCCAGAAGCTCCAGGTTTCAGAGGGAGCATGGCTCTGCCGACACCTTGATTTCACACTTTTAGCTTCCAGAATTTGTTGTTTTAAACCACCCAGGTTTTGGCACTTTGTTATGGCGGCTCTAGGAAACTAATACAATCCTCCTCTACACTGTGGAGATACGTTAATTTACTTTTAGCTTATAGACAATGTGAACATGTCACTGACCATGTGTTTTTCTTTCTTTGGTTGACAGGACATTCAGAGCAGGGTAATAACTGCAGAACCAAAGCTACTACACCTCTGTCACCTGAATGTCCCAACTGGATCCCATCATTATGGCTGTATTCTACCTTTACTCCAATGTCCTTATTTGTAGGAAATCTTACTGTACTGCATGCAATTCTTTAAGCTACATTCAAATTGCATCCTGTCTAATGGCTAAAATGTATAAAAAGACAGATTGAGAGGAAATTCTAGAGGGGAGACATGACTTGCTAAGTCACCAATCATTTGCAGCAGCTGCAAAGCTAGAACCTGAGCAGGTTGTACACCCCGTTCAGTGGAAGCCCTTGACCAGGGTGCCTCCAAATAATGGAGGATTCCTCCAAACTCCTCTGTCTCCATTCCTCTGCCCTCTTCCCTGGGTCCTACAACTTTCCTGTCTGGAAGACTCTACCCCTGCCAGCTCATTCTTTTTTTTTTTTTTTTAATTATTTATTTATTTATGGCTGTGTTGGGTCTTCGTTTCTGTGCGAGGACTTTCTCTGGTTGTGGCAAGCGGGGACCACTCTTCATCGCAGTGCGCGGGCCTCTCACTGTCGCGGCCTCTCTTGTTGCGGAGCACAGGCTCCAGACGCGCAGGCTCAGTAGTTGTGGCTCACGGGCCCAGTTGCTCCGCAGCATGTGGGATCTTCCCAGACCAGGGCTCGAACCCGTGTCCCCTGCTTTGGCAGGTGGATTCTCAACCACTGCGCCACCAGGGAAGCCCACCAGCTCACTCTTGACTCTACTTCTTAAGCCAACCTTGCCTGAGGCAGCTCCAAGTGCTCCCATAGTACAGATGACCTGGATTGTAGATACCTGAAATTGTCTCCCTCCAGATCCCAGGATCTTTTCATTCTGCCCAAGCTGATTTCTAACAAGAACGGGTCCTCTCAAGGAATTTCCCAATTGGCAAAGCTACTGGGTTGGTGGGAAGAAAAAACAGAGTAATGGAAAGATGATATGTAGGATTTGGTCCTATTTCTCCTTCTAGCTGGGTGATCTTGGACACATCGCTTAGCCTCCTGGCACTTACTTGGTTTTCTATCTGTGAAATGGGAATTGTTACCCCACAGGAAGTTTACATGTGTCTCACCCAGTTTTGGCCCACAGAAAATTTCATCCCCTCCCAATGCCCTCACTTCTACTGTACAGTTAATTATTCAGCCTCCGCTACTATGGACCCACAGGAAGAGCTCTGTACCCTTGATGAATTAGAGTTTAGGTTTTCTTGCCCTCCATTGCTTTCCTCCATGGCAGCATGAATGACAGAGCTTCAGGGACAAGAAGACAAAGGCTGCCCTTGGGTATTAGAGAGCAGAGCAGGGAGAGAAGATGACTCTCCTGCTCTCAAATCAGCTCTATCATCATCTCAGCCTGTCTGCTTTGATGGAAAAGACTTGGGGAATTCTGGAAGCACAAGCGATCAGCCTGGCCAGTGTAATGTGTTCATCTCTTCCTAACTTGTTCTGTCTTTTTGCTGCTGTTAGGACAGGACGTGTGACATCTGAATAGCCCCCATGATCGGGGCTCAGCAGTCTATCAAACAAATGCTGACATTTCATCCAGAGCATTTTATTTCTCTCCAAAGCACCATTACACAAAGAGCTCAGACAGATTGTTGGAGTGGTCCATGTTGAGACGGGTCTTTAAGCTTTGCTATCAGAGAGGTGATGCTGGGACCTGAATCATCAGTGGCCTGGGAGAGAGAAGATGAGGCAACTAACATACCCTAAGGACCTGTGCGCCACAGGCTGGGCACGCCTGCATCTTCCAGCCACTATACTTCTGCATGCCCAATGTGGTGATCTTCATTGAACAGGGGAGGAGACTGAGCTCCGAGATGTCCTTCACCCCCCTTCTCCCACTATTGCGAGAAATAGGGTTTGATTCCCAGTGCGTCAGTTTCCTCTGCATGAAGCTCTCCTGGCCTGCAGACAAAGAGCACAGGTTCTAATGAGTCTGGGCAAGTCATATAGACTCTGTCCGAGCTTCAGTTTCTCAACTTTAAAATTGAAATATTTCTCCTGGTCCTGATGGCTTCTGGAGTCTCGGTGCAACTCAGTCAAGGTAAATAGTAAATAGAGTGACCATATCATCTATCACCATACCCTTGCGTGCCTGGGATCCCCAAGACCACACCCATCTTTGGAGATTCACTAGGACTAAGCATAGAGTTAAACTCACAGCTAAGATTGATTACGGCAACATAGTAGGGATACATAGCCAAAACATATGGGAAACAAACACAGGCAGACTCTGCAGGAATCCACGTGAGGCTTCCCTGTGGTCTCTCCCTGTCCCATGAGGAATTGCACAGAGCACACTCTTTGCCCAGAAATGAAAATGCAGAACTGTGTGCCATGTTTCTGCCCAGGGAAATCCGCTAGAGGCTTGGTACTCCAGGTTGTATTATGGGCTGGTCACATAGGCACCCTCTGACTAGCACATTTCAAATTCCATACTTCCAGAAAGAAAGAAGCATAAACAATACTGTCTCCACGGTGTAAGTGCAGTGAGCCACACTTGTTAGTTAGGGAAAGTTTCATATCAGTGTAAGGAACCATATACCAGCCAAGTGCCCAGAAACAGCCAAGGGCCAACATTGTAAGAAGGGCTTTTTAGGGATAGCAGTCTCTGATCTGCTATAATAACTATTTTCTGGACTCCAGAACGCCAGTGAGAGTGAAAAGAGAGCTTAACAGGATGGTACCCCAGAACAACAGGCATAAACCAGGAAAGTCCCAGATAAACCAGAGCATGGGCATCCAGATGTTTGACTACAAAGCTAGCTGTGCGATGAAACACTGCCTTGCCAGACCAGGTCTCATGTATGCTAACTAGTCCAATCTAACTTATGCTTTCTAGAAGAGCGATTTTCAAAATTGAGTTTGATTTCACATGTGTGATATCCAAAAGGAAATTCCTATATCTGGTGCTTAGGCACAAGTGAGGCATTGCTTTTAGGGAAAAGGGGACTTCCAAATTAAGGCATTAGTGAAAAATAGATTCAAGTTGTTATGTGCTTTGTATTTGGCTGTGCATCTTTAACGCTACGTACTCAAATGAGCACGTTTGAATTTTAATACTGCAAACAGCCCTGCAAAGAGTTTATTAATTAGAACGTCTAGCTATCTGCAGCCCGTTGAATCCGTTGCTTGTTAAAGGCAATATAGTTTCTAGTTCAAATGTCTTAAAATAATGAGCAGAATTCCTTTTCCATTCATTAACACAGTTGTCAGTATTCCCGGACAGGTGACAATACAGCGAGTTTTACCAACCGCGGATGCAGCTCTCAAGCTCAGGGAAGAAACTTCCTGGGTCTCTCTGCCGTATTCATTCTTGTCACACTTCTCAGCAATGTGTTCTGTAATTCTCTGATCTTTTGACATTGTCATTCCCTGGTAAAAGAAATTTAATCAAAATATGCGTGCTGAAATTTTACTTAAGCAGAAATAATGACACTCATAAATTCAGATTTCTACGTGAGCCTTTTCATTAGAGGTGTGCATAATCGCAAGCCTGGTCTCTGTGGAGGCGAGCCACCTCCAGGGGAACCGGGGCAGGCAAGGCTCGGGCCTCTCTCCTCCTCCCCATGGGGTGCAGCTCTGCACGTCTGAATGTGCACTCCATTTCTACTGAAGATTTTCTGCCTTATATATCTCTGCCGGCCCACCAGTCACCAGTATTTATTTTTGTGAGGATTAAATAAAATTATATATATGCATGTATATATACATGTATACATATATTATATACATACACACACACCTAGGAGATGATTGTTCAGTTCTAGACCACTATAATAAAGGAAATAGCGCAATAAAACGAGCCACGTGAATTATTTTGTTTCCCAGTGCAGATAAAAGTTATGTTTACACTATACTGCAGTCCAGGGGGCCCCAATCCCCGGGCCGCACAGCAGGAGGTGTCCCCATGTCTCCCCATCGCTCGAGTTACCGCCTGGACCATCCCACACCCCGCCCCATCCATGGAAAAACTGTCTTCCACAAAACCGGTCCCTGGTGCCGAAAAGGTTGGGGACCGTGGCTGTAGTCTATTAAGGTGTGCAAAAGCATTATGTTAAAAAATATATATATATGTATACATACCTTAGTTTTAAAAATCCTTTATTGCTAAGAAAGTGCTAACCAGCATCTGAGCCTTCAGCGAGTCGTGATCTCTTTGCAATAGTAACATCAGCCATCACTGATCACAGATAATCATGAGAGAACACTAATGAAAAAGCTTGAAATATCGTGAGGATTACCAAAATGTGACACAGAGACATGAAGTGGGCAAATGCTGTTGGAAAAATGACACCGATAGACTGCTCTACAGAGGGTTGTCACCAACCTTCAATTGATAAACAGCACAATATCTGCAAAGCACAATAAAGTGAAGCACAATCAAATGAGGTATGTCTGTGTATATATATACACACAGACACACACAGAAATGTAGAGAGAGAGAAAGTGCACACACACGGAGTGGGTTGAATGGTACACCCACCTATGTCCTCATCCTCACGGCAGGACCTGTGAAAATGGGATCTTATTTGAAAAAAGGTCTTTACAGGTATAATTGCATTAAGGATCTCGAGATGAGATCACCCTGGATTATCCAGTTGTGCCGTAAAACCAATGACAAGTGTCATAAGAGAAAGACAGAGGGAGATCCAAGACAGAGGAGAAAAGACCGTGTGAAGACAGAGGCAGAGATTTGAATGATGCAGCCACAAGCCAAGGAACAGCAGGAGCCACCAGAAGCTGGAATAGGCACGAAGGAATCTCCCCAGAACTTTTGGAGGGAGAAAAGATCCTCGATTCAGATTTCTGGCCTGCACAACCATGAGAGAATAAATTCCTGTTGTTTTAAGCCATAAGTTTGAGGCAATTTTTTATGGCCCAAGGGAAATATAGATATAGATGTAGATGTGGATACAGATGTAGATATACATGTACATGTAGATATAGATACAGATGTAGATATAACCTACAACCAGTGCAGGCCTGGGCACACATTTGATATTCAGTACATGTTCTTAACTGCTCTGTCCTCTGTCCTGACCTGTGTCTGTTCCCTGGAGTGACAGTGGCTCTGAAAAGTCAGCACCAAATATCCCTTATGCAATTTCCAATTTGCACCAAAAACCTTCCTTTTAAAAATCTCTTCTACTTGACCTCATCTATTATGGGGTGAATCATGTCCTCCCAGAATTCATATATTAAAGCCCTAACCCCCAGCACCTCAGAATGTGACTGTATTTAGAGATGGGCCTTTAAAGACATGAGTGAGATACAATGAGGTCATATAGGTGAGGGCTCTAATGCATTGTGACTGGTGTCCTTATATGAAGGGGAGATTTGGACACAGACACACACAGGGGGAAGACTAAGTAAGGACACAGGGAGAAGATGACCATCTACAAGCCAAGGAAAGATGCCTAAGAAGAAACCCACTCTGCTGATGCCTTGATCTTGAACTTCCAGCCTCCAGGACTGTGAGATAATAAATGTCTGCTGTTTAAGCCTCTAGTCTGTGGTACTTTGTTATGCAGTCCTAACAAACTAACACACCATCCTGGCAGCAAAAAAATATCTCTATGCCTGTCACTTTCTGAATCAGGGCTTGGGGTGGGTGTCACTAAGACCCACCAAAGTTCCACACTGGCTATGACATGCAGAAAGTGTTCAGAAATTGTTCATCAATGACACATCATGATCAAAAGATGAGGAACCAAGCAGGAAAAAATGGTCTTTGGAGAATTCATTGTTTCTGTTTCCTGGAATGGAATATGCTGCTACAATGATGGTCTTGGGGTAGGAGGCCCTGAACCCCAAAAGGCTATAATCACGCCATGCACTTAGCCTCTGCCACACGTCCAGTCCTGTGATGAGCTCTTCTCATATAATAACTCATTAAATGCTCATACTACGTCTTCAAATCAGCTGCCATTGTTACCTCATCCTACAAGGAAGCAGAGGTCGCAGAGCTTGCATGCAGAGTTGCTGAGGTGTATACCCAGCCCACTGCATCCTGAGTCTGCTTTGCAAGCCTGCAGGAGGCTGTGGATAATAGAGGCCTCCTCATCTTCCTGCCCTTTCTCCCTCCTAAACGTTTCCCGATGATTTATTTGTTGTTATTTTTTCTCCACTTAATCACCCAGGATCTGCTACTTGGAAACTGGTTTAAAAACAACAGATTTTTTTTTGGCATCAGCTGCTAAAAAGACATCAAATGGAAGCAAATATATTGGTAATAATGTTTCCTGTGGGGAAACATTTGTGAAATATAATGCAATCTTCTACAATGATATTTTCCAAATCCCTGCAAAAAAAATTAATAAAGAGGGGAAAAGGGGGACAAAACTCTTTTATCATATTAGATTTTTATTGACTCTGGTGTCAGGGGGGTTACTCAGGGCCTCCGGTCTGGTGGGCTTTGTAAAGAGTCACCATCAAAGATTTATCATATGTCTTGTTTATGCCTTTTCTCCTTCCAACAGGCACCAGAATCGTAGGACTACAGGTGGGATACTGTGTTCCACTTGTGGTTTCCATGAAGAGGGACATTTCTCCTAAGCATTTTCTGGTCTCTCTCTGCCTATATTACTCTCTCCTCCCTGAGGACGTGGCATGACTTACCAGGTCAGTACATTTGGGAAGAATCAACTGGGCACACTCGTCTCCCAGCCCAGTCTCTCTTTTTTGTGGGGTCCTGGCTGCTCCCCGAAAGCAATCCTGGTTCTTCCATGCTCTAGCCTCTCCTGGCCATGGCCTGTGTAGAGACGCCTGGTGCAGCAGGAGTTTTGGGTGTTCTCCATCACATCTTTTTGGCCCATCTTTGGTTGCAGCCATAGCTGCAGCGATTCAAGCTCAGACTCAGGTAGCAGAATCCCCTCTCCAGGGCATGTTACAAGTCATTCCACTTTCTGCCTCAGGAACTTCTTTGGGGCTGCAGGAAACTGCTTGACCAGCAAACTCATACGGCAGAAGTGCCAGGGAGTTACATCCCTGGAGTCAACACTCAGTCAATGAGGAGACAAGCCAGGGGATGCCTGCTCCTGCTTCCCATCATTCAGACTCTCATTTCTGCTTCTTGGAATCACCTTCCAAATTATCTACCTACACCCAAGCCCTTGTCATAAACCCTAGTTTGGAAGGAACCCAAATTAAGACACAGGGAGCTCAGCTCGGTGCTCTGTGGTGACCTAGATGGGTGGGATAGGGGGTAGGTGGGAGGGAGGTCCAAGAGGGAGGGGATATATGTATACATATAGCTGATTCACTTCATTGTACAGCAGAAATGAACACAACATTGTAAAGCAATTATACTTCAATAAAACAAACAAACAAAAAAAGACACTGCTGGATGCTGCATTCTGTGAACTGAGCTGTTTTGCTCTGACATGAGGCAAAGTCTTGCAGGCTCTATCCACAATAAAACTTCTGTTTGGCCTCTATATTAACCTGGATTTATTTCTGACATTGCACAGACCTGGCAGGAGAAGATCTGTGCTCTTTCTTTGGGGAGATACACAGAGATCCCATCATGCAGAAATGTTTAATGCATGCAAAGTATTTTGTAGTTTTCAGAATAACTTGCATCTGTGCTTTCCATAGTGTGAGGGAAACACACATAGCAAAAGCATCTCACAAGGCCGCTCTTTACCTACACAACCTCAGGCATGTCACGAACTCATCTGAGCAAACATTAAATTAAAGTGTATCTAAGAAAGAATGTTGCCTTAAAATGCTCACTTTGAACTAGAAGACAGGAATAGGAAAGTGTGAATTATTAGAGTTTGGCAGAAAAAGTTGTATGGCCTTTAAGCCCCCAATATGAGATACCAATACAGCATTGGAGAGTGGGTAAGAGTCTGCTTACCATGCCCTGGGCCTTGCTTGGGGCCATTGTGGATTCTGACCCTAGCACTTACTAGCTGTGTGATCTTGTCTAAGTGGTTTAACATCTCTAGGTCCTGGTATCCACATCTGGCAATGGGCATAAAGATACTGAAATTATTTCCTGAAGTGGAGTAAGGATGAATACAATGATATAGGAAGAGCAGTTAGCAAAGTGTTCAACACATAATCAATGCTAGACTATTGTGTCCATTATCTACCGCTATGTACACATCTCCACAACACTTAGTGGTTTCAAAACATGATAAACATTTATTATATCATACAGTTTCTGAGAGTCAGGAACTTAGGGATACTTAGCTGGGTGTTTCTGGCTCAGAGTTTCCCATGAAGATTCAGGGAGATGTCAGCTGGGGCTGCAGTCATCCGAACTTTGGCTGGGGTTGTAGCATCTGGCTCCAAGATGACTGCCCCTCATGGCTGGCAAGTCTGTGTTGGCAGTCAGCAGAGGACTCAGCCCTTGCCACAGGGACTTCTCTATAGAGCTGGCACAGTGTCCGTATGACGTAACAGCTGGCTTCCTATATGTATATGGACCTGTAGACCTAGAATCTAGATCCATATCTGTCCGTTTCTATTTCTATACCAATAGAGTTTATGATGAATTTTAAAGTCACTGGTTCTAACCATCAGAGCAGAGACGAGTGAGGATCCCATGATCCTTCAAAAGGAGTACATTGGATTTGGATTAGTGGAGAGTCAGCAACAACACACGCAAAGGTGTGGAGGAAAGAGTGACATATATCTGAAAGACAGATGGAAAGACCAGTTGCATAAAAGCATTGGATAGCAAAAGACTCAGGCTGGAAAGAACACAGGGAGATGGAAAAAAAAAAAAAAAGATGGACGTGCAGAAGGGAGCAGCAAGGTCAATGACACGTGACTGGGAGCATCTGAGCGGAGAACTAACCTGATTGAAACAGCAGTGACTGTGATAGGCTTGGACACAGTGTATTTGGGCAGCTTGAAGAAATCTGGAGGCAGAAGACTGTGCAACATTTCGCTGTTCGTTTATTATGAGCAAAATGCCTGTCCTCGCAGGGTAGAAGGGACTAATTTACTTAAAGAGCCCTTGAGAGAACATAGTATACTCTGCCTTCCATACAAGTCGAAATTAAGGCACTTGTAGATGACAACTCTGAGCTGACAGCCCAAGTGATCTTCCCGGGATTTAGTAATTATGGCCAAGGATGGGCACATGTTGGGGAAGACTTGTGGTGGCACACACTTTGCCAACTTTTCTGGAATCATGTCATCTGTAGCCTTTGAGGAGCTTGCGTTTGCCCTGCTGTGTACAAGGGTCTTCACTGATCCCTCGTAGCCCACCCGACGGTAACTGAACATAATTTCCTGTTAACCTAGTCCCACCTCCTGATTCCCAGAGTGGGAGGCAGCATGTTAAGGGGTCAAAGCTTGTGCTGTTGAGAGTCAGACTGACTTGAGCTCAAAACTCCAGTCAGTTAATGTACGGTTTTCATGAACTTCTGTTAAAAAAGTACTCATAGATGTATATGTACATAATATATGTATATAAATACAGATTAATGCCTGGAAAGATTGTAGTGACAACTGAAATTTACTTGGAAATGTATCTAGCATATGGAAGATAATATGTTTATCTTCTCAATTTTGTTTATCTTCTCAGTTCACATAACAGAGAATATAAATACGGAAAGGAATCAGACTTTATTCTCTGCGGATGGTGACCTACAGGCAGTAGTGGCACCCTGATTGTCAGGGATTTGGTCTCTTTGACTAATCACCAAAAAGCAGCCAACTCAGCCAGCTTTATTTGTGAAACAAGGAAATAAAGGCTTACTTCTCTTTTAAAAAAAAAAAAAAAAGAATACTGTGGTCAAGTGAGGTTTCTAGAACCCATTAAAGTTCAGAGACACTCCATTGGTGACCCTGGAACTTCTACCCTTGGACTCTGGTTATAACATCCTAAGCACATTGACTTGTGTCCAACTCTGCTTTCAAAATACAAGTTTTTATGTATCTTTGGTGCTTAATCTGTGTCCTCTCCAGAGTCAAACCTTTGCTTGGCTTTCCTCTTCCAGATTGACAACTCAAAACCTGTTCTCTGGTATAAGCCAAAGAAATCATCCAGTTCAAACTTTCCTTATGATATATGAATCAAGCCCACAAGCTGCTCTTGGGAAATACATTGGATGAGACAGAATTAAGCATTTGTTACAGAAGCTTCTAAGAAGCTGGGGTTGTTTGCTATTTTACAGTAAAATTTTGTCTGTTCTGACTAAAGTCATCAGAAGATGTGGGGTTTAATACTTATATTACAATTAGCAAATAATTGATTGCTGATCCCAGGGCCAGAGAAAGCCAATGGGACCCCATTTACATGGCAGGGTGTGGGAGAATAAGATCCAGGTTTCAAATCTAACTGGGAGAAGTTTTACTTGATGAAGTCTGAGAGATTTGAGACCAGAATTCTGGTAAGTAGGAATCAATTTCGACCAAGGGAAATGGTATTTAGTGTTCAGTCTGAAAAAATAAAGTACCAGATCTGAGAAAATGGCTGAAAAGTTAATATTTGAAAGGGTATCAGTAAGAGGAAGATAGCCATGTCTTGGGCTGGAGCCATGGATGGTCCAGAGCTAAGACCTTGAATCAGTTGCTGGGGCTTATCTTTCATTTGGCGCCATGGGTGTACGGCAGCGGATAGGCATGGACCTGGTAAGACTTTGCTTCTCTGAGCCATGGTTTCTTCTTCTTGTAAAATGGGGATCATCATGTTTCTCTCATATTTAGTACTGAACCATGTATGGGGGGGAAACAACAGACAACACAGCACAAATGTGCAAGAATTGCTTATAAGACAAATGCCAGTTGAAGTTTAACCTTAAACAGATGGTGCACTCTTTCCGGACTTCTGCAGGACACCCTTCTCACCATGCAAGCAAACTTACAAATTGTTCCAGCTGTTCCCAAATCTCATTCAGGTTTTTGGCCAAACAGGGATGATGGTCTCCTTTAACTCCATTACCTTTCCATTAGAACCTTCTACTCCCAGGAGTGATTCTTCATTTCCAGGGCTCATGGGAGGGCCCAGGAACAAAAGATGGTTTGTGGTGGGTGTAAGACAGCCGTTTGTTTTTTTTTAATTTTTTTTGTGGTTTTTTGTTGTTGTTAATTCAGGTGATAGCAGGTGATTACCTGCAAAGCACCAGCCTAGGACACCTGTTCTCACCTTGATGCCTTTCACCACTATGAAAGGGGCTCACCTCAGAAGGGGGGCTACACTATGACTTCCTCTTGTTTATATAATATGCAAGTATAATGATATCATAATACAATAATATAAATATATATGATATATAATGTTTAACATATATATTTTTTAATTTTTTTAATTTTATTTTTTATTGAAGTATAGTGATTTACAATGTTGTAGTAGTTTCAGGTGTACAGCAGAGAGATTTGGTTGTATATATACATATTATATCTATATATAATATAGATATATTATTCTTCAGTTTCTTTTCCATTATAGGTTTTTACGAGATATTGAATATAGTTCCCTGTTCTATACAGTAGGTCCTTGTTGTTTATTTTATATATAGTAGTGTGTATCTAGGTATATATGTATATATAATAACTATAGAGTATAATAATAAACTCACATGATTGGGGACTTGCAATGGACCGAATATTGTTCAAAATACTTTCAACATTTAGTTCTCCCAACAACCCATCATATGAGAGAAATGCCAGTTCCCCCAATTTACAGATGAAGATGCTGAAGCACAGGAAGGTACCCAGGGTGATGCAGCTGGTAAGGGTGAACAGAAGTTGAACCCAAGCAGTTTGCTCCAGAAATAGCACTTGTACCCTACAGACCCACACCTTGCCTCTGCCTCCATCTGTGTGTGTGCTGAAGAACTAGTATGGTTCTCACAATTTGGGTACCAACAGATTTCCAGGAAGCATTATACAAAGCCAACATCTAGACCTGACTCACCATATGGAAAGCATATCTTTCAAATCTATTTCATTGCCTCCTTTATAGGTGATGCCATCTGTCTGTCACCTCTCCCTAATCCCCACCTCATGCCTTCAATTCATATGCCATAAACATGTCACCTGCTTTCTCTGGACTTCATTTCTGCATAAATGAACCATTTTATAATTGAGTGCATGAATATATAGGACTCTACAATTTCATAGATTCCATATACTTAATCTTTTCATGTTAATTACACTTCTAAATAGAGCTTTGGTCAAAAGGGGACATCAAAATTATTAAGGGGTGGGTATGGAACCCACCCTTAAATCTGAATCTGCTGCTTATTCTATAACATGGTACATCATTAATTAAAAGGAGACTTTTTCCTTAGTTTTTAAAATATATTTAGAGAAGGTGGTCTTATATATAACACATTAGGCCCAAGTTGCCTAAATAATCATTTCAATATACTGATATCAAACATAGTTTAAGTCATTTATCCAAGTGGTTCAAGGATGTAGAATATAACTCAGTCAGAAGTGTTTAAATGACAAAGCCAGTTTCCCATAGGCAAAGCTTTTGCCCATGAATGTGCCCCTCAGTCCCTTGATTTATATAACATCTGTTATATCTGATAGTCTGAGACAATTTTCTAATAGAGAAAAGTGAATCTAGACTTTCTTCATTAAAACTCCAGCTCAGCAGGCAGGGTCTAAGTGAAGTCTTCAGGTGTGTGTGGTCCATAGTCTTCTCTGGACATCAAAATGAAATCAGGAAATTTAGTGTTGCTCTTGGGGAAAAATAATTATTTTCTCCCATGGGATTTATATATATTTAGTTTTATTCTCTCTTTTAGGGAAAATGCACACACTTAATGTTTAAACCGGAATAGCTTCCACTTCCTCCTGACTTCCTTATACTAAACTAGTATGATTCCAACTTTTATTTGCTTACAACCTACCCAGTGCCTGGAAGCCCATAAATAGCATCACTTATCACCACCAATCCCCAGCTCATAAATTAGAAACCTGAGCAATCGTTTCTGTAACGATTTAAATAGTAGTATCAGTCAGGGTTCAACCAGAGAAGCAGAAGCAGCAGAAAACATCACAAGTAAGCTGGGATCCCTTGGGAGCAAACTATTTGAACATCTGGGTGGAACACACCTGATTAGGGCAGACCCACCAATGGTAATCTTTTTGATGAATTTAAAAACCAACTGATGAGGAGCTTTAAGCACAACTAAAAAATTCCTTTATACCTAGATTAGTGTTTGTCTGATGTCTGGAGATTGTAACAGAGTTGACACATCAAAAAGTCATCAGAGTAATGGAGCTGGCTCATATGGTACTAAAATAAGTACAATTTCTATCACACCACATTGCCTCTCACAAAGTGGTCTCCAGGCTTTGGTTCTCCAGAGAAAACACTTAAAAACAATAGATGCTTCTTCTCACTAACAAATGATTCACTGTAGAGATGATTTTCAAGGTTGGGATAGGGGTACAAGGTGATAAAATAGTTTTGAATAAGTTGAGAAAACTCTTTTTCATCTGAGGATACCATCGTATCTCTAAATTTTTTTGTCAAAGAGAAACACAGAACCTCTGGAAATTCAGTGTGATGTAGTTTTAGAGGAAACTCTGCCATTTCACTAGTAATGAGCAAAATGGTGAAGGAACACTTCTGATAGGGTTCTTTGTTCTTGTAGAGTTTAATTTCTACTAAGGCAAATAATTACATCTTATTCCATATTTTGTGTAATATTTTATCTATCATCATCCTGATTATAAAGTCCGTTGGGGGCCTGCCCATTTTGTGTTCCCCACAAGCAATGCACATTTGTTCTGAATACAAACCTCCTGGAGTATGTGTTTTCCTACAGTAGACCCAAAACAATGTATGAAAATTTAAAAGGGTGGTAAAGGACTCATGCCAGACTAAAAGTAGGCAGAAAACTGATAGAAGACAGAAAACTGATAACAATAAGAGACAAGAACTTCTGACATTAACAACAATAATAATACTGAAACCATCAATTCTCTGGTGTCATTTAAGGCAAGGCCTAGTACTCTGCACTCCATAGTTGCAACCAGTATCACCCTTAATTCTATTGCAGCAATCATTAATTTTGGGGATCGTTACTCAGACCATCAAGGAAGGTGCATACATGTTCAGGGGCACATGTTTAAATGAACTTAGGTGTTTTAAAAGTTTTTCTGTAGAAATTGTTCCAGCGGGTGAAATTTCCTTGTCTGAAAAGAAGTCACATTGTTTCTACAGTGATGTCAAATAAATAGCACTGTTTACACATTTATGGTCCTTCTCATACCAGCCTTTGGGACTGGAATACATCCACTTAGAACTACTCACAAGATCAGTATCTAATATGCAGGTAAGACTACAAATAAGCAATGAAATATAAGAAGAAGATACAGGAAGGTATCCCACTGTCTAAGGCTAGGAAGGGTCATACCACAGGAGGTGGTGCAATAGGTAACAGTATGGAGTACAGCATTTGGGGATAGAGAGCCTGAGTTCAAATCATTCTAAAAGCAGTTCTGTAGCCTCAAGAAAGTCATATAATTTCGATGTGCTTTACATTTCCCATTTAAAAATTGAGCTAATAGCCCCTACCTATAGAATTATATGATAGATGTTAGTTACTTGAAATATGTCAAGTACTGGTCACAGTGGCAATGCATTATATGAGCTCTATAAACATTTACTATGATTATCTCTCCAATGAAGGTAGCAGAGGAATTTAGGAACCAGCTCAGATGCGCTGAGCAGAAGCTGTGAAATTTCTTCTACTAGTGGCCTGCAGTGGGGGTAGATGTGTAAAGGTACATGCTTAGAAGCCCTGTCTACTTTAGGATCTGATTCCCTGAAGCAAAATTAATTTCCATCCAGGAAACAAGCTTCATTCAGAGCACAGGCAGAGGGTTGCATTGACAGGGAAGGCTGACCATCAGTATGATTCTGCTCATTGAAATAAAGTTGGGGTTCTGTACAAAATGGGATCTCTATCTGAAGCCTGCTTTCCTTCAGTGAGAGAGTGCACACCTATACCCGCCCTGTTTAATGTAATCAAAGGATGCTTAACAGTTGTTCTTGGGAGGCTTGGGCAATTCATGTGTTCTTAGGTGACACAATCAGTAATGCACCATGTCCTGATTAATTGGTCCTTTCCTGTGATGGGGCAAGTGACGGGCAACTGCAGAAGTTGATGGAGCCGAGAGATCCGTCCCCTCGAATAGATATTGGCCTCTGGCCAAACCCAAGAAGTCCTGGGATGAGAAGCCCTCTATCACACTCAAAGTTTTGCTGTCAGGAGCAGGGGGCAGCACAGTACCTGAGGGGGACAGAAAAGACAGGACTAAATCAGCAAAACCAAAAGGAAACTATGATTATAGCTTCTTCACATCCCCCCAGCTTGTGCTGTGTGGCTTCCAGAGACCTTTGCTCTTGTTTCTCTAAAATCATTTTCCTTTTCTAAATTTAACCCAGCTTTGTTTTTCAAAACAAAAACAACAAAATACTCTGTGTTTATGTGAGACGGTAGCAGAGAGCAGGCCTGACACTTCCCTTTGTGAGCTAGTGAACAAAACAGATCCTATAAACACAGAGGTAGCGAGCCTGGCTAAGAAATAGGGACACAAAACATGGACGAGAGAGATGCATAAATATATATGAAGGTGTCGAGAAATAATCACTTTTTAGAATTGAAAGGCATTCTTGTAAATGTCCAAATATTCTTGTACTCGAACTCCTCTATAATGTGCCTGTCAAATAATTTTCCAGCCTGGGATTATAAATTATGTCCAGGGACAGAGAGTTTATTACTCCCCAAGCCAGATCTAACAGTTGGAAGCTTTCTTTGAGTGAAACCAAAATCTTAATCCATGATGTTTTCAATCCTCGGTTCATGTTCTACCTCTACATTTAGTTCTGTGTGGAACAAGTCCGGGATTTCCTAGCTGGATGTGAGTGAGAAAGTTTATTTCCCCTTCCTGTATCTCAGCTTTTTCTTCTGTAAAGAGAGGGTAACAAAGATATCTATTTCATGGGGTTGCAGTAAATGTTAAATGAGATAATCCAGGTAAAGGATTTACCATCTGATTTGATGTAGGGTAAGTGCTCGCTAAATGGTAGGAATTTCTGTAAGTATTATGTTTCATGTGGCAGCTTTTCAAACATTTTAAGAAATTCATTATCTAGGTTATCATTGAGGAATGCAAGCTTAGACGTAAAGAAATTCTGTTCTCTAGATCCACCTCACCTAGCCTTTAGGAAGAACCTTCAACTGGCCAGAGAATGTGGGGTACTATGATTAGCACAAAAATAAGTAAAGCACAATCCCAGTCTTCTGTGAAAATAAGTAAGGATGCTCATTATCTAGAATAGTGCGTGAATAAGGTAAAGGAGACCTGGACATATGGATAAGACAGAAGTGGATTCTGACCCTGGTGGTGGCGTTTGAGCCTAGCCTTGGATAAACAACTTTAATAGCTAAATCCTCAACGGGGTGGTGGTTTTCCACTCTCTAGTGCCTAGTCTTAACTAAGCAGAAGATACTGAACAGAACTTTACATTCTCCTTGAAAGGCTTGTGATTCACACCAGGAACACCAGTTATTATATATATCCTGGAGAGAACTGCGAAACTTTGCATGTAGTCTGAAAACTGCAATTAAGCAGGTAGCCTTGTGCAATGGATTGGATGTTCATGTCTCCCTAAAATTCGTACTTTGAAATCCAAACACCCAATGTGATGATGTTAGGAAGTGGGGCCTTAGGGACATAATTAGGTCATGGGGGTGAAACCCTCATGAATGGATTCACGCCTTTATGAAAGGATGCCAGAGAGATTTCTTGCCCTTTTCTTTCACTGTGTGAGGATACAGAGAGAAGTCAGCGGTCTGCAGTTTGGAAGCAGGCTTTCACCAGACCCCAACCCTGCTGACACCTGATCTCAGGCAGCCAGCGTCCAGAATTGTGAGAAATACACTGTGTTGTTTATAAGCCTCCCAGTCTCCGGTATTTTTCTACAGCAGCCTGAATGGACAAAGATGCCCTGTGATCCTGGGTTAGTGGGCAAGTGTCGCCATTCACTGTAAGTTGAGAGTGTGGATCAAATGTCCTCTAGACTCTTTTTAATTCCCAGGGAACAGGTCTGCCCAGCTCATGTAGGGTTGCTCAGAGTCGACCACAGAAAACACTCCACGTGCTGGAGTAGAGGATGAGGTGAAGGCAAGGATGGAAGTAGAGGATGAGGTGAAGGAGTGGAGAGAGCACATGTAGAGACTAGGAATCTTCCAGCACAAATAATCAAGAGAAGTTGGAATAGTTTCTTCAAATCAATTTAAACCTGACCCTTAGCCCTTCTAGGTCTTGGAACAGGGGCCAATTTTCAATCTGTCCTTACTGAGGATCCTTTATGCTCTCAAGGCCAAAGGGAAGACATATGCTTTTGCTTTTGTTCAAAGACTGAAGCTTGAAAACGAAGTGAACTTTAGACAATTCTGCTTTTTGTTTTACCACACCAAATGCTTCTAAAAAAAGGGTGACCCAAGGGCTTCAACCAAGGTGAGGAGAAACACAGCAAGAACAAAGAATAAAATACAAGTTAATATTCCAGTAAAATATACACCAATTATAAACTAGTTGGGTTGGAGATCTACTAGAACTCTAGAAGGTTATTCGTTGTGGGTCTTAATGGGTTTCTGCAAGGGTTTGGGGCCCTTGGGGTCTTTACAGATTGCTAGTCTACCTCCCTTCCCTCTTCTGATTCAGTCTTTCCTCCTCTTTGACTTAGCGTTGAGAAAAGCTCAATTTTGGTTGCACGTTACTTTTTGTAAGTGTGTGTGGTACACGAGCCCTTCTTATGAGAATCATACACATATAATAAATGCAAGTCATTTGAAGAGATGTCAAAATCTGTACGGTTCAATGTAGGAGTCTGTACACCAGACTGATCTTTTCTCCTGATTACCTACTCATTGCGCCACTTTGGCTCCATTAATTTACAAGCCCCAGGAGCCCCTTTCTTCTCCCAGGTCCCTCTTTATTTTCATTTCAACCAGGAGAATTTTTTATGCTTCTCTCTGGTCAGTGAAGCCTTGTAAGTAACACCTCCATTTTGCTGGTTTCAAATCAAAGGTTCTTTCCCCTTTACTGACACAATGTACTCCACTGTCATGGATTCAGAGGTTCAAGGATGCGTCAGAGAGGACAATTCCAGTAAGACTGAAGATGTGTGGATGAGTACAAACCCTTCTATCCAAGTGAAGATGGAGTGTAGAGAAACAGAATATCACAATCTTGAGGATTAATCATAGGTGCTGAACACTAAGAAAAGTTTGGAAGAAGTAAATAATTTTGTAATGCTGGTACGGAGTCTACCAAATAAAACTGTCTTTGCTAAAAGCTGGAAAAAAAGTGCAATGCAAGTAGATGCCCGGCACAATTCCAATCAGGATAATTACTGTGTTATCTCTGCAGGGGAATATGAAATTATATGGGAGCAATAAATTGTTCAGCTACCTTTGAGAACTCAGTTGAGTCCATCAGAAGCAAAAGAGGATCCAGAATTCTCTGGATATATTGGAAAATGAAATATAGACATATTGCACTGCATTCTGAAAGAAATCTTAACCACTAGATGGAATACTGTTATTCTGGAAGTATTTTATTAAGTTGGTTATGGAGACCCCAAATGAAGGTTGCAGGAGTTTTAATAGTTTTAAGAATAATAAGAGTATTAACTTTATAATAATTTTCAAAGAGTTTGAAGCAAGTTAATTGGGAAAAGCTAAAATGAAAATGTTTGACCTTGAGCATATTCTTGCCCCTTCTTTGGCCTCATTTTCCTTGTTAGTCAACTAAGGAGTCTGAACTAGAGGAGATTTGAGATCTCTTCCAAGTTCAACATCCACAGAATAAAGGAGACAGTCGTGATTTTCCTTAGAAGAATGGGATTCTGTATATGAAATAGAGCATGTGGCCTTTAACAAACCACTTCATCTCCTCCAGACTAGGGGTGTAAGGGAGAAGTTGTATTTGCAAAACTTTATAAGGGAAATATCTGCAGCCATCCTCACTAAGTTCTTCTGACACTAAATAATTACTTCTAATTTTTCAGAATGATTTTTAGATTTGATTAGACCTCCAATAGCCTAGGGCACGGGTTTGTTATCTTGGGTGCCTTGCACTACTGGAATGCCAAGACTATGCTTCAGGCTTGCAGGGATTCCCTAAAGTTGTATGCAAATGTCATGTCCACCAGTATCGATATATGTGTATGTGCATGGAATTATGCATATATTCCTCCCTGTTCATAGGGAAATGATCCATGGATTTTATCAGATTCTTAAAAGGACCCAAGACATTCATAATATTTAGGAAGAACTACTGTTGTTATGCAAGGTGCATGCTATAGACTGAATTGTGTCCCCCCAGATGCACAGGTTGAAACCATAACCCCCAATGTGATGGTATTTGGAAGTGGGGCCTTTAGGAGTGTTAACCTAAAGCAATAAAATTGCCACTTATTTTACCAGCAAAATGGGTTTACTTGAGAGCAGCTAAGAATTGCAATCTAGGACATGAAACTATGGTAAACCGCATGCAAGTCTAGCAAAGCAAAGGGGAGGAAACTCTTTTACAGAGAAGAAAGGAAGTCGGGAGGGGCTGTTATAAACAAAAAGTCCCTTGGAGGAAGCTGAGAATTCAAAGTATAGTGGCTTTTCATTGGCTGAGTTGTGACAGTCTCTCATTGAATGAGCTGTTGCCAGGCAAGAGAGAAAAATATTACTTTCTCTTGCTGGAAGTAGTAAAGTAGTATTACTTCCTTCCAGAGCTACAAGGTACCACTCTTCCTTTTGCTATTTGTATTGGTGTTGAGTGATAACTGCCTGGGAACTCTGCTTTCTGGCCTCCCAACTTCATTTTAGTGAGGTTTCTCTTTATTAATGTTCACAGGAGGTGATTAGGTTTAGATGAGGCCATGAAGATGGGGCCCTCATGATGGGATTCGTGCTTTTATAAGACGAGACCCCAGAGAGGTTGCTTCCTTTCTCTCTCTCTCTCTCTCTGCCATGGTTATAGAAGACAGCTATCGATAAGCCAGGAAGAAGAACCTCAGTGGAGAACCAAATTGGCCAGTACCTTGATATCAGACTTCCCAGCTTCCAGAACTGTGAGAAAATAAATGTCTGTGCTAAAAACCACCCAGTCTATGGGGTTTGTTATGACACCCTAAGCAGACTAATACAGTACAAAATATTGAATTCATGAGACCTACCTTCTAGGCCAATTTCTCTCATTGAATATATCTGTAACCTTGAATATTAAAACATGATTTCCTCTGAGAGATGGATACAGTATCACTTTGAAGGTCCAAATTCTACTTATGTTTTCCATATCATTTTGAAATTGAATGGTATAAATAAATTGGTTTTGTTTTTCCTCTTTACTTAATAGATGAAGAAACTGGAAGTCCCCTAGCTGGCTCATGAAGGACTAGCTGCAGAGCGGTAAACGCCCACCCCACTGAACTGTGTGCTACTTAAAAGCAAAGAGCTGAGAGTTTATGGTCTAGAGCATCTAACACTGACAACATGGAAGCATGTCCTATAATTTCTGGTTAGTGGACTGAAACATGAAACAATCAAATAATGCCTATTTTAAATATGAACAAATGATTATTTGTAATTGACTGGATTTTCTACTTAGGAAAATCAACTGGAAAAAAGATCATTATCGTTGCTGCATTACAAATGAAGACTCTGACCCTGAGGAGAAGCTCAGGAAATAACACAAGTCTCACGACTAGTCAGAAGTAAAAGCTGTATTTAAAACCTAGACCTTTGTACTGCACAAACCGTACTTTTCAGCTTGACAAAGTCCTTCATTTGGCATCCACTTAAGAGACTATTTAAAAAATTATAATTTAGTCCTAAATTATGTTGGTTTTATAATATGAATTGAGCTTACCTTTTGTTTACCTTACAAAATAATTAATGTATTTGTTCCGCCTTGTAGGTCTTAAATAACTCACAGAGCGTAAAATATAAATAATTCCTAATAACTGTTTAAATTGCTTCCTTTGTTACTGTCCTATTCAGGTTTTCCATTTTATCCAGTTGCTGTCAATTATATGTGTATATTACAAAAAAGTCATTCATAAGTATTTATCGAATGCCCCCTATGTGCTGGAATAATGTGTGTTTTCATTTTCATTTTGTTTTGTTTGGTACTGGAGGTACAATGACAGGCACTGACTACAGAATCTCTATCTTCAGAACTTAATATAATAGAAGATGAGCAAATAGACTGGCAATTATAATACAATGTATTATGTTCACTTCCCTATTTTTTAGAGACCTTAGTATATATTGTCTTACAATAGTAAATCATATGTTTGTTGTATTACTCTTCTAACCTCTCATTTGTGTGTAGTTTTTAAAATTTTATTTTCTTGATTAAATTTTCCAAATATTTATCTTTTTACTTAAAGATTCAGCTCCTGAAGTTCTCTTGCAATTCTATGAATTTTCAAGTGTTTTAATTAATGTTTACATTTTTCTCATTTTTTCTTTTTATGACTTTGCTTAGGGTTTTAGTTGTTATTGTCTTGCTTTTTAGTATGCTTTCCTTCCATTATTTTCAGTCAATGTCTTTTATTTTTATAAATCACTGGCTGGATCTGATTGAAGACAGACTCTGAAACAAAGAATAATTCATCTTTAGGCCCCCATGCAAATCATATTGGAAAGACATGAAGCAGGAGACGGGGCACTTCTGCCTGTTAATAATAATTTGCTTCTCCTCCCAAATCCTTCCAGATAATACTCTCACAGCAGGCATTTGGGTCCTGAAGACCTCTTCTGGTTGGGTTCTAGAGACCAAGCATACATTTTGGCATCCATCAAGTGCGGTGGGTTCTAATCCTGACTCTGCTGTGTAAGAGAGGAACATCTTTGCCTAATTGCCTAACCTCCTTCAGCTTTGATTTCTGCTTTGGTGAAAACTGAGGTTCATAACACCAGCCTCCTAAGAATGACTTGCTGTATATGGAAAGGGTAAAAACTTTGTCCACAAGCTCAGACGTAGAAGCTCTACTTTCTTTAAGTCAAATTAAATAGGACTCCTCACCCCAGCTTGGTAGGAAATTTAATCTCAGTCAGTATTGGACCTCACCATCTGCCGGGTATGTCCCAAGTCTGGAGGTTTAATTGGCACTTAGAAAAAGAAGCCATGGCCTCTGACCTTCAGGCCATTCTGGTGGCTGTAACATCCCCATTGTCTTCACTCCCTGTGGCCCCTGGAAGTCTGATGGCTTTGCTGGAAATCCTGCCTATGTTTAGCTGATGGACATGTTCACCCTTGTCTGATGGGGGCCGCTGCAGAACCGAGCTGACCACAATAGGAGGACACAGTGGTCTCCACCTCAAGGGTGGCTACCTCCTTTCCAGGCAACCACTTCTCTTTCTTCTCTTTTCCCCCATTTTTTCCCCACTTTCCCTCCTTGCTCCCAAAACCCCATCCTTCTTTCCCTTTCTCTCCCACAGAGACAGTTTTCAGTGAGCCCAGATTTTTACAAAGAAAAAAATGACACTAGTTTTGGGGAACTTCTGTTTTTATATGGGAAAAGCAGGCTGTTGGCCTATCTACAATTTGAATTGGGGTCAGTGGAAAGGTAGAAAGCACAAACATTAATGAAAATATTTTAATCATTTACCCTGGCACACATATAAAGTTCTGGCCACTCAAAAATGTAGGAGTAGCCCCTTCCTTCTTTAAAAATGTTGGTAATTATTTGATAGATACAGAGTTTCAGTTTGGGATGATGAAATGTTATGGAGATGAATAATGATGATGGTTAAACAGCGGTGTGAATGTACTTAATGCCACTGAACTGAACACTTAAAATTTGTTTGAATAGCAAATTTTATATTTTATATATTTTATAAAATTAAAAAATATTCAGTGATTCCTTAATCAGACACAATATAAAATAGTTCTTCAGATGACCACCAAGGTTCTCGCCTTTCCCAACGTTTCTTTTATTCCCTTTGTATCTTCCAGTTTTTGCTGTAATGTTGCTGTATAAGAAACAATTTCAACATTTAAGTGATTTACAATTAATATGTACTTCTCACTCATATCAGATGCTAGGGTTCTGCTCTAAGCTACCGATTAGTTCAGGACAGCCTGAACTGTCTTCTCATTCTAGGACTCAAAAAGAGAGTCATATTTCGAATGTGATATTCTCAGGGTGTAAGGCAGGAGTGCAAGAGAGCTGGTAAAACTGGTGGAAATTGCCAGTGACTATGGTCTTCTGCTTGGAAATGGCACATCAACGTTTCCTTCAATCCCACTGGACAAACCACTGGGTCCATGCCCAAGCCCAATAACCACTGGACAGGGAAAGTAACCCCTCCCTTGGAGGTAGGAAAGAGGAAGTTTCTATTTGATTTACAACAATAAAATGTACTGAAGTCCATACTTCTAGTCACAAATACTCACTCTCCTTCTTTCCACAAACAAATACACAAACAAAAATTTCATATAAAAATAGCATCAGGCTCAATATTGAGGACCTCATGGTAGTTTTCACATCAGATCCCAAGGTGGCACTTCTGATCCAGAGATCTATAAGCTAAAAAGACAGGTGATTTATTTCCTCACACCCAAAATACATTGGGTGAAACAGAGACAGGATAACCAAAATCAACACCCTCATTTGTAAAGGGAAAGATTAAAGGGGCACAATTACTAGGCAATAGCAATTTGTACATCTTCTTGGGTGCACCTTTTGAGTATCCACTGTCTCAGGTTAGGAAATATACTTTGATTATCCCCTGGTTCTTATCCCTGGGAGTAGCTCCCCAGTGTATTGCCCTCTGGCTCTTAAATCCAAACTTTGAGATGGCTTTCTCTTTCCATCATCCTCTTTGACCACATCTAAAAAAAACATTGGCTACTATGCCCTTCTTAGGGCTTACACAGCTTTCTAAGCATGCTTCCTGACCATAAACAGTTGGGGGCTCTGTGATAGCAATCCTCTTAGATGTCCCCTGATAATCCCATATGGTATTTATGTCCTTGTATAGTTCCCTTCCACATTGTAACAGGGTTAGTCTGTGTGACAAATAGCATACCATGTAAGGCATGTCATGTCAATTTCAAGACTAGGTCCTAAAAGATAGTGTAACATTTCCTTTGTCTTCTTGTATCACTCACTCTGGGGGAACCAGTTCCCAGGTTGTGAAGACACACCATGAAGCTCTATGGAGAAGCCCACATGACAAGAAACTGAATTTTCCTGCCAACAGCCATGTGAGCAAGACATCTTGGAAGTAGATCAATCCAGCACCCATTAAGGATTCAGATGGCTGCAACCAATCTCTAAATTAATCAGCTTCTACTATCATCATCCCTTATAAATATTATCAAACATTTAGTGAGTTTCCATAAAAAATGTCGATTTCTTGTGGCTCTGTGTCTGGTACCACATCTCCGCAGGGTGGGCTCAAGTTTTCCCTATGGATCTCCTTACTCCAGGGTACAGGCTGAAGGAGTAACCTCTGTGCAAGATGTGTCGTTCTCATGTGGAAGTCAGGAGCCCAGAGGGTTGGTGGAAACTTACAGTGCCTCTTAAAAATTCTGCTCAGAAGCTTTATTGGCTAAAAGGTACATGGCCAAGTTACACCTGCATTCCTTCCTCTGTGTTAAAGCATGTCATGTGACCAGGATGAATGGGAAAGGGAAAATAATACAACCATGGGGTGCAGGCAGAGAACAAATATTTGTTGAGCAACAGTCCAATCTATCACACCCTTTTCCAGGTTATCTATTGATGGGCAACAAACTACTACGAAACTTAAAGGCTTAAGAGTACAATATATTATTATGTCCTATGTTTCTGTGGATTAATGGGGCTACCCTGGGTACTCTGTGAGGTCTCTCCTGATATTGTCTCAGATGATGGCTGTGCCTAAAATCATTTGAAGGTGTCTTCACTCACCTATCTTTGCCTGGGCAAGAATGGCTGGAACAGCTGGGGTTATTTGGATATTTTTCTTTTTTTGCACATCAGTTCATGGGGTAGTTTGGGCTTCCTTACAGCATGGTGGTCTTAAGCTAGTCAGATTCCTTATATGGTGACTGGCTTCCCTCAAACAAGTCTCCCATCAGAGATGTAGTGAACACTTCTAGTCTCATAAGTCCTTGGCCTGGAGAGTGGCAGTTTTCATAGCAACTATATGGTAAAAGTTAAATCGGGGTCTTTTCAAAGAGAGAAATATCAAAGAATTTATGGCCATCTTTACTGGTTTAACAATATAACTATAGCTAAGTGAAGCTACAATAGACTTTTTTAAAGTTTTTTTTTACAATAGACTTTTCATTTATCCCTCATGAAAAATCTGGCCATACCTTTGGATGTTGGCTTGTTTCCCTTGTAATTTAAGTCCTCAGTAACCAAGAAATATGTTCCTTCATACATTTGTATCTATTCTATAGTGCACAGCAGAGTATCTTATCAGTAGTAGACCCTCAGAAAATGCATAATGAATTCAATTAACCTCCCTGATATGAAGAGAATATGCCCCATCAGAAGCAGAACTCAAAATTAGTCAGGAACCCTGAGTTCTAGTCTGAGAACTGCCATAACTCTGCCGCCTTGGCAAAGATGGCTCACCAGTCTAGGTCTCCTTTTCCTCATCTGTCAAGTGAGCTGATACTGGTTGGTCCACAGGTTGTGTTTTAAAAAGAAAAAAAAGGAAACTGTAATGAAATACGGAAATTGTATCTATACAGTGGAATACTGTTCAGCCAATAAAAATAATGTTTTAAAATTATTTAATAGCATGCAAAATGCTATTTCCGATACATCCCGGGGTGAAAAACTGCAGACAACAAAACAGTAGACACTACTCTTATATGTTAAAAGCAAATTAACTCTTGGTTGTGGAATTAGGCTTAATTATTACTTTTGGATGACTATCTTTCCTCAAGAGTTATTTATTTAGAGTAACACACTCCAGAGTAATGAAGTAAAAGAAAATATAAACTCTAATGGGATATACACTTTTCAGCCATACAATAAAACTCTGTTCTGCCATTGAAAATAGTGTTTTAAAACTGTTTGAAGATTTGACAATATGTTTGCGATCTATTTTGGGGTGGTAAAAAGGCAGGTTACAAAATAGAATATACTCTGATTAAAAGTAGTTGACTCTGTTGGTAGGATAGAGCTGATTCTCATTTCCTTGTATGTGTTCTTTTATTTATTTTCCACATTTTGTATAAGGAAGATTTTTTTTTTTTTTTTGGTCAGAAAGTAATGCTAATTTTTACTTTAAGGAATTCAAAAGATGCAAAAGAATGTAAAAGTCAGATGATGTTTGAAATATGTTGGTGCAAGTAATGTCCTGTCTATAATTCCCTTTTAGTTGTCAAGCATGTGTAGCTTTAAAATCACTATTTTATGTTATCATTTTTAATTTTACCTTATCATTGTCATAAGGATTGCTGTTCATTGACTTTAATACTATCATGACTAGGGGAAGAAGTAATCGGAGTGTTTCACATGATTCAAAATTTGGCCACTAGGGAAAAAAAAATAAAAAAAAATAAAAATAAAAAAAAAAAAAAAAAAAAAAAATTTGGCCACTAGGGCAAAAGCAGCACCCTTATTCTGAGCCCCATACCTCACAGAGGGGAACAGAATGAGCTGGAGAGAGCTCGTCTTACCTTGTTAAAAATGGCAGCATATTCCCAGGTGTCCACACTGGCTTCCAAACCCTCTGCATCCGCAGGCACTGCAGCCTGATAGATAAAGCTCAGAGCAAAACACCCCAGCCTAGAAGCTCCTTCGCATGGCATGCGAACCATCTGTCAACACAGCAGAGACTCACCTACCCCCCCACCCCGCCTCTAGGTTGCAAGTGCAAATTCCAGAGCCAGCCATGGGAGGGTTGACCCTGTCTAGGTTTGCAGGGCTTTGGTTGGTACGTTCTGGAGATTCCCACGGTCAAGTGATCTTAGTTCTTGGCTAGTTTGCGGCTCTTGCAGATCTCAATGTGACGCTGGCTCTGACCAGCAGGGAGAAGTTACATGAGTGGGTCCCCGTGCAAGCTGGCGCTGGCACTGAGGCACTGCCAATACTTCGCAGCAAGGAGAGTCTCTCAGGAGCCAGCGACACTTGTTCTTCAGAGTTGGGGACCCAAAAAAGAACACCAACTTATCTATCTTGAGTTCTGAATCTAGAGAGAGATAAGGCTTAAGGGAGATGGGAGAACAAAAGACTGCCTTTACAGCAGGAAAGATCATCTTGGGGACTGTGGATTATATCTGAACCTCAGAATTAGCTAGATCCACCCAGGAATCACAGGTGATTCTGGGTCAGGCAAAAGCTGTTGCTGCTGGGAAGAGCACTGAGGAAGTTGTTCTCCCTGAAGGGACCCATCCTGAGAGGGAGAGGGGAGGAAGGGCCAGAGACCTGCGGGTTACCCCTAAGAGGACCAGGCTCTAACTGCTAGGTTTCCTCAATGAAAGTAAACCAGGCACTGAACAGGGCTGTGCTGGTGTGGATGCAACTTGCTTCTTCTTCTTCTAAACTCTAAACTTCTAAACTCAGTTGTGGAATTAAGTCATTCCTCCTCCCCAGGAAAGACAGAGTCCCAGGGATCAAAGACAGGCCAGAGCATCAGACTCATGACGCTTCCTGCTTATGGATTAGAGCTTCTCATTTGGGAGGAAGTACTCTCATGCCCTAGCATTAAGGGTGGACCAAGTATTTTCTCAGATGAAAACGTATAGCACTGGGAGTCAGCAAGCCACAGTTCTCATACACAACTGGGCCTCCACTTCCTCATCTGTTGTTTCTTCCCACATTTATGGTATTTCTTTTAGGCCAGACACTGTATTAAACAGAACAGGGGTAAAAAGAAGGCCTTAATCCAGCCCTTCACCTTGAGGTACTGGAGAGGAGATGAGCTTGTAAACACTGTGATTTCTAAAATCGCTCTCACCTCTGCAATTCTGAGTTTGATACAGCAGGCATCATCGTGTGGCACAGCAGCTCTGACTCAAGGAAAAGATGGAGATGATCTTAAAACTTCTTACTGAAGAGACGGGTTCTTAGTCTGTGGTAGAAGCTTCAGCCTTAGATACAGAACTCTCAAATGTGTCCTCTTGAAGACAGAACCAGTGTCAAGGGTATGGAGAGATGGAAGCTCTTCACAAAACTGAAAACCTGGACAAAGAGAAGTGTGGGCTTGGGGTAGGGAGAGATATCAGGGAACAGGAGCAGAAGCTATTGTTTCTGAGAAGCTCATTGTTCCTGACTCAGGGACATTTTAGCATTCACATTGCCAAATGAATCGATGTATGATTCATGAGACCAATCACAAAAATACTTTGCATAAAATCCTTTAAACTTCTCCCTCTGATCCCATCTAAAATAAGGTGGCTTGCACGATGTGTACAATCTGACTCTCATCCCTCTCAAAGTTTCTCCCCTTGAAATCTATGATCCAACTTAACCAAGTTTATTTCCCTTCCCTGAACAAGTAATGTGCTGTCTTTCTTCTGTATGTGATAAAACTTGTCTCCACCTGGAGCCCTCATTGAAGCTGAATCCAGCCTCTGTAACCCGACACTGAATTAATTCTCAGAGAAAGAGTTCTGGGTGAAGTGGAAAAGAATACTGCTTTGCCAGGCAAAGGGGGCCACAGTGGGCTAATGCCCTCAAAACTGTGTGTCCCAACCTGGAGGGGGTAGTGAGGAGCTTTATGGTAATTGTTCAAAGAGGACGTGATCAGCTCGTGGATATTCTTCTGATTGGTTGATGGAGAGGTAATCAGGAGTCAACATCACCAACCTTCTGGTTCCAAACAGTCTGGGGTCTATGTGTCTGTGGGCAGAGTAGTTAATTTCTCCCACCTGGGGGTTTCAGTATCTGCAAAACAGCTCAAAGATATTGTTATGTGTATCCCTTGAGGGGGAACCAGGACCCTGCACCAAGGCTGTGCTATTGTTTCTTTTGACTGTTCCTCCCTTGTCTCTGCATCCCCTCCCTTCCCTAATTAGCAACTGTTTGAACTGTTGGAACTCGGAGAAGGTCATGGAGGCTGAATGAAGCTTATTTCCTGTAATCAAGAAGTGGGGACACAGAAAGGCATTTGTGCCCAGGAGCCCCACAGGGTCCTGCTTGGGATCGTTACCATCCTCCCCTGCCCCGCACAGTCCTTTTCAGTTGGTTTCTCCCATTCATGCTGTACAAGACAGCTTAGATGTCTCTCCTGCTGGGAAGCTTCCTTGCAAGTGTCTGAGCCTGATGCCCCCTCTAGGCTCTCTCCCCTGGCCCAGGTCCTCCCTCCCCTCTTTCCTCTTTCCTCCCCTCTTTCCTCTTTTCCTCACTAGCTTGTAAGCCTTGTCTGCCCTATCCATCACCACACCTCAGAGCCTGGACAAAAGAATGAATCAACATGTATTTAGTGTTTTACATCTGCCTTGTAAGCATTTTACTCAACCCTTAAAATCAGGCTGGAATTGAGAGGAGCAGAAAGAAAGATCGTTATTCCCTTTCACAAATTAGGAAACTGAGAATCAGAGTTTAAATGGCAGGTGTGAGTTCACAGTTCATTGAGAGATGGAGCAAGAACTATAACGTGATCTTCTGTGATTTCTGGTTGTTTATGGTACTCACCTTTTGGGGAAGAAAGAAAGAAATCATGTTCAATTTTTCCATGATCATCTTACCTGGTGTGAAAATACAGAATTACTCAGATTCTAACTTCCTTTGCAACAATAAGCTTTAAATGTGAGTAGTTCATTTAGACATGAAACCAATTACATATGTGTGTGTATTTGTTTACATATAAAATATACATAGGATTTTGAGCTTTTCCAATGGATAAAGTACTATAGTTCCTTGAGAAACTATGTTCCTTTTGACCCCTCTATCCTGCTGAGATCACTCACCAGTGCTCTGCACAGAGTAACACACTTGCCAGATTCACTTTTAAGTGCTTCCTATGGATTTTTTTGATGTGTTGTTTATTGGAGGCATAGACTTATGTCCTCATAAAACTAGCAACTTCCTATCACTTGATAATGTAAAATTAGTGCCCAAAGCTATATTTCAATATACTGTATTAGCCTAAATTCCATTGTTCTCATTGGGTAAGAAATATTGATAGATTATACATGTTATCTGAGAGTTCGTATGTGCCAAGTACTGTGCCAGATTCTTAAGATATACAATTTCATCTAGACTTTACAAACTGCCTTTGTGTTGAGAATTATTATCACTATCTTACAGAAAAGGAAACTGAGACTATGAGTTTAAACTTTTCCCAGGTTTATAGACAGTATTTGACAGAATAGAAACTCAGTTCCAAATCATCTGCCTCCCCAAGTCCAAGTTCTTTCCATTTCTTTTCTAGAATTTAGTTTGCAAGCTTGATTGCATTTCTCCCATGATCCAGAACAACTTCAGTACTTAGATTCTCCAGGAGGAAGGATAATAGGGAAAGAAATATATTCAGAGACTATCAAGAATGGGGTTCAATTCCCAGATTTGACTGCTCCAACCAGGCGACCTTGAAAGAGCTAAGGAATCTTCAGGTGCAGTGACGCTATTCGATGAGAACTCTTACTAAACCAAGATTGATTTGGGTGGTCACCTCTGTTCTAAGCCATGCGACCTTATAACTTACTTCACCTCTCTGGGTTTGCGTGTCCACAAGTACAAAAACAGGAGCGTGGAGCCCAGTAATCTCTAAACTATCTTGCTGCTACAAAACTCTATAAGTTCTAGCCCACAACAATCTATTTCTTCTTCTTCTTGCTCTCCTCCTCTTCCTTCTCCTTAATATATTGATAATTATATTGATATTGATAATAATATATTGATAATATATTGATAATTATTAACTTGCTTCCTACCACTGAGTTTAAATTTTGACTTTCCTTCATATACCTCTTCCATATATCTTCCAATCCACCAATTAATGAAGTGTTTGTTCTTTTTCTATCCTTTAAAATAAACACAAGCATGTTTTGTTTGCAGATTCTTAATCCGTTGTGCTACACCACACTTTGGAAAAATATACTCAAATTTCTTTCTGCTTCTGAACACAGACATATACAGATGTGCCTTTCCCAAGCAACAGGAGGTGTTGTTCATGGCCAACCTTTTTTGTAGCTGTCACCATGATGGCCTGTAAGAAACAGATGAGCTGATGGAGAGTACAGAATTGATCTTTTTATTTTTACTTTTTTTTTTAACGTTTTCGATTAAAGGGAAAAAAAACATCATTTAGGCCATTCTTTTGAGCTATAGATTTTTTATGGTTGGTTTTCCAGTTGTAACAAGTATTGATGTTAGAGAGAGGAAGAGAGATAGAAACAACCAAGAGGAGCCTGATAGCCAACTAAGAGCATTTCTACTGAGTACTTGTGCCTTAGAGGTATTGTAAAGTTTTAGTGTCTGGTCCTCAACATTTTAAGTTTGGGAACTAGTTTTCCCTAGGTGATCAAACTCAAGAAGACTGATATATTCTAACCAACACACAAGTATTGGTATATATAAAAAAAACTATTTTGTTTACATATTTATTGACACCTAGATGTGCTATGGATTCTAATAAGTGATGGATATACAATGACTAACAAGATTCAGTCTTCGAACTCAAGAGGTTTATAGGCTCACAGGGAGCACAGAAAAGCGTATAGAAATATGTGATGCAATGTAATACATGTGCAAATACCTAGAAACAAGCTTGAAATTTCTGTGAGGAGTTCATTATTGTACCTTAGGGTACAAATTTAAGAAACAAAATAATGCTGGAGAAGTTGGAAATTCTGAAAATTCTTCTAAAACATGGTTAAGATTTTGAATAGGTCAACACAGTCAGATCTTCATTTTGGAAAGAGAAAAATGATATGGTACAATGAAGCTGGGAGTGCATTAGATAGAGCAAACTTTGAGGGGCTGACATGGAGCAAAGCTCCGCCTTGTCTGAAATCAGTGCCCTCCCCCGGGCAGCTGGGTTAGTGAGCGGAATGGCTGCAGATGGAAAAAGGAGCAAGGGTATGTTCTGGCCATGGAGAACCTGGATAAACCATCTTTACCCTCACCTTTGGAAGTCCTTCCCTAATGACCAGAAATTTCACCTCCCCTAAATCCCGAGCTTCCCTTTGGTTGGCTGTGCCGAATACACAGGAAAAAGGGCTAATTCATAGAAAACACTTTGGCCAGGGTTCCATGAAGACCATCCTTCATGCCTCCCACACACTGAACAATAACAGCCACATGTATTGAAACCGTACTGTATGGCAAGCCTTGGATAAGGCTTATGTCTGCTCGCTCTTTACTTTTTTTACCTATCCAGGGAGGTCAATTTGGGGCAAGTTACTCAAGCTCTCCAAGTTGCAAGTTTTTGTGTGTTGCAAAGATTAAGATGGCAAATAGTAAATGAGCAAGCAAGGAACAGAAGTTAGGTATCTCTGACTCTAATACCTGTGCTGTTCAACATATGAGAGCCAATATTGCAGGCTGGGGTGCACAAATACTTAAATTTCATTCCTTCCAGATTTTTTCAGTTTTCCATGGAATGAGTCCTTTCCCCTCTTGGATGCCAGGTGAACACCAGATGAATATTGAGATTCAGCTCCAACATCACTTTCTCTGGAAGCCTTGTCTGATCTCTACAGAATAAAATTCTGTCATCTGCACCCTGGGGCATCATGCACATCTGTACAAGAGCAGCCATCTGGGAAGGCAATAGACAGGACCCTATTTACTCTGTGTCCCCAGCTCCTCTCAAGTGGCCGACAATGATGGTCTCAATGAGCTGGCTTGTTGAATGAATAAGTTATGCCTTTCTAAGATCACCCCCTACTCTTCCTGTGACTTGCGCATTTCTGTCCTTTTCTCAGTAAATCTTTGGAGCACGTCCGTGGCTGGTTAGCTAATGTGCACCTGTGTAGTGCTGTCTAGAATCTTAGTGTCACACCAATCTAAAATATATAGAAACTAAAATTAATGTGTATATCTGTGTGCCAGAGGCCCTCACAGTGCTTTTTATTCTTTCTTCTTTTATTTTTTTCTTCTTTGAATACGTTTGAGGCTTCGCCTACCTCTTTATGTTAAAAAATATACCAGCTTTTATCCTATGTTGTTTTTCTGATTGAAAAAACTGTATTTGAAGATCAAGCCTCACCCTCTGCTCCAAAGAAAAAACACGGTGACTTTCTGTGTTGTTGTTGGCTTCAGAGTGTGGGCCTCTATTTTATCTCCTGATAAATCTCCAGTTTTATTTCCTCTCTTCAATGAGTGAGGTGAGAGATTCTTATAGAGGGTTCCCATGGGGATCTGGAGGAGGCCAACCTTCACAAAGAGATTCAGAGCTCTGTGTGTTTAAAAAAAGAAGCACAGGAAGGCAAGTTCACGTTTTTCCAGTCCTGGTTTGTGTGCTGGACATTGTGTTATGTTAAACATTATGTGATGAATCCACCCCAAAATTTTACAAGGTTTGTCCCTGCATTAACTGAGGTTGAGCAGGTTTGGGTAAGAAGTCCAAGGCCACACAGAAGGCAGGGGTGCGGAGTGGGGTTTGTGTAGGGTATTTCTTAGGCATCACTTCTGATCCTCTCTTATTTCTGCCACTGCCTCAGTTCTGCACCCGAGCAGACCAGCTTCAAGGTGGTACAGTCTAATGGTACCTTCACCAGGCTTTGACCTGAGCATTTTCCCTCCAGCCCACACCTCTCTGTGGTCTTAAAGTGTCCTACCTGTGCAGCCTGGACATGAGGTTGTTGCTAATCTTTGACCAAGGGGCATGGAACCAGTGCATAAATGGGTTTCCCCAGGTGGACAGTCCCAAAGTTCGCTTCATGTGGCCTCTTGAATTGTAGCACAGGATTGTACAGCTGGTCATCATGGCAGCGCCCAATTCCATGAGCATCCTTGCACTGGCTCTCCTTCCTTCCTCTTCTGCTCCCCTCTCTTATTTTTCTTGCCTGATCCCTGGGACCACATGCCCAATAAAGGCCTCACACTTAAACTTCTGTCTTAGGCTCAGATTTCTAGAGAACCCAGGCTGCATCAGTATTCCAATCCAAGCTCATAATCCATGTTCTTTCCAATATTCTAGTGGTTTTTAAGCTTTTTAGATCCCTGGAGACATTTAAATCATACAGATTCTTGGACATTTCCTACAGACCTGGTGATTTGCATATTCAGAGGCATGCTAAAAATATGCAGTTTCTTTGTTTTTTCTGTTTCTTGTTTTGTTTAATTCTCCCATAAACTCCAGAGGTGATTCGTATGACGAGCCAAGGCTCCTCACTCAGGCTTTGACTGGGTTCCCCAAGGTCAAAGACTAGGTATTTACTTTTTGCTGTACTCCTAACCCTAGCACACTCTGGGATCATAGCAGACACACACACACACACACACACACACACACACACACACACACACACATTTGTTAACTTGCATTAACTTAAATTATTTCTTTATAGAAGAATCTGAAATCTTACTTCTATTAGAGAATATCTTACTTAGGAAAGTCAGACACTCCACCCAGATCCGAAGCACTTACTAGGCTGCTAATTAGTACTTGAGGCTTAATTCTCCCCTCAAAGCGTGAGCCTGGGAATTAAAAACTTACATTTGGATTTCTAGTCTATCATGTAGCAAACTTCTCTAATTTTTAGTTTCCTTACCTATCAAATGAGGATTGAAATAGCTCATCAAGGGCTTCCCTGGTGGCACAGTCATTAAGAATCTGCCTGCCAATGCAGGGGACATGGGTTTGAGCCCTGGTCTGGGAAGATCCCATATGCCGTGGAGCAACTAAGCCCGTGAGCCACAACTACTGAGCCTGCGCTCTAGAGCCCACAAGCCACAACTACTGAGCCCATGTGCCACAACTACTGAAGCCCACGTGCCTAAAACCCGTGTTCTGCAACAAGAGAAGCCACTGCGATGAGAAGCCTGCACACAGCAACAAAGATTAACCTCCCGCTTGCTGCAACTAGAGAAATCCCACTCACAACAATGAAGACCCAACACAGCCAAAAATAAAAAATAATAATAATAAAATAAATAAATAAAAAAAAATAGCTCATCAGATTATTATAAGAATGACCTAAGGTAACATATTCAAAAGTTCTTTGTAAACCCTAAATGGATCTATGTATATAAGGATTAGGCAAAGGAGTTGACAGCCTGTGAAACAGGTATCCCATCTAGCCAGCTGAGTAATTTTGCTTTTCCAGAAAATCCTGGAGAATCCAACTGACATTTTTCTAGCACCATGTTGCTTAATCTGGGGCAGAAGCAGACATTGTACTCCCACCACTTCTTTAGTGACTTTGAAAGTAAGACATGACACACTTTACCATCTGATTACTGTGCAATCTCACAGGATGAAATTATTGGAAATCTGTACCTGGAACTCATGTGGACCATTCAGTGATGATTTTCAGAAATACATTTGAAAATCTTTTCCTGTGGGTTTTTCTTAAAATGATTGTAATTTTATTGAAAGCAGAGTGATTTGGGAAATGAAAATTGTTTGGGAACCTTGGCAGTGCAATGATGTGTGCATTACGAAATGGTGAGTCTACAGTCTGTAGTGTATATTTCCATTCAAACTTGTCCATCTGTCATCTATAGTAGGCACTACAACGTTAAGTCCATATTCCGGTTGTTTTTCTTCCCTTCTTTAAAATACAAATGCTAACAACTTTAGCATTTTGATTCAGAAACAATACTTTTGGATTTCTTTGGTCAATACATAAAATTTAAACAAGGGAGTTTGATTTAATATGTTTCAATTCAATAAGCATTTACTGAACCACTTTCACGCACGAAGATCTGAGACATAATAGCTGGAAGAATCACTACTACAACATTACATGTAAATAACAGTTTAAAATCTAGTTGCCTGCAAACACATCACCTAATTTAACCCTGACAACTGTCTTGAGAGTTATACAATCAAAGTGTTAGGTACACACATTGTGGAGAGAGAAAAACTGATGTGTAGGGTAGAGGGAATTAAAATTGATGGAGCAGGTATGATATCTCAAATGCTGCACTAGGCATGTAAAATGTTTTATTCTTTCAACAAAACTGCAGTATAGTTGTTTTTACTATTTCCATTTTGTTAAAGAGAAAACCGAGTCTCAGTGAAAGTCAAGGATCTGTCCAAGGTCCTGCAACTAGAACATCCCCAGACTCTCTGATTCGAGTTTTAGGTGACTTTTTATGCCAATGGAAATCATCAAAATGATGAATGAAATTTGAAACAAAGAGAGCTACTGAGCTCATCCCAATGTTACTCAGAAGCTGAGCTGCTTCAGAAACCAAGGCAGTTAGGCTCCTGCCCCCAACACTAGTCCCTCCCCCTGTGGAGAAGTGATTGTCACTTCTCTTACTGTATTATTTGGCATATTAAAACCATGCTCCTTTACATCACTGGAGTCTGGCAGGGGTTCATTCATCACTCAGTATCAATTCCATTCTTTCTCTAAACAGCAAAGAATCATTTATAATATGAAAATATTGTATAATTCATAGCACTTGAAAGGAGGTATCATCCTTCGCAGAACAATTTGTCTCTGCCTATTCTGTAAGGGCAGAGAGATGAGGTGAAGGTCAAAAGACCTCATGTCTGGTGTCCATCGTCAAGCCACTTAGACTCTATGAGCTCCAGTTTCCTCTGTAGTACAGTGAAGATGCAGGACATTAAGCTGATACCTCAGAAAAACTGCCTGTCAGAGCTACAGTTCCCACTCTGCAAAATGTAGGTGGGGACAGTGGCTGAACCAGCTCATTGAAATATCACCTGGAGGTAAAATGGAAAGAGTGCTGATAGAGAAAGTGGAGGGAGGGGATAAAAGAAGATGGGAACATTCAGAAATTCATGCCAGCTTAATTCATAATTTGACACTGTGGTCTCTTCCACACCAATCTATCTTATTAAGTAAAGGATCCAGAGCTGAGGCTATAACTGTGTTCCAGGATCAAGGCGGCAGGAGCATGTGATGCCCAATCTCCATAATGATACTGTATTAGTTTGCTGGGGCTACCATATCAAAATACCACAGGCTGGATGGTTTAAACCACAGAATTTTATTTTCTCACAGCTCTGGAGGCTAGAATTCTGAGATCAAGGAGTTCTGAAGTCTTGGTTTCTTCTGAGGTCCCTCTCCTTGCCTTGTAGATAGATGACCATCTTCCCCCTGTGTTGTCACATTGTCTTCCCTATGTGTGTGCCTGTGTCCAAATCTCCTCTTCTTATAAGGACACGAGCCATATTGGATCAGAGCTCACCCTAATGACTTCATTTTATCTCAATTACCTCTTTAAAGACCTTATTTCCAGATAGAGTCACATTCTGAGGTGCTGAGGTTAGAACTTCAACATCTGATTTGGGGATGGGGTACACAATTCAGCCCATAACAGATACTTTGCTGTGTGACTGCAGAGGATTAACTTTCTGTATCTTCATTTCTGCATCTATAAAATGGTAATAATTATGCTCAGATTAAAGGTGTATCATGAAGATTAGAAATAATGCATGTGAAGTACCTAAATAGTGACTTCTTTCTGTTATTCAGAGAAGGCTAACCTATGGAACAATGTATAGGTTCAGTGGCTTAACACATTAAAAGTTTATTTATCACTCATTTTCCAGGTTAGTGGGCTCCCCTTCATCAGTGAGTCTGGAATGGAGCCTCTTTCCAGGTCTTGTGACAACTCCACCTTCAAGCAGTAGCCTCCAAGATTGCCTGGGAAGTGGATCAGAGCATGGGAATGCACCACAAGGCATTCCTCATGACAGCTTGCTTTCTCTTGGCCCAAACTGATCACGTGAGCCACACTGGGGCAAAGGGTCTGGAAAGGCAGTCCCTTGGCTGAGAGTCCCCTTCCCAGCAACAATTCTGCACTGTGGGAAAAGAGAACAGACACTTGATAGTGGATAGTTATCTACATCAGTCGGGGCCATCACAGGCAACAAAAGATGGCACAAAGTAGGGCATGTGCAGAGTGGTTAATAAAGGAACAGTTTACAAAGGGATGGGCAGTCTTTGAGGAAAGTACAAGGTCATGGGCAGTGGGAAGGGACATTGCCACTCCCAGGCTTGAAAGGGCCATAGGAGGAAGTAGATCCCAGGACCCAGAGGGAGGGGCAGCATGTGGAGAGGGCTGCCTGCCAGGAATAGTAGTCCCTGTTCAACAGACTCAGCCAGAGAGATGCATGGGAAGGAAGCCAAGTGAAAAATACCAAAACTAATCCTTGGCTCCATCCAGCCTTGAAACTCACTGCCTGCTGACTGGGCTGCCCAGAAGCCAGAAGGCAAGGGAGTTCAAGGATGTGGTACATGCAAGGTGGCCTCGCGTTCCTGGGCAGATGGACAAGTGTGGAGAGAAAGTGGAGGGGGAAATAGAATAAATAAAGCACCGCTCAAATGCTATATTCTTCAACAGAAAATAAAATTAGACTGGAGGTCTTTAGAGGTCTCCTGAGGTGGCTCCATTACTACTTTTTATTCCCTATGCTCTCCTTTCTAGAAGAGATGGGAAGCAAACTGGTGAGCAGAAGTGTTGTAGAGCAAAGCCCACCAGCTGTGGAACTGGCACCAAATATGTGTTGACTGAGGTATGTATTAAGGCACTCCAGTGAGTAAGGAGCTTCCCCATTGCTCACAAAAGATTGCAAGGCAAGCATCATTAATTACCTCCACATCTTTAGGAACTCGAATTCTTGATTCCCTCTTCCTCTCCCTCAGGCCCCACCTGGTCCCACCAGAACTCCAGCATCAAAAGTGCTTCCCAAGCAATCGGAACGTTCAAGCCCAAATAAGAGCAAGGAAAATAAACCCTGCAAATCTGCAGACTCCCAAAAATTCCCAACACCTGTAGCCAAAAGGTTCATCAAAATTTATAAGACAGAATGCATACTTTTGAGTGGAATAAATTAGGCACACTCCTCAAACATTTGTTACATAAATCTTTTTTCACCTCACAAACACTTTTTTCAAATAAGGAAGCAGAGGATATAAGAAGTTAAATCACTCTTTCTCAGGTTTCTGAGCTAGTTGGTGACAGAGCCAGTGTAAGGATACAAGGACCTTGCTTTATTCTCTGTGCTCCGAACCCAACACACACACACACACACACACACACACACACACATCCCACATGAGGACCTTCAGCTATGCAAGAATTGCAATCACTTCCTGCTGCCTACCGAAGCCACATCTACCTGACAAAAGAACAGGGAGGGAGAACCAAGGAGCTGTTGGTCTCTTCTCTGTTCTGGAATGAGAAGTAGGGATGGGCCAGCTAGAGAGAGGGCTCTCTCTGTCTCTGTCTCTGTTTTTGTTTCTGTCTCTCTCTTCCTTTCTCATGCCCTCCTAATCTCACCAGATAGAATCAAGGATACAATAAAAGGAGATTCAGATAAAGAAGAAAACAACACAAAGTAATTAGTTGCCATTTTCTGAAAACTCTGCAGTTCATGTGGGATGTTAATGTGCATTTAAAGTCATCCCATTTGGGCTACTCTCAAACATTGATGTCTCTGAGTCCATCTTAAAGGCAAATCAGAAAACTTAAGTAAGTTATCTACCTAAGGAGACAAAAGACCTGTATGCAGAAAACTATAAGACACTGATGAAAGAAATTAAAGGTGATACAAACAGATGGAGAGATATGCCATGTTCTTGGATTGGAAGAATGAATATTGTGAAAATAACTGTACTACCCAAAGCAATCTACAGATTCAATGCAATCCCTATCAAACTACCAATGGCATTTTCCACAGAACTAGAACAAAATTTCACAATTTGTATGGAAACACAAAAGACCCCAAATAGCCAAAGCAATCTTGAGAAAGAAAAACGGAGCTGGAGGAATCAGGCTCCCAGACTTCAGACTATACTACAAAGCTACAGTAATCAAGAGAGTATAATACTGGCACAAAAACAGAAATATAGATCAGTGGAAGAGAATAGAAAGCCCAGAGATAAACCCATGCACATATAGTCACCTTATTTTTGATAAAGGAGGCAAGAATATACAATGGAGAAAAGACAACCTCTTCAATAATTGGTGCTGGGAAAACTGGACAGCTACATGTAAAACAAAGAAATTAGAATATTCCCTAATGCCATACACAAAAATAAACTCAAAATGGATTAAAGACCTAAATGTAAGGCCAGACACTATAAAACTCTTAGAGGAAAACATAGGCAGAACACTCTATGACATAAATCACAGCAAGATCCTTTTTGACCCACCTCCTAGAGAAATGGAAATAAAAACAAAAATAAACAAATGAAACCATAAACAAGATGAAAAGACAGCCCTCAGAATGGGAGAAAATATTTGCAAATGAAACAACTGACAAAGGATTAATCTCCAAAATTTACAAGCAGCTCATGCAGCTCAATATCAAAAAAAATAAACAACCCAATCCAAAAATGGGCAGAAGACCTAAATAGACATTTCTCAAAAGAAGATATACAGATTGCCAGCAAACACATGAAAGGATGCTCAACACCACTAATCATTAGAGAAATGCAAATCAAAACTACAGTGAGGTATCACCTCACACCAGTCAGAATGGCCATCATCAAAAAATCTACAAACAGTAATGGCTGGAGAGATTTTTAATGAAATTTAGGCCATAGTTATAAGACACAAATTATATTATGTATCATTGATATTGAGCTACATGGTAATTAGACACAAATGATTCCTAGAATTATTGTAATTGATTAAGGGTTTATATAATAAAACATGAGTTTGTCAAAAGCAAACAAACAAACAAACAGAAACAAATATAGTCACATCCGAAGTACTGGGAGTTAGGACTTTAACGTATGGATTTGGGGGGGGGTCGGCATTTCAACCTATAACACCCTCTTACCTATATTTCCTGCTTCAGCTCCCAAATTAACTTCTTGTTCTTAAATCCCTGTCTATTGCTTCTGAGGGAACCTAAACTAGGTGTTTTGCTATAGTTTTATTTTTTTTAATGTTTCTGTAAGTGCCTAATCCTTTCAACATTTCTGCCAAGGTGTAATTATACACATTCTACATATGAAGAAACTGTGACTCAGAGAGACCATACATATTCTCAACAATCTGTACAGAGAAAAAAAAAAAAAGAGAACTGGGATGAGAACACAGATCTATGTAGGTCACTATCTTTACATCCTTTCCTCTTGTGTCTGCTGCAGTCCTTAGTAATCTCCAGAAGGTCTCTAGAGAGTTCATGATACTGTAGATAAAAATATTAACTGTTCTAAGAAGTTGCTTTTTCTGTCCAAAAAGTATTAGTACTGTTACTTGAACAGAACTGTGTTCCTATTTCTCAGATCAACTTAACCAGCCTCCCTGAACACAGACTCTGAGGGATGCATCAGCCTGGTCCAAGAGAAGTGCAAGAGGAATAAGTTCCTGCTCCCCTAAACTCCCCTGTGAAAAATACCATGTAGATTTTAGTGCAAAGAAGCACTTTGTTTTCAATGTGGAAAGACATGTTTCCTTTTTGGAAATTCAGAACTGAATAACAGCTTACACCTCCCTTTCAAGCAGGGCTTCTGGGAAGCATTAGGCTTACCCATATCATTAGTGTATTTGAAATTTATTCCCATTCTCTTTGATGGATTTTATTTATTTACACTCTGGTATTTCAGGATACTGACAACCATACAACAATGACACCAACAATAACAACTGTTATTACCAATATTAATAAAACACATTATGTTTTAAGCTCCACAATTTACATGTATTTCATTATTTTATATAGCAACTCAATGAAGTGATTGACTAAACAAACAACAGTCTACCAACTGTTTTAGAGAAATGAGATTCCTTCCTCAAGATCATACAACTAACAGAAGAGATGTTGGAGATTCAAACTCATGTCTGTTCAACCCCAAAGCCTGGGGTTAACCTCAGTGATATAATTAACATGTCATATTTTAGGTCATCTGAAATCTCTTATAAGAGCACGGAGGCTGTGTACCATGGTGGGGGGTGTGGAGGTGCTCTGTTCAGAATGTCTTTCACGGAATTGCTGCAAGAATCATAAATGACCTTCAGCCCAAGATGTTGCATCTTCAGATCCACCCCAGGCAGAGGCAAGAATGCCAAGGTCACACTTTCCCCGGGCTGCTCATGGTCAACAACTGAGTGTGGGAGGGTTACCAAGCAGGCCCATTCCTACCCCATGATGGGGAATTCTTCTGAAGGGTTACTTTGGCTTAGAGACACCCCATTGGCCTAGCTGAGACTTTCTCCAAATTGCAGTGTGGTCTGAGGCTCTCCCTACCTACTCCTGCTCCCTCCTTCTTTAGTTTTCACAGGCATTTCTCCCAATAAATCTCCTACACTTCTAATCTCATCTTTGCATCAGAGAGAATGATAGATAAATAAAAGAAAATAAGTGTATTCACTTTTTAATTTATGTAATGTAATCCCAGAGCTAACTTAGTGCCTGTGACATATTCAATGCTCAAGAAATATTTGTTGGATAAATGCCTTCTATATTCAAGTGGCCTACAGCACTGGAATTAAAAGTCATGTACGGTAATGGATAACTTAGACAGGAGGCATAATGTAAAAAAGGTCTATGATAAGAGAATAATAAGTCAAGTGCTTTGGTTGTAGAAGATTGGATTGGAGACACCAGCAGAGAGTTTCATGGAGGGGGAAGCATGCCACATGATTTTAAAGGCCATATAAGACTTCTGTGAGTGAAGAAAGTCAGAGAAGTTAGTAAAACTCCAGAAACACTGTGAATGAAGTAGAGAGATCTGTTCTATTACATGGCTTCTACTAGACAAGTAAGTGGTGACACATGACTGGAGTAGCTTTTACAGAGCATAAATGGGGAGCAGAATGGAGAGGGAAACTGGGGAAAGAGTTTGTGTATGAGTGTAAGAGGTGTATGAAGTCATACTCTTTGAATGATCTAGAAATGAGAATAAAGATAGTTGCTCTCTAATAGTGCTATCCAGTAGAAGCACAATGCAAGCTACACATGTGAGCCACATTTGTGATTTAAAATTTTCTGATAGGTGCATAAGGAAATGGGTGAAGATAATTTAATAATATATTTTAAATATCCAAAATATTATTACTTCATCATGTTATAAATGTAAAAATTATTCATGAGATGTCTTACATTATTTTTTCTTACTACATCTTCAAAATCTGGCATTTTATACTTAACAGAGCATCTCAGTTCAAACCAGCCACATTTAAGTGCTCAGTGGCCATCTGTATCTAGTGGATACTCTACTGAACACCCCAATTCTATAATAGCCTACAGACAAAAAGATGGAATGGCTTAACAGAACACTGTAAAGAATTCACATCTGGGAGAGGAAACACTTCCTGAAGATACCCTGAAGAACTCAGGTCATGGGGACAATGCCAAGCCTTCCTGCTTGGGTGGTGTTTATTGAGAGTACAGCCTTTGAGAGGATTGGCTTTGGAGAATCCAGCTCTTGCAGTGGCTAAGTGTGTGATCGTGAGCACATCAGGGCATCTTTGAGTCTCAGTGGCTTCGGGTGTATGATGGTGATAACTCCATCCAGCTCTCCAGTTGCTTGTTCTTCTTTCCCATGAAGCCATTGTTCTTGGTTTGTTGCAGGCACAATTCTGTGTGCCTTGCAACACCAGTCTAATTCACCTAACAACCCTATGAGGTAGGCACTACTATTATTTCCTGGTGCTATTAGAGACATAAAAAGAAGTGAAGTGACTCACCCAGGGTCACCCAGTGAGTAAGGTGTAGAGTCAGGATTCAAACCCTGCCCTCCAGCTCCAGAGTCGAAGTTCTTATCATTCTATCGTGTTGCCTCCTTAACAGGGCTTTGAGACCCCAAATTATAAACAACAACAGCAAAACAACAACAACAAAGCCAAGTGCTCAGAAAACAAGTATTTCTAGACATAACCAGGAGATAACTGATAATAATTCCTCAGCAGCAGAGTTGAGTTCTGACTATATTTGAGGATCGGATCTTTAAAGAGGTAATTAAGGTAAATTGAGGTCATTAGGGTAGGTCTTAATCCAATATGACTGGTGTCCTTATAGGTAAAACAAGCAGGGATACAGAAATACAGAGGGAAGGCACGTGGAGATGACAGCCTTCTACAGGACAAGCAGAAAGGCCACAGAAGAAACCAACGCTGCAGACACCTTGATCTCAGACTCCTGGTCTCCAGAACTGGAGTTTTTTGAGCCACCCAGTCTGTGATCCCTTGTTATGGCAGCCCTAGATGACTAATATAGAGGGTGAGGAAGTAAGACAGGGAAGGGAAGGAGGTCACTCAGGGGGCATTAATGGACAGGTGACCTGTGAGGGCCTCTAGGACTCAGTCCCATTGAGGACCCCTGTAGTCATCTCATCCACAGGGTTGGGGACGCTGGGTGGTTCATCCACCAGGTTCCATCCTTTTTGGACTGAAGACTTGGGCATTAACATCCTAGCTTGCCCCACTTACAGGCCGAGCATCTCCTGAAGTCAAAGAGATTCCTCAGGCCATAGCAGTAAAAATCCTCTAAAACAATGGGAACTGTGAGTGTAGGGTACATGGATGAGGCATCAGTGGCATCTGCTATTAAAATGCTTAGCAAACGCTAGTTCCACAATAATAAATGAAGGCAGTACTAATTAATTCAACACATATATACTGACCCCAGGCCATGTTCTAGGCTCTAGGCTTACCCAAGTGACCCAGATGGCCATCGTTCAGCTTGGAGTACAGGTGGGAGTGAGTGATGTGGAGCTAAGGAGGCAGAGAGGGGACATAGAACAAAGAATAAGCTCAGAGAGTGACAGGTGCTATGAAGGAAGGGCAACAGGACAATGAGACAGATAAACCGACACAGGGTCACTAGTATTTGTAACTGAAAAGAACAAGAGCCTCAGAGCCCTACTAAATAATTCCTCACACAGAGGGAGAGCGGCTTCATTTACTAAGGAACTCAGAATTCTAGGGAGACCCTGAGGTTGGGGCACAGATAAATTTATTTCTAGGAGAGCAGAATGTGGCAGGGGAGAACACTGAAGAACTATGGAAAAAAGATACAAGTTCACTTTTTTAAAGGGCAGGCAAATGTACTTTCAGGGAAGTGGTCTTTAGCTGGTACTAAATTCTCTTTTGCTATTCTGATGAGTTTCAAGCTTCTAGAGGCAGAAGTTCTGTAGTAAGGAAGGAAGAAATAACTAGAATTTATCACCAAAGGAATCATCCAGTCAACAGATAGGCATCTAAATATTTTCTATGGTTGATCCTTGGGCAAACAATTTAAATCAAAGGTGGTCCCTGACCCTACAAGGCTACAGTCTTGCAAAGTAGTTCTCAACCAGGGGAGATTTTGTATCCAGGAAACATTTGTCAACATCTGCAAACATTTCAATTGTCACAACTAGGGGATGCTACTGACATCTGATGGATAGAGCTTGAAGATGCTGCTAAACATCTTACAATACCCAGGACAGCCCCCACAAAAAAGTATTATCTGACCCAAAATGTCGATAGTGCTGTGGTTGAAACCTTCAGGAAAGTCAGTGATACTGGATCTTAACCATCCAACCGCAATATTTAAGCTTCTCTTCTTTTCGTGTTCTCTAAGTATCTAGCACAAAGCCACCATGTATTACATGCTAAATAAACATCAAGTATCGTATGATAAATGCTGATCATCAAGGTAATATGATGTGATAGAAAGAGAACAGGACTTGGAGGTAGATGCCCTGGTTTTTAATTACTTAACTTACTACTCATGTGACTTAGGGCTGTGGCATGACCACTCTGACCCTCAGTTTTCCTATCTGTCAAAATAGGGTGGATGGAAACGTGTAATGGAGAGACACATGAAAAGCAGCCAGAAGTGTAAGACATAGCGTAAATCCTCCACAAATATTCTTTCGCACAGCTTCCCTCCCCCCATCAGTGACCCCAGTTGTTCAAACACCATTAAGTCACTCTACACCCATTTCTAATTTTGAATAAATTGACCAGGTTGCTTTCATTTTTTTCGAAGTCCATGTTAGTCCCAATCCCTTAGTCATTTCATTTTTATAGGAATTTGTTTATAAAAATTGAAATTAGAAAGAAAATGCAGATTTTAACTTCTGATACTCAATATTTTAGCAGTTTAAAAATTCTGTGGAAGACCACGCATCATGAGGTCCACTGTGTTTAAAGGGCGCAACACATTATGGTTGACTATAGGTACAAAGTCGTACAGCAGATCTCTAGATCTTGCTTCACGGAAATTTTATGCCTGTTGATTAGGAATTCCCCAATAACCTCTCCTCCCAACCTTTGACGACCACCATTCTATTCTCTGAGTCTATGAATTTGACTATTTTGGATACTTCTTATAAGTGGGATCATGCAGCATTTATCTTTCTGTGGCTGGCTAATTTCACTTAACAGAGTGTCCTCCAGGTTCATCCATGCTGCTGTGTCCTGCATCTCACCTTCTGTGGCCTAGAAGGGTTGGCTGGTTCTCTGACATGACAGTCTTTTTTTTCCCCTTCCTCTCCAGGCCCTGTAAGTGGAGGAGAGCAATGTGGAGGCTCATTTTTTTTTCTGATATAAATTATCACACACTTCTATTTCTTTTCTCAGAGAAGAAAATGACTTTAATCCATTTTAATCAACATTTTTTATTTTAGAATTTTATTTCAGGTCTACAGAAAAATTAGGAAGATTGTAGAGAGTTCCCATACACTTCCCACTCAATTTCCCCCATCATTAACATCTTACATGAGTACAGTACATTTGTCAAAACCAATGAACTGGTATTGATATATTATTAGCTGAAGCTCATGCTTTATTCAAGTTTCCTTAGTTTTTACTTGATATCATTTTCTATCCCAGGATCCCATCTAAGATATCCTATTATTCCAATAAGTTTTAATTTTACATAAACACACAGACAAAAATTATGATATTTTTCACATCATGCTCTGGTTATCTATTTTCTTAGTGATGATATAGGAGCCCAGAAAGCATGTGGGCTCTTGCGTACATATCACTGCAGATTGGGAATGGAGTTGTGGCTAGGACCCTTGGTGGCTATCTTTGAGCACTTTCCATTTATTTTGGTAATTTCCAACATTGTAAGTCTAGCCATCCTAAAGAGGAAGACAGAAAATCCCCACCATGACTCTCTTGCAGTGAGGGTTGGAGCATGTGACATGGTTTCTTTGAGTTGGGCTTGTGTTTAGAAATAAACAATGTGAGGACATGACAGGTCTAGAGACAAAAGTCAGTTGTTCCTTCAGGCAAGGTACATTGGGACTTCTGGCATCCACTCACTCACAGGTGCCTGAGTAGGAGTTTTCCTAAAGAAGTCCTCACCATGTGATTGCACAAACTCCTTGACTACAGCACCAGAGGCCCGCTTATCCACTGTCATGAGATACTTGGTATTACCTAGTATCCTTTAATAAATATTTTTTATTTAACTAATGAAGGGATTCCAGTATTTGCAAGTAAGGATTATGAGCAATAAAACTAGAATTCTCAGAAAATCCTCATGATTAATCTTATTTACTTCTACCACATAATTGGTCTTTGCAAAGTTTGATTAGTAGCAAAATGGTGATAATTTTGAGTAGTGCATCCTTCCTTTGATTTCACTTAGCCTTTAAAAAATGTAGGAAGAAGGAAAAATACGTTTGCACCTATATTTGCTTGTTAGGGCTGCTGTAACAAAATATCATAAACTGAGTGGCTTAACAACAGAAATTCATTATCTCAGAGTTCGGGAGCTTAGAAGTCTCAGATCAAGATGCTGGCAAATTTGATTCCCTCTGTTGCTGTGAGAGAGAATTTATTCCATGCCTGCCTCTTAGCTTCTGGTGCATTTCTACTGATCTTTGGCGTCTCTTGATTTGCAGAAGCACCACCCTCATCTCTGCTTTCACCTTCATACGGCACTCACCCTGGGTTTGTGGGTCTGTGTCCAAATTTTCCCTTTTAATAAGGATACTATCATATTGCACTAAGGCCTACCTTGAAGACCTTATTTAACCTGATTACTCTGTAAAGACCCTATCTCGAAATAAGGTCACATTCTGAAGTAGTGGAGGTTAGGACGTCAACTTTGGAGGCACACAATTCAATCCATAAGAGCACCCCTAAGTAAATGATTAGCTTCTAGAAACCTAACTCCTGCCAGGGTCATCAGCTTCATTTCGGCAGTGGTACTCTGAAGGGACTGAGAGCCAGAGAACCAGGCAGTGCTACAACCTCTAATTCAACCAGTCAAGGTGAAGAGTGTATTATAACCAGAAATCAGTTGAGGGACAGAGAGGCTGACTGATACTAGATATTAGGTATGACCATGTTGTCACAAATCCAGATTTTCAAGCAAGTCTTGATTGGAAACGTCTCAAAGATCTAGAATCCAAGTGGGTGAGTCATTTGGCTCAAGTGACAATAAGTCAAAAGAAGGCACTATGGATTTGCTATTGAGAAAAAGTTTATTTCAAATTGGAGTCCTTTATGAATATCCTATCAAGGAACTAGAGTCTAGATCGGGCTTTGAAAAAGGCAAGGGGATCTCTGCAAGTGATAATGACCTCAGTGTGCCTTCAGTACCTTCCAAGAGAGAAACCCCTCACTTCTTACTACTTCTTCCCTTCTTTCACACTGTTTTGCATCTAATCAGTCACCAAACCTGTCAATACTGCCTCTTCAGTGTTCCCCAAGGCCATCATTTTCTTTCACATCCCTACTGCCATTACTTTATTGCAGGCACTCATTTGATATTCAAACTATGACAATAACCTTATTTTATTTAATTATCCATATGGCTGCATTTTTGTTTTGCCCATTTTCACATTTAAATCTTTGCTTGTTTGGAATTTATTTTCATGTAAAAAGTGAATAATTGATCTCAATCATTTTTTTTCTCATAATGGCTTGCCAGTTGTCCTAATACAATTTATCAAATAATCCATGTTTCTCCACTGATTTCAATGCTGATTTGGCCATAGACTAACTTCTTATGCATATTTGTCTCTAATTTGGATTCCTTTCATTCACCATTTTGCCAATTTTTGTATTGATTTCTGTTTTAATTGGAATTGAGATTTACAATGTATTTTGATTTATGACATTAAAGCTGTCTTTTCATTACTTCTCCATTTCAAGGTTGTCTTTCCTATTGTTGCATATGTGTTTTTTAAGATGGACCTTAGAATAATTATGCCAATTTTAAAAATCACTGGACCTTTGATTGGAAGTGCATTGAATTTGTAGATTGAGGATGGACAAATTGCCATCTTCACAATCTTCCCTCATCTCAAACTAGGTAAGTTTCTTCATTTGCTTGTTCTTTCATGTTACTCTAAGTTGGTTCTTTCAGGTTTACCATTAAAAAACTATATCTTTTAATAGATTACTTATATTTGTTTGAATCTATTGCAGTTGTGAATGGGATTTTTTGGTTCTATTTTCCTTTTGTTTTTATTTTGAGAAAGCTATTGACTTTTGTATTTTTTTAAATAACTGTTAAACTTACTGAACTTTCCTATTATGTACATCAGTGAGTCAATAGTTCTTGTTAGGTTTTCCAGAAATGCAATTGCATTATCTACATGACATTACTATTTTCTACCTCTGTCAAAACTTGACCTCAAAAGTAGAAAACATAAAAGAAAAGACTGGTTAGTTTAACCACAATTTTTTCAACAAAAGTTGAAATCTGAAATTTAATAAATAATTTTATTAGCTTTATGCTAAGAGCTATGATGGAAAAATAAGAAAAAAGACAACTACATCAATGGAAAAATGAGCAAAGAACATAAATATCTAATTCCCAAAATTTGATCACAGATAGGACACATATGACAAGATGTTCAACCCCATAGGTAATGGAAAATCATGAAAATGAAATGAGATACTTTTTATCCTATAATTTTGGCAAAGGTTAAAAATATCAATATTAGTGACTATGGGGTGAGGGGAAGGGGTACTCTCATACGATGCTGTAGGAAATAGATATTGGTATAACATTTGGAGAAGAATCTAGCAACAAGATACAAAATTTATAATGCATATCTCTTTAACCCAGACTTCCTTTTCAGTTAATTTTTCTCTACACCTATTCAGGAAAGTGTATAATAACACATGCTCTGTGGATATTTAACAGAATTTTTTATAACAGCCACAAGTAAATGTCCATCCATATGGAATTGGTCAAATTAATGACAGTATATGCATATAACAGAGTTCTCTCTAGCCATTTAAATAATAATGTAGAGCTATATTCATCCACATATAAAAGCATTCAGAAATTTTGTGCAGAAATAAAGTAACATGTTTATTATAATCCTACTTCTTTAAGTTATTTTTATGTTTATATACTGTCTTAGTCCGTTTGGGCTGCTGTAACAGAATACCATAAATTGAGTAGCTAATAAGCAGTAAACATTTATTTCTCATAGTTCTGGAGGCTAGAAAGTCCAAGATTATGGTGCTGGCAGATTTGGTGTCTGGTGAGGGCTTGCTTCTTGGATGACATCTTTTCCTCTAACTTCACATGGCTGAAGGGCAAGGGAGCTTTTTCAGGCTGCTTTTATAAGGGTACTAATTATCTCCCAAAGGCCTCACTTAATCCCCTCTCAATGGCGCCATCTCTTAACACCATCACCTTGGGGGTTAGGTTTCAACATATGAATATTGAAGGGACACAAACATTCAGACCATAGCATAGAGTCATAAGAGTTTCCAAAGCTGCCACACTTATTTAAAATCATTTTAGTTTCTTTTCACTGGGAACCTATGAAACTCTTTATTGTGTCCCACCATCCACTTCCTGGCTGCCCTGGTCTAATCTGGCTTCACTCTGCCCTGCAATCTTAAGTCACTATGTTCAGCCACACTGGGATGTCCAGACACCCCAACTCTTTCAAGTCAGTACCTTTATCTGCTCATTCCTCCACCTGAGCTGTTCTTATCTTGTTGATGGCATCCTTTATGTCTCAGTTGAAATACCATTTTTTATCTCTATGTAAACCACCCCAGTTGTGTCAGTGCATACTTTTCACTCCCCTCCATGGCACTTGTTACAACTTGCAATTGTTTCTGTGTTGAATTGACTTTATTATCCACCTCTGTCACTATACTTGAAACACAATGAACCCAAGGACCATAAAATTTCTCATTCATCACTGCCTCACACATATTAGATGATCAATAGATATTTTTCAATGAATGAATACACATGAAGAAATATCTGTAGATATTCCCTGAAATGTTAACAATGCTATCTCTTGGTATTGGGATTTGTGGTGATTTGAAAATTTCTTATTTATATACTTCTTAGGTATTTCTGTATTGAAATGATAATGATTATATTTGCATTTCAAGTTACATGTTCTATTTCTTTTTTTTTAATTTTTTAATTTTATTTTATTTATGTTTTTATATAGCAGGTTCTTATTAGTTATCTGTTTTATACATATTAGTGTATACATGTCAACCCCAATCTCCCAATTCATCACACCACCACCCCCACACCCCTCCCCCACTTTCCCCCCTTGGTGTCCATACGTTTGTTCTCTACATCTGTGTCTCTATTTCTGCCCTACAAACCGGTTCATCTGTACCATTTTTATAGATTCCATATATGCATTATATTATATATATTATATAATATAATTATACTCCAAATATGCATTAATATAGGATATTTATTTTTAATATCCTATATTTAATATATTATATATTATAATTATAATATAGTATATATAATATTAATATATATATTAATATATAATATATTATATATAATTATTATTATCATTATATATTATATAATTATATAAATTATTAAATTTTAATATTTAATATTTAATTAAAATTAAATTATATATTATAATTAATATAAATATTATTATAAATATTATAATAATTATAATATATTATATATTAATATATACATATAAATATATAATATATTATATATATTAATATATATAAATATATAATATATTATATATTATAATTATATATAATATATATAATTATAATATATTATATTATAATTATATATATAATATAATATAATTATATTCCATATATGCATTAATATAGGAAATTTATTTTTCTCTTTCTGACTTACTTCACTCTGTATGACAGTCTGTAGATCCATCCACGTCTCTACAAATGACCCAATTTCATTCCTTTTTATGGCTGAGTAATATTCCATTGTATATATGTACCACATCTTCTTTATCCATTCATCTGTCGATGGGCATTTAGGTTGCTTCCATGACCTGGCTATTGTAAATAGTGCTGCAATGAACATTGGGGTGCATGTGTCTTTTTGAATTATGGTTTTCTCTGGGTATATGCCCAGTAGTGGAATTGCTGGGTCATATGGTAATTCTATAAACTCAAAATGGATTAGAGACCTAAATGTAAGACCGGACACTATAAAACTCTTAGAGGAAAACATAGGAAGAACACTCTTTAACATAAATCACAGCAAGATCTTTTTTGATCCACCTCCTAGAGTAATGGAAATAAAAACAAAAATAAACAAATGGGACCTAATGAAACGTAGAAGCTTTTGCAAAGCAAAGGAAACTACAAACAAGATAAAAAGACAACCCTCAGAATGGGAGAAAATATTTTCAAATGAATCAATGGACAAAGAATTAATTTCCCAAATATATAAATAGTTCATGCAGCTCAATATTAAAAAAACAAACAACCCAATCCAAAAATGGGCAGAAGACCTGAATAGACATTTCTCCAGAGAAGACGTACAGATGGCCAAGAAGCAAATGAAAAGATGCTCAACATCACTAATTATTAGAGAAATGCAAATCAAAACTACATGGTATCACCTCACACCAGTTAGAATGGGCATCATCAGAAAATCTACAAACAACAAATGCTGGAGAGGGTGTGGAGAAAAGGGAACCCTCTTGCACTGTTGGTGGGAATGTAAATTGATACAGCCACTATGACGAACAGTATGGACGTCCCTTAAAAAATATGTTCTATTTCTAATTATGAAAATATCTGTTCATTTATTTACACATACATATATATAAGTTAAAATGTATATATATTATATATGAATATATATATAGAAAGAGAGTGTGCATATGTGTGTATGTGTCTAGTTTTAAAATGTGCATCTGATCAATACCCCTCCATAGCTTACAATGGAATTTTACTCAGCCATAAAAAAAGAATGAAATAATGCCATTTGCAGCAAATGAATGGACTTAGAGATTACCATACAAAATGAACTAAGCCAGAAAGAGAAACACAAATATCACATGATATCGCTTATATGTGGAATCTAAAATAAAAGATACAAATGAACTTATATATAAAACAGAAATAGATCCACAGACATAGAAAACAAACTTATGGTTGCCAAGGGAGAAATGGGGGAGGGAATAAGGAGTTTGAGATTAAAATATACACATTACTATTTATAAAATATAGTATATAAAATAGATAACCAACAGGGACCTACTGTATAACACAGGGAACTATACTCAAAATTTTGTAATAATCTATAAGGGAAAAGAATCTGAAGTATATATATAAGTATAGTATATACTATATATATATATAGTATATATATATACTGAATCACTTTGCTGTACACCTAAAACTAACACAACATTATAAATCAACTACACTTCAATAAAAAAAAAATTAACATTGTGTATACATGTGTGTGTGTCTAGTTTTAAAATATGCATCTGATCAATACTCCTCCATAGCTTAACTCACAATTACTTACAGAATAAATTTTAAACACTTTAGCATGACATTCAAGTCCCTTACAAAGCTGCTTCAATGCTCCATTTAAGTCTTACCTTTTGTAGATTCATTCCTTCTGACAGCTCACCCTCAGCTTCAACCACAGTGGAGAGCATCCGTGTCCTGGGTGACACATGGCACTCATCCGTTTCTGCGCTCCCACTCACATTTCATCTTCTGATGGAATGCTCTTCTGTATCTTCTTTGCCTGAAGAACTCTCATTTTAGTTCTATCAATAAGGTAGCCTTGGACTCCCTAAAGAGTGTATTCCTAGTGATCTGCATAGTCGATTCCACCTCTAGAATGTGAACTATTAAAGGCCAGGGACCTTATCTTTTTCTACTTCAGCTCTGCAACCTAGATGGTGGCATACAGTAGGGAGTTGTTTTTTGTTTTTTTTTTAACTGATCAAGTTGTAAGTAAATTTTACAAAGAATGTTCTAGTTACTATTTTTATGATAATTAGTCCCAAATCAGTGAGTTAAAACAACAATCATTTTATTATCACTTACTGTTTCTCTGGGTTGGGAATTTAAGAAGGGCTCAGCTAAGTGATATTGGGATGCTGTCGTTTGTAGTCAGACAGTAGGTAGAGCCAGGGGGGATAGAGCAGCTGGCTTGTCATCTCTCCCTCTTTTCATGGGGTCTTTAGCTTCCCCATGTCATTTCCCCACATGGATAATGGCATATAGTAGTTACATGCTCATATACCAATAGTTTGGTATATTTGCTGATAGTTTGAGTTTCTTCATAGCCTGGCAGTTTCAAAGCAGAACAGCTGATTACATGCCAGCTCAGGGCTCCACAGGTAAAAGTCCCAGCTAACACAGTGGGAGCCTCTTCACTTTCTGTGATCTAGCCTCAGAAGAGGCAGGTCATCTCTGCTGCATTCTATTGGTTAAGGCACTAAAGCCAGCCCAGATTCTGGGGGAGGGGCTATAGATCCCACTTCTCAACAGAAGAGTCTCAAAGAATTTGTGAAGACATTTTAAAGTCACCACAGAGAGTCTTATATCTGATACCTGAACCCCGTGCAAAACCCTCTTCGTACAAGGATCAAAGGACCTGAGTATTTCACACGCTGAAATTACGAACGCTTAATGCAAGAACTATGTTATTAGCTTAAACTGAGTGCATCCTCTTTGCAAACACGATTTCAGCCTGCTTAGAAGAAAAGAAGCAAAAGTAAAAAAAAAAAAAGAAGAAGAAGAAGAAAAACCTCTGGAAGTGATAAAAATGAAGCTTTGATGTTGATAGTTTACAACTGATGTAGACATTGCTAATTTCTGCTTTTATCAATAGCTGTGCTCCCATTTTTAGACACACAGAAGTCAAAGAATTCTGCTAGTGAAGGAATCCCTCTTTTGATCTGGAAGACGCTACTAATGTAGATGTGTTGAGGCTTAGTTCATAAATCTTACAACAAGCAGGAATTATAGAGCTCTCTGAGTGCAAATGTGTCTACAGGCTCATTTCTCCATTCCTTGTACCAGAGACAGGGCTCAAGTCAGATAGAAAAAAAGTCTGGACTGTTTCCTGTGAGAAATCGGAGATCCCACCTCAAGCTAGAGATTCAGCCATTTTTGGAGGCTCCAAATGGAAAAGGGGACTAAGAGTTCAGAGAAATTTTCTGGGGCATTGAATTTTGCTAGGGGATGACACAAGGGATGGAATAAGTCACATCGTTACATTAAAAAAATGCTAGATTGGGAGTTTGGGACTGAAATGTACACACTGCTATATTTAAAATAGATAACCAACAAGGATCTACTGTATAGCACAGGGGACGCTGCTCAATATTCTGTAATAACATAAATGGGAAAAGAATTTGAAAAAGAATAGATACATGTATAATTGAATCATTTTGCTGTACACATGAAACTAACACAACTATAATAAACTACACTCCAATAAAATTAAAATTAAAAAAAAATGCATGTATAGATTTATGTTTTGTTTGGAGGGCTGTCCTCTGGAAGTGGGATTCAACAACCAAACGTTTGCTGACCCCTTATTTGTGGGAAGCTCTCAACCTGACTCAGGTTAGCTGCAAAGAGCACACAATCTGGCTGGTTGGAGAGCCTCCTGCCTTTTCTGGGAGCAAGGTTGAGCATCGGAGCTGGGAACTCAGCAGAAACCTTCAGAATGCAGAGTCTATCTCAAAGGTTATGGACCAGGCACAGCACGTTGTCCCATGCATGAATACGTGCACACGGGCATGCTGGCTTTGCACTGAGAAGAGCCAAGGAGATATGGCTGCACAACAGGAAAGAGAGCTTTCCCATGTGAAATCAGGCCATACTGTCTGGGACTGGGATAAACATCTCAGCAGCTTCAGTTCTACCAGCTGCCATCCCATTAACCACTTAGTTGAGTATTTCATGTCATTTTATTTTCTTCAAATGAAGGTGATTTATAAAAATTATAACCAAATGAAATACAGTTTCTCACCTTTACAAAACCCCCCAAAAAGTCAATACTTTGAAAATCAGTAAAATAAGCATTTATTATATTCAGGGTCTGGTTTATCTGTAGGAATTAGGGTAGTAAACATCAGTACTGTGGCTGACAGACCTACTGTGTGCCAGACACTGTGCACAAGAAGAGCTGTTTGTGGGAGGTGTTATTTTTCTAATTTTATGTTGAGAAAACTGACCTGGGGAGGTGAGTCAATTTCCCAGAGGTTATATGGTATGGATAGCGCATCTAGGAGTCAAGCATGGACCTGTTTTGACTTCTACATGCCTGTTCTTTCCATTATAACACACATTTTCTAGCTTTTGGCATCTGACAGAAAATCTTGGTTCAATTTGTATGCCTAAAGAATATAAGTAGATGAATAAATGTTTTCTTTCTTCTATTTCTTTTTTTTTTTTCTTAATCAATAGCAATGTAGAGTGGAATGAACATCTGAGTTGAGTTCTGGCTGCACTATTCATTGGCACTAAGTCCTTGGATAAGTCACTTATTTTCCCTTTTTGAGCCTATTTTTCACCTTTAAAATGGAAATAATAACTCCTGCTATACTTACACCTTGAGATTATTATAAGATTAAGATAAAACATTGTATAGGAAAGCATGTTGCAAACAGATGATTCCAGATAACTCTTTTTTTTTAAATGGGTTAATTTTATTTTATATAAAGTATACCTCAATAAACCCACTTTTTTTAATTTAGCAAGGTAGTATTTTATTTAATTAATTAATTTATTTATTTTAACAAGTTTCAAAAGATTTTTTTTTTTAATTGGGGTATAGTTGTTTCACAATGTTGTGTTAGTTTCTACTGTACAGCGAAGTGGAGTTCTCCGTGCTATATAGCAGGTTCTTATTAGATTCCAGATAACTCTTGATTTAAATTCTTCCCTAGTAGTCATTTGAACATATGCTGGATCTATTTCTGACCCATGGACCTCTTTGGGGGCTTGGTTTTCAAGAGATACATTGTTCACTGTAGATGGAAAAGTGTGTGGAGAGACATAATGTGTTGTCATTCCTACAATAATGAGCCATTACAAAAGCTGATTTCTCTTCGAGTTTTTTGCAACGCTGTGATTTTTTGAGATCCATGAAGGGTGCCCTGTCATATGCACTGGGGACCCTTCATCTCCTTCATTTTGAATCCAAGCCTTGGTTCATACATTCAAATGTGCTGAACCTACCAAGATGGATAATGTCACGCGGCCATTCTTGGCTCTTGTGACTGGTAAAGTGAATCTGTTCATTCAACATTCATACATTCATTCATTTATATGGCAGACATTTACTGAGTGTCTGGGAACTGGTGTGAAGTGTACAGATGAAAGGACAAAGACTCAAGCGTGAAGGTAAATGAAGTCCCATCCCCAGCTGGGGTACAGTCCACAGCATAGTGCAAGAGATAAACATGTAAACAAAAGATTACAAAAACATTATGATTATGATAGACACTCTTGGAACTAACATACTTCCCCTTGAAGGCTGAGGTGGGCCAGGCTGGGTTTGGGTCTTAGTGCCTGAAGTGAGTTTAACCGAGAGGCAAGAAGTAATATAAACCCAAGCATACTCCTTGAGCATCATATAAAGTAAAAGTTGGGAAACCAATATTAGACATTATGTGTGAATGAAATATATAAGCCATATATATGGTAACAGAGAGACAAGAGGTACAAAGAGGGGACCTGACCTTTTCTGTGAATGGACCTGAAGCTCTGGTGGCAAGTGGCTAATGGGAAGGGAGTGTTCATTGAAAGATTTGGAAACTGCTGTGGGAACTGAATGGGAAACAACATTTGTGCTGGATTTTGGTAGCTCTTATAATAGATCGTGACTGCAATTTTGTGATGAAGATCACACATAAGAGCTTTCTCAATATGAACCTGAAGTCCCAGGCAAGCAACCACAGAAAATAAGTGATTAAACTGAAAGTTAGGCAATTGTGTCCTTGGGTATTCATTGACCCTTTTTCTATTTCTTTTTCTATTTCTGAGATAATCTGGTTATTAAATGACATCAAAGAGAAAGAGCCACAAATAAGGGCATGTATACCACCTCTCCTCCTATTCCAGAAGCTTAATTGTGAATGGAAAGTTCTAGTTTAAGTCACAAATCTCAAAGATAAGAGATGGGACAGATAAGCACCTAGAATTGGAAACGTCTTATTTTGGCTTGTTGGGAGGGGTGGGATCATAAAGATGAGAGGACTAGGGTTTATTGGGCCTTGATCTTAAAAGCACAGATGCACCCAGGTAGTCCTTGGAACACACCTGTGATTCATCCCATATAGAACAGAGTCATGCAGTTTGCTTGTGGCATTTCTGAGACGGTGGTCGGTACTCCACTCTTCCACTGTTCAGCCTCAAGCAAGCCGTTTAGCTCCACTCAGCCTTGGATTCAAATTTGTAAAATGAGGATAATGTTCTCTTTCTTGCAAGAATGTGAAGTAGATTAAAGGAGGTATGTGAAAAACATCATCTGGTAAACTGTAGGTTCATGAAAATAACTGGGTTTCTCTTCCCTTTTGTTACCTCTTTCTGTAACATCATGCTAAATGAAAGTTTGGAGCAGTAGGGAATACATTTCTGAGAATCCAGGTCTATATTTTTCCAGGAACTGGGCGCAGCCACAGGTTCATAATATATGATGCATTCAGCTCAAGTCTTCCTAAATGGAGCAACTCTGTACCAGAATCTAACTATACCTGGAATTCTCCATAGCCCGAGAATGATTTCATATGGGCGCTGGATTGGGGCAGCTCTTTGAGGCTCCACATATAAATATAATGATTTATATAAATATCTTTTCTATCACAATATTACAAGACTGTGGGATTTCATTTGCATACCCCAGATGATCTCATTATACACTATTTTATCTCCCACTTTCTGTCCCCAGTTAATTGAGTCCTATGATATTAAGCTGTCTGAAAAGGCAATCTCTGCTTCTGAATTTCAGATTTTAGCTTCCAAGTGAATTGGTGCTGATAAAGTGATGTTTTATGTACACAGGAAGCACAGGAGGCTTCCTGGAGGCCTTATCTACTTCCTTAATATCTTTTAAGTCAACCTTTTGGGGTCCTATCTGCCTATGTATGGAACTCCAATAAGCAATATACCTAAAGCCACCTCCTCTCCTCATTAAGTTGATTCAATTTTAACTTTCCCATCAGGATGCTCTGTCCCAGTGAACATTTGTCCTCATCGCCTTTTTTATTTCCAGCTGTCAGTTTGAAAAACGGTGACGGCCTATCTGCCTCTCCCATTTCGGAGCATCAGCAGAACTAGCCAGGTGCTTCCTGTTTGCAGAAGACTCGCCATCATCTTCCACCAGAGGTGCTGAATCTGCACAGCTGGCCAAGTTCAGCAGATGGCTGGCAGGGGATTCAGCCCGGGATTACGCTGGTTGAAAAAACACAGGCATGGAACGTGTGCTCCAGGCACCATCAGTGAGTGAGTTCCCACTTGGACAAAGCAGCTCAGCAGAGGAGGCCATGTGGAAGACGATAGGAAGAACCTGGGGGCGGGGGGTGGGAAGAGGAAGAGGGAGGGCCACGCTGAGTCTTTTTCAGGCTCATGTCCTGTTTGACGTGTGAAAGATATGCCAATTTTCAATTCTAGAAGTATTGGCCATTTACCATGAAACTCTCTGTCAAAGAACTTGTGGAAATCCAGATATACCTGGTCACTTCTCTTAAATTCCCTTTTTTCTCCCTTCACCACGTTCACTCATACTTGTCTGACGATGCTGAGTTCAGATGTCACCTTCCTTTTCCACCCCTACATCCTCAGCTTGGGAGGAGTGCCCTTTACCTACACTCTCACACACACACCTACGCTCAGCCCCATCTTCACACATGCCACGTTGAGCTGTGACTATTGACTTGCCTGCCTTTTCCACCCGATGTCAGACCATCCAGTTTATTCATTTCTGCATCCCTAATGCAAGGCTTTGGTATAAAAAGGAGAGATGCGTTGAGGTAATGACCAACCCTACAAGGACCACAGTGTCTGCCAACTGTGTGAGGAAGACCTCCATCAAGGTCATCCAGGTGAAATGAAGGACATCTTGAGCCATGGTACCACTATGCTAAGCCTGGCACCATACCTGACAGGTGGTAGGTTTTAAATCAAGTTTTCTTGACTACATGAACAAATATTTGAACAAACAGATGAATGAACGAACAGCTGAACAAAGGGATGAATGAATGGTTTTCACTGAATCTCTGGCTTTACCATGAAGCCTGTCGAAAAAGGAGATAAGACATTACTTTAGATAAAGCACCAGTTGGAAAACATTGGCATAGATTAGTAAAAATCGATGAATCCAAGTCCCTCAGAGTAACATAAATAAGATGAAAAAAAGAGAGAAAAATCTATATGCTTGGGGAAGGTAGTTTCTATGTAATGCCAAATGTGTGCATGAAAATGCCTTTTCCATCCCTTAAAGAAGACCATTTTGGTATCTGAACTTCTCTTTACACAGAGATCAGTGACCCCTGTATTGTTGTGTTATATGAACATTGCAGTTAATATATGGAATTTGTGCTGAGCATGGACAGTGCTTCAAAATAACATGTGTGGGGGGGAAGTGGGCAATTTGGTTCATGCTACATAAAAAATAATAATAAAAATAAAGGAAACAATGAGGATTTTGAGTCCCATCTCAAAAAGCTTGCAGGTACATTTACGATTGACACCCATATGACACTGATGGGTACATCACTCCAATTATATGATAAAGGTCTTTATTTTTCTCAAAGCAATTAAGAAAAAAATATCACAGTAAACAAATGCTTCAGTGGGCTAAAACTCTCTCCATTTGAACCACTTTTTTCTTTTTAAAAAAATCAGAATTCACTCATCAGATCTAGAAAAAAAATCCATCTATAAAATTGGCAAACATCTTGGAAATGCACCTCCCTTCTGAAACCTGTTTGCTGAAAGGAGAACAAGGGAACATAATTTTCTGGCTAAAAAAAACCCCTTAACAAAGATGATTGGAAAGCTTTTATGTATTTCCTAAACCATTTCTCCTCCAGTTGGTTTTTGGCCAACCTTGGATCTATGAAAGATGACTGTTGGCTTTTTAATCATTTTATGACTCAGGGTTGCAGTAAACATATTTTTTGCGTGCAGTCTTTATATTTGTTCATTTATTCATTGACTCAGAAAATATTGTTTTGCGATTTTTCTACGTTCCAGTCACTCTGCTGGACACTTAAGAGGCTATGGTGAGCAAAACTGATGTTTTTTCTAGCCATAATGAATGTTATAGTGGGGGAAAGGGGATGGTGATATAAAATATAATCACACAATGGACTAATGAATAACCATCATGACAGGCTGCAGAGTTCAGCATCAAAGTATAACAAGGGGTCTTAGTTAATTGGCCAGCCTGGGTTCACTCCTCTGACAGGTTATATATTTGTTGGAATCTAAGGCATTAATAGTTTCAACAGGCAACAAAGTGTTGAGAGAGTGTTACAGGTGGGAGGGTGGGGACCGCGTACGTGAATGCCCCTGGAGAAGAAGTTTTATCATATTCTTTCATCTGTGTCTACAGGCACCACATAGTTTTTGAGCACCAACTACTTTCCCAGTTCAGTTCTGTCTCAGCCTTCAGGGGCCATAAACCAGCGGGGGAGAGAGGGGCCGGGATCTGTCTCAGCTTTAAGGAGCATCACGATCTAGCAGAGAAGACCAAGAAACAGGGCAGAGTTCCAGTCTCAGGGGAAAAGTCGAGAAGCTTAACAGGATGCTGTCCCTGGACTTGGTGACACAATGCCAGCCAGTTGCCACTTGCCAGAGGTGTCGGCCCCGCAGTACCCCTGCTTTATGGGGGGGCTGCTGGGGGTTCTCACCGAGCAGACTCTTAGGTCTACTTCTAATATGTTCCCGTGAAGAGACTCAATTAAGCTCCCAGCTGCGTATACACAAGGTTTCCCGAAGCAGAGAATGAGTCTATCCCAGCTTGACTGGCCCTTGTTTATATGCAAAGAAACCCCAAGGATCTGGAATAACAAAAGTCTCTGCTAAGAGACTCTTAAGTATCAACGTGGTCCCCTGCTGCAGTGAGACTCTTACCTCCTTGACTAGTCCTTAGATTTATTTTTTAAATTTTGTTTAGTTAATTTTTTTTTTTTTGGCCACGCCACACGGCATGCTGGATCTTAGTTCCCCGACCAGGGAGCGAGCCTGTGTCCCTTAAAGCGGAAGTGCGGAGTCTCAACCACTGGACCACCAGGGAAGTCCCTAGATTATATTTGAGGCATTAAATCTTGGAAAAACAGCAACATTCAAGTTCAGCACTCGAGTCTTCAAGTTCTTCCTCTTCTCCATTGATATGTTCAAAAAATTAGAGTAAGAATCTCACCTCTTTTTTCAGTAAGGTTTTGGAACAAAAATCACTGTACGCTTGATTTGGGGTATGTGGCAGGGATTAATGCCTGTCACTCCTACAAGCCAGGCTCTGCTGCTACAGGGCTCTGCTGCAATGGCTCACACTGCAGACTTCCCTTGTGGGTGCATGCCTTACACCAGTGTGGCTACTCTCTCCTACTCTGCTGCCCTGGACCCTTTGGGCCTGTGTCTGAACACATAGGAGGCAAGAGGAGTGTCAAGATTGCAATTAAGTCAAGTGATAAAACTAGCTGTCACTTACTAAGAGCTACTCTGTGCTAGTGTTCTTGTATTAACTCATTAAGTTTTCAGAATGATGCAATAAGGTAGGTATAATTATTCCCATTTTAGAGATAAGAAAACCGAGGCACAAAGAGGTTAAGTAAGTTGCCAAAGTCACACAGCAAAAAGTAAGTGAGCTGGAAATTAAACCAGGTGGTCTGACTCCAGAGTCTGCATGGTCCCTACCATGCTGCCTGGCAGAACACTGGCCAGAATTTATGACAAAGCCTGAGGCTCTGGTTTACATGAGGTTAGGTTGCAGACTTAATGAGGGCTTGAGCTGGAGCTTTTTTGTTGGCAAGGAACAAAGATTCACTCAAGTTGGTTTAAGGAAGTAGAGGTTGGATAGTTTAAGGACGAAATGAGTTGGAGGAAAAGACAGAATCTCACAGACATCATGAAAAGTTGTTTTTGGTCTCACCACACTGACACTGCAGGTGGACTCTGTGTAGGGCTCCACGGTAGCTCCATGCCCCTTGGCAGGGAAATTTAGAGATCGGTGCTTACTGCTTAGGTCGCCTAGTCTAACTCACATTTTCTGAGTGTCTACTACCCTCTTGTCTCTTAGCATCATGCCTTGTGCTCTCTGTTCTGTACCCATCTCTTCTTATTCACACTTCCTGATCCCTGCCAACCTGGGGTACACATGGCAGCAGGCAGAAGCTGTGGCTGCCCCACCCACACTCCCTGGCCCACACTGTGCTCACCTGCAGCCCAAGTGGGCAGGTTCTCATGAAGGCTGACAGCATCCTTCCTCAAGCACCTGCATCTCTCTGCTTGTTCACCTGAGGCTTTCTCCAGATGGGCGCTCATCGAGCCCACCTGCAGACCACCCTACAAGGGCACCCCTATCCAACGAGGGTTGGGAGTTTAGAGATAAGTACCCTAGCTGCTCACAGGTGGGTCCATTACTGCCAACTCAGAGGGTACCCAGGAGGGGGTAGACAGGTGGGAGTGCTTCAGGAAAAGACAGCCTGGATCCGGAAGCAAATAGAAAAGAAACCAAAGTTAGTTATGCACTTACCTTGGGCCAGGATTTTTAGCGGTCAGGTTGACATTTTTATACACATTTATGCAGATTAAGAAACAAAGGTGCAGGGCCCGTGCCTAAGGACCCCACAGCCACTATGCAGGGAACTTAGATATAGTTCACTACAGTCATTTCTTCCCCCTGTGGTAGCAGGCACCAAGGGATAGATAAAGTCAACATGTCAGGGACTCAATAGTTACAGATATTGAACAGATGGAAATGAATACCTTGAAATGAAAACACGCAGGTGAGTAAGGTGACCCGCAGGGGCCTGTTTCACAAAACTGACAAATGTCACGTGCCTCCTTTACTACGTTCTCTCAGGGAAAGCAGCCCAAATCTCTTCGCCACGGAATCAGCACAGTACTACCCTAGATCTGCCATTAAACTGCAATTTGGTGCCAAGAAAATAATGTAACACTAATAATTTTTGCTTGACAAGCAGTCATGACTTTCAGGAAAGAACAAAAAGAAATTCTTACTATTCACCTAGAGTCTGTAGATTTAAACTTTGAATAAAATAGCTACAAAAATGAGGCAGAGGCCTGGGGTGAGGAGGACCAAGGAAATTAAGAGAAAAACAAGAATACCTGCTTTCTGTATGCATCGATATGATTAGGTCAATTAAGTTGGATTTTTTCCCTTTATTGGTGTTGGTGTCTGGAGCACAAGGGGAGTGGCTCGGATCAAACCAGGGAAAAGTAAGACCTGTGCTGTGAATGACCCATTAGCAGCAAGACTGAGCTATGGAGCTGAGAGGAGCAATATTTAAACAATCCTCTAAAGTCTGAAAACTCCTGCATCCACATTTGATTGTGTTGCAAGCATATTCTGACCTCTCTGGTGTGACAAAGACAGGTGCTCACACACACGCATAGAGATACACATTTCCAGATGCACGTTGAACACAAACACAAGTTTGAATCTCAGTAAGACCCACCATCATGGGCAAAATACCTGCTCTGTGTAAGGTCCTTCGGTTATTTTGTTTGTTTGTTTTTTATTCATTTATTCTGACAGCAAGCCTGTGAAGCAGGGGGAGATTTTGTTCCCATTACATAAATGAGGAGACTATGATTTATAAAGTAAGTAACTTCACTGTGGTTACCCAGGGAAGAGGTAGGAGAGCTGATATTTCCAACTAGGCTCACTGACCCCAAATCCAGAGTTCTCTCCAGCCCACCACATGGCTCCCAGGGGATGTGCTCAAAGGGCGATTGCCAACCATGTTCATTCACCTATTCAACCACTGTTTATGGCACATTTAGTATGCGTCTGCCAGAGATCATGGCTTTGGAAACAGGCACAGTCCTTCTCTGTATACATTTGTGTTATCTCCTTTCGATCCAGAGGTTAAAAAACCCCTGCACATTTGGGGATCTATAATCCAGAGGTAATATAAAGTGTGATGAGTGTTGAAAAAACAATCACACTGAGCTCTGGCCAACAGTGGGGTTGGTGAAGACTCCATGAGATGGTCATAATGGCAGATAACTGAAGGATGAGAGTTAAGCTGAGCAAGTGGTAAAGCTCCAGGTGGAGGAGACAATTATACAAAGTCCTAGGGATGGCAATGTGAAGGGCATTATACACCATGTTAAGGAGCCTGGAAGACATTATAGGAACAGTGGGTATATATGCCAAGGATAGAAAGTCAAGAAGTGTCATCATCAAGTGGAAAATTCTAGAACTTCACTGCTGCCTGACGTTAGCCATTTGCTGAGAGCTTCCCAGAAGTAACCTGCTTGAAGTTAGGGCTTAGAATGTTGGGGTTTGCCAATCTCAAGGAGCCCCCATGTAATGACATGGTCATTTTGAAAAGTATTACTATGACAAGGCAGTTTTGTTTTGGAAAGTGATAGAGGATTGAAAAGAGGGAGTTGGTATCACAGAATCTGTGATTCCAGCACAGAAGATGCCCTGACTGACTCAAGTAACTAGTGTTAGAAACAGGTTTATGTCAATAACAACTGCGCCATTGAGTAAAAATCCTGTGTGCCAAGTCAGATAATATACTCTAAATACTATAGATGCTATAGACTCTACACTGTAGTCTATCCATGACTCTTCACAGCAACCCTCTTGGAAAAGTACAATTATTCCTGTTTCAGAGATGAAGACAATACTGAGGCTTAGAAAAGTAACTTTTACAGGGTCACACAGGTGAAGACTGAAATAAAAATTAAATTCCCATCTCTCTGACTCCAAATGACACACTTCTGCCAGTGGAAAGAGGATATCATTAATTAATAACATTTTCCTTTACTGCCTTCCAAGCAAGCTGCCACAGCTCTCAGTTCAATGTCCCAAAGAGACTCTCCAACCTGGCTGTGGAAAATATTGGCCACACACTTTCTCCAAACAAATAAATGCTTTAACATGGTGGATTCCTCCTCTGGTGCTTGAGTGTGACTCCGTTCCCAGAGTTTGGTCTCTCTTGTGGGGGTAACAGAATCCAACATCTGTTCCTGAAAGTGGGCAGTAAGCTCTGCGGCATCACCCAAGCCTGGGCAAAACCTGGGGCTTGACTAAAATCAGGCAGCCAGACCAAACTTGCCATTGGAAAAGTTCAGACAGCCAGTGTCACCAAGGTTCCTTTGTACCAACTATCACCAGCCCATATGTTAGGTTCTAGGGATGTGAAAATGAACCAGCCCTAGGCACTGCTCTGGAAGATCTTATCATCCAGTTGGAGAGAAAAGTACATACATAAATATGGACAAAGTTGAGTGCTTTGCTGGAATTCTAATCAATGTGCCCTGGGAGCCCAGAATAGGGGCTTGGAACTCATGTTGGAGAGGATGGAGAAGATCATGGCTGAGCTGAGCCTTGGGAGATGAGGAGGAATTTCTCATCTGGCAAAGAAGGGCAGGAAGGAGCTCCAGGGAGATGGAATGGCATGAGCAAAGTCATGATGTAACAATGTCAATGTTTTCACTGTTGAAAGGAGGAGTTAGGCTATCATAAGAGATGAAGCCAGCCGAGCTAGCAGGGCAAATATTGGACAGACATATGTGCTAGGATCAGACGCTTGTTTTTTTGTTTTTATACTAAACATTACAAAGGGAAGAAAAAACTTTGCAAAAGGCATATACATCAAGTTTCCATTTAACCTAAGAAAATTTCACTTGATAATCTTCCTCAAGTTTCTTTTATTGTATTTTGTTTCACGTTATGTGCATTCCTAGCATTCTTCTTTTCTTCCCTCTTTAGCATATATTTTATTCTCTACAAGGCTGTAATTTCTTTGAGGGAAGAATGTGTGTATTTTGCTCATCTTTTTTTTATTACAACACTCGGCAGGGTGCTTGGCATGTAACGAAGTACTTCATAAAATGCTGAAAGAATTGAAATGAAGGGTGAATTTCATTAAGCCCAGGTTAGAGGTTTGAGGAATGCTCTTTTCCTTAATTTTCACTACACCACATTATGTATGATGATTTTCCTCTCTTTATGCGTAAATAAATTAGAGGTCAAGGATGACAAGTAACAATCCCAGGGCCACAAAGGCTGTGTGCATTTACTAATGTATAGATATGTCAGGACTTAGCCTGGGTGTGTGTCATTACAATGACTATGTTTTTAAGCATTTTGCTATATGTGTGACCTCAGGTTGGAAATCCTGGGCTCAATATTGTCCTGTACACACTCACTGGCAACCTCACTGAAGTGAGAAATCAGCCACAAATGGGTCTTTGAGGGTAAAATAAATCAAAATAAAGTATGCACAGCTGCCTATGCACTTCTCTAAGGAGAATCTCTCAGAACCATTCTCTTTGGCTGTGGAGATAGACAGAAAACGTTAGATAAAAAGATACCTGAGGTTTGACTACTGATGTATCTACTTCATCATTGCATGTCAAATTAAATAAATATAATTAGATTTGCACCAATAAACTGTCAGGGCTTTTTGTTCCAGAGAAATTTGTGCTCAATGCATTTGGTAGTTTGAATGCTTACAACATGTCTGTGCTACATTGGGTGTTGTGCCTCATTCAATTCACTTAATAAACTTGTGTGTCAACTTCATTTGGGCCCAGCCCTGAGCAAGTGTGATCATACAGAAATCGATAAGACAAAGAACAGGAGTACATATGGAACCCTGGCTAAGGGTTTGTGGATTTTGCTTATCTTTTTAAGAAACAAACTCTTAGTTTTGTTGATTCTTTAAATTGTTTTTCTCTTTTCTGTTTCACTTATTTCTGCTTAAATCTTCATTATTTCCTCTCTTCTGCTATTTTTGGGCTTAGTTTGGTCCTCTTTTTCTGGTTCCTTGAGGTGTCAAGTTAGGTTGTTCATTTATGATCTTTCTTTTTTTTTAACTGTAGGTGTTCATCACTATAAACTATAAACTTCCCTCTTAATACTTCTTTTCCTGAATCCCATAAGTTTTAGAATGTTGTGTTTACATTTTCATTCATCTTGAGATATTTCTTAAGTTCCCTTTTAAAAATTTTCCTCTTTGACCCAGTGGTCAAGAATGTCTTGTGTAGTTAACACATATTTATGAATTTTCTTATTTTCTTACTGTTATTGATCTTTAGTTTCATTTGATTGTTGTCAAAAAGATACTTCATATAATTCTGATCTTTTAAAATTTGTTAAGACTTATTTTGTGGCTTAATGTGTGGTCTATCCTGGAGAACATTTCATGTGTTCTTGAGAAGAATGTGTACAGGCACATCTCATTTTATTGTTTTTGCAGGCATTGTGTTTTTTACAAATTGAGGGTTTGTGGCAACTCTTCATCAAGCAAGTCTATTGGCATTATTTTTCTAACAGTATTTGCTTACCTAGTGTCTCATGTCCCATTTTGATAATTTTCACAATATTTCAAACTTTTTCATTATTATTATATTTGTTATGGTGATCTGTGATTAGTAATCTTTGATGTTATTATTGTAATTTTTGGGGGGTGCCATGAAATGCACCCATATTAGACAGTGAACTTGATAAATGTTGTGCGTGTTCTGACTGCTCACCAACTGGCTGTTTCCCTGTCTGTCTCCCTCTTGTTGGGTCTCCCTATTCCTTGAGACACAACAATATTGAAAGTAGGCCAATTAGTAACCCGATAATGGCCTTGAAGTGTTCAAGTGAAAGGAAGAGTCAATTGATGCTGCAAATTTTATTGTTGCCTTAGTTTAAGAAATTGCCACAGTCACCCTAACCTTTAGTACCAACACCCTGATCAGTCAGCAACCATCAACACTGAGGCAAGGCCCTCCACCAGGAAAAATATTATGACTTGCTGAAGGCTCAGATGATGGTTAGCACTTTTTAGCAATAAAGTATTTTTTAATTAAGCTACACATGTGTTTTTAGACATAATGTTAATGCACACTTAATTGACTACAGTATAGTGTAAAAATAATGTTTATATGCATTGGGAAACCAAAAAATTCCTGTGACTCCCTTTATTGCAATATTCACTTTACTGTGGTGGTCTGGAACCAAACCTGCAATATCTCTGAGATGTGCTGGTATTCTGCTGTTGGGTGGAAAGTTCCCAACAGTATATGTCTATTAGGTTCATTTGATATAGCTCATTGTTCAAATTCACTCTCTATTTTCTCTCTTGGTGTTCTATGCATTTTTGAAAGTGAATTATTTAAGTCTCCTATTGTTATTGTATTGCTGTCACTTTCTACCTTCATATGTGTTAATATCTACTTTATATATTTAGGTGCTCTAATGTTGGGTGCACATTAATTTCAAATTGTTACATCTTCCTGTTTTTTTTTTTTATAACTTTTTTTTAAAATTTTTTTTAAAAATTTTTATTTATTTATTTATTTATTATTTATTTATGGCTGTGTTGGGCCTTCGTTTCTGTGCGAGGGCTTTCTCTAGTTGTGGCAAGTGGGGACCACTCTTCATCGCAGTGCGCAGGCCTCTCACTATCGCGGCCTCTCTTGTTGCGGAGCACAGGCTCCAGACACTCAGGCTCAGTAGTTGTAGCTCACGGGCCTAGTTGCTCCGTGGCATGTGGGATCTTCCCAGACCAGGGCTCGAACCCGTGTCCCCTGCATTGGCAGGCAGATTCTCAACCACTGCGCCACCAGGGAAGCCCACATCTTCCTGTTGACTTGAACTTTTGTCATTATGTAATAACTTTCTTTGTAGCACTATAAATGGCCACTATAATTATGAAATGAAAGGACCTTAAGTGAAGAATGAGGGGATGTTTCACAGAGAAGGTAGCAAGTAAACTAGGATTGAGGAATGAGTAGGAGTTTGCCAGATTGGCATTAAAAGAATAATCCAGATTTGCCTTGTTTTGTTGAACCCTTGGATTTTAAATTCCACCTATGGGATCTGTCAACCCATTAATTAGTTTTAATATCTGAGGATAACTAAAGTCCAACACGCTTCTGAATATTAGAACCACAGCTTTCTTTGTGAGGATAATGTAGGGTGTGTAAGGGATGTTTGCTGTTTGTATGTGTGTGTGCATATATTGGGGGTCATCCAGAGTTTACTCTTTTCTTGATTTTGTTAGGGGTTCCAATCTCCTGTCACTCTTCATTGAAGTGTTTTAGGTAAATCTAACACTGTACCCAAGCCAGGGACTCAGGTGCAGCCTATCAGGCAACCCAGTTTCTCCCATCACAGTGATCAGTTTAAGGATAAGCAAGGCATCCCCTCAGAGTCAATGGTATTCACTGAGATCTGTGCTGAAGCTCCTAGGAAATAAGCTTTTGTTCTGATTCTGTAGCTGTGAAACCTGAGAGGGGTTGGGGACTGAAATGGCTGCTTACATCTGATAGAGACTAAAATCTTACCAATCAAAGGCAGAGCTAAAAGATAGAAGAACTGAATCTTGATGATGTTATTTGATCCTGAATGCAGGAAAATCTGAAGTTTTATCTACCCTACTGGGGTCTTCTATTACATTGAGGCAATACACTTTCTTTCCACTTGAAACAGTAAATGCCCTGCCGGGTACTTTGTGTATTTTTGAAGGGTCATTGCTTCACATAGCAAAAATAGATATTTGGTCAACAGGGAACCTTATAGATATACTTTTTGCTTACAAGCTTTCATAGTGATGTGGTGAAATGTTCTCTCTGAGTGAGAGAGGCTTTGGATCTATAGGCTCTTCCAACTATAATATCTCCTGTTAAGATCCCAACTATGTCACCAATTACCTCTGACTTTTTTACTTTAAGACAAACTATCCCCTACCCACCACTTAGCCCCCAACCTTTCTGTTTCCACTCCAAAGATGTAATTTATTGCTTATATATTTTGGCTTTTCTCTTATAGATATGCTCTCAAAATGAAAAAGGTAAAGGACAGGCATGAGCTCATTTCAGGAAATAATTTACTTTTTCACATATTACAATTAAATTAAAAGAGGAATATTGGTTTTGCATTTAATCTGACTCTGGACCTTTCAGGCTGAAGATACATTGCAGTATAACAAAAAGAACTCTGGGGTTAAAAAGTTCCAGATGTAAGCCCAGACATCACCATTAGTGTGTAAAATCTTGAGCTGATCACTTCACCTCTTTGAGCCTCAGTTTTCTCATCTGACAGTGAGAACGATAGTACCTCTTGAGCAGTACTGTTGAAAGAATACCATCCACACTATATTTTCAAAGTGTCTGCCACCCTCATTTCTCTTCCAGTAGATTCTACTGAGGGCAGCCCTCTGTGCCCCTGTGCAGCTAACCACAATGGATTGAACTGGGGTGGACACCTGTGCCTTACCCAGAAACAGCCAATCTATAGGCTTCTGATGATTGAAAGAAGAGTCTGGTCTAGGAAAGAGGATTGGGGAAAATAAGATTCTCTCTCAGAAATTTACTTTGAAAAACTTGGTGAAAATGATGGAGGTAGTAGCAAGATCTGAAACTAAAAATCACACTACAGAGAGAGATAGGAGACAACTGGAATGATGGTCCATCAATGTCCCCATTTGTCTTCCTTTAAAAGCAGAGCCTGAGGCAAGGGTTTGGTGCAGGTGGTTTCTTTGGGAGATGATTCCAGAGAGTGTTAGGGGGAGAGAGGGGACAGTGAGACAGGGAAGGGAGAAAGGTAGAAAAATGAGTGTTAATGAGTGGGTAATTGCTGTGGGAAAGTTATAACTTCTTTGGTGGGTCTTCCCTAAATTTATCAAATTTAGCTTAAGTATAACCCCCCATCCATATCACCTTATAATTCTCATACCATAACACTTAGGAAATTGTATTTTAGCTGCTTATTTAAGTAAGATCAGTTGGCCCTCATTAAATATTTGCTGAAGGAATAAGGAAAGAAAGAAAGGATTGAGAAAGGAGAATTGAGTACGGAAAGAAAGAAAGGGGTACCTAGAGTGTACCTGGGTGAAGCTTTGGGGATATTACAGGAAACAATGCAGAGAAGCTTTAGGAAACTGACAGTTTGTTGAGGAAGAGAGACAAATATTATAAGGACCTGTTATGAAAGGGGAAGTGTGCAGAGCTATGATAACATAAACCACAGGGATAAGATCCAGTTAGGGACATCAGAGAGTCATGCTGGAGGAAGTGAAGAAAAAACATTCTTTAGAAGCTGTCTATGTCCAGAAGCATAGCTGATTAGATACCCTGAATTACTCTTCAAATGCAAACAGCTTGAAAGCTGAATAAGGCAGAAAAATATTTTGAAAATGGTTTTAATCACTGTCTCAGTTGGCAAGAAAGTAAGGAATTTGCAGAGGTCAAAAGCATAGGTGAAAGTGAAATATCTGAAGGGTGAGTGAGCACAAAGACAACTCTTCCCTGTGAGAATCTGCAGAGCCCCAGGGCTGTACTGAAAACATGAAAGCCTTCTACTGAAGCCAGTGGAGGAGCCAGATCTTTGTGGATATGTCTTTAAAACAATAACAAAACAAAACACAAAAACCACTTTCTTCTTTTCTTCATACTCTATATTCTTTTTATGTCTGAGTTGAAAATGATTTATCATGGATATTATATATGATTCGGGACTTTTTTATCCTTATGAAATTTTGAGATGGCAAAGTTGACATTCTGCTTTTGGTTCAATCTCACTAGAAGTGAAGAATTCCAAAACAGGACTTTAAACGAAAGATCCACCACCTACATTAAATTAAATAGGTAAAAATTCAATATACAAATATCTGCATATCTTAAGGTTGTTTAGTGTTATGTAAACTGGTGAACCAAGCTTGAGCAGGCAGTGAAAGTGGTCTATCAATGGACAAAACGTAAAGTGACATACTATATACAGAGAATTTATAAGAACGATGAAGCAAACTAAAGTTCATTTGTTTTTTCATGTCACCAAATGCCAGCACCTCTACAAGATCAGTGATAAAATACTCGTCCTTGAAAAAAAAAGATTTTGTTGGTCTAAGTTCTAGAAATTACTATGCTTAGTGTAGGTTTTTAATAACATATGTAAGTTTCATAGCAGGATATTTTTGTTAGCTATCTTTTAATAAAGTAAAAATAAATGTACGTGGAAGTCAATTTGGAGAACTCTCGTTTGTACAGTGAACTCCCCAAAACATAAACTCAATTACATGCATTTGTTAAGAGAATAAGATGTTAATGTTTTGAAGTTTTTCAAGCTTGTGGTGGGAGCAGTTTATACCTCTAATACCTGTACTTTAATACATATTCTTGTATTTGAGCAGTAGATTTTAAATAATCAATGACAGCTGTATGAGATTTTCTTTTCTGAGTTATCTTTTCCTTTTGGTGTGAAGTTTTAGCTGAACATGATTAGAGTAGAAAATCATTGCAAATTAGGAACATTTATTTGGAAAAAGAGTCAAATTTTAAAGAAGAATGCCAGGAGAAAGGACGAAAGATGCTGGTCTTACTTTACCAGAAAAAATGTAAAGAACAATGTTTGAATGGCTCCATTATTCTCACCAAGACCTGACACTAATAAAGCAATGGATGAAAAGATCTCAATGCCTTCTACCATTCAGTCATTTCTCTGATATTTGCAGAATAATACTTTTGAAATGTTTACTAAATATACTGAAATTTATAATAAATTGTCAGGTGAAGTTATTCCACTGGAAAATTTTTGACTGCAGAAACATTTTCAAGCTTTTAGAATCAATCTCAATAGGCACAGACAGAATTGCAATTTCTAGAATTTATTATTGATACATTTTTGCCAAATTTATCCTTACCTTTAAGATTTTTCCTATTTGTATATATAAATCATCTGTGAAATAAATTTTTAAAAATTAAAATTAATAGAAAATATACTATCAACTAAAGCAAAGGTAGAAAATCTAGCTATACTGGGTGCTGAACACAAATATTCAAAGAAGATCAGTTTTGATGAAGTAATTGAAGAATTTACATATATACTAGGTGGGTCCATAGCATGAATGCCAGTGCATCAACTTGTAAATATTGGAGTTGTGATCTAGTCTAATCTCAATTAGTCTTCTGTGTTAATTAAATTTCTGTAAATATTTGTAGACTCAAAAAAGAATATAATGTTCTTTCTAATCTGACGCAACTAAAATACCCTCCTTTAAGGTCAGTGCAAACTGTCAAACTATTTCTCTGTTTAATCATTCATAAGTGTTGATTAATTGTTTTATAACAAAGCATAATAGCTTTCACAATCTCCACATACTGTAGGCAGTTTATGTGCTTCCCAGAAGCCCTCTTCCCAGCCTGTCTCCTAGGTGTCATACGCTTGCCCAGGGAGTAGTAGAGTCCATGCAATTCTCAAGTTGCAAAACTCTAGTACTGTCAGTCACTTGTGTCACTGCCTTTATGTTTGCACATCTCGTGTCTTGTTTAAGAAGTCTTTCCCTGCCTAGAAGCTTACAGGTTTGTTCTTGTGATGTCTTCTAAATGTTTTATAGTTTCACCTTTCATATTTAAGTCTTTAATCCACTTGGAATTGATTTTTGTATATAGGGTGATTTAGGGGTTCAATTTATTTTCCTCCCTATTGATAACCCAGAGTCCTAGCACCATTTTTTGAGAAGTCTCTCCTTTCTGCACTGATTTGCAGCACCAGATTCCCCATAAATCAGGTTTCCATATTTGCCTGGGCTGTTGGTGAGCCCTTTATTCTGATGGTTGTCAATTTGCCTATGCCTAATGTCACCATAGCTTAATTACTCTAACTTTACAGTAATTCATGATACCTGCAGAGGAAACGCCATGCAACCCACTTTTCTTCTTTGTCTTGACTATTATTGACCTTAACACTTCCAGTTAGATTTGGGGTTTTAGCTTGTCAAGTTCTATGAAGTACCCTATTGACATTTTCATTGGAATTACATTACAGCTATAGCTCAATCTGGGGAGATGTCCAACATCTTTATAATATTGAGTCTCTCTACTCCTTCTGTTAGGTCTTTAATATCTTTCAAAAGATTTTTATAATTTTTACCATAATGGGCTTGCATAAAGTTTATTGGACTTTTTCCTAAGTGTTTTATGTTTTATGTGCTTAGATAGATAGATAGATATAGATGGGGTGTGTGTGTGTGTGTGTTTGACTATTATAAATTTTAGATTTAAAAATTATATCTTCAAGCTCTGTATATGGAATTCAACTCACTTTGGCATATTGATTTTGTATTCAGAAAACTTGCTAACTTTTTTAATTCTAAAAAACTACCTTTTGATTTTCTTTTTAAGTTTTTCTATGTAAAGAATCATACTATCTGTGTTAATAATACAACTTTTGTTTTTTCCTGTGCAATCTTTATATATTTTTTTTTCATTGTCTTGCCTTCCATGCTGGTCAGGACCAGCAGCACAGTATTTAGATATAATTGGTGGTCTTACATTCATGGCTTACTCCCAAGAACGTCTAAGACTCAGGGAACATTCCACATCTTCAGCTGTATTCTGAGTATAGAGAAGTTCATTTTGTTATTTTTACATTTTTTTCATATTTATTTTATACACTTTTGTAGGCTTTCTATATTGACTGTTTCTAAATTGAAGTAGAGTTGATTTACAATGTTGTGCCAATCTCTGCTGTACAGCAAAATGACTCAGTTTTACACATATAGACATTTTTGAAAATATTATTTTCCATTATGGTTTATCCCAGGAGTTTAGATATAGTTCCCTGTGCTACACAGTGGGACCTTGTTGTTTATCCATTCTATATGTAATAGTTTCCATCTACCAACCCCAAATTAGAAATAAAATTTTAAACAGAAACTTGAATAGAAATTAGCCAATTGTGGGGAAAGAGGATCTTCTCAGGTGTTCAATCAGAAAGCAGAGAGAAAGGATAGAGGTAGAGCAAGAATGGGACCTTTGGAGTAACGCTGACAGACAGAAGAGGAGGAGGGTGCTTCCAAATGAACTTACTCCAGTGGGCAGAGGGCAAGTCATCACACCTTGAAGGAGGTTGAGAGCATTGTTTCTTACTTCCATCCTTGCTTCCACAATTGCATGAGAACAATCTCATGCAGAGTGAAGGCAGAAACTCATCTATCCCAATTTTAAAGGTAATGAAGAAGTTGGCACCAGCTCCAGGACAGGCTCCTGAGGCCCAGTGACAGGTTATAAGCATCTACCATGCAAGGTCAAGATGAAGTCTGACCAGCTAATGATGTCAATAGAAGACACAAGTGGGGAGTTTTAGAATCACACAAATTGTAAGGGATGGAAGGTTGGAGATCATGGCTTGGCTCTGACTTCCTTGCCAGCATTATTTCCTACTCTGTCTCTCCCCAGCACAATTCTGCATCATTGGAGCTCCCCAAAGGGACCCAATTCTTTCAAATTTCTAGGATTTGAATAGGCCCTTTCTTCTGTCTGGAGTGGCCAAGCCTACATCACTGAGCCCTTATCGATGTTTTCTAGTTCAGTTTAGATAATACCATCCTTGGGAAACCTTCCCTTATCTCTCCCACTTCTCCAAAGAAGGATCCAATCCTTCTCTATGTTGCTTTGTGTGTGTCTTGTATGTATTCTTCTGGTTGTATTTTTTTTTTTTTTTTTAATTTTATTTATTTATTATTTATGTTTGGCTGTGTTGGGTCTTCGTTTCTGTGCGAGGGCTTTCTCTAGTTGCGGCAAGCGGGGGCCACTCTTCGTCGCGGTGTACGGGCCTCTCACTGTCGCGGCCTCTCTTGTTGCGGAGCACAGGCTCCAGGCGCGCAGGCTCAGTAGTTGTGGCTCACGGGCTTAGTTGCTCCGCGGCATGTGGGACCTTCCCAGACCAGGGGTTGAACCCGTGTCCCCTGCATTGGCAGGCAGATTCTCAACCACTGCGCCACCAGGGAAGCCCTTCTGGTTGTATTTGTTCTTGTTTATTTGGTCAATGACTCTCTTTCCTCAAATACTGTGAGCTCCTCAATAACATAACAGAGTACCATATACGCAATCACGAGGGCAACATTTATAGATTTTTTGTCATGTTCTGGGAAATGTGTAAGTACTTTTCAAGCATGATCACATACTAGGAGTTCAAACATATCTTTCTAGATGGGGGTTGGGAGTGTTTTGCTCAAACCCATAGAGCTAGTGAGAGGTAGACCACGAATCATCTGACACTGATGACATCACACCCTTCCCTCCTCCAAGAATAGACATCACATGTAGTTTAATCTATGTGGACTCTTGGAACGTACCCTACATATCTGAACCCCTTTCTTAGCTGCTATGAATTTCCAGATATTCAGCCCAGTGCTTTCAGAGCCTGAAGCCTCTCTTAGTCAATATAATCAGCATCTCTAAGAATAACTACAGAGAGAGGGCTTTGCCATCCCAGGAGAAAAAGTACCCATAAGCCAGCATTACTCTTCTTAAACAAGAAGTGAAATGGTTCAGGATAGACCCTCTGCAAGTTTATGTGCCCTCCAACTATTTCCTTTTCATCTCATCTTTTGAATCTGCTTGCTAAACTGTCAGTCTGGCCAGTCTGTTCACTGTTGTTCTTCTATCATGTGTGTACATGTACACAGGTGTATGTGCATGTGTGCATGTGAGTTTTCCATGCGTTGAGTGTATATATTTGTGTTTTCCCCTTGATGGGTTGTTAGACCAGGACAAAATCTGTTTTCAAACAAAAAGCAAATTCATCTCCTTCCTTTTCTCTGAGGAGCCCTGGAGTTCAAAGCTGAAGTGATTTTGCCTGCTTGGATACCGGAAAGTGTGGCTACGGCAGCCAGATTTCAGGAAGGAACACCAGAACACCTCTGACAGATGTTCTCTCAATGGCAAGACATAGTTCAAGTTGGGATCGTTTCTGCAAATCCAGGACATACTATAAAGGGAAGAGCATTGCATTTGTGATTAGAAACACTGACAATTATTAATAATAACACTGGGGTTTGTTTATTTGTTTGTTTCCACACATATCCTGTGCCATGTCACGGGCTAAACATGTCATGTGGATTCCTCAATCCTTCTGAAACTCTTGTCACATTCGATGAACCAGAAACCTTACTGTATTGTCCTGAGGGAAAAGAAATGGGAAGAAAAAGGGAGTTGACTTTTGTCGACTCCTCAAGTGTTAGGTATCTTGCTAATGATGATAATAACAACGATGATGGTAATTATTTCACTTATTGAGCAGTAACTAAGTGTCAAACGCAATGCCAAGCACTTGACATGAAATATTTAACCTTACAGCACCCTCTGGTGCAGGTGCTCCTATGAGCTACGTTTTACACGTGAGGAGAGTGAAGTGTGGAGACGGTAAGGGACTTGCCCGGGGTCAAAAATAACAGAGATGGGATTAAAGACAAATAATAGGAAATTTAGAGAAACTGTTATTACCTATTTAGTGCTCACAGGAAAACTGTGAACCAGGTACTAGAGTTCCCACTTTTCAGACAAGAGAGCGACTCGTAGGAGTAGGGAAGGAGGAAGCAATGGGAAAGTACATCATATGTACTGCTGGTCAGTGAGGCTCATGGTCTCTCTGATACTTAGTTTTTCTCCTGCTTAATTAGAGTTCATTGTAGGATGTGGCCTCGTCCACTAAATTCACCCTCAGCATTCCTTTCCCAGACTGTATTCCCCCTGTGCACCTAAGAGCCAGTTCCTTGCCATGCATTAATTTAATAGATGGCTTTTGAGAACTAGCTTTGGACCAGGCATGGGCTAGTTCCTGTTATCAGAAAGACCCAGAACAGAGCGGGTGCCTGCCTTGCAGGTCGTTACAATCAAAGTTACCATGTCCCAGCCGAGATCTTTTGTTGCCAACGCTAGAGCTGCCGCCATGTAATTGACTTGGCTTGGCCCCTTTTGTACCAGATGCTGGGGGCAGCTCCTCCTTTGCTGACTGTGGTTGGCCAGGAACCTCTGTTCTCCACCCCTGGATGCCCAGCCAGCCAAGCCCAATCTCAGCATTTTAAGCTGAACTTAGCTACATCCTGTGCTTGGCCCTGAGCTGTTGTGTTTTTTTGTTTTTTGTTTTTTAACTTTGCAAATCATAGAATTAAAAAAAATATATACAAAGTAGAGAGGAAAATATACAAATCACCACGTAGCCACCCACAACGCAGCTTTTTCAGTTATCAACATTTTCCCCATCTTCTCTCATCTCTCTGACCCCACACTTTCTCCTTAAGTTCTTTAAAGCAAAATTCCAGATAGAATGTCTTTTTAATCTATACTTAATTCAGTATGCATATCTAACAGATAAGGACATTTTCCAAAAACCTTTCTACCATGCCATTATTACCTCTAACAAAATAAACAATAATTCCCTGATATCATTTGATGCCAGATCCATATTTTCCCAACTGACTCAAAAATGCCCCTTTACAGTTTACATTTGAATCAAGATCCAAGCGAGGTCTACGTTCTGGTTGATATGTTCTCCTTAGTCATTTTATAAAAATTAAATTTCTTATTCTGATATAATCATAGGCTCACGTGTGGTTGTAAGAATATTACAGAGAGATCCTGTGTACCCTTCAGTCACTTATCCCCAGTGGTATCACCTTGCAAAATTATAGTACATTTTCACATCCAGATAGTGACAATTGGCATTGTCACTGAGCTGATTTTTGAAAAATGTCAATATTTCAAATCTCATAAGTCAATAATGTTTAATGGAGAAATGCTGTTTTCTTTCTTGTGTAATTCACTCATTCTCATCTAACTTTTCTTCCTTTGTAGGAAGAGAAACACTATCTCAAGGAATGCCTTGATACAGGTGTCCTAACACAGACCTGCTTCATTGTGGTCACATCATCTGTTTTTCAAGGGGTTCAGGCCAGCATGAGTGTGGGTAAGCTGGTCTGGTTTCCCCGAGACCTTATTAGTTCCCTAGGAGATCACTCATTGCTAGGAACCCTGGACTCAGAAAAGGTGTCTGTGTAACCTTAGAGAACACTTCTATTACTTCTATTACTATTCATGATAAATCTTTGGGAATCAGCCACAAAGGTGAGTCAGCCTGTGAATCGCTGTCTTTTCTACCACTCTCCTAGTGAGGCCCGTGATCTCTCCAGCCCAGGGAGGAGGTCTCACACATTCATACATTTTCAAGTTTGCAGAAGGGATTGCCTGGGGGTGCCTCTGCAGTATCTGTTGCTCAGTAAGTGACTTTACTGGAAATTAATTTCTGGACAGCCAAATAGAAGTCAGTGGGCTATTTTGCATGCCCCTAATATTTGCAGTGGTCTTTTAAAAGAGATAATAGACCTGCCTTTGGGGTCTTGACAGACAGCAGTTGGGTAGGGGCATGTGTGTGTGTGTGTGTGTGTGTGTGTGTGTGTGTGTGTGTGTGTGTATGACAGGGCTTGTTGTAGACAGGTACATGGAGTGGGTGAAGGAAAGGAGACTATTTTTCAGCACTCCCTATGTACCAAGAGCTGTGGTAGAAATAATACATACGTTTCACCATGAAATCCAGACATTGGTAAAACAAGATTTAAAAAGGAATTTGAAAAGCCAGGGGTTCAACCAAACAAGGCAAATCTGGATTGCTCTTTTAATGCCAATCTCCATTTTTACAATAAGGAGACAGAGAACATTCTCAAGGTCCCCCAGCCGGTGAATGCAAATCAGGATTCATACCAGAGCCCAGAGAGCACGCTCTTTCATCCTTTCGTTTTCTCTCTTCAGGTCACTGCTCTGCTCTGCACTGTGAGGGTCACTGAAACTTTTGAAGGAACTGGGGATCTTTGGCTTAAGAAGAGAGAATATTAAGGGACATCATAAATACTGTTTTAACTACTGAAAACCTCTCTCCCATCACACTGCTTGTTCATTTGTTGTGCTCATTTCTGGTGGGGAAAAAAAAATTATTTGTTTATATGCTTATTTGATTTTTTAAATTAATTAGTTAATTAATTCTTGCTTACTTGATTTTAGTTTATCCTCCCCACCAGAATTAAAGAGAGAGCATGTCTATTTGGTTCTCCCCATAGCAGTTCCTAGAACATAGTAGGCACTAAGTATACATTTATTACATGGATAAATGAATACTTTATGAGGATTAAAAAGATAAAGTGAAATGTCTGTGCCCGGGATTTAGCTGCTGTTTAAAAAGTGGGGTCCCCCTTTGTGATTCGAAGAAGGAAACAAATTTGTCTGCATTAAAGGCCACATAGAGTTTGGCCCTAAGCTACCTTTCCAGTCTCATGTCCTACCGCTGCCTTATAAATACTCTTCTCTCCATTCTCACTGGTTTCTTTCCTCCTCCCTGAGGGACTTACATGAGTTCCTCCCCTGTGCCTTTGCTCATGTCAACACCCCTACCAGCATGTCCTCTCCCTGCTGCTTTCCCTTCTCCCAGTTACTCTCTCTCCTGGCCTCATGTTAGAATGCTGTGGCCTTTTAAGATCTGAATGAGGTTCCTAACGTGCCACCACAGTTGAGAACCACTGACTGGTGTCTGGTGTCTGTGCAGCTCAAGAAACATAAGGCTGGAGGGATTTGAGATGTTGGCAGCCAGTGTTAAAGGCATTTGCAATCCTGACCTAGTGAAGCTGTGTTTCAAGACCTGAGTTACCTCCCCCATCCTCCTCTCTCTGGGTCCTGCTGGATGCCCCTCTGCTCTGATATCCTGTGGCCCCTCAATTTATCCATACTTCATTTGGCACCTGCTACCTTTCACCTTATTTTGTAAGTTACTTTTCATGTTAGTTCTTTTGTTTGTTTATCCAGATCCTCAGAGAGCAGGGCATTTGCAAAAATACAAAACATCACAGTCGATGCTCAGTCTGATTTGCTCCCAGGCTCCTAGCTGCTGATTGATAAGGAAAGTCTTCTGGTAACGACATGACCCCAAAGTCCTCCCTGCACCCACACGCCATGCAGCATCTTTCAAAAGCAGGAGGAAGTGGGAAGGGAGGCAATCAAGTGAGTTCATCATAGCAAAACTCCCCTCCTTCCCAGGGAGCTGGCTCTATCCCACTCTGTCTTCCTCTGGTGCTTGACACTTAGCTCATTTACTTAACAAACATTTCTTAAATATCTACTTATGTGAGCCAAAGGAATGAACAAACTTCTCTAGAGCAGTCTTGACCTCAGAAAAGTGCTAGGGCATTCCCTAATACACATTAGTGAGTCGGGAGTAAATTGAAATATATGTCACTCTTTTTCAATCTCATCCCATTTGTCTTTTTTGTACAAAACTGTATGAGACTAGGGAAAGCTGGGGGTGAGGAGGGGGGTTATATGGGAGCTGCTGTACTTTTTGCTTAATTTTTCTATAAACCTAAAACTGTTAAAAAAAAAAGTCAAATTCAATAATTTAACAGTGTTAGTTGTGTTTTGGTCACCTGATATTTCCCAAGTGCTGTGATAATATGCATTTTTATTAAACTAGCAAATATTTGTTGAGGATCTCCAACATGTCAGGTAACATGCTTAATAGGTATACTGTGGTAATGGGAAAGGGCCAGCCCAGAGTCCACAGGAGAGACACAGAAGCACTCAGAGAACAAGCTTGTGAATATCAGCTGGGTGGAAAGGAGCCAAAAGAAAGAACCCACAGGGAAAGGGAAATAAGGAGTGTGGTCCAAGAAAAGACCCAGCTAAAATAAACAGAATGTCATAAATTCTTGCACTGACTGTACTACCTAGATTCAAATCCGTGGCACCATTACTTATTGAGTACGTACTGAAAAATGACATGACGCTTCTAGCTCTCAGTTTCTACTTCTATAAAATGGGATAATGATATCTACTTTCAAATGTTGTTAAAGTCTTAAATATCTTAAAAATATTCTGACACTTGTTAAAAGGATAAGGGAGACTTTATTTAAGGCTATTGCAGCAGGTGTCAAGGCTATCACAGGAAGGAGGAGAGATTGGATTCAACTCTGAATACAGCAGAGATGGCTGGGGATTTACAGCTAGTGAGCAGAGTTAGGGGGTCATTGGATGGAAAATTACTAAGAGGAGACATGGATGGTAGGGGAATTCTAGCTAAAGCAACTTATAGAATTCTGCTAAAGGCAGGCCAGGATGATCAGATTACAAGTGTGTGAGATGAGGAATTTGATCAGCTCTCAAGGGTGATCATACATTAAGATGGGGAGGAATTCTCACTAAACTGGCTTAGCTGTTAAAACTGAGCTATGCAGGCCCAGCAAGGGCAGAAGGCTCAGAGGAGCCAGACTAAAGTTTAGTTAGGGAAAGAGTCTTTGTCAACTGATACATAAAATTACTTGTATCAATATCTGGCTGTCTTTGTCTGCTCATGCTGCAATAACAAAATACCATAGCCTGGGTGGCTTAAATAACAGACATTTATTTATCATAGTTCTGGAAGCTGGAAAGCCCAAGCTTAAGGTGCCAGAAAACTCAGTTCCTCATAATAACCCACTTCCCGGCTTGCAGATGGCTGCCTTTCCACCCTGTGCTCACACGACCTTTCCTCTGTGCATACACATGGAGGCAGGGATTCTCTGTGTTTCTCTTCTAAGAAGGCACTAATCCCATCATGGGAGCCCCACCCTCATGAGCTCATCTAAACTTAATGATCCCCAAAGTCCTCACCTTCATATACCATCACATTGGGGGTTAGGCTTCAACATATGAATTTTTTAAAATTATTTTTTAATTTTTAAAAATTTATTTTATTGAAGTATAGTTGATTTCCAATGTTGTGTTAGTTTCTATTGTATAGCAAAATGAGACAGTTATACATATACATATTCTTTTTCATATTCTTTTCATAATGGTTTATTACAAGGTATTGAATATAGGTCCCTGTGCTATACAGTACCACCTTGTTGTTTATCCATTCTATATATAATAGTTTGCATCTGCTAATCCCAAACTCCCACTCCATCCCCCTTGGCAACCACAACTCTGTTCTCTACAACATATGAATTTTGAAGGGACACAAACATTGAGCCCATAAAATTGGCACAGAGTAGATACCCAATATCGGGGCTACTGAATCCTGATTCATTCCATTTTTTTCCATTAGAAAATTAATCCATAACCATTTTCAAATGTTCAGAAAATACTGAAAACTAACATATAAATACTTTAAATATCTTGTTATTTTTTCCAGCTTAGAAGAGTGTAATGTCTTTTTACTTGAGGTCGGTGAGTTTAATAAAGAAATTTCTGTATCTATTGTTTTTGTTTAGTTTTAAAACAGAACGTTTCTATGTTATATTAAACTCTTTGTAAACGTACATTCAGAGTACGAAGTAAATTTACTTAATAGATAACGTTTAAATCATTTCCTGCTTTTCCCTAAAATCATACAGCCAAACACATCTTTGATAATAATGTCTGCTCTTTAATTAGAATCATTTCCTTATAAAAGGTTTTGAAAACAAGAAATCAAAAGCAAATCCTGTCACTTGCCTGTCAGGGGTGGGACCTTCAACTGTGACTACAAACCAGGGCGATACATTCCTCATCAACCTGCTGGGTCCAGGGAAAGCAACTGCCCTCTCTGAGTCTCTTTTTTCTCACCTGTAAATGGACAAAAGCTACCAGCTGAACCAAGCTGGTACAAAGATTAAGTGATATGTCAAGTGAAAAAAAAAAAAAATCTAGAAATGTACCCAGGGCAAGCAAATGACATCCAATTCAACTCACAGAGTCTATGTAAAACCTATAAAACATTCCTTCACAATTTTTTCTTAGGATTTCCTCCTTTTTAGTCAGAAGTCCTTCTTGGAGAGGTACAGGTTGTGTTCAGAGCCCATGGTAGGTGGGCTGCTTTGTGTCTTTTCTAGCAGGGAGGGGTCCAGCAGCTGGAGTTCCTGTGGGGAGGATTGGCTTGTCCCCATCAAATTCCGCTTATTCCAAAGATGGGGAGCTGCACACAGGTATAACATAGTGCTTAGACCTCCAGGGTCTGAGTGTTGTCCAGACTCCAGTACTCACACTGTCTAAGGGAAAGAGAGTGGTCGTGTGCCCAGACTTACTTTCTCCCACCCTAGAAGGCCACATGGTCGGTACCCAGAGTGTGTTGGAGAAGGATGCCCAGCACCTCAACAGAAACAACCTACAATGTGGAAACCACTCTTGTATGCACTTATGTCAACCTTTTGTATATACGTAATTTAAGAGATTCAAAATCTTCCAGGAGCCTATGCATGGATGGACACCAAATTAAAAAGTCTTATTCTAGATGTAATTGATGTTTTGTTGACATCACTCTTCAGATTCTACCTTATCCAGAATAAATACTAGTTGTATTTATTTAGAATTCAAATACGGTGTCTATGATATATTTATCATATAGAGGCATGCATAAATTCACACACAGCTTTTTTGGTTGTGCTTTGTTTCATTTTTAAGAATAACATGAGGGCAACTACTCACCTGACAGATCTTTACCAGAATCTACCTTTAAGTCCCGAATCTGCTAGGTCACTTTATCAATTTAGTTCACCCTCTGATAAAGAGGAAGGAATATCACTCAGGCCAGCACTGCAGTCCCACTCTCCGTTCATTGTGGTTAGGACCAAATGTAAAAGTGCTTTAGATAGATTAGAGTGCAATTAAAATGTAAGAAACATTTGTTGTGATAAGTTTTCATTACTCTTGTTTCTGGGAAAATTAGCTCTTAAGGCCAGAAAATCTAATGTCAAATACTCCAAACAGAAGAGGCAAGCCCATAAAGAAAGCACGAGCTTTTCACAGTAACTTTGAATAAGTAAAGTGTGTGTGTGTGTGTGTGTCTGTGTGTGTGTGCGTTGCTTTGTTGTAAATTCACAGAGATAGACCCACAATTAGCCAACAACCTCCCATAGAACCAGATGTGCTAGCTCTGAGATATTCCTGCAAGCTCCCACTCTTTCACCCATCCCAGGGCTGGATAGTGTAGACCAATTGTCTAAGGTCTAATTCCTATAAAACCCTGATTCCATAATACTCATAGAGTTTCTGCCTTGTGTTTGAACTCTGCCGTGTGCGTGTGTGTGCGCGCCCATACTTGCCAATTACACAGCCTAATTCTGACTCAGAAACCAGCTCTTCAACATCTGTCACCCCCACACACCTCACATCTCCCTGACTCTTAGTGAACGAGGCCATGTGAACATGATTGCTGTGGTTGACCACAATGAACACATGCCTTGGAGCTTACAAGAAGTACTCAGCTGTGGTTTTCCTGATCTGAATCAGGAGGTCATCTTTCAGGATCTACTCTTTCCTTGTGAAATGAACTCAGTCAAAACCCCAGGCCCTATGAGAACAAGAGAGGCTTAGTGAAAAATGGGCAGAAATCTATAGCTGTAGCTTATAGCTACAGCAATGTTTCCTTCTCCCAGTAAGCTTGTGTGTGGCTACCTGCAGCACGGAAGAAAATCAGGAGTCCTAAGAGCAAGGGCTTACCTGCCACTATCACAAGATGTGTGCTCGTTTCATCTCTCTGATCCTTAAGTTTTCAGTCTTTGAAATGTAGCTAATCATATGCAGTTCCTGAAGTTGTGAAAATGATAACCGTTAATGAATAATAAAATTCTATGTAAGTATTTTAGGTATATTATCAATAAAATGTGATATATGTGCATATCAAGGTTCAATCAGGGAAGCAGAATCTCTATGAGGATTATGGAATCACAGTTTTATACGAACTAGACTTTAGACAACTGGTCTACCCTAGCCAGTCCTGGCATGGGTGAGCCAGTTGGCACTTGCTGGGGAATCTCAGAGCTAGCATATCTTGCTGCTGGATTGGGACTGTGGAGAAGGCTAATGTACAAGTCTGTGTGTGTGTGTGTGTGTGTGTGTGTGTGTGTGTGGCGGCGGCATGGGGGGGTGGTCCTTATCTCTTCATAGACCCACCTCTATGAATTTGCAGCAAAATATCTACTGGTTGGCAGGGGCCACAATGGTCAGCAGAACTGGTGATCAGAAAGCAGAACTGGTGATCAATAGAATGGGCTTTGTGCTAGAAATGCTTGTGTTGATGTTATCAGCCCAGCACCACTGCTGTGTGCTGAGTAATCTCTAACAGTAATCTGCAACAGTGGCCCCACTGACCACAGGATAAACTCCCAATTCCCTAATGTGGCATTCACAGTCTTTCTGAGTTCTACAGAGTTCAGTACAATTTCAGCCTTGTCTGCTAATGACCCCATTGCTCACCTTACTTTCTTCACACAATGAAATAAGTGCTGCTTTTCAAATACAGTGTGAGTTTTCATCCCTGTACCTTCCATCTGCCCATAATGCTTCCCAACCTGCTTCTGCTTAGTGGCTTGTTTACCCTTCAAGTCCCTCTCAAACACAACAGTCTTGAAAAGTTGAGATGTACATATTTAGATCAGGGAAATTTGGCTGCTCCAGGGCTGGCAGAGAAGAGCTGTTCTCACCCAGCAACCAATGTGTTCACTGTTATTTGGGGCTCAGAGCCTCTCCTGAAGAATGTAGGGCAGGAATCCAAACCACATATCTTGTGCATTCAGCAGTTATGCCCTAAGAGGAGTGTTCCCCTATGAAAAGTACAAAGGGCAGACCACGGGGCTGGAGCCAGTTGTGTGGGCTGGAACTCTCTCCAAGATGCAGCAGGTACTGAAAGCTGTCCAGATCAAAACTCTGGCACTGTGCATATGTGTCTTGGAAGAAAATGGTTGGATCATGTAAATGTAAAATATCTTACTGAGGATGTATCTGGGGGCCTAAGCAGAATGGCTAAGCAGGACCCTGAGAGAGGACTCAAGGACCCACCATTGCCTGGGAAGTGCGAAAGGAGACAAAAGTGTCAGGGTACCAGAGGCAGCAGCTCAACTGGGTGCACATTGCTGTAGGTTTTAGAACTTCAGCAGGTTGTCAATACCAGCTCAAGATGGTGGCCCTGGTGTAAAAAATCATAGAGAGACTGTCCATGGGTTTAGTGGCTGCAAATACGAACATCTGAGGGCACGATTTATTCCTCTTTTATCAACTGCTTTCAGTAAGAACACAAGACCCCTGCTGACCCCTCCTAAACAAAGTAATAAAAGAAATCCTAGAAGATTGAAGAAATGAAGAGTTGAGCTCCTGTTACTTGGGTAACTAGAATTTTAAGCCCCTCTAATTTGTTTTTTTAATGGAAATGCAACTTTATTTTATTGTCCCATGTTGAAGGGGTTTTGACAATTGAGTTATACAACAGATGAAGAACATAAAGCCATGAAAGAAGAAGAAAAAATAGGGAGGGAAAATGGGAAGTAACATTTCCTGGGTGGAGGCAGTACTTGCCTTCAGGTTATCCCATTTTAGTGCTCATTTGATTCTTATAACAAACCTGCAAGGAGAGCATCATTAACCATGTCTTAGTACCCTTAGTAGAGGGAGTGAAGCTCAGAAAGACCCACCAGCTTGTTAAAGTTCTCAGAAGAGGCAGGTGGCAAAGCAAATTCTCCAGAAACCTGAGCTATGATGCTAGTAAGAGATGTATTCCCTGTCACTTAGATACCTGTTCAAATTAAAGGCAGATGACGTTGGAGAGCTCGCTTGGTTTGGGACTTTAGCAAACACAATCATCTTCTGGGAGCATCACATTATCAACCAGTATCTTGCTTCCTTTCTTTTAGACCTTTCCTGTCATAGCAGTTTGCCAGAATTAGAAAGGTATGCACTCTTAGTGTCCATAATTGTAGTTTAAATCGTTCTTCTTTTGATGTTAGGAAGTATATTCTCAACTAGAAAATTCCTTTATTGTGATAATTCCACCAAACTGGATTTTGGGGGGAAATGATAATTTTATATATATATATATATAAATAGATATAGATATGTAGATATATATTCAATTATATACGCAATTATATATAATTAGCCCATCTTCATATATTATTATTATTACTATTGGATAGTGAAGAGTGGAAACAAGAATTGAGGGAAGAGTATATTCTGTATACTTCAGAATACTGTATACTGTATACTTCATGTATTTTATCATGTGCCTTATACAGCATTGCCTCATTTTATATTCACAACAATCTTAGAAAATAGGTATTTCTATCCACATTTTAAAGATGAAAAATGAAGCTCAGATAAGTTAATTTGCTTTCTAAATGTGTAGCACAGGTAAGAACAGAATCTATTATTACCTCTAATTCTGAATAACTTTATGAGCCGAAAGAGACCATACACTTAATTTTAAAACTATCTTAATAAACTGTCCATTCCTTGAACGTAAGAGTGTGTGTTTATTTGATAACATCTCCATATCCAATCCCCGGGGGAATGCTTAGTGCATAGGAGGTGGTCCACGTGTTTGTCGAGCAAATGATTCCTGAGTGGAGGGTCCATGTGGCCTGTTGTCATTGTTCTGGAAATGCCCTTAATGTTTTGAATTCTATTTATAAAGGTGATGCCTGAGATGGAATATATATAACTAGTTTCTAAACTCAGCTTGTGTCTATATGACCTAAAATGTGGGCACACTGCCTCTAAAAGCTAAAACCAGAACATATTTTCACTGATAATATGGTGTCTTTGCATGCATGAACTCTTGGCACTTAAAAGTACATTACTGTTTGTGGCTAGTGTCAATATATAGTCTAAAAGGTCTATGCATGCAACAAAGGGAAGAAATTCCTCAATTAAAAAAAAGTAGATCCAGAATGACTCATCTGCAAATCTGAGTGCAGACTCTTTTCTTTTCTGCAAGGATGTAAAGTTTTTGACACTTTCCTTAACATGACCTTTGCTATTTAATCTCATTTCTCCAGTTAAGGCACACACACACACACACACACACACACACACACACACAGTCAATGCTCCAGGACTTAAGAGAAATATAGAAAAAGTAACAGCTATATCTAGATTTATTTCAGATCTTAGAATCTTGTTAGAGAAGTAACAGAAGCAAACATAAATGATTAACAACACATATAAGACAATAGGTACCAATTGCAAGATTGGGTCCAGGTCAGGTCAGACTTAAGATGAACAAAGAAAAGTGAATGTCAGAGGATCCCACAAATGTAATGAAGGCAAAGGGATGTACTATACATGCAAGGTAAGCCTCTTTGCCTTGCAAATAACAGAGAGTAACTTGAGCTAATTTACACAGACATGAGAAATGTCTTACAAGGATAGAAGGATACATGTCTGAAGGCAGATGCTGAGATGGATTGAAAAATGCTGTCTATCTATCATCTATCTACCTATCTTTATGTAAGAGAAAGAAATTTACTTGGAGGGATTGTCATACGTGATTATAATTGGCTTATACAATTTTGGGGTCTGGCTGGGTACATTTGGAATCTGAAGGGCAGGCAGCAGATGGGAAACTTAGGCAGGAGTTGATAATGTCAGCCTTAAGGTAGAATTTCTTCTTTCTCAGAGAATCCTCAGTTTTTGCTCTTAAGCCCTGCAGCTTATTGGATGAGGTCCACCCACATTATCAGTAGTAGTCTTCTTTATTTAAAGTCAAGTGATTAGAGATTTTAACCACATTTACAAAGTACCTTCATGACAACAACTAGGTTAGTGTTTGATTAAGTAACTGAGTATAGAAGCCTCACCTAGTTGTCACATGAAATTAATCATCACAGTGGCTTACCTGGAAATGTGACACAGACCTTAGTTCCTGAGTGGCCTGAACCTGAGAAACCATTTTCTTCTCTGACCAGGCTTGCTGGATTGCACACACAACCAAGCAAGAGACTCATGAGAGAGCCAGATGGACACCTGAAGTTTTCTCATAGCCCTTCCTGCTCCATTGTGCAACAGCAGCCTTACCAGCACAGCTGATAAGGGACAATTTCCCTCACATAGATGGTGACCCCTCTCTCCTGCTGGATCCTGGGCACAGCATGTTCAACTGGACCCTAGATGTGTCTTCTGGAAAGAATGTACCCCCTCTGGGGACAGAACCTCTCAACCTACCAAGTCCAGAGTTGCAGAGATGAGAAATGACAGATCCTCCTTCAATGAAGGTCATATTGCTCCAGCTGTTAAGAGTGTTGTCATCATACAACCTTCAGCTCTCAGCCCTTCTAAGGATTGCTTTAGCTGTAGACAGCCACCTTGCACTAGGACATGCACCCTCCATATCCAATGACTGATCAATGTGGGAATATACAGGTCTGGTCATCTTGGTCCAAGTTGGGACAAGTCTGAAGGACCGACCATTCTAGCTCTGAAGCTCCCATGGTACCAGCTGCATTTTCACTGCATGAGCTGCTTTGCAGCTTGACTTCTCTCTTTGCCCAGTGCGGCTTCCCCTGTCTCCTTTCCAAGGACTTTGATTTCAAAGTCACTCCTTAATAAACATTCTGCATTCTCAACTCTGTCTCAGGGTCTGTTTCTTGGGAACCCAATCTGCAGCCAAGTGTTTCTACAAATGAGCAATCCATCTTGGGTGGGACTGAAGCTTAAGTAGAAAGTGAATTTTTACTGCCAAAATAAGTTTTAAATATCCTTTCTTTTTATAACAGAGAATGAGGCCTGTAGAAAAAGAAAAAGGTCTTTAAGCCCAGGATAAAGAGAAATTGGGAGAGCTACAGCACCCAGGAAACAGACAAGAAGAAACCACACTTGGCTTCATCAGAAGGTGGGAACCTGCTCTCTGCTGAGCATATTGGATGGAGCGAACACTGCTGATAAGCAGGCACTAACAGGACCTGCAAGCAGGTGCAAACACAAGGGCAAGGGGACGTCCAGCAAAGGTCACAAGAGCTGGGAACCAAACTCACAATAGCTTGAGGAAGACCAGTGCGGGACAGGAATAAGAACTTCAGCAGGATTTTAAAATATCAAAAAGTCTTGGCTGATTCCCACGTTAAATACTCTTTCATGAGCCCAGAGTCCCACAGTAGTATCATATTTTAGTAATCATGGCATAGTTTTGTAATTGTCTATTTACTCTTTTTGTTTGTTTGTTAGTCCGTGGTGGAAAGTCTGTTTATGGGCAAAATGGAAACTCACAGGACGAAGAGCACAGGTGGAGATGCAGGGAAGTTATACAGTGAAGTTCGGTTGACCGTAGAAATATGTCCCCCATCCTCATGGACACTCCTCTGTGTGAGGGTGCTTTTCCACAAATGTTCCATGAGCAGGAAGCATCCTCAGGATATAAGGAAAAATTCTTCTGTCAGTCTCCAGCCCAGTCAATCTGCCTGGACCCCTAAGATACAGCCCTCCGGATCGTGGCAGCTCTTTACAGATACATATGAAAAACCCTCCCCTATATGACCACCACTCCCCAAGAAGACACACAAACATGAAGCCACAGTTGTCACCCTGAAGAGTTCTAACATCAACTACAATCTATTTGGAAAGCCTACTGTCACTTCCAACTCCCAGCACTTGTTGCGAAGGACAGCTTCGGGTCCCCTGGCTTCTGCCTTCCCCCATCCCAGCCACGGAAACAGATGAGGAGGAGAAGATCTGGAACTCACAATGTGTACAAGAATGATCTGCAAGAGGAGACTTGGGTAAAGTCAGACATCTGGGAGGAGAGAGGAGGTGGAATTTGTGGTAAAGGAGATGATTCTAAGGACCCAAGTACCACATGGTACGAGAGCATGTAGTGTAGAAGGAAGGTGTGTAAGAGAGTAAGCTCTAGGCTAGTGGCCACATAGGAAGAGATGCCCCTCAGGACAGGGCTTGGAGTTGACACCTGGGAATTGACTCATCACACCCAGGGACCACAGCTAATGTTCTACTTCTCCCAACCTCTCAGCCCCTGCCTGTATGGTTAATGGTCTCTCTCTGCAGCAGGATGACAGGGCAGTTAGGAATCAGGGTTCTGGAGTCAGACTGTTTGAGTTCCATTCCACTCTGCCACACTAGCTGGGTGACCTTATGCCAGGGAGTTAACTTCGCGGTGCCTCAATTTCCTCATTTGTAAAATGGAGATAATAATAACAAGGAGCAATTACATAGGCCTGTTGTGAAGATTAAATAAAATATTATACATAAAGCAGTTAGAACAGTTCCTGGCATATAGGAAGTTCAAGTTCTAAATGATGTTAATTATCTATCTGTCTATCTATCTATCTATCTATCTATCTATTCATCTGTCTATCTCTTATCAAACCTCCTTCCAAATTAGATATGAGCATGTTTTCTCCTCTCTTTTACCCACACTAAAGATGTAAGAGTCACCCATAGATACCGCCTCACCACCTTAATAATGACTGAGTTTTTCGAACCAATGTCCACAACGCATCCTCAAGATGGTCCAAGTAACTTGATTACATTTGACAGTTTTGGGAAAGTCCATTCATTCTCTGGGTCTTAACATCTCTATCTGTAAAACGAGGGATTTGGAATGAAATGGTCTTGAAAGTCCTTTCCAATTTTATTTTATTTTTTTTAACATCTTTATTGGAGTATAATTGCTTTACAGTGGTGTGTTAGTTTCTGCTTTATAACAAAGTGAATCAGCTATACATATACATATATCCCCATATCTCCTTCCTCTGTTTCTATCTGTCCCTCCTTCTCTATCAAATGTATCAGTCATTAATAAACTGGCATTCAGTAAAACATCAATCAAATAGAACTTGACAGACAGAAAGAGACTAATTCGATGAAACCATGTGTCTACCACCAAAATCCTAATTCTATGGGATGTTCTCAGTTGAGTGACTACCCAGACACCAATTTTCCATACTTCCTTTACTATCATCTACTGCCTGAACAGTAATTTCTGGTGTAAAATTTAGTCACCCTGGAGCCCTATAAAAGTCTTGGCCTTGCCAAAAGCCCCCCCTGGTTAGAATCACTGGGATCGTCCCAAATCCAGGAAGAATATGACGCATTATAGAAATATCTGGAACCACAAAAGGAGAGACAGAGGAAAAAATGTACCAGCCCACTCATTCTTTGTGGTATGATAATGCTTTCATTGGTTCAGGATTTATTTACCCTAGAGAAAGGTTTTTCTAATTGTGGGGTAGCTGGAAAAGGGGTAGAGTATGGTGGAGGGGTGGGATGTAGGTGGGATCAGCACAATAGACTCTCATCCACGCCTGATTCGAGTCCACAAATTCAGCTCTGTTGCAATTTGTTCTCTTTGCTTTACTCTTTGAGCTTCTTTGTGAAGAAAAGTCTTTTGAAGAAAAGATTTTTGAGCTAAAAATTTGAAAACCCCTACCCTGGAGAATGTTTCCACAGATACAATCCTCATGACAAACTCATGCAGTCATTATTAATATTATCCATTGTTACTAAAAGGTCCACAAAGCTCAGAGGGATAGGAAACTTGCCCACTAATAAGTCACAGAGCACAGACTACAAGCCAGGAAGTCTGATCATAAATATATATATTTTTTCCACTACATCTCTGCACTTTCTTTGAAATTTTATAATAACAGAGAATTCTGGACTTTATATGATTGTATATTCTCCAACTTTATTTGAGATTAGTTCAGCAAATTTTAAATCAATGCCTTCTCTAGTAATAACAACCACCATTTTTATGCATTTGCTTTATGTCAGGCACTGTGCTCTGCTCTTAAATTAACTCATTTAATTTTACTTAATCTGCCACCAAAATATATATGTTAAGGTCCACCATTAGCCTTTTTTTTAACAGATGAGGAAACCGAGACTCCAGGAGGTAAGACACTTGTCTAAGATCAAATAGCTACTTAGAAACTGGTCCAGAAGTTGATCCTAAGCAATCTAACCTATTAGAGCCTGTGCATTACTAGGTGGGGTATAGCTGAGTTTAGGTGCTGAGGAATCTGAGATGTATGTATAAGGCATTGTCCTGAACTCATGTAGCTCACCTGTGGGCACATGGCCTCTAAAATACGGTTTAGTAAGAAAGTAACTACACTGTCACAATAAATGTCAGCATGCAAATCAGTGAGTTTAAAAATAAAAATTGGGGGGGGGATTAGTTTTAAATAGGGTCAGAGTTCTAAGGAACCATTTAAGATTGTAGTATTTCTCAAATATTTTAAGAAGATAATTCATGCTAGCTTCAAGAAGGATTACTGAGAAAATCTCAGAGAATGTACCCCATGACAGAGGCAATGCTTAAGCTACAGTGGGCATAAAGGCAGAAGAATATTGCATTGGAGAACTAGCTCTCATACTTGGTGAGGACTGCATGATAAGGGCTCTCTGGGAACTTAAGGGAAGATATGTGAATATTAAAGAAAGGGATGAATTACTCTGCTAGATGTATGGCTTATGGATGCATGCACGTTGTCTACCAAATGTTCACAGCTACTTAGAGCATAAAAGTCAACTCTTAGCTCTGTTCTTCCACTGATAATCATGCACAAGACCAGAGCCTGTTTAGAAAAACTTTGGAGGGTGACATATTTTCCGCATTTCAACTTCCATACTTATTTTAATCAGTTCCCTGGTAGGACAGCAGTACGTGGGTTTTGCTTTAAAGCATGCTCAGTGTAAAATTAAAATCACGATTTGAAAGAGAAAAGACAAATTGGACAGATGTTGCAGACAGAGACTATTGGAGGTGAGTCATAGTCAAGCGGTTAGTGGTGGAACATTCCTTACAATTGGAACTGTCAAAACAGGCTTGCAGTGCACCCGAGGTGAAATACAACCCTCCAGAGAGAAGTTTTCATCATCATAAAATCTAATCTCCCTAATTTCACAGAAACCTGTGTTGCCTGATGGTATAACACAAAGTGTAGGCAAGAAAGAAGCAGTAGGTTAAATGTTCACTCTATTTGGTTTGGTTGGTGTCTTTTCTTTTGCCTAATCAGCTTCTGAAAATGGGTGAGAATACTGAGTCAGGATGAATTGTCAGTTATTTAGGGAAGATAGGCAGAAAGAGACAGCAACAAGGAGAGAGGAAAACATATTGACTAGTACTGAGGGTATAGAAACCTTTGTTCTGATACTTTCCTGAGCTTTTGTTTTTGTTTGTTTGTTTTAATCTGTCAATCTTGAGTATAATGATAATCATCTCCCTGAGTTATTGTAAGGAAAAAGAAAACACAAAACATTTCTACCAAAATTGATTTATAAGCAATGAAGTATCATGCAATTATTGGTCATACTGTATTCTTTATATTTTGGTTTTGATTATAGGACAAAATAACCCACAAAATAAGCAAAACAGGGGAAGTGGTATGCCAGTACCACCCAAAGAAAGGTGGCAATGTGTGAAGGAAAATGATGGAATTTGGTTTGAAGAGCCTGGATTCTACTCTGGCTCTACCCCTCGTGAAAATACGAGTTGATATATATAAAATATTTGGAAGTGTGTCTAACCATAATAATGGCAGCAAAGGCTAATTAGAGTTGGCAAAACTTTTAACTTTTCTGAGCTTCTATTCCTTATCTATAAAATATGCATCAGTATACCTACTTCATATACTAGGGAAGAAGGATTAATAAGAAAGGAAATTATGAGATATTTCTAAATTATCTGTTATTATTACTTTTTGTTGGAATCTGTGTTTTTATACCAAAGTTGAAGGGAACATGTAACACTATCTATATCAGCAGAGAACTTGATATAAAAATAGTGTCTTATTTTCAGGAACATGAAATAAACGCTAAGTATCTTTTGCCCCAATTTGGGGTTGACGTGATCAACTCTGATAAATATGAAGACCGTTTTGGAAAAGTTAGAGATTTGTTTAAAAGAAATGGGCAGAGGCTTTAATGGCCTGTCCTAATTAGAACCACAAAGGCCCACATTCAGATACTGGTAGCGACGATCTTTAAAATGTATTATGTTTAAGAGCATTGATAAGATTTATCATGTAACACAACAGACTTTAATAGCAGGCAGCTTGTGATTCAGAAGATCTGAAAACCGAATTCTCACTCTAAAAATGCTTTCCGCTTATGCTGTACTTTTCACTTTTCCCTACACTTTCAGATCAATCACCTTGAACTGAAAGCAAAGGAATGAATTACAGACTTCAGTTAGTGTCCAGTGTGGAATGACATCATGTAGCAAACCTTGATGTAGTGAGAATAGCATACTATTTGTCATGAATCTGACCTGGGTTCAAATTCCTGCTGGGATTCTTATTTTGTGCTTGATCTTAGAAAACTTGGTTAATCCCTCTGAACCTCCATTTAAATTATTATAATAATTATTGCACCCTCCTCCCAGGACTGCTCTGAGGTTTCAATGAACGATGCATGAAATATACCCAGACCTGTGCCGGTACATAGTAAGCGTTTTATAAAAGTTAGCTCTCTTCCTTTTCCCCATTCGGTCTTAGACCTCATGCTTCTATGATAAATATACCAAAAGGTGTTACAGTTATACTCACAGAGTCTTAGATGTGAGTAGGCTTTGTAATACAACCTTGAATATCAGCAAATCAAATTCTCTTGAAATACAGTTAGTAAATAGGCTTAGAAAGATGAGTGACTTGCTCAAGGTAATACTTAATTTGCAGCTGAAACATGACTACAGACTTGTTCCCGTGGTTTCTAGTTGAAAACATTTCCCAAGCCCAGATATGACCTATTTCTTGGTTGCTTCAATGGAGATATGAATCTGTGCCATCACGGGGCTTAGATTCTAATAAGACAACACCAAAAACAATCTATACCTCTCGCCACACTCAGAGTACCAAGAAACAGCTGATGGTTAAATGCTCCCTAGTTATCTCTTTCCTTTGCTTGTGTGAATGCAGCCTTGCATTTATTTAGTAACTGAACAGGCTGACATCATACCATGCAAAACATTCTGTTAAGCACTGTACAAGGAGGAAATGAAAATTCAGCCCAGGAGAAAAGAGACACACAGTCAGCTGTAAAGTAGATCAAGAGCACAGATTTCAACATCAGAAAAAACTGTTCAAATCTCACGTCTGCTACTTAGCCTGTGCTGTACTGGTCAGATCCCTTAACCTCTCTAGCCTTTGTTTGTTTCTCTATATTATGTGAAGAATTATACTCAAATATGTCGTGAACATGGAATGTTACAATGTTTAAAAAGGACCCAACTGTTATCTAAGCTCTAATCAATCATTCTACAAAGGGCGACTATTGTTAATAACTGTTATTTATTATTAAGAGCGGTAAAAGCGAAGTCCTATGTGGTTAACCTTCTCAATTAGGGGTCGACACACTTTTCCTGTAAATGACTAGATAGTAAATATTTTCAGCTTTGTGGGCTGCAGGGTCTACCTCACAACTACTCAAGTCTGCTGCTGTAGCCTGAAAGCAGTCCTAGACCCCATGTAAATGAATGAGTGAGGCTGTGCTACAATAACTCTACAAACACAGTAGGCCAGCCTGCCGGCCATAGTTTGCCAACCCCTGTTCTGAATGGAAAATTATGGGAGGTTTAAATACAAGGAATGATTGGAGGCTTAATGAAACTATAGGATTTAGCAGACAGATGGCAAAAGCAGTGGAAGAAATAGCCTAAAAGTAGACAAGAATTGGGAGTGGTTTAGAGCAAGTCAGGTGTTTACTTGAACCTAAGCTCCCCCATCCGGCATCCCCCAAACACCTCGTCCAAGCTTGAGCATATAAGACACGTTCAATGAAAGGAAGCATGGGACACTGCTGCAAATGACATTCTGGAACTCTTATATTTCAATGCCTTGACATCCCTGTTGAATGACAACTTTTGAGCAGGGAACTGACATAATTGATAACGTACTTTATTGCGATGGAAATTCAATGGCAACTCTCCGAAGGCAGAATAAACAAGTAACGAGGTAACTGATTTAATTGGAGGAAAGAGGAAGTGGGTGGAATGGAGGAATAACACCTCTAAGTCCAGCTTAGAGGACACAGATATGGAATATTGAAAGCAGGCAGCATAGCTCGTTTATGGAGCTGAAAAAGACTCAAAAGTGAACTAGGGGACTTTGGGCAAGTCATTGAACCTGGGTGGGAAATGGATTGGATCATCTCTGAGTCCTTTTAGATCCAGAGATCAACGATTTCAGATTGAATTTGGTATTGGGACCACACCATTATTTTGGGTCTCTGTTACTTAGCAGCCGGACTAAGCCCAATATAGTAATTAGTATAAATGGACCGTGAAATCACCTATACTATTTGAAAACTCTCTTTTCATCTCTCTGGTTTTCTTTCACCCTTTTCTCTTTTCCTTGATTGCTTTGTTCCTTTACTTCTTTGGGTCCTGTGGGACACATGCACTTGAATCTATAAGGTGGTACTTATGATTTGGCTCCATTGCATTGTGTTCGAGGCTCTGACTGAACATTCTCAGCAATGGTGCTTGAGTGGATTTTCAAAAACACTGATATGTTCATGTCTGCCCGCTGCATTAAACAACATCAGCAACTTAGGCCCTCAGTATAAAGCCTGCTCTGTTCCGTATGGCATACAAGTCTTTCATTGTCTGATTCCCACATGCCTTTCTAGCTTTATATCCCATCCCACACCTCTAGTCCAGATATATGAACCATAGAGTTTCCAAAATGCTCCAACTTGTTTTATGCTGCCCCCAAAACAGAATCCCCCTTTAGCAGCTGGATTTTGAACAAGTAGGGAAATAGAGCAAAAAAGGTGGGGTGTGGAGCGATAAGATGTCACCTAAAACATAGTCACATTACAGAGGAGCATGATTGTGGGCATTTTCAGAAACAATGTACACAGATAGGAACTACAGCCTCCAAGGGATCTAGGTAACAGAAGAAGGAATGGCCAAATGATTTATGGTATCACCCCACCTTGAATCCAGGCTGACCTTCGTACTCACTTTGGCCAGTAGATGGGGTAGAGGTTGTGTCAGGCTAGGTCTGAACCTAAGTTTCTGCTCATTTTCTTGGCCCCTCACCACTTTCATTTGAACAAGCCCCAGTCACCCACTGGGGATGAAAGACTAGGTGGGACAGAGCCTGCTCGTTTCTCCCCACAAGGTCCCAGAAGTATGTGAGGAACCAGCCAAGATCCAGAAAGCCAGCCCTTAGCCACCCAGCAGCTGACCTCAGATGCATGGGCAGTACCTCTGTCCCCCCCCTGCAACAGCTGAGCCTGGCTCCAATCAGCCGATGCTCCCAGCCAAACTGCAGATGGGGGCTAACAAATGCCTACTGTTTTAAGCTACTGAGATTTGGAGTGGTTACTTACACAACACTGGCTGACTTTTTTCCCCCAGTGGTACTGATATTTAATTGATATACAGCATTGTGTAAGTCTTTAAGGTTTAAAATGTAATGACTTAATATTGGTACTTAGAAATGGCTTTGAGGCTGGGTGTCAGGCAGAGATTGGAAAAATAAACAGACTGTTGATGGAAGATGAAAAGTCTTGGAGTTCAGCTTTTCCTTTCTTTTGCCATTCAGACCACTACCCTAAATCCATCCAACAGAAATTTTCTTTTTCTTTTTTTATACCTATATTAATCTGAGTCACTGTATGTTGCTTGAGACCAAAGAAACCTAACTGAAACAGACTAGAAGGAGGGAAGGAAGAACAAAATAGAGAGAACGAATAAAGGAAGGAAGGATACCCAGTTCTTAAATAAACTCTCATCTGGAAAAAAAATCAGATGTCCACATTTAAAGAAAATGAAATTGCCAAACACCAGCGTGTTCTTGAAATAGCTAAAATGCTAGTGATCATCAGACTTAACAAAAGAATATGTTCTGATGTTGTGATTATTCAGTATATGTATATAAAATCTCTCTCACTCTCTCTCTTACACACACACACACACACACACACACAGAGTTACAAATGGCTAACCCATATGGTCAGGGGGCAGCAGAAAAGTCACAAGCAAATGCATATTGGAAGTTTTTGATTTATGTAGGAGGTTTCCTGCAAACAATTCACTGTTACTGATTAAATCATTGCAAACAGATTAGGTTCTATTGGTGAGCAGGGTAACAAAGTGAAATCTATTTCTGCTTCCCGAAGCATTTATGCTGTATTTACCTTAGACCAAGGCATTCTTCAGATAAACAGATTCCAAATGCAGGGATCAAGAACAAACTTTGAGTCTCTGCAAAATTACAGAATACTTCTGTTTTATTCCCTTTCATACCAAAAGTAAAACATTAGATAAATTCTTTGTGTCCACCAAATAATTTTCAAATAGTTTATACAGAAAACCAGATATTGGATATTTAACAATTCACTTTTAATTATTAACAACTCAAATATACTCTGATAATATTGCTATACTTAGGAAGCACTGTACCTCAATTGGCTTCCTACTGCCTAAAGAATTGTGTAAAAATAATTATAATGATAACATTATTGTTTATTGTGGCTGAGAATACCCATGGATCTCCCTAGGAGGTTCTAGATATTGCTACAGCAGTACTGGCTACACCTGGGCTTCATTCACAGGTTGCTTGTACTCATCCTCAAGCTTGCCACTCACTAGTTGTGTCAACATTAGGCAAATTATTCAACAATGCTGGGTTTATTCTTCTGTAAATGGAGCTAGGAATTGTACTGTCTCATCCTATGTTGTGAAGATTAAGCAAGTAAAATTATGTAAAGTGCTTATACCATTGCCTGGCATGTAATAACTGCTTAATAAATGTTATGTCAATAGCTATAATCATCATCACCAGAGCTCTGGATCATCTAATATCTCACAAATTTGATTTCTCAGATCAGTCCTGTGATTTACATTATTACCCTAACTTTATGGAATTGAAACCAAGACTCACGTTGGTGAATAATTTGCCAAGGCCACTCTCCTAGAAAAGAAAAAAGTCAGGGTCAAGCCCAGGCCTGGTGGACTTCAAAGTCTATTCCCATTCTCTGCACCCTCGCCTTTCATTGGTTTCTAAGGCTGTCTACCCATTTCCTTTTTACCTTCTTTCCACATGACTCCTCTATGTTCTACCTAAATCAATTGTGCTCAGCACTGGTGGGGTATAAGGATGGTTTCCTCCCAAGAAGTTGACCTTGGCATAATTCCCAACCTTGCTACCATTGTAGCAGGGGAAGGAGGAGTTCAGTGCAGTGTTTAACTATTTGGGAATCAACAGACTGCTTGGATTCATGTCCAGCTCCAATGCTTATAACTATGTTAACTTGAATTATTGTGTCAAAATTTCCTCATCAGAAAAGGAATGCCTACCCAATAGGCTTTTCTGGGGATTAAATGAATAACTAGAGATTAGCACAGTAGTTGGCATGTAGTAAGCCCTTAATAAATGTTAGCATAAAAGGCCTATAAAATGGGTCCTATCTTGTCTGCCCAAAGACCACAACAGTGGGTGCCAATCAGCGAGATCCTAAATAAGGGCTGGGCCATATTTGATACAAAACTGTACAGCTGAGATTATCCATCACTCACCTCAAAGGAATAAAGGGTTTGAGAAAAGGGGCAGGTGAGGAAGTTTTCCTTTTAAGGGAGTGTCTGTTGGGGCTATGTACCACCTCCCAAAACCTACAAGGAAGAGGGACGTGTTTGCCCCTTACCTCAAACAAAGTTAAAGGGGCTTTAAAGGAGCACTGAGGTTCCTTTGTGATCTGGGATTTGGGAAGCACGTGACCTTTGCCTGGGGAAGACCACAATGGGTAGAGTTGTGGCCAGAACTATGCCTCCTGGCATAGGAAAGAGGTGGAGTCCCATTCATGAGGTAAACAGCATTTTCTAGGGGACCAGATGTGACCTCAAAGTTGGAAGCCAGCCTGGAGTCTTTGTTTGGATTGTTGGGAGACAAGGGGACAGGAGGAGAAGCTGGAAGTGGCCAGCTAGAGGTGTGGTATCACCTGTATTAAGGCTGTAGCAGGAAGACCTCTGAAATATGTCCTTAAATGCAACCCCTCGAGAGATTGACAGGGAATGCCTGTGCCATGTGCTGCAGGAACCACACTCGGCTACCTGTGTGCCCATCACATTGGCCACCATGTTACATCAGGGCCTTTTCCCCTATTGCCCTCTCCTCCTACACTTGATCATGGAGAGATCAGAAATCTACACTAGAGAGAGCAGCAGGGAGCAGAAGGGCAGGGTGGGGAAATAGAAAAGATGCTCACTGCCCATGCACCACCCAAGGCATCCAAGCCTGAAGATGGCCTGATTCAGGCAGTGGAAGAGCTAGAATTTTGAATAAGGCTTGAGTTTTGATGATTGCACTGGTCTGGATATTTAAATTATTTAAAAGGCTCTGCACTTTGACTTAACCTCAGAATGTTTGGAAATAGCTGAGACTTGGTCCGGGGCAGGTAGTCATAGGACTATGTAAGGACCCTTCTCATATGAAGGCGTCAATAAATTTCAAAGTTTTAGCACGTGTTGGCACCTTTCTCAGTGGAGGTATTATGACTTCTCTCAATGATACATTTCCAAGAATAAACTGGCATGCTCGGCTTATCCCCTCCCATTGGGAGCAAGCTCTGCAGAGAACAGGCCCTTTGCCCTCCAGGTGGTGAGTCTTACCTGAGCAGCAGGTAAGACTCCCTGCCTGCCCTTCGGATGGATACCCATGCTGGGTCGACATACCTGTGACAGTTGGGGAATCTGTTTAAATCAGGAATTCACTTATCTGCCGCATTTGGCTCTCACTTTCATCGAAGTCCTACAATCAGCCTTTCTGTGACATGAAGACCCTATATTGGTCTCCTTGTGTTTATCCTCTATCTTATTTCGCAATTTGTTCAAAGCTCACACAAGGAAGACAGGTGAGATGCATTGGGTCTCGCGGATACACCAACAGTCCACAGTGTAAGGTTAATGGGGAAAAGTGATAAAGACCAGAGATATTCTCTGACTGGAACCATTCCAGTCCAGCAATGCTGAGTAAATGGTTGCATTTGGCCACTGTGACTATTACTACCTGTATTAGCACTTGTAAAATCCTAAATATGCCCCCTTCCTTTCCTGTATCTTTGTGTTTGCTAGGGGCATTTTCCATCTCTGTCCTATTTCCTTTTCTGGATTCAATTCAAGGACTTCCTGATCTACAAAGCCTCTTCTAACTCACTCCATGCTGTGCCCTCCACCCAAATTATGTGATATTTCTTCACTCGTTCTTACCCAGAAAACTTTGTCGTGATGGCTCTTACAGTATGAGTCACACTTTACTTTGAAACATATAATCCTATTGAACACAAGTTCTTTATGACCAGCTCAGCCTGGTCCTTCCTCATCTGTGTGCCCCCAGAGTACTGCTCTCACATATAATGGGGGTTCAGTGTTTGCTGAAATTGATTGAAATGACACTGACTCTGTATTATGCACAGCTTTGGGATTCAGACAGATCCAGCCTCAACCCTGGACTTTTCTCTGCTTCCTCCTTGTTTTCCTCATGCAGGCACAACTGCTCTCTGGGTCTCAGTTTATATCACAGTTATAGAGCAAGTTAAATGCTTTGTGTTAAACATCTAGGGTTGTACCTGGTTTTAGCACTGAATAAAAACTATTTCCACTTCCATTTTGATTGGAAAAAAATAACAGAAGAGATATTATCATTATTTTATCAGTTCTTTGACAAGAATATTATCCCAGAGAGCATTCAAATCTATTGCCCTTTGAGTTTTGAACTACCTAAGAAATCATTTAAAGAAATGAGGGTATGAACAACTCTTTCTTCCCAAAGTGAGCTAACCCACCACCAAAGAGGGAAAGTATGCAAGAAGCATTGTAGTACATGGGCTATACTTAGCTGGTCCAGACTCGAAAGTCAAACAGACCCTATGGAATCTTGGCTTGGCTGTTCTCTCTGTAAAATTAGAGCAATGACCATCATAATATCAACCTACTTCATAGGATTTTGTAAGCATGTGTGGATATAATATATACACCATGCTTATAGACCACAATGTGTCTATTAACACCTGTATTATAAGAAAGAAATCTCAGATAACCCCTATGAGTTAGGCTAAGGTTCTAATTATCCCACATCTTCATCTTTATTTTTTGTACTTTTATAATTTTTATTGTGTTTTTAACTTTTATCTGTTAGAGATAAATGGTCATTTAAATATAGACATTAAATAAAGTGTCTTGTTAGAAATAACTAGGATCCTTTTGCTCTCCTAATTAAATAAAAAGTCAGACTCAACAATAACTCAATATGATCTGGGGCAAGTCAGTTTTACTCTCTGTGTCCCTATCTTCCTCATGTGTGGGTTGATGTTAATAGCTGATGAAACTGAAGAAATGCCTAGAATGATAAACGTCTACATAAAATATAAAGCTGACAACTAATGTTAGGTATACTTAGCTGGGGACAGCGGAATCCTGAGATTTTCAAGTCCTGGCTCCATAGTCATATACCTGGAACATATCTGTGGTCTCTAAATCTATTTTCTTACCTGCCAACGGGCGAGAAGAATAATAGTTACCTCACAGGGTGGTGATGAGATTTAAAGGAAATAATGTACATGAAAGCACTTGTTCAATTCTGAGATGCTATAAAATGTTAACATGTGTTACATTTGTAAAGCCCTGTCCTGTCTTCTTCATAAAGAACCAGATAAAGCATACAGGGTGGGAAAAAGGAAAAATGGGCATGAAGGAAGGACTGATTGTACTCCTAACTCCACCACTAGGTAAGTCAGTTATTTCACCTTGCAGAGGAAATAAACATTCATATAACAAGCAGAAAGAATACTATGCTACAGCAAGAAGAATACACTATTTCTACAGTCTTTTCAAACTCTGAAGCTGTGTGATTTTCATGCACCTGCTATCTGCATACAAATAAAATAATATCTAATCCTTTTATAACAAATAATTCCACCATCATTAATGATATAGAGCAGTGTAGTGTAGTGGGAAGAATAAAAGTAACCAAAGCCAGAGAACTCTCGTTTGAATCTTGGTTCTTCAGCATATCAATTGACTTTGGAGGAAGTTATTAAATTTTCATGGCCTCGGTTGTCTTATTCGTAAAATGGGATAATACAACACCTCATGGGACTTCCGTGAGGGGTGAAAAATTCATGAGATAGTACATTCTAGTTCATTTGTTCTGCCCTTTTAAAAATATCCAGCAGGCATATAGCAAATGAAATACTGAACCCCCTTAGTTCTGCCTGATTGGAGACATTGGGAGTCAGGGAGCTAGTAAAGATCTCTTGGCGTCAAGTTTAAAGTCAAGCCCTTTGTGTTGAATATGTGCGATAGACCCAGAGCTAATGGCTAAGTTAGAAAAGACCCTTGTTTTGACAGTGTAGAATTCCACATTCTGCACTCTGTGTTGCCAGGAACCGTGCAAGCAGAATGCTGCAGAAACAACAGGATTAATCCTCACCGGAGGACTTGCCTTTAATCCCCACAGGAAGCCTGCTTTCTGTAGACTGGGAGGGGAAACATGATGTTTTTCTGGGGGTGGGGGGGAAACTCAAGCCTTTCTCTTCTCTGAAGCCTGAGAGTATGAAAGTTGAGAAGTAAAGCCATCTGAATAGCTCTTCTGACCCTCCCAGAAGCCTCGGGCTCAGAGCACTGGGGGTACATCTTCCATTTCCTCCTTTCCATACTGGACAAGCCTCACAGGTTGGAACTTCCAATTTTTCTCTCTCTCACTGATCTCTGAGCTAATGGGCCAGTGGTCTTCATCATAGGGTGGAGATCCATGGTGTACACAAGTCAATCCATTAGAATGAAGCAGTAAATTAATAAGCCTTTGATTTATGCTTTGTTTTAGCTCATCTAATGTTTACTTTGAATTTTGTAATAGGAGTAATATATTAGCACAGTAGTACATTTATATAATTTATAAATAAAAATAAAGTTATATATTGCAGTTGTGTTTTAATTATTATTGTATGCAGAAACAAATAATATATAAACTACTAGAAATGTACAACCCCCCCAAAAATTTTATATCTTTATACTGTAGTCTCTTTAAAAGCCAAGATGAGAGCATTGATCTTTGAATTGCAAGCTTCTGGTACAATGTCTGACAGTCTAGAAAGGATGGAGGAATGAATGAAACTGGGCAAGTACTATGGGCAAGGTTCTGTTCCAGGCACTCGGGATTCAGAGACTTATAATATTGTGAGAAGACAATCATGTAAGTGACCAACCAAAAGACAATGTGGTGAGTACTACATGTGAATTATAATTATAATGATGTGAATGCAAAGAAGAAATGATTCATTTTATTAAGGTCAGAGCAAGATTGGGCTAATTCACATAGAAGAGGGGGTTGAACTGAGCCGTAAAGGATAAATAGGAATTTTTCAACTTTTTGGAGGAAAGAGGGGAGAAAGGACTTGGAGAATTTGTAATTCCCTGTAACTTCCAGTAATTAGCACAGGGTCAGGTACATTGGGACATCTGCACAGAAAGAGTCACCATTTCTAAACATATATTGGTTAGAATTGCTTTAGTTATTACTAATAAAGACACATCAAAATTAACTAAGAAATAAAAATAATTTTTAACTTATGCTACTTAGAACCATAAAGATTAGAAGGGTTTCAAGTATAGTTTGTTTCAGAGGTTTACAACATTATCAGGATTTCAGCTTCCTTTCTCTTAGAATCACTGAACTCTGCCTTCTACTGTGGTTTCATCCCCAGGCTGGCTTCTACTATTACTGGCCATGGCAATTCCAAGCCTCATTTCTACAACCTACAACCTTCAGAGGCAGAGAGGGCCCCTGTGTCCCAGAAGCTCATGCAAGAGTTCCAACTCTAACCCTAATTGCACTAGCTTAGATCACATCTCCATTCCTGAATCAAATGTCAGCCAAATACAATGCCTGTCTCTTAGAGACAGATGGGGAGTCAGCTTCTGTAAAGCTACGTGGGTCCCCAAGTGGAAATCAAGGTGTTTCCAATAGAGAAAATAAGGAAATTGATACTACTGGGGCAACCAACAGAGGACCACTACATGTAGTGTAAATGTAACCCCATTCAGAGTTTGGTGAAGAGTACAGGTGTAAATTTTGCACATTGTGAAGGCAAATTAATCTGAGGGCTTTTTTTTAAAAATTAAATCTCCTGAAATCTATCACACAGTTGTTGTTTTTATTTTTTTCTAGATTTCATTCTGTTTTGACTAAACCTCTGAAATAAAACATCTTCAGTGAAGATATACCAGCTCTCATTTACCAACATGGTGAGTGAGAACTGAGCTTCCTTTGTTTATGCTTCTCTCCTCTTTTCTTTTTTTTCTTTCTTTCTTTCTTTTTTAGAAACTTAAAACATAAGTAACTAAATCACACTCAAAGCTGCTATTTTGTTCTCTGCCTTCTGTGTCTGCTCATGATATCATTATCTTCCCCTCTGAGAAACAGATATTTGCTTTATCTTGTATAAAACTAGCCTGTGTTCCTGGACAAAGTGCAAGTATATAATAACCATTTGGTTAGACAGAGATTGGCTTAAAACACACTCTGGCTCTTTATGGAGAAATGCAATTATCCCCAAAAAAGTATCCAACTAGAGAAATATCATCCACAATAGAATCTAAGCCCATTTGTTCGTTCTACTCTTGTCCTGAATCCAATTCTCACCCTTGAGCATACATCTACTCATCACAAATGAATCTCACAGTTTCCATTTTGGAGACTCATTTTGTATGTCAATTCACTAGCTTTCTCCTTTATTCTATTCTATTCTTAGCCCAAGATTGCTTGACATTCAATAAATATTAAATGTGGCAATAATATTGATGGTGATGACTGTGTAAATAAATAAAAAGAAATAATCCTTTTTAAGCCTTTCCAGATTGTCTGCATTTATGATTTAAGAATAAAAGTCATCTCTTGGGGTCAAGTGAAATGTCTTTTGGCCTCTTCATGTTATTAAGTCTACTCGATTTTCCAAAATCAAAGGATAAACCTCTAGTGGAGTAAAATCATTCCCAAATGGACACAGGGTCCATTCAGAGACCGTGTTAATAGTATTCTTAGAGGTGAAAACAACATATTTGGCATCTGCAGCTTCAGATATAATTGAGTCTTCTCTCTTGTACAAACCTCTACTAAAGTAGTGTTAAATTCGTGGACATTATTGGTTTGAGTATCTTGCACTGGGCTGTGACTGTTTTCACTATAACCACAGCATATGCATTTGTAAACCTCTCACCCCAGGCACAGAGGCTGACACATAGTAGGTGTTCATTAAAGTTTTGCTTATAATTACTTTTAAATGAATGGGCTAAGTCTTTCTGCAAATGTTTAATACATACATGCAAACACATGGCTCAGGGTTATTTGAGGATTTTCACAATCTGTCCACAAATGCAATCCTAACCAATCAATACTTGGAGTTCTACCATTTTGGGTGCATTCATTTTTATAAATTAAATAACAAACTTCAGTTAAAATGAAATAGACCAGTTTGCTCTTCACCCCTGACAGCATTTCACATTTGGCAAAGCAAGCACTGAACTCATGCTCGGCACATAAGACAAACTATAAGTATCAGCCCCAAATCACCCAACCCCCTTCTTACTTACTTAAATACCTCCTGTACCAGGTGCATTCTCTGACCTGGTCACTGCTGGTATCTTCCATTTGCCCATCCAGACCCACTCAGCTCTTGATATGGGAGGCTGACCTCTTGGACAACATCGACTGTCTCCCGTGAGGCTCCAATAGGGAGCCTCAGAGGGCGACTGAAGGGAATGAAGAGAGACAAGTCAGAGTATTTCTTCTGTTGGATTCCTCCCAGTGAGGTCACTTCAAAATAGCCACGTCCCCTTCCAGGTCACTGCCCCTCCTGAGGCAGCCTGCTCTATACACAAACTCTCTCTGGCCTTCCAGATTCCAGTAAATCCCCTTCTCCTCATCCCTTCAGGGCCACTGCTGTGAGCTTGGGTCTTTGCACTATCCTTTGTAGTTCCCTACACCACACACCCACCTGAAATTAATCTCCTTTTAGGTAACATTGTTTGAGTTAGCCTAATTTCAACATGCCATTTATTTCCTTTGTACCCTGAGAGATATGATGCTTCTCCTGGCAAGCCCATGCCTCACCCTGCCCCAGGGTGATTTTGAACATCATGTCTCCATCCGGGCCTTGGCGTCCTCTGGCCTTTGTGTCTCCTCTTTGTGACTTTAGTGGGAAGTCTCTGCTTCTGTCCACCCCAGAAACCTATGGCATGAACCAGCTACTTATTTTATGCATTGCCAGAGGTACTCATATGTCCTCATAAAGCAAGGCCTGCTGTAATGGGTAATAAATTAAGCAAAACCTCCCAGATGCAAAACTTGTGAAAACCTGGGTTTTTTAATTGGTATAATATTAGCATTTTCCTGTGTCAAATGGAAGATCTTTGAAAAACATTGTGTATCAATTAGAAAACTAAATGTTCTAAGGTTAGAAGAAAAAATAGTTTAAAAATTTTTAAACATTTTTACAGACTCAAATGTACAAGGCATTGGGTGAGGAGAATGAATATAAAGATGACTTATTATTTCTATTATTATTTCTATACTTGAATAACTTGTTCTATAATTAAATAAGAATGCATACATTCACACAGACACTCACATCCTCTAAGTTCATTGAAAGGCTATTAGATGCTGATGTGTTTATATACATGCTATTCTATATTTTAAACCTCTCAACAACAGTGAAAGTTACATATACTCCTCCAACCTTAATGATGAAGAAGTGGAGAATTAGAGGGGGTAAGTGGGTTGACCAGAGCTGCATATCTTGCAAGACATGAGCAGACAGACAGACATATTAGAGTGAACCCACCATGTTGAGGCAACAAATCCTTATCCATTAAGACTCTACTCTTTTTTTAAAAATTATTTATTTATTTTAATTTTTATTTTATATTGGAGCATAGTTGATTAACAATGTTGTGTTAGTTTCAGGTGTACAGAAAAGTGATTCGGTTACACATATACGTGTATCCTTTTAAAAATTCTTTTCCCATTTAGGTTATTACAGAATATTGAGCAGCGCTCCCTGTGCTATACAGTAGATGTTTGCTCGTTATCTATTTTAAATATAGTAGTGTGTACATGTCAATCCCAAACTCCCAGTCTATCCCTCCCACCCACCCTTCCCCCCGGTAACCATAAGTTTCTTCTCTAAGTCTGTGAGCCTGTTTTTGTTTTGTAAATAAGTTCATTTATAACGTTTTTTTAGATTATGCATATGTGTTATCATATGATATTTGTCTTTGTCTGACTTTCTTCACTTAGCATGATAATTGCCAGGTCCATACATGTTGCTGCAAATGGCATTATTTCATTCTTTTTAATGGTTGAGTAATATTCCATTGTATATATGTACCATATCTTCTTTATCCATTCATCTGTCAATGGACACTTAGGTTGTTTCCATGTCTTGGCTATTGTAAACAGCGCTGCAATGAACATTGGGGTGCATGTATCCTTTCAAACCATGTTTTTCTCTGGATATATGCCCAGGGGTGGAATTGCTGGATCATGTCGTAGCTCTATCTTTAGTTTCTTAAGAAACTTCTATACTGTTCTCCATAGCGGCTGCACCAATTTACAGTCCCACCAACAGTGTAGGAGGGTTCCCTTAGGACTCTATTCTTGCCGCCAAACTTCTTCCTTCTTAATGCGATCAAGTCCCCACCACATTTTATCTCAGAGCTGTTTCATTCCCCAGCTTGCTGGTTTACAGCAGGATGTGATTCTTCCCCCACCCCAGGGGACATTTAGTAATGTCTGGAGACATTTTTGGTTGTCACCACAGGGGGAAAGAGTGTTACTGACTAAGCCAGCGATGCTGCTAAACACCTTAAAATGTCAGAGGACCCAATGTCACTAGTACTGAGGCTGAGTTATTCTCTCTAGATCCATCATTTTGCCCTAGGAGTCTATCCTCCTCCAGCCTCTCTGCAAACATGACTCCAAACTGTACTTCTCATTCTTGCTGCCAGTTTTGTAGTTTTAAGGGTTTCAGCTTGGTCATTTACTGGGACAAGATATTTAAATGTTCTGAACCTCAGTTACTTAGAAGCACACTACACCACTCTGAGTTTTATTTCCTCATCTTTGAAGGTTTCTTATGAAAATTAAATAAGATAATGTGGAGACAGCTTTATCCGTTTCACCTCCAAGTTTTTTTTTTTTTGCAAAAACACATTTGCCACAGTCTTGTCAAGCACAAGAGAAAGACATCTCTTCCTACTCATGGTTAATGAGACTAAACATGTTTAAACAGCCGGTCCTCGTTACACAAATCAAAATGCTTGCTCAACCTCTTCTACAAATGCTCGACAAATGGTCTGATTCTCAGCCTCCAGTGTTTGTGTTTTATATGTTAAAATAAGGTCCCAGCCTACAGTATCTGTCTTTTTTTTGTTTTGTTTTGTTTTTTGTTACTTCTTTTTTTAATAGTTGTGTTCCCAGCTGGTTTTATTTAAGGCTAGGCTTTTGATCTCTTTTCAATTCTGGGCCTTTGTCCAACTTGGCTGTCAATATTTCAAAAGCTCCCTTGGAGCCAGCCTTGCTTAGAAGATGGCCCCATGCCAACCAGGAGAACTGGTCTAGCCCATCTGATAGTTTGGTGAGTGTGCTGGGGTTTCAGGCCTGCCCCCATCATGTGTCTGGTAAGAAAGGTATAAGTCTGTAGTGATGCTGCCTGGGGCACTGTAAATTCATAGACTGTTACAGCCAGACATGATTGTATAATTCACTTAGTCCAACAGACTAATTTTACAAATGAGAATACTGAGGCTCTTAGAAGGAAAGAGTCTTACAAAGGAGACCTATTTTCTGGCACTCCACCCAGCCCTTGATCCACAGTGTTTACGCTGCTACACCATGATAGGATTAAAATAAGGAAATGAAATAAAATGCTGGCCTCTTACCTCTTGCGACTGAGCACTTAAAAACTAAGTTCTTTTATGTTGCTTTCAACCCTTCATGTCACTATTCCTTCCCACCTTTCCACCCATACGCCTGGCACTTCCACGTCCACAGAAGAATGTCTTCTAATACACAGTTCTCTCCATTCTTCCCCCGGGGCATCTCCAATCATCCACTTCCTCCCAGCCACCACTCCCAAGGTCATGCCCTAACCTTGTCATCACCAATACCACTCTGACAGCTTGAGTAGGACATCATCCTACCCCCTGTACTCCACCTCGATCTATCGGCTCATTCAACCTAATGATCCCTTACCCAGTAATTGATCTTTGTACCTTCTCTGATGCTAGTCCATTAACCAGCTCCTTTGTACTATTGATCCTCTCATGTCCTCGCTTCACATTTTACTCAGTGTAAAAACTTGACTACATAAAAATACATCTTAAAGTTGGCCTGGAAAAGTGCCACAAACAAAAATCAAGAGGAAATTGATACACTGGGGAAAATATTTACAGAGTATATCAGAGACTTAATAAAAGCTAATGTCCTAAACATGAGATGATCTCCAAAAACTCAGTAAGACATAAAAAATTACCAAGGACCTAATAAAAAAATAAATAAAGGGCGTGTACTGGCTGTTTAAGGTAGAAAAGCACCTAGTAGTAAGTAATCACCCTCAATTTATAACTTAAAATGAAACTACGAAGAATATAACTTTTAAACCTAATTTATAGGCAAAAAATATAAAAGTTTCATAATATATATGAAGGAACACTTTTATAGATTGCTGGTAAAATCTTATATTGGTACAACTTCAGGAAAATAGAAATTCTTATTAAATTAAAACCCAAATAAAATATGACTCAGCAATTTCAGTTTTAGAAAGTTGCTCTACAGATACACTTTCACATATGGTCAACAATATTCAATGCTGCTTTGTTTTTTAGTAACAACAAATTGGATATGACCTAAAACTCCATTAATGCAAAACTAATCAAATAAATCCAGATCCCTCCCTTCTGTGTTATATTAAGCAACCATTAAAAAGAATGAGACGGCTCTATATGCTGATTTGGAATGATCTACATCTTTATATATATTTTAAGTGGGAAAAGCTAGATGCAGAGCCATGTGTTTTGTATATTACTATTTGTGGAGAAAATTTTAAAACATTCACATGCATGGTTTCATAGGCATGGAATATCTATAGAAGTCTGCACAGGAAATTGATTAGCTTAGTTATCTCTAACGAGGAGAAATGGTGAGCTGAAAACTTGCATGAGGGAGGGGAAGGTAAACTGGTACTTTTTACCATATTTTCTTTCATCCCTTTGACTTCTATAACATATGTGTTACCAAAAAAAAAGTCAAAAAAGAATTAGGAAACTAGTAAACAAATAAATAAGGTAGTCTCTTAGTGAGTTTCTTTCTCACTACTGTATTTTATCTCTGCATAGCACTTATTGCTTATAATTGTCTCCTTTATATGCCTATTATACATCTCTGCCACTAGAATGAAAGCTGACTAAGAATAGAAACCATATCTGTAAGATCCGACTGTAAGTCCTTTGTGAATTAAAAGAAGGGTCTCCCTGAATGGAGGCAGCTCCCACAGACAAGGGCACATTTTGGAGTATGGAGACCAATGAAATTTCTGCCCATACTTGAACCTTTACCAGATCATTCTTATGCTAGGAACTCTACACAAAAACATATGCAGCCATATTACCTTTCTGGCTTGTATGCATTCTTCCCCAAACATTTAGAGCAGTATCTTCTATATGGTAGAAGCTCAGTGTGTATTTGTAAAATTGATACATATACAGGACACAGTGTTGAACTCACTGGGAATGTAAATTACTAAATAGAAAATATCCCATTGCACTAGCTGAGGCAGGCATAGCACTTACTTCATTTATTTTCTTTCTCTCAGTGATTACTTTGCCTGATGTTCAGTGTCTCAAAAGCCATTGTAGTATTTTTTAAATTGTTGGTTGTTCTAGGAGAGAGGGTAGTTCTGTCCTTATTTCTCCACTTTGTCAGATGTAGAAGTCTCTCCAAAGTGATTTTGAGACAATTAAATTATATTATTTTTAGCCATAACTTGAGATTTGATTTATGTTCAGATCAAACTGAGTTAGCAATAAAAAACCATGTGTACCTGTAAAAGGATAGCATGATGAGATTGTTCTGAAAAATTGTATTATACATTCCTTTGCCCCATTAACCAGAATATTTTAAGCCAGTTATTCTACTGTAAAATTGTCCTTGCATTTTAAATAAATACATAAGACTTAGCTTTCTCTCTTAACATTCTTTCTATTACCACTTTCTTAATGTTGATCTTTCCTTTTACCTCTCTTATTACTCTTATTTTTATTATCGTTGTTATTTATTGTGTTTTGTTTCTATTTCTTGGTGATTTGACATCTGGCAGTAGCAGCCTTCCCTTCTTTACCACACTCACTGCTTCCAATTTTATTTCTTCTCATAACAATAAAAGATTATCAAGAAAATCATAGAGTTAAACTGGTGAGTAATATAAGGTTTGATTTAGCAATACAAAACTTCAAGCTTTTGTTCCCAAGTCATAAAGTAGCTCAATATTTCTCCTATAGAATAAAGTACATTGGTGTGACAGTCCATGTGGGAAACTTGTTCACTTACATTTAGGTTGGGAACTGTGACCCATATAGTTTAAAGAGTATACAGAAGTGAAGAATGCACTAGAATTAGAGCCAAAGACCTTGGTTTTCATTCTGAGTCTCATTTGCCAGCTATAAAACCTTCTACAAGATGTTTACTGTTATTGAAACTCATTTTCTCCATTACATTAGGCATTATTATTTTCATCTTACAAGGCTTTAGTGAGAATTTATTTATCTTTTTCAGAACATTTGTTGAAAGTTCATAGGCATTGTATTACTGGTTAGAATAAAGTATTAAATGAGAGAACATATGTGAGTCAATGACATAGAAGTCATTCAATAAAATATAAAAGCAAGGTTTATTGGAAAGCCAGAGGAATGAGTGGCTAATTCGAGTTGAAAAGATTTACAAAGTCTTTAGTGAAAAGGTGATTATATAAGCATGACCTTGAAAGATGAGATAGGACTTTGATTTACTAAAAGAAATAGGAAGACATGTATTTATTCAAAGTATATTTATTGAGCAATTACAATGTTCCAGTGCTCTAGATGCCATGAATATGGTCATTAACAAAAGAATGTAACTCCTAATGAACCTTACATTCTAATGGTAGAGATAAACAATAAACAAAATAAGTTTATACACTGCTTTAGTCCCTTCCTGCTGCTATAACAAATACCATAAACTGGGTAGCTTATAAAGAACAGAAATGTATTTCTTCAGCCTTTACAGGTGTGGAGGTTGGGAAGTCCAAGGTCAAGGCACTCATGCTGTCTCGTGAGAGCCTGCTTCCTAGATGGTGCCTTCTACTGCAACCTCACACAGTAAAGGGGATGAGCTAGCCCTCTCGGGTCTCTTTTATAAGGGCACTAATCCCAACCATAAGGGCTCTGCTCTCATGAGTAATCACTTCACAGCACAAAAGTCTCACTTCCTAATACTATCATCTTGGGGGGTTAATATTTCAGTATATGAATTTTGAAAGGACACACAAATTCAGACTATAGCTCACATAGACACACATACCTATGTTATAGGTTGTGTGTATATCTATCTATCTATCTATCTATCTATATGTGTGTATGTAATATACTAGTTAGCAATAAGTAGAACAGTGGAAAATATGGTAAGGCAGTGGATAAGGCTTTTCATCATTTTTCAGGAAGTAAAAACTTGAGATTGTAAATATGGTGGCAGAGAAGCCTCACTGAGAAAGTGATAGTTGATTAAAAACTGGAGGAAATGAGTGAGTGAGTCAGGCTGTAAACAATGGAAGTGGTGAGAAATGTTCAAATCCTAAATGTATTTTGAAGTTAGAGCTGATAGTATTTGTTGATGGACTAAAAGTGGGGCATTAATAGAAGCATCTTTGGGAGAAGATAGCTCATATTTGGTCATATTTAACTTGTGATCAATGAAACACTTGAGTGGAAAGTTCTTGAGTTCCAGAAAGAATTGATGACACACAATTTGGAGTCATCAGCACATGGATAAGCTGCGATGGATGAAACTCCCTCAGGAATGAAGCATAGAAAATAAGGAGACCTGGGACTGAGCCCTTGGACATTCTTAACTAAGAGGCTGGGATATGAATAGGAACCAAAACAAAAAAGATAGAAAGGGAACATCCAGCAAATTGGGAAGAAAACCAGGGTAAGCTTGGAAGCCAAGGGGAGGCACAATTTAAAGAACTGAAAATTCAAATATGTTGAATGCCAGTGATAAGTTAAGAAGGAGTTATTTATTAATTCAACAAATACTAATTGAAGACCTACTATGTGCTAGTTACTTTTCTAAGAAGTAAAAATAGAACAATGAACAAAACAGATAAGCATCCTTGTTTTAATGAATGTCAACTAAGATTGACCACAAGATTCAGGATGTGGAGGCAATCCGTCCTTGACAAAGGCTTTTTCTGTAGTTGTGGGGGAAGTCTAACTGGAATAGGATCAGGCATGAATTAGAGCAATTTGAGGCAATGAAGAAAGTCTTATCACTGAGAATTTTTGCTTTAAAGATGAGAAGAAAAATGGTGAGGAGAAGGAAGGGTATGATGGTTAATTTTGTGTGTCAATTTGTCTTGGCCATTGGTGCACAGAAATTTGTTCAAACATTCTTAAAGGTGTTTCTATAAGGGCAATTTGGATGAGACTACCATTTAAATCAAGAGACTGATTTAAGCAGATTGCTCTCCTTATTATAGGTGGGCCTCATCCAATCAGTTGAAGGTCTGACTAGAACAGAAAAACCCTGATCTTTCCCTGAGTAAAACGATTCTTTTTGTATGCCAGCCTTTGAACTGGGACTTTGGCTTTTTCCTGCCTTGGAACTTGAACTGAAGCATTGGCTCTTCCTGGTTCTTGAGCTTGATGGCCTTTGAAATTGAATCTATACCATCAGTTCTCCAGGGTCTCCAGCTTACCAACAACTCACTCTACAAAATTTGGGACTTGTCAGCCTCCGTAATCATGTGAGACAATTCCTTAAAACAGACCTCTCAATAAATGATAGATAAATAGATAGATAGATAGATAGATAGATAGATAGATAGATTGATTGATAGATAGATAGAAATAGATATAGATAGATAGAGGTATAGACATAGACATAGACATAGATATACTCATCCTATTAGTTCTGTTTCTCTGGAGGATCTTGACTAACACAGAGGTAGAGAGAGGTTTGTTGGTTTGTTTAAATATGCAAGAAATAACCACATGCTCTATTCTAATAAAGAAGGCCCTGGAGAGAGGTTAAGAGAACTTACCCTCTGATGATGCAGGAAGAGAGGGGAGAATAGCTGGAGTGATACTCTTGGAAAGAAGGGAAGAGAATGGATCTGACATACAAATAGAAATACTAGCTGTACTGAGTTGAATTGTGTCCTCCAAGAAGACATGTTCATGTCCTAACTCCTAGTACCTGAGTGACCTTACTTGGAAATAGGGTCTTGCAGATGTAATCAAGTTAAGATGTGGTCCTACTGGTTTAGAATAGACCCTAAATCCAATGACTTGTATCCTTCTAAGAAGGATGTGTGAAGACACAGATACACAGGGGAAAATGCCATGTGTCAGTGGAGGCGGATTCTTTTCCCATTTAAGTTGTTACATAATATTGAACAGAGTTCCCTGTGCTATAGAGTAGAAGAATAGATGCATGTATATGTATAACTGAATCACTTTGCTGTACACCTGAAACTAACACAACATTGATAATCACCTATACTCCAATATAAAATAAAAAGTTAAAAAAAATGGAGGCAGAGATTGGAATGATGCAGCTACAAGCTAAGAAGCACCATAGATGCTCAGCAACCACCAGAAGCCAACAAGAGGCAAAGAAGGATCCTCCTCTAGAACCTTCAGAGGGAGAATGGCTCTGCTGCCATCTTGATCTCAGACTTCTAGTCTCCAGAGCTGTAAGAAAATTAATTTCTGTTGTTTTAAGTACCACTCAGTTTGTGCTATTTTGTTTCAGCACCCCTGGGAAACTAATAAACTAGCTTTAGTGGCACCATAGTCATTTCAGAAAAAAGAGTGGCAAAGTTATAGGAACTTAAAATCCATGTTGTGCTTAAGAATAACAAGTTATTTTATGGGCTCAATGACAAAGAACGCTGGTGGATATCTCAGAGTGGCTGTATGGGCTTCATGGTATCAATCCCTTTATCCTTCCTTTTCTCCAAGTTTCTAGCCTATAAAGCCAGTGCATATAGAAAGAAGTTAGTCAAAAGGGACATAAATATCAATTCTAGACATTTTTGCAAGTTATCTACAACTTCCCATTCAGTGGTCTCTGGGGAATTTTGTAACAGGGGCCAAAGTAAAGTTTTCTTCCCCTGATCCCCCTGGACTTTTGAGGTTGTATCTTGCAACCTCAGTATTATGTCTGTAGGGCCATGGGGCTGTCAGGATGGGTTACCTACTCGGAAACACACACCTGCTCCTGGAAGACAGGTCCTGGATCTCTCCAGGCATATTAACTCCTTTGAGGAGGTGTTAGGAAGAGAGTGAAAAGAGAGACACCAGAAACGTTCCCCCTTACACTGTCTCTCTGGAGGGAAATTGTGGAAGTTCCCTCCTCTGTGAAAGCGTGGAGAGAAGAGTTAAGGAGTTCTGGTCTAATAATAATGGGCCTTAAGTATCAGGCTAAGAGATTATACTTCAACTCAGTAGCAAAGATTACTTTTAGTTATGGAAATTTGCATTTCCATAATTCTGTCCAGTTACTTAATGGTACCCCAGTGGGCAAATATAGTTATTGTGCTTCTTAAATCTAATTACAATGAAGCCTAAGCCAAAAAGCTATATATGAAAAAGTGTTTGAATTCTAGCCAATCCAGCATTTAATACAGCAAAATTCCAACAGAACAAAATTATGACATTCCCACCACTGTTTTTAAAATAACTTCTATTATTCTAGAAAAATCACAGGTTTCACCTTCAGAATATCTGCATTTAAATTCTGACTCTGTCACTCACAGATGATATTGAGTAAGACATGTCACCTTCCTGACTCTCAGTTTCACCATTTGATAAGGAATATTGATACTCGTTCAAAATAGATCTCAGACCATGTTTAGGGTGACCCTACATCCAGTGTGCCCAGGTCAATCCCCGATTGTTGCCTCAGGTAAATCATGATGCCCTTTTACTCTCATAAATATCCAGATTGTTTCCATAAAATTATATGATCATCCAGTTCATATGTGACCATATGAAAGCAAGATGAGAGTTTTGAAATTATATATATTAACATAAGTTACGATGATGAGAATGATGATTCCTAAGCCATCTCCATAATAAAAAAAAATAATTTCTGCTCTTGGCTTCTGTACAGTAGCCCTCCTGGGAATGTGTAGAATGAGTTAATAAAGGACTGAAGTGTATGCGTGAGTGAGTGAGTGTAGGAACTTGTGTTTTGGAAGTGTAAGGAGGAATTCTTGAAATCAAGTAAATCTTTTCAGTTTCTAAGTATATCAAAGATTTTTCTGCAGAAAAAACTAAGAGGCGCAGTAGGAACTAAGGTGGATATAACATCAACAATATGCCAGATGTCATCACTTGAGGCAGTTTGTTACATATATATATATAAGTTTAAATATAATTAAATTCTCACCGCAATCTTGTGAAGCTTGTGATAAACCCACTGGATAATCCTGAGAATGGATAATTTCATTGGAAAATTGTGGAAACACTTGGACAATTGGTAAAATTGGACATTGCCCAACTTAGCAATGGAACCAGGTTTTGGATCCATTTCTTCCCAAAGCCTTGCTCTTTCTCCTATCTACTGATCCTTGGTATGACCTATCATTTCACAGTCAAGAAAATTTTTGAGAAAATAGAATTGGGGCCAGAGGTGAAACTCAAATCCCAGTCTCTGCTCCATGAAAGCAATCTGAGATCTATGTCACTACCAGTGGGTGAGGATAGAGCCTCTGATGGTGTCATCAGAGGAGACCAAGCCCAAAAAGACTGCAGAGGAACTATCTTGGAAAAGTGAACTACACTTGAACTCCAGTAAAGGTGCAGCCTCCCAGCAAACACCAAATATATAAAAGACAGCTTTTCAGAGCTATCAGTGTCTCCAACTGGAGCACGTGAGACCCAGGTTAAGCTGTGCTAAGGAAATAGGCATCCATATTTGCCCTCATTTAAACAGCAAGTCCAAGAACTGGCAAAAGATTTTAGCTTATGACAAGTAAAATCTTTAGGCTGTTTCTTTGTAATTCCACCCCCATGGTGGCTTCCACCTACCTCCCTTGCCCAGCTCCCACTGATCCAGAGGGCTCTGCATTTCTGCCAAGGCTGCCAAAAAGGGAAAGCGTGATGAGACCCACTGGGTTTCGACTTTGACACTCTCTGCCTCTCCCTACCAGATGCCTCTTAATGTGGCTTTCTGCAGGAAAAAGCAACTGGAGAGGGAAAAACCCAACTGAGTGACTGTCACACTACACCACGGGGGAATTGTTCTTGCCTGTTTCTTTTCTCAATGTCTATTCTGAAAGGCATTTTCATAGCTCTGGTTATCAGCCAGTATATGTAAGATGTTCTAGTTGAAACCCCACCTATGCCTTATCTACTTGATAAGCATGTATAAATAATTCTGGAAAGTTAGGCACAGTCGTAACATCTCTGGTCATACAGAGATGGGCAAGGTGAGTGAAATTTTCTAAATGCATACTCATATCATTGTCATTGAATATGACTGCTGGCTTTTTTGCTTTGCTTTGCTTGCTTATTTTTCAAATATATGTGTGTGTGTGTGTGTGTGTGTGTGTGTGTGTAATTGAAGTATTAATATTGTCAGTAAAATGCATGGAACTTAAAGTATACAATTTGATACATTTTGATAAATGTATGCACTCCTGTAACCACAGCCAAAATCAATATATAGGACACTTTCATTGTCCTAGAAACTTCCATCATGTCCCTTTCCATTCAAACCCACCAGCGACCCAGGACCCCATCCCCAGTCCACTTACAGAGGCAACCATTTACTTGATTTCTATCACCATAGATTACATTTAGCTGTTCTTGAACTTCATATAAAATGAAGCATATAGTATAACTCTTTTGTGTCTGTCTTTCTTTGTTGTTATCCATTCACTTTGTATGCATTTGTATGTTATGTTCATCCATTTTTCTGTTGCAGGACCTTTGGGTTGTTTCTAGTATTTTTGTTTTTTTGAATAATGCTGCAATCAATATTCTTGTATACATCTCTCTTATAGACATATGTTTTATTTCTTTGGGATAAAAACCTGTGAGAGAAATTGATGATTACAAAGTCGGTGTAAATTTAACATTATAGGAAATTGCCATACAGTTTTCCAAAGTGTGCCATTTTACACTCCCACTAGCAGTGTATCAGAGTTGCAGTTGCTCTGCATTCTGTCCAAAATTTTAAAACGTTAATCTTTAAAATTTTAGCCACTCTAGTTGGTGTGTAATGATATATCATTGTGGCCTTAATTTGTACTTTCCTAATCCCTAAACTTAATGAATATATTTCATGTGCTTATCAAACATTAGTATTTCTCCTTTTGTGAAATATCTGCCCAAGTCTTTTGCTCACTATTTTTAAGGTTTTTGTCTTTTTATAACTGAGCTGTAGGAGTTCTTTATATATTAAGGATACAGGATCATTGCCAAATATATGATTATAAACTATTTCTTCCAATCTGTGACTTGCCTTTTCATTTTCAAAGTTAACTTTTGATGAAGTTTTCATTTATTATGAAGTCCAGTGTGTCAATTGATTTTCTTCTCTTTTAAAAGTATTGTTTCTTGAATTCTAAAAAAAACTTTGCCTATATCAACAGCTCAAAGATATTTTCCTATACCTTCTTCTAGGAACTTTAGAGTATTAGCTTTTACACTTAGGGCTGTGATTTATGTATATGATGTGAGGTATGGTTAGAGACATATTTTTTCATAGAGAAGTTCATGTTTTCTAGCACTGTTATTGAAAACATTTTCCATTCTCCACTGAACTGTTTCGGCATCTTAATAAAAGATCATTTGGTAGTATACTTCTGGAAGCTATGTCTGGTCTATTTCTGTGCTTTCTATTGTGTTCCTTTGATTTATTTGCCTATGTTTATTTTCATAACATGTCTTAATTATTGTGTCTTTATGATGTCTTAAAATCAGAGAGCGTGTGTTCTTTTACCTTGTTCTTCTTTTTCAAGATAAATTTTAGTGTAAGCTTGCCAACTTTACAAAAATTCCATGAAAATTGAATTGGAATTGCAATGAATCTATATATTAATTTTCAGAAGATTGACATCTGTTTTGAGTCTTCCATCCCATGAACATATTATCATCATTAATTTAGGTATGTCTTTAAAACTATCTCTTAGCAATAATTTCTGGTTTTAAGCACATAAATCTTGTTCATCTTTCATTACATGTATTCCTAGATATTTTATGTTTTTAGGTCTGACTTAAATGGTATTACTTTTTTTAAAATTTCAAATATAAACCCCTTATATGGTTTACAAATATTTTCTCCCAATTCATAAGTTGTCTTTTCATTTTGTTGATTGTTTCCTTTGCTATGGAGAAGCTTTTTAGTTTTATATAGTACCACTTGTTTATTTTTATTTTTGTTCCCTGAGCTTTTGGTTTCCTATCCAAAAGCCATTACCAAAACCAATGTCAAGGAGCTTTTTCCCTATGTTTTCTTCTAGGAGCTTTAGAGTTTCAGGTCTTACATTTAAGTTTTAATCTATTTTGGTTTTATTTTTGTGTATGGTACAAGATAAAGGTCCAATTCCATTATTTTGCATATGGATATCTGGTTCTCCTAACGGCATTTATTGAAGAGATTATCCTTTCCTCATTGTGTATTCTTGGCATCCTTGTCAAAAATCAGTTGCCGGTATGTGCTTGGTTGATTTCTAGGCTCTCTATTCTCTTTTATTAGTCTATCTGTCTATTTTTATGCCAGTGCCATATTATTTTGAATAATATCGCTTTGTAATATAATTTGAAATCAGGAAATATGAAGCCTCCTACTCCATTCTCCTTCCTCAAATTGTGTACTCTTATCACACGCACACACATGCACAAATGGTAACTATGTGAAGATGATATGTTTATTAGCTTAACTGTAGTAATCACTTCAATACATGTATGTATATCAAATCATCGTTATACAACTTAAATACAAATTTATATTTAAAAATAAACTAAAATTTAAAATATTTTTTTCAAAAATGTTTCCAGGTGTTTGTTGCAGATATGAAGAAATAGATCTGATTTGTGCATGTTGACTATATATTCTGAGATTGTTCTTAATTCACTTATGAGGTCTCAGGGTTTTTGTAGTTTCCTTTGGATTTTGCAAGTACACAATCAGGTCATCAAAAGACAGTTTTGTTTCTCATATCTCAATCTTTATGTCTTTCATCTTTATTTTTTCTTGCCCTACTGCACTGGCTAGGACCTCCAATACAAATATCCTTTGGCATTTCTTGTAGTGAATGTTTGCTAGTGATGAATTCCCTCAATTTTTATTTATCTAAAAATAACTTTTATATGTCCTTGTTAAACAGTTTTTTCTTGACGTAGAATTATAGTTGGAAAGTTTTTGCTTTTTTTTAGTACTTTAAAGTTGGCATTCCACCATCTTCTGCCTTACATTCTTTCTGTTGACAAAGTAGCCATTATTATTAATGTTCCTCTGTTTTAATGTATAATTTTTTTCCAAAGGCTAATTTTAGGAATTTTTCTTTATCTTTGCTTTTAGCTATTTGACAATGATATACCTTGGTGTTGTTTTATGTGTGTTGATTTGCTTGGGACTCATTAAATTCTATAATGTTTTAACCTTTGAACAAAAGCTGTCAAAGAAACAAGAGATAGAAATAAGTGGGTATGGTAGAGGATGGTGTACCTGGTTATGTTAATCGCTGAGCACCTGAGAAACGACCCAGGCAGTACAATGCTGGGGTCTCTGGAGTGAGCCTTTTGTCTAAAGAGCCGTGCTTTGGGTCTAGGCTCAGAGAAAGCCCTTCCTACCATCATTTCAGTTCTTGGATTTCAGTAAGAATCTCTATTCTTTGAACTACCTTGAATAGTCTTAAACTTTCCAATGCGAAGAGTTAACATTTGTCTATGATATCTGTTACTGGGGACACAAAGCATGAAGTTTGTTGGCCCTCTCTCTTCCCCTCAGAACATTCCAATCTCTGTTCTGCCCTGGGATCACAGTAACTTCTCCATACTACTTTCTTCCCCTTAGCAATATTTACCTATCTTACCTGCCATCCTCTCATATTCCTGATGGGTAAAAAAAAAAATTTCTTTTTTTATTCTGATAATTAATTCTAAAGAAGCTATTAGTAACTGGTACTGGTTTATGACGTTTGATCCCAAGCCAGATGGAGCAGAGGCTACCATGTGCCACCTATATCCCATCCATCCTTACCATTCTAGTCAATCCCATACCATTTCCAAATATCAGCACCCACATACATTTACCTGAGGCTCCCTCACGCCTCCAGTAGCCACTCTGTGCATTGTCATGCACACAATGGTCTTAAAGTGCCATAAGTGTATGTGCCACCCTCTCTCTGGGAGTACACCTCAACAAATGATTGGATGGAACTGGTGTATGAACCCACAGCACCTCCCCCCTTGTCTTAGATGACTCTGAGACATGCATTCTATTCTGGCACTCAGAGTTTCCTGGAAAAATTAAACTCCAGTTGCCTCTGTGGTCACTTGCTTAGCACTAATCTCTTTGATATCACATTACAATTCTTCCCTGTCTTATTTACCTGGAATCAACCCCAAATAAAAACTTGTATTTGAATCTTTGTCTCAGGGTCTGCTTCTAAGAAAACCCAGGTAACATATTCACACGTTAAAAAATGTCCTCAGTGCCTCAGTCCCAAAGAAGGACTTGCAAATGTCTAAGTTATTTCCTGGCCATCAGAATAAATGTGTGTGTTTATGCCTAAGACTAAGAAGAGTTCATCTTTTCCCAGCCATCAGCTTGGGTCTAAGTTAACAGCAACTTTTGATTCCCTTGAGGTGACTCACCACTATCTTTTGATATGCAGCTCATTGTGAAATGGTCCTGATGCTCCTCACTATTGGGTATGAAGCTTTCATACCTGTAAGAAATACTCCTTGTGCTTTAGTCCTACTATCATGCCTTCCCGCAGAGCACACTGCAGGGGTAAGGGGTTTTACTCCTGTGTTTCCCATGGATGTGGCCCCTCTACCATGCTGCTCATGGCATAACCATCTGGTTAAACTACCTTAAAGGCAGGAACAGAAGTGAGCTGCTGGGATGGCTTCTCCCACCTCCCAGGCTAAATGTCCTGATTTTTTCCTCCAAACCCATAGTAGAAATTCTTTCCTCTGAGTTAACGGAGCCAGATCAGTTCAGACTGAACCACATGCTGGTCACTCATAAAAAGTGTCTGATGAATCTTTTGTGTTACTCCTTAGTATTCAAGTCTCAGACGAAAAGTTGTGTTTCTTCTTTTTCTCTCCTTATAAAGAAGAAAACACACCTTGTAAGCCCTGTTTCCCCCCCAAGAATCTTCTTTTTCTCCTCCCCCCATCCTGGCCTCCGGCAACTCTTTTGTGAATTAGGTCAATTGAGTTAAGTCTTTGGTCCCTTTGTAACAATTTCACTGTACAACAATTAAAGAATTATGTTCACTTAGAATAGAAGGAGACAATAGAAGTTAACATCTTTAGTCTAGGGATGAAGGAATCAGTAGAAGATCTCTGAGCGATTTGCCCAAAGTCTAACAGGAAGTTAGAAGGAGGACAGGAAATAGAACGTAAGTTCCTCAAAATCTGTCCAGTGCTCTTAGTGTACAGCAAATAGAATATTGGTATAAATTGGCTTGTAGTCAAGGAAATACAATAAAAAATTTGAGCAGAGAGACTGAAGACGTTATGCATTTATTAAATAAATATTTTGACTGCTTATTATGTACTATGCACTGTTCTAGATGCAACAGGGAACAAAGTAGAAAAATATCTCCACTTTCATGGAAATTACACTTTGGTCAGTGAGAAAGATAATAAATAAGGCTGGAAATAAATGAAGTACATAGTGCATTAGCTATGTTAAGTGCCACAGTGAAAAATCATGCAGAGAAAGGAAGAAGAGAACCCAAGAAGGGTTAATATGAATTACAGTTTAAGAAGAAAAAGACTTGTTCATGCAGTAACATCTGAGCAAAGGCTGAATAGTTTCATGCTGCTCTTCCTGCATAGAAAGTTCTTCCTTCACTCCTCTCCTGACTAACTTCCACTCATTCTTAGTGACTTTCTCTCAAAGAGAACTTTTGTGATGTATCATCAATCCAGATAAGTCCTATCAGTCCTATACTGCGTTTTGACCAGTTATGCCTATCCTGGTTTGGAACCATATATTTAATTATTTGTTAGTATCCCTGTCTCCACACTAACCTATCATCTTTATGGGGTTCAAGGATAGTAGTACCTGTCCTTTTGACATTGCATCACCAACACCCATATAGAGATGGGCTCATAATAGACTTTAAATTTTTGTTTAATACATGAATAGGTGGGTGCATGGACGGATGGAGCAGAAATTTGGAGAAACGTAGAACGGGTGTGCTTGATAGTCTCCAAAGACAGTGCTATAAAATCTTTCCCTCCCTATATATGGATGCTGCAACTGATGTGAAAGTGGAGTGTACTTTCCATCCCCTATATTCTGGGTGGGCTGCCATGACTTGATTAATCAAAGTAACATGGCAGAAGTGACATTTTGGGACTTCTGAGGCTATGACTTAAAAAGCTTGCAACATCATCTCATGTCTCTTAAAACACTCATTCTGGAGAAGCCGGCCACTATGTTAAACTGACTACGTTAAGCCTCCATGCTGGGAATAAGCTCGAAGTAGGCATGTAGAGAGGCCATGTGGAAGAAGAGAAAGTTGACCAGCCCCAGGTGTTCCAGCCCAGCTGTCAGACTCCAGCCCCAGCTGTCATCTGTTTGTGACCCCATGAGAGAATTCAAGCAAAACAGTTCAAATGACCCCAGTGGTCCACAGAACCATGGAGGATCATAATAAATTGCTGTTTTAAACCACTAAGTTTTGGAACATTTAGTTACATCACAGTGGATAACTGGCACACCTAGGGAAAGAGCATATTGAGAAGCTTACTATGTCATTTGAAATACACAACAGCCATACAAAGTAGAAAAGGTAGGTATGAATGAACCCATTTTATAGATGACAAAAGATGAAGATTACAGAGGTTAATTGGCAGCCAGTAAGAGGCATAACCAGGATTAGATTCAGCCCTAGAATCAAAACGAAGTTGGGAGATGGAAACAAATGGTTTTGTACCTTCAGAACATCCATAATCTTTTCTCAAATCCTTCTTAACTGACTTGAGCTGAAGCCAAGAATGTATAATCCATGTGGTCTTCACTGAGCTAAATAGGACCACCTTACCTCCTGGCTTACACGTGAGCTATAATTTTTAAAAAATTCAAAGTCCTCTGTGCCTGTAATAGCAACAGTCTTTGTCCTCCCACTCTTCATAGCGCACGCTCCTGGGAGATATGTCCTCTAACTCTTGGGTCCTTCTAGCTGCTTTTGGATTTGATCCAGTGATTTATAATACCAGGAAACCCAACAGAGCAAAGAGTTCAGAGATACTTCCTGTTAATTAGCCCAGGCGGTTTCGAGGGTCCCAGCTGTGCAGCTCATTTTCATGTGCAGTATCCCCAATTAGGCCAACTCTGTTTGAAATTTCTGGAGCCACAACTTGGTAATCAGTAGAGAGATGCACCAAGCTAACATAAGGTCAAGGTAGACTTTCTTTAGAGGCTTCCCTAAGACAACACTTCAAAATAATTTACCAGGGTAAAAACTATATTTTGTATTTATTATGAGAATAATTATTTAGTCCTTGAAAGGGGATGTATCAATGTTAAAAACAGATTCAGAAGTTCCACAGCTGGTTAAATGTTAAAACCTTTCTCTTAATGCTATAAGCTAAAGGAAACACTGTTAGGTTTTTTTCCCTGACTTGTCTGACCCCTCTTCTCATATTTTGAAATAAACTCTCCATAGATGACAGGATTTCCTGTCTTTTCCTTTCCTTTTGGTCAAAAGATCCATGTTGGATTGCTGACCAGGGAATCCATTTTGCTTTAAGCACCTGCAAGGTAGATGCTATTTCTTAAGGAAAGTGGGCTTCTTTCCTGCATAAACCGTATAGGAGACACACTGATCACAGTGTCTTCCATGCCCCTTTGAAAGGCAATTGACCACCCACAGGACCTGAAGAAGTGGGTTTTGGCCAGAGCAACCAATCCCTAGCCAAACCAGTGCCCTGTTATCTTACATTTAAGTGGAAACTCAGGTTGGGCGAATCAAATTCTTTTCCTCTCTGCAATGCAAACAGAAATTCTGAACAAAAGCAGCCTGAGCAAAGAAGTGGCTGCTCAAAGCCACAGCAGAGTGAGAGGTTAGAGGGCACGTGCTGGATCTTGAGTGAGCCAAAGTGATGAGTAGTCTATGAAACAGAGAAATGAAGAAAGAGCCAGAAAAGCCAGCTGGCAGCAAGAGGAACCTGGAGCACATGTAGAATGCGGGGTCACCCTGAGACGGTGAATGAAACCGTGCAGGTCCCTGGCACAACCTTAGGTCCGGAAGGCTCCATGGTCTTCTGAATACTGCATAGTCCTGGTCCATGTGTATCAGTACAACTTGCTTTTCACGTAAGCTGCAGTGAGCTCAGGTTCTTTATGAGACTGTTGGCAATGTGCTTTGGAGTGGAAACTGCCCTCGATCCAGCCTTAAAATTCTGTAGGGGAGGCTGCTGCATGATCCAGACGTGATTTCCTAAGGGCTGAGCTTGAGGAATCATGTCCCTCTGAGGCAGCCTGACAAAAGTGCTCCCAAGTGAGGTTGTGTGGTGGAGAAGTAGGTACCTAGCCCAATTCAGTGTTCCCATTTGGAACATATAAAACCTTTGCGAACAAAATTAAGCATGGGCTATTGTCACGCAAAATGCTGAGCCATCTTCCCGGCCTCTCTGAAGTTGGTATGAGTTTCAGCCAGAAAAATCACTGACACTCTCGTTACTGGGAGGCTTCTGAGGCTTCTGCGTGGTTTGTGGCATATCCCCTCATCCCCGCACCCTACACGTACAACCACCTCCCCTGAACGCCCTTTTCTGGCTCCTTCCAACCCACATCCTTCAGAACCTCACGTTTCTCCTCCTATGCTCCTCCACAGGCCCATAAATGGGGACTTTTCATTGTTTTGTAGTTTCTTTTTATCTATTAGTTCCTGAGACCAATTCAAATTATTTTTCTTCAACCCAAATCAATAGCAGTCTTGATTTTACCTTACTGTAGAAACAATATACGTTTATTATACATGATCTGAAAAATGCAAAAGAAATGACAGAAGAAACAAAATTTCCAACCCAGAGACAACCAATATTAACATTTTAATCTTATTTTTCTGTCCTATTTTTCTATGAATATATTATTTGTAGATATGCAATCTGATATTTTTAAATTATATATATTCTGATATTTTCTTTTAACATTGTTTCATGAATATTTTAGGTTATCACTAAAAATCTTCAAAACATGATTTTAAATTTGCTGAAGAATATACTATCAGATGAAAAGACGGTAATTTACTCAACCATTTCCTGACCATTGTACATTTAGCTCAGTGCTTCAATGACCATAATTCTTCCAGAGAAGTTTGTATTGTAAGGTTGGGCCTCACTATTGTACAGATGGCAGGTGTACCAGATGACATGGGAGGTCAGAGGCCAGAAGGTGTAGGATCTCAGAGTAGCCTCAGTAACCATCACATCTGAACCATTTGCTCTGTGCATGACCTCTGGCAAGTAGTTTAATATCCTGAGTTTCAATTTCCTCATCTCTGAAATGAGAATAATAAAAGTAGAGTTGTTGGGAGGATTAAATGAGTTAATATCTGCAGTTGGCTTGTGGTAGTACTGGCACATTAAGTTGTTTTTATTAGTTCAGTACTATTAGGAGGAAATATCCCCATGCCTGATGTGGACTTTCTTGTTGATGGACCTCTTTGGTTAATCCATGGTCTCATCCACATTCTCCCCCTCCCCTGATATTCTTCTGGGAAAGAGGATGGACCTTCCTTGGTGGGAGTTTGAAAGAAGGAATGGGTATGTGCAGTGTAGTGGGTTGAATAGTGTCCCCCCCAAAAGATATGCCCAAATCCTAATCCCCAGAAACCTATGAATGTGATCTTATTTAGCAAAGAGGTTTCTGCCAATCTTGAGATCAGGTTATCCTGGATTTAGAGTTGGTCCTAAATCCAATGACAAGTGTCCTGTAAAAGAAAAGCAGAAGGAGATTTGACAAAGAAACCAAAAATAAGGTGATGTGACATCCCACGTGAGGATGGAGGCAGAGATTAGAATGATGCGACCACAAACCAAGGAACGTCCGGAGCCACCATAAGCTGGAAAAGGCAAGGAAAGATTTTCCCCTAGAACCTTCAGAGGGAGAGTAACTCCCCTGACACCTTGATTTTGGACTTCTGGCCTCTAGATCTGTGGGAGAAGAGATTTCTGTTGTGTTAGTCACCCACCCTCTCAGTTTGTTACAGCAGCCGCAGGAGAACTAATACACGTAATATAGTTCCTTTTGTTTGGTGGCAAAGTGATCACAGGGAGCACATGATTGACCCTGCTTCTCCATGTCACAATCCCTACAGGGGTGACCCCTACACAGGCAGGGCTGGAGCATTTGGCACTGCCTATGCTGGGGTGGATGAATCAGTATAACATGATCAAGGTCGGGAAGCCCACTTGCTGATAGATTTATGTCACGTCCTTCCATTTCAGCTTTGTCAGTATTAAAATAGATTTCTGAATCTCCATATGTTTTACTCCTTCTTTTCTCACTCTTAGTGTTTAGAACTCGGAAGGAAGACCCTACAGGTTACGATAAACTTTTGTTACTTTTGTCTTTAAACTCATTTCTCATATCTGCTGTTAGGGGAAGAGTCATATTCTTTTATGGACGGACCTATGTTTAACTGCTTTCATAGTACTATCACTTTACACCACTTCATAGTTTTTCACCTCTTTGTGGATGATTTCAGAAGGTTTCTGCCCTGTCTCAGGCTCCTATGATCTCAGCATTGAGTGTTGGATGCTTGCCTGTGACTTGTTTTTTGAATTTTCTCTCTCTTCACTTCTCAACGCTAACCTAATACTGTGTTAGATTTATTCTTTCAGTTATGAGAAAGTGACCCGTTTTGAGATCCATATCTAAGGAGCCTGAATGGCAAAAACCAAATTAACTCAGGTCTAGGGTAGTATTACCAAAGCACCTCTGCAGTCAGAGACTTGAAGCAGTAGTAGGAAAAGTGCTTTTGAGAACTGAACAGTCTTAAAGACAGGGCTGATACCAAAAGGTGTCATCTTTCTCTCCTGTAACTGAGAATGCAAATAAAGTTCCTCCCACATAAGAAGGAAGCAGAGAGCATGTGGGTAATCCCTGGAGGAGGATGGTGCAGGGGAAATGGGGAAACTTCTGCAGGTGGATTTTCACAAACCACATAGAAACTGCACTGCACCAAGGCCATAAAGGCTGAACTTTGAGCACCTGCAGCTCAGAAGTCAGAGAATTCTACAACCCCCTCATAAGTTAAGATACCAGAAATAAAGTAGCCAGCGCTCCCGAGATGGACCAGTGAGGTTGGAGACGATCCAGAAGCAGAACATCGGAAGCCTAGAAAGGAGAGGTTGGTGGTTGTACACATTTGTCAGATCATAAATACAGTAGAAAATTTAGAAATGGTTTAATTTATTACATAAGTATGATTTTTCTCAACTAACCCTCTTATATTTATGAAATCATAAACTAAGAACTCTGTCAGGCATAACCAAGACAAGGGTTACCCTACTGAGAATTTTAGCAAAAATTCTGTGCCCAGATAGGGTAATACGGGAAAATATACTTCTTACTGAATGGCAGATGGAAAAGAAATGAAATGAGAATAAAGCTAATATATAATGCAGATGCTATTGCCCAAGATGCTTTAATGAATACATTATTATTATTCAATCATAATAACACTTGAAGAAAGCTAGTATGCTCCCTGAGCTACAAATTAGTAATTTAGAATGTATAAAATATAATCAATATGCCCAAGATCATAAAGCTAGCAAATGGCCCTGCCAGGATTCAAATTCAGGACATCTCACCATGAAGCCCTGATTCTTGGCCCTTAACACTCTTCTTCTGGCCCCAGTACTAACACATATATTTGACTTTAGACTGTGTGCAGGTGACATTATGCTGCTATAGGAAAGTACCACAGACTAGGTGGGTTAAACCGACACCACTTATAATCAAGTACAGAAGAGTTCAACAGGGCTACACTCTGGAAGCTCTAAGAGAAATATATTTCCTTGACTTTTCCAGCTTCTAAAAGACACTTTAATTCCATGGCTCATGTCCCCTCCCTCCACTTTTCAAAGCCCATCATTCACCTCTGCTTCTATCATCACATCTTTTTTCCTGACTTTGATTTGAATTCCCCTTATAAGGACCCTTATGATTACACTGAATCAACCTGGATAATCAACTCGGATAATCCAGGATAATCTCCCCATCACAAGATCCTTAATTTATTTATATCTGCAAAGTTTCTTTCACTCTGGAAGGTAATACACTTGCAGGTTCTGGATGTTAGGTCGTGGACATCTTCGGAGAGGTGACTATTCAGCTCCTCACTGGTTGATAATGGCCGCCATGCTGCAGATATTCTGCCTTTATTGAGTGCTGGCAGTTTAGAGCCTCTCATAGACAATGAGCACTCAGAGTCTCTTACTGGCCCACAGCCCAACTGTATTAAACAGAACCTGTAGTCCTATGATAGCAAAACAAAGGGCTCAGGGAGATAACAGGGAAGTCAATGTAAGTGACAACAAGAGACAGTGGTCTTTGACTGAGGAACTCCTACTTTTAGATGGTCAGAGGCTCTGCCCCAAAGGCCCTGCCTTGGCAGAATCTATACAACCACGTGTCCACACAGGCTCCCTGGGATGGGATAAGTCTGGAGAAAGCACTTGATCGATGAGACAGGGATCTCTATCCCAGCAGAAGAGATGAAATTGTTTTGCTTCAGAAATTACATACAAAATCATGTGATCTGTAAAAATGAAAGGGCCAAGGAAGCTAAACTGACTCCAAGTTCTCTTTCTTTCTCTCACTCTCAGATGTGCATCACTCATCAGCTCTGTAAATAACTTAACCATCCTAGGTCTCAGTTTTTTCATCTGCAAAATGGAAATGACAATACCCTAGTGATTATTGCCCGGAGGATTGAATGGCATAAAATTCACACTGCAGAGATTTCACCCCGATGCTCGGCATGTAGCTCCAAATAATGGTTTTCTTCACTGTGGTTCAATATCATATCCAGTCTGCATTATAGACCAGCTGTGGAACCTCTGAATCTGTTTCGAGGAGCTTTGCTTTTCCTCATTGAAGGATAGAATAATAAATTGTTACCTACTAGGGTTACTAAAATCAGATAATTTATGAGAAGTCACAATTCAAGTGCTGTAGCCCATACTGATGGCTTGTGACTCATGGTTTATGTGACAGTCTCCGGGACTGTGTTCTCATCAGAGCTCAACAAAACTGAGACACCCACTCCCCTGTGTAGGCTCCAGGTTATCTTCCTGGAAGTGGATGCTGGTCCTCCATGAGTATTCAGCACAGTAACCATCTGAGTTAGGGTTCACTCAGAAGCAGGCTTGGTATCAAGTAAGCAGGTACAAGTAAAAAAAAAAAACATACTAGAGGATTAAAGATTGAACCTAGAGCAGAAAGCAGGGAATAAGGGTTTGTTATCACTTCGGGGAATTCTAGAACAATGAAGACCATGCTTCTCAGAGTTATCCCACTTGAGGGGTTAGTGAGCTGGGGTATTGCTATATAAATTCCTACCATCTTTGAGGACTGTTGGGGAAGTGGGCATGAATTCTCCAGTATTTCTAGACAGCCACGTCATGGGCAAAGTGAACTCAGAATTTGAGAAAAGGAATCAGAGACTCGCAACTGAGAATCCATCAGGGTGAGGGGATATGGGAGGGGCAGAGACGGCTTCTGCCATAGGAGTTAGAAATATAAAACTAGAATCAATTAAAGCTAGACTTTTTTGGAAAACATCTATTTAGTTCCTCTGCCAACTTTTTAATCAGGTTGTTTGTTTTTTGTTATTGAGTTGTATGAGTTCTTTACATATTTTGGATACTAACCCCTTATCAGATATATGGTTTGTAAATATTTTCTCCCATTTTTGTAAATATTTTGTAAATATTTTCTATTCATTTTACTGATTTTTGTATCTTGCTGCACAGAAGTTTTTAGTTTGAGATAATCCCACTTATTGATTTTTGCTTTTGTTGTTTGTGCTTTTGGTGTCATATCCAATAAGTGTTTTCCAAGACCAATGTCCAAGAGCTTTTTACCTAGGTTTTCTTCTAGAAGTTTTTCAGTTTCAGGTCTTATGTTTTGGTCTTTAATCTACTTCAAGTTATTTTTTGTAAGTGGTATAAGATAGGAGTACAATTACATTTTCTTGCATGTGGTTATCCAGTTTTCCCAGCACCATTTATTGAAGAGACTATTCTTTCCCTACTGCATATTCTGTTTCCCTTGTCAGTTATTAGTTGATCGTATATGTGTGTGTTTGTTTCTGGGCTCTCTATTATCGTCCACTGGTCTTTGTGTGTATTTTTATACCAGTACCATTCTGTTTTAATTACTATAATTTTATAGTACAGTATGAGATCAGGAAATGTGATGCTTCCAACTTTGTTCTTTTTTCTCAAGATTGCTTTGGCTATTTGGAATCTTTTGTGATTCCATACAAATTTTAGGATTGTTTTTTCTATTTCTGTGAAAAATGCCATTGGGATTATGATAGGGATTTTATTGACTCTATAGATGGCTCTGTACATAATATACACATTTTAACAATATTAATTCTTCCAATTCATGAGCATAAAATCTTTCCACTTGTTTGTCTTTCTTCAAATTCTTTCATCAATGTTCTATAGTTTTCAGTGTACTGATCTTTCACTCCTTGGTTAAATTTATTTCTCAGTATTTTACTGTTTTGGTACTATTGTGAGTGGGATTGTTTAACAAATGGCCAACAGACACATGAAAAGATGCTCAATGTCACCAATCATCATGGCAATGCAAATTAAAACCACAGTGCAGTATCACCTCATACCGGTTAGAATGGCTACCATCTAAAAGACAAGAGATAGAAAGCACTGGTGATGAAAAAGAGAAAAGGTAAGTCTCCTACACTGTTAGTGGGAATATAAATTGGTGCAGCCACTATGGAAAGCAGAAGGAGGTTCTTCAGAAAATTAAAAATAGAATTACCATATGATCCAGAAATTCAACTTTTGGGTATATATCCAAAGGAAATGAAAACAAGAGATTGAAGAAATATCTACAGTCTCCTATTTACTGCAGCATTATTCTCAATAGCCAAGATATGGAAACAACTTAATTGCCCATCAGTAGATGAATGGGTAAAGAAGATGTGAGATATACATGCATATAATGGAGTATTATTCAGCTATGAGAAAGAAGGAAATCCTTCCATTTACAACAACATGGATGGCCTTTGAAAGCATTATGCTAAGTAAAATAAGTCAAACAGAGAAAGACAAATACTGTATGATATCATTTCTACTTGGAATTGAAAAAAACTGAACTCATAGAAACAGAGTAGAATGGTGGCTCCCAGAGGCTGGTAGGAGAGAAATGAGGAGATACTGGTCAAAGGGTACAGACTTCCAGTTGGAAGATGAATAAATTCTGATTTAATGCACAGCATAGTGAATATAGTTAACAATACTTTATTATATACTTCGAAGTTGCTAAAAGAGTAAATCTTAAATGTTCTCACCACAAAAAAGAAATGGTAATTATAGGATGTGATAAATATGTTAGCTAACTCTACCATGGTAATCCGATTGCAATATATAACTGTATCTAATGAACATGTTGTACACCTTAAACTTACACAATGTTATATATCAGTTATAACTCAATAAAGCTGGGGAAAAAAGCTAGACTCCAAACCTTGTTTCTTCCATATACTATATGAACTAAACTACTCTACTTCCTTTATTCTAAAAACAATGAATATTATAATAATATGTACCTTTTGGAATTGCTGTAAGGATTAAATAAAATAATAGATTAGTATATTGCTTAGTCCATTTAAATGATAACAGTTATTATTATTAAGCCAGTTTTAGCATGACACAATAGCCTGCACACAGGAGTGCCTAATAAATATTCACTGAATCTAAATTTATATATACCAAAAATCTATTAAGAACTCCAAAAGACATTATTCTGAATTTTCCTTACTTGTGTTTTTCCACCACACTATCCAGAATGACAGAAAATTACAGATGTTATTGAAAATAATTCTTCAAACATGAGGGACACATTTTAGTATTTTAACAGAATGGCTTTGCTTTCCAGTGCTCCATAAAAAATAAACTAATTAGAAGGAAGGAAAATACATAAAAAGAAAAATTTTCTTCAAACAGGACATGAAAAGAAAACTATTCTTCAAATATTTATAGGGTTTTGGTCCCAGAGTCTCCCATGTTTTCATCTCAATTCAATAGCCTCGGGAAGATGAGGAGGGTGCATTGTATAATGTAGTGGGAAAGGGAGACCCTCCAGAGAATTACAAGGTCGAGAGGCTGCATCATGCCCGGAGGATGTGGTAGGTGTTTTCTGCCTCCTTTTCAGGGTATTACCAGTGGGTGGGGAGGGAAGGGAAGTAACAGAATTTTGAATCTGGAAGACATGGAAGGAACAAAGATTTTGAAAAATGAAGAGGAGACTTTTAATTGTTATCATAGTTCTGTTTCTTTAGGTCTCAAGCCACAGAACTCGCATGTCTAGGGGAAGATACTGGAAGGAATCAGAGGATGAGTTTTAAGTCCCAGACTTGGGAAGGGCTCTCTAGACTTCAGCGCAGGGCTGGGTGGTCTTCTCAACCAGCAGGTTGGTATCAGGAATATGACCCAACTCCGATGTCTCTCTGTTCTCATGTGACATCCCCAGGAGACAGAGCAACTCAGCTGGGGACAGCTGGCTGTGCTCTGCATCAGTCAGCAGTGGTGAGGGACAGAGTCCCCTGGCCCAGAAGTGAGCTGGGAGAGAGGCACCCAACCCCCTTGACATTTAGTGCTGGTCTATGCTCTCTCTTCTGCTCTTTACTCTCCTCCTTCCCAAGAGAGCTAGAGTAGGGTGGGCTGAGGGTTTCCTTCACTTGAGAAGTGTCTTTGCAGAGAACTGAAAAATGCAGGATAGGACCTCAGAGAGACACAGGTAACAGAGACCCGTGACTTTACTGCAGTCAGGTAAAGGAATGAAACATCGAATGTGTTTTCTAAATAGTCCAAACTAATTCACCTAGAATTGTGAACTTGAGATTCAGGACAGAAGTGAGAGAGAAAAGAGCTAAAATAAATTAAATAATTCAAATACCGTTGGAAACACAGGAGCAAATTTTCACCTATGTTGTATCATTGAACCCTAATAGCACCCTGATGAGAAGGGGTCAATAGTTCCATTTTATAAAAAAGGAAAGTAATGTTTTAAGTGGACAGAATTTTTATACCAATACACATTTTTTATGATTCCTGGTTGAAGTGACCTCAGTGAAAGCTCATGCCATTTCCACAAACTTTTATTTATTAATAATTTTAATTGAGTTATAATTTACATACAATGAAGTACAGTCATCTGAGTTGGAAAGTTCAGTGAGTTTGGACAAACATATGTACTCAGATCATCATTACCTCCCACCACGTAACAAATTGTTCCCACCACCCAGGTATGTACTTCATGCTCCTTCCAAGTTATCCCCCTGGCAGACGCTGTTTTGATTTCTATCATTTCATATGAATAGACAAATACATTGGTTATTCTTTTTGGGTCTGGACTCTTTTGCTTAATATATACTTTTGATATGCATCCATGTTATTATATGGATCAACTATTCTTCTTTTATGGGTGAGTAGTATTCAGTGTAAGATTATACCATCTTTTTTTCCTCTTAATTTGTTCACCTAATAAAGGACATTTGAGTTTTTCCAGTTTGGGGTTACTAAGAATAAAGTTGCTATGAACCTTTATGTCTACACAGAAATTTTTGTGGACATATGTAGCCTTTACTCTTGGATAAATATCTAGAAGTGGACTTGCTGGATCATAAGGTACATGTATACTTCATATTATACAAATTTTCCAGCTGTATTTTCCATAAGTGATTATATTTTACATTCCCGCCAACAGTGCAAAAGAGTTCAGGTTACTTCACTGTCTGGCTAATATTGGGTATTTTTCATTTAAAAATTTTAGCCACTTTAGTGAATGTGACATAGTATCTCACTTGGGTTTTAACTTGCATCCCTTTATGATAAATGAAGTGGAACACATTTTCGTGTGCTTTCTTGCCAAATGTATCTCTTTTGAATGGATTTACTAAATTTGGGTAGCTTATATCTATTATTGAGTTGTATGGGTTCTTTATATATTCTAGATACAAGTTTTTTTTTCTTAGATGTGTGTATTGTAAACATCCCCCTACCCAGTTTGTGATTTTCTTTTGAGCTTTCTTAATGTTATCTTTTAACCCAAAGGTTTCATTTTAACCAGACTTATATTTTAAATTCAATATATGATTTTTTACAGTTAGGGCTTTTTGTGTCCTAAGAAAAGTTTCCCCAACTCCCAATTTTTATAATTTTAGTTATAGTTTGTGCTCTGATCTTTCTTGAATTTAAATGCCATATTAAATGAGATATAGGTTGAGGTTCATTTACCTTCATATACTGATAGCTAGTTTTTCTATCACTATTTGTTCAAAATTTTATTTTGCCCTTGAATTTGTCTTGGTGCCTTTGTTGGAAATCAGTTTAACATCTGCAAGAACATTTCATGAACATCTGTATTGTGTCAGGAGTTTTTGTATGCACTATCTTTCATCAAAAAAGAAATACTCACTTTTTACTTGCATTTGAAATTTTTGTCTCTCTTACCAAAACAATACATTCCACCAAGAAGTCCAGTTAACTTCTGTCTAGTTACACCTAAATTAAACTTTAGAAATAAAAGAGAAACTTCTAAAACTTCTAAATGCTTCTAGGAAGAAAAACAAAAAACAGACTATATTCAAAGGATCAAGAATCAGAAAGACATTAAATTTATAATCAGAAAAACTGGCAGCCATGAGACAGTGAAAAATGTCTTTGAAATTCTGAAAGAAAAATATTTGAACCTTGGATTCTATACCTCAAACATCAAATACAAGTGAAGACAGACTAAAGACATTTTCAAACAAACAATTTCTTAATATGTTACCTTCTTTGCACTTTCTCATAGGAAGCTACTGAAGGATGTTCCCATAAAAATAAGGAACCAAAACAAAATATGGAAGGCATGAGATCCACAACACAAGATACAAATAATAGACGATGAAACTCCCAGGAAAATTGCTAAAGGAAATTGCTAGATCTCATCTGTACAACTGATCCAGAAATAAATCAGCACAGATAAGAACAGGTCAGAAATGTCAAGGCTGCACAAAACCCAGTATATTTCAATGCATCAAAAGTTTGTATAGTTGAGAGAAATGTGGGGAACACTTTAGCAATGAGAGCATAGATGATTACAAACAAACAAGACATAATATTGCACAGGGAAAATAAAAATCATCATAGCTTGCTAAATGACCCAGTGATCAATAGATGTATGTGGTCATGATAATTTAAATTCTCAATAATGATCTAAACCAAATTATGAGATATTTACCATAGGTAGAAGAAAAATTGGAAAATGAGCTGATGATTGATGCAAGGGAAGAAGATGTAAAAGAAAGAAAAATCCTCATTTTCTGTACTAAGAACACATTACATAAAGCTTAAACATTATAAAAGCAATAAGTAGACATTGAATTTTGTTATATAAATATGGAGATAAAAGACAGAAGTGTCTATTTTTGGTGAGAATAGAAGACGTTGAAGGGCATTTAAGGACAGTCTTTTCCATAAGTGTACTTGTAGAATGGTTTTACTTTTTATGTTAAAATCATGCATAACTAATACAAATCTTTAAAAAGAAAAACTTTTTTTAAGAAAGTGTCCTAAACTTAAGAATCTAGAGGGGCCTGAGATTACATGGAGACAATTCCATAAACTAGCAGTGTTTCTCAAGGTGCCTGTGGATCTCAGTTCCCTTTTCTGTAAAATGAAGATAACTGAGCCCATTTTTTTGCAGTTTTAGAAGGAGAAACTGTGAACATCTCACTACTAAAATGCATGCAGAAAGGTCTTTAATAACGTATTTCTCAACGATTATCTGAATTGAAATTATGTGAGTTTATTCTTAAAATGCAGGTCCTATCCATCATCTGTAAATCCTATAACCTGGCCTTTATGCTCAAGGATTTGTACATTTGGTGAAGCCTCAGTTGGTTCTGATGCTCAACAGAGCTTGGGTACTAGATGCACTTGGTTTCATTCCCAGTCTTGCATAGACTAGTAACCTGGAAAATTTCCTTAAATTGCCTTGGTCTCTGTTTTCACACTTTTGGGATAGAGTGAGATGATTTCTCCAACATATAAAAACTTTAGCACTGGGTCTGCTATTGCAGGGCATTCAATAAATGTGCGTTCTCTCTCCCTCCATCAATCAGCTTTGTCTCTGATATAAAATTATCTTGGCACATTACTGAATCAGACAGTGAAAATAAAAAACTCCAGACATTGAATTGGATCCAGCTACAGTTGTACAAACTACCAACAGCTGGTTATTGAGCAAATGGTATGTGCCTGGCATTCTGTTAGACGCTGTGAGGAAAATTAGCATTTTTGGAAGAGAAATTTACTCCATAAGAGGTCATTTTGACAGACCCATGCAAAGCCATTTCAGAACCAGAGAATGTTAAAGATGGAAGATATCTTAGAGAATTTCTGATTAAACCCCTCTATTACATAGAGAAAAGGATAGGGGATCTGTAAGGGTAAAATTTCCTCAAAATTATTTAGATAATGATGGAAAAATGTACCAGAGTTGGGTAGAACAATTCAAAGGTCATCTTTCTTTTGAATGCAACAGTGATTTTCAAAACATTTTTTATTATAAGCTAAACATTTTTTCTAATCAAATATGATGTGGCAACAATATATGTGAGCAAAGCTTCTCTGTTTGAGGTAGGATTCAGATGTCCACAGTTACACCCCTTGGACCCTTCATGGAACCTGTCAAAAACTGGCTATCCAAACATCACCAACATAACCTGTTGATAAGATAAGAGTGAGTATATTGCTTACTGAGGGAAAGGAAAACACCATCTTTGCAAATCTTTAGCAGTGTCTCAGCATGAAGATGGTAAGATCAGAATTTATTAAGACTTGGAAGTTTGGCTTAAGAAAAGTCTTTCAATGCAGGGACTTGATAAGGATTGAATAAGAACCACGATACAACAACCCAGAATTTGTGGAAATTGCAAGCAAGGACGTTGAGGTGAAGGATGCAAAGAATCTGGGGGTGCAAAACATCTGTTGCTGCTTTCCTTTGAAGAGTCAGTGGGTCTTTTAGGAAATTCCTGAAATGAACAATCCAATCACTTGCTTGGGCAGAACAATTCCAGAAAAGTAAGGTGGTGTCGTGAAGACAGTAAAATAGCAAAGCCAAGTTAATGTGGACAATAATGTGGACTCTGATTTCAGTTCAGTGCTCAGGCTGAGTGTGGGGAGTAGAAAGCTTTGGTTCATAAACACTTGGGGTTTTATCGAACAGAGCTAGAAAACCACGTTGTGCCTTTACCAATCAATCCTTAATGTAGCTGACACCCAGTACTAGGGATCCTAGCTTTCCTCTCTATGAAAATTGTAAAGTCTCTTTTGTCATCTAATCTTGTGTTTCACCTCCATACCTTCTCCTCAGCCTGTCCCACCTCCACTCACATCTGATGACCCATAAAGCCTCATCAGCATCCACCCTTGCACTCTACTATAAATAAGACTGTGCATGAAATCACAGTCTAGCTTCCATCTCTTCTGGCCATCCCAGTGACCCAATACATCTGGCCCAGCCTCAATCCCTAGACCTTAGATTGAGATCGGTCCAGAAGGTCCAATTTTATCACCCAGGAAAAGAATTTGACACCCAGTCAGCCTACATATACTTTTGGGTGATATCTTTTATGTTGACAAAAGACTTGGCAACAAGAAATACTGGGAAATATCTAAAGGCACAATTAAGACAAAAAGGTCCAAAATGAACTTACTTATAAAACAGAAACTGACGCACAGACTTAGAGAACGAACTTATGGTTACCATGGGGGAAGGGTGGGGGGAGGGATAGACTGGGAGTTTGGGATTTACATGTACACACTGCTATATTTAAAATAGAGAACTAACAAAGACCTACTGTATAGCACAGGAAACTCTACTCAATATTCTGTAAAAAACTAAATGGGAAAAGAATTTGAAAAGAATAGATACATGTATATGCATAACTGAATGACTTTGCTGTACACCTGAAACTAACACAACATTGTTAATCAATGATACTCCAATATAAAATAAAAATTTTTTAAAGTATTGATCCCCCTGCTGAAGAACATAACGTTGTCTCCCTCACATTATTTATTATTTTTCTACTTACTGCTAGATACAGGGGGATGATAAGTATACCCTATCAAACGAATGAACATGTCTTGGGAATAAATTGAGATTAACTGTCATAAAACATTGAAAGACACTATGCAGAGGACCTTCAAGATGGCAGAGGAGTAAGATGTAGAGATCACCTTCCTCCCCACAAATACATCAAAAATACATCTACATGTGGAACAACTCCTACAGAACACCTACTGAATGCTGGCAGAAGACCTCAGACATCCCAAGAGGCAAGAAACTCCTCACGTACCTGGGTAGGGCAAAAGAAAAAAGAAAAAAACAGAGACAAAAGAATAAGGATGGGAACTGCACCCCTGGGAGGGAGCTGTGAAGGAGGAAAAGTTTCCACACACTAGGAAGCCCCTTCGCTGGCAGACATGGGGAGTGGGTGGGGAGGAAACTTCAGAGCCATAGAGGAGAGCACAGCAACAGGGGTGCAGCGAGCAAAGCAGAGAGATTCCCACACAGAGGATCAGTGCTGACCAGCACTCACCAGCCTGAGAGGCTTGTGTGCTCACCCACTGGGGCGGGTGGGGGCTGGGAGCTGAGGCTCTGGCTTCGGAGTTCAGATCCCAGGGAGAGGACAGAGGTTGGCTGCATGAACACAGCCTGAAGGGGGCTAGTGCGCCACAGCTAACCAGGAAAAAGTCCAGGAAAAAGTCTGGAACTGCCTCAGTGGCAGAGACCATTGTTTCAGGCTGTGCGAGGAGAGGAGATTCAGAACACCACCTAAACAAGCTTCAGAGATAGGCATGAACCACGACTATCAGCATGGACACCAGAGACGGGCATGAAATGCTAAAACAGCTGCTGCAGCCACAAAGAATCCTGTGTGCAAGCACAGGTCACTATCCACACCTCACATCCCAGGAGACTGTGCAGTCTGCTACTGCCAGCGTCCCATGATCCAGGGACAAATTCCCCAGGAGAACACACGGCATGCCTCAGACTACTGCAACGTCACATCGCCCTCTGCCACCACAGGCTCACCCTGCACTCTGTACCCCTCCCTCCACCAGGCCTGAGCGAGGCAGAGCCCCCTAATCAGCAGCTCCTTTAACCCCCTGATGTCTGAGCAAAGAACAGAGACCAGAGGGCAACCTACAGGCAGAGGCGGGGCCAAATCCAAAGCTGAACCCCAGGAGCTGTGAGAACAAAGAAGAGAAAGGCAAATTTCTCCGTGCAGCCTCAGGAGCAGCGGAATAAACCTCCACAATCAACTTGATGTAACCTGCTCCTGTGGAATACCTGAATAGACAATGAATCATCCCAAAATTGAGGCAGTAGACTTTGGGAGCAACTGTAGACTTGGGGATTGCTGTATGTGACTGACTAGTTCTGATTTTTATGTTTATCTTAGTATAGTTCTTAGTGCTTGTTATCATTCATGGATTTGTCTATTGGTTTGGTTGCTCTCTTCATTTATTTTTTATTACTTTAAAAAAAATTTTAATTTTAATTTTTATTTTAATAACTTTATTTTATTTTATTATTGTTTTTTCTTTCATTTTTTTCTCGCTTTTCTTCTGAGCCATGTGGCTGACAGGGTCTTGGCATTCTGGCCCAGTGCCAGGTCTGACACTTTGAGACGGGAGTGCCAAGCTCAGGACATTGGACCACCACAGACGTCCTGGCCCCATGTAATATCAATCAGTGAGAGCTCTCCCAGAGATCTCTGTCTAAATGCTAAGACCCAGCACCAGCCAATGGCCAGTAAGCTTCAGTGCTGGACGCCCCATGCCAAAAAACTAGCAAGACAGCAACAAAATCCAATCCATTAGCAGAGAGGCTGCCTAAAATAATAATAACTCCACAGACACCCCAAAACACACAACCAGACATGGTCTTGCCCACCAGAAAGACAAGATCCAGGCTTATCCACCAGAACACAGGCACCAGTCCCCTCCATGAGGAAGCCTACACAACCCACTGAACCAACCTTAGCCATTGAGGGCAGACACCAAAAACAACAAGAAATACAAAACTGCAGCCTGAAAAAAGGAGACCCCAAACACAGTATGTTAAGCAAAATGAGAAGACAGAGAAATATGCAGCAGATGAAGGAGCAAAGTAAAAATCTACCAGACCAAACAAATGAAGAGGAAATAGGCAGTCTACCTGAAAAAGAATTCAGAGTAATGATAGGAAAGATGATCCAAAATCTTGGAAATAGAAGAGCAAAAATACAAGACACGTTTAACAAGGACCTAAAAGAATGAAAAAGCAAACAAACAATGATGAACAATAAAATAAATGAAATTTAAAATTCTCTAGAAGGAATCAATAGCAAAATAACTCAGGCAGAAGAAGAGATAAGTGACCTGGGAGATAAAATAGTGGAAGTAACTACTGCAGAGCAGAATAGAGAAAAAAGAATGAAAAGAATTGAGGACAGTCTCAGAGACAGCTGGGACAACATTAAACGCACCAATATTTGAATTATAGGGGTCACAGAAGAAGAAGAGAAAAAGAAAGGGATGGAGAAAATATTTGAAGAGATTATAGTTGAAAAATTCCCTAATATGGGAAAGGAAATAGTCAGTCAACTCCAGAAAGCACAGAGAGTTGCATACAGGACAAATCCAAGGAAAAACATGCCAAGACACATAATAATCAAACTATCAAAAATTAAATACAAAGAAAAAATATTAAAAGCAGCAAGGGAAAAGCAAAAGATAACATACAAAAGAATCCCTGTAAGGTTAACAGCTGATCTTTCAGCAGAATCTCTGCAAGCCAGAAGGGACTGGTAAGGCTTATTAAAAGTGATGAAAGGGGAAAAGCTACAATCAATATTTCTCTACCCAGCAAGGATCTCATTTAGATTTGATGGAGAAATTAAAACCTTTACAGACAAGCAAAAGATAAGAGAATTCAGCACCACCAAACCAGCTTTACAAAAAATGCTAAAAGAACTTATCTAGGCCGGAAACACAAATGAAAGAAAGACCTACAAAAACAAATCCAAAATAATTAGGAAAATTGTAACAAGAACATACATATCAATAATTACCTCAAATTTAAGTGGATTAAATTCTCCAACGAAAACACACAGACTTGCTGAATGGAAACAAAAACAAGACCAGTATATATGCTGTCTGTAAGAGACCCACTTCAGACCCAGGGACACATACAGAGTGAAAGTGAGGGGATGGAGAAAGATATTCCATGCAAATGGAAATCAAAAGAAAACTGGAGTAGCAATTCTCACATCAGACAAAACAGACTTTAAAATAAAAAGTACTACAAGAGACAAAAAAGGACACTACATAATAGTCAAGGGATCAATTCAAGAAGAAGATATAACAATTGTACATATTTATGCACCCAACATAGGAACACCTCAATACCTAAGGCAAATGCTAACAGCCACAAAAGGGGAAATTGACGGTAACACAATCGTAGTATGGGATTTGAACACCTCACTTTCACCAATGGACAGATCATCCAAAATGAAAATAAATAAGGAAACACAAGCTTTAAATGATACATTAAACAAGATGTACTTCATTGATATTTATAGGACATTCCATTCAAAAACAACAGAATACACTTTCTTCTCAAGTGCTCATGGAACATTCTCCAGGATACATCATATCTTGGGTCACAAATCAAGCCTTGGTAAATTTAAGAAAATTGAAATCATATCAAGTATCTTTTCCAACCACAATACTATGAGACTAGATATCAATTATGGAAAAAAACTGAAAAAAATACAAACACATGTATTGTGCTAAACAATATGTTACTAAATAACCAAGAGATCACTGAAGAAACCAAAAAGGAAATAAAAAAATACCTAGAAACAAATGACAATGAAAACAAGATGACCCAAAACCTATGGGATGCAGCAACAGCAGTTCTAAGAGGGAATTTTATAGCAATACAATTCTACCTTAAGAAACAGGAAAAATCTCGAATAAAAAACCTAACCTTACACCTAAAGCAACTAGAGAAAGAAGAACAAAAAAAATCCAAAGAAGAGAAGGAAAGAAATCATAAAGATCAGATCAGAAATAAATGAAAAAGAAATGAAGGATAAGATAGCAAAGATCAATAGAACTAAAAGCTGGTTCTTTGAGAAGATTAACAAAATTGATAAACCATTACCCAGACTCATCAAGGAAAAAGGGAGAAGGCTCCAATCCACAGAATTAGAAATGAAAAAGGAGAAGTAACAACTGACCCTGCAGAAATAAACAGAATCATGAGGGGTTACTACAAGCAACTATATGCCAATAAAATGGACAACCCGGAAGAAATGGACAAATTCTTAGAAAAGCACAACCTTCCGATACTGAACCAGGAAGAAATAGAAAATATAAACAGACAAATCACAAGCACTGAAATTGAAACTGTGAATGAAAATCTTCCAACAAACGAAAGCCCAGGACCAGATGGCTTCACAGGCGAATTCTACCAAGCATTTGGAGAAGAGATAACACCTATCCTTCTCAAACTATTCCAGAATATAGCAAATGGAGGAACACTATCAAACTCATTCTACAGGGCTACCATCACCCTGATAACAAAACCAGACAAAGATGTCACAAAGAATGAAAACTACAGGCCAATATTACTGATAAATATAGATGCAAAAATCCTCAACAAAATACTAGCAAACAGAATCCAACAGCACATTAAAAGGATCATACACCATGATCAAGTGGGGTTTATCCCAGGAATGCAAGGATTCTTCAATATATGCAAATCAATCAATGTGATACACCATATCAACAAATTGAATGATAAAAATCATATGATAATCTCAATAGATGCAGAAAAAGCTTTTCACAAATCTCAACACCCATTTATGATAAAAACCCTCCAAAAAGTAGCCATAGAAGGAACTTACCTCAACATAATTAAGACCATATATGACAAACCCACAGCCAATATCGTTCTCAATGGTGAAAAATTGAAACCATTTCCACTAAGATCAGGAACAAGGCAAGGATGCCCACTCTCACCACTATTATTCAACATAGTTTTGGAAGTGTTAGCCACAGCAATCAGAGAAGAAAAAGAAATAAAAGGAATCCAAATCAGAAAAGAAGAAGTAAAACTGTCATTGTTTGCAGATGACATGATACTATACATAGAGAATCCTAAAGATGCTAGCAAAAACTACTAGAGCTAATCAATGAATTTGGTAAAGTAGCAGGTACAAAATTAATGCACAGAAATCTCTTGCATCCCTATACACTAATGATGAAATATCTGAAAGTGAAATTCAGGAAACACTCCCATTTACCACTGCAACAAAAAGAGTAAAATATCTAGGAAGAAACCTACCTAAGGAGATAAAAGAACTGTATGCAGAAAACTATAAGACACTGATGAAAGAAATTAAAGATGATACAAACAGATGGAGAGAAATACCATGTTCTTGGATTGGAAGAATCAACATTGTGAAAATGACTATACTACCCAAAGCAATCTACAGATTCAATGCAATCCTATCAAACTACCAATGGCATTTTTCACAGACTTAGAACAAAAAATTTCACAATTTGTATGGAAACACAAAAGACCTCGGATAGGTAAAGCAATCTTTACAAAGAAAAACAGAGAGAGAGGAATCAGGCTCCCTGACTTCATACTATACTACAAAGCTACAGTAATCAAGACAGTATGGTACTGGCACAAAAACAGAAATATAGATCAATGGAACAGGATAGAAAGCTCAGAGATAAACCCACGCACCTATGGCCAACTAATCTATGACAAAGGAGGCAAGGATATAGAATGGAGAAAAGACAGCCTCTTCAATAAGTGGTGCTGGGAAAACTGGACAGCTACATGTAAAAGAATGAAATTAGAACGCTCCCTAACACCATACACAAAAACAAACTCAAAATAGATTAAAGACCTATATGTAAGGCCAGACACTATCAAACTCTTAGAGGAAAACATAGGCAGAACACTCTATGACATAAATAACAGCAAGATCCTTTTTGACACACCTCCTAGAGAAATGGAACAAAAAACAAAAATAAACAAATGGGACCTAATGAAACTTAAAAGCTTTTGCACAGCAAAGGAAACCATAAACAAGACAAAAAGACAACCCTCAGAATGGGAGAAAATATTTGCAAACAAAGCAACTGACAAAGGATTAATTTGCAAAATGTACAAGCAGCTCATGCAGCTCAATATCAAAAAGACAAAAAACCCAATCCAAAATTAGGCAGGAGATCTAAATAGACATTTCTCCAAAGAAGATATATAGCTTGCCAACAAACACATGAAAGGATACTCAACATCATTAATCATTAGAGAAATGTAAATCAAAACTACAATGAAGTATCACCTCACACTGGTCAGAATGGCCATCATCAAAAAGTCTACAAACAATAAATGCTGGAGAGGGTGTGGAGAAAAGGGAACCCTCTTGCACTGTTGGTGGGAATGTAAATTGATACAGCCATTATGTAAAACAGAATGGAGTTTCCTTAAAAAACTAAAAGTAGAACTATCATATGACCCAGTAATCCCACTACTGGACATATACCCTGAGAAAACCATAATTCAAGAAGAGACATGTATCACAATGTTCATTGCAGCACTATTTACAATAGCCAGGACATGGAAGCAACCTAAGTGTCCATTGACAGATGAATGGATAAAGAAGATGTAGCACATATATACAGTGGAATATTACTCAGCCATAAAAGGAAACAAAATTGAGTTATTTGTAGTGAGGTGGATGGACCTAGAGTCTGTCATACAGAGTGAAATAAGTCAGAAAGAGAAAAACAAATACTGTATGCTATCACATATATATGGAATCTAAAAAAAAATTAAAAGGTTCTGAAGAACCTAGGAGCAGGACAGGAATAAAGATGCAGATGTAGGGAAGCAGCTGCATAGCACAGGGAGATCAGCTCGGTGCTTTGTGACCACCTAGAGGGGTGGGATAGGGAGGATGAGAGGGAGACACAAGAGGGAGGAGATATGGGGATATATGTATATGTATAGCTGATTCACTTTGTTATATAGCAGAAACTAACACAACATTGTAAAGCAATTATACTCCGATAAAGATGTTAAAAAAATAAATTAAAAAAAATAAAGACTCTATGAAAAGTAGATTGCTTCATTTCAGTGTGACAAACTTGAATTAGAAAGCTGGTTCTGCCATTTACTAACTTTAAAACATTGAATACGTTATTTAATCTCTCTTATCCTCAGAGTCTTTATCCTCATTCTAAAAATGGGCTGTCAATGCTTATTTGATAAAGTTATTGTCAGGATTAAAAGCTAAATCTTAATGTATCAGATATATGATATGCATTCCATTTATAATAGTAGCTCTTATTATTTTTACTTTCTTCTTTGGGAAATCTACTTTCCATGCCTGTTTATAAATACTTCTAGAGGTAGTTATTGCTGTAGCTGTTATATAAATTCTATCAATGTATGTCTTAAATGCAGAAGATGAAGAAAATAGAAAAGAGGGGTGGGAAAAGAAAAAGAGGTGGAGGAGTAAGAGGAAGGAGAACCTGTATTTACTGAGGTTTTACCATGTACCAGTACTATAATAAGACTCCAGCACACCTTGAGCCCTCCATCAGACACCATTAATATCATCCTGTTTTACAGTTAAGGAAGGTGAAGCCAGAGACCTGGAAGTCATTTTCCCAATATTCCATAAAATGGCTGGATTTATACTTATTCTAACAACTTTCCAGGGATGGGGGTTGTTTTCCCCATACAAATATTGAGGAAACATGGGCAGAAATGGACATATGTAACTCAAGTTCACAGAACTAGCCTGATGCATCCTGGGCTGCAGCCTCAGGTCTATCTACTTCTAAAGTTCACACAATTTTTGTGGCTGCAAGGATTAATACTAGGAGAAGGTCCATGTTCACTTGTAGAACTTTATTTTCAAATACACAGCATTTTGTTGTTCTTCTTTGTTTCATGAAGCAAAAGCAAACACGCTATTTGAATGAGAGGTAAATTAACTTTAAGAAAATACCCTCAATGACCTGAAAAGCAGTGTCAATATTTTACTTTAATGGTTTTTGTTCCTAAAGGACAGAACTAGGTTACATTAAGGGGAGTCTTCCCGGAGGCAGGTATTCATTCAAACAACAAGCATTCCTATACACTATGTGTCAAGAATCATGTCAGGTTTTGGATCATGACTTTTGATAGTACTGATAATTCCTAATCCTGATAAGATGGGGTGCTTTTTCTTTTGTTGAGAAGAGAGAGGGCAAGGTGACCTGGGGACAATTCAGGGTGTTTAACATTATACTAATGGTTACCATCTAATTTCATGTGCCCTTTCCAGAACTACTTTAAATCTTCTACCTGGTTTACCTCACCTCCTCTTCACAGACATCAGTTCAGCACTGCCACTATTACAATAGTGTCTCTTCTTATAAGTGACGAAACTGTTTCTGAGAGTGGATACATAATTTTCCCAGAGTCATACAACTTATAAGTGGTGGAGATGCTGATCAAAACCAAGTGTCTTGACCATTAAGTCCTCTGATGACAGCACATGATGTGAGGGAGTGAACCAAAAGATTGGTCATGAACAGGAGCTGAAAGATAAGACACCTTGGCCAGAAAGTCCAAGCCAATGGAGTGAGCCAGGAAGTAGTACCAGGACATAAAACCCAAATCATGAAAATCAGACCAAGTAAAGGTTACTGTGCAAAAGCTTTTAAGTTTCATTAGGTCCCCTTCGTTTATTTTTGTTTTTATTTCCATTTCTCTAGGAGGTGGGTCAAAAAGGATCTTGCTGTTATTTATGTCACAGAGTGTTCTGCCTATGTTTTCCTCTAAGAGTTTTATAGTCTGGATCTTGTCTTTCTGGTGGGCAGGGCTGCATCCAGTGGTGTGTTATGGAGTGTCTGTGAACTTAGTATGATTTTAGGCAGCCTCTCTGATAATGGGTGGGGTTGTGTTCCTGTCTTGCTAGTTTCTTGGCATGGGGTGTCCAGCACTGGAACTTGCTGGCTGTTGGGTGCAGCTGGGTCTTAGCGTTGAGATGGAGATCTCTGGGAGAGCTCTTGCTGATTGATGTTATGTGGGGAGGGAGGTCTCTGGTGGTCCAATGTCCTGAACTCATCTCTCCCACCTCAGAGGCTCAGGCCTGACACCAGTCCGGAGCACCAAGATGCTGTCAGCCACACGGCTCAGAAGAAAAGGGAGAAAAAAAGAAAGAAAAAAATTTTTAATAAAATAAAATAATTAAAATTAAAAAAATTTTGTATTAAAAAAAAAAGAAGAGAGCTACCAAACCAATAAACATATCCACCAATGATAATAAGCACTAAAAACTATACAAATACAAACATAAAAATCAGAAACAAGTCAGCCACAGACAGCAAACCCCAAGTCTACAGTTGCTCCCAAAGTCCACCGCCTCAATTTTGGGATGATTCATTGTCTATTCAGGTATTCCACAGATGCAGAGTACCTCAAGTTGATTGTGGGGATTTAATCCGCTGCTCCTGAGGCTGCAGGGAGAGATTTCCCTTTCTCTTCTTTGTTTGCACAGCTCCCGGGGCTCAGCTTTGGTTTTGGCCCCACCTCTGCCTGTAGGTCGCCCTCAGGCCTCTGTTCCCACCCAGACAGGACGGGGTTAAAACAGCAGCTGATTAGGGGGCTCTGGCTCACTCTGCCGGGGGTGGCGGGGGGGGAAGGGTTACGGTAGTTATAATTGGAATGCGGGTTGAGCCTGCGGCAGCAGAGGCCAGCATGACATTGCAACAGCCTGAGGTGCACCTTGTGTTCTCCCAGGGAAGTTGTCCCAGGATCACGGGACCCTGGCAGTGGTGGGCTGCACAATCTCCTGGGAGGGGAGGTGTGGATAGTGACCTGTGCTTGCACACAGGATTCTTGGGGGCTGCAGCAGCAGCATTAGCTTTTCATGTCCATCTCTGGTGTCCAGGCTGATAGCCGTGGCTCATGCCCGTCTCTGGAGCTCATTTAGACAGTGCTCTACCTTCTGTGGGAAGATGGGGAAGGAATCCCCTCGCCTTGCACACCCTGAATCAATGGTCTATTGTCTCTTAGGGAGGTCCAGACTTTTTCCCAGACTCCCTCCCTGCTGGTTGTGGCGCACTAGCCCCCTTCAGGCTGTGTTCACACAGCCAAGCCCAGTCCTCTCTCTGGGATGTGACCTCTGAAGCCGGAGCCTCAGCTCCCAGCCCCCACCCTCCCCAGTGGGCGAGCAGACAAGCCTCTCAGGCTGGTGAGTGCTGCTCGGCACCGACCCTCTGTGCGGGAATCTTTCCGCTTTGCCCTCTACACCACTGTTGCTGCGCTCTCCTCCATGGTTCTGAAGCTTCCCCCCTTCTCAGCCCCTGTCTACGCCAGTGAAGGGTCTTCCTAGTGTGTGGAAACTTTTCCTCCTTCACAGCTCCCTCCCAGAGGTGCAGGTACCATCCCTATTCTTTTGTCTCTGTTTTTTCTTTTTCCTTACGCAGGTACGTGGGGATTTTCTTGACTTTTGGCAAGTCTGAGGTCTTGCGCCAGCATTCAGCATGTGTTCTGTAGTAGTTGTCCCACATGTAGATGTATTTTTGATGCATTTGTGGGGAGGAAGGTGATCTCCATGTCTTACTCCTCTGCCATCTTGAAGGTCCCCTCACATTATAGTTTTAAAAAACATTTTCCATGTTTTCAATAGATACATGCAAGTACAGGTGAATAACGATAGTTTCATTTCTAATTTTCCAGTCCTATTACTTTTCTTGCCTTATTGTATTGACTACTGCCACTGGAAAATTGTTGAATAGAAGTAGTCTTTATTGCCTGAGTCCTGATCTCAGGAGAAAGTTTCCCATGTTTTACCATTAAGTCTACTTTTTTGTAATCATTTTTTTTTTAATTTATTTTATCTGATTAGATAAGTTCACTTCTATTTCTAGTTTGGTTAAGGTTTTGTTTTTGGTTTGTTTAAATAATGATTAGACATTAATTTTATCAATTCTTCTTGAATTAGTTTTGGTAAGATGTATTTTTAATTGAATTTGTTAATTTCCCCTAAAGATTCAAATAGTGGCATAAAGTTGTCCGTAATATCACCTTGTTTTAATGTCTGTTGGATCTACCCTGTCTTTATTCTAATTTTTTTTTTTTAACATCTTTATTGAAGTATAATTGCCTTACAGTGGTGTGTTAGCTTCTGCTTTATAACAAAGTGAATCAGTTATACATATACAATATGTTCCCATTTCTCTTTCCTCTTGCATCTCCCTCCCTCCCACCCTCCCCGTCCCACCCCTCTAGGTGGTCACAAAGCACCGAGCTGATCTCCCTGTGCTATGCGGCTGCTTCCCACTAGTTATCTATTTTACATTTGGTAGTGTATATATGTCCATGACACTCTCTTACCCTGTCACATCTCACCCCACCCCCTCCCCATATCCTCAAGTCCATTCTCTAGTAGGTCTGTGTCTTTATTCCCATCTTGCCACTAGGCTCTTCATGGCCTTTTTTTTTTTTTTTTCCCTTAGATTCCGTATATATGTGTTAGCATACTGTATTTGTTTTTCTCTTTCTGACTTACTTCACTCTGTATGACAGACTCTAACTACATCCACCTCATTACAAATACCTCCATTTCATTTCTTTTTATGGCTGAGTAATATTCCATTGTATATATGTGCCACATCTTCTTTATCCATTCATCTGTCGATGGACATTTAGGTTGCTTCCATGTCCTGGCTATTGTAAATAGAGCTGCAATGAACATTTTGGTACATGACTCTTTTTGACCTATGGTTTTCTCAGGGTATATGCCCAGTAGTGGGATTGCTGGGTCGTATGGTAGTTCTATTTGTAGTTTTTTAAGGAACCTCCATACTGTTCTCCATAGTGGCTGTATCAATTTACATTCCCACCAACAGTGCAAGAGTGTTCCCTTTCCTCCACACCCTCTCCAGCATTTATTGTTTCTAGATTTTTTGATGATGGCCATTCTGACCGGTGTGAGATGATATCTCATTGTAGTTTTGATTTGCATTTCTCTAATGATTAATGATGTTGAGCATTCTTTCATGTGTCTGTAGGCCATCTGTATATCTTCTTTGGAGAAATGTCTATTTAGGTCTTCGGCCCATTTTTGGATTGGGTTGTTCGTATTCTAATATTTTTAATGTGTGCTTTTTGTCTATTTATCATGACTAGCCTTGTTAGGGAATTATCAATTTTACTATTTGTTTCAACAAATTGGCTTCTGACTTTGTTGTCTACATTGTATATTTATTTTCCTTTTATTTTCTCTGCTTATTTTCTATTTTTTTCTATCTACTTTGTTTGGGCTGATTTGACATTCTTTCAATATCTTAAGAAGCATATCTATTCATCTATTTTTAATCTTTTAAAACAATATATATGCTTAAGATGAGAAATTTCTTTCTAACTTCAGTTTTAGCCTCATTATAAGGTTTGATGTTTTATTTATATTTTCATTCTATCCAAACTATCTTCTAATTTTCATTATAAGTTCTTGATTGACCCATTGTAAATTTAGTAGTGTTTTTAGTTACTTTCAAAATTAAAAAAAAAATTTTAGTTATCTTCTTGTTACTCATTTCAAGCTTAGATCTATATGATCAGAATATTCTTTGTATGATTTCAGTTCCATGTACCTTTGAAAGTATTCTGTAGTTTTCAGGTGTAGTGTTCTATGTATGTCAAACAACTCAGGATTTTTATTTTTATTTATTTATTTTTTTAACATATTTATTGGAGTATAATTGCTTTACTATGGTGTGTTAGTTTCTGCTTTATAACAAAGTGAATCAGTTATACATATACATATATCCCCATACCTCTTCCCTCTTGCATCTCCCTCCCTCCCACGCTCCCTATCCCACCTCTCTAGGTGGTCACAAAGAACCGTGCTGATCTCCCTGTGCTACGCGGCTGCTTCCCACTAGCTACCTATTTTACATTTGGTAGTGTATATATATCCATGCATTCTCTCACTTTGTCCCAGCTTACCCTTCCCCCTCCCTATATCCTCAAGTCCATTCTCTAGTAGGTCTGCATCTTTATTCCCATCTTGCCCCTAGGTTCTTCATGACTTTTTTTTTTTTTTTAGATGCCATATATATGTGTTAGCATACAGTACTTGTTTTTCTCTTTCATACTTCACTCTGTATGACAGTCCCTAAGTCCATCCACCTCATTACAAATAACTCAGTTTCGTTCCCTTTTATGGCTGTGTAATATTCCATTGTATATATGTGCCACATATTCTTTATCCATTCGTCTGTTGATGGACACTTTGGTTGCTTCCATGTCCTGGCTATTGTTAATAGAGCTGCAATGAACATTTTGGTACATGACTCTTTTTGAATTATGGTTTTCTCAGGGTATATGCCCGGTAGTGGGATTGCTGGGTCGTATGGTAGTTCTATTTTTAGTTTTTTAAGGAACCTCCATACTGTTCTCCATAGTGGCTGTATCAATTTACATTCCCACCAGCAGTGCAAGAGGGTTCCCTTTTCTCCACACCCTCTCCAGCATTTACTGTTTGTAGATTTTTGGATGATGGCCATCCTGACCGGTGTGAGATGATATCTCATTGTAGTTTTGATTTGCATTTCTCTAATGATTAATGATGTTGAGCATTCTTTCATGTGTCTGTTGGCAATCTGTATATTTTCTTTGGAGAAATGTCTATTAAGGTCTTCTGCTCATTTTTGGATTGGGTTTTTTGTTTTTTTTAATATTGAGCTGCATGAGCTGCTTGTAAATTTTGGAGATTAATCCTTTGCCAGTTGCTTCATTTGCAAATATTTTCTCCTATTCTGAGGTTTGTCTTTTCGTCTTGTTTATGGTTTCCTTTGCTGTGCAAAAGCTTTTAAGTTTCATTAGGTCCCATTTCTTTTTGTTTTTCATTCCATTTCTCTAGGAGGGGGGTCAAAAAGGATCTTGCTGTGATTTATATCATAGCGTGTTCTGCCTATGTTTTCCTCTAAGAGTTTTATAGTGTCTCGCCTTACATTTAGGTCTTTAATCCATTTGGAGTTTATTTTTGTGTATGGTGTTATGGAGTGTTCTAATTTCATTCTTTTACATGTAGCTGTCCAGTTTTCCCAACACCACTTATTGAAGAGGCTGTCTTTTCTCCACTGTATATTCCTGCCTCCTTTATCAAAGATCAGATGACCATATGTGTGTGAGTTTATCTCTGGGCTTTCTATCCTGTTCCATTGATCTATATTTCTGTTTCTGTGCCAGTACCATACTGTCTTGATTACTGTAGCTTTGTAGTATAGTCTGAAGTCAGGGAGCCTGATTCCTTCAGCTCCGTGATTCTTTCTCAAGATTGCTTTGGCTATTTGGGGTCTTTCGTGTTTCCTTACAAGTTGTGAAATTTTTTGTTCTAGTTCTGTTAAAAATTTCCAGTGGTAGTTTGACAGGGATTGCATTGAATCTGTAGATTGCTTTGGGAAGTAGATTCATTTTTACAATGTTGATTCTTTGAATTCAAGAACATGGTATATCTCTCCATCTATTTGTATCATCTTTAATTTATTTCATCAGTGTCTTATAATTTTCTACATACAGGTCTTTTGTCTCCTTAGGTAGGTTTATTCCTAGATATTTTATTCTTTTTGTTGCAGTGGTAAATGGGAGTGTTTTCTTAATTTCACTTTCAGATTTTTCATCATTAGTGTATAGGAATGCAAGAGATTTCTGTGCATTAATTTTGTATCCTGCTACTTTACCAAATTCATTGATTAGCTCTAGTAGTTTTCTGGTAGCATCTTTAGGATTCTCTATGTATAGTATCATGTCATCTGTAAACAGTGACAGCTTTCCTTCTTCTTTTCCAATTTGGATCCCTTTTATTTCTTTTTCTTCTCTGATTGCTGTGGCTAAAACTTCCAAAACTATGTTGAATAATTGTGGTGAGAGTGGGCAACCTTGTCTTGTTTCTGATCTTAGTAGAAATGGTTTCAATTTTTCACCATTGAGGACGATGTTGGCTGTGGGTTTGTCATATATGGCCTTTATTACGTTGAGGAAAGTTCCCTCTATGCCTACTTTCTGGAGGGTCTTTATCATAAATGAGTGTTGAATTTTTTCGAAAGCCTTCTCTGCATCTATTGAGATGATCATATGGTTTTTCTCCTTTAATTTGTTAATATGGTTTATCACGTTGATTGATTTGCATATATTGAAGAAGCCTTGCATTCCTGGGATAAACCCCACTTGATTATGGTGTATTATCCTTTTAATGTGCTGTTGGATTCTGTTTGCTAGTATTTTGTTGAGGATTTTTGCATCTATGTTCATCAGTGATATTGGCCTGTAGTTTTCTTTCTTTGTGACATCTTTGTCTTGTTTTGGTATCAGAGTGATAGTGGCCTCATAGAATGAGTTTGGGAGTGTTTCTCCCTCTCCTATATTTTGGAAGAGTTTGAGAAGGATAGGTTTTAGCTCTTCTCTAAATGTTTGATAGAATTCACCTGTGAAGCCATCTGGTCCTGGGCTTTTGTTTGTTGGAAGATTTTTAATCACAGTTTCAATTTCAGTACTTGTGATTGGTCTGTTCATATTTTCTATTTCTTCCTAGTTCAGTCTCGGAAGGTTGTGCATTTGTAAGAATTTGTCCATTTCTTCCGGGTTGTCCATTTTATTGACATAGGGTTGCTTGTAGTAATTTCTCACAATCCTTTGTATTTCTGCAGTGTCAGTTGTTACTTCTCCATTTTCATTTCTAATTGTATTGATTTGAGTCTTCTCCCTTTTTTTCTTCATAAGTCTGGCTAATGGTTTATCAATTTTGTTTATCTTCTCAAAGAACCAGCTTTCATTTTTATTGATCTTTGCTATTGTTTCCTTCATTTCTTTTTTATTTATTTCTGATCTGATCTTTATGATTTCTTTGCTTCTGCTAACTCTGGGTATTTTTTGTTCTTCTTTCTCTAATTGCTTTAGGTGGAAGTTTAGGTTGTTTGTTTGAGACGTTTCTTGTTTCTTCAGGTAGGCTTATATTGCTGTAAACTTCCCTCTTAGAACTGCTTTTGCTGCATCCCACAGGTTTTGAGTCGTCGTGTTTTCATTGTCATTCGTTTCTAGGTATTTTTTGATTTCCTCTTTGATTTCTTCAGTGATCTCTTGGTCATTAAGTAGTGTGTTGTTTAGCCTCCATGCGTTTGTATTTCTTACAGATTTTTTCCTGTAATTGATATCTAGTCTCATAGCGTTGTGGTCCGAAAAGATACTTGATATGATTTTAATTTTCTTAAATTTACCAAGGCTTGATTTGTGACCCAATATATGATCTCTTCTGGAGAATGTTCCATGAGCAGTTGAGAAGAATGTGTATTCTGTTGTTTTTGGGTGGAATGCCCTATGAATATCAATTAAGCCCATCTTGTTTAATGTATCATTTAAAGCTTGTGTTTCTTTATTTATTTTCATTTTGGATGATCTGTCCATTGGTGAAAGTGAGGTGTTAAAGTCCCCTACTGTGATTGTGTTACTGTTGATTTCCCCTTTTATGGCTGTTAATATTTGCCTTATGTGTTGGGTTGCTCTTAAGTTGGGTGCATAAATATTTACAATTGTTATATCTTCTTCTTGGATTGATCCCTTGATCATTTTGTAGTGTCCTTCTTTGTCTCTTGTAATAGTCTTTGTTTTAAAGTCTATTTTGTGTGATATGAGAATTGCTACTCCAGATATCTTTTGATTTCCATTTGCATGGAATATCTTTTTCTATCCCCTCACTTTCAGTCTGTATGTGTCCCTAGGTCTGAAGTGGGTCTCTTGTAGAGAGCATATACATGGGTTTGTTTTTTTATCCATTCAGCCAGTCTATGTCTTTTGGTTGGTGCATTTAATCCATTTATATTTAAGGTAGTTATCGATGTGTATGTTCCTATTACCATTTTCTTAATTGTTTTGGGTTTGTTCTTGTAGGTCTTTTCCTTCTCTTGTGTTTCCTGCCTAGAGAAGTTCCTTTCACATTTGTTGTAAAGCTGGTTTGGTGGTGCTGAATTCTCTTAGCTTTTGCTTATCTGTAAAGTTTTAATTTCTCCATCAAATCTGAATGAGATCCTTGCTGGGTTGAGTAATCTTGGTTGTAGCCTTTTCCCTTTCATCACTTTAAATATGTCCTGGCACTCCCTTCTGGCTTGCAGAGTTTCTGCTGAAAGATCAGCTGTTAACCTTATGGGGATTCCCTTGTGTGTTATTTGTTGTTTTTCCCTTGCTGCTTTTAATATTTTTTCTTTGTATTTAATTTTTGATAGTTTGATTAATATGTGTCTTGGCATGTTTCTCCTTGGATTTATCCTGTATGGGACTCTCTGTGCTTCCTGGACTTGTTTAACCATTTCCTTTCCCCTATTAGGGAAGTTTTCAACTATAATCTCTTCAAATATTTTCTCAGTCCCTTTCTTTTTCTCTTCTTCCTCTGGGACCCCTATAATTCGAATGTTGGTGCGTTTAATGTTGTCCCAGAGGTCTCTGAGACTGTCTTCAATTCTTTTCGTTCTTTTTTCTTTATTTTGCTCTGTGATAGTTATTTCCACTATTTTATCTTCCAGGTCACTTATCCGTTCTTCTTCCTCAGTTATTCTGCTATTGATCCGTTCTAGAGAATTTTTAATTTCATGTATTATGTTGTTCATCACTGTTTGTTTGCTCTTTAGTTCTTGAAGGTCCTTGTTAAAAGGTTTCTTGTATTTTCTCCATTCTACTTCCAAGATTTTGGATCATCTTTACTATCATTATTCTGAATTCTTTTTCAGGTAGACTGCCTATTTCCTCTTCATTTGCTAGGTCTGGTGGGTTTTTGTCTTGTTTCTTCATCTGCTGTGTGTTTCTCTGTCTTCTCATTCTGCTTAGCTTACTGTGTTTGGGGTCTCCTTTTCGCAGGCTGCAGGTTCATAGTTCCCGTTGTTTTTGGTGTCTGTCCCCAGTGGCTAAGGTTGGTTCAGTGCGTTGTGTAGGCTTCCTGGTGGAAGGGACTAGTGCCTGTGTTCTGGTGGATGAGGCTGGATCTTGTCTTTCTGGTGGGCAGGTCCACATCTAGTGGTGTTTTCTGGGGTGTCTGTGCCCTTATTATGATTTTAGGCAGCCTCTCTGCTAATGGATGGGGTTGTGTTCCTGTCTTGCTTGTTGTTTGGCATAGGGTGTCCAGCAGTGTAGCTTGCTGGTCGTTGAGTGGAGCTGGGTCATTGAGGTATCGCTGTTTGATATTACGTGGAGCTGGGAGGTCTCTTGCGGACCAGTGTCCTGAACTTGGCTCTCTCACTTCAGTGGCACAGCCCTGATGCCTCGCTGGAGCACCAAGAGCCTGTCCTCCACATGACTCAGAATAAAAGGGAGGAAAAAAAGAAAGAAAGAAGAAGATAAAATGAAATAAAGTAAAATAAAGTTATTAAAATAAAAAATAATTATTAAGAAAAAAATTTAATAAAAAAAAAATAAAGGACTGACAGAACCCTAGGACAAATGGTAAAAGCAAAGCTATACAGACAAAATCACACACAGAAGCATGCACATGCACACTCACAAAGAGAAAAAGGGAAAAATATATATATCATTGCTCCCAAAGTCCACCTCCTCAATTTGGGATGATTCGTTGTCTATTCAGGTATTCCACAGATGCAGGGTACCTCAAGTTGATTGTGGGGATTTAATCCACTGCTCCTGAGGCTGCTGGGAGAGATTTCCTTTTCTCTTCTTTGCTTGCTCAGCTTCCGGTGTTCAGCTTTGGATTTGGACCCACCTCTGCGTGTAGGTCGTCTGAGGGCATTTGTTCTTTGCTCAGACAGGACGGGGTTAAAGGAGCAGCTGATTCGGGGGCTCTGGCTCACTCAGGCCAGGGAGAGGGAGGGGTATGGATGTGGGGTGAGCCTGTGGTTACAGAGGCCGGCATGACTTTGCACCAGCCTGAGGCGCGCCCTGTGTTCTCCCGGGGAAGTTGTCCCTGGATCACGGGACCCTGGCAGTGGCAGGCTGCACAGGCTCCCTGGAGGGGCGGTGTGGAGAGTGACCTGTGCTCGCACACAGGCTTCTTGGTGGTGGCAGCAGCAGCCTTAGCGTCTCATGCCCGTCTCTGGGGTCCGTGCTGATAACCGCGGCTCGCGCCCATCTCTGGAGGTCATTTAGACAGCGCTCTGAATCCCCTCTCCTCGCGCACCAGGAAACAAAGAGGCAAGAAAAAGTCTCTTGCCTCTTCGGCAGGTCCAGACTTTTCCCGGACTCCCTCCCGGCTAGCCATGGCACACTAGCTCCCTTCAGGCTGTGTTCACGCAGCCAACCCCAGTCCTCTCCCTGCGATCTGACCGAAGCCCGAGCCTCAGCTCCCAGCCCCAGCCCACCCCGGCAGGGGAGCAGCCAAGCCTTTCGGACTGGTCAGTGCTGGGCGGCACCAATCCTCTGTGCGGGAGTCTCTCCGCTTTGCCCTCCGCACCCCTGTGGCTGCGCTCTCCTCCGTGCCTCCGAAGCTTCCCTCCTCCGCCACCCGCAGTCTCCGCCCGCGAAGGGGCTTCCTAGTGTGTGGAAACCTTTCCTCCTTCACAGCTCCCTCCCACTGGTGCAGGTCCCATCCCTATTCTTTTGTCTCTTTTTTTTCTTTTTTCTTTCGCCCTACCCAGGTACGTGGGGAGTTTCTTGCCTTTTGGGAGGTCTGAGGTCTTCTGCCAGCATTCAGTAGGTGTTCTGTAGGAGCTGTTCCACATGTAGATGTATTTCAGATGTATTTGTGGGGAGGAAGGTGATCTCCACGTCTTACTCCTCTGCCATCTTGAAGCTCCTCCAGGATTTTTAAATTTTATTTTTAATCTTCAATATATTTAGCTTCTCCAATTTTATTGACGCCTGTTCTATCAGTGACTGAGAAAGGTGTGACAAAATTTCCACGATTCAAATTGAAATTCCACGATTGAACATTTGTATTTTTATCCTCTTTAATCTGTCAATATTTGCGCTATTCATTTGGGGGACATATTGTTAGAGGAAAAAAAATAATTAGAATTTCTATATAATTCTAATGGACAGACACTTTTAAAATAATAAAATATCCTTTTTCTCTCTTGCAATTTTTAGATATCATTATTTTGAGATTTTAAAATAATATTTAAAATTTTAATATTAAAAATGAAAAAAATTAACTATACTATTCTGATATTGATATTTGTCAGATTTCTTTTGTTTAATGTTTCTATGACATATCTCTATGTCTGTTTACTTCCCATTTCTCTATATCCTTATATTTGTAATTGTATCTCTGTTAAGCTACACAAAGTTAGATTAACAGAAAAATTGAGATGATAGCACATAGAACTTCCATATACACCACACTCAGTTTCCCCTATTACTAATATCTTACATTAGTATAGCAGTTTGTTACAACTAATAAACTGATGTTGATACATTATTATAAACTAAAATTTGTGCTTTGATCAGATTTCTTCTGTTTTTACCTAATGTCTTTTTCTGTCCCAGAATGCCATCCAGGATACCCCATCACATTTACTCATCATGTTTCTTTAGCTTCCTCTTGGAGGTTGGAATTCTGTCTTTGTGAAGTCTGGTCCCTTGTCCTAGTGCATAGTCATGTGGAATTCCAACTGAATGACATTTTTTTAAATTGAGATTTTTTTCGAGGTCCCTCCTCTCGTACACCCATGAGGATGATGGAAGCTTTCCTCTGCTTGTTAGTCTGCCAACTGCTCTTGAGAAATGGAGAATCCAATCCACTGAGATTAAAAGTAGTGCCAAATATAGTGGTCAGCTGTATGGACTTCGGTTCAAGTAGTTGCTGCTTTAATAGTACTCTGACATCTTAAAATATATTAAAATTTTTCTCTAGCATTTTCTTTTTTTTTGCAGTGGGAATGTCCATCTGCACAAAACTAGTTCACCTTAACCATAGTGGGTAAAGGCATTTAAAACCATTTGCTCTATATTGCACACTAGGTTTCCCAAACATTGTACCAATTTACATTCTTGCCAAAATTTATCAGTAACCATTTATCCAAACTTCGATAACGATGTCTATAAGTGATATTGTTGAAGCTTAAAAAGAGAGAACAATCAGGATTCATTTATTTATTGGTTTATTCAACACATATTTTTGAGCTCTTACCGTATAGCAGGCATTCTATCTCTTTCCTCTTACTTTCAGGGGACTTTAGAGAAATTGTTTGCCATCCTTCTCTCCAGCAGCCCTTAAGCTATATGAAGAAGTTACTTTCTACAAAAAAATCATGTTAATAATATTTCTGTATAAGTATGGATGCCTAACTACCTCATAGTCACAAAACTAAAGAGTAACCTTGAGGTCCTTCAATTGAATGAACACCATTTACTCCAACTGATATTCTTTCTGTTTAACTTAAAACACACACACACACACAGAGAGAGAGAGAGAACAGAAGTTCTACTGGCAATCTTTAAATGAAAGTTCCTCTCACCAAAATATAAAATAAAATAAAATAAAGTAAACTATATAAGAGAAAGAGGAGGAGACTATTTGAAATCTCCTCTATGGTTTGAATTGCTTCATTATGTATACATAGATTGGTGATCCATGTGATTGATTTTTTAAAAAGATCATAATAGACATTCATTTAACCACTTTCATTAAGTAAGAGTACATCAGGACGTGGAGTGTTATGTCTTAATATTCTCTTCTCCACCCTCAACCCATAAATCACATATCATGCATCATTTAGACTAATAGAATATAATTTAAAATTATTGATCAATTACTTTTGTGTGCTACACAATGTTCTAAGGGCCTTCATCAATAGCAGCAATGGAACATAATTAAAATAAAAGTATTAGTGGCCACTATTTCTCAAATATCACATGCATGGCTCACCATAAGCACTTTACAATCATGATCTCAGTTAATACTCACATCAGCCATCTGAATTAAGTGTTCCTAGTTTCCACTTTTCTACTGATCAGGGAACTGTTGCTCATTTAGAGGAAATGTGAATATCAACTGAAGTACCAAAACACTTCAGAGGATAATTGATATGAATGCAAATATCAAGTTATAGTTAATTTAATTAAACAATAAATAAAACTGTATGTTCATTGCATGGTAAAATTTATGAGACATTCCAGCCTTAGAAACTTGGTTTTAATTAGGCAGAGCTAAATAAATGACTAGTTCCCAAAGATAGAGGGGATTTGTTTTTCTCAGCATGCCATTCTCAAGAAATAAAATCTTTTTTTTTTTTTAGTAGTAAATGCTTCTCTGTTACATGGACAGGTCCTACTGATCCATTTTTTACTTAAGTATAGCAGTAGAATATAGAAATATATACCATTTCCACTTTATGATTGGGGATACTACCTTAGGATTCCACTGATTTATGATCTACTATGACTCAAGAGTATATACAAGGTAAGAATAGAGTGTTTTTTATAAACACTTTTTCACAAAATTATATTGTTTCTTAAAGAAAAATGCTTTTAATAGGAATACTGTATAATCCATGAAAAGAGAAAAATTGTGCCCTTTTTACAGATGAGAAAACTAAGGCTCAGTGGAGTTAAGTGAATAGCCAACTTGCTAAATCTGAGAGCTTAAAGAAATTTTATCTAAAATGGTATTGGTTCCCGTGTATTTGATGTTCATGAGTGATTTTATAGGGAAGGTGTAAAGGAAGTAGAAGGAGAGGTCTATTTTATGTGACTTTGTTGGAATTCACATATAGTGAACTGGAGCTTTGCTTTCAAAGCTATTAATACAGCCCCCACTGAGAACAGTGGAAATACACTATCTTTTGGTCAATTTGAATGCCAAGTCATTATCACTTGGCAGTCATTTCTTTGAAAAATGTTCAAGAGTGCATGTTAAATGTTTAATTCTTTTGGCTACACAGCTTTTAAGAAATATAAAAATGTTTCCAGTATTGTTTATCATATTTGAATTAACCATGTAGGATTCCTATTAACAAGTCCTTACAATTCCTTTTTTACTTTTTGCTTTTGAATTGGTTTTCTTTGATTGACTTACTTGTGTCTGTATACACAAAATGCAACACATCCCCAAAGTACAGCCCTTTCCAGTCAAACAAAGCACCATTCCTAGAGTGTCAGGATGACCTATCCCCACACATTTCCTATCTTATCATGGCCCCTGCCCAAATTCTTCAGGCACTCCTCTTATGCTAGACAAGATCTGAACTCCTTCTCCTGGCATATTTCCTGCCTTCTCTCTCCAAATTTATATTCCGCTACTTTCTCTCTCAAAACAGATGCTTTAAAAAGATGGGTAACCAGTAGTTTCCAGAATATTCCTTGTTTTCTCATTCTTCTTGGGTTTGTTGATGCTGCACTCTCTGCAATGTTCCTTCCCATCCCTCCACCTTCCTCTCATTGGTCTTTGTCCAGAACTACCCTAAGGCATGTGTAGCTACACATTGTAATAGTTTGAACCTCTACGTCTCTGTAAACTTTAAGTTCTCATACATTCATTTCTTGAATAATCATTCAACAGTCACTGGGTGCCAAATATTGTACTTAGGTCTGGAGAGAAGTGGGGTCCTAGGGTTAAAATGATTAACTAGAGGCACCGCTCCTGCTCTAAAGAAATTCCCACTCTAATACAGAGAAAAAAAATGCTTAATACTGTATGTTATACAAGTGCTTTGCTATAGATGTCCCTTAGTCATTAATGTCCTGCTTTAAATTGATAATCTTTGACATTAAAATTTCCCTGTTCAGTTACTGGTGTGGTTTCTGTCTCCTAACTGGACTCTGGCCAATGTAACAGGGGAGCCCAGGAGCTTTGGAATCACATATAGGACCTTTAACATAATGCCTGTTGGAGAATGGGGTTTCAGGTATCTTCTTACTGGAGATACTCTCCAACTAGTAGAAACTATGGTGCTTGGAATTGATTAACTGCTCATTGAATGAATAAATAAGATAAATACTTTTTAATATTATTTTTTACAAAAGTCTTATAAATAGAGAAGGAATCATTATTATCAATTAACAAATAAGTATGTGGTAGCCAAACTGGTCAGATCAACCTACCAAGGACACTTAATAATCATCTGACAATTCTTTACCATTTGATCCAGCAACCCCACTTTCAGACACTATCCAGAGGAATTGAAATCTGGATCTCAAAGAGATATCTGCACTCTCATGTTCATTGCAGTGTTATGCACAATAGTCAAGATATGGAAACAACCTAAATGCCATTGACAGATGAATGGATAAAGAAAATGTGGTGTATACATACAATGGAATATTATTAAGACTTAAAAAAAGAATATCTTGCCATTTGTAACCATATGGCTGAGTCTGGAGGATATTATGCTAAGTGGAATAAGCCAGACACAGAAAGACAAGTACTGCATGATCTCACTTACATGCAGAATCTAGTCAAACCATGTGGAAATAGTCAGATTCACAGAAGCAGAGAGTAGTTGCCAGGTGGTTGCCAGGGGCTATGGGGAGGAGGCAATATGGGAGGTGTTGGTCAAAGTGTGCAAAGTTTTAGCTATGCAGGGTAAGTAAGTAAGTAAGTTCTGGAGATCTACTGTACAACATAGTGCCTATGGATAAAAATTATTTTATACTTAAATTTTTGCTAAGATGATAGATCTTATATTAAGTGTTTTTATCACAAAAGGAAAGAAAAAAAACAATACAAAAAATAAAGAAGGCAGGCAAATTTTTGGAGGTGATGGATAAGTTTATGCCATTGATTGTGATAATAGTTTCACTGGTGTATGCTTAATGCCAAACAAATCAAGTTGTATACATTAAACATTTACAGTTTTTTGTATGTCAAAATAATCATTGTATGGCAATTTTTGGACCAGAGCACAGTTCTGTTCATGTCTAAGCAAGTGATTTTTCCAATTTTTCAAAAGTGTTGCAAAAGATTATATTTAACATGTAGGTACTAAAAGATGGTATGATTTTTGTCTTTCATTTTTAAGGAAGTATGGGAAAATATTTTGGCTCTTCAGAAATCTGGTCCAAGACCTTCCTTCCTCTTGACAACAGTGAGGATATACCCAAGTATAGAGTGCCAAACATGATTTCCCTGTCTTCAGATCCAAATTTACTCCAGTTCTTTTCTGCTTCATATGGGAACAGATTCTGTCCCTTGCAGGCTACATTTTTTCTGGCTCCTATACCAGTGGCTTCCAGCTTGCTTCATCTAATGGGGGGCACTAGTGGAGTTTGTATCCTTGTGAAAGAGAGAAACCAGGGCACCTCGCCTTTCCTGTCTGCCCCAAGCAGCATCCCTCACAGCAGCTGCATTTTCTTTGTGACCCCAGCTTCTGCCTGACAGGGTCATCAAGGTCTCAATGTCTGCCAAGGGACCCTGTATCTCTGGTGACACTGCCTCCCCCATTTGATCCTGCCACCCCTGGAATCCATCTTGCCAGCTGTTGCTAAAGCTGTGCTAACTCACCATCAGTTAAACCATAACATGTACAACCCAAATTCTCCCCATTAAAAATAGTTGATGATACCTTTCTTCCTGGTGGGACTTTGACTGATTCAACAAGTCTAGGGTTACCAAACACCCTTTAAAGTTGAGTTAAATATTCAAATGTATTCTTAGGTTGGCAGGTGACAAATGAGGGAAGCGGGCCAGGTATAGAAAAATATATTCCTAATATAAAAGGACAATAGAGCAAGTGTAATGATAAATGGCACCTGTTGATTGGTACTGAGATTGGAAGACAATGGGGAGGGGAACAAAAGACAGATATAATGTGCTCAGGCAGCCCAAGCCCTCTCTGCTCCAAACAGGCTCCACTCCCACCTGTGTCCATATCTCAGGTAATTGTTAGAAATACACAAGCTGGGGCCCCACACCAGATCATCTGTACTTAAACAAGATGCCCAGGTGACAAAGATGCACTTAAAATTTTGAGAAACTGCTGGCCCACAGGCTCTCTTGCTAAAGGAGTACCTCAGCTCCAGCTGATTGTTGCGATGTAAAAATGTGTTCTTCACATTATCAGATCTTTCAATTTTTCAAGGTAAGTTGGAAATTACCAAAAACATGTGAAATTCTTTGATTTTCAACACTGGACTTATTTTTTTAAGGGTGTGCATGTCAAATAGAACTCTTCTCTGGATATCATAGGACCAGCAGTGTGAGTTGGTCATATGCTTAAGGAAACAAAGTGTGGAGCTTAGAACACATGTCAATAAAACATATTGGCATCTTTTATCTTATTGAAATTGACCTCTATCTTGCATGGTTTTCTCCTTCTATGGTTGGGAAATCACAGAGAAACTGGCTCCCAGAACAGAGAGTGGTTGAAAGGCACACAGTGTGTAAAAAGAGGATAAGCCAGAACTTCTTCAAACTCCAAATGCCCCCTTTCTCTCACTATAGATTTGCTTCTAGAGTTAATGGGTCAGTGTCCCGGTGACCTGGGGTCTATCTAAGGTGCTAAAATCCTGGGATATTTTCCCCCCCTGCTGTATCTTCAGCAAATAGAGCAATGGTTAAGTGCAGAAACTTCCTCACTGTTCACAAAGTAGACGTTTAATTACCAGAAGCTTCTGTTTTCCCACAGCAGGATGCATAAAAGGAAATAAAACATAATTGTGGCAGTGCGTCTGACTCGGAAATTAAAACTCAGCAAAGAAGGGCATGTGGGGAGCCAGATGGTGTGGAGCATAAGGTGGTGTGCAGTGAGCCATTTCTCGCTCAGTGGATCTCATTGGGAGCTGATTTGTTTGAGGCTGGGCTGCCTCTGGGCCAGGTTCCTGACTCTCTGTTTGGGGATTGTTTGTGCCTGTTTTAACAATCATTCCCTGTCTGGCAGATTTTTTTCCAAAGAGGCTCGATGTTTGGTCAACAGCTAGGGAGCAAAACTGCCAGATATTCAGTAGCTCCTGGAAGGTGGATGGACAGAGAAGTGCTAGGAAACAATAACTCTGTGTTTCTCATCTTCCCCAGGTGACATATTTAAGACCCCACCTGGGTCCTGGAACAATGTTCAGAGTAAAGGAATTGCTCCAGCCTAAGCCCTGTGTTTGTGAATTTGGACTCCTGAAGTGTCTGAACTTGCTTGTTCTTTACCAGATTCCTTATTCTTAACCCGTTGGATGTTACATAAAAGCTTGAAAGGATGGAAGAGAGGATATCATGGCACATGACAGACGCTTTCACCTCATCAAGCCTGGTTTCCAACTGCAACTTCCCTCCAAGAACGGTTGCCACACGTCATCACCACCACAATTTTGTGTATAATTCAGAGGTGTTCCTGCTCCAAAGTTCATCTCCCAGTTCCTTTTTCTACCAACTCTGATTTATTCATATATTTATTCTTTCTTTCAACAAGTATTCAATGAGCAACTAATACATGCCAGACATTTTTCTCAATGCTGGGAACAGAGTTATGAATAAAATGGATAATGAACATAAATGTATCAGACAATTTTGGAAAATAGGAAATTCTAGGTAGGCATACTCATGTACACATACATACACACACCCATGCTCGCACCTCAGAATCCTGGGATAGAGTGGAGTCACTACTTTAGTTAGGATGGCCAAATGAGGCAGCTCTAGAAAGGGGGCATTTGAGTTATGGCCTCAATGATGAGAAATCTAGCCATAAAGACGAGAAGATGGAAAGAGAGGGAAGTGTTCCATGAAGAGGGATTGATAGTAAGAATGGAGAGGTGGGAATGACCTTTTATGTTCAGGAGTATAGGAGATGTGCTGGTGAATGGAGAGAATGACAAGAGATGAGATTGGAGAGGGTGCCTGGGGCTGTATTATGTAGGACAATCTAGTCCAAGGCAAGGATTGTAGTGTCCTTGCACTGAAAAATGCACACAAACGTGTTAATCCTTAATCTAACTTGTGTCTTAGGGAGATCGTTCTGGCTATAGGATAGATGATGACCTGTAAGGGGGACAAGAATGGTAAGAGCAATTGGGAGGTTATTGCAGAAATCTAGCTGTGAAACAATGATGGTCTGACTAGGATGAGAGAAGTAATAATGATGAACAGTATTAGGAATATTTTTGGAGGAAGCTTCACTCCAGGCAGCCCCACCTTGGTTATGCCAACCTTATTTATTGAGTTTGCTCAAATTCCAGCAGGTGTCGAATAATATGGGTCTTTCCTATGCAGCAGGTAGACCCCCATGATTGGAACAAAATGGCAAAAGGGAATATTTGGTATATTAAGAACATGTACTGTTCAAGGCTCAATAAGCATTTTGAAAACTTTCATTTACTTATAAGCTGCTGCACAGGCAGAGAAGATCAGGAAACTATAGCAGAGTGGAGGTCACACAGCTGGAAGAACACGATCATTCCTGGAGAGGAAGAGCCCTCAAGATGGAACAGGTGAGCTGACATCCAATATTTGAAAGATCATCATGTGTAGAAAAAGGCGATCTGTTTGGCACTTGAGCAAAAGTTACAGGGCTGTGTTAGTTTTCTAGGGCTGCTCTAATGGTACCACAAACTCGGTGGCTTAAACAACAGAAACTTATTGTTTCACAGTTCTTGAAACTAGAAGTCTGAGATCAAGGTGTTGGCAGGGTTGGTTCCTTCTGAGGGCTGTGAGGGAGAGTCTGTGCCAGGTCTCTCTCCTAGTTTCTGGTAGTTTGTTGGCCATCTTTGGTATTTCTTGGCTTATAGAAACATCACCCTTTTATCTTCACGAGGAAGCTTCTCTGTGTGTATCTGTCTCCAAATGTCCCTTTTGATAAGGACATCTGTCATGTTGGGTTATGGTTCACTCTGATGACCTCATCTTAACCTGACTACATCTGCAAAGTGCTGGGTGTTTGGTTCAACATATCTTTTCTGCTAGAAACACAATTCAAACCATAAAAAGGACTAATTGGTAGAAGTTGAGAGAAGGCAGACTTTGTTTCAATGTAAAGATTAATTTTTCAGTAGTCAGAATCGTGCAGCCATAGGGAAGTTCTGTCTTTCTCAATAGTGAGTTCCTAATGGCTGGAGATTTTCAAGAAAAAGTTGAAGGGTATTGCGTCAAGGATGTTGTGAGCAGGGATGTCTACATTGCATGTAATGATGGGTTGAAATGATCTCTAGTCTTCAAAAGCTACTTGCCCATAGTTCTATAATATTTATCTCATTAATAATAATAACTGACATTTACTGATGCCTCACAGGGAGCCAAGCTCTAGATTGAGATTTTTTTTAATTACAAAACCTCATGAGGTCACAACATGGATGAACCTTGAAAACATTATGCTAAGTGAAAAAAAAAAGACACAAAAGGCCACATATTGTATGATTCTATTTATATAAAATATCAAAAATAGAAAAATCCATAGAGAGTGAAAGTAAATTAGTGGTTGCTAGGAACTGGTGAGAGGGGGATGGAGAGTGATTGCTTTTGCATAAAGAGGATCCTTAGGGGGTGATGAAAATGTCTGGAATTAGATAATGATGATGGCTGCACAACTTTATACATAAAACCACTAAACTGTATACTTTAAAATGGTGAATTTTAAGGCACAAAATTGTATTTCAATAAAAATGAAAATCTCATGAGATGGGCGTTATAGTTCCCATTTTACAGATTAGAAAATTTGGATTTAGAGAATTAAAGACTAGCCATGATCAGATAGCAAATGACAGAGGTAGGGTTTATATTTATTCTTTTTTTTACTTATAAAAACAAGTTTCTTTTGGCTGATATTTGATCACTTAATAGGAACAATCTGCTGGTGATAAATGACTCTTTCATTGAGGACATTCTACAACCCAACCTGTCTGGTCCTTTAAGCTGTCTCTGGACTTGAAATATGGGTATGAACACTTTCTTTCCTTCATGGTCAGAGAGAGGCAGAGACAATTTTCTTTTCTTATCAAGTTTTCTGATTCTCTACCAAAAGAAGGAAAGCCTGCTGCAAGACAAGACTGGATGCTAATTAAGACACAATTTCCTAAATATAATGTGTGTGTGTGTGAGAGTGTGTCTGTGCATGGGTGTTGTGTAAAGAGCAGGGGAGAATCAGCATTCTGGCCTCGCGTTAGTTTCCTATTTCTGCCGTAACGGACTACCACTAACTTGGCAGCTTTGAACAACCAACCTTATTGTCTCAAGATTTCCTTGGACCAAGTGTCTGAGCCTGAGTTAGCTGAGTCCTCAACTCAGGGTCTCAGGTCAGATCTGGCTGAAATCCAGGTGCCGGCCACAGCCTTGTTCTTATCTGGGGCTCTAGGTCCTCTTCCAAAATTATTCAGGTTCTTGGAAGAATTCAGTTCCTTGGGTTTGTAGGACTGAGGTTCCTATTTTCTTTCTGACTCTTGGACAGAGGTTGCTCTCAGCTCCTAGAGGCCAATTCAGATCCTAGTCATATGGCTGTTTCACAACATAGCCACTTTCTCCTCCAAAGCAAGAGAAGCTCTTCCTTCATTCTGCTAAGACAGACTCTTATATATAATATAATGTTATTTTGGGAGTATTTCATCACTTTTACCATGTAACATAAACTAATCAAACGATAATCCTATTCACTCTCAGAAGGAGGAGATTATACTGGGCATATGCACTGGGGTGGGGGACGGGGCTTGGCGGCCTTCTTAGAATTCTACCTGCCACAGGCATTGAGTTGTGTTGATCTGAAATTAGATCCGTTTGCTTTGGTTCCATCATCAAAGCAGTGGACTTCTGTAAAATCCACTATTTAGAACATTGCACAGAAAGACCTCACATGCAATGTACATGGAAGTCAGGAGAAAGTAGTGGACATAAGCTCTAAAGTGTTTATCATATTTTGCACTATTAATTCAGAAAGCACTTCCACACAACATCTGTGTCTGACATTCTCATCTGTAGCTGTCAAAAAGGCTCAGGGAAGTGCCATTTATGGAGAAGGTGAACAAAAATGACCACCTGACTTTTTCAGCCCTGTAACTGTATGGTGGTGCTGGGGCCACCATAACAAAATACCCCAGACTGGTGGCCTTCAAGATACATTTACTTTTTAATAATTCTAGAGGATAGAAGTTCAAGATCAAGGTGTCAGCAGGGTTGGTTTCTTCTGAGGTCACTCTCATTGTCTTGTAGATGTTTGTCTTCTCTCTGTGTCCTCACATGGTCTTCCTTGTGTGTGTTTGTGTCCTAATTTCCTCTTCTTATAAGGACACTAGTCGTATGGATCAGGGCCCACCCTAATGACCTCATTTTAAATCATGACTTCTTTAAAGACCCCCAACTCCAAATACAGTCACATTCTGAGGTACTATAGGGTAGTACATCGATGTGTGAACTTTGGAGGGGACACAGTTCAACCCATAACACCAACCAAGGATGAAGCACACAGAAAAACTCTTATTATCTTCATGTTACTAATGAGAAAGTTAGGGCACAGATAGAAAAGGCTCAAGGTCAAATAAGTAATAAAGAGCTGTAGAGGCCTTAAATCACAGGGCTGCAGAACTTCAGCTTCTGGGGTCTTTCAAGTGCTCCAAAGCATGTGGCAGGTTGAAATTTTAGAAGAAAAGCTGAGATATTAGAAGAAAAGTTATTAAGTTAGGAAGCTGCCAATAAACACAATGAAGGAAATCTCAGAAGACTGCATTAACTCTGCAGCTCTTTTTGGGATGTGAAATTATCCTTGCTTTCCATGCTGCATGAATGCTATTCAAAGACTTTTTGTTTTACCTCATCCTCTTGTTTTATGATGAATTTGTGCGTGAAAAGACTCATTAAGGACATCATTATTCTACATTTATCAGTAATGAACTGTCTGTGGCACCTATTAGCAGGAAAATGGTCCCAGTCCCTTTTTGTATCTGTCTACATTTTTCTTCATTATTTACTGCTCAACTCTCATCCATTTCAAATGGATTTGGCTGCATGCAATTTTCCCCCCAATTGTTCTTTTATTTGAGAGACAAATATTATTAGAATTCATAATCCTTGAGGAGTCTAGTCTGCATGTTCCAATGTTAAAAAGATTTTTTCATTTTTCATATTGGGAAGGGGCAGGGGTGACTCACCTGAGGAACCTACAGTTAAGCAGACCCTTTCCATTCCTTATTGTACTTAATTTTCACAAGAACTCAGAGATGGGTGTTATCACTCCAATTTTACCGAAAAGACACTGGAGAAACAGAGAGGCAGCCTGCCTTGTTTTGGTAACCCAATTAGTAGTTACAGGCAAGGCTTGAGGCTGAAGATCATTAAGAAACTCACAAAGATTTTGTTGCAGGGTAGGTTTTCTTTGGCTTCCACGTGCATGCTGTTTCCAATGTATCCAGACCCAGTCTTCAAACTTGAACTTATTAAAATGTGTGAGCACCTCTGCGGACTGCAAGCCCCACAACACCTTTGGCTCGGCCTAGTTCATTTCTGCAGTTTTTTATGATGCAAATGACCCCTTCTGGTATAGTCTGTCACCTTTTATGTAAGAAAAGACATTCTTTAAAAAAAATCTTCCTCATTTCTTTAGTTTCTTTGTAGAGTTTTTCTCTTATCTCCCTTCTCAATGATTAACATTCCTTTTGAGGACATTGGGATAGGAATCTCATCAGAGCCCCCAACCTCCTGCCCGAAGTCATAAGATTTTTTTTTAATTGGAGTATAATTTTTATACTTATATATTTTTATTGGAGTATAATTGCTTTACAATGTTGTGTTAGTTTCTGTTGTACAACAAAGTGAATCAGCTATACGTATACATATATCCCCATATCTCCTCCCTCTTGAGCCTCCCTCCCACCCTCCCTATGCCACCCCTCTAGGTCATCACAAAGCATAAGATTTTTACATCTAATCTCTCCAGCCTCTCCTGCTGTAATTGGTAATTGAGTGGTTTGCTAAGTTTCACTTTGTGCAATTTGCTCAGAATGGAAAAACGCAAGCAGTGATTAACAAACCAACTCTTAAATATGATTTTAGAGCAGTGACAAATTATTATTTATGTGTGTCTTCACCTGCTAACCTTCAGAGTATAAGAATTTTTGTGGACATCTGCTGACAATGATGATGACAGCCTGAGTCTTGCTGTGCTTGAACTTCAGCCTTGCCCTTTTGAAATGTTTAATTACACGTCAATGGATTTCTTTTTTCTGATCATGAGATACAGAAATCTAATTCAAAGTGGCTTAAACAAAGGAGTCTGTCAAATATTGTGACTACATCGTTCTTAAAATTTTAAGTACTCCATAGCACCTATATTTCTATGCACAATAAGATCATAATAAATATTTTTGACTAACCTATTACATGACATTGATGTATTTGTATTTATTTCTACACATTGTTACTCAACGATCTTAATAAAATTCTGTTGAACATTCCTATGACCTTGAGTCACTCAAGGGCCTTTGTAGCACAAATCTGAAGCTTCCAAAATGGCATGTGGGAGGAAGGTTGGTTCCAGAGACCCAGGCACACTGAACATCTCTGCTCATTCTGATTGTGTGATTTTAGGAATGTTGCAGCATCTCAGGCATGGGAGGTAAGAAAAATCTTTCTAAAGAAAGTGATTTCAATTAATCTAACAAAATACTAAGCTAAGGAATTAAAAATTAGATGTTAACTAGCCTTCTCATTTCCCAAACTAGATCTTCCCTTTTATAATCTATGATTTTCAGCTGTATTTCCTTTTCTTAGCATATAACACAACTTAGTTACTTGTAAATACCTATATTTCTTGTTAAAGTATATATTGATAAAAACTGCAGGGGCCCTGTAAATGCTTGAAGGATTGATGGATGAATGTATGGTAGATGGATAAATGGGTGGATTGATGAATGGTTGGAGGAATGGGCACATAGATGGGTGGATGGATGGATGGATGAGTAGATTGATGAATGGATAGATGGTTGGATGGACAGATAGATGGAAAGATTGATGAATGAATGGTTGAGCAGATGGATGGATAAATGGGTGGATGGGGGAAAGATAAATGTACCACACCAGCAAAGTGCTGAAGGTGACAGAGAGCATGGGCTATCAAATCTTTCCTTATTTTCTGCATTTCCATGGATAGAAATTATTTTTAAATTTACAGTTACAACTACGATAATATATGCTTAACTAAGCTTCCACATCCTCATGTATAATGAGGGAAAGGATACTTGTCCTGCCTTTTCTAAATATTGGGATGAGTATGAAGTGAGACCTATAGACCATGACAAGTGAGCCTGACAAATAAAAGGGTTTTCTTTTGTTTCTCACTTAAAAAAGAATTTGGGGGCTTCCCTGGTGGCGCAGTGGTTGAGAATCTGCCTGCCACTGCAGGGGACACGGGTTCGAGCCCTGGTCTGGAAAGATCCCACATGCCGCGGAGCAACTAGGCCCGTGAGCCAAAACTACTGAGCCTGCGCGTTTGGAGCCTGTGCTCCGCAACAAGAGAGGCCGCGACAGTGAGAGGCCCGCGCACCGCCATGAAGAGTGGCCCCCGCTTGCCACAACTAGAGAAAGCCCTAGCACAGAAACGAAGACCCAACACATCCAAAAATAAAAAAAAAAAAAGAATTTGGCAATTTCTATCTATGACAGCCTTCAATGCTCATGAAGTAAGGTCCCAAACAGTCAACGATAAAAATCATGATAGAAAAAATATTTAGAAGCTGATGTAAAATGAAATTGATCCACAGGAAAAAGCAGACATTTTAGGTAGCATTAGAAAAAGTAAAAGTTAAAACAATAAACACAAACATGAAACTGGCATATATTTGTGAACAAGGCTGTCAGTTAATTCGGTAAATATTTATTTCCCCCTGACGCATGCACTATGTTCTTTCGGAGTATTTAGGGAGGGGCTTGGTAATGAGTTGTTTACTTCATTATGACCTAAAAACAAATCAAGTCACATGCAAAATGCAGACATCTAATTAAGGAAGAATAATTAATAGCCCATCATCAGAGCCACCCAACTACCTGAACTCCAATCCCACGTCCGGCCTTGCCGGAGACACTTAAAAGCTATCAGTTTACCGCATGTACCATATGATGTTCATACAGAAGACAGATCTACTGACTCGTTAAAGTGAACTAATTATCTCACAATTTTGAAAGTGAGAACATATGGGAGCTGTTTTCCTTGTGCTTCTGCTTCAAAAACAAAGGACATGAAACTGAACGAGGAGTTTCTATAATCTATGTTGCTTGCAAATGCTACTCAAAGTTCACCAAATTCACCAAAATTAAAAATGCCTAGTCCCCCCACCCCAGTCAAAGGCTGTCTGGTATTCAATTCCTCTTCTCAAGTCTTTTTATGTCTACTGTCTTTTCACCCACTGAGCTGTGACTACTTCTACCAAGATGCATATGGCTAAATTAAAAGTGAACTCTTCTGACCATTCAATTAGTTGTTGGGTCAACACAATGTGAGCAGCTGGTGAGGTGCTTTAATTTGTCTTCCCAAATCCAGCAGATGCATTGGTGCTGTAAGCACAGGCCTCTAAGGACACAGGGCCTGTCTTCAGTGGACATGGCAGTGAGAATCTCAGGCACGGAAGAGAAGACCTTGAAGGAAGAGGAGAGACCCTCTCATTCAGGAGCACTCTTCTTTAGTTTAACTCTGTAGCGGAAGTCAATCTCTGACTTCCAGATGGAAACAGCTTAGGATCTGGGACCCAAAGTCAGCTATATTGAATAAGCCTGTCATTTGTAGTAGCACCCAAATTCAAAACTAACACTGAGTTACTTGAAAACTGAATTATTCATATGATTCAGTGATCTCATTCCTGGGTATATATCTGGAAAAAGTAAAAACTCTAATTTGAAAAGTTAGTATATCCCATTCCTGGGCATACACCCAGATAAAACTGTAACTCAAAAAGATAGATGAGGTGCTTCCCTGGTGGCGCAGTGGTTGAGAATATGCCTGCCAATGCAGGGGGACACGGGTTTGAGCCCTGGTCTGGGAAGATCCCACATGCCACGGAGCAACTAGGCCCATGAGCCACAATTACTGAGCCTGCGCGTCTGGAGCCTGTGCTCCGCAACAAGAGAGGCCGCGATAATGAGGCCCACGCACCGCGATGAAGAGTGGCCCCCACTTGCCACAACTAGAGAAAGCCCTCGCACAGAAACGAAGACCCAACACAGCCATAAATAAATAAATAAATAAAAATTTAAAAAAAAAAAAAAAAAGATAGATGAACCCCAATGTTCATAGCAGAAGTTTTTACAATGGCCACAACCCAAGAGCCCATCAACAGACAATTGGCTTAAGAAGATGTGGAGATTATATATATATAATATATACATAATATATATATTTATATATATATAATATATAAATATATATAATATATATATTATGTATATATAAATATATATTATATACATATATACACACACAATAGAATATTATTCAGCCATAAAAAAAGAATGAAATCTTGCCATTTGCAGTGACATGGGTGGACCTAGAGAATATTATATTTAGTGAAGCAAGTCAGACAGAGAAAGACAAATATCATATGATATCATTTATATGTGGAATCTAAAACATGATACAAATGTTTTATTTACAAAACAGAAAGAGACTCATAGACATAAAAAACAAACTTATGGTTACCAAAGGGGACAGTGGCAGAAGGTGGCAAGAGAGAGATAAATTAGGAGTTTAAGATTAGCAGATACAAACTACTATATATAAAATAGATAAACAACAAGGTCCTACTGCATACTACAAGGAACTATATTCAATATCTTATAATAAACCATAATGGAAAGAATATGAGGAAGAATATATATACATATATATATGTGTATATATATATATATATATATATATATATATATATATATATATAAAACTGAATCTCTTTGCTGTACACCTGAAACTAACACAATATTGTAAATCAACTATACTTCAATGAGAAAACAAACAAACAAAACAACTGAGCCAGGTCACAGAAGCATAAGGCTGAGATTATTCAGTAATAGTTTAGTAATATCCAGATGTTTATCTAGGTATTAACCATTACATTATTAATGAAATTTTTATTCTTTTGCCTTTCTTTATACATGAACTTTGTCCTTGCTAGCTTACATTTGCCTAGGGAACTTGTCCCAGACAGAATGCAAAGGGAAGGAGCAAGGTGATATATGAGTTTTGTCATGCAAAAATAGGATTGGGCACTAAGGCAAAGGCCCTGCAAGCCAGGCAATGGTCGTGAGAGTAGGTTTCCCAATACTTATTTCTCTTCCTTTGGTCTATTAACAAGCATCCATTGCCATAGCGTTCTCCAGCAATGTAAAGAGACATCCTTTCACCTACAGCAGCAAGGGCAGGAAGCCAGCCATTTCATGATAGATATGATATGAGTAGGGTTTACAGTTGAACTGTGTCCCCCCAAAAGATATGCTGAAGTCTTCACCTCCAGTAATGGTATATGAACATGACTTTATGTTTAAATAGTCTCTACAGATTGAATCAAATTAAGATGAGGTCATTAGGGAGAGTCCTAATCCCATGTAACTGGGATCCTTAAAAGAAGACAGCCATGTGAAGACACAAACACAGAAGAATATCATGTAAAGACACAAAGTCACACAGACACAGGGAGGACACCATGTGACAATGGAAGCAGAGACTGGCATGATATATCTGCAAGCCGAAAAATGCCAAGGATGGCTGACCAATACCAGAAGCTAAAAGAGGCAAGGAAGGAGTCTCCCAGAGAGGTTTCAGAGGGAGCGTGGCCCTGCTGACACCTTGATTTTGACTTTGGGCCTCTAGAACTATGAGACAATACATTTCTGTTGTTTTGAGCAACCCAATTTGTGGTACCTGAGAAATAAATACATGTACTATGAGAATATAAAAAAAGGAAAGACGGGACGAGAGCAAGAGGTGAACGTCTGTGTCCCTATTTCCCACTCTGGGCTTCTGCCTGGAGGATGTGAGAACATCAAGTAGTTGGGGTAGGGAGAGGTGTAGAGGGGTCTCTTGCCAAGCTTCTCCAAGTACTTGAGAGAAGGCTACCTCACAGGTGCCCTGCAACAACCTGGGGAGAGTCCTGGCAAGAAAATCCTGGTGGTACAACGTGTCTGAAAGGGGACCTCCAGAGGTTTAGCTTTCCCAAGGCTCCCCTTGGTGCCTTTGTGACATTCCCAAGGACCAGGAAACACTGGAACCAATAGTACTTTATGTTAGAATTCCACATTTGTCTTGAAGTTCCAATTACTGCTCTTGTTTATCTCCTCTTCTCAGTCGTATAGATTTGTTTTGAATGGGTTGGGAACTCAATTCCTGATTCTCCAGTGAGGTAACCATTGTACAAGTTGGTTAAACAAACATTGCTTTTCCTGGCATCTCAATTTCTGTTAGTGACATGACCATTCATTGAGTCTCCCAGGCTTGATACCACAAATGCAGCTTAGGCGACTGCCTCTCTCAGTCGTAATGTTGTCACGATCATTCCTCAATGTGATAAATACCCTATCAGCCCTTCTGAGACCAGCCTCCTGCCTGCCTCATTCATTCAAGAAGTAAATAAAATTAATGCTTAGTAAGCAACAGTCATCTTTCTAGGTGTTTGAGGTTTAATAATGAGTGCAGTGGAAGTAATATCTGCCTTCATAGAGCTTTTATAGTCTATTAACAAGGGTAGATATAAATGAAATAATTATCCAGCTAAATTTCTAACTGAAACTGTCATAAACATTGTGAAAAGAAAGTGCAGGGTTCTGTGAGATATTGTAATAGGGGAACTGATCTAGTCTGGGCAGTAGTAGTAAGGAAAGATGGAAGAGGAAGTGACATTTGATGCAAGATCCTACGAGTGAGCAGGAGTTATCTGAGTGGAGGTAGGTGGTGGTGGAGTGGTAGCTTATGGTAAAAAGCTTATGTAAATGAACTTATTTACAAAACAGAAACAGACTCATAGACTTAGAAAACAAACTTATGGTTACCAAAGGGGAAACGAGGTGAGGGGGGGATGAATTAGGAGTTTAGGATTAACGTATACAGACTACTATATATAAAATAGATAATCAACAAGAACCTGCCGTATAGCACACGGAACTCTACTCAATATTCTGTAATAACCTATATGGGGAAAGAATCTGAAAAAGAATGGATATATACATATGTATAACTGAATCACTTTGCTGTACACCTGAATTAACACATTTTAAATCAACTATATTCCAATATAAAATAGAAATTAAAATTTTAAAAACTTATATAAAGCCTGAAGGAAGAATGAGCATGGAAGGAACCTTAAAAAGGACAGCAGGATGGCAGTGGAGTGCCTGTGGGGAAAGCTATAAGAGCAACAGAAAACCACTGTAAAATTTCCACTGGGTGATTACATCTGGCGACTGCAGCCTTCAATCACCTGGCTTGACTGTGAAGAGATGGGAAGGGTCAGTGTTGGTACAGGGAGATGATCTGATCTCCATTCAGTGGTCCTCAGCTTGGCTGTATGTGGGCATCACCTGTGGAGCTGTCCAATATTCTGGTGCTGCGTCTCGCCCCCAGAGTCCCATACAATTCATTTGGTTACACTCTGAGCATTTCAATTTGTAAAATTTCTTCCGGTGATTCTAATAAGCAGTCAAGATTGAGAACCACTGTGATACCTGGATGGTTAGCTACATAATGGCAAGGGTGTTTTTTTTTTTCCTATCTCTTTTCACATCTCTCATCCCTGTCCCCATATTTAGAACAGTATCTGATGTAATGCTTAATAGGGGAAGGAAGGAAGGAAAAAAGGGAGGGAGGGAGGGAGGGAAATGAGTGAACATTTTTTAATATATGTTTCATTATTTCCATTTATGCTTCTATCTCTAAGTAAAATATTTTGCCCTTGCATCTAGTATAAATCCTACCACATTGTAGTTAGTTTCTTTCTCTTCTTCTCTCTCTCTCTCTCTCTTAACCTACACCCCCTAGGTGTTGGATGTTCTCATGGCTTCCCAGCTGAACACTACATCTTGCAGCTTTCTTGGAAGATTGTCTTGGTCATGTGAAAAAACGTTGACCAATAAGATGTCATCTGAAGTTCCATGTGCAAGTTCTAAGTTAAGTTCTCAGAGACAAACACAGTTGCATTTCACCTTCCCTTTTCCCTTCCCAGCGCTAGAACATAGACATGGAGTTTGTGAGCCAGTTTCAACACTGCAGATGAAAGCCACACACCTTGCGAGGATGAAGCAACAAGATAATGCTATCAAATGTTTGGCCATATAGAGAAACAGTCATGTAACAACTAGCTTCCCACTAGACAAGGAAAACAAATATTATTGTTTATATCATTCAGGAGATAAATAGATGAATGTGTATTTTATTTTAATAACCAGCCAGAAAAAGTAGCCTTAGGAAAATAGCAATGTTATATATTAATTTAATATAGGTTTCCCTCTAAGAGTTTAACATCAATTCTTTGGGAAGCTTACACACTGGAGGCCAAGTTAGCATACAGAATATTATGATTTTATTATGGGAATCTCATATTACTTCATGATCATATGCCAATTTATATTTGATATCAATTGAACAAAAGATGAAAATGGATGTTTTACACTCCATGGGTGTTCACTCTACATCTTAAAAGGAATAAACTATGGCAAAGCATTTGTTATAACTTTGAGATCCTTGTTTTTCATGTGCATTTACCCCAGCAACATCATGTTTCATTTCTCCAAATGTTCATGAACTACAGGTGACAGATGGTTACTGAAAATGTTTTAGCTGCTCTAAAAAGGAGTTCTGGAGTTATTCTCAGGATACAGTTTTTTTGTCTTTAAATCAAAAGTATTTAAACTCTTTAAGAACAAAAAAATAATTTTAAAAAAATCAGGGTGTGTGAGAAAGAGTGGGTGAACATTCACACCAGCTGGCACTCAAGCCTTCAGTTGTTAAATAAGCTTGTAGGACTTCTTTTCATCTCTAAAATGAAAACTGTTCCTGCTGGGTAGAATTAAATGTGTTAACGCACCAAAGACCACTGGACCCTTCATGTGTCTGTACCTGCAAACTTCTAATACATACAGGTCAGCGAAGTGGGGAAAATGTCACACAGCTTCATTTGCTCAAAAGTAATTTTCAATAGTTCACTTTACATTTCACCTGGAACACAAATGTAGTTGACAGAATAATGCCTTCTCCCTTCAAAGATGTCCACGTTCTAATCCCTGAAACCTGTGAATGCGTTACATTACGTGGCAAAAAGGGACTGTACAGATGTGATTAGATGAAGGATCTTGAGATGAAGAGAGTATCCTGGATTGTCCAGGTGGCCCAGTATAATCACAGGTGTCCTTATAAGAGGAAGGCAGAAGGGTCAGGGTCAGAGGAGGAGATGTGACCATGAAAGCAGAAGTTGGAGAGATGTGGGGCTACAAGCCAAGGAATGCTGGCAATTTCTAAAAGCTGCAAAAGGCAAGTAAGTAGATTCTCCCATAGAACCGTCAGAAGGGATGCAGCCCTGCTGACACCTTGATTTTAGGCCAGTAAAACCCATTTCTGACTTCTTACCTATAGAATTCTAAGACAACAAATTTGTGTTGCTTGAAGTCACCATATGGTGCTTTGTTAAATCAGCAATAGGAAATTATCTTTTTTATGGAAAAACATCAATCATGACCCCTAGGATATGCCATATGCATAAATGAACTCACAATGGATAATAGAGCAAATTTAGAGCTATAAAATCCCTTCAAAAACACAGAACAGCTTTGTGACCTTGGAATAGGCAAAATTTTATAGACAGGACATGTAAAATGAATTGACTGCATGGAAAATGAACACTTGTGCTCTGAAAAGATACCTTTAAGAAAATCAGGAGAAGGCCCCAGATGGAGAGAAAATATTTGAGATAGATGTATCTGACAAAGGACTTGTATCTAAAATACATAAAGAACTTACAAAACTCAATAAAAAGACAAACAACCCAAAGCTAAAAATATTAACAAAAGAATTGAACAAGCATTTCACAACAGAAAATATAAAAATGGCCAATAAGCACATGAAAATTTATTCAACATCATTACTCATAAGAGGAATATAAATTAAAACAAAAGCTCTCAAGGAAATAGAACTGAGATGCTCATACATCATCAGTGGTGGAAAAGTTAAATGTCATAACTTTTGGAAAATAACTTTGCAGGTTCTCATGGAGTTAAACTGACACTTCCCATATGACCCAGGATTTCTACTCCATGGCATTTACTCAAGGAAAATGGAAATAATTTTCTACCAAAACTGTATTTGAATACTCATAACAGCTTCATTTTTAGTAGCCAAAACCTGGAAACAAGCCAAATGTCTATCAACAAATAAAAGGATGAACAGATTCCAATATATCCATGCAATGGAATACTATTTGACAGTGAAAAGAATGAACTACTGCTACATAAAACAACAAGGATGAATTGCAAAAACATTAATCTGAGAGAAAGATGCCAGACACGGAAGAGTACTTTCTACATGATTTCATTCTGATGTTATTCAGTAATATGCAAAACTAAAATCCAATCTATAGTGATAAAAAACAGAACCATTGTTACCTGGGGCTGGGAGTACTGGTGGGCATTGATTGGAAAGAGGTAGGGGATATTTTTGGGCGGTAGAAATGGTTTTTTATCTAGATTTTGGTGGTCTTTCATGGGTAAGTGAATTTGTCAAAAATCATATGTGGATGCATTTTAATTATGCACATTACAATTTTTAATCTTTTTTCAGCTTTATTAAGAGATAATTGACAAAATTATATATATTTAAGGTGTACAACATGATGATTTCATATAAATATACATTGTGAAGTGATCATCACCATCAAGCTAATTAGCATCCATTACCTCACATAGCTGATTTTATTTTTCTTTTCATCCCCCCTAGCACCCTCCCCTCTGGCAGCCACCTGTTCGTTCTCTATATCTATGGGTCTGTTCCTATTTTGTTATGTTTACTTATTTGTTATGCTTTTTAGACTCCACATATAAGTGAAATCATACAGTATCTGTCTTTATCTGACATTTCATTTAGCATAATACCTTCTAAGTCCATCCATTTTGTTGCAACTAGAAGGATTTCCTTCTTTTTATGACTGAATAATATTCCATTGTGTGTCTATATACATCACATCTTTTTTATCCATTCATCTATCAATGGACTTAAGTTGTTCCCATATCTTACCTATTGTAAATAATGCTACCATGAACATAGGGGAACATATATCTTTTCAAATTAGTGGAAGTGGAATTGCTGGATTGTATGGTAGTTCTCTTTTTAATATTTTGAGGAACCTCCATACTGTTTTTTGTAGTGGCTATACCAGTTTACACTCTCACCAACAGTGCACAAATGTTCCTTTTTCTCCAACACTTGTTATTTGTGGTCTTTTTGATAATAGCCATTCTGACAGGTGTGAGGTAATTTGTCATTGTGGTTTTGACTTGCATTTCCCTGATGATTAGTAATGTTGAGCATCTTTTCATGTGTCTGTTGGTTATCTGTATATCTTCTTTGGAAAAATGTCTATTCAGGTCCTCTGTCCCTTTTTAAATTGGGTTGTTTGTTTATTTTTGATGTTGGGTTGTATGCATTCTTTGTATATTTTGGATATTAACCTCTTAACAGATATATCATTTGCAAATATCTTCTTCCATTCAGTAGCCTGCCTTTTAGTTTTATTGATCATTTCTTTCATGTGCAAAAGCTTTTTATTGATAGTTTAACGTTGTCCCATTTGTTATTTTTCTTTTGTTGCCCTTGCCTGAGGAGACATATATAAAAAAATATTGCTAGGACTGATGCCAAAATGCGTACTTTCTATGCTTTCTCTTAGGAGTTTTATGGTTTCAGGTCTTACACTTAAGTCTTTAATCTATTTTGGATTTAATTTTGTATATGATATGAGAAAGGAGTCCAGCTTGATTCTTTTGCATGTAGCTGTCCAGTTTTCCCAGCACCATTTACTGAAATGACTGTCTTTTCTCAGTTGTATATTCTTGCCTCCTTTGTTGTAGATTAACTGACCATATAAGAGTGGGTTAATTTATAATTTTAATTATTTAAAATAGATTTAATTATTTTAAGTGATGAAAATTTAAAGTATTAAAGAAGGTGGTGATAAAGTTAAAAAGCTCTCTTCCCATGTCTGAGGCAAGAAATTAAGACTGTGATACTTTACTATATCAGAAAGCAAGAGAGCAATTCAAGACAATAATTCAAGATCTTGTCAAAAGGCACTGGAGCATGAATGAAGGGGCTCCCATTGGCCAAAGATAGGGCAATATGAACATCAAAATGAATAATAAATGCAGTTGATTGAACTTTGTTTAATACTTAAAAGCTGATGGATTCATAACAAAAGAGGAGGAAGGAGAGGAGATTGAGAGAGAGAGTGTGTTAGAGAGGGAGAGAACCATATTAGACACCATTGGAATTAACTGGACAATGGACCATCAACTTCCTTCCCTGTAAACTGGAAATTAAAGGAAAAGAATTAAGCATCTACCTTGCATTTCCTTTATAAAGTTGTCACAGACCAAATTGCCCTAGGTGATAAGGAAAATTTATTATTTACAGATGAATTCTAGATAATAGATATGGAAGGAATTATAGAATTTTTAAAATCCCTATTTAAAACCCCAGTTGAATCATTGGCTCAGGCAATGACAATCAATTCATGAACAATTAGTGAAAATTTACCTTAATTTATTATGAAGACATTTATAATAGTGAGATTGACCTGTTCTACCTGAACCCATTAATCCATTTTTGCATCAGTCATAGTGGGACAGCAAGGCACTGTGTACCTCCTGGGTGATACAATACAAAGCACACTATGAAATGTTCTTGCCCAAAACATTGAACTTGAGTCTAATCAAGCCAATAGCATGACTTCTATGTATAGGATATATGAGGAGGATATAAGAATGTGTTAAATGACCCCACCAGGAACAACCAGACAGACTCAGAATATGGGATTGTATACAGGAAATCTAAAAAAGAGCAATGGAACAGAATGAGAGGTTGTTGTTTCATAACCTCAGGAGTTCCCTTGGTGAAATATGAAACTGATCTCTTTACACAGAGGGCATGCATGCAGAGACCAAAGAAAAAAAAACACTCCAGACTGGCAGGTGGCAGTTTTAATAAGGAAAGGAACTTACCTACTAGGCTTGTCTTGGGTGGGCACAAGTCAAGTCAATCTCCACACTCACTCATCAGAATCTTAAAGATAGGGGTAAGGGATTAAAAGGTACAAACTATTATGTATAAAATACACTACAAAGATATATTGTACAACACAGGGAATATAGCCAATATTTTTTAATAACTATAAATGGACTATAATCTTTAAAAATTGTGAATCATATATTGTATACCTGTAACATATAATATTGTACATCATTTATACTTCAATTTAAAAAAAATTTATATAGGTGCCTTATTGGCAATCAGTCACATTAGTGTTCAGCCCAGATGGCCTCAACAGCACATTGCTTTCTTAGGGTTGCATCCTTGAAAACAGCTCCCACTGTGAGAATGGCAGGCAGAACGTACATCCCAGGGACAGTGGAGTGGGTAAGTAGCCTCCAATTGCCCAGGTCCAGGTCAGTCGCCCTCCTGATGACCGCCTCCAACAGAAGTCTAGAGTTCATCACGTAATAAAGGTTGTATGTTCAAGTCAGTGGGAAAATTGTAAAATAGGCAATAAAAGGTTTTGTGAAAATTAGATAAATATTTCTGGAATAATGATAATAAATTTGTTCCTACCATATCATAAAAAAACTATAGATGAAATAAGAACCTAAGCCTAAAAATAATATTAAAATGTACAAAAATAAATAAATACCTTTATAATCTTGGAATAGGAAAGGCCTCTTCCTCATTAAAACTCAAAATACAAAATCCATAAATGGAAGTTCTGGTAATTTAAGATATAAATGTTAAAATTAAGGTATGATTTAAAAAGTAAAAAACAAACCTTTAACTGGGGAAGAATGTTTTCACCTTAAAAATTAGGCAAAGCATTAGTTTTCAGACTATAAAAAGAACTCCTACAAATTTAAAAGAGAAATACAAAAACCCTAAAGAAAAATGGGCAAAGGATATAAACCACCAACTCACACAGAAGGGAAAATGTGAGGAATTAGCACACAATAATACATATTCAACTTTGAAATATATGCAAATAAAAATAATAAAGCTATATAAATAATAAAACTAGTAATATATAAATAATAATAAAATTATATAATAAAGATATATGATATATAATGTAAAATGTATAGTAACATATATAATTATAAGTAGAGATATATCATATAATAAGGTATATAATAAAGATATATAATTTTTCAGATCACAGAATAGGAAAAAAACTGAAGATCATGTTTACTGTTAGCAAGCTTATGGAGAAATGAGTACTCTTATACATTTATGGTGGGAAAATACTTTCCCCCACTTATTATGTTTCTTTTCTTTCACATGAGGAAAGCCCCAGTCACATAGCACACCTCTCTCTGCCTGTCAATCATTTATTCCTACGGGAGGAAGGATTAATATGATTGTGGAGTTCCAAAAATGAAACAGAGCAAGACTGCATAACCTGGTTTCTTCTTTCTCCCATTCTCTTGATAGTACACAGCTCAAAATCAACAAGCTTTCTGTTTTGCACTTGTATTTTCTGATCCTGTGGTTGAGGTATCAAGCAGGGAAGGCTGCTCCAATCCAGGGACTTCCAGTGGGAATTCTATCTAATTCTGTGATTCAGTGTAGAAAATTTACTTGCCTGCAAAAATAAACTACTTATTCAAAAACGAGTTTTATAAGTAATGAAGTAGAATGTTTGCTTCCATCTACCATATGATTCCATTTATCTATTACTGAATAATGAAACATCCCTAAACTCGGTAGCTTGAAACAATTTATTTTTATGTGTCAGAGTTCTAAGTGTTGACTGTACTTAGATGGGCAGTGGTTTCCTGGGCTTCTCACATTGTTTGTAGTCAGATAGCAGCTGGAGTTGGAGTCATTTGAAGGCTCAACTGGGCTAGGCATTCAAGATGGCACTTTCACATTTCTATCATTAGATGATGGCTTTTAGCTCATTGATTAGCTAGGAACGTTGACCAGAAGACCCTCTCACATAGTTTGGATTTCCTACAGCATTTTAGCTCTGCTCTCTATGGGTACTTCCTGAGAGTAAGGATTCCAAGAGACCCAAGTAAAACCTGCAAGGCTTTTTGTATCCTAATTCGAAGTTTCCAAATATCACTTCTGTCACATCCTTTTAGTCAAGGCTACTAACTACGGTCAACCCAGATTCAAGGGAAGGAGAATTAGACTCTACTTTTGATGGGAAGAGTAGCATGTGAGTACAGATAGGAAAGACAGTGGCAGTCATCTTTGATTTCTATCTCACACAACTTTTGTCTTATTACTGAATCAGTTCAAAGTTCAGATGGGAAAGAAGAAGAGATTTTCATTGGGCTTCCACAAACCTGCAACCAAACTATTTATAGGAATATAAATGCTCTTATGAAGAGCAATTTGACAGCATAGATTAAATAAGAAGTGGCATACCCACAAATATAAATTCTAGGATCTCTCTGAAATATTTGTTCACAAATGCACCCAAAGAGATTTGTACAAAGATGTCTGTGCCTGCAATATATTTTATTTTTGGCCTCTCCACGCAGCTTGTGGGATCTTAGTTCTCCGACCAGGGATCGAACCCTGGCCCCCATTAGTGGAAGGGCGGAGTCCTAACCACTGGATGGCCAGGGAGTTCCCTGTGTCTGCAGTATTTGTATTAGCAAGCAATAGGAACAGTGGGAATAATCACCATTGAGGTGAAAATTTAAAACTATGATAAACTCATACAATGAACTATTGTGCAGAAGTTCAAAAGAGTAAGATGCAAATAACAAGGAAATTTTTCTGAGACTTACTCAGTGATTTGCCTTTTACATATAATAATGAAATTAATAATGCAAAAATGTTAATAATATATGTATATAATTTTGTTGGAAAATTACTTATATGACTATATAATTTTAATCATGGTTTGTTCTTGGGCTAATATTGGGAGATGGATGTCAAGCTTAATCTCTACTTAATATTTTATAATAAAAACATTCTTCTCTTACTTGTATAATTTTAAAATATATAGTAAAGCAGAGATCAATAAGAACTATGGCTTTATTTTGATATTTTATGGGTCCTTCTTGGATTTGACCAATTAACAGAAATGTGTTTCTTTAATAGAAAACATAGTAACATCTAAAACAATAGCACTATGTTTTAATGGTTACAGATAGTTAATAAATAATACTGTCTTTTTCATTTGTTTTCAGAAGTAATTAAAAGATAGATGAAGGAATCAGACAGAGATCCTTATGTGTAAGCTTTATTGCTAATTAAAGCTAAGTTGGAGAACTTGGCTTAAAGTGAAAGCATATGAATACACACCCAGAAATATACTCACCTTCTCAATTACAGGAAAAGCTTAGAAATTGCAGGGCTTCTAAAAAGCAGGCAACCTCTATAAAATTTACTGCATAGAGAAGCAGAGAATATGTGGGACACAAAACCTGACGTGGTAGGCAAAATTCTAAAATAACCTCCCAAATTCCTGGCCCCTGGTAAACACATACGTTCTCCCAGTTATGCAATCAACACTGATCTAAGTGTTGCTGTAAGGAATTTTACAAATATAATTCAAGTCCAAATTCAGTTGACCATATTAGGATAGGGAGATTATCCAGATGAGTCTGACCTAATCCCATGATCCCTTTAAAACTGGTCTAGAAGTTAGAGACAGAGCCTTCAGAGATTTGAAGCATGAAGAGGATTTGTCACACTGCTGCTGGTTTGAAGATGGAGGGGACTCTGTGTCAAGGAATGTGGGCAGACTCTACGGGCAGAGGCTAGGCAGCCAATAAGGAAATGCGAAACCTCAGTCCTACAGTCACAAGGATCTGTATTCTGTCAACAGCAACATCAACAAAGATGAGGATGGAAGTAGATCTTTTCCCCAGAGCCTCCAGAAGAGACCTCAGCCTGGTCATCACCTTGATTTCGTCTTGTGACACCTTGAGAAGAACTCAGAAAAACCATGCCTAACTTCTGACTTACAGAACTACTAGCTGATAAATGAATGTTGCTTCCAGCCACTAAGTTTGTGGCAATTTGTTACAGTAAAATAGAAAACTAATACACAGAGTAAAAAGACAGAAAGTGGTAAGCCATAAATGCACCAAACAGAAAAGCTGAAGAGAGATAGAGTGAGTGGGAAGAAGCCCAAATGTTACTTTAATGAAGGTTCCTCTTCATAGAAACTTGGGAATAAGTAAGTGTTCCCCACTCACATAAAGTTGGAGATGTTCACTGTCAACTCCAGATAGGACCTTCCTGATCACTTAGCTCAGAGTTCTCAACAGATGACCTACGTATATATTCAGTAGGACAAGCTGCTATGCTGGACTTTCTTGTGTGTTACTAGAGGTTTACTTTCCCTGGATCTCACCCTCTGCCTTATGTATCCCCTAATCATTGTGACAACCAGAAACACCCTCTCACATTTCCATATGCCCCCAAAGGGCAGTGACAGTACCATTGGTCGAGAACCAATGAAGCTCAACCTCATTATTTTTCAGATGATGAAGATGAGAGAGAAAGGGACTTTGAAAAGGTATTATGAGCCCCTTAGTGTCAGAGCTACACTACATGTAGGATTTACATTTAATGTCAGAGCTACACTACATGTAGGATTTAGATTTGTTGCAAGCATAAATTACACATGGCATTTTCTTAGAAAGTTGTTTACCATTCTAGTCACTATGCAAGGATTCTGGGTCCCCATGTCTCCCTCCTTCACTTTCTTCCAGTGTTTGCTCAGATGTCCCCTTCTCAGGAAAGTCTTCATGACCCTCATTTAAAATTGCAAACACCCCCTTTTATTATCAATAGTCCGTACTTATCATTTTCCTTCTCTGATTTATTTTTTACATAGTACTTATTACCTTTTAACAGACTATACAATTTACTGATTTTGTGGGGGTAGGGGGACGCTGTCTAACCTACACTAGACAATAAACTCAAGAATAAAGAATTTCAATTGGTCACATTTACGGATGTGTCCTGGCTTTGTATCATTGCCTGACACCTGTTAGGCACTCAAAATTTGTTGAATAAATAAATGAGTGAAGCTATTAGTCTAAGTATTTCATAAAAGTAATTATTTTCTCTCCTGTTTAGAGAGAAAATAATAAATCTTAGAATGTAGTTAAATCACATTATATTTTTGCTAATAAGTACAAATCAGAGGAATAACTACAAAAAATATGATAAAATAAAGTATATGAAAATAAAGTATATTCAGTAAGGAGTTTATGTGTTACGTTTTCTAAGACTATGTAAGAAAGAGATTTGTTTTAGTTTCTCAATCAGAAATGATATTTTACTTTCATATAAAATCAAGACATGAATTTTGTATTTCTTTTATATAAATTAAGTATTGACAAGCTCAGAGAGGAATACTATGCATTCATATTCTTCTTAATTTTGCAGTAAATTATTATTCTACATTTTTCTCCTCCCTGTCTGTGCTATAGATTAACAAGGTCAACAGCTGGGTTTTTTTCTTAAAAGGGAATTCTGAATTTCAAAGAATTTAACCATGGTTTCATCAATTTAGTTGTTTTTTTTAAAAAAACACTGAGTACTTGAGAGATGTCAATAGAGTTTCACTTTCGAAAATATGAAGATAAATTCAATTTGGTACTTGAACTTGAGCATATTATTTTCTATTAGCAATGAGAAGATATATGTATAGAAAACATTGTTAACAATTGAATGTATATGGTTTGTCCTACCAGGAGAATTAATGTGTACTTTGAAAGCTTAATCATAAGCATTTGAAAAAGTGTCATATGTTACTTAAATTGATTTCATTATTTTTAATCTTTAACTAGATTATTTCATTTTTTTCTATAGTAAATATCCTCACCTAAAAATAGAAAGAATATAAAATTCTTACAGCATATTATCTCTTCATCGGGTTTCAAGATTGTTTCAAACAGTAAATATGATTCTTAAAACTTGCTATGAACTTCACTGCCATCAATGTTCATTTTCCTATCTATCTTTTTTCTTGTAAATGCAATTATTTTTTCCTGAAAAACAGAAAGGATGTTGATACACAAGTTTGCTGCCCTCCTGAATATTTTAATCAGAGTTCAGTGTTCAGTTGAATAAAATTGAACTAAAATATCCTCCATAACTTATAACAAGTGATTTGAACATAACAGGAACATTTTGTTCTTACATAAAGTCTGTTTTTTTCAATATGTTAAGTAGATTTTCTATTACATAGGGTGGCTGGTAACTCACTAAATATTTACTTGCATTGTTATTATGACATTTTCATACAAATGATCACACAATCAACCCAGGAGAACTTGCTGTGTTTACATGAAAGGAAGATGATGATTTTTTCCAAGTAATTTAACTTAAAAACCTGGGGGATTGATGTTTTCTGGAAGAAAGGGGATTATATTTTATACACTAGCATCATATCATGGTGAAGAAAAGTAAGACAGGGTGAATTCTTTTTAGTTTGATTAGAAATCACCAGCTATGTCTCAAGGCCCCAATTATTGAAAAGGCAATGAAGGTATTCTCTGTGCCTGAGGGAATATGATTGATGAATTTATGGAATTAGGGATATAGAGGTGAGCACAATAGATTTAGATTCGCGATAGCTAAAAGGGGAACCAGTCAGGAAAACAATGGAGCAAGACCAGGACTGGGCTAGATATTGGTCTAAAGGTTGAATACTCTCTGTATTTGGATCATCCAACTCTGGACTCCTGCTTTTTGTAGGCCCAGGACTCATTGATTTCATATCTCTCACTATGGGAAACTCATAAGAGATTATCTAGAGGAAAATACTAGTGATATAAATATCTGGGCCAGAAAACAGTGGGAAAATTAAAGGAAGCACACAGATCCAATGAACAATGCTGGAGAAGGAAACTGACCTTCTAAAGGAGTACAACCCAAGGTAAGGAAACCCAGTGGAGTCCTCCTGAAGGAACATTGGAACAGAAAGGGAAATTGAGAAAAGAGAAATGCTATTTTAAGCATGGAGAATTTAAAGGTCAGGGAAGGACTGTATCTTGAGGAACACAGAGCAGAGGCATTGGAGCTCTTGGGACCCCAGGAGCATGTGCTTCAGAAACATCAATAGCTTTAGTTCAGGAATCTGCTGAGGCTGTTTTGAGTCCCAGCTGAAACAAATGTAGGTCTAAGCAAGCACCTTCCCCAGGAAGCAGATTTCACAGGCCTAAGAGAAAATATGGAAAGTCATGACCACAAGCTTATTGTCAGGACTAGGAAGCCCTGCTTAAGAGAGAATAGCAACCATGTCACTTATGAAGCTCAAACATTATAGCTCTGGGGTTTCATAAACAAGAAGTTCAAAGGGGAACTGAACAATAAGAAGCTTTGAATAAGTCAAAAGGAAATGAAAGGCATTTCATTCAAGCCTGGTGATAGGAGTTGGCACCATGTAAATTTCTAAACTTTGAAGAATACTTGCCAACATTATCGAGTGCTTGCTGTGGGCTGATCACTGCTTTGTTTTACAGGGATTAGCTCATTTAATTCTCACAACATTCTGATAAAGTGAGAAGCACTTTTAATCCTTTTTTTACAGATGGAGAAATTCAGACCCTGAGAGCAAGTAACTTGCCCAAAGTCACACAGATAATAGGAGGAGGAGCTGGGATACAGGCTCACAAGGTCTGGCTCCAAAGAAAGCACTCTAATTACCATACTATAAAACAAGGAAGGAATGAGTCTACAGGAGAGGAGGTAGTTTTTCTGCCCTGCTATGGGATATGCATTGTGTCATGTTAAAATCTAGCAAGAGATATCTCCCCCTAAGGTAAGTTGCATATTCCAGAAAACGCATAAACTGACATCTTCAAAGACTGAAATTAAGATGGTCTTTTCTGGGTGTGGCAGACACTGTGTTTGACCAGCTCTATATCCAATTCCATCCTCTCCCTACCCTCTTTCCATCCCAAGGTGATCATGAATCATCATTCCAACCAATGAGATTCAAACAGAAAAATTCTGGTTGCAACTTCCAAGAAAGCTCTCACTTGCCTGACAAAGGGAAACTTACCTGGTGTGTATTTTCATGCATAGCCCTGTTTTCTTCTTCCTTCATGGAATTCAAATGTGATGTCCGGAGGAACAGCAGCTATCTAGGGACCATGAGGAGAACCACTAGCTGAGGATGGCACCACAAGAATAGAGGATCATGAGCTTTTGACAGCATCATCCAACATTTTCCCCAGCCCTGGACTGGATGCCTCTCGATCTCTTGTCTGAGAGACAAAGAAACCACAACCATTTAAAAACTAAAAAGAAAAAATTCAGATAATTGTTTTGAACACTTTGTGCAGATCTTTCTCTTCTTTGTCTCCCAAATCTGTATAAATTTTTAATAACCCATATATAAGGGGGTGAGTCCTCAATTCTGAGTTACTTCTCAGTGGTCTCTTGAATTCTACATCCCTCCAGCTGACTCAGTAAGCCATTCCATGAAGCTCACTGAGGCTCTTACTTCCCTTCCTCTGACAGATAGCTGTCACTCCAAACACCCCATCTAATCTAGTACTACTGAAGCATCTTGCTCTCTTCTAATGCCCAGTTTAAACATGGACATGTCACCTTCTGCCTTTCATATCTCTCTACCTTTAATTTTCTCAAGAAAGCATGAGATCTGAAAAGAGAAAAAAAAATCTTGTTTTATGAAGAGTTAGGGAACACTACATGTTAAACTTTATATATAAATAGGTTGTTTTATTTTTTCTTTGTGCTTCTTTGTTTAAATTTTTAAGATGAGGATAGAGAAGTCATTAAAATTAAAAAAGACATTTAAGATTATAAAAATATTATAAATCAGTAGTTTCCCCTGGATCAGCAGTATTAGCTTCACCTGGTAATGGTTAGAAATGCAAATTCCTGGGCCCAACCCCAGGTCTACTCAGTCAGAAACTCTGGGGGTGGGCCCAGCAACCTGCGTTTTGCCAAGTCCTCCATTGGGTCCTGATGTATGTTCAAGTTTGGGATCCACTGCTCTTTTCTCTAAGCTGTTCAACTATCCCCCTTCCACTCACAGTAAGCACATTCGTATACTGAAAGGCAAACTCCCTGAGAGCAAAGGCTCAGTCTTATTTATCTCTGTGTCCTCAATACTTAGTAACGTGTCACATACAGAAAGAACAGTCAATGAACTATGCAGGCCAATAAATGAACCAGAGAACAAGTGGTGATATTTTATTTTTAAAACAAATCCAAATAAAAGCACCTTATAAATTTGAATAAGAAGTGCTATGTATGAAATATCAGACATTACTCTCCTCAAGATTCATCATAATAGCTATGTCTTTTTTTGATACTTTTGTTTCCACTATGAGTTATATTTTATATGCAGGAAAGTGCATAAAAGACATAATATAGTATAATATAATATAATTATAATATAATGTAATATATAACATATTTAAATGATGTAAACATGTAACTAGCACCCAGATTAAGAAATCAAAGTTTTTAGTTATTTAGAAGCCACTATGTCTCACCCCCTCTGCCTACACAAAGTGCTGTAATAATCATTACACAAAGATGATCACTACACAAAGTGCTGTAATAATCATTCCCTTCTTTGTTTTCCATCCACACATGGATCCCTCAACAAATGTCATTTAGTTGTGCCTGTTTTTGAATTATAGTGAATAGGTCTTTGGCACTTGGTTCTTCTTCTCCAGATGAAAACCATCCACAACTGAGGCAAGTAACTGTAGTTCATTTTTTAGCTGTATAGTTACATTGTGTAAATGTGCCATGGTTTTTGTTTTTGTTTTGTTTTGCTTTTTGGATCCATTCTATTCATGGGCATTTGCAGTGTTTCCAGTTTTTACTATTGTGAACATTTCCCAGCTACAACATCCACCTTCTCAAGACCACACTTGAGCCAAATATACCTCCTTTCCTTCTCCTCTGTCCCCACTTGATTATTTTAAAGGTTCATGTAATTCCATCTGTAATCTATAAAGATTTTTTTGATAAATAGAAATTCTTAATTTTAATTGGTCACATTAACCAATCTTATTCAAGGAGGAGCAGTCTTATAGATTACTTTAAAAAAAAAAAACTTTCCTACTACAAGTTTATAAAGAAACGTTTTTATTTTGTTTCTAATTTTTTAATTTTTTTACTTTTCATGTATAGGTCTCAATCCACCTGGAGCTGGTTTCTGTGTAGAGGAATTAATTTCATTTTTTGTTCAATATGGTTACCAAAGTTGGGTCTAGGACATTCAGTGAAAAATCCATCAGTTCACCACTGGTCTACTCTACCTGTCTGCCATATTGAAAGCCTCTGTATCTACGTGAGTTTAGTGTCTAAGCTTTCTGTTGTGGTCCATTTATATACTTTACAGTCCTTGTACCTATAATCCAGTATCAAGTCCTTAAGCTCCTTAAGCTTTGTAATCAGGTAGAGCAAATATTCACTCTGTTCTCTTGAAGAACTACTGGTAGTCATAGACTTTGCAATCCCCATATAATTTTCTAAAATCAGCTCATTATGTTAAAAAGTAATTGTGATTTTGGTTGATATGGCATTAGATATCTACACAGTATAGACTCTGAATCTATGTGCATAATACATATCTACATTTTAGGTCTCCTTTGGTATATCTGAATAGTGTTCTTTAATTGCCTCTTTGAAGGACTTAACTTTTTTTGTATTTATTCTTATGTAATTATATTTTTATGCTATTGTAAACTTTTAAATTTGACTTCTATTTGTTGTTACATAGAAAGCAACTGATTTTTATATTGATTTTTTATCCAACATCTGTGCTAAATTCTTATTAATTCTAATGTATCTATAGTTTCTTTTAATATTTGTAGCAATCTATTGTTGCATAATAAATTATCCCAAAATCTTGTGGTTGAAAGCAATAATAACAATGTATTATTGTTCACGCTTTCGACGGGTCAGGAATTCTGTTAGGGTACAGCAGAGATGGGTGTCTCCAGTCTATAATGTCCTCTGCTGGACAGTTGGGAGCTGGAACCATCTAAAATCTTATTCACTTCCCAGCAATTGATGCCGACTCTTAGCTAAGACCTTAGCTGAAGCTGTCGGCTGGAACATTCACATGTGGTCTCTCCACATGTCTTGGGCTTCCTCCCAACATGGTGGCTGGGCTCCAAGAGCAAGTGTCCTGAGAGACAGAGAACAATAGCACTATTTCTGCTAGACTCCATTGATCTGGGCAGTCACAAATCCCCTCACAGATTCAAGGAGAGGGAACACAGAGGCCACCTCTCCCTGGGAGTGTCAATCACACTCTAAGCAGCAAGATGTGAGTGGGGTTGTGTTGGAACATACAACTTGCCACAATATTGTATGCACAGAGACATTGCCTGCAAATAATGACAGTTTTGTTTCTTCTTTTGCAATTCTTATTTCATTTATTTTTGTCTTGCCATACTACACTAGCAGGTCACTTTCATACCATGCCGAATAAAAGGACAAGTGGGTGACCCTTGTATTTGTTTCTTCCTATCTCAAAGGGACTGCTTTTAAACACTCCACCATCAAGAATAATTTTTTGCTGTAGGTTTTGTTTGGGTGCACAGGACATTGTAACACCAGTGTCCCCCAGCCAGGAAGGATTTGCTGCCCAGCTGTAAGGATGTGGCCAGCAGATAGCTCCCAACTCTCTGCCCTTCAGGGACTGCCTCAGCTGCAGAAAGCTGGCTCAGTTGAGGTTATGTCCTACCTGGAGCAGCCTGGGAGACTGAGCAAGATGTGGGTATGAAGGCCTGGCCATTTTGGCCCAACGTGGGATCCTCTGATGGATGGTACTAGATCCCAAGATCCCACTGTGTTTTCTGAAGCTCAGTCAGGCTTGTATCGCAGTTCACTTCCTGCAATCAGTCCTGTTTCCGGCCACTTCCCTTCACTGGTGTTGACCCCTCAAAAATATCTTGTAGCCCAAACTCCACCTAAGCACCTGCTTCCAGAAAACCTACCCTGCAACCACTGGCATAGGGAGTGGTAGAATAAAGTGGGCAATGAGAGGCAATTTGGAGATGGATGGCCCACCTCCTGGCTGGACTAGGACCCCACCCCTGGTAGTAGGTGGAACACAGGGGGCTTTGGAAGAAGATGGTGGCCCAGTTGTTACAACATTTACTGGAGGTGAATTCTGAGAATATTTTGATGAAAGACAGTGCATTTCAGGAGACATGTATCAGGCATCTGAGATGTCTGGAGAAAATAGTAGCTATAAAGATAAGGGGACTGGATGGTATATTATTTTGATAGAGCTGCCATAACAGAATACCACAGATTGGGTAGTTTAAACAACAGAAGTTTATTTTCTCACAGTTCTGGAGGCTGAGCCCAAGAAGAAGGTGCTGGCAGGGTTGGTTTCTAATGAGACCTCTTTCCTTTGCTTGTAGATGCCACCTTCTCACTGGGTCTTCACATGGCCTTTCCTCTGTGTGTGCACTCCTGTGCCTCTTCCTCTTCTTATAAGGACACAAATCTTATTGGATTAGGGCCCCATCATCATGACCTCATTTAACCTTAATGATGTACTTCAAGGCCCTAGCTCCAAATACTGTCACATTGGGAAGTAAGGGTACAACATATTAATCTGGGGGGAAAACAATTCAGTGCATAAGAGATAGCTGTTGCTAAGCACTATTGATGTTCTACAAAATGATAATGAACAGCCGAACTGAGAAGCAGGCAATTAATTGGTGTGAAAGGGGACCTCTTTGCTTGCATACAAAGAAGTAGGAGAGATTGTGTGGTGTTCTCCCAGGCAATGGCAATCCACATCCTTCTCAATGTAGAAACACTCTACCATACACACCCCAGCAACAGTTTCTCCGTAGTCCTGTAGGCCCCTCTTTCTGAGGGGAACCTTTGAAGAGGGACATTATTGGGACTGACTAAAGCCCTGATCGCTGCAGTTTGGCTTAGGGTTGCAAATGGTGCTATTGTCTGTCCTCCTGGGCATCCATTCAGCAGGCAATAGAGGCTTACCTGGAGACATAACCCAGCCTCTCATTACTGGGGGACGGAACTGCACTTGCCCATTTGTGATCAAACATCAACAGCCAATTTTCTTGAAATTCTTCCAGCCCCTGTTGTGTAACTGCAGCCCTGACCCCTTCTGCCAAGCTGGGTCAATTACCCAACAGGGAGGTGACTCTTCTCCCGGGCTATTTCAAGTTGTTCTGTCATGTACAACTGTGTACATACCACTTTTAGAGTTTGTCAATTTATCTTGGAATATTTACCTAGAAGTGTGAATTCCATATCAAAGAGTAAATATGCATGTACTTTTAATCAATGTTGCCAAATCTCCCTCTATAGGTGTTATCCCATTTTGGATTTGTACTAACAATATGAGGACTTTCCCCACAAACTCACCAACAGGAATAGTTGTCAAATTAAACACGTTTTGTGTGTGTGCACTGGCTAACATGGTTTAAGGAAACTTAAGCTATTCAAGGAATAGCAATACTGCTTCTTATCATTCCAATGAAACATGAGCAAACCCGCCTTGTATGCTGGTCTCTCCTATGAGGAGTGGAAGGGGTTTCTCCACATAATTCGACTTCCAAGCAGAAGTCATCAATAAAGCTAGTGTTTAATGCTATCTTTGACTCCTCCCAACTGGTTCTATTTCCTGCCTCCTAAGACCTTGGAGAAGTTGTAGCAGTGCAAGAATCTCATTCAATGAGTTGATGGCAAAGGACAAAGGCAGGGTTTTACTCCTTGGATGAGGGAGAGTCACAGAGGCAAACTCTCTTTGCTAAGGGAGTAGCGGAAACTTCAGGACACAGGTGACAAATTCCACACAGAGCTGACCCTGGAGATTAATGTACTGAATCAAAAAAACACCAGAGTTGATGGGAACTTTGGTTATTATCCACCTCTTCTATCAGGAAAAAATCATGGCCTCTGTCAAAGGCAAGCAAAGTCAGACACTAGCTAAAACGGCAAGAGCAGATTTTAATCAGTAATATACTATTGCAATAGGGAAAAGAGTCCAGTCTAGTAAAGAAGATTGCTCAGCAGAGCCTGGCTAGAGTTTGGTCATGAGAGAATCTTTGTCATGTCTAAGGATCAAACACCTGGCCCAAGGTCACCCGAGAAAATAAGGGAAGAGGCTGGACCAAGACCCTAATTTCCTGACTGCCACTGGCTGGTTACGTTTTCTGGGCAGAAAGTATACACTTACAAAGATTACTTATCCACCCACACAAAGAGCCCCAAATCTAGAAAGCCAGCTATGTAAGCCATTCTGGCTAAAGAAAATAATATGAATCCTGCATTCACTCACTCCGATGAAAGTGACATATGGAGAAGGCTCTTTCTCAGCACACGATCCATAATTCACACAGAAGTGCTGCCTCCTTCCTCTTTAGCTAGATTGTGTTCATTGCAGAAAGCAGCTTTGGGTAGCAATATCGATCAGCAGGAAGTACGATGGAAAAAATTAACACAACTTGAAAACTCCAGTCTCTGGGGTGCAACTTGCCATCTGGGAATGACTTATTAGGAAAGGAAGAAGATAACACTGTCCATATATTACTTTCCCATTTTTACATATGCAATCGGTCCTCATTAATCTGAGCCCACCAACACAGAGTTTGTGATAACTCAGAGGTGACATTTGCGATCCAAATGTTCCACCCAAGACATTGAACTTCGGACCTTGATGTTTCTAATGCAAGTCAGGCACATTTTTCTCCATTTCTTTAATTGTTTTCCTATGTGTTCGTGTATATAGTACCTACAATGCACACAGTGGGCAAAGTGAATGTATTTAATTTCTTTTTTTGTAATTCTCACATTTCAGTTGCTTTGGTAATTTTGTCCTCCTTTCCTCATTTTTAATTAATACACTTTATATGATAAGAACAATTTCCTTTTTATTGTGCGCTATTTTACCTCAAAAAGTTTCTTTCCACCTAAGTAACAGAGATACACTTTTAAATAAATGGTTATGGCAAAAATGCAATAAAATAAGGGTCTTAGGCATAGTACCTTTCTCTGAGAAATTCACAGAAACATATTATAATATGTAAAACATTTGTTATTGAAGATCCACATTATCTTTCCTTTTGTGTGTTTCCAATAATTTAATAATTAGCACTCTGCAAGTAAATTGAAGTGAAATTACACTCTCCTAAATCCATTATCCAAGTTATTTCTAATAAGTTCCTGTTTACTTGCAGTTTCAAAATTGTTTGTATCTCACTCCATTTTTTTAAATCAGTTCACTCCTTCAGATGAAACGTAAATGGGCTGACTAGAGATGTAAACTGTTTCTAAAGGATATGAATTGACCCAAATAATTGAGTGAAAATTTGAAATTAATGGAAGAGAGGACCTATCATGAGGCATGAACAATAGTAGGAGGTAAATAGCGTGTAATGATTCATTCTTTCTATTCACACTTCTGTGTTTGTTATAAATTTCCAATTTGTTGTGAAGTGGTTTCAAATTAAAGCTAATCATCAACTAGATATCAATGCTTTTATTGCAGCAAATATATGATAAATACCTCCATGTCAATGCACTATGTTGGGGGAAACCCAAAGAGAAATAAGAGCCAGCCTCCTGCCAGCTGAAGGACTTGTGTTCTAGTTGGAGGGGGAAATAGAAAGTGGATACAGAAATAATGGATGGTAGTGTATTAGTTTCCTGCAGCTACCATAACAAATTTCCACAAACTGGATGGCTTAAAACATCAGAAATGTATTTTCTCATGGTTCTGGAGGCCAGAAGTCCAAATCAAGCTAACAGCAGGGCTGTAGTCCCTCCAGAGGCATTATGGGAGAATCCCTCCTTGCCTCTTCCAGCTTCTGTTGGTTCCTGGACAGCCTTGGTGATCACTGGCTTGTAACTGCATCACTCCGATCTCTGCCTGCATTCTCACATGGTACTCTTCTCTGTGTCCAAGTATGTCCTATTCTCTTCTTATAAGAATATCAGTCACTGGATTTAGGGTCTACCCTAATCTAGTATGGCTTCATCTTAATTCAATTATATTTGCAAAGACCCTATTTCCACATAAGGTAACATTCTAAGGTCCTGAGTAAGCATGATTTTTGGGGGGTGGGGACACTAGTTAACCTAGTGGTAAAAATGATGCTGGAGAAAGAGAGGTATGATCTGAGCTGAACTGGGAACCCGTATAAGTTCAGAACATGATGGAATAGAAGGCAGGGTACGAGGCATCATGGAAAATAGGACAATGTGGGCTTTATCACTGGGTCCAAACTGCCTGCTCATCCCCACACCCTGCCTCTTTTCCAGCCAAAACACATTTACTTTGTTCACACTGACCTTCTCACTTCTCCTGGGACATGTGGTAATCTTCTAAACCTCTGCAAAGTGGTAAATGGATATGTTTGCCTCTGTAATTTCTATTGACATCCCAAAGCTGCGACAATAGAGGTTAATTGCCCATATGTTCTATCAAGAGGAGATAAGCCCATCTTTGCTAGATCCACTGAGAAATAGACAAAACAAGTCCTGAGACCCCAAACTCACCACCAACCTAATTGTCTACACAAGCAGCCCAGAGAGTCAGTAAGCAGATTGATTGGAGAGTTTTTTTCAAGAAAGTCATCAGTCTAGAAGGATGGGTAAAGGCGATTTTCCTCCTCTCTCTGGGGAGGTGAGCACAGGTATGTGAGGAGGCCCTGAGTTCCTGTCCTGACATTGGGCTCTGCAAAGTACAATGAGAGCTTTCTGATGAACAGATTTATGCCTTAAAGAGTGGAAGGGCACAGGGATGATGCTGGACACTTGCTCTTGTGGGAAAGGCTGGCTGGAGCTGCCCCAGAAGCAGACAGAGGACAGAGAGCTGCTGTGGGAACACTGCCTCCACAACAATGAAGCAAGGCCACGCTTCCTGTGTGTCTAGTGGACACCGCAGAGAGCAGCTAGATTAGAGTTGTCTCAAGAGGACCCTCTTCAAGAGGTCTGCCTGCAGGGGACAGCAGACGCCAGTAGAAAATGACTGGAGGAATCCCACTGGAAGTAGGAATGGAGGTGGAGTCATAAGCCATCAGTAGAATCAAGCATCACCCTTCTCAGGAAATACTGCAGAATGAGGAATTCCAGCCATGGTACTGTAAGGAGCTCCTCCAACATCCCATAAGAGAAGAATTAACATTTAGGGGCTTCCCTGGTCGCGCAGTGGTTGAGAATCCACCTGCCAATGCAGGGGACACGGGTTCGAGCCCTGGTCTGGGAAGATCCCACATGCCGCAGAGCAGCTGGGGTCGTGAGCCACAACTACTGAGCCTGCACGTCTGGAGCCTGTGCTCCGCAACAAGAGAGGCCACGATAGTGAGAGGCCCGTGCACCGCGATGAAGAACGGCCCCCGCTCGCCACAACTAGAGAAAGCCCTCACACAGAAACGAAGACCCAACACAGTTAAAAATAAATAAATAAATTTATAAAAAAAAAAAAAAAGAATTAACATTTAGACATTTGCCATGTCAAAGAACATGTAACACTTAAGGGAGAACTACAACTGCACCATAAACATAAAACTGTACCATTTTTTCCTCATCTACCCTCATGTGCAGCAGAGGAGTCACAAACAGCAGATGCAACAGAGATGGGGAGAGTGGAAGAATTATCAGTAAAGATAAGCTAGATTATGCTGTCACACACACACACACACACGCACACATACCTCCTTAACTTAAACAAATAATTCTCACTTATGCTACATGTCCGTCCCAGGAGCTCTGTTAGTTGTATCACCCAGAGACACAAGCTGAATACTGCTGGTATAGCCAGGAAGACAGAATGAGAATTCAGCTAAGCATGCACTGATTCTTACAGCTCCCACCCAAAAGGTACACAGTTTGTTGGCTAAAACAAGTCAGACAGTCACAGCTAACTTTACGTAAGTGTCCAAGTGTGGTATTACCTGTTCTGAGTAGAGAGAGCTGAGATGTCTGTGAGCAGCTCTAAGGGTGACCAAAACAAGCAAGGATAAAGGAACAGGCTGCATCTTCCCTTTCTCACTGCTGGTTTCAGAGCCTTTTTACTACACCCAGAACAAAGCAGTGGAGCAGACCAAGAGCCCACAGTCAAATCCAGCTGACCCATGGCCAGAGAACTTCCCAGCCAAGCCTAATCAAGGCAAGCTGAACCACAGTTGCCCTTCAGACAGAGAAAGTGAGAATAAGTGCTCACTCCTGAAAGCCACTGAGTTCAGAATGGTTTGTTACAGAGCATTGTCACAGAAATAGCTGACTAATACATACCTGAAAGTGATTTAAAAGCACCTTCCAAACATTACTCCAATTTTAGAAAGGGAAAGATGACAGAACGGGCTTTATGGCAGAGAAAGGGAACATTTTTAAGTGTTTTAAGTTACACTCTATCAAATTCAGCTCATTCAACAGATCAGTTATGGCTCTTCTCCTTTACTTACTCTGTCTTTTTTCCTGCAAGTTTTCTCCATGTAAAAAAAATCTCTACTATTCTTTGAAGACCCAAGTAACATGTTACCTTCTCAGTAAAGAATTTCCTGACTTGACCAGACCTTGCATTAATGCCTTTCCACGGCACTTTGTTCAAGCTTCCAGTTAAGGACTTAAGAGTTTATCTGCTAGGCTGGACTAGGTGATGTCTTAAATGTTGGAAATACTATGGAAGATTTTTTATTCCTGTATCTACCTTCCCTTCTAGACCACATCCTCCTTATTCATTCATTCCATCATTTACTTAACAGGTATTTATTGACTCTTTACTGATGGCACAAGCACGAACAAGACAAGACAGTGTCACACATGTTCTCAGTGCTTTTATTAACATTACTATGTATTTGTTAGGCTATGTGGCTAAGCCATTCTAGGGAACAAATTCATCGGTGGGGGTAGATTATGAACCCAATTTTGGGTTTTATTTGTTTTCAGGGACAACCAAATGGAAAATGCCAATGGAGATTAAAATCACAGGGTTTTTTCAGGGAGATCTTAGCTACCAATTATATCAGGAATTCCTCTCTATGTGGTAGCTGTGGATTTGGATGACATCATACATCAAGTATACCTGAGGGAAAAGATTTTCAGACATTGCAGAAAATACATAAAACACAAAATTTGAATGTAAGTACCTTGAGACCAGAAACAATTCTGTCCACTGTTCTATTCTCGGTACCTGAAATAGTGCATCATAAGAAGGTACTCAATAAGTATTTGTGAAAGTTCAAGTAAATGAATGAGGTTGAGGGCCAGATAGAGAAAGAGAAACATGAAATCAGACCACTAAGAAGTGTCTGAATCAGGATTTGAACAAAGGTTTCTGATTTCAAAGACTTTAGTCTCTCTACTGCGCGCCACTGCCTTGTTAAAGGTAAAATGATGAATTAAAGAAAGAATAAAGGCAACAATGAAATGAAATGCATATAGTTGATCTAGGTAATGTAAAGTCAAGTCCAATCTATATTTCTTTTGCCGATTTCATGTGATTGTTTTAACAGCAATGGGGAGTCTTTGCTTCTAATGAATAAGACCCTAAAAGAGAAAAGCATAGTATTATCACTTGACCAAGAATTAGACCTATAGTGAAAAAGCTGAGTGCCTTTTTGTATCTTTGTTATTTTTCTTAAACACCCATGCACACACACAATTCACGCATACAGGAGACAGAAAGAAAGAAGAAATGAAAAGGGAGGAAGGAAAGAAAGGCAAGAGAGAGGGGAAGAAGAGAGAGAGAGAGACAGGAGAGGAAAACAGCAGACTCAATTTCTCTAAAACTCTGTCATTTAAACCTAATTACACCAATAATAATGCACACTTATCTGAATGTAGATTTTGATTATACAATTTTTAACACTTAGAATATGTCAGAGAGCAGTACTATTCAAAAGCTAATTACAAACTATGCTTGTTAATATGTCAGAAGAGAAATTCTAGATCACTGACCTGTTCTGCTGAAGACCCCCATCTGAGATACACTGGATGCAGCAGTGATTGCCCCAAGATCTCTCTTTGCAGGCGATGTCCTGAGTGCACAGGGAATTTAAGGTAGGAGTCCACCTTCCAGGAGACAGAAAGGTAAAAATGAAAGAGCCAGGGCTTTGAACTAAAACAAAACAGAAAAAACTGTAAGCACAAATACCAACCTATGACTTCCTAGCCATTCAGAATGAGAGACTCACTTAAACTCCCCAAATTTCTATGACCCCATCTGCAACATGAAGATGGCAACACCTTTCCCAGAGGACTGTTGGGTGGATTGTCCGTAAAACATGAACACTACAAGCACGCAGCTGGCATTCAGTGTGTGGCAGCATTTCCTAGAGATGGTAGAGGGAAGTCACCAGCACAGAGGAGGTGTTTTCCTGTGGACATTGTTGTGGGACCTGAGAGTAATGTCCGTGTTATAAACTGAATTGTGTCCCCCAAAAGATACATTGTAAGTCCTAAACTCCAGTACCTGTGAATGTGACCTCTTTGGAAATAGAGTGTTTGCAGATTAAATCTTGTTAAGATGTAGTCATTAGGATGCAACCCAATCCAGTATGACTGGTGTCCTTCTAAGAAGATGACCATGTAAAGACAAAGAGAGATACAGGGAGAAGGCACACGAAGACAGAGGCAGAGACTGGAAAGGTGTGTCCCCAAGCTAAGGAACACCAAGGATTGCTGGCAACACAAGAAACAAAGAAAAAGGTCTGCAGCAGACTCTTCCTTGAGGCGTCAGAGAGAGCATGGCCCTGTGGGCACCTTGATGTCAGACTTCCAGCCTCCAGAACTGTGAGGGACTAAATTTCTGTTATTTAAAGCCACCCAGTTTGTGGTACTTTGTGATGTTATCCCTAGGAAATTAACACAGTCTGTAAAACATTTCATTAGCATCAGTCTCCTATCCTTCCCCACCATCCCACCTGTAGTATTTCCTATTGTCAAGGCTGATTCCTCTTGCAGGCCTTGAGTTCCAGCCCCAGGGCATTATCGACTAATAGTATAACCACAGGCACGATGGCAGAGCCTGGACCATGGTTCACCAACTGAGGTCCCCACCACTTCTCAACCCCAGTCAGTCTCTTTTAAGTCTAGGTAACAGTCTCAAAATGTAAATTATATTATTGATTCACCCTCCACTAAACCCTTCCCAGACTTCCCCACGTGCTTAAGATAAAGACAAGAACCTGCAATGGCCTATGTGGGCTGGCCTTGCCCACCAGCCCCACCTGGTTTCTTTCCATTCCGCTGCTAGGTCTTGGTCCTACAGCCACACAGAGGGAGCACAGTGCCACTGAGGGACTGAAAAGCCAGGTTCAGGCCCTGTCCGCATGATGTCCTACTGTCATAACTGGCCCTCACATCTCCCTTCTCACAGTTAGTGCCCACCCCCACTCAGGTATGACATCACTTCCTGGGGGGAGATTAAATTAGACCCTCAATTACAAGTTATTATTGCCACACGAACTTTTTCTTCATAGTGTTTATCACGATTCTTATTTATATTTGTATGTGATTACTGTGTTAATGATTCTTGAGACTCCACCATATTATAAACTCTAAGACAGGAACTGAGCCAATTTGCTCAGAACTGTATCACTTACCATCGTACCTGCCATGTAAAAAGAGCTCAATATACATTGGATGGGTGGTTAGACCGGTGGATGGTAGATGGATGGATAGATGGATGGGTGGATGGTAGATGGATGGATGGATGGATGGATGGGTGGATGGATAGATGGATGGATGGATGGATGGATGGATGGATGGATGGATGGATGGGTAAATGGATGGATGGATGGATGGTTGGATTGATAGACGATGGATGAGTGGATGGGTGGATGGATGGATGGATGGATGTCTTAACCGAAGCATAGAATAAGTCTTTGGCCCAGGCAGTTGGAAATCTCTATTACTGAGGGCTGGTAAGTACAGGGTGCCCTGAATCTAGGCCTGACACTGGCTTAACCTTATCCTTTCTGTTTCCATGGTCATAGTGGCCTAGGACTTCTATAGCACCTATTGGCATTTCTGCCCTGATTTCTATCTACTTGTCTGGCTTAGGATCCACTGTCCACCTAGATCTTGATACTTTATACATTCTAATAATCTTCTTGACTCTCATTTTGTGGAATGAATATAGTTTTGATACTGGATATAACATGGGTCCAAAGCACAGCTTTTCCAAATACATGCTGTGTGGTTTTTCTTGAATTATTTGCATTTCTTCGATCTTAATAATAACTATGAAATTATATGTTATTATTCCTTTTGTAGATTATGAGAGACTATGTGAAAAAATAGAGAAATCTGTTTCAGAGAATGTAAATGACTTTCTCAAGTTTAAAAAGAAATGAAGTTTTAAAAAACTGAGATTTCCAATTAAGTCCAATATTTTTTCCCTTCTTGATCTCAGTTCATATTTTTTTTAAAAATCCAGGATATTATCCATTGTTCTCTAAAGATTACAGCACATTCAGGCCCATACTTATTTGTTCCCAGTCTGAATTTAAGCTTTTCTTCATTGCTGATGTTCAATTTAAATCCTCTGCTCCCACCTAATAAAAGAAAAAAGGGTAAAATAATGAAGAGACCTGGAACAAATGAAAAGAGGTGTCATATCATAAGAAATCTTGATTACTCCACTTGAAAGCCTGTGTTATTGCAGAATGTGTGCAGGAGCTTTGGAGGGAAATGTTCAAAAAATTAGCCAAGGTTAAATAATCAGTATAAATGTACCCGAGCTGAACAGATTATAACATTCAAAGAAAAGTTTTACACAGGATGGAGAAAAATGTTATAAAATTAAAATTAATGAGAATAAGTTTGACATTCATGTGTTAGCTTAGATCAGCATGGATATGAAGAAAATGGCACATCCTGCTGGGGAAAGGGAGGTGGAAAGGTGGGTGTGATATTGACTGTTGCCTTCTGTGCATATGGAGCCAATCTCGACCCTGCCTTAGTTGCTCTTCATGTGTAAACTCACACTTGTCTAAGGTCAAGTTCAAGTTTCTCACAGCTCTTCTGGCTCATCCTCCCAGAGCTAGGTCCATTTTTATTTTCTCTTTGTAGTCTTTTTGCTCTGTACTCAGAAGCAGTCCTGAATTAATACTGAAGACATGTAACCAGGATGGTGTATTTGAAAAGGTGAAGATTGAGAGTCAAGTGGACTTGCATTTGTATTCTGGCTTGGTCTAGCTGTGTGATCCTGTATTTTTCAGTCTCACTTTCCTCATCTCTACTGTGATGACAAGAAGCCTTTATCACAGACTTATTGGGAGGATTTATTGCAGCTTAATGCCTGGGAATGATATTTAACACATAGTTTGCCCCTCCACTGGGGGTCTTGGTTCCAAGCAATGGAAGATCACTCTGGATGTTTACACAGAGAAAAAGTTTTTTTAGAAAAGATATTGTGCATCTCACTTAATTTGGGGGAAGGCTGAAAAATAAACACGGTGTAGATTTCCAGCAATGTCCTAAACAAAGCCTGCTGAGAAAATTGCTGAAGCCCACAAAGGACTAAACGAAACTGCCCCTGCATTGTCAATTCTGCCCCAGAAACCCTACCTGGCCACCTCCAGACTTTCAAGGAACTCAGGAAATGCCCTCATTGGAGGTGAAGCTCAAAAACCTTACATCTCATCTTGGACAGTTCTGCTCATCTGGTCCTCACAGCAAAATACACTCATCCTCCATTCACTTAATTTCTGCCATGACTGTGAGTGAAGCATCAGACCAAAGCAGAGTCAAGTACATTCTCCTCTGATGTTTCTTTCTTTGTTTACTGTCTGTCTCCCCAACCCGCTAGATTGACAGTTCTGTGAGGATAGAAACAATTCCTTTATTATTACATTGTCTGTGCCTAGAATTGGGACTAGCAAGGGTGTTCAGTAAGTATTTGGTGAATGAGTAAATGAATATAAGTTGTAAATGGGGAAATTATCCCTCCTAGGAGCCCTTCTCAGTTAGAGAGATAAGTAGAGCAGAGCCCTGGAAAGTCTTATCCTCAATAAGAGACAAGTATATTTCAGGGATTAGGAAGGGAAGGGGAGAAAATAAAATCATCTCTGCCCAAGAATTAAAGGAATAAACAGACCTGGCTGACAATGTAGTACCATATCATCTTTTCCATTAAGATGGTGCCAGTGTGCCCACCAAGGTCATCCCATGAAACCATCCACCTGCATTTCCTTCTCACTGACCCATGGGGCCCATGGTCTTCCTTTCCTGGAGGAGAGCTCTGTGCAGAGAAAATGAATGGGTGCCAAGGAAACCCACATTACCCCACCCCCACCCTCCCACCATCATTCCTCTAGTTCTTTCCTCACCAAGTTCAGTCTAGATCTAGGGATCTCTAGAAGTTTGAGAAAAACCAACAGACAGCATCAAATAACCACGAGGGCTATCTCTGAGTGCTCACTATGAACAAGGAAGAGTCTAAGCTCATCACACCTATTGCCTCACTTAACTCTCATGAAACTCTATAAAGAAGATACAACCATTATCCCATTTTACAGATAAGAAAATTGCAACACAGAAGGGTTAAAACTTCCCAAGTTTGCACAGCTAGTAGGTGGTCAAGGCAGACTCCAAATTCAAGCCACATGACTACAAGACCAAAGAACGTGAAGGAAGAGAGATGAATAAAAAGCAGGGCAATGCTTTGCTTTATTCCTCTTATTCTACTTCTGAAAAAATCCAGCAAAAATTCATGAAGCTATCGCACCCCTCAGATAAGAATTGGCTGCTACAAAGAGGAAAAAAAAAAAAAGAGAAATCAGAGAAGAAGAATTCTTGGAGATTAAAATTATTATTGCCAAATTTTTTAATATATCATAGAACAATTGAAGGCTATAATTTAGCAGTGTAAATTGGAAATTATTGAGTATAAATTGTAAAATGCAACTTGGAAGTATTGATTTCAATCTTAATATACCCCAACCCACTGATCCAGCAACTGTACTTCTTATTTTTTTTAATTTTTTTTTATAATTTATATTTTCTATTGAAGTATAGTTGATTTACAATGTTGTGTTAATTTCAGGTGTACAGCACAGCAGTTCATACACACACACACACACACACACACACACACACATATATATACACATATATTCTTCAGCTTCTCTTCCCTTATAGGTTATTACAAAATATTGAATATAGTTCCTCGTGCTATACAGTAGGTCCTGTTGGTTCTCTATTGCAACTGTACTTCTTAGAGAGGCACTTAGTCGTCTGTACTGTGCAAGCCTCGGGGTTTCTTTCAGCATTGCTGGCAACCTCTAAACCCTAGGGGCTTCTTAAATGCCTGTTACTGAGCAAATGATGTAAAGTTTGTTCATCTTTATTATGGCATACTATTTAGACCTTTTTTTAAGGAGGGCACAAATATATGTACTGATTTGGAAACATATTCATCGTACACTATTTTTTAAGAGCAAACTGCTATAGTCCTGTTTGGTAAAGCATGGGGATGTATGTGTATGTATGAAGGTATGTGAGTTCGGTGGATCTGAAAAGATACATGATAGAACTTAAAAGTGGCAGTGACAGTGATGCAGAGGTAAGGAGAACGGTCAAGCCAGAGGAAGGGTCTTTCCGCATCCTGGTTTCTATATTTGAATTTATCTTCAAAGAGCCTGGACAACTTTTTTTTTAAATTTTATTGAAATGTAGTTGATTTACAATGTTGTTTTAATTTCTGCTGTATAGCAAAGTGACTCAGTTATACCTCTATATTCTTTTTCATATTCTTTTCCATTATGGTTTATCACAGGATATTGAATGTAGTTCCCTGTGCTCTACAGTAGGAACTGTTGTTTATCCATCCTACATATACTAGTTTGCATCTGCTAATCCCAGACCCCCAATCCTTCCCTCCCCCACCTCCCCTCCCCCTTTGCAACCACAAGTCTATTCTCTATGTCTGTGAGTCTGTTTCTGTTTTGTAAATATGTTCATTTGTGTTGTATTTTAGATTCCACATATAAGTGGTATCATATGATATTTGTCTTTCTCTTTCTGACTTACTTTGCTTAGTATGATAATCTCTAGGTCCATCCATGTTGCTGAAAATGGTATTATTTCATTCTTTTTATGGCTGAGTAATATTCCATTGTGTGTATATATAAATATGTATTATACATATGTATCACACCTTCTTTATCCATTTATATGTCAATGGACATTTAGGTTGCTTCCATGTCTTGGCTGTTGTGAATAGTGCTGCTATGAACATTGGGGTGCATGTATCTTTTCCAATTATAGTTTTCTCCAGATATATGCCCAGGAGTGGGATTTCTGTATCATAAGGCAACTCTATTTTTAGTTTCTTAAGGAAACTCTATACTGTCCTCCATAGCGGCTGCACCAATTTACATTCCCACCAACAGTGTAAGACGGTTCCCTTTTCTCCATAACCTTTCCAGCATTTATTATTTGTAGATTTTTGGTGATGGCCATTCTGACTGGTGTGAGGTGATACCTCATTGTAGTTTTGATTTGCATTTCTCTAATAATTAGTACTGATGAGCATCTTTTCATGTGCCAGTTGGCCATCTGTATGTCTTCTTTGGAGACGTGTCTATTCAGGTCTTCTGATGGGCAACATTTTTAATTAAAAGAAAAAAAAAAAAAAAAGACTTTACCAAAATGTGTGCAAGAGGTCAGGGGTAGGAAGTGTGAGGTCCGGTACATACTCTTTCACTAAATGGCTATGTGGCTTCGGCCATCCTATTTTCCCTCTCAGAAAAGCTTCAGTTTTCTCATCAGGAAAATAAACAGAGGATGGATGGCAGGTGAGGAGCCCAGCTGGTGAGCAGAGAATCACATACGCAAGGAGAGACCTCAAAACACAACCACTGTTTGTTTTCTTGTTTCTCATGTCCATGACATTCGGGAGGCATGCAACTTATCTCCTAATGTAAGTCTGATGGGTCTTGCAAGGTCTCTTTTCTCTGACTGAGCAATATATTAGACTCCTCTTTTTTTTCCTGATTTCTCCTAAAATCCTATTTGTTTTATGCTTCTTCTACCTATTTCTGAAGAGAACTTCCTCTTTCTCTACCTTGGACTGCACTGTGCTCTGGATCTGGGGAAAACTAAACATTTAAACAGACTGGATTTTCTTCACACGTCAGCACAACAGACAGGAAAAGGCTTGGAAGCCTAAACGAGCGTGTTAACTGCATGGGTCTTTACCCGGGCCCACCTTCAATTTGCTTTTCTGCATATTCTCGGTTCTCTGTAATAAAGAAGCTTTACTTTCAAACAAAGAAGAAAAACAGAACAAAAGAAAACAGACACAAGCACTCATGCTCCAATGGAAACATACATCTTTTGCATTTCAACCCAGCTTTAGCCGACCCTGGCCGAGTGCCCAGGATCCGCAAACTTTGCTGAGAAAAAGTCTGGCCTGAGCAGCTCCTGTGAATGAATGACTTTCTTGCAGGTGACAGCACAAGGATTTCTAGGAAGCCAACCTTGGGTGCATTTTTAATGGGGGTCCTGGGCCAATGAAAAGGGACTAAGCCAGGAGTCATGACTCATGTTTAAGACTAAGATTGGACGTAACTCACTTTCCAAATCCTGGCCAAGCCCCTGACTTCACTGTGACAAGTAAGCATCTTAACCCTTCTGAGCCTCTATTAATCTCCTGAGGCTGTAAAAGTATCACAAACTTCGTGCTTTGAAACAACAGACATTTATTTCATCTCTCACAGTTCAGGAGGACAAAAGTCTTAGATCAACATGTCACAGGGTTAGTTCCTTCTGGAGCCAGGGGAGAATCTGGCCTCTCTCCCTGCTTCTGGTGACTGCCTTGTACGTGCATCACTCCGTTCTCTGTCTCTGTCTTTATACAGTGTTGTCCCTGTGCGTTTCTGTCTGTATCCAAATTTCCCTCTTCTTATAAGGGTAATATTCACTAGATTAGGACCCCCCCCAACTTCACTATGACCTCATCTTAATGCTATTACATCTGCAAATTCCCTATTTTCAAATACGGTCACATTCACAGGTCCCCAGGGGTGATGGCTTGAACATATCTTTTTCTTTTTTTTTTTTTTTGCAGCGTTGGGTGTAGGTCACAATTCTACCCACCACAGAACTCAAGTCTCCATTCCCCAGTTATTTTCACAGTATTTCTGTGAGGGTAAATGAAATAAAATCATGACTGTATAGGCCAAGCCATGTGGGCATTCATATATGTGAACAATAATAATAATCTTTGTAACATTCAGGTTCCAAATCCACACGATGAAAACGTGGTGATCCTTTCATCACACAAAGATGTTTCAAGCACCTACAATGTTAAAAGCACTGTGCTTGGGGCCGGAAATCACAGAGAATAGTCGACCTTCCCAGAAGGAGGGGAAAGTGCCGGCCCCAGCCCTGGCTCTAGCAGATCCATCCCCATCAGGCTAGGGGGTGGGCGAATCCAGGGCTCCCCCAGGCTTGTGTCAGACGAGAGGTTCTCTTAGAGGCTGGGGATCGGACCCACTCAGCCCTGTGATCCTGGCTGGAATCGAGGAGTCCTGGTCTTGGCAGCGTTTGTGTTCCAAGAATGCAAACTCAGGCTGTCTCCTTCCCTTTTCCAGTTTCAAGACAGCACTGGAGCAGGTTCAGAAAAGGGTGCAGAAGGGTCTGGTTTGGGGTTCAGAAATGTGGCTCCAATTGATTGAGGCAGTGGGTGCAGGGAAGCCTGTCTTAGCTGAGCAAAGCCCACCTCACCATCCTCAGACTCAGAGCCCCCTTCCCGCCTCCCTCACCTCTGCTGTCCCCATTTGTCTTCCACCCTCTCCACTCCTCTCCCTAGAACTGGGTGGGGAAAGCTTCACTGGTGCTCCAGTTCTCAGCTCCTTTCCACTGCAGCGCTGGCATCAATGCTCCTCTTTCTCTCCTCCCCAGGGATCATCAGGGAGCCAGGCAAACCCTTCTGCCCACCCGCAGTCGTGATGGCACTTTGATGGGAAACACATTCTCTGTCTTTGGCTGGGAGACCACTCCCCTCCACTCCCCTCCAAACGCTGATGCTGATAGGAAGAGTCACAAACTAAATAAGACATTGGACTAAAAGTCCTTGAGCCCTTCTGCACGTCAGGCATGTTGCAACTTCATGTAATAAAAAATCTAAGGAATTTGCTCAAAGCAGATGGTGAATCCAGGCTCAGCTTCCCCCACCTCATCTTTCTGTAGACTCCAGGCTGATACCCAGGTGGTGCCCAACAGGAAAGTTCTGGAAGACTTACACTGCTCTACAGATCCCCAAATCGTGGTCTGAGGGGACCCCCTTCAGCACCAGTCAGCCACCTTCCACGCGCTCCCCTACTTTATTGAACTGTAGGAAAAGAAAGGGAGAAACACAGTCCCCCAAAGTGTGTAGAATACAGACAGCATCTGCGTTTTGACTGGGGGACATCCTGACGCCAATTTTCTTTTCATTGAAGTTGTAAAGGGTGGATTCAACACCTGAGGGATTCCCACTGGGTGACGGGTGGGTGATGAGGGTGGCCCCTTTCCTGACCCAGAGTGGGGCTCTCCACTACGGTCTTGTCCAAGCTCCTCTCAACCTGAGATGGTTTTGCATTTTATTTTTTTAAAAGGGTCTACACGTATTTAAGCCATCTTGTCAAATTGCTTATTTATTTATTTATTTATTGTCTGCACGGAGCAGCATGCGGGATCTTAGTTCCCAGACCAGGGATCGAACCCGTGCCCCCTGCAATGGAAACGCAGAGTCTTAACCACTGGACCACCAGGGAAGTCTCAGTTTTGCACTTTAAATGCTTGCAGCTATAATGTAGAAGTCTCTCTACTGGGTTCTATATCTGGGTTGATGTCTGGTTTATATCAATATCCGTAATACCTGTTTTTTTCCTCAACCAAATCCCACCTGCCACCAGAACCGTGCATTCTCAGATTGCTGAGTGAGCAGGTGCTCGCTTCCTGCACTACCTTTGTTCCAGAAAAATAACTCCCGTCAGGCATTTGCTCAAAGCCACTGCTCTACCCCCAGATCAATGACTTTTAGATCAATGTAAATAGATCTTGCTATCATTATTGTTAATAAAGAAAAGCTCCAAGCTCCAGGGAGAGAGAGTGGTATCTCTGAAGCATCAAATGCCTGGGAGGGTTCTAGTCCTAGCAAATTTAAGCAGATAGTGACCCTGGGCAAGTTCCTCAGCTTGCTGGCTTTCAGTGTGCTCCACTGCAAAGTGGGAGCTCGTAGCTACCTTATGATGCTATTTCAAGGAATAAATAAGAAGATGTAAGTGAAACGCTGTGGACAGACCTTGGACCATAAAACCTCAGCAGATACGATCTATGACAATATTACAACACTATTTAGCCTGACCCAGGTCAGAAGGATCTGATTTGAGCTGCCGGACAGTAGGTCCCCCCATGTATTGAACCTCACTATACTGAGTTCATGGAGGTTTCTACATCAAATGATGTCATCATAAAGGAATTTTCTCCAGCCAGTCATCAAAAAGGAATTTGATCCTGCTGATTGGGGAGCTACTTGCATGCTCTCGAATCAGCAGGACCACGTAGACCAAGGAGATCACACAGACTGTCTCGGCATCACACTTCAGGCACAGCCTCCTTTGGCAAACCTTAATGCATGCTGCAAATACACATCCAAATTGCAAACTTATGGGTAACATTTTTTTCCGCAATGAAATAGTCACTGGAACAAGTTGCCTGGTAAGGTAAGTGTTACTTGAAAGGCCTTCTCTGGTAGAGATGAACATCTCGTTGTTGATAACCACCCACCCACCCACTGGAAACACTGGTTATCTGCTGGCTGTGTAAGGAGCAGAGACAGGAAGGGTGAAATTCCAGTCTCACAATCCAGTCCAGACATTCACTGTGAGCCATAGAACCTTCCAGATAGTCCAGACTGGGTCACCCAGGTAAACAGACAGTGGTGTTTTTTAAGAAGTAAACTGGTTACAAAACCAGGAGACCAGATCAAGATTACCAATTAGTAGTTCAGTGACATGAAAATTCACTTTATCTCTGGAACAATGACCCACAATAATGTCCATGGACCTACCTTGGCACTTCAGTCTCCATGGCCCTCTTGCTCCATAAAACATATTACAATTGATCACGTATGACTGTTGGCATGAAGACAATTATATTAATATTGTATGCTGAAACATTTGCTTTGACCTGCAGTTCATTTTTTTTCTTCTTATTTTCAAAGAAATTAAAACATTTTTGTTGGCCCCTACAAATAAAGGCAGACCCTCGGCACTGTACCCACTGTGATAGTGGAAGAGGCAGCTTTGTTCTTCAAACTAAAAATTCTCCTTATAATTAAAAAGAGAAGAGTATTAATTTTTGCTTCTGAGAATTTTGATGCTAATTAAATGGAATATTGTATGAATGAGACCCAGTCCCCAGGTAGATACCTGAAATATTTGACTTGAGTCTCAGTGAATAAAAGACAGGCTGAGCTTCAGGGTATATTGCCTCTAAGGAGCAAAGAGAGAGCCTGGTCTGGGTATCTCTTGAGCTGTGCGTGTGGGTCATCTGAGCATGGAGGACAGAAAGGGAAGGGAGGAGTGCCACACTTCGGCACTTCCTCCCAGTGCCCCAAAACCCCGGGCTGGGAGACAGGCCACACGGAAATGATGGTCGCAGCCCCAGTTTTGCCCTGTGTGTGTGGAAAGCTTGAAGGAGGGCTTCCTCAGAACAAAGATAGCCCCCGTACATTTCTGCAGTATAAATTTGTTTCTCCAAAATACTCTTCCTCCTCTTGTTTCTTCACTTATGAATAATTTGTTGTTAGTGTTACTGTAGTGATTTTTTTAGGAAGTCGAGTAAAGGGTTGAGTTTCCCTTTCGAAATCAACAAAAGTAAGGAGCACACATTGCCTGGGGAAGGGGCAGCGTTTTGGAGCTAGAAGTGACCTTGAGATGCAGGGCCCCCTGGGAATTTGCAGAAACCTTGGGGGAGGGTTTCAGAGTCCAACCAGCCCTCTCTGGACCTCAAGAGTCAGAGGACCACGACTGACAGCCAGGTGACAGGGTAAAATGCCTGGGGCATAAGAGAGGCACAGCCACGGATGCTTTCCTCTTTTTGCCAACAGAGAAACTTTAGTCTGTCAAAGCATGCTCACTGGTGAGAAACACACACCCACCAGCCAGGTCTCTCTGAACAAGGCCGCTTAGGATGTAGTGCCCCCCGCCCCTTGACTTATATATAATAAGAAATTCCTCCCATGGGTCACCATAGGAATCACTACCACCCCAACCCCCTTTCCAGGCGGGGCTCCCGGCTGCTTCAGTTCGCCTTTCCAGCTGCCATGTGCCTTTGACACAAGGGCAAGTTTACAGTCCTTCTCAGGGACTCTAGACACAGACTCACAAACAAAAGACTACAGCTTTAGCTGTCAGTGGGAAGAAGAAAGCCAAACAAAGAAACAGCCCACAAGTGCCCTGAGTAATACCAGAGCTTATCTAAAACAATGGCTGTGCACATCTGCACAGTCGCGCCCAGGGGACCTCACCCCCGCCCACCCCCACTCACACAGGCAGACACGCCAAGTACAAAAATAAGAGAGGGTGGAAGAATAAAACGAATGGCACAGAATTGAGTTTTAACTGACCTCCAGTTCTAGAAGGGATTGGCAAGAGTAGCATTTTCAAGATGCCCTTTTCAAGACTGGAAGATGAAGCCGAGAGAGGGGTGACCCAGCCACCATGAGTCACAGGTGCAGCCTGTTTTCTGTGAGCAGTGTCACCTCCTGTTTTAGGATAAGCTATGGATAGGCAAGAAATTATAAGTTAAAAGTCAACATGCCTATAGTTTGTTAAAAAAACAAAACAAAACAAAACCTCATTTTGGTAGTCAGAGAAAAAATAACAACAACCTTGATTTAAATCCAAACTTTGCCTCTTACTCACTTTGAGACCCCTCCATGTTCTCCTATATAAAATGGAATCAGCATAGCCATCTCCCAGAATTAGGTGACCATTATTCTAAATAGTTCAGGTAAGTCCCTGAAACATAGTAATTAGTAATAAACTTAACAGTAAAAATGAACATAAAAGTAATAATGTCCACTGTATAGAGAATAATTTGGTTTAACATTTTCAAAAGGAGGTTCGGCAGAGGGACTTTGGGGCCAGATTTCAGGATTTGGAGTGTCAATTAAAGAAGCAACATGGGCAGTGCTTAATAAGCCAGATGGTGTGGGTTCTGATGCCAGAATGGTGGGATCTGCCATTTCCTGCCTATAGTAGGAAAGTTAACAAACCTCTCTGGCCTCAGCGTCTCCATTTGTAAACGGTATAGATAGAGTTGTAGTGGAGCTGTGCGTTAACATGCTCACGTGAAACACTTAGAAGAATGCCTGGAACATTGTAATATGGGTATTAGCTATTACACTCAGAATGGTTTATACCTAACCCAATCTGGACTCTAATGGGCTTTACAGGGATAAGCATGATATTCAGATATTCTTTGGAGTTTCTGTCTATAAATGAGGTGGTTGAGCATACTACCCATTTTATTTCTCTGAGGTAGGGATTTCCATGCACTAACTCAGAGGAATAACAGTGTTTTTATTTACTTCCCTGTAAGACTGTTTTCTGACTTTGGAAATTGTAGGCAAAACTCGCTGCTATGGTGTTCTTGTTTGTGATCTCCCAACATTCGTATGTTGAAATTCTAATGCCCAGTGGGATGGTATTTGGAGGTGATGTCTTTGGGAGGTGCTTAGGTCATGAGGGTGGAGCCATCATGAATGGAGTTAGTGCCCTTATAAGCCACCCAGTCTATGAAACTTTGTTATAGCAGCCTGAATGGACTAAGACACTCATAAAGTATTGCATGGGCGAAAAAGTACCTTTGCTTTTTAAGTAAAAATAAAAGAAACATTTTTTATTTTCACTAAGAACTTTATTGAACAATGTATTCACCCTTTTTTCTACTACCTTCTGCCATTTTTCAGGCAACTTCATAATTCCATCTTCCCAAAAATTTTCATCTTTTTGAGCAAAGAACTATTCCAGGTGCCTATTACAGTCTTCCAGGGAACTGAAATTTTTTTCCATTAAGAGAATTTTGTAAAGACCGAAATAAATGGAAATCCGAAGGTGCAATGTCTGGTGAACATGGTGGATGAATCAGAACTTCCCAGACAAACTGTACCAGTTTTTGCCTGGTCATCTAAAAGCATGTGGTCTTGTGTTATCCTGATGGAAGATTATGCATTTTCTACTGACTAATTCTGGATGCTTTTCATCGAGTGCTGCTTTCAGTTGGTCTAATTGGGAGCAGTACTTGATGGAATGAATCATTTGGTTTTCCAGAAGGAGCCCAGAATAGAGGACTCCCTTCCAATCCCACCATATATGAAACATCACCTTCTTTGGATGAAGATCAGCCTTTGGTGTGGTTGGTAGTAGTTCATTTCACTTGCCCCACGATCTCTTCCATTCCACATTGTCATACAGTATCCACTTTTCGTCACCAATCACAGTTTGTTTTAAAAATGGAACGTTTTCATTATGTTTCAGTAGAGAATCGCATGCAGAAATATGGTCAAGAAGGTTTTTTTCGCTTAACTTATGGAGAACCCAAACATCAAAATGATTCACATAACCAAGCTGGTGCAAATGATTTTCAACGCTTGATTTGGATATTTTGAGTATGTCGGCTATCTCCCGAGTGGTATAACGTTGATTGCACTCAATTATTATTTCAATTTGATCACTATCAACTTCTACTGCTACCTGACCGTGAAGCACCATCCATTGAGAAATCTCCAGCACGAAACTTTGCAAACCACTTTTGACACGTTCGATCAGTCACAGCACCTTCTCCGTACACTGCACAAATCTTTTTGTGCGTTTCAGTTGCATTTTTATCTTTCTTGAAATAATAAAGCATAATATGCCAAAAATGTTGCTTTTTTTCTTCCATCTTCAATATTAAAATGGCTACACAAAAATTCACCAATTTTGATAAGTCTTTTTTTAAAAAGCACACTGATATGACAGCTGTCACATACAATCTAACAAAATTGCTTCGAATGAAGTTAAAGACAACTAAATGCTACTAGAGCCATCTTAGGGAAAAAAACGAACAAACCTTTTGACCCACCCAATATTAAGCTACCGAACCACTTAAATAAAATCTCATTTTTGTTCAGTACATTCCACATGCCAAGTACCAAGCTGAGTGTTGTGTGTTGGGGACACAGATAATTCTTGGCTATGTCATTCGGCCATTCATATATCAAAACCTACCCATTTATAGAAAAGTTCATTTAACTTCAAAATATCAGATGGTGTTTGCCCAAACCTAGGTAAATTTCGAACATTAGAAAGCTCAGCCTTGCCAGTTTCATCCAGTCATGGCCCCTTGGACCAGTCACTTTCCTGCTTGTGGGGGGAGCCCTGAGAGTGGGATTGCCAGTGGCTTCTCACAGGACATGGGCCTGTCAGGATTGCAAGAGGGGCAGGCAGAGTTCCAGGTTTCCATGAACTTGCTGGGTGACTTTGGATGCTTGTTTTCCCTGAGTTTTGCTTCACTCCTAGGCAGGGAGCTTTCCAAGGTGGGCAAGAAGGTTTGTTCCAATGGAGGTGGAGCCCTCTCTTACGGAGGCCAGGCCTTGGGCCCCTGACTGGGAGTCTCCAGAGAGCTCCTGACAGAGGCAGCCAGACACGTGAGGGAGAGGTATCTGGGGAGGAAGGAGCGAGTTCTCACTTTGGGCAAAGGCGTGGGGGTGAGCCACCCTCTCCGTGAGAAAAACAGGGATGATGTGGTGGAACTTAGGGGCTACATCCAGGCTGACAGAGTGTGGACTATTTCCCATGTCCTTTGAGGATAAAGGATTCTTCCCTTGAGTTCTGAAGAGTGGGGGTTAAGTGGGTACAGAAAGTGCAGGATCCAAAGCTCACGCACAGGTGCACACCTGTGTACAGAAAGGGACGTAAACAGGTCGACAGGGCAGAGAATCTCAGTGGAACTTTATATTAGGAAGGCTAGTGTGTCTCCACTCAAAACCACAGAGTTGTGATTCCTGCTTACTCGCAATGGATGTCCCAGTCTCATGCCCTCCCGCACACCCTCTGAAAACCACCAAGACACACACACCCCCAACCCAAGCTCACTTCCTTTGGCCATTTGTCTGGGAGGGGACGGCAGTGAGCTGTAGGCTTAGAGAGGTGACCAGGGCCTTGCTCCACTCATCCTGCAGGCCAGACTGAGTTTGGTGGCTGTTGGGGAAGCCCCCAGTGGTGGCATTTCCCTCAATGGGCATCTGTCAGGGGTCACTTCACTAGGCCAGCCCCCTTGGGGATGGGGGTCAGGGAGGAACCATCCAAAGGTAGAACTGATGTGGGCCCTGCCAGAGGGCACTTGGCCTCAGCAGGCAGTGGGGGGTCCATCCAGGGAGATGATGCTGGTCTGAGGCAATGGCCCTGTGCTGACTGACAGATCTGGGTATCACCCTTTATAAGTAAACTTGACAGACAAACATGCATCTACCACAATAAGGGGCAAGTTCACTTTGGATGAACTTCTATTCCTGAGGCAGAGGCCTAGTCATGAGTCTGGGGCCAGGCTTCTCACTCATCTGGGGATGGGATGTGACTGCTGAGTGCCTTGAGAGTAACAGACTTCTGACTCTTGGAAGGAGGAAGGCAGCCCCAACGGAATAAAAAGAAGGGAGGAGCCTCAGAATTTCAGGCCCAGCCTACAACCTCCGGCTCAGAAATGGTCTTCGCTGGGGCCTTGTCACTCTTGTCACAAGGGATAGGAGGAGGCCGTCCTTTGGGGGCTCTTTTCACTGGAACCACAGCACTGATTTTATACTGAATGTGAGTGGGAACCTGGACTCATTTTATGGCCATTACTACCGGAACCCATCTCCTCCCTGGACAAAGCCCTGGTCCCTCATGGGAGGACCCAGCCTCACATTTCCCTGGCAAGGAGAGGGGATTGGTGTTATGGGGCCCAGGATTACAGCACCAGAGTCTCACGCATTTAAGAAGACCTGATAACTGGTCTTACCTCTATGAGGGATGGGTTTTGTTGCACAAGTTGTCTGTGTGGGCAAGTTGTCAGGAATGTTCCCAAAGTACTTTAACATTCCTTCACACAACCTTTATGGAACACGTCGTACAAACAGGGAAAAGTTTTGACCCATGTGTGCAGATGCCTCAATGTCTTAATTATAGACCACAGTTTTGTTTGTTCCAACCAGTGCCACCTGGGTAGCCCAGCTCTCCTTACTACATGGACTTAAAACAAATAAAATGCATTTCTTCGGGGAAAAAAAAAAAAGAAAGAAAAAAAAAAGCTCAGCCTTGAGCTGAACACAATTTTCATTTTTTTAAAAAAAGTATTTTTTCAAAGTGAATTCCAGTTCAGGATCCCATCTTTTCATTGCCAAGTGTCAATTTCCCTTTGCTGACCTTAAGACAAAGGTGACTTATACCTCATCTTAGTCCCATTGTGATTCATTAGTCCTGTTATACCTCATCTTAGTCCCTTTGTCCCTAAGTTCTGTTTTGAACTTGGGAAAAAGAATCTGACTATTCACCAGCACATTTCTAGAACCATAGCACATATACAGTACCTGGTTTTATGATGAAATAACCTAGTTTTATAAATCTGTCAAGTGAATAAGTTGGATTTTTTTTAAAGGGTAGGTAATACGTTGCTCAAATGAATCTGATTCATGGAAAGTTTTGATGTTCCTTTAGAGTGTATTTTTAGAGCTTTTTTTTTTTTTGCAATTGCTGAATGGCATATTTGGAACATAGGACATTATCAAATAAGGGCACAGCAGTGTTATACAACTGAATTTAAATTTCAGTTTTTTTCACTGAATCAAATCACAGATATCAGGGAGGAAATTAAATTCTCCTAGTGTTTGAATGGTTAGCCTATGGCCTGAGCCGATGTGCCATTGCTAGATGAGACAAACTGGGCTGGGACCTGACAGCAACCCTTCTGTCTATAATCTTGGGCAAGTCACTTGACTTCTCTGAGCTACTCATTCTTTGCATTTCTGAACCAAGAAAAATAATATCTCTCAGGAGTGTGAAGTAGGCCCTTAAAATGTCAGCCCCCATGCTCCCCAAAAGAGAACAAATCAAAAAGAAAAAAAAACTTTTTATTCTGCACCTGGCATTTAGGCCAAAAACAATTATTTCCCCTAGCTCTGGCCCCCCTCATTGGTGAAGTTGAGTACACAAGTAAATGTGCTTTGGCAAGGCAGAATGTTTTTTCAGCTGAAATGGTGGTGGTTCAATTAGCTTAGCAGTTTGCAAAGAAGATTCATTCAAAACACTGAAAAGCAAACATTGGCAAAATGGAAAGTTATTTCCTAGCTTGCTTTGAAGATATTTTAAATACCGAAGCTCAAAGGAAAAAGAGCTAGAAGACAGCTTCTTGGTCCAACTGAAGTAGAAGTAGCCTTGGATCAAATGAATTCATGTGAAAACAAAGGCATTTCCCACTTGGACTATGCGGTTGTATGTTCCTGTTTACCAAGATGCAGGGTTCCACATCCAGGCATCCCCTCATTATTTTTCATTCTTCTATTTAATATTTATCTTTTTCTTCCTTTCTTTACATTAAATGGTTTATTCTAGCTCTTGCCCCCTTTACTAGACCAAAAGCCACCTGAAGGCAGAATATCTTACTCCAAATCAAAAAGGAGTGAATAACACATTAGCAGGTGATCAGAAAGAAAGCAGAAATTCCAAGCCTGTGGGTGAGTCAAGGGCTAACAAACTTAGCCATTTGGGGTAGCTGGGCTGGAGTCACAGACATCTGGGTTTTAGCCCTAAGTCCAACACAAGGAAAAGTCACCCATCACCTGCCTCAGTGTCTCACCTCTGAAATGAGAATTATGTCTCTTAGCTCAGAAAAAATTTTCAGAATTGAGGTCAGGTTGGCATGTTAAAAGTTGAACACTTAACTATCGCTGGCTTTCCTTTCTCTCCAAAAATCATATGATGGACACAGACAGCGAAGGGAGTCAATAACAAAAAGATAAAATCAAAGGGACATCTCCTGAGCATCTACCGTGTGTACATCCTTCCGTGCATGGAGTCGAATTCGGTACCTGGGGTTCACTGTTATGTTTCTGCAATGGCCACCTTTGTGCTCGTATGACCTAAGAGTGAGTGCCTCCCTAAATGCTGCCTGCCATGTGCCTGCTGGCCTCCCCTAGTGCCCATCCTGCCTGCCCTGGCTCTTGGATTTGTGTCCTCAGGCTGCCTTAACCTATTATCACAAACCGGGTAGCTTATAACACAAATTTACTATTCTATCAGAGGTTTGGAGTCTAGGAGTCCAAAATCAAGGTGTCATAGGGCCTCACTCCCTCCGAAGTCTCTAGGGGAGAAAGTTCCTTGCTTCTCCCAGCTTCTGGCGGCTCCAGGTGTTCACTGACCATGGATACCTTGCTCCAATCTCTGCCTCTATCTTCACCTGACCTTCCCCTCTTTGTGTCTCTCCTCTTCTGTCTCATATAAGGACATGTGTCATTGGATTTAGGGATCACTTGTATAATCCAGGATAATCTTATCTTGACATCCTTAATTATTATACATCCACAAAGACCCTTTTCCATTCACAGTGTCTGGGGCAAAGACATGTTCATATATTTTGGGGGGCACCATTGAACTCAGTTCTCTTCCTCCCTGCTAACCTCCTTCTCATACTCCTTTTTTGAATCCCTTGCTTTGCAACCAAAAATATCACCATTGTACATGCTTGTGAGAGCAGAAACAGGGAGTCCTGTTGAGATAGGGAACATTCATATTTTGATGGATGAGAATATTCACAACACCTTATAGTTCTTATTTGTAATTACAGCGCTCATCAGAAGTGTCATTAATTGACATTAGACTGTAAACTCAATGAGGACAGGAACTGGGGCTTCCCCAAAGCATTAACTCTAATACTGTGGCTCATGGGTGTTCAGGAAGTGCCCCTTAAATAAATAAGTGGAGGAGGGTTGGGAAGATAATCTATCCCATTACACAGCTTCTAAGAGCATGGTCTGGGATTTACACTCACCTGCCCAGTTTAGGCAGACAAGAACATTCTAGAATGGAATTGGACTAGAAACCAGAAGAACCAGATTCTGATCCTGTTGCCAAGTCCTAGTTTTTGCATCTGTAAAATGGGGAATGAATTCTTGTCCTGCTGTTCCCAAAGTTCTTTATTATTAATGGTAAATGCATCCAAAGTCATTGGTTCTTACCAGAAATACACTGAGGGCAAGAGGAGGAACTTAGGAAAGGTACAAATAAACCTGTTTGATGGAGCGGAGCCAAATTATTTTGCACAACATCCAGACACCTGAATTCCGCCTCCTGCTGTCTTTCACAGGAGAGTCTTCCAGAAGGCACTGGATAAAGGGAGACAGGGAGCCAGAGAGCTGCCTTGCCCGGGAATGCAGCCCAGGAGCCAAAGCCACTTTTTTCTCTGCAGCCAGTTTTCTTCCTCCTGCCTTGTTTTCCAGTGGTGTGTGTCATATCAGCACACAGTGAGATGCAATTAAAATGTGTGTCATGGAGCGTGAGTATCTTTACACTCTAATTACAGGTTAATAGAATGTACCCAGAGAGATCGCCTAATTAATCTTGGAAGGAGATCGTATGTTTAACGATCTTTCAATAAAGGAGCTATGCTCCCTCCGAGAAGATTGTATTAAAAGGAGGTTAAATACAGGTAAGGGGATTCATTTCTGAATGAATACGTGCCATCAACATCAAACTCACCAAAAATTAGGGTCCACCAATTGTATGTTCAATTCCAGTTTGTGAGTGCTGCTGATGTTGCGAAAGTCTTTAATCTCCCCAACTCCAAATATGCACGTTGTACATTTAAAACATTCATTCAGCACATAATTACTGAGTACATTCAACTTACAGCTATGGCCAGGAGCAAATTATCTGATATGCCAGCATCACCTGAATCCCTGATGTTGACTCACCTGATCTATTACAATCATATCCTAAATAATGTCTATTACTCAGATTTCTCCCAGTTCTAATCTGACCACAATGTGAGGGCAGTGAACATTTGAGCCTGATGATAATATTCTCCTGATTTAACAATTCAGAGGTCCTCCCTGCATAGAGACTGAGCTCAAAATCCCTCAACATGGCCTTCAAGACCTTTTGAAAGGTCTCGAACAGTACCTTGAAAAGGTCCTTCCAGATCTTTCTTAATCCAAACCCAGATACTTGACCACATTATCTCCCATCTTCTCTCTGCTACTGTCACCTCACAGGTAGAGTGTTTCTTAAACTATGGGTTTATGTGCCACCTGCATCAGAGTCACTGAGCTGCTTGGTAAAAAGGTAAATCCTGGCCTCTGGGCCAGACAGGCTAAATCAGAACCCCTGAAGGTAAATCCCTGAGATGTCTTTTAATGAAGGATCCCAGGTAACTCTGATGCACTAAAGTGTGAGAACCTGTGCTCTAGGAGTACAGAGCATTCAACTCAATTCTGAAAGCTCTGTTCTGTTTCTCACCTCTATAAATGTACTCACACTGATTTCTCTGCCAAGATGCCCCTTCCCCTCTTCTCTTCTCATTGACCTCCTGTCGCCTTCCAAGTCCATTCAAATGTCACCTCTTTGGGGAAAATTTTCTACTTCCTTCCATTTAGTGCTCACGTGTGTCTCTTTACTTTCGGGTTTCTCACCCCTTGCTCTCCTCTTCCATTTATAACATCCAGTGTTTTTATTGAAGAGATTCATTTTCTTTACCATATCTCCAATTTCTTGCAGAGAGAAAAAAAATTGTCTCAAGATTTTCAGCTTGGAGTGCGGGTACTTGTATCTCTGACATTCATAGTGTATCGGTGTTCCTCGAAATTAAGATGATGATAATGTAAATGTGAGGTAGAACTAGAGAGAGCATGGATTGAAATGCAACTCTACCACCATTTTGGGGGTAGAGGACTATATAAGCCTCAGTTTCCTTATAAAAATTGGATTAACTTAACCTACTTGTGAAAGATTTATTTTACTAATAGCTATAATTCTTCATCCTCCAAGTATCCACACCCTTCGCCTGCAACTATGAAGTTCCTCAATAAAGATGTGCAACCTATTCCCTTACCCTGTGAGTCTGGACCAGTCTAGTGACCAGCTTTGACCAACAAAGTGTGAAAAAGTGTAATCCAAATGGAGGCTTGAGAAAGCACTAGCACAGATCTGCACGTGCTCTTGTACTTCTTCAACCTTCGTGAGAACACGCTGGGGCTAGCCTGCTGGAGGATGAGAAGCACGTGGAGCAGATGCCCTCTAACCAAAGCCAATCACCAGCTGACCTGCAGATGTGAGTGAGCTGGCTAAGATCAGCAGCACTGTGTTGTTTTCTCTCATCTGACCCCAGATAGGTGAGCAATAATGATCTCTTATTGTGAGTTTTATAGCTTTTTGTTTCGCAGCATTATTGATGTCGTCGAAAACTGAAACATAAAACCACTGGGTTGTTGTAAAGATTAAATGGGCTGTATGAGAACATGTTTAGCTCAGCAGTTGGTATCCTTAGAGCTCTCAATAAAGGGTACAGTTGCAATTATTGACATTGTTCCAGGTTGTTTTCCGTATCTTTGGGAATTTGGCTTATAGTCAGGCCCTTTCTCATTGGTTCTACTCCTTCCTTTTGGCCCATGGCATGAAATAGGCCCTCAATTTCTAGTAAATTATGGTCAAAGGAGCCAGAGGCTACCTGTAGACTCCCAGCTTGGAATTCTAGCAGAGCTTTCAAATCAACAGGTTCTGCAGATCATCTACTCTTCTTCATGAAAAGATTCATCATTACTTCAATGAATGTTTGTTGACCCAATGTCATATTTTAATGTACTGTATGTATAAAGGTAAACAAGACAGGCTCCCTGATTTCTTGAAACAAACAGAATTTTGATATACTGGTGACTCCCCTTAGTCATTCATTTATTTCTTAATTTATTCATTAACTCACTTAACATTATTGAACACCTATTGGTACTAGAACTGCAGTAAGGCACACTTCCTATTTTTTCAAGAGAAACTTACCAAATTCCTGATTTTTATATAAAATTTCCAGACTTTGAAATGTTGAACCAAACTGGAAAAAAATATTAAAGCTTTCTATGGGCCAAACAACAACAACAAAAAAAATCAAAGGCCACTGTTTAAGATGCTGCTTTGCAGCTCTCTTGCTCTCATTGAAATTATCTGTGTGTATTTTATCTCCCCTTTTAAATTATGAATTCACTTTAGAAGAGATCAGTGTGTTCATCATGGTATCTCCCAGGTGTTCTGCACTGTGCTTTCAAGTAGGAGGTGTCTGTGAATCTTTATGAAATGGCTAGTGAGACACAGTCTCTGTATTCAAGGAATTACAAAGTGATCACAGAGATAAGACACAGAAGACATGTTCACAAATAACTACTACATGTTAATATCTGTGGTAAAGGCAACAACAATAATTACTGCCATTTATTGAGCCCCTACTATTTACTATGCATTGTACTAAGTCTGGAGATATGCTCCTAATTTAATTATCCCAGAAATTCTACAAAATGTTGAAACCCACATGTTACCTGCCCGAGTATCCTTAAATGCTCTTGTCTTCTGAGGTCACCTGTCCTGAAATTTTAAATATAAAATGGCTTATACATCATACCCTACCATCTGCCACCAGTGACCTAAAGACTTTACTTCCTATTCAATTCTTGCTCCATTTTCCTCCCTCTGCTGGCTTCTGGCTCACCCTTGTGTTTTACTTCCCACAGTTGATTTATTCTCATACAACTCAAATATTGAGACAGACTCTTTCTGCTTTTGTTCTCCAAAGTGACCACAAAATAAATACTTTTCAGAGATTGCTGAAGATTTGAGATTAACAAGTAAGGATTTCACTGAATGCACCATAGAATGAGTTTCTTAAAAAAAAAAAAAAAAATCTGGACAAACTTTACTTAAAGTTTCTTTGCCTTGCATAATATTGGGGAAACCTCACTGGCTTCTTCTCATTCCTGATTACTTTCTATCAAGTTGCACAGGGTCACCTCTCTCAAGACCATCTCAGATATTTTGAGCTTTGCCACCTCTACTACTTTTCCACAACTACTTTTAGTTTCGTTAGCTGCTTTCAGGAACTTCTAATTCCTATCAAGTTCTTAGCAGAACAAATCACTTCTCGTGATGGTTAGTTTTATGTGTCAACTTGTCTAGACTATGGTACTTACTTTTTTGGTCAAGCAGCAGTCTGAATGTTGCTATGAAAGTATTTTTTAGATGGGATTAACATTTAATTCATTAGACTTTGAGTAAAGCAGATAATCTTCCATAATGGGTGGGCCTCTACAAATCAGTTGAAAGCCTTAAAGAGAAAAGACTGATGTCCCCCAGTGAGGAAGGATGCCTCCAGACTTGCCTTTTGACTCAAGACTGCAACATCAACTCCTGGTACAATTTCCAGGCTGCCTTTCTGAAGCTTTCAGACTTGCCAAACCCATAACTGCATGAGCCAATTCTTTAAAATAAAATTATTTACATATAGTTATGTGTATATGTGTGTGTGCATGTGTGTCCTATTATTTCTGTTCCTCTGGAGAACCTTAACTACTTTGTCCTTGCTTTTCTCTCTTGGCATTTCTCTGAGGAAGGGGAGCTCATCACATTTCACACCCAGTTGGACCTATCAAGGTGTATTGGTAAATATAGCCAACTAACCCAAAGATACTTTTCGAATTGCTAAGAGATCAGAACAAAGTGTAGGCAGATGGTTGTTGAAGAACATTTTTCCCTCTTAAATAGAGCTTAGTTTTGCTTTTGTTTGCTAATTTGTAAAGTGGAGAAAATGAAAATCAGAGGGATGAGATGATTTCCGCCAAACTATTCAATGGCCAGCCTGGACTTATGAACTTCAAGGTTCATATCCTTCCACTACATTTCACTGTCCCCATAATGTCAAAAAAAAAAACTAAGAAAGAGAAAATATTTTGCATCTTGGCTCAGTCAGGAAAGGCTTCACTGAGAGATGCAGGCACTGGGACCCTGAAGGACGGGTTGTCCATCCCAGGGATGGTGGGTGGGATGCTGGCAGGAGGAAAGGCAGGGAGGTGGAGAAGGAAAAGTTTTATTCAGGGAAATGGAGAATAAAGAAATCTGGCTGGAACACATAGTTCACTCTGAGAATACCATTAGAATAGTTTGGAAAGCTAGAATGGGCATAGCCAGGGAAGAACGTGAATAACTACAATAAAAAACTAACACAGGTAGCATAGTATTCAAATCTTAAGTGCCCTGTGTATAGCCCTGTGTATAGTGTCACAGGTCCCCTAACTCTGGTGCTACCTAGAAGAAAGGAAATGAAGAGCCTTAATTGCACAGAAATCAAGATGATGACAAAGACATAATTCATAATTTGCACACCCTCTCACATATTAAGTAACCTGCAAAGCATATCAACTTGAAGGTCGTTTTAAGAATGTGAAAGACACTTGGCAAAGTTAAACTGTTTTTCTCTCAAGCTTCTAAAAACTCTGTGCAGATGTGTTACTGTCTATCATCATGAAGATGCTACTGCTGAGGAACAATCTAGAAATAGGTGAGACTGCAAGGGGCTCTGTTCACCTGAATTGCTCCCTCCTGCAAGATGCTACCTGGAACTCCATAGCTGCAGTTACTTTCCTGAGCTTGAGGCTTTGATCCCTGGGAGATGTCCTCCCCTGGTTAGAGTCCTTTATGTCTTTTCGTTTCCCTTAAAAGATGAGACAAATGAATCAGTAATCAGAAGGTGCAGGGTCTTCCAGGCAGTGGAAAAGGCATTGTTTGTCTTCATCCTGACATTTTCCCTCTAACTCTCTCTCCTTGAGCTTGATGGTCATGTTGCCCATCAGCTTCTCATATGTACTCTGCTCACTCCTCCTCACCCCACTGAATTTTTCACAGGTTAATTCCTCTGCCTGAAATGCTCTCCCTTCACTCTTCTTTCCCATTTATTCCCTACTCATCATTTAGATTTGGTTAAAATGTTGCTTTTACAAGAAAACCCTTCATAGTGGTTGGACCTGGCAAGCCTGCTGGATGACATTCTTGTGGCAGCCTTTGTAAGTAATTTATCATCTCTGGCATCCCTCAGGGCCCTTATGCACACCTGTCTCCATCTGACTTCTTACTCTTCCTTCAGTCACCAGAATGTTACCTGATACCTGCTGCCTCCTAACCCCACTGATGCCCCACACTGACTATTCTGGCTGCTTTGAGCCACTTATATTATACACTGTGGTATAGAGATGTCTTCATTTGTCCAGGCAGGAATAACAGAATACCATAGACTAGGTGGCTTATAAACAGCAGAAATCTATTTCTCCCAGTTCTGGAGGCTGGGAAGTCCAAGACCAATGCACTGGCAGATTTGATGTCTGGTGAGAGCCCCCTCTGGTATTACAGACTCCATCCCTCTGCCCTCATGTGGCAGGAGGGCCAAGGAGCTTTGTGGGGTCTCTTGCACAAGGGCACTAATCTCATTCATGAGGTCTCCACCCTCATGACCTAATCACCTCCCAAAAGCCCCACTTCCAAATACTTTGGGGGAACGAGTTGCAACATATGAATTCGGAGGGAACAAATATTCAATCTATAGCAATAGAATAATGACATCCCCAAAGACGTCCTCATACAAATCCCCAGAACCTTTGAATCTGTTATCTTACATGGCAAAAGGGACTGTACAGAGATGATTACATTAAAGATCTTGAGATAGATAATCCTGGATGTTCTTGGAGGGTACAATGTAATCACCCACCTTGTGAAAGAAGGAAAAAAGGGAAGCGAATGACACACAGTCAGAAAAAGACATGTGACAATGAAAGCAGAGGTTGGAGTAATGTGCTTTAAAGATGGAGGAAGAGACCATGAGCCAAAGAATGTGGGCAGCCTCTGTATACTGGACGAGGCAAGGAAGCAGGTTCTCCTCTAGAGCCTCCAAAGGAACATCCTTTGATTTTAACCCAGTGAGGCCATGCTGCTCTTCTACCCTCCAGGATAGTAAGATAATAATTTTGTGTGGTTTTAAACCACAAAGTATGTCGTAATTAGTTGCAATGGCAATAGGAAACTAATACACACAGCCTTGCTTCATTGTAATTTAAATTCCTTTCCGCATCACAAGGCTACTCTTCTCACCGAGAGGGAGCTTGCCTTAGTCACTTTTGTATTCTCCATCACAAAATAAACACAAAAAATACATTTTGGGGTTTTTTTTTAACCTAAATAAATGCATAAATGAGTGAACCACTCAGTCTACCAAATTTACTCTAATAGGCTTTTCTGTTGTTTGGCTTGTTTAACTCTTTAAACATATTGAATGTTTTATTAAAATATAACATGTGTAGAGAGAAGTGCACATATCATCTGGTGGACAGCTTGATGAATTTTCGCAAAGTGAACATATCTGGCTAATCAACATCCAGCTTAGGAAACAACATTAACAGGGCCTCCAGAGACCCTCGCATGCCCCTTTCCGCTCAGTACCCACACCCCATTACTGTTCTAGCAATTTGTACCACAGTGTGCTTCTTTTTCAAATACGGCATTCACATGGTAAAGAATTCAAATGTTCAAAATATATACAGTTCCATGCTGATTCTTCCCAGAGGCACCCATTATTAGCAATTTATTATGAATCCTTTCTGAGACATCTTTTGTGTATGTCAGTATATACCTTTTGGCTTTTGAATCACTTTCTGCAGAATTGTTGTCTTTGGGTTAATGCTTACCCTTAATTTTTGCTCCAGGTAAGTGTGCTAAAGTTAAGCATTTTGAGAGCTAACACATGCAGTGTAATTCTCAAGAAAGATGACCTCACCCTAGCAGGGAGGTTGCCCACATCACTTTGCTCACTGGCCTAATGTCCATCACTGGTCCATCCCTCCTGCCTGATTCACCTGCTCTAATCTACAAGAAAAGAGATTTTAGTATGACTGAGAAGAACTCTACTCTTGAAGAGAGCACATGAGAAATAGCTATTTGGAGGTGGAATTGGTACCCTGTTGCCAAAATCAGCCTTCTGTTTAAAGGCAAGAAAACACAACCGTATTATTCACTGTTAGTGTGTGTTCATAGGGTGTTAGATTCCAACTGCATGTTGGAGTTGTCTGCTTCCTGGAAAAGACCAGATGTAAGTGAGAACATCTCTGGGACTGCAGTCCTGTAAATGCCACAGTGCCGTTTTAGCTGACTGTAGACAAATCCAAAGCACTGTAATTCTGTTGCCCTCACTGCCTGGGAAAAGTGAGCTTCTTTCATCCTTTATGCTGATTTGGTACCTTCCAAATACTTTTCCCCTAGAACTCACAAGCCCTGTGACCTTGAGAAGGTCAACTTAGTCTCAGAATCTCATTATGTGTACAGAGGAAGAAAACTGAAGACTTACCTTGTCCAGTAGTTGAGATGATGTATGCAAAACCACCTGGAACCAAAAAAAAAAAAAGGCAGTTATTATCCTCCAAGGATTTTGCACTGGAAAATTAAAAATCTTTACCAATAATTTTAAAAATTTAAAAGTCATCTACTTTTTTTATAAACCAGCTTTCCTCTTTCTATATACATTATCACCATTACCCCCAAGGACCCAGGAAACAGACATGAAACTTGGGATCGTCTTTATTTTCTTCTTTCCTTTGACTTCTCTCAGTTAATTAACCACCAAGTTCCCCCATCCCTCCTTACAATACCTGTTATAGCCAGATCCTCTATTCCTGCTCCAACTCAAGCTTATCCCTCCTTCTATCTAGTCCAGCAGTCCTCAGCCACAGGCAATTTTACCCCCGGGCACAATTGGCAATGTCTGAATACATTTTTGGTTGTCACACAGGGGAGCTGCTACCCCCTTCAGATGTTGCTCAATGTCCTACAGTGAAAACCACAGGCCCCTGCAACAAGGCGTCATCTGGGTCCAACTGTCGATAGTGCCAAGGGTGAGAAACACTGGTCTCATCTAAGTCTTTTTCTTATCCAATCTTCCCTGGATCTCTGCCAGACTAATCTTTCGAAAATTTTCTCTTATGATCTATAACGCATATTGACTCTATGTTCCCTAGAAGAGCAAACCCAAAATGGACTTACTTTGTTTACACATAGAAAATGAAAATTAATTTAATAATAATTAATTTTTTTAATTAAATTTTTTGGCTGCTTTGGGTCTTCATTACTGTGCGCGGGCTTTCTCTTATTTGCGGCAAGCAGGGGCTACTCTTCGTTGTGGTGCGCGGGCTTTTCATTGAGGTGGCTTCTCTTGTTGCGGAGCACGGGCTCTAGGCGTGCGGGCTTCAGTAGTTGCGGCATGCAGGCTCAGTAGTTGTGGCTCGTGGGCTCTAGAGCACAGGCGTAGTAGTTGTGGCTCACAGGCTTAGTTGTTCTGTGGCATGTGGGATTTTCCTGGACCAGGGATCAAACCTGTGTCCCCTGCATTGGCAGGCGGATTCTTAACCACTAAGCCACCAGGGAAGCCCATTAATAATTAGTTTTTGAGCAAGAAATATGTGCTAGAAATTGTTCTAACTATTTAATACATATATGAACTCATTTCCTCTTCAAAACAGTGCTATTAGAATTAAACTCAGGTGTTCATTAGCTCTGCTTTTGTAAGATGGCTTTCTGTAATTGAGCTTGGAACATAACAGGCAGACACTCAGTAAGGACTTGTCAAGCAACAATAATTAACATCAAATGGGCCTGCTAATATTTGCTGAATTTGTTATATAACAGGTACTACTAAGTGTCTCCCATGTACTGCTTCACTTCATCATCAAAATCAAACAGTCCTGTAACAGGAAGAAAATGCAAGTGTCCAATTTAGTCATGGTTGGTTAGGTTTTCATATGGTTTAAGGTCCATGAAACGACAGACATTAAAATACATAGGCCACTTTTTCATTATACAATGGGAGGATTGCTGTGGGATAAGAACTTGATACTTATGCATGTTCCGGTGTTTTTCTTCCATGCGTTGACTGAAAAGGTATATCTGAGGAGTGGCAGTCTTCAATCTTTAAAGAATATATCTCCTGCTCACTGGAGCACATGTATCTTAGCAAGGTTTCCAAAGTATTAACCACATCTTGCTCATTCCATCTGATTAAGATGACCTCATCAATATTGTGGACCAGAGTGATGTTCTGCAGAACGTCCAGTTGGTCCTGGACCCTTAATACTAAAACTACATATTACAACAGAGGATGAGAGAGTTAGCATAGCCCTGGGGAAGGTCAGCAAATATATACTCAGTCCAGGTGAATGTAAGCCTTTCCAATCCTCTTTCTGATTGGGATAAGAATAGATTTGCCAAATTGATGTTCACATGCCACATACCTGGAGACAAGCTAACCTGCTCTAGTAAAGAGCCCACATGTCACCCAGCAGCAGCAATTGGGGCTACTACTTGGATGAGTTAGAAGTAATCTACTATCACTTTCCAGAATCCATCTGTGTTTTGTAGGGAATTGTCTAGGCTTAAATTATGAAATAGTAGGAACCACCACCTCTGCATCTTTTTTTTTAATTGAAATATTGTTGACTTATAATATTAGTTTCAGCTGTACAACATAGTGATTCAATATTTTTATAGATTATATTCTGAATAAAGTTATTATAAAATATTGGCTATATTCCCTGTGCTGTACATTACATTCTTGTAACTTATTTTATACCTAGTAGTTAGTACCCCTTAGTCCCCTTCATCTATCTTACCCTTCCCCCCAACCCTCTCCCCTCAGGTAACCTCTAGTTTCTTTGCTATATGTGTGAGTCTGTTTCTGTTTTGTTATATTTGTTCATTTGTTTTATTTTTTTCAAATTCCGCATATAAGTAAATATATAGTATTTGCCTTTATCTGACTTACTTCACTTAGCATAATACATTCTAGTTCTATACATCGTATGTATCTATATATACATATATAGATATATTTATACCACATCTTCTTTATCCATTCACCTGCTGCTTCCATATCTTGGCTATTGTAAATAATGCTGCTATGAACACTGAAGTGCATGTCTCTTAGAGTTTTCGTCTTTTCCAGATATATGCCCAAGAGTGGGATTGCTGGATCATATGGCAGTTCTATTTCTAGTTTCTTAAGGAACCTCCGTATTGTTCTCCATGGTGGCTTCACCAATTTACATTCCCATCAACAGTGTAGGAGGGTTCCCTTTTCTGCACACCCTCTCCAGCATTTATTATTTGTAGATTTTTGGTGATGGCCATTCTGACTAGTGTGAGGTGATACTTCATTGTAGTTTTGATTTGCATTTCTCTAATAATTAGCAATGCTGAGCATCTTTTCATGTGCCTGTTTCCCATCTGTATGTCTTCTGTGGAGATATCTCTATTTAGGTCTTCTGCCCATTTTTTGATTGGGTTGTTTGTTTTTGTTATTGAATTGTATCAGCTTGTTTGAATATTTTGGAAATTAATCCCTTGTCAGTCTCATTGTTTGCAAATATTTTTTCCCAGTCCATAGGTTGTCACTCTGCCTATTTTTTAATTGGGTTGATTGGGGATTTTTTGATGTTGATTTGTGTGAGTTCTTTATATATTTTGGATATTAACCCTTTATCAGACACAACGTTTGCAAACATCCTCTGCCATTCAGTAGGTTGCCCTTTTATTTTGTTGATGGTTTTCTTCACTGTGCAAAGCTTTTAAGTTTGATATGGTCTCATTTATTCATTTTTGCTTTAGTTTCCCTTGCCTGAGGAGATAGATTCAAAAAAAAATATTTTTAAGATCTATGTCAAAGAGTGTACTGCACATGTTTTCTTCTAGTTTTACAGTTTCAGGTCTTATATTTAGGTCTTCAATCTATTTGGAGTTTATATTTGTATATGGTGTGGGAAAATGTTCTAATTTCATTCTTTTACATGTAGCTGTCCAGTTTTCCCAGTGCCACTTTTTGAAGAAACTGTCTTTTCTCCATTGTATATTCTTGCCTCCTTTGTTGTAGATTAATAAGTGTGTGGGCTTATTTCTAGTCTCTCTATTCTGTTCCATTGAGCTATATGTCTGTTTTTGTGCCAGGACCATACTGTTTTGATTACTATAGCTTTGAAGTATAGTCTGAAGTCAGGTAGCATGATACCTCCAACTTTGTTCTTTTTTCTCAAGGTTGCTTTGGCTATTAAGGTCTTTTGTGGTTCCATATGATTTTATAGGAACAAGTATGGACAATTAAATTGCAAAATAGTAGGGACAATCATCTCTGAATTTTTAAGTATTTAAGGGCAATGCAGATTTCTACCATTCCCCCCATGCGCAATATTATTTATGTGTGTTGCTTCAGCTAAGGAGTAAGCAATTTCAATTTCAGAAACTTCCACTTGGCATTTCCCATTACAAAAGCTGTTATTTCACAAGCCAAGGGATCAACATGGAAGTTGTGAGAACTACCAAGAATGTTGTATTAGTTTGCTTGGGCTGCATAGCAAAGTACCACAGACTCAGTGACTTAAACAATAGAAATGTGTTTTCTCACAGTTCTGGAGGCTAGGAGTCTGAGATCAAGATCTCGACAGGGTTATTTCTTCTGAGTCCTCTCTCCTTGGCTTGCAGGTGGATGTGTCCCCCTTGAATTTTCATAGTATCTTCCTCTGTGTGTGTCTGTGCCCTAATCTCCTCTTCTTACAAGGATACCAGTCGTATTGGATTAGGACCCACCCTAATGACCTCATTTTACCTTAATTAATTGTTTAAAGGCCCTATCTCCAAATACAGTCACCTCTGAGGTAGTGGAGGGTTAGGACTTCAACATATGAATTTGAAGAGGATACATTTAACCCATAACAGGAATCTATTCATGACATAATTGGGAACCAGGAAAAATGGCTGCCTGGTGTGCCCGTGGATCAGTCATTGGATGCAGAGCCTCTTGGGAAGGGGCATGACCTCAAGTAATGGGGCTCTCTTGAGCTGAAGCCATTCTTATACAGAAATAGAAGCTGAGCACTGTCTGTTGGTACCACTCCTATGACTGTAGAATTTCATTCTTTCTTCCTAAAAGTTGTTCTTCTGTCTGAAACATCATAATACCTACTATACAATAATTGGGTATTTTGACGACATTCAAATTGACTAATCTATATGTTGACAATTTACTTGAGAATTTTGCAAATTCAGACTCTAGTTAATTAGAAAGTATACCATTCCTCCCCAAGTGACAAATGATTGTCATCACTCTAAGCCTTTGTGGTTTTCAGGGATAATCCAGGTGATAAAAAAATAAAACACTAAGTTGGGTATCAAAAAATCCTGACTTCTTATTTCCTTCATGGAATATCCTTGCTACTCAGAATGGTCCATGGGCCAGCAGTAGTTACATCCCTGCAAAACTTGTTAGAAATATAAAATCTCCAGACCCACCTCAGACCTACTGGATCAGAATCTGAGTTGTAACAAGATCCCTTCAGGTGATTCCTATTCTTATTAAAGTTTGAGAAGTGCTGCTGTATATGACCTTGGACAATTTGTTAACCTCTTTGAGCCTGATGTACTTCGTCTGTAAAAGAAGGCAATTATAACTAGAAGACCCCTTAGATCCCTTCAAGTTCTAAAATGCCATGACAAATCTGAGCAGAGTTTGATCTTTAAAGGTAACACTGTGCCTCCCATAGAAAATGCATTGAACTTTTGGCCTCTTTTACGCACGAATGTGCTGCTTCCTGCAAACTTGACTTCCATCTGTAATGGGCAATTAAAGTCATGGTTGAAAGGAGATTTCTGATAGCCTAAATGTAAAAGGCATTCTTACTAATATGTCAGCTCTGCACCTTAAGGCTAAAGTAACTTAGAGACATCTCAGGGTGATGTGTAAATGTGCTAGACCAACACTTAGTGGAGTTTGAGAAGTGATTTGGGTTAGGCCAGCAAGGACTCTTATCAATTTGACCATTTAGTGGCTTGACCCTCAAGAGAGGACTGATGACTCCTGGTTAGCCAGTTAATTTATGGCAATACTTCATTTAGATCCAGCCACCAGCAAGACAGTGATGGTGAGCAGGAAGGAAAAGGTCTGGAATGAATGAAAGATAGAAGCTTTACAACTGAACACCAAATTACCCCCCATTCTTTCTGTATGGATCATTGGAAGTCCCAGGCCCCCTTCTAAATTGAAACTTCCCAAATGATTAAAAACCCCAAAGTACTTGATGGGTGATCTGTGAGTAGAATTTGGTATAAAAAAATTATAATATAATATATTATATATATAATATTATATGTTATATTAGTTTGAAAAATAAAAACAATATTAATACCAATATGCTAATGGAAATAAGACAACTAACTTTTATTGAGTATTTTCTCAATGCCAGGAAATTTTTCATGTACTTCATTCCTCCTTAAAACAAAATAATGAAGCAATGCTATTACTATGCGCATTAAACAGATGAGGAAACTGAAGCTTAGATTAGGAGATATGGGGTAGCTGAAATAAGAACCCAGATAATCTGACCTGAAAACCTCAATTTCTATACTGTTTTACATTTCTTAATCTTCTAGTCTTTGTCACCTGCCACATAAATCTTCTTAATGAACATGCATGATAGAAATTATCATCTATATTTTATAAATGAGGAAAGGTCCGTTACCACCTAGATTCCCACAAATTTACATGTGGGAAGAAGAGGGCACTATATCTACCTGATTAGAAAGCCTCACCTCTGTCCATAGTGCCCACCACCTCTCAGCACAAGGTTTGGGCTAGACCTTTTCCCTGCCTGTCACAACTATTAACTTGTAAACAAAGTGATGCACATAATCCTCATCAGGTCTTCTCTCCAGGTGATTTGGCAGGGCTCTACTTGGTTCATGATAAAAATAAGTTACAATTTTAACATAAAAAAGGGATGTTCTCATGTAGAACCATGTGGAACAATATTACTTGATTAATGATTTATCATCAGAGTAGCGCTCCAAAGGCAGTCAGTTCACTCTGCAGAAATATCCCAGGTGGTTGTCATGTCCATCCTGTGGATGAGGAGCCCTGGTTGAGAGGGGTGCAGAGATGTGGCAGACACCATGGGTACCCACTCTTAGCTTTTACCCCATCAGTGCTTACCATCCATGAGCCTTGCCTCACTTCCGGTTGCCAGCATCCAGGCTCTCTCCCCAAAGGCTTGGTTTTCTTTGGCAGACAAGTTCCCTCTGCCTGCATGCCAGACAGGCCAGCAATACTGGGGTGTTATCTGCACTCCCACTCCCATCCAATCACCCTCAAACAATGGCTGGTGGGAGCTGATGGTGGGAACCAGTGGCTTCATGCCCTAGCTGCCTGGCCCCTCTGAGAAGTTTTTCACAGTATTTCTCAGAATTTCTCAGTAAAATAAGCTATTGTCCACAGTGCCATAATCAAAAATTGCTTGATAGGACCCTCCTCATTAGCTTCCTTACCTACTTTCTTTCACTTTTCCACTCCCCCAGATTTTTCCTGGGCTCATCTTCCAAATAAACTATTTGCACTTGGAACCTTAATTTTGGTTTCTCCCAGAAGCAAACTCTGAGACAAGATAGTTGATTTGCTGAGTTTACACTGATATTGTGGGCTGAGTGCCTGCTTTATGTCAATCACTAGACTAAATGTCCGGGATATGATGCTAAATGAGACAGACAGGGCTCCGACTTTTTTTGAATCTACAGTATAGTGTACAAGACGTTGAGAAAGTAATTGCAAGTCATCACAGTGGCATGAAAGAAGCCAGTCTAGAAGGCATTTGTATGTAGTATTCCATTCATTTTGATATTTAAAGAGGGAGTCACGATGGGGGAGAATTGTGTAAGGAGGAGGAAGTAAATGCAGTAAGCACACCAGAACGTAAAACCAAAGGACCACGTGGTTCATTGGAGCAGCAATATTAATGTGGCTGCAGGGAGGGGAGAGTAGCAATGAGATAAGTGATGAGGATGGGGAGGTAGCAGAGGCCAGATCCAGGAAGGGCTTTTAATTACAAAAAGGGTTTCTGACTTTATCCTCAGGGCAACGAAAATCTATTGAAGGATCTTAAACAAGGCAACGGAAAGACCACTCTGGCTAAAATGTGGAGACCTGACAAGAAAGAATTGTAACCAGACGACCAGTTAAGAGATCTTAGACTTCTAGTCTAGTATGTTTATAATACACTTTGCTTCCTTTTGCTGACTGTGTCACTTAAGAATTTAGTTTAGCAGCACATAGCAGAAAATCCATGTAATGGTGACCTAAACAAGTCGGGGGTTTATTTATTTTTTCTTTCATAACAAGAAATTCAAGAGTAAGTGGTTTTGGCTTTGGTTGATTGGCTCAGGGACGTTGAGGATAAAGTCTTCGTGGATATCTTGCTATTGTCCTCATGGTCACAAGGTAGTCCAATCCCAAACATTATCTCTTCATTCCAGACAAGCAAATATGTAAAAGAAGGTGGAAAAATAGATACTGGCCAGCCAAGTCCACTTTTCAAGGATCATTCATAAGAGTCCATCCAATGATTTCTGCTTGCCTGAAAGTTGTCCCAAATTATCTCATGCGATCATCCCCAGACACTAGGGAAAATGGAAAATGCAGTTTTTATCTGAGATCATTGCCATAGAACAAACACCCAAAGTTTCATTAATAAGGAAGGAAGGAAAATGGATATTGGGAAAGCAATTAGCAGGCTTCACCGAATCTATGTATACAATAAAACAGTCCGATTAGATGAAGCAACAAAACCACAAACGATAGCAAGAGAAAAACTCATAACAATGATAATAATTCAAATACTGCCCCTGTTTGCAGAGCATTCGTGCTTTTCAAAGTACATGTTGTGAATTCAATTCCCCTATTTAATATACTTAATAAAATGGTGGAGCATAAAGATATTGATGTTTCACTAAGCAGAAATAACCCAAGAAAAGCTGAAAGAGTGATAAATTTGAATGGCAGAGAAACAACTTGTCACTGAGCCTTAAATTGCTTTTTTACCACAAATTCTTTCTTCTGGGCTTTGACTTACATTTGTAATTGGTTACGTCTTCCTGAAGCAGGTGTATTTGGGGGTCACTTAAAGAAATGACCAGAGATATTGTAGTATGGTGGAAAAAGAGAGATCCGGGTTCAAATATGACCTACGCATTCTTGACTCAGGAGAGATGAGCAAGCTACTTATCTTTTGAGCGTCAGTTTCCTCTTTTGTAAAATCTAGTAAAATGACCTGTCGTACAGTTTTCAAAAAGTTTCAAGACAATTCCTGGCTCAAGATATATTAACTAGGTGCTTGTGTATTCTTCCTTTATTGTGTTATTGCCATTGATCAGACACTAGGAAGAATATTAGGGTAACAAACTGGCAGAGCAGTGAGTAGTAAATTTTGACTTGGCCTGGAGGGCAAAGGGTGCTTATGTAACCTAAAGCTAAAAGACAGCTGGCTTTTGGTGTGAAGTGAGGAAGTTTGCACTATATTCCATGTACCATAGGCAACTGAGAGTACTGCAGGGTGTTAGAAAGCGAGGTATCCTGATCCCGGCAGCCTCCTTAGGCAGAGAAGCACTGGACTGAATGCAGGGAGAGAGAGAAGAATGGAGAAGTCTTTAAAGAGAAGGTCTCTGATTATTATTCTCCCTTAGAATGGGATGTTTGAAGCATGACCAACATGTACTTACATAAAATAGTCTCTTTCCCCTGAAAGGAGCTTTGGGAAATGCGGTTGCCGCAGTGACTCACAGCTACTGAGGAGAAAATCCTCAGGGCCTGTGTGATCGGCCTGTGGGGCAGCCACTATACATCACTTCTGCTTCATGCTGTGAGTCCAAGGCACTTTTTCTGAACAACTGTGGTCTTGCCATCCCCTATCGCATGCCTGCAGATCCTGAAACAAACTTAACTCTATCCACCCCCTACTGAGCTCGGTTAAGCTACTCGGAGTTGCCAGGATGGGCCAGGAGAGGCTACTCACACATATCTCAGAATGGTTGATGGCCGTCGAATGCAACAATCATTTACCAAATGAAAACTTCATGAAGGCTCTAAGCGTGGCTCTGAAGATTAAGAGTGATAGAGCAATAGTCCTTTTTCAAGGATTCCACGGTCAGATTGGGGAAGGTCACAGATAGGAGGAAAAGGAAGGGCTCCAACTGCCTGAGAATCTTGGGGAGGGTCTCCGCAGAGGTGTTTTGCTCTTTTGTTTCTTTGTTGTCTGTTTGTTTGAGTGAGTAAGAAATAGCAGAATGAAACATCAGGCCAGAGAGTGAGAATGTCCAAAGACACAGAGGAGGGATGTAGCCTGGCATGTCTGGTAACTGGTTTTTGGAAAGATATGCTGAGTTCCATCATGAATACATAGCTAAATGATGTAACAGTTTATTCTACAGTCAACAGGGAGTCAATGAAGGATTTTGACCAAGGGTAGAGTGTATTAAGATATTTATTTAAGCTAACAGTTCAGCAAGGTGTAGAGGGACCCAGAGTAGAGCTACACGGGAGTGAGGAAGATGAGCTTGAGGAAGTAATGTGAGAGTCCAAGGGAACTGGGTGGGACAAATGAAGACCCTCTCCTGGGCATCAGTGATGGCCATCAAGTGAGAGGTGGAGCCCCATTTTCAAATGTGCATACATAGATGCCACGTCAAGTAATGTTCATGACAATTCAATTTCCAGTTTATAGATGGGAGGACTGAAAAGAAATAATGTCTTACCCTAGGGTTAGAATCAGGATGTCTTGATCACAATTACAATTTGTGAATCCAGGCAGCATGTGGACTCAAAGTTTGCAAATGAGGTAGGTCTTCATGGCAGAAATCATAAGTCGTCCCTGGAATTCCTGCTAGGTTGATATCTCAAATGCTTTTTAAAAGAGATCTTTTGCACACATAATGAGGAATTTCAGGGGTACATCTGAGGCCATGCATTTAATCTATCTTCATCTGGGGGAGCCCGGAAGAGAGATTTTGAAATAAAGTCCCCAGAATTCAAGTATCTTTTCTCAGTCTCCTTCCTTAGTCACTGTAGGAGTCACTTCTTGCCCCATCAACTCCAGTCTGAAGCAGATGTGTTTAGAAAGCATTAGTAATATTTGCTGGAAAATATAATCATTTTCTTACATTTGTATTCATTTCTTTGAGCTGCTGATTTATTTCTGGATATTAATTTAAATCCGTTCCTAAATTTAATTAGAGGCAGGATTTAATAGTGTTGAGTTTCTTACCTTTTTTTCCTTCTTCTTCTAAGAAAGAATGTGAACTTCAGCAATCCAGGATTTAAAATATCTGTATTTATTCTGGGACTTAACAACAATAGGTGGGGATTAATATTTGGATAGGGAATATGGGAGTGCATTCACTGTGCCTTTTGAAATTAATTAAAAATGTTTTAAGATTTTTTTAATGGGTTATCTTAGGCATTTGCGTGTTTTGTAGTGTCTGGTTCTAGCCCACCTCAATATTCATTAACTCATTTTTCCCCATCGCATCTCTTGTTCAGCAGCACAACATCGTCCTACTTTTCTTCCCATTGCATTTTAAACTGCAGCACTGCTCAGTGCCTTGTACATTCCCTCACACACCTCAATGGTTCATGTCCATGTACTTTTGCCCCTCTTATTCTCTCTGCTTGAACGCTCTTTCCATGTCCTCATGCACCTGGAAAATTCCTACACATTATTCAAAACCTTGCTAAGCCATCCTCCTCTTAGCAAAACCTTCAAGGAATCTTCAGACAGAATTTATACATCCCTCCTCTTATCATTTCTATCCCTCAAACAACTGCATTTGGATTTATGTATAATAAGGTATTGCATTTGTGTGTAAATGCCTGTCTCACTTTCTAGGCTATAAGCCATTTAAGGTATTATTTGCTTCTATATCCACTCCCCTGCCAGACTTAGCATGGCCTTCAAAAATAGTGCTGACTCAAAAACCTGAACTCAACTCCCTATCCCACCTCTTTCAAGGGGAATTGATGTAACTACACCATGAAAGTTAACTTTTTTTTAACCTGCCAAGTAGATTATACTTTCAATTTGTCAACCGCATGGTTTGAATTCAATCATATGTTGGCGGTGTACTTAGTGCAGTTATCGAATGCCAGCTAAAAGAAATGGCAGAAAACTCTATCGATTTTACAGCTTGGAATTTACAATTTTCCATTTTAAGGAACACTATTGATATCAAGAATTGCAATGAAATAACAATGATATGTTCTGATTAAACTGTGTGAGCAATACAGCAGAATTTTTTCTGCACGGGGAGCTTTCCCACTTTTTGCTGTGAAGGAATAGAAAGTGAGGACTTTGATAAGTGGCAAAGCTCTACTGTTTGCCTTTTTCTTTGGCTTCTCATTGTTTCTGGGATGCACAGCAAGGATGAAGTGTATTTTAGTGACATGCAATGAGGTTGAGAAAGCGCAGTCTATATGGGTTTGTTTTCTTTTTTAAAGCTCAGGAATTTAACAAATGTACCTAAAGCTTACTCCAACGGCAAAATTCCCCAGAGAACGGTCATAATTATTTTTGCTGAAATCTAGGATTTCATAAAATATACTGTCAAGAATGATTCTCTAGACTCAGAAACATCTGTCATCCTTTCCTTATTTTCCATGTCATTTTCTTTTACAGCATCATGGATGAAACACACGTATACACACAGAGTTTAAAACCACGTGCAGTGTTCACACCTCAGTTCTGTCACACGTGAGCTGGGGGATCCTGGGCTTTAGTTTCCTCGTATAAGAGTAACCTCATCATGCAGTAGCCCCGTCAAGCACCTTGCACAGTGCCTGCCGAGAAGAATGTGATTAAGAAAGGTGAAGTCCCTCCTCCTTTCCACCTTCCCCTCTTCCTTCCTCCCTTGAAATGAAGTAAAAGTAAACTTCCATACTTAAGCTTTCCATTCTAAAGAATGCCAAGTTCTGATTTACTTTTTAATCCCCCCTGAATTGAGAAACCAGATAGCCAAGTTTATTTGAATTATATAGAAGAAAAGAATAAATGAAGTTAATGAAAACAAAGAAAGAAAATTTTCAGGAATTTACTTAAAATTTTACACCCAGAACAAGACCAGGGGTTAGTAGAGTAGTGATGAAGCCACGTTTAACAGGTATCATCCTCTATAAAGCAAACATTCATCCACAAACACTATTGCTTTGCCTACTGAGTCTTGGCCAATGTATTGGACTCTGTGGATTCCAAGATGAATTAAGATGGAGGCATCCTCTCTGCGATCCATGAGCTAACAATTTAGTGCAAGGACAAAGACACTTAGCTTTGTGATCATCTACCTTCTCACTGCTGTAATAAAGCAGACGTCCAAGTGTGGCATGGAGAAAAACAGAAGTCTGAGGTTCTGTGTCTCTCAACTCTGTTAGGGAAAAGTAAGTGAAAGTTATTAGAGAATGCTCTGCTAAAAAGCAAGGGGGATGGGCTTTGTGAGATGGAATGGATTATGACCTGCAAGTTACAGAGAGTAATCAACAGGTTCTAGGCTAGGGAGGCTCTTGCGCGCATGACCAGTTTTGTGTTTTGGAAACGTGATATTCAGAAAGTTGACCCATGAGTTTTTATAAAATCTTCAGTGTATAGATAGTTGTATTGCAATTGTCCATACTTTATTATACAGTAGGTTCCCACTATCTACAAATATCATGAGTGTAGTGAAAGGTCTCATTCTTCCAAGCCACTGCATTCCAGCATCAATAAGTAAGACCGTTTGGTGGTGGGAAACAAAAATCTGTGGGTAACTGAAATAAAAAAGAAAACCCCATTGCTCTAAGCTTTGTAGTGGAAAAGATTTCAAACCTACCTTTTCCCAATTTTCTGTGGTTTAAATAAAACTTCCAAAAAATAATTTCTTTGTTATGATTTATTGTTTTGCATGCCTTCATTCGTCTGTTCATTCATTCAGTGGAAGGAAATATCATTTATTGAGTGGCTATTGAGTACCAGGCACAATGCTAAAGCATTTTCACATACATTATTTCATTTAATTTTCTCCAAATCCTTCCGAGGTTGATGTTGCCTTTTTCATGCTATAGATAATGAGACTGTGACTCAGAGCTGGCATTCTTTGCTAAAGGTCACAGGACTGGTCAATCTTGATTTTCAATCACCATTCCTTCCAGGGCTACCATGTTTGTTCAGATGGTTTGTTCAAGTGGTACCCTGCAGGGTTGTATAGTATGACAGCCCTATTATACCCCTATGTGACCCCAAAGCCCAGTATGAAGTTCTATCCAGGACCTTACTATGCCAAGTCTCATCTCTCCACAAATTTTCAATTGTATTAATTTATGGCACTGAAGTACTGGAAAAAGGACTCTATATATTGATACTAGAAAGTCAATAAATTCACAGTAGTAACATTTGTTGTAGATATTTGTTTTGTTCTCATAAAAAATAATCCGTCTAGAAACACAAGATAAAAGTTGTTTCAAAGATCCAATTATTTGAGTTTTCGTTCTATACTTCCATCTCATTTACTTTACCCAGAATCCTGAGCTCCCCCAAATAGCTGAGAATATAATGAAAAGCAAATAAAGACCCAAGCTCCTCCAGAACCCCCTCTGAAGCACAGGCGAATTATCCGTGGGGCCGACTTAGGTCTTCCCTTTGCCCCTTTACTCATTTTCTGCTAACTTAGAACCTATTTAGTCTTCATTTAGGAAAGATTCTAACATGCCTGATTATGAGTGGACCAGCCCACGGCACAGATGAAGCACCAGGTCAGGAGGTCTGAGAGATGCTGAGGCAGGAATGATGGTAGAGCTGGAAGGCAATGCAAAGCCAGAAAGAAACCAGAAAGCCTAACAGTTGGCTCACCTTCTTGTGAGGGCAGACATCCATCCAGACTTCAAATAGCCCCTGAGGGGTTCACTCTAGGGGAGGAGCCAACAAACCAAGCCCACAGGCGAATTCCAACCCACAGCCTGTTTTTGTAAAACAAGTTATATTGGATCACAAACGACTCATTTATCATGGCCTCTTTCATGCTGTGATGGTAAAGTTGAGTAGTTGTAAAAGAGACCCTGTGGCCCATAAAGCCTAAACTATTTATTTTATAGCTCATTACAGAAAAGGCAAGCCTGCTGTCGAATAATCAGTCTTACAAGGATTTGCCCCAGTCATCAGGTTAAGCTCAGTTCTGTGGGTCACCACTAGGCTGTAACTCTCTGGAGCAGCTGGAGGGTTTTCTTGTAACCATGGTACTCCCATGGTACTCAGAATATCATCCACTGAACAAAGATTCCCCAGAATACAAAGTCCTTAAAAACATGCTGATGCTTACGATAATAATCTTTCCTTACAGGTGACTTCACTGATGTGATATTAATGGGTGCCTCTGCCTGGAGTAATCTCTCAGGAACCTGTATGGTGGCATTTCCATTTCTTTCAGGGCTCTACTCGAATGCCACTGCCTTAAGGAACCCTGCTCCCAACCCCTGACCCCTGACCCCTAACCTAAATAGCCATGGTCTTTGTCTCCCAGTTCCTCTTGCTCTGCTTCACCTTCCTTCAAAGCACTGAGGGCTCACTTCCCTTGTATTGCAGAGGTGTTTATGCATCATTGATCTCTCTCACCAGAATCCAGGATCCGTGCGGCAGGGATCTCATTCACATCATCATAACTGTAGCCACAGCCCCTGTGACGTTACCCTGTTTGCTCGGTTAACATGTGTTGAATGACTGTGAATGGAGTCCAGCAAAGGCACTAATGGATGAAACATTACCTTCCTTTCATGAATGGTCAGGAGGCTTAGAAAGAAAAAAGAAAAAAATTCCCTCATGAAAACATGAATGATTTCTTTAACTCTGTGATACACCAAGAAAGCTCATGGAATCATGGAAGAAAATATTTATTCTATTCTATGGTGAGAGTCTGAGAAAGAGTAGCAAATGAATGGAGTGACACAGGTCTGGGTTCAAATTTTAGGTCTGCTTCCTAATAGTTGACCCTTTTATATATAAACTATTTGAATATCAATATACGCATATGCATATTATTCAAATATATATTATATATAATCAATACACATTTATATAACTATATATTATATATAATCAATATATTTCTATATAATTTATATATATAAACTGTATTCAAATATTTTATTCATGTATTAAGAAGTAGACCTGGAACTTGAACCTAAAAATGTATTTTTTCATATGTTCATATATACATACATATATGCATGTGTGTATAGATATACTTATGATTAGTTACTACCAAGGATTATTATGAAGGAAGACAATGTATGCAAAGTCACTGAGAGCTTGGCCCTCCACATACTTGCTGATTGAGTTTGCTTTCAGCAGATGGGCTGTCTCTTGGAGAAGTGAGATATTGCTGGTCAGACCTGCCTTTGTGGTTCTTTACTAAACCCTCAGTTCCTCACTTTTCATTTTGAAAGTAAAAGTGAGAACCAAAAGTCATCTCCCAGGGGAGCTCCTTGGGTCACCTTCTCCTTTGTTGGGAGGGAGAGGCTGACTCACTTCCAAGGGAATTCCCAAAGTCTTCGGAAGAGGACTGGAATTTGTTTACTGTTTTCCACAGTCTTGTTGGTTGTCACAGCTTGACTTGAGGCGGCCCTGGAATCAGCTGCCTCATTAAAATAAAGTCCACTTTCTGCCTTCAGTGGTCAGGGCTGGGCATCTGAAAAGGCTTCTGGTCACGTCCTGCAGGGGACCAGAAATTGCCCTCAGAGGGGAGAGGCCTCCAAATCAAGGGCAGGTACACGCCCCCCTTTCTCAACCCCCTGCCAAGCAGTACAATCACTCTAGAAATTTTTGGAAAAAAATATCTTTCAGCATAAAAGGCAAATTTCATGCTCTAATCAAAATAACTGCCAAGTTTTTTTAAAATGCCACCGTTTTAAAAGTCTTTCAGTGAAAAGGGTGCTCTAGGAGAAGGAACAAGAAGAAGAAGAATGTTCTCACCCAGACACTACCTCTCTGTGAGGAGGAAAACAGAATAAAATAAAATGACATGAAAGAGTTGCTTTTTGCTTTTGAGAAAGAGTAGCCAGCTCAGCAAACAAAGCGCCCTTCTGAAATGTTAAGGACTTCTAATTATGACAAATAAGCTTGGCTTCAACTAACTTCCATCCCTAAGATTTACAACCTCCAGCTGCTTGGAGAATTTTAGTTCTTTGGCAAGATCCTTCCTGCTAATGTAGTCAATTCTTGTTTGTCTACAGTGTTGAGGAAATGGGGGATTTCTAGTCTATTAAATAATTCAGGTAAGTAATGACAAATAAAACCAGACAAGTTTTCAAACCCTGGATCTGTTACTTCACAGCTGTGTGAGGTTGGACCAAATCTTTGCCTCTCTGAGCTCAATGTTGTCATTTGTAAAATGTGCAAAATGTTACCTGACTTTAAATGTTGCTTGTGAAAGGTTGGTGAAACCTGAGTAAGAATCTATTTTCAAGGTGCCTACAATAGCATGTTTTGCAGTAATCTAATCCTATTCTGTAATCTCTGGACACCACACTTTTAAAACAGATATAAGAAAGTGGCTCAAGACCATAACTTGAAAACCTAAGATAGGAGTGAGACTTAAGGGGACATGAAAACCATCTTCAAATGAGTGAAGCGCTGTTAGGTAGGAGAGGGATTAGACTGTGTAGGCGACATGAAGGAGGAATTAAAAACAAAAAAGAAAACAAAGATTACCAATTATGGGAAACATACTTTAGCATTGGGCCAATATGAAATATTAATTAAACATGGGCTGAGAAGTCAGGCAGAGTTCGGTTCTTTTGTGAGTTATCTGACCTTGAGAAAGCTTCTTCACTTCCTAGGTCCCAGTTTCGTTTCTGAAAAATGTAACCAGTCATAATCCTTATGACCAATTTATGGCATAGATATTAAATGCATAGTGATATAAAGCACTCTGTGCCTGGCTCATAAAAACATAATAAAATAGAATGTAATGTACAAAATAGAATGTAAAAATACAATAATAATAGCAGCTATTATAATTCCCTAACATGCAAAGAGGGTCATCTAGAGCAGAAGTAGTAATAATTCATGGTCATTGATGTGAGGCTAATACAAAAGTAACTGTCTGGGGAGCAGGGCGGAATTCAAGCAAACCAAGATCGTTGTCCTAGAATATTTTCAAGATCTATTCAGACCTCAGGAGTCTAGCATTCCAACGTTGCTAACGTCATCTGAAACATGTTTTTTGTTGCTGGTGTTTTCAACTTTGTTGTTGCAGTACTTTAAATACAGCGTATTTGAGATATAAGTCACACAGCATAAAATTCACCCTGTTAAAGTGTACAGTTCTGTGGGGTTTAGTAAACTATCTCATTTTACAACATGTTCATCAGCCCCTAAAAACCCCCGATACTCATTAGCTGCCACTCCCAGTTTCCCCCTACCCCTTCTCCCTGACAACCACCAGTCTCCTTTCTGTCTCTATGGATATGCCTCTTCTGGAAATTTCACATAAATGGAATCATTGGTCTCTTGTGACTGGCTTCTTTCACTTAACATAATGTTTCCTGGTTCATCCATGTTGCAGCATGTATCACTATGCTATTCCTTTTTATGACCCAATAGTTTTCCATTGTATGGATACATCACGTTTTGTTTACTCATTCATCAGTTGATGGGCATTTGGCTATTATGAATAATGTTGCTATAAACATTGGCATACAAGTTTTTGTGTGGAAATATGTTTTCATTTCTCTTGAATGTATACCTAGAAATGAAATTTCTAGTCATAGGGTAACTCTGTTTAGTATTTTCTCCATATCCTCCAAAAAGACTTTTTGATTTTAGCTACCCCAGTGGGAGTGAAGTGGTAGCTTAGTGTGATAGTGATTTACATTTCCCTAATGACTAATGATGCTGAACATTGTTTTCATGTGCTTATTAGCCATTTGTATATCTTCTTTGGAGAAATATTCTATACTTTTTGGAGAAATGTTTATTCAGGTCCTTTGCACATTTTTTGTTTGGGTTGTTTTTTTATTGTTGAGTTTTAAGAACTCAATAATTTTTTATGCATTCTGGATACAAATTCCTTATCAAATATAAGATTTGCAAATATTTTTTACCATTTTGTGGTTTATCTGTTCACATTCTTACTGGTATCCTTTGAACAACAAACATTTTAATTTTGATGAAGTCCAATTTATGTATTTTTTTCCTTTGTTTTTTTTTGTGCATTTGATACCATATCTAAGAAACAATTGTCTAACCCAAGGTCACAAATATTTACCCTTATGTTTTATTCCAAGAGTTTCATGGTTTTAGCTGTTACGTTTAGGTCTATAATACATTTGAGTTAGTTTTTTATATATGGCATAAAATAGAGAATCCAATTTCATTCCTTTGTATGGGTATATCCAGTTGTCCCAGAAAAGTTGTTAAAAAAGATTATTCTTTCTTTATTGAATTGCCTTGTTAAAAATCAGTTGATGATAGGACTTCCCTGGTGGTGCAGTGGTTAAGAATCTGCCTACTGACGTGGGGACACGGGTTTGAGCCCTGGTCCAGGAAGATCCCACATGCTGTGGAGCAACTAAGCCCGTGCGCCACAACTACTGAACCCTTGTGCCACAACAACTGAAGCCCACACACCTAGAGCCCATGCTCCACAACAAGAGAAGCCACCACAATAAGAAGCCTGCGCACCACAACAAAGAGTAGCAATTACTAGTAGTGAATAATTTGAAAATAAAATTAAGAAGAGGGCTCTATAGTAGTATCAAAATGTTAAAATACATAAGAATAAATTTAACAAAATAAATGAAAGATTTGTAAAACTATAAAGCATTGTTGAAGGAAATTAAAGATCTAAATAAATGGAAAGATATTCTATGTTCCTGTTTCAAAAGACAATATTGTCAAGATGGCAATACTCCCAAAATTGATCTACAGATTCAATACAATCCCTATTAAAGTCCCAGCAGATTCCTTTTGAAGAAATTGATAAGCTGACAATGAAATCTATATAGAAATGTGAGAGACTCAGATTAGCCAAAACAATACTGAAAAAGAGCAGCAATATTGGAGAACTCACATATTTCAATTTCAAAACTTACTGTGAATCTATAGTAAGACGGTAGGGCACTGCCATAAGAATGGACATTTACGATAATGGAATAGAATCAAAAGTACAAAAATAAACCCTTACAATTATCATCAATTGATTTTTTTTCAATAAATTTATTTATTTATTTTTGGCTGCGTTGTGTCTTCATTGCTGCATGCAGGCTTTCTCTAGTTGCAGCGAGCGGGAGCTACTCTTCGTTGTGGTGCGCGGGCTTCTCATTGCAGTGGCTTCTCTTGTTGTGGAGCACAGGCTCTAGGTGTGTGGGCTTCAGTAGTTGTGGCATGTGGGCTTCAGTAGTTGTGGCATCTGGGCTCAGTAGTTGTGGCTCAGGAGCTCTAGAGCACAGGCTCAGTAGTTGTGGCACACGGGCTTAGTTGCTCCGCAGCATGTGGGATCTTCCTGGACCAGGGCTCAAACCCATGTCTCCTGCGTCAGCAGGCGGATTCTTAACCACTGCACCACCAGGGAAGTCCTATCATCAATTGATTTTTAACAAAGCAATTCAACAAAGAAAGAATAATCTTTTTAACAACTTTTCTGGGACAACTGGATATACCCATGCAAAAGAATGAAATTGGATTCTCTATTTTATGCCAAATACAAAAAACTAACTCAAATGTATTACAGACCTAGACGTAACAGCTAAAACTATAAAACTCTTGGAATAAAACATAAGGGTAAATATTTGTGACCTTGGGTTAGACAATTGTTTCTTAGATATGGTATCAAATGCACAAAAAAAAACAAAGGAAAAAAATACATAAATTGGACTTCATCAAAATTAAAATGTTTGTTGTTCAAAGGATACCAGTAAGAATGTGAACAGATAAACCACAAAATGGTAAAAAATATTTGCAAATCTTATATTTGATAAGGAATTTGTATCCAGAATGCATAAAAGATTATCGAGTTCTTAAAACTCAACAATAAAAAAACAGCCCAAACAAAAAATGTGCAAAGTATCTGAATAAACATTTCTCCAAAAAGTATAGAATATTTCTCCAAAGAAGATATACAAATGGCTAATAAGCACATGAAAACAATGTTCAACATCATTAGTCACTAGGGAAATGTAAATCACTATCACACTAAGCTACCACTTCACTCCCACTAGGGTGGCTAAAATCAAAAAGTCTTTTTGGAGGATAGGGAGAAAATACTAAACAGAGTTACCCTATGACTAGAAATTTCATTTCTAGGTATACATTCAAGAGAAATGAAAACATATTTCCACACAAAAACTTGTATGCCAATGTTTATAGCAACATTATTCATAATAGCCAAATGCCCATCAACTGATGAATGAGTAAACAAAACGTGATGTATCCATACAATGGAAAACTATTGGGTCATAAAAAGGAATAGCATAGTGATACATGCTGCAACATGGATGAACCAGGAAACATTATGTTAAGTGAAAGAAGCCAGTCACAAGAGACCAATGATTCCATTTATGTGAAATTTCCAGAAGAGGCAAATCCATAGAGACAGAAAGGAGACTGGTGGTTGTCAGGGAGAAGGGGTAGGGGGAAACTGGGAGTGGCAGCTAATGAGTATCGGGGTTTTTAGGGGCTGATGAACATGCTGTAAAATGAGGTAGTTTACTAAACCCCACAGAACTGTACACTTTAACAGGGTGAATTTTATGCTATGTGACTTATATCTGGGATTGATTTTTGTACATTGGTCTTGTATCAATTTAAGCTTATGGTGGACCTGCCAGCTACACAAGTACAATGGTAAATAGAAAACTATAATTGCGATCTCATAAATTCACAAGTAAATGATGCCAAATTTTGTGTGTGTGTTTTTAACCTCCAAAAGCATTGGTTAGAATTACATTTTAAGCTAGTATTTAGCAGAAAATTAATTTTGTTTTTTGAAAGACATTGCCAGAGGACTTAGAAGTCTGAATTACGGGTCAGAGCAGAGAGTTGAGAGCAACAGCATGACGAAGGACCTGGAAGTAAGAGAATGCTTTGCTCTGCTGGGCCCTGCCAGCTACCTGACAGTTTTGTGCCACTTTTACATTCTTGCAATAAAAGAGCATTGAGCATAGAAGTACTTTTCTTCATTAACTACATGCTAGAACAATAAGGGAAAACCATCCTAAGTCTTTTTTCACTGTGTTGTCCTCAGGGCAATGTTTTTAGACTGTAGTGAAACCTAAAGAAATCAACAATTTTGGTTCAATCTGTGCTTCTTGTTTTACATGGTATGGGTATATTCTCCCCAAACCACTTCTGCTCCTGTTCCCCCAGGGACCCTATTCCAGTTTCAATTTTAGCACCATTCTCGTTTTCAAAATCACTCGTGCAACACACAGAAATAGAAATGCAGGCTACCTGAGTCAACCTGAAAAAGTAACTATCCAGTACATACCCATGCACAAATGACCCCTATGACCATATCACACTTTGTGCACACCTCCCTTCCTGCCTATCTCACATGTCTTACAGCTACTGGTGCACAGATCTGTCCCCAGAAACCTCCTTAAGAAAAAAAATCATGTCTTTTTCATTGTTGCATCCCTAGAGCATCTAGTATACTGTCTGGCCCATAATAAATGTTTAGAAAATGTTTTGCAAACAGGTGTGCAAGGGAACTCTCTTTTGAGACTCTCCTTTACCCTTCCTGAGTCCCCAAACAACTTCACAAACACAACTGCTTTGGCATAATTTTCCTAAGCATTTCTTCTGACATTTCTTTTGGGAAAAAAATTTACCAAAAGTCAACAGAGTTATTGAGCACCTGCTGTGTGAAAGTCTATGCCATATGTTATGGGGGGTACAAAGAACAGAACTTTTGATCTAACTGAGAGCACAATTTATTGACATGATAAAAATAAGTGCAAACATTAAGCGAGTACGTACTATGTGCCAGGCATTGTGCTTTGATGAATATAACTCATTTAATCCTTACAGCACGTTCATGAGGTGGGCACTGGCATCGTCCTCTTCGACAAGTGAGGGGATGACACACAAGTGGGCTAAGTAGCTTGTACAAGGTCATTCAATTCATCAACAGCTGAGCAGGATTTGACCCCAGACAATCCAACTCCAGGACATATTCACTTAATTTGATACACTACTCTGTACATACAAGGCCACAAAGGACCACTGACAGGTAAAAATTTTTATTTCTCCAGTATTTTAGAGAAATAGGTGACCACTTTAGGCTGGGATGTTCATTGAAGGACTCAAAGAGATTGTAGATTTGAGTCGGCTGCAGAAAACTAAGCCAAATTTAAAGACAAAGTCAGGGAACCCTAGACAAGAGGGGCGTATGGGCAACACTATAGAGGCAGGAGAGGCTCCAGGCATTGAGGTAATAATGATTAACCGTGCTCAATGCACTAGTCTGGGCAATAAAGATTGAATAAGACAAACTTCCTGCTCTCATGGGCCTTATAGAATAAATTCAAAAATAAACAAAGATTTATTGTCTGGTGGTGAAATGTGCTATGAAAAAATTATAAAAGATGATAGAAAGGGACACAAGGGGTGTTGCTATCTTACACAGTGCTTGAAGGAAACAGCCTCTCTGAGAAGGTAACATTTCACCAGACACCCCAAGGAAGAAGAGGACGGAGCCACATGGAAACATGGGGATGGGGCACTTCTGGGAAGAAGGAACAGAAAATCAGGACAAGTACTGTGTGATATCACTTATATGTGGAATCTAAAAAATATAACAAACTGGTGAATATAACAAAAAAGAAGCAGACTCACAGATACAGAGGACAAACTAGTGGTTACCAGTAGGGAGGGTAATACAGGGGTGGCAGATTGCTAGGTACAAACAATTAGGTATAAGAGAGGCTATAAGGATGTATTGTACAACATGGGGAATATAGCCAATATTTTGTAATAACTGTAAGTGGAAAGTAACCTTTAAAATTTGCATTTAATTAAAAAAAAAAAAAAACAAGACCCTGAGATAGGAGAAATCTGGGAGGTGAGACCAACAAGTAGCCGAGACCAAGTTCTACAGTCTTGTAGACCATTGCAAAGTCCTTGGCTCAACGATTAAATGAGCAGATAACTAGGCATGTTGGAGGACCAATCTTCTTAATAAAAATGTTTATGTAGAGAAGCAATGAGCACTGAAGCTGGAGAAAGTAGATTGGAGGTGGTCTTGGCTGCCATGCTGGCAAATTTGGGCTTTGACCCTATGGCAATCAAAGGGTTAGAGGAAGACTCTCTACCAAATACATGATACAATGCTCATATTTCCTGCCTCAAATGCCTTCCAGTTCTGTGAATAATATGAGCACTGATGATTTTCAGACTTTTTAAAAGTATGTTTGACTAGGTGAGACACAGGAAACCAAAGAAACTCCAAACAAGTAAGGATATAGCCATCACCGATCCTGGGGCAGGTAAGATGCATTCCAGTCAATTTTATCTTACTGACAGCAGACATCTTCAGAGCGTTTCCTATAGGTTAGGCACTCTGATACATGCTTTCCTCAGATTATCTTTTGAATCTTTATAAGAACTCAAGAAATCAGGTGCATCCTGATTTCACAGATGTGGAACCTGAGGCAGGAGATAACTTAGCCATGGTTACAAGGTTAAGAAGGGTGAAGCCTGGGAGTGTTTTCATTAATATTTTACAGTCCTTTTTTAATATCACCATACACTAGTATAAATATGTACAGCCATGTTAGTTAACCTGGGGTTAATGACCAATTCCTAACAACCCCTAAGAAATTGTTTATAGTGGATAAACTAAAAATTTCTCTGTAATACATAAACTGACAACCTGGTTAGAGATTGGGAGAGAAAATGGAGGAAGAGTAGATCAACTGAGACACAGGAGGAAACTTAAAAGAATGTGGGACCTGCATTCCTCAGTCCAATCTTGATGATAATAGACCAAAAATAAAAAATGGTCATAAAGTCAAATTCAGAGTTTTTAAGATAAGACAAAAATTTTCAGTATATTGTTCCCTTTACAGGATTCTTATGAGCATCCAAATAATTACTCAGAAGGAAATTCAGTGAGAATTTAATCCTCATCTTCACTTCCCAGGAGCTAAGAATAGCTTGCCCACAACTGGAGAGTCTTCAACTATACTAACCTCAGGTACTCTGCTCTCATCCTGGGATTTATCTCATTACCCAGCTCTGAATTCCATATCTGATTACCAGTCTAGCCACTGTGAGAGGAGAGACAGAGTTTTCATATTAGCCATCCATCAAAACCCCACATTTCACTCCTAAAGAAAACAGGACTTCCTTCTGGCTCTGGGTGTTGTGTTCAACATTGTGGGCTGGAGATATTTCCTATCAAATGTGACTACCTCAGATCTCTCTATAGAAGCCAGACATGAGAGTAATGAGTCTTTCACACTAATCATACAATATATAAACAGAAGCAGGGTGTCAGAGAGCTTCCTCTTGGCAACATCTTTTATCCATCACTTTGGTTTCACTTAGCAGAAAAGACCTTAGGGCCACCCCTTTCTTCCCTACTGTGATTAAAGGTGATGCCCGCTGATGCCATCCCTCTTATTTGTGTAGTGAATGGATTCCTATCACATAAACACTTAATACATGTCTAATCACATATAATTGGCAAAAAACATTTTTTATACTAGTTCAAAGGAAACCAAATCAGTTGTAGGTGACTTTGCAAAATTGAGTGCTGATTAAATTCAACAACAACAACAAAAACTGGTTTGCTTTCTACCTTTTTGGGCAGGGGATAAAGAAGGGAACAAACTAATTTGAAATAAATAAGATAGACGGTCCTTAGAAGTTTCCTAAGAATTGAATGGAAAGGTCATGAAGAAAGAAAAAGCGATGAGATAAGAGAACAACATTGGCCTTCATCCTTGCATATTCCTCCTCTTAGCTCCATTTCTGTTATCTACCTGTGTATCCATCTGCCTGTCTATCCCTCTATCATTGTCCTATCCATATCCCTCCCTCATTTATCACCCATATCTGTCTATAAACTATGTATGTAGGTGTCTACCTATCTATCTCTCCACTCTTACTTTAATTTTTCTTTATTTTACAGGCATACACTGGATACTTAAGGCATCAATCAGTTCCTCTATTAGAAGGGATACTGTAATCAATATAGTAAAGACCTGACCTCAGTTTACAGCATACATGGGGAGAGTCTGACAAGTGACTATAGTGACAATTCAGCGGGATAAACGCTACAAACAAGGTTAGCACAGGTTCTGTGGGGACTCAGAGGGGGTGACGCTTGAAGGAGATTCAGTGAATGGAAAGAAATTAAACAATCAGGAAAGGGAGGAGGAACAGTATGCAGAGTACAGGATGCACCAGAATAAGGAGATATAAAAGAGAAGTCGGAATCTGGTGAATCTGGAAAGGTACATGTAGGACCACGTTAAATGTTTGGTTTCACTTTGAAGTTGTTTTTCAACAAGAGTCATGAGTGTAACTGAAACTCTGCCCAGAGCACCTACAATTCAAACGTAAATACTGCAACATGGCTTAATTCAGATTCCCAGAAACAGGTGAAAGCTGATGTCATGTAAAACAGACTGTCAACATATACTTGAGTGTATTGTCAGTTTAGATTATAATCATTGAATGCTGGGATGTCATTTGACACTATCTGGAAAACAAGGTACTGTTAAGAGAGGAACTGGTAGGAAAAAAAGGAGAGATAAAAGGAAACAAAGAAAGGCAGCCCAGCACTAGATGTATGCATTCTTTATCACCACTTGGAGAGTTTGCTTTTCCATTTTATATGTTGCTGTCCCGGGTGGAAGCAATTGAGAATTTCCGTTATTATCCAAGTAGGATTAAGAATCTGGTTTCTACACTGATGTGCAGATATAACATGCTTTCCTCTTTGGATTCAGTCTTTTAAACACAGCCTATTAAAAGTTGCTTTAATTGGCATTTTGTTAGAAAGTTAATGCAAACTTACCAAAAATAGCTTGTGAAAGAAGCAGATAAGAACACAAAAGAAAAATGCATTCTAATTGCACAAATACTTTTTCTTTCATTCAAACTTCTTTTCAAAGGCTGTTTTAAAAATAGTGGTTCAATAACTTAGGCTTCGCCAGTCTTGTCTCTCTGGCAGTCTCCATTATTCCTTGAGGGATCTCTTCCGCTCCTGCTTCTATACTTCTGCTCACGTATTGTTGGTTAGAAGGCTTCCTTATTCATCCAACAAGTATTATTGGTGTGGCATTGCATAGTTCTCCTTGCTACACATAATCTCAGTTTGTTTGACTCTTTTCTGTTTATCCCTTTGACAGGAAACTACGTTTTCATGTGTGTCCTTTGAGAACTGTTTGCAAATCCTATATGGAAGAGGTTTCACTACAGTCAACTTTTATTCTTTTCACAAACGCAAAGGTTCACATGGTCTATCATGTACCGTGTAATAAAGGTAAAATATACACATAGTCCTCACTTCCAAAAAGTTCATTGTCTGGTGGTCAAGACAGATAAACAGAAAATTACAATAAAAACCAGTACGTGAAATCAGTATACAGAGACAAAGAGAAAGAGAAAGAAACACAGTCCTGGAGAAGAGAGAAAGGAAACTTTCTAACCCCCCTACGCAAAACATGGAAATTCTTACACGTCATGAAATGGTATTAATCCTGTGGGTTACTGGGCTTGTCCAAGGTCTCTTTAATCGTTCCTTTTTTTTGCATACTCTTCATTTGCATACTTTTTTCACATAATAATCATATAATTACCTTTCTCCTGAAGCCACAAAGAAGCCATTGAGTATTTAAATTGAAATCTACTTCATTTGGCTGTCTCTTTCTCTAGCTGGGTTTCTTCTCCTGTTCTGCCTCATGCTCTTCATTATGTGTGCCTTGCTGCTTCTCAAGCCCACACACCTGCTTTTCTCTCTCTGGGGCAAGTGGGCTGGTAAGACTATCAAGGTATGACTCATAGAGCACAGGAAGCCATCATACACCGTGATCACCGCCATAGCCCTCATAGCAACCATCACATTTGTGGAACACTTTAGCAAAGATATTTAATGTGTAGCATGTGCATTTCACCAATACGCTTAAGAAAACTTCATATCAACTCCATGAAGGTGAGGTTACTCTCTTTGCTCAGAGAATTTGTACACTTGACCAAGGTCACTCAGCTAAGGTGGTACCCGAGCCCTTTCTGGTGAGAACTGAGGCATAGGCAGGGGGTGTGGGGCAGATGTTAGGTTAATCAAAGCTGGAGCTCAGGGTCCAGCTCACAAGATGGGTGAGTCTAGGAGTGGATCTGGAACTGCCTAAATCCCTCCTTCCTGATTCAGTTCTAGAAGTGCTGGCTATGAAGAGGAGGGCAGGAAGCAGGCAGAACTGACAAGACAAGCCTGAGTCCCCACCGTGAAGCTAAGAGGACTGGCCCTCCATCTTTGCTCACCACTGCACTAACCTCATTTGACATGTCAAGGCTCAACATCTCATGGAGGAGCCAGCTTTGTTCAAGACCCTGTAGACACATAGGGCCCAGAGGGGCTTTAAACCCAGGCCTCTGAAGTGGTACAGCCTGAGCTCTCTGCTCTGCCAAAGCTACAGGCAACACATTAGCTGAAAGTCCTGTGTGTCAGGTCAGCTTTGCTCTGGTAGCCTTCTGCCTTGGTTCTGGAAATAGAGCTTTCCTTATCACTTACAAGGCCAACTGCCCACAGGACGACCCAGTACCAGTCCCAAGCCCTAGTCTCTTTCTCTTTCTCTGCACTCCAAAATTGATAACTAGATTTCTACCCCAACCCCTGGGTCCAAGGTCTCACTAATTACTCTTTACTCTCATTATCTCCAATTTTTCAAAGACTAAGCCCCAAACTTTCTCTTCCATGGCTTCCTTTATATCTTCAGGTAGAAGCTTCTGCTAAAACAAAACATGAAGCTTGAGCCCATCTCCTTGGTGTAAGACCTAACTGATGCTAGTATCTTACCAACTGCCAATTTGTAAGCATTTCCTGGTTTTATGTTTCTATTATTCTGTCTTTCACTCAAGCCTTATTTTATTATCTTACACATTTTGACCCTGGTGCTAACTAAAATACAGCACCAGGAACTGACACCCCACAACCTGCAGAATAAAGTCTCAACTTCTTAACACACAGAGTGTGTCTGTGATGACGATGTGAACTCCAGAAACCTACCCAGCCTCATCTCTTACCATCATCTGCTACACCTGTCATGACACAGGACCACCAAACTGCCTGGACTTCTTCCCTGAATATACCATTCTATTCACCCCACGCTCCATTTACAAGTCTTGGGATATTCTCTTTCCTACTCGGTAAACTTCTATTCACCCTTCAAAGCTAGAGCTCATGTCACCTCCTCAAAGAAGGCAAAATCTGTCTGTCTTCTTGAGAGAGAACGTGTGTTTCTACAATCTACGATAGTCTATACTATCCCTGCTCCTTTCATGAATTTTTATCTTTCCATTCACCTGTCCCCAGAGTTCCATCCAGTGGGTACACTGATAGAAACGTGAACTGAAATCCATTTGACTATTTAGCTAGCTTATTCCAGGGTATAAAGTGACAGTACTGGGGGCCCTCATGGTTGTCAGACATTCTTAATAGATCATGGTGCTCTTTCCTACTGAGTTGCCCATGGTCTCAAAACCTTTTGTAAAGTAATGTTCCAAGCAACCACTACCAATCAATATGAAATGGAAGATGAACCTCTGTTCGTCAAAAGATTCCATGAGATCAGCGAGAAGGCAAGGCTAATCCTGGGAGATGATATTTGCAATGTACATAACAAAAGATCAGCATCCCGATATTATATAGAATGCTGGCAAATAAAGAAAGAAAAGAAATGGCATATTCATTACCTTTACCTTAGGAAGGAAGATTCCTGGTCTGGGGGAGGGGGAGACAAGTTCCCTAAGCTTAGCCTTTGTGAACGTAAGGAAAGAGCACCACGGGGTCAAGCAACTGTTTGATGTCAACAGCAGGTGTGAGTCAGGCTTGTGGCCCCTCCTCTGTTCTCTTACCTACTTTGTCCCAAAGCCAGCAGACTCCAGGCTCCTGCAAGCAACTTTGTGTCCTCGTGAGTAGCTACTAGGGAGTTCAACCTGATTTGGTTCTCCTTGATCACTGTACCCATCAAATAGATCAATACATTTACAGACCAAGATCCTTACAGGGACTCTGGAAAGGGAAGAGATTTCCAAACAAGCACTGACACAAAACATTTTGACAGTGAAGAAAATCCGAGCTTCTGTTTGTTATAGCAGCTGGGACTTAGCCATAATCTAGAAGACGCAGAGTGAATGCAGTTGCAAGTTGTTTAGCCGTGTTTCTTGCTAAATTTCTGTGTCTTCAACGGTGAGTCCATTAAGGTTTTTTTTGTTGTTAAGCTTCCCTCAACTATGGAAAATATTGTCAACGAACTGACCTGCATAGTAGAAAACCTGAATAAAGAGGAGGGAAAAATTGAGCTGAGGGATATCAGGATTCCCTCACCTGACAATACAACGCTTTTGCTTCTGCTATCATGCCTGAGAGGTGATAAGCCTTGGTTCAAAGCCAGAATGGTAGAGCTGTAAGATTGTTTGTAGACTGATAGCATTGCAGGCAGCAAAATGGTCAGGCTTTGGTGTCAGGCAGCCCAGGTTCAGGCTTGGCAAATCCTGCAATTGGGGACAAGTTCCTTAATTGCTCTTGCCTTTTGCTAACTCAGTTACAAAACCAAGTGAAAGATGTCTCTGCACATGGTTGTTGTCAGGAGAAAATGAGTTAATGCCTATAAAACCCCACTGTAGTGCAGGCACACTGTAGATGCTTGTTGAGTAGTAGTCTGTCTCCTCTTATTAGCACTCCTTAAAAAAAAATGAAAAGAGTATGTTTATCATATGACATAGTAGTAAAAACCATAGACTAACTTTAAAAATACACTTTAAGGAAGTAAGCATGGGCAACATGCATCCAGAATTGACTCTTTAGGAGAATGGCACCAGTGTGTGGTGGTTATGCAAGAATGTCAACTCTCTGGGTCCAAGGGGCACCGCTCTTCATTCTCTGGTAGATCTGTTAGCTTGGCAGTAACACAGGCTAATATTCTCTGAAAAGTGATGAAAGTACCTCTGGACAAAATATAAGAAGTATCAGGTAAAATAGCTCCTATAAATTACAGGGCCAGCAAGGGAAAGTAGACAGCATGGTGCCTGGCACATAGCAGACGCTTAGATGGATGAGTACATTAATGGGTCTTTGAAAAACACATAGATGCAGGGCAGGGCAAGTGGCAGATAAAAATAATAATCATAGAAGGTAACATGTTATTATTCATTGACTGTGTTAGGAATTTTGATATACTCATTTCCTCTATTCCTAACTTGGGGGGGGGGAATGAATATTCTAGTTCCCATTTTATAGATAAGAAAACTGAAGCTCAGAGAAGTTCCCTAGCTTCTCTAGCTCCCAGTGTCACGTAATTAATACATAATGAAGCAAGAATCTGACTGTCTTCAAAGCCATCTTTCTTAAGGCTCCCCACAGGCAAGACCGATGAGGAAGTAAACTCCAAACAGACAGCGAAGGGGAGAAGGTGGGCTATTGTCCGGAGTGTCCAGTGGCAGCGACCTGAAGGGGATGGTGCCCAGGAAGTAGGTTGTGGCACAGGGTCCAGAGGCAGACACGGAGATGTGCTAGCTTCAGGGCTTCTGCCATGGGGGAGAGCACATCACATGCTTCAGAGTCACCCCAAGAAAGGCTGTGGAGTCAGGAAGCTGTGGTTAAAACCTGGAGGGCAGAGGGGGTCATAGAAGACAATGCGATAGCCACAGCCATAAATAAAAGGGGCACCGCACCTCTGGCAGATTGTTTTTTCTTCTATTTGAGGCTGTTCAGCAGTTTTTCTTAATCTTTGGTTGTGCTCTCTGAAATCTCTTGCACAAGGAGTTTCCTAAAATGAAATGTTGCAGGGTTTACTTTCCCACTCACCCCTTTCAAGAGGGAATGGCATAAATAATTCACATTATCCTTTCTAGGATCATGTTGGCAAACATGTATTAGCAGATATAATTGTCTGACACTTTGAGGAAGTGAGGTTTCCAAAATAGGAGCCCATGGAGAAGGAGGGAGAGAGAGAAAAAACACCTGACTCACTTTGCTTCCTGTGGCTATTTATTTGAAAGATAAGGCTTTTTTTTTTTTTTTGCCTCAAGTTGCTGGCATATTTATATATCTACTTGTAATGTGCAAGACACCATTTCCAGGTTCTTGATGCATCAGTTCTCACCTCTTCTATCTGTCCTCAAAAACTTCAGTCTTTTCTTTGATTGCTATGGCGTTTCAGAATTGAAAAGGGTTTGCAGGGCACCTCGTCCCCGTTCAGAGCTTGAATCCCTCTCTGTGTTTAGCTAAATTCAACCAAAACCATTCAGTGACAATGGGAACCCCACACACACACACAACTCTCCCACAGCAGGCATTTCCCAAGTACAGCCTGTAAAACTGGAGGAGCTATACTTGCTATTAGGATGAAGAACAAAAACCTTAGCAACTTTCCCAAGCTCCCTCTTATTCCAGGGCCATTGTACATGCTGCTACCCCTGTGTACTTCCCATGCTTATTTAAATTCACTCAAACTTCAGTTCTGTGCTGGATATAGCTTATATGGACTCCCAAGGGTTGACTATTAAACTTCCAGGAGTGGTTCATGCTGGTTGTTAAACAGAGCTATTATTAAAAAATGAAATTATATAAACTCATGTATTAACTATATTAAAATAAAAGTAATAAATACTCAAAATTCATCATTTCCTGATTATTTTACCACCCTTCCCTACTTTCTATGTTCTTTTTTCCAGAGCTATTGAGATATAATTGACATATAACACTGTGTAAGTTTAAGGTGTGCAACCTGTTGATTCGATACACACATATTGTGAAACGCTTACACCATAGTGTTAGCTAGTATCTCCATCATGTCACATACTTACAATTTCCCTTTGTGATGAGAACATTTAAGATCTACTCTCTTAGCAACTTTCAAGTATATAATACAGTATTATTAATTATAATCACCATGCTGTACTATAGATCCCCAGAACTTATTCACCGTAAAACTAGAAGTTTGTACTCTTTGATCAGCATCTCCCCATTTCCTTTACCCTGCAGACCCTGGCAACCACCATTCAACTCTCTGTTTCTATGAATTCAGCTTTTTTAGTTTTCATATATAAGTGATATCACGCAGTATCTATGCTCTTAAGGTCATTTTTGTGTGGTCGAAATGTTATACGATGGTAATTACTGTACTTTCCTTTCCAAATCCATATTTAAACACACCCCATTAAGAGACTGAAAACAGACCTAGAGAGACGATTTACACCATGGAAACTGGTAAATGATACACAACAGGACTTTTTACCCTCCGACTCCCCCAGAGAGCCAGTTGTTAAACAGTTAGCAACACATCACTGCTTCAAAATCACCTCCATCCTCACTTCCCGTGGATGCCTTTTCAGATCTCCAGTCTAGGTCAGATCTGTATGTGGTGTTATCTCATAGGACTGAATTCCTCTCTCGCAAAGCCTTCTTTTTGTAATTACACATGAACGGTAAATGTCGCTACTAAATATGTAGAATCTACACTGTCTGAGGGCAGAATTCTTGCTGGGTTTTGCACATTATTATGACACCCCTGGCAATAAAATGATGTCACACTCATAAGTTCTCAATAAAAAATACTGTAAGGTGACTATCAAACTCAAATTATTAGAAAACTTTAACTTGAGTTGAAATCTTCAACCCCTTTTAAAAGAGAATAATAATTTATTATCTTAACACATGAATGAGAGTTTCTTTTAGGAAGAAACTATCTTCCTTTGAAGTAACATCGATAAGCTGTTTGAGGTTAAAAAGAATGCCTAGGACTGGGTGTTAGCAGGAGCTAAGGCACAAAGGATGTGGCTAAACCCCCTGCCTGAGAGGAGAGGAATGCGTAGCCTGATAGCATGAGGCCAGAGAACTGGGAGCTGTGAACTACCCAGTGAGAATCCCCTGTGGTTGGATGGCCAGAGACTACTTAAGAAAAAGGATGTCTGGTATTTTATTTGAAGTTTTATTGACATTATGTAGATAACTCTAGTCTTCCTCTCTAACTAAGTATAATTAGACAGTAAAGTCTACTATACACAAAGATGTTGCGTGTATGCACGTGAATGTAAATTAAAAGAAGGACTGCATTTCATCCTTGAACTGATGCCACAATCCAATTGGTGTGTGATGGCAAGATAATTCATAAACTGAAACGATTTAACATATACAGGAGTTGAGGACTAGAGGTGATCATAATCAAGTGAGACTAGGAATTTAGGAAAGTCTCCTTGGTAGTTTTAGACTTCCAATTCAGAAGGCACATAAGATGTGGAGTTTTTTGCTGTTATTGTTTTCCCTCAGATGTTAAGGTGCTGGAAGACTGGGAAACATTGATTTCAGTAGTGGACCCGTTTCTCAACCTGGAGAACAGAAAATATGTCATCTGTGGCTGAAAGTCCCCTTTGGGAAAGGGGAAAAGGAAAGGTCGGAAACATTCAGACCTGTATTCAAATGTAAGATTAAAAATGCATCACTTCAATGTGGTATATATACAATGGAATACTACTCAGCCATAAAAAAGAATGAGAATTTTCCATTTGAAACAACATGGATAGATTTGGAGGGCATTACGCTGAGATAAGTCAAACAGAGAAAGACAAATACTGTGTGATATCACTTACATGTGGAATCTGAAAAAGACAACAAACTAGTGAATATAACAAAAAGAAACAGACTCACAGATATAGAGAACAAACAAGTCATTACCAGTGGGGTTAGGGAAAGGGGGGTGGGGCAAGTTAGGGGTAGGGAATGAAGGGGTATAAACAGGTATAAAATAAGCTACAAGGATATATTTTACAACACAGGGAATATAGCCAATATTTTATAACAACTATAAATGGAGTATAATCTTTAAAAATTGTGAATCACTATACTGTACACCTATAACTTATATAATCTTGTACATCAACTATACTTCAATAAAACTATAAATTAAATAAAAAATGAAATAAAATGTATCACTTCTGTTCAAGGCTATTATACTCATCTAACAGGAACTAACGGAGGATGAATTTAATGAGGAGCAAGGAGAGAAGGGTGGGCAGAGTTTGAGATACATTTTGGAGATGACATCATACTGAGACTTATTAATAGATTGATATTGAGAGTGAGAAAAACAGAGGAGTCTTAAACTTAGAGGTTTGAGTCATATTAATAACTGTCTATATTTCAAATCCATTCCTCTTTGAAAAGCAAATGGCAGTGAAAATATTAGCTTGGGGCTGTATGTAAAAACTATCTGGTAAATTTCCAATCTGCATCTTTCACACGTATTTATCTAATCTTTCTTACTTGCACGAACTATACATTAAACATTTTATGAAATACAGTCAAGTAAATATCATGGAGGAAAAGGGACAGATGGGGCAGGTAATTGTATATAAATTACCTTTTTTCAAAAATTTTAGCATTGTTCTTATAGTTCAAGGTTTAATGAACATGAAGTACAAACCAGGAAAATATAATTCAGATGTGACCTCAAAGAGCTTATATTATCTAAAAGCTACAGAGACACCTGTATTCCAAGTTACAAAGTGCCAAACAGGATACAAATAGACAAATTCAGAAGAAGGATTAAATATTCTCACTTAGCAATGACCCAAAGATCTGAGTATGAGATACTAACCGTGATTATGGACCGTCAGGAAGCTAACAAAAATCGTAATATGTAATATGGATATTGCATATGGATTGAGATTTATGGCAAAAATATGGCTCCACAGAATAATTAATTGCTTTATAAAGTGATCAAACTTGGAAATACTTAGTACACAATAAATAGATAATAATATCACATATATATATCACATATATATTTCACATATATATATATGCTGAAATTATGAGAAAGAAATAAGAACTACTGAGTAGATGGTAAATCTGCAGAAATTAGTTGGTAAAAGTGCCTCTTGACCAAGCTAGAGCCTGGACATCTTGCTTTAGGCATTAAGTCAGATTATTTCCCAAAACTAAGGTCTACTGTACAAATGCATTTATATTACATATACACAAAGATAAAATATTGCTTCGTTTATGCCTCTTCTCCTCAACACAAGACCTAATTCAAAACCCAGGACATGCAGGCATTCTTCTAAACACAATTTGCCAAATAAAACTGGTTTGAAGGACACAAGAAAGAGGTTCTGTGTAGGAGATGTATCAGGGTGTCTCAATGTCATCACCACTGACATCCAGGGCTGGATAACTCTCCATTGTGTGGGGCTGGCCTGTGCGTTTTAGGATGTTGAACAGCATCCTTCATCCCAACTTACTAAATGTCAGAAGCCCTACCCCAGTTGTGACAACAAAACGTGTCTCCAGACATTGTCAAATATCCCCTAGGAGGCAAGATCTGTTGAGAATCACTGAGCTAATCTTGAAGCTGGCAAGGATTTGACAGTGTGACCTGGAACAAGTTTCCCAAGCCTTCTTGATTGTTCTCCTCATTACTTAAACAGACATTTTATGATGTGTCATTGGGTTACTGGGAAAATCCAGTGAGGTGTTCCACACTAAGGACTGAGAACCATTTCCAACAAAACACAAGGGAAGGACTTGAGCCGTGCTGTGCTTATTGTTAGTTATCTTTCCCATCTTGTCTATTTGTTTATATAGAATACCAGGTACAGAAATTTGAGTAAAAACCACTTCCCAGATCATTGCACCATATCAGCATTTGCTAAGACAAGGCTCAAAGCTTCTTTCTTTCCTTCTTTTTACCCCTCATTCTTTCTCACACTTAACTTCTCACATGGAAGAAACTCATTAGAATGGGGGTCTCTATCATCAACTAATTTTGTGCATGTGCATGCTTTTAATTTAAGTAATCCATTGAACAGTAAACCTCCTCTCTTTCTTACTTTTTAACCTAAGACTATGTTTTAATATCTCTGCGAACCTCTACTTCAGTGGTTCTCAACATTGAGCACACATCAGAATCTCCTGGAGCGTTTGTTAAAGCCATTAGAGATGCCACACTCAGATTTTCTGACTTGTTAGAATTGGGGTGGGGCCATTCATCTGCATGTCTAGTAAGTTCCCAGGTGATGCTTATGCCTCTGGTCCTGGTACCACAGTTTGCGAACCACTGTTCAAGTTCATTTCTTCTAGCTGCTGCCTAGTGCCCCGCTATTTGCATCCTCAGTATTTGACTCATTTATTCCTCTCACAATGGACAACTTGGCCGTCTCCATTTCTCTGAGCCCACAAACAACACTGCAGTCAGTATCATACTTGTGCCTGTCCCCTCACACATGGGGTGTGACTTTCCCTAGGTCTATCTCCAGGAATGGCATTGCTGGCTCATAGGGTGCATACGTGCTTTATTTTCATGGGTACTGCCCAGTCACTCGGGAATGGCTGAACCAGGCTATGTCCTACCAACTGTGCCTAAATAGCTTTATGCTCATTTAACAGAAGAGGAACTATGAATCAGGAAGTTACTGAAACTGACCCCCTCTGCCCCTGCCATTAACAGAGCTAGTGAGTGAATAGTTTTGGTGAAAACCCTGGTCTGACTGTTTCCTACAAAATGATCTTTCAGTGGCTTTGAGTTCCACCACAGAATTTTCCATGACTCACAAACTGACCTTCATTATTCACCTCACCCTTAAAGTGTGCTTATTTACTCTACCTGGGCGTCACAGCCTTAAGCTGGCAAATAAGCAATCATGTTGTTGAGAATTTTACCAAAGAGAAAAGGTACCTGGTCTTTATGAGCTCTCCACAGGGCTGTGTTGGATCTCTCCGCCCAGTCAAATTCCAGATTTTTTATGGGATGAGAGTCAATCTCTGTGACATATTTCCCATTCGTGTTCATGAGAGCCTCAGATTTCTGCCTTGGCTTTCATAGACAGGGGTGGCCAGGACCATGCTGTGTCTAAGGGAAGAACTTCAGGCTTGATGTGCTGCTGATAGATACCTATTGCTTGTGACCTTAAAGAAATTACCCTTTATGCTTCTATGTCTATTAGAGTTGATAAAGCATCTTCATGGCAATGGTCCCATTTGACCTTTATTCCCCATGCCTGGTAATGCCAGGCAGGCATTGTCATACCCAAGTGGAGGACGAAAGTCCCAGTAGGTGATTCTAGGTCAGGTGGTTTATAAGAGGTGGGGCTAAAATTCTGAAATGGGCATGTCCTTTCTACTCCATGTCACTCTCATACATCTCTGGGCTTTAGCTTTCTCCTGTATAAAATAAGAAGGTTAAAGGAGTTGTTGGTTTTTAATCTTTAATGATTTTACAATAGAAATCTTACTTACCCCACATATGGGTGGCAGTGTCCCCACCTCCATTCACATGTTGAATTTCTAACTGCCAGTATCTTAGAATATCACCTTATTTTGAAATGTGGTTGTCTTAGATGCAGTTAGTTAGGATGAGGTCCTATTGGAGTAGAATGAATGCACATGGGATGATAAAGCAGAAGCCAGTGATTGCCTGATACTGCCAGAAGCTAGGAGAGAGGCCTCCTCTTTTGCCCCTCAGGAGGAACCAACCTCGTCAACACTTTGATTTCAGACTTCTGGTCCCCAGAACTGTGAGAGAATAAATTTTTATTGTCATAGGCCACTCAGTTCATGGCACTTTGTTATGGCAGCCCTAGGAAAGTAAGACACACCCTAATATATTCATAATACCCCAACTGGTAGACCCCTTCCTTCTTAACTCTGGTTCCTACATGTTGCACAGAGTATCTCTTTAGTTGGGGGATGGAGGTAGTGGGGGAAGTGAGGGTAGAGTTTTCTCTTTCTACAGCTGAGACCCATCTAGGGTGTAGTTATTTCTCAACACCAAGGAGCAGGTACAGTTGTCTTTGCAGGTGCTGCCAAGTCAGAGACTACGGAGGGGAGACACTTTCTTCCTCTCATTTCAGACACCTACCCATCTTTACCTTGAATTCATACTGCACCAAGTGAAGCTTAGGTTCCAGGCAAGTCAGTGCACATTACCAAATGTTGACATAAAAGTGTGACTCCCTCACTTGGTATAAAACCACAGAAAGTGGATATTCTGGCAAAGTGGAGATCGTGTGCCTGTGTAAAGTGATTAGGTACAATTAAACTATTTTTAAAGAACGTCTCACCCCCTGGGCTACAGTAAGTCATCTCTGGCTTAAGCATTTCTTTACCAAAAGGATCCCTTTTCCATCTCCAAGGTGTTACAAGAACCTGGGGGAGAATGATGCCCCTTGTCTAGTTGCTTTGGCTCTTCTACTTCACAAGGGAAATAGGCTCTGAGCTCAAAAGATCGAGAGTCAAAGATACATCCACTTGTGCTGTCCCCCCCCCCAACATCTCCCTCAAATCCGACCCACAGGCCTCTCCCCTGAACCCCTTTCTCTGCAGGTGTCCTGTTTTCACACGTGTCTTCATCTCCACCCTCTTGCCCAGGACCCAGCAAACCCTGGCCTCAGAAGTAATACACATCAGTTCTCCCACTAACATCCTCTTGGGTCTTAGAATTTTTCATTTTCAAACATTGCATTTGAATGGCCTTTCTTTTATCCCCGTTACTAAGCCTATTCTGAGGGAAATCATGGGTTCTAGGCATGAGGTCAGATGAGTCACCAGGAAAAGGGGAGACTCTCTTCCCACCCAGGGACTGGGGGCCTGGGGGAGAAAGAATGGGTAACTGGAGCCCTGGGCTGCAACTGCTTCTTCCTGGGAGGGTCTCCAAGCAAACCCATCTTTTCCTCATTGGGGCTATTTCCTCTGCAAAGCCCCATCTCTGACTTATTCTTTTATTCACCCAAGATTGAGCACCTACTGTGTGCCAGGTACCTTTCTAAACACTTAGTGTACAACAGAGAACAAAACAAAGTTCCCTGTTCTAGTAAGGTTTATGTTCTAATGGGGGAGATAGAAAAGAAACTACAAATCTAATAACCAAGTGAGGCATATAGTATTCCAGAAGGTGATTTGAGCTATAAGAACAAAGAAAGGTAGAGAAGAAAGAGGAAGAATGGAATTCTGAGGATGGAGAGTACATATTGTAGAATTAAATAGGGTGGCAGGCTGGGTCTCTCCCAAGGGTGACATCTGAGCAAAGACTTGAAGGATGAGGTGAGGAAGTTATCCATGCAGATATGTGGCAGAAGATTCTGGGCAGATGGAATAGCAGGTATAAAGATTAAAGATGGGACCATAATTGGCATGTTTAGGGAGAAGCAAGGAGGCCAGTGTGGCTGGAGAGGAGTAAGCAAGAAAGAGACGGCTACATAACTTACATGATAAATTCATATATATAAACCTTTATACAGTTTCCTTCCTAATAATAAGTAATTATGCTGAGAGTATCCCTCAACACCTTGTATTCATGTACGAAATATCTCACAAAATATCCTATGCTATAATTTCTGGGCAAACTCATGTATCCATCCACACTCAAAAATAACCAAAGCCTCTCTGGCCCCTGGGGTATCCTCAGACCCCTCCAGAGAGCAATAGAATTCCAGCTGACATAGACAAATGTGATATAACTGGAACAGACACAAGAAGTCCTACAATTTAGTGATTTCCAAACAAGCTGCTTCAATAAACATTATCTACTCTGTACCAGTAAGTAGTATACTGAATGGCACGCAAGATTATTTTTTGTAACATTGTTATTACTGTGCAAGAATCAAAATACTAAAATGAATAAGAAATAGTCCCTGCTTGGAGAGAAAAAGGAAGTGGACAGAAATACAAAAAAAAATTTCTCTTACTATAATAAGAACTAGCATTTCCTATTCCTACACACATTCTGGGCAGTTTTCTGAATATTTTCCATGTGTTATTTGTCTTAACCTCATATCGGTTCTGAGACATGATCGCATTTGCATCCATAAAGTCATAAGGAGATAGAGATTCTGAGAGGTTAACAAGCTTTCCTGAGTTAAAACAATCAGTAAGTGGGAAAAGTAAAATTCAATCTCTATTAACTCTATCCGTTTGATCCCTGAGCCTCATGTGTTCTCCTGGCACATGATTAGAACCTTAACAACACCTATACTTAAGTGCTGTGGGACCAGATAGGCATAGCCATTCACTCTCCTTCTGTGCAGTAACTGGAAAGCCACCAAAAGCTACAGAACAGTGGGACTTTGAGTTTACAAGTGGGAAAAGAACACTCCTGTGGAGAAAACACATGCAGAGAGAATGAAAAACCCAAGGAGCCCAGCTGAACTAGCTGCAGATGAGGCAGGAAAGGGAGGTTAGGGCCACATATTGGGATCCTGGTGATTCCTGTTTAGGAGCTTGGATTTTATACTGGGGATAATCATATTCTATCCTGATGAATGGATGATTTTACTCATCCCTCTGCAAAGAATTGGTGAATTACTCCCCTTTCTTACTTTATATCTACCTTATTTCCTAGGTTGTCAGAAGGCTAATAATTTGGCACTCAGCTCTGAAAGCATGCTTTTTATGCAGTCAATAAGCAGTTATAAATTAATGACATATATAGTCATATTTTTATGCCAAGCAAAATGGCAAGCCCTTGGGATAAAATTAGGCATTTATCAACATTGGTTGAATGGTTGTTTGGTTGTTTGGTTAGTTGGTTGTTTGTTTGGTTGGTTGGTTGGTTGTTTGAGTTGGTAGTGAGCTTGGTTGATGGAACGTATAACTGAATTACTGTGAGCTCCCTAAATTCAGATGCCATGTCAGGCGCATTGTCCCATTCCCCTAGTGCTTAGTACCGTACCTCATATACAGTTAGTCTCAGTAATTACTGTTTGAGTGAAAGATAAGATGAACAAGTGAATAAAAATGTTTATAAATGAATGAATGTATGAGCATATAAATGAGTGGACAAATTGACTGCAAGAACAAATGAATGAATGAATAAATGTGCCAACATTCTACCCTATCTTTGCCTTTCCCTTTAGGGAGTAGACCTTTACAAGCACATAACACATTCTCTCTACACTTCTTTCAACCTCTTTCCCCAAAACACAATCCAGAAGTAGCCTATATTCCTGGCGAGAGGAATATGTCAATGTGTTCTTTTTATTTGTTAATCAAGCTTTTAAAATGTGAGATTATTGTAGAATCTCATGCAGTTGTAAAAAAAATAAACAAAGAGCATCAGTGTGCCCTTCACTCAGTTCCCCCCCAAATGGTAATATCTTGTGAAAATATAGTACAGCATCACAATTCAGATATGGACATGGATACAGTCAAGATACAGAAATTTCCATCACAAAGATCCCTCTTGTTGCCCTTTTATGGCTACATCCTCATTCTTCTCAAGCCCCGCCTCCTCCTCAACCCTTGGCAACTACTTATCTGTTCTCCATTTCTATCATGTTCTCATTCCAAGAATGGTAAATAAATGGAATCATACAATAAGTAACCTTTTAGAATTGTCTCTTTTCACTCAACATAATTCTCTGAGGACTCATCCAAGATGTTGCATGTATCCACACTTTATTTCTTTTTATTACTGAGTAGTGTTTGATGTTAAGGATGTACCAGATTGTTTCACCATTCACCCACTGAAGGACACTTGTGTTGTTTCCAGGTTTTTTGATTATTATGAATAATAACTTGTATTTGTGTACACATTTTTGTGTGAACATACATTTTCATTTTTCTGGGATAAATGTCCATGAGCACAATTGTTAGACATTAGTGTTTCAAGAAACAGTAAAACAATTTTCCAGAGTACCTGTACCATTTTGCATTCCCACTAGCAAAGTATGGGTGATCCAGGATGTGGAGAAACTAGATCACTCATACATCACTGAAATGTAAAATGATACAGGGACTCTCTACAGTCATATATTTTATTTTAGTCATTCTAATAGGTAGGTCGTGATATCTCATTGAGGTTTTAGTTTGCATTTTTCTAATAACTAATGGTGTTGAACATCTTTTCATGTGCTTACCTGCCATCTGTGTATCCTCTTCTGTGAAATGTCTGTTCATGACTTTCGTCCATTTTCTAACTGAATTTTTTCCACTGAGTTTTGCGAGTTCTTTAAATAGTCTAGATATTAGTTCTTTGTCAGATATGCAGTTTGCAAATGTTTCCTCCCACTCTATAGTTTGTCTTTCATCCTCTTAACAGAATCTTTCCCAGAGCAGAAGTTTTTCATTTTTATGAAGTTCAATTTATCAATTTTCCTCTTATGAATTATGCTTTTGGTGTCAAGTCTAAGAACTCTTTGCCTAGTCCCTGATTCAAAGACTTTGTCCTATTTTTTCCTAAAAGTTTTATAGTTTTATATTTTACATTTAAGCCTATGATCTATTTTGAGTTAATATTTATATAAAGTGTGAGCCTTAGGTTAGGTTAAGTTTAATTTTTTTTAATTGCCTCTGGATGTTCAATTATCCCAGTATCATTTGTTGAAAAGGCTATCTTTCCTCCATGGATTCTCTTTTGCACCTTTGTCAAAAATCAGTTGGGCATATTTTCATGGACTTATTTTTGGGTTCTCTGTCCATACTGTTCCATTAATCTATGTGTCTATTGTTCTCCCAGTACCATAGTCTTTTTTTAATATTTATATTTTGTATTCATATTTTCAGGATTGCCTCATGTCTCAATTTTTTTCAAATCTCTCATTTAAGTGAGGGTACTTCAAATTGGATATGGGTATTCTCAACTCATATTTTTTTTTTAATTGAAGTATAGTTGATTTACAATATCATGTTAGTTTCAGGTGTAGAGCAGAGTGATTCAGTTATATATACATATATATATATATACATATATATTCTTCAGTTTCTCTTCCCTTACAGGTTATAAAAAATATTGACTATAGCTCCCTGTGCTATATAGTAGGTCCTTGTTGGTTATCTATTTTATATATAAAGTAGTGTGTATATGTTAATATCAACCTCCTAATTTATCCCTCCCCCTATCCCCCTCTCCCCTTTGGTAACCATGAGTTTGTTTTCTATGCCTGTGAGTCTCTTTCTGTTTTGGAAATAAGTTCATTTGTTTTGTTTTTTGTTTTTTGGGTTTTTTGTGCAAATGATTCAACCACCAAGGGATTAATCTCCAAAATATACAAATAGCTCATAGAGCTTAATATCAAAAAAACAAACAAACAAGCCACATAGTGTTGATTACTGTAACTATGTAAGTTTTGTAATTGGGTAAAATGATTCCTACAAAAAAGAATTTTTGTTCTTTTTCTCAAAAGTTGTTTTGGCTACTCTAGGTGCTTTGTCTTCCCACATAAATTTGAGGATAATCCTATCTATATACACCAAAAAATCTTGTTGAACTCTTGATAGTAATTGTGTTAAACCTATATATCTACTTGAAGTGAATTGAGGTCTTTACCATATTGAGGCTTCCAATCCGTGAACAAAATATGTCTCTATATTTATTTAGACCATCTTTTATTTTTTCATCAGCATTTGTGGCTTTTAGCATACAAATTCTGTACATATTTTCTTAAGTTTACACCTAAGCTTTCTTTTATTTTTTGTAATGACTGTAAAGGGTACTTTAATTTTGTTGTATATATGTCATTGCTAGTATATTAAATACAATGGATTTTTCAATGTTACTTTTATGCTGGGACCCTGCTAAACTCACTTCTTAGTTCTAGGAATTTTTTGATAGATTCCTTGGGTTTTCTATATAGGCAGTCATATCATCTACCCATAGGGACGGTTTTATTTCTTCCTCTCTGATCTGTTTGACTTCTATTTCCTTTCCTTGCCTTACTCAACTGGCTAGAAATTCCAGCATTATGTTGAGTAAGAGTGTTGAATGCAGATATCTTTGCTTTGTTCCTGATTCTAAGGAGAAAACATTCACTCTTTCATCATCAAATATGATGTTACTATAGTTTTTTTGTAGATGCTCTTTATCAAGCTGAGGTTTATCCTTCTATTCCTGTTTTCCAGAGAGTTATAATGAATAGGTGTTGAACTTTGTTAAATCTTTTTCTGCCTCAATGGATAAGATCATGTGATTTTTCTTCTTTAGCCTGGTACAATAATATAGTAGATTATGTGGATTGATTTTTAAATATTGAACCAGCCTTGTATCCCTGGAATAAACCTCATTTGGTCATGATATATAATTCTTTTTATATATTGCTGAATTCCACTTGCTAATATTTTGTTAAGGATTTTGCATTTATATTCATAAAGAATATTTGTTTGTAGATTTTTTTGTTTTGTTTTGTACTGTCTTTGTCAGGTTTTGGTACCATTCATACTAGCTACATAAAATGAATTAGAAAGTTTTTCCTCCTCTTCTATTTTTTGGAAGACATTGTGTGGAATTGATGTTAATTTGTCTTTAATGTTTGAAGGAGTTCAGAGAAACCAACTGGGTCTAGAGAGTTCTCGTTTGGGAATTTTAAAATTACATACTTACAAATTAAATTTCCTTAGCACTTAGAGGGCAATTCAAACTATCTGTTTCCTATTGGGTGAGTAGTAGTATTTTTATTTTTTGAGAAATTGGTCTACTTTATCTAGGTTGTCAAAACTATGTGTCAGATAATATCCCTTTATTATCGTTTTGATGTCTTCAGTGTCTGTAATATATTCTCTCTCTCCTTCCTGATAGTGGTAATTTATGTCTTCTATCTTTTTTTCTTTTGTCAGTCTCTCTAGAAGTTTATAAATTTTATTAATCTCTTAAAATAAATAGTTCTTTATTTTATTCATTTTCTCTACATTTTTGTTTTTTATTTCATTGATTTCTGCTCTTATCTTTATTATTTTCTGCCTTCTACTTCCTTTGGGTTTACTTTGGGTTTTTTTAATTTCTTTTAGTTTTTTAAAGTAGAAACTTAGATTATTAATTTAAGATTTTCTTTATTTCTCATATATGTAGTTAGTGCTATAGAATTTCCTCTTGGCCTTTTTTAGCCATGTCCCACAAATTTTCATATATTGTATTGCTATTTTCGTTCAGCTAAATGTATTTTTTTTTTTTTTTTTTTGGTATTTCCCTTCAGACATCCTTTCTGATTCATGGATTATTTAGAAGTGTGTTATTTAGTTTTCAAAAATTTGGAGATTTTTCTATTTTTGTTAGTAATTTTCAGTTGACTCACATTGGTCAGAGAATGCATGCCTCATGATTTAAATTCTTTTAAACTTGTTTTGTTTTGTTTTATGGCCCAGGATGTAGTTTATTTTGATATATATTTCATGGGCACTTTAAAAGAATGTGTAGTCTGCTACTGTTGGGTGGAGTGTTTTATAAATGCTAATTAGATTTCTTAATTGATGATGCTGTCAAATTTTTTCTGTATTCCTGATGGTTTTCTGTGTGGTTGTTCTATTAATAGTTGAGAGAGTGATATTGAAGTCTCCAACTATAATTGTGGATTTGCCTGTTTCCTCTTTCAATTTTTTTCAATTTTTGGGTCACATATTTTGCAGCTCTGTTTTCTGGTGCATACACATTTAGGTTTGCTATGTCTTCTTGGTGGGTTCATCCTTTCATCATATAATGTTCCTTTCTGTCTGGGAATTTTCTGGGACTCACATGAAACAAGTATTAGATCTTTTGTTATACCCACAGGTCTCTGAGGCTCCCTTTGTTCTTTTTGTTGTTGTTGCTGGTGTTTTTTAAGTCTATTTTCTCCATGTTGTTCAGATTGAGTATTTTCTATTGTTCTACTTCCAGTTTATTGATTCTTTTCTCCTCCTTTTCTGCTATTGAGACCATCCATTCAGTTTTTATTATGGTTATTTTATTTTTACTTTTTTATTTGGTTCTTCTTTATGTCTACTATTTCTTTGTTGAGACTGCATTTCTTTGCTAAGGTTCTCATTTTTTAAATTTATTTCCATCATGTTCTTAATTACTCATTGAAGCATTTTCTGATGGCTCCTTAAAATCTTTGTCAGATGATTCTAAAATCTCTGTTAATCTGGCTGTTAGCATCTATTGATTGTCTTTTTCTCATAAACCAGAACTTTCTGATTCTTGGTATGATGAGTGACTTTTAGTTGAAACTTTACATTCTGGGTATTATGTTAAGACTCTAGATCTTATTTAAACCTTACGTTTTAACTGGCCTCCTCTGACACAACTCTGAGAAGGGAAGATACTACATCATTAATCCCAGGGGTAGCATGGGGGAAAAAGTCTAGATACTCCACATGACCTTCATGGTACACAAAGAGGGCACCACTTGTGGTTACTAGACAGGGATGGGAGATCTCCCCACCAGACCTCACTCATACCTCCTTGTTTGGGGGGCAGAAAGGTCTCATTATGACTGTCTATTAGGCCTCCTTTGACACCACCCCAGTGTGTGGGAGTGGGGGAGAGAAACACCTCATTACTGCCCAATAAGATTGGAAATCCAGGCACCCCACATGGTCACCACAGATGCTGTGATGCGGAAGGGGCTCATTACTGCCTGGCAGGGATGAAAAGTCCAGCTTTCTATTTGGCGTCCCCTGACACCACCCCAGCAGGGGCTTAGGGCCCCTTGTTACACCCAGGAGGGTAGAAGTCTTGGGCTCCTCACTCAGCCTTTGCTGGTGTGGATGGGCCACAGTTTTTCCTGTGGTGTTTGGCTGCAATAAAGTGGTTATTTACTAGAACTTTTCTGTCCTACTAGCATGCCCCTTTCCTACTCCTCTGGGTAGAGAGGGCAGACTTTTGTTAAGATTTTTTTTGGGGGGGTGTGGTTTTTATCTGTGCCTGTTGGCATCTTTGGGTGGCTGGCTTCTTCAGCTCCAAGTTTTGGACATGTGAAGCAGAAAAAAAAACTCAGGGAGCCCATTACCTTGTTTCTCTTTGGGTCTAGAGGTCCCTAGCCAGTCCATCATCTTCTTCACACACTGCAGAGTTTTCTTATGTTTTTCTTGATGTAACATCTAGGGTGTTTAGTTGAACTGAGTAGAAAAAATAGGTCAAAGTACATCTACTCCATCTTCCCAGAAGCAGAAGTCTCGAGGTGTTCTTCATGGTTCTCCTGTAAAAATATTAAATTGCTCACATACTTGGCCTCAACTGATACATTTATGTATTTCTTATTAACCACTTTACTTGATTTTACCAGAATTCTAAACCTCAAAGCCCCAAAAAAAGTGAAATAAAAAGAGAGAAAAACAAAGTTATAGAAATTTTCCTGAGCCAGGGAGTGCAAATGTTGCCACTTATAAAGAAGAAACCTCCTGAGAATTAATTCAGATAGAAACTGCTTATTTTTGTTTTAATATTGCTGAAACCTCAATTCTGTGGCATTCACTCAGAAATCCCAACTTTAAAAATAATCTTGCATGCTCAACTTTTGGTTAGATATCATTAAAAACTTCCCTACTCTTTCACACAGTAGACACTCAGGAAAATAATTCATCTCTTGATGACTCAGACTCTAATTCCAAGCTCCTGGGGCAGCTTTGTTTTCTCTCTGCAAGGCAACTGCAAGCTCTTAATGCACTTTTCAGCAGCTGCCATTCCCGCATCCCTAATTTCTGCTCATAATGTTCTAGGGAATTGAAAGAAGATAACCGTTCCTGATAGTTGTGTGTAGACAAAAAGTCAAATGCTTGGGCTAAGGACACAGGGCCTCATCTACCATACAACAAGCAAGGAATTGACTTATGGTGGGTTTCATAATAATTGTAGTGCCGCTGAAGAAATGTAAACTTAATTCAGTATTCTTAGTTATACTCTGGGTAGCTGAGATTGCCAAACAAGTAGAAGTTTAAAAAAAGAAGAAGAAAAAAGAAGGTAAAGAAAAGGAGGACAAAGGAAGGAAGAAAGAGAAACTAAGTATTATTTTGACAATGGTGAGTATGCTGTTATCCTGTTGGAAATAAATTTGTAGAGTGTTGTTGTGAATGAGATAGTACACTGCAATCATTACAGATACGATTATTCTGAATATGTCCTACTTTGCAGAGTCATGGTAAAGCATATTATACACATTTTTAAAAGGAGACAACTGGGGCTGGGAAGTTAAGTGAATTAATTGCCTGAGGTCACACACCTTGCAGACAAAGTAGCTGGATTAAACCCAGTTCTGCTTTTATCCTTTCCACGATGATGGTGTAGAGGTGGGAGTCACAGGTCTAGTTTAGCACACGGACAATAAAGCCCATGCTAAACATAACACGGCTATCTAGAAAGGTGCTTCTCAAACTCTAATGGGCCAGGAAAGAGACAGAGGTTTCAGTACTTGAAATTTTAAAAAAAGAAGGATAATAAAAAATATATTTCTTTTTTTTAAGAGGAAGTAAACCAGCCTATCAAAACAAAAAAACTTGGTGAAGCAGTATGCTTCCAAGATGCTCTGCTCCAATAGTCTCTGAGACTTTTTGTTTTATGGATTAATATATGTTATTATATCTCAAAATTATTTGACAGCTATTCTTTGGGAGAGAATGTTCTGTGACCCAGCAGTATTAGGTTAGAAGGGCTTCTGTGAAATTAAAGACCAGAGTCAGAGAGCACTTGTTTTTGCTAAGAAAAACCGATGGTTCTTGAACTTGTGTTGGACACCAGGTCCCACACTGCATTAAAGAAGTTTGGTGCCTCCCAGCCCCCAAAGCCCATAATGTGGGTGCCACAAAGCAGTTAAGAGCAGAGATGCTTTAATGTCCCAGACCTATGGTCAGCCACTAGCTCACACCTTTAGAGAGAGATGAGTATGTGGGTTACAACTTCTAAATGTGTTATATTGGTCTAAAGATTCTCCTCTTTGATGAGGGTTCACACCTTGAGCTGGAAATCACCCAAGAGGCAAAGTCAGACCCTTGGGCTATAAATATCACTCATTCTAATAGTCAAAGACCTCAGAATGGAAACATGCCTCCAGCACCTGGTTTCACATTCAAGCAAATAAGATGTCCTACCCGGCTCTTCCATGATGTTCTCTCGTCCCATCATTCATTTGGCTTTTATCAAGCAGGTAATATGTTTACAATTGCCTGCCTTATTAATAAGACAGGCCCTGAGTTTGAAGAAGTGACAATGTAAAGGGAGACACAGACATAACCAAGGGCAGCAGCACATCCCTCTGATAGGAATTACCCCAAGTGTCTGGGAGGCACCCAGGCAGTTTGGGAGAGAGCAGGGTACTCTGACTTCGGGGTTGAACACATCACAGCTGTTTCCAAAGATGCAGTGACTTGCTCAGTCAAGATCCTTCCTCCCCAAAGCATCTGTTTCCTTGGCCATCAAATGGGGGCCAGGGCAGCGCCTGCCTCAAGGATTTGTTGTGACGATGAAATGAGTTAATACTTTTAGACTAGCCGGAATAGGGTCTATCACATAAGCAGTGTCAGACAAACATTAGCTCTTATTATTCAAAAGGACTGTGATAGAAGACATGTGCCAATAAATAAACACACAGAGAAGGCTGGTGTCTTCTTGTTTCTTTATGAGTGTTTCTTAGCCCACTTCTTCTCCCTCTATTTTTATTTGTGGCCAGCTTCACTTTTGCCCCCTCCCACCCTCCTAAGAAGCTGGAGGACCACCTCAGCTCTGGTCAGTCTCTCTGACTCCTGTCCCTCCTGGTCCCTCATCACCCTCAGGCTGATGAGCACAGAGAACCAACCACTCCCAGTGCCTTACTCTGCTGCTCAGAAATCTAAGGGGTGTGTTACTGCCCACAGCCTAGATCCATGCACTTTCCTGATTTACAGTTTCTAGAGAGAGGGAGACCTGGGTTAGCTCTCCTTTGCTTATTACCTTGATGAACTTAATAAATCCTCCTTTCGCTTCAGAAATGTTCCAGCCTGTATAGTAAATCAAATGGTTATCATATCAGTTATCAAAAATGCTATGTACCAAACAAACCCCAAACCCAGTGACTTAAAAGCACTTTTTGAGCTTGGGACTTTGATGGCTGGTTGAGCAGTTCTTCCGGTCTGGGCCAGGCTCCACTGTTGTGAGCTGGGTTCACGCCTGCGCCCGCAACATCAGCAGGGGTGTCTGCTGAACTGGGGTGGCCTCACATGTCTGCATTTACCAGCTGGGATGCTGGGCTCCCAGGCCATGAGGCTCTCATCTTCCACAATCCAGGCTGATATTCTTTACCTGGTGGATGTTAAGGACTGAATGTTTATGTCCCCCCAAAATTTATGTTGAAGTCTTAACCCACACACAATGTGATGGTATGAGGAGGTGGGGCTTTCAAGAGGTAATTAGGTTTAGATGAGATCATAAGAGTGGGGCCCCTATAATGGAATTAGTGTTCTTATAAAAAGAGGAAGAGACCAGAGCTCATTCTCTCTGCCACATGAAGACACATGCACCATCTGCAAGCCAGACAGAGGGCCCTCACCAAAAACCAAATTGGCTGGCACCTTTATCTTAGACTTCCAGCCTCCAGAACTGTGAGAACTAAATGTCTATTGTTTAAGCCACCCAGACTTTGGTATTTTGTTATAGCAGCCCAAGCTGACTGAGACTAAGTACTTGGCAGTGTTCCAAGAGAACTAAGAAACATATATAAAGCTTCTTGAGACCTGAGTTTGGAATGGGCATGGCATCGCTTCTGCCACATTCTATTGGCCAGAGCAAGTCACAAGGCAGCCCAGATTCAAGGGGTGGGAAAATACATTTTACCTCTTGATGGGAGGAGCTGGGAAATCACATGGCAAAGGCCCAGCTACTGGGAGAGATGAGAATTATGGTCTTTTTTGCTATCAGTATACCAATGTCACCAAACTGGAAGAACAAGAAATAAGAATTTTAGAGTCAAAAAGATACAAGTCTGAAATTAGCTGTCAGGTCTTGGGAAAATGACATAATCTCCCCAAGACTCCATTTCCTTGTTTCCTCACCTATAAAATAGGGGTAGAAATTACACCAAACTCACGTGGCAGTTCTAATGATTAAACAAGAAAATTCCTAGGAGTATGGCACCTGGACATATTTATAATAGGCACTCAACAAACATCAGCTTTATAAATATTCCATGTAAAGTCCCTTCCAGTAAAATAATTTTTGTGTCTTTCAAGTTTTCTATTTTACAAATGGAAACACAGAGTCAATATAAGCCTCAAATTCAAAACTCCTGATTTCTGTCTGACCCCATACCACTATCCATGATGAATGGAATCTTATTAATACGAAGCTTAGTCACTAAAACCATTGAGTGAGTATCCTTGCTTAAGTAGAGTGTTTTAATGCTGTTTTTATGTTCATCCAAATTGAGTTAAGCCCTGCTTTTCAATAGACCTTATAGAAAAACCCTGGAAAGACAGCTTTACAACATAATCATAGGAGTAGTCTCCATGGCATCTTGGCAGTCTCTCTTCCTTTACTAACTGTCCTCTTTCTGTGACACTGTAAAGGCTATAAATGAAGGCTCTTTAATCTCTTTCAACAAACTTAAAATGTCCTTCAATATCTCGCAAAGACAGAATGCTGCCTTATTCACTCCAAACCTTCCTGTACGTGGCCACAAGCAGAATCATCCTAAAATAAAAATCTAACCATGTCACCTTCCTTGGGTTCCCAGTGATTCACTGGATAAAAGACAATCAGAGCCCTTCAAGATCTGGCCTCTGCCTACCTCTCCTGCTCAGCAATGCCCCTCCTGCCCCACTGTGGGCTTATTGTGTGTTGTACATGTTATCGACACCACTACTTAAGAGCATTGTTGGATCTGAACCCCAGCTCTGCTGCTAATTAGCAGGTAACTTTGGACAAGTTGCTAATATATTTTTTTTTTTTTTTTTTTGCATTTAGATTCCTCATCTACAGAACAGGGGAAGGGTAGTGTCTAATATAAAGAGTTGAGAAGTTTAAAGAATTAATAGGTCAATCCCAAGCTCCCTAACTATCCCTTCCCCCTACCCTCCCCTCCTGGTAACCATAAGTTTGTTCTCTAAGTCGGTGAGTCTGTTTCTGTTTTGTAAATAAGTTCATTTGTATCATTTCTTTTTAGATTCCACATTTAAGTGTTATTATACGACATTTCTCTTTCTCTGTCTGACTTACTTCACTCAGTAATGACAGTCTCTAGGTCCATCCCTTTTGCTGCAAATGCCATTATTTCGTTCTTTTTATTGACATGTACACACTGCTATATTTAAAATGGATAACCAACAAAGACCTACTGTATAGCACAGGGAACTCTGCTCAATATCATGTAACAACCTAAATGGGAAAACGTATAAATGAATCACTTTGCTGTACACCTGAAACTATCACAGCATTGTTGATCAACTATACTGTAATATATAATAAAAAGTTAAAAAAAAAAATAAAGAATTAATAGGTATAAAGCACTTAGCAGTAAGTGACACAGACGCAAACTAGATCTGAGCCCAGGTCTCTCTGACATCAGCACTGAATGCTGTCCAATAAGCCGAGTTTCCTCCTGCTACCTCCTCCCATCAGAGGGAGCTACCTACTCTTCTCTGAAAGAGCAAAGCCATCTTTCACGTCTGTTCCATTGCCTGGAAACCCTGCATCCCATCTTGGTCCAACAAAGGCCTACTTTGCCTTCAGCATTTAGCAGGAGTATCCTTTCCTCCCTGGGGAACTTCTAACCATCTCCACACTGGCTCAGGCAACTCCCCTGTGTCTAAACATACCTTGCACTTTCCTCCATCATAACCCATGCTACACTGTATCACCATCAATCTCTACCTCCGTGCTATGAGACACTTGAGGGTGGCAACCAGGTCACCTAAATGAATGAATAAATGAGTGAACCTTAACTGTGTCCTAAGGAAGCCTATGACCCCAGGCATTAGCAGGGGTAGCTCAGACCTCACATAAGAAAAGGAGGTACACGGTGCTCTGGCCTGATCAGTGGCCAGCAGGGTAACCTTGGCTCCACCTTTTCTCTGGACAAAAGCAACTATAAAACCCGTCCTATGTACATTTAAAGATTTGGAGGAGGGACTTCCCTGGTGGCACAGTGGTTGGGAATCCACCTGCCAGTGCGGGGGACACGGGTTCAAGTCCTGGTCTGGGAAGATCCCACATGCCGTGGAGCAACTAAGCCCGTGTGCCACAGCTGCTGAGCCTGCGCTCTAGAGCCCACGAGCCACAACTACTGAGCCCGCGTGCCACAACTACTGAAGCCTGCGTGCCTAGAGCCTGTGCTCTGCAACAAGAGAAGCCACCGCTATAAGAAGTTCGCGCACCACAAGGAAGAGTAGCCCCCGCTCGCCGCAACTAGAGAAAGCCTGCACGCAGCAACGAAGACCCAGCACAGCCCAAAATTAATTAATTAATTAATTAATTAAAAAGAACAGAAAGATTTGGAGGAGGGATCAAATGAGGAAAAATGAATGGGACCGCCCATGACATCCACGGGAGATGTGCACAAATGACATAACTTCTCTTCTCCCGGTCATGTCCCCACAGCTGATATCAGACCCTGGATGTTTTCAGAGATGCTTCAGGAGGAATTTAAATAAAGTTTGCCCCTTGCCCAGTGAAACACTAGTGTTTATATTGGTGTTTCTGTGCGTACACTGGGGAGCCCTGGCATGTGGCCCTCGGCAGGAAACTTCCCTATGGAGTCAGCTCAACACAGAAACAAATCCTGGGACTTCCCCTAAATGGCCTGTAGCCTTGAATTTACAGTGATAGAAGCCCAGCCCTTGGGAGAGAACTGGAGGACCAGGAGTTCATACTCTACATGACCCCCTCTATAGAGGGTCTAACTGAGAAGCAGAAAGGAGGTAAATTGCCCAAAGACACACTTCACCTGGGACTTTGAGATTCTGAGACAGGTGGGCTTTCCCCCGTACCTGTCTCCTACTTTCTTTCGTTGTGCAGGATAAGGTCTCGAATATCTTTGTAAACATGCAAGTGCGTTACCCCAGCTAGAGAACAGAGCAAGACTAACACAGACCCACCCTGTTCCTCCTTCCTTCTCGTGTGACAATCACTCTGTCTCCAGACAGGGCTGCTGATACACAAGTGAAGAAACAGGGAACCGTCAGATAAAATGAATTGATAGATCACGTGGCTCATGAACAGCGATGCTGCAACCAGAGCCCTTGGCCTCTGAAAGTAGTTCAGCGCCTTATACTTTTTGCATGCCCCTGGCCCAGTGTAAAAGCACATTTGATGTTATGCAACACTGCCTGTGGAAGGCAGAAAAGCAGCCCCCCCAAATATGTCATGCCCTAATTCCTGGAGCCTATAAATGTGTTATGTCACGCGGCAAGAGAGAATTAAAGTTTGCCGATGGAATTAAGGTTGTTAATCAATTGACCTTAAAATAGAGAAATTATCCTAGATTATCTGAGTGGACCCAATGTAATCACAAGGGTCCTTAAATGTGAAAGAGGGAGAAAGAAGAGATGGTCAGAATGATGCAACGTGCAAACAACTCTATTCAACTTTGCTGGATTTGGTGCAGGAGGAGGCCACGAACCAAGGAATGCAGGCAACCTCTAAAGGCTAAAAAGGCAGAGAAATGCATTCTTCCATAGAGACTCCAGAAGGGAACACAGTCCTACCCACACCTGAATTTTAGCTCACTTGAGACCCATTTTGTACTTCTGACCTCCGGAGCTATTAGATAAAAAATTGTGTTGTTTAAGCCACTAAGTTTTTGGCAATTTGTTATAGCAGCAAATGGAAAAGTAATACAGTGTCTAAGTGTACCTAGTATGCCCCAAGGTCACACCAGCTGGAGAAGGACAAATGAGTCCTAACAATGTAAACGTGTATTTTGTTCATTCTTTCTCTCCACTTCCTGTAGACTCTATTCCTTCGGCCTCATTTTCACTGGTTGTTCCCTGGGAGTGTTTTATGTGAGTTTATATGTAAATGCTTATAATGAAGTCCAGATAAAATCTTCTTACTCTCTTCTACTCTTTACTGATGTCCACTCCAAAGGCCACCCCTGCCTTCCTTGCTCCACGAAGGCACTCTCTTGCACCCACTCTCTATTATTAGACCAAACCATCCTAGACTCTGCATTTAGATGCCACTCTGACCATATTGGTGCCACAGAGACACTGGAGCCCTTGATGCATCCAAGAGAAATGTTATTCCATCAAATCTGACATCCAGTAGAGTCCAGCTCCTTCTCCCTGAATCTCTCATACAGCCCCCCAAGGACTCATGTCCAAGAACTAATCTGAGTGGCAAATACCATCTGATTTAGGAAGTTCTGCTTTGTGACCCCAGAAACGTTTCTGCAGATCAAGTGTATATGCCTGACCCCTGTGTCCATCTGGATGAGTTTATTGGGAGTTCCTTTCCTTCTTCATGGAACTAAAGGGTCTCAAATCCAGATGGACCCATTTAGGGCTGAATTTAACAAAAGTAAGAAAGCCAGCAGGGACCAGGTGTGCTTTGATTTATACGTCCTGTAAATCTACTGTGTGCCAGGCAGTCTACCAGACAGTTTTTATAATTGTGTTTATTTTTCTCAGTTCGGGGCTCTGAGCTTCAGAGAATTAACCCTTCCCCAGTCCCACCACCAGGAAGCAGCGTGCTTGGAACTTAAGGCACAGGGAGGCTGGACCCTGTGGGTACAGAGACTCCGCCTGTACCAGCTGCCCTGGGCAGAGATGTCATATCCTGGATACAGGGGCGGGTGTGCTGTCCTAGCAGCTCCACCCTGCCCAACGTGGGGGAGGGGGATGGCAGACTTAGACCTCCTCCAGCATATGGTTGATCAAGGAGGAAGGAGGGAAGGGGGCTGAGGCGGCACCATCCCCAAGGCCTCAGGATAAGCAGCTGACATCAGCCAGTAAGAAAAAAAAAATCCATTTTTAAAATGCCATAAGAAAAATTAAACTTGCAGTTCCATCATTTCATATTTTAAAAAATCAAGAATGGAAATAAAAATGGTTCCACGTTATTTTATTCTGAATCTATTTTTAATGCCAATGGCAACAAAATCGCTCTTTTATGTGAGTCATTTTACAAAACAGAAAACATGATTTCCTGAAATGTTATTTTACAGAAGCTGAAAGGAAACCACAATTTGACATGAGAAAGATGGAATGCAGCTAACCCTGATCACTTGGGGGTCTCTCTCTCTCTCTCTCTGGAATGTTCTCCCCTCTCTTCTCTAGCTAAATCCTTGTTCTTCCTGCAAATCTCATTTAAGCTGTTACTTCCTCAGAGAGGTCTTTTCTGGTCACCCCCTCATTTTATATGAGATTCCCCCTGTTATACACTCTCAAAGAATATTATACCATTTCTTCATTGCACTTCCTGAAATTGTGTTCATTATTCTGTATGTGTTCATGTGCTAGGCACTTGGGACATGATGAAGTGTCGACACAGACACGACTCTGCTGTCTTAGAGCTTACGGTTTAACAGGGGGAGCAAGAAAATTTCTATATCTCTCTCAATCAATTATACTAAGAAATGCAGAATTCCAGAAAACAAATGTCCTTAAGTCAAGAACCATGAGCGCACATAGCAGGGGACTGTGCTTACACATTAAACGAACATCCAAATGTATGTGTCTCCTAGCAGACATTGTTTTGTTCTCTCTTTGTGTGTCCCCCATCCACTGACCCAGTGTTGGACACATATTAGATGCTCAATAAATGATTATTGAAACTCTTAATGAAATGGAAAGTAGCCCACTTCTGATATATGGGCCAGTGGTGTAGTTATTGCTTGTGGCTATGGGTTCAAAGCTGAACCCGGCAGGTCTAAAAGACAAATATTTGGACTATTATCACTAACAATCCTGCAGAGCACATTCCGACTCTCACCTTTGGTGCAGAGTTCAAATCTAATGGAACATTTTCCATGTTTAACATCGCTGTTCTCCAGACTGGGTTGGGTCTTGCTGACATGCCCTCCTGGAGGAAACGTACCTGATGTGACGTGAGCTTCTGCTGGCGCTCTTCTTCGCCTCTCTCTGGCTGGTCCTTCTTATGGCCTTCTTCAGCCTGTTTCTAAGATGCTGGTCCTGTTCAGGTTCCTCTCTCTGTTCTCCCGCCCAAGGACAGCAGGTATCAAGTGAGAAGACAAAGGTCAGCTGCCATCTAGATGAGGTTTCGTTTATTTATTTTGCTTAATAAGCACTAGTACAGCAATGGCTAAGTTCCAGGCACTGTTTAGGTGCTTTATATGTAATAGTTCATTTAGGGCTACTAACTTACAATATAGGATTAATGCCTGGCCAGTGGCAGAATTCCAGACTCATATCCAAGAAATGACAGTGTAAGGGAGTGGTATAGAGAGGACTCTGGCTGCCCCACAAATCTCCAGCACCTCCTTCTTCGAAAAATAGCCAATTGTCTTGTCTGTATCCCTGTTCTATAAACACAGCTGTACAAAACCCCAGTCACCACTTCTGCCCAGATTCCTGCCTCTCAGCGCGTCCATCCAGATGCTAATCCCGTTGTATCCACCCCTGGTGTGCATGCATCATCCCAGGCAGAGCTCCCAAGTACCTCCATCCCTAACAATCCCAAATAGGACTATTTTCCGCCCCCTGCTCCATCTTATATGTTCCTTGAGACCCATCTAACCCAGTCCCAGTCCTCAGCATCTTCCTCTTCTTCACTTGCATGGCTAATTCTAATTCTACTTCTCCCATGTTTCCCAGTCCATCTTGGGCTCTCTCCTCTTCCCACCTGCACCTTCCTTCTGTTCCTTGGCACCTGGACAGTTGTGAGTCTCCTCACTGGTCTCTGCTTTGTGTCCCCACTTCTCTAGCTACAGAGACTCTCCGTCACATGTCCTCCGAATGACCTCATGGATAATGGAAATCAGATCATGCCACTCTTCTAGGTAAAATTATTCAGTGGCTTCTTGTTGTCTTCAGAATAAAGCAGGGAAGTCTGCTTGGAAGAGGCAACATAAATATGCTGAAATGTCTAGCCTCACTCCTTGGCACTTGTGTCTTCATTACCTGTGTGTCACAGGCAGGTAATGTTGTCTCCACCCCTGTCTTGCCTTCCTGGTCCCTTTTGCCCCAAATTAGGCAGCTCTCTCTACATGGAATGTTCTTCCTCTTACTGGTTAACCATTCCTTCCCCCACTAACCACTAGGTGGTTAGATGGGGGAGGATAGCAAGTCACTGTACAGACTGTGGACCAGTCTACCTGGATTCAAATCTCAGGTCATATACCTGCAGTGTGACTTCAGGCTACTCACCTTTCCATGCCTCAGTTTCCCCATCTATAAAACAGAGATGATAGTAACCTACCTCACAGAGTTATTGTAAGGACCAAATGAGCTACTATCAATATATGTGAAGCCCGTATCATGGTGGCCCATGGCAGGTACTGTGTAAATTTTAATTATGATCAATTCTCACATATTACCAGGTTCATCACCAAATCCTTATTCATCTCTCTATTTGCTCATTCACCAAACAACTTGTCTGTTTATTTGCAGTCTCTCTTACCTCACAGCAAGTTTCTTGAGAGCAGGGACTGGGTTTTATTTGTCCTTCTAGCATTTAGCACAGAACACGGCAAGGAACAGGAATTTAGTAAAGGTCTGTGGTAGTAGCAAAGAATACCTGTTTTCATCTGTATTCTCAGCCTGGTTTAGAGGGTCTGGGACACACACCTTTAATGTAGGACATTTAACCACACTGGTTAGGAAAGAGGCAAGGGAGGGAATATTTTCAAGGAGAGAATTTCAGTTTATGTCCATAGGCAATAGATGCAACAAAGCCTGAAATAGATAATGTCTGCTTGCAATATCTGTGGCATGATTTTAAGCATCTCCTTGTCGAAGTGTTGAAAAAGAAATGAAACAAATATATCTTAGTCCTGGCCAGGGAATGTGGATAGTGGTAGCCTCATGGACAACTTTATGAAAGAAATGGAAGAATTAATTCAGTCCTTAAAGAAATTTTGACTAGGCAAGGGTTAAAGCTGGCTAAACATTTTACAGGCACCAAAAGTGATCAGCTTGATTGTTCAGCAAGTTGAAATCACTACAATTTGCTGAAATGTTTTAAGCGGTACACCAGTTAAATGACTTAATTTCTAAATACAAAGTCTCTGTGTAAATATATATATATACATCATTGTATATCATCCGTTGTAGTATTTGCATATTCCTGTTTGCCATAGTCTGCACAAAACTGTGTTTCTTTTACTTTATGAAAGACATAGAGCTTTTTGTAGGTAATTTTCCCCACCTGTGCTCGTTGGCTTACCACTTCCTGTAAGAACCTAACTTCCTTTAAAAGACAACCCCACTGAATAGAGATGAAGCACATGGCTTGGAGTCAGGAAGTCTGAGCTCCAGCATCACCACTTCATTCAAGCTGCATGATTAGCAACTCACTTCTCTAAGTCTTGAGCTTCCTTATCGGTAAAATTAAAAATAGTACCTACATCACAAGCGGGTTCTGAGGTTTGAATGAGGTAATGAGTGTTAAATTGTTAGAGACTATGAAAGCACGGTGAATGCATAATAAGAACTCTCCTACGCCCCTCATGCAAAATAGTGGATAATTCCAGGGTCTCTGCAAATTCACCATAGATATTTATTTGCCTTTGAAGGTAAGCTTGGGTTCCTTTTCTGGCTCCATATAGTAGGTATCTTTTTTTATTCACTATGACCTTTGGTTTTCTGTAGAGCAATCACATCAGTCTCCTAGGGTTTACTGAATAATTATAGTGCTGGATGCATTACATAGGCTATCTCATTTAATCGTCATAGAAATTCCACTTTCTTTACCTCCAAAGTCAGCACCTTCATCTCTAGCTCATGCCTTAAATCCCATAAGTAGATATTTTTCCCTTTGCCAAACCTGTTTCCTCTTGAATTCCTATTGAAATGCAAAAACTTTAATCTATGGCCATACCACCCTGAATGCGCCCAGTCTCATGTGAAATGCAAAAACTTTATCCATGAGTATATTGGTCAGGTTTCTCCAAAGCTAGAGAGCTAGCTATCTAGATAATAAGGAATTGGCTCATAAGATTATGAAGGCTAAAAAAGTTCCAAGATCTGCTGTCAGCAAGAGGGACAGCCAGGAGAGTAAAGTACTTCCAGTCTAAGTCCAAAGGCCTTAGACTCAAGAGAGAATATGGTATAAGTTCCAGTTTGAAAGCTGACAGGCTCGTGACCCTAGAAGAGCCAGTGTTTCAGTCCAAGTCCAAAGGCAGGACAAGCCCAATGCCCCAGCTCAAACACTCAGGCAAGAAGAGTTTCCTCTTGCTCAGCCTTTTTGTTCTATCCAGGTCTTCAAATGATTAGAGAAGGCCCACCCACTTCGGGAAAGGCAATCTGCTTTACCCACCACCTGAGTTAACATTTATTCCATTGTTGTTTAGCTCAGATAATGGTTTTAGTTCCAAGCAAAAATCTTTCTCCTTTAGCTTTTACTTCCATAGTCCTATTTATATCACAGAATTGAACACAAAACGATCAACTCTTCCATAGACACATATCCTGCTCCTGTCTTCTTGGCCCAGTTTAATGATCATGATGATGAAAATGACGATGGCACTTAACTATGATTTTTTAAGTTCCTGTAACATGTCATGACCCTTTTATAATTAGCCTCATTTTATTCTCACAACCCATGCAAGCTGAAACAAAGTTTCCATTGTTCAAATGAGTAGACCAAAATTTAAACATGGTGGGTAGATCGCTCCCTGTCCCCAAGAGAATGAGAGCCAAGTTGGGTTTTGAAACTATTTCTGTGTGACTCCCTAGTCCCTTCTCCACCTACCACATTACATAGCTTTGCCCAAAAGTAGCCAACAGAAAGAAAATCAAAAGCAAATTTATCCTGTACATACCCAGTGGGCCTGCTAACTACATAAAGAATACGCTCAAGTATGAGAAGCCATTCTTGTTGAACCCCTGAACTTAAAAAGTGAATTATTTGGGGGAAAAGAGGCAATCATTATATTCTCCCTCACAAGTTTATTCACTGCTGTAATTTTCTTTTCACTGCCCTTATAAATACCACCAGTAGCTTCTTTTGCTTACCAAAAGAGATGATCGGCTGAAATTTCTTGGCTACCCCAAGGCTAATTCTGCAGGGAACATTCCAAATTAAGTCAGCTGTGCAGACTTTTATAAGATTGTCTTAGTTCTCAAGAAGTCTACCTGTTCAAGCATCCACGTCCCCAGACTTCAGATGTTAAATGAACCGTGCAAAAGCTCAGCAATTCCTCGTGGATAACATTGGGGTGAGAGCAGACAGGGGGCCAATGGCAATGACCTTACTGCCCTGAAACTCTGTGGTAGCCTCTGGTGATTTCGCCGACTTTTCTGGAATGGGATTTACTTAAGATTTCATTTGCAATCACATGCATCTGTAATCATTCACCTGTGGCAAGAAGTGTATCATAGGTTGAGGGAAGAGACTAGAGATAGTCTCTATTGTTCCAGGCAAGTAAGATGCCAAATGTTGATCAAATAACCTGCTCTTCTTCCTCAGTTTCAGAACTAGAGCACTGGTTCTCAGACTGTAATGTGCATGAGAATCACCAGGAGAGCTCGTTTAGAATGCACAGCCCTACACCCAAAGCCCAGAGATTCTGAATCATACGTCTTGGGTGGGGCCTTGGAATCTTCATTTTCACATGTTTCAGTGATCCAGAGAAAACGCTGTAAAACCAACAGTAGAGGGAACCTGTATTAACCCAGTTCCCCAGAAAACAGAGCTTAAGGCATTTATGGTTGACTACTTTATTGGAGAATTTGATCCGAGGGAAGCTGGAATGAGGGGAAGTGGGAATATGACAGGCTAGGAGGCAGTGCCCATATGGTGAGATGGCGCTGAGTTGGCTGAGCATTTTATGTCACGTCCAAGTAATTACTCTATCTCACTCTCTCATGATATTACCTTCCTAGTGCCTTTACAAGCCAGTGTGTTCTGGACAGTCCCTTTGCAGGGATGAAGGGGAAGTGCTTATCTGCCAGCTTACATTTCCCAATGTCAAAGATAAACCCCAAAGTGTTCTAACTCCCCTGTACTTCCAGTTGTTCTGCCCGGGCCCAGGTGAGTCCTGCAGCATCTCATGCTTCAGCAGCAACTGGGATGCTCAATGTTGGAAGTGAGAGGCTCAAGGTGTGGCTATCAGGGTAGACGCAGGGGAGATGGCTGAGGAAGCTCATGTAGTACATGACTGCAGCCAGATCTGGGTCTAAACAGATGGCCGAGAGGACTGGAAATGGCACTTAAAAGCCATCTGATACAGACTCCAGAGCCAACCTCCTTACTCCATCTACTTGGAGAAGAAACTCTAATTGTGGAGAGGAACAAAATGGAGTTAAAGTCAAACCGTGGGGACCGAACTCTCTGTGGACTGAAATGAAACTCTGAGCTGGAAACTCCTCTCTTCTTTTCCCCACATGTACTTCTGTTTTTGACAAGATTGGCTGGAGAACCATATGCCTGGAAAGCTGACCTGGACCAGGCTGTGGGGAGAGGAAAGCAAGACTTGAGGATGTTACTTGGGGAAGAGAGCTTTATTCCCCCTTCGTGTCTCTCACCTCTGTCATGAGAGAGTCCAGATGGCCTTGCAGGGCCAGGAGAAGCATCAAGAGAAGCAGGTATAGAACAAGCCATTGAGTTTAGTCTGGGAGGAAAAGTGAAGCAAGCAAGGGCTTTGGAGTTGGCCAGGTATGAGTTAGGTTAAGCCCAGACACAGCCACTTTCTGGTTTTGTAACACAAACTCTCAAATTCCAATCTCCTTCTTTTAAAACAGGGTGTAGTGCTCACACAAGATAATATATGCAGAATACCTGGAACTGTACAGGCGCTCAACTGGTATGAGTGCCCTCATTCCTTACCTTCTGGCCCAAGGTACAGTCTAAAGGTGCAAATGTAAGCTGAAGGCCACACCTAGCTGGATAGAAATTAAATAGGATTTGGGAATCTTGTACGAGTCACCAAAAAAGAGGGATGCATTTAGCTGTGCTTGTGCCGTGGGTGTTTATGCTGCTCAAAAGGCTGACATGGCAATTATAGGGTCTTGGGGGATGATTCAGGGATGGGCCCTAGAAGTGCTTTCCTCACCGCTAACACAACCAATTGCAAAAAAGCTGAGGAAGATGAGGCACCACGTCAAGAAGGCAGGGCAGTCTTTGTGTTGAAAGGCCTCAAGTATTAGAATGCATTATCTCAAGTGTTTAAACAGAGATTACAGCTGCTGTTCATAGGATCTCTGACCACCAGGGCCGCAAGATGATTTAAAGCTGTGATCTCCAGCCCCCAACTCTCACAACACATGGCTATGGTCTATCATATTTGCATTCCTAAAAAGCCTGATCATTTATTTAAAATTACATCATAAAAACATTTTTTCGATGACGATAAAAATGTGTTTGGAACTAGAGATTTATGGTCTTGCAGTATGAAAATTGTTTTTCTACAGGAATTTCCAAAATAATGGTGTTTCAGAGTCATTAGTGTATGTTTCTATATTATTTTCCTAGGTCTGCAACAAGTACCACAAACTATGTGACTTACAACAACGGAACCGTGTTCCCTTACCGTTCTGGAGGCTAGAAGTCCTAAATCAAGGTGTCAGCTGGGCCACGCTTCCTCCAAAGCCTCTCGGGGAGATCCCTTGTTTGCCTTTTCCAGCTTCTGGGACCCCAGGCATTCCTTGGTTTATGGCAGTAGAACTAATCTCTGCCTCCATCTTCATGTGACTATCTTCTCCTTGTATGTCTCTGTGTCTTCCCAGGGTGTTCTCCTTTCTGTGTGTCTCTCCTCTTCCTTTAAGAACACCAATCATCTTTGCTAGGGGTCACCCCTGGTGACCTCATTTTAATTTGATTATCTCTGCAAAGACTCTATTTTCAAATAAGTTCACATTCTGATGTATGATATTCTACATATCTCCTTGTGGGACTCAAGTGAATCCATAACAAGCTTTAAAGCCAAAACATCACTGAACAAATATAGTCTTTAATTATGCCATTTAATTTAATATATGTTTGCTCCTGAGTCTTTTCTCCCATCAACACCAACAGAATCACTGCTGCATTGCTTCTTATACATTCTCATCCCATTTATACACACTGTTATGATACACCAGGCTCCAGGAGAACCAAATATATAGATATACAGTGGAATATTACATGTCCATAAAAAAGAATGAAATAATGCCATTTGCAGCAACATGGATGGACCTAAAGTTTATCATACTGAGTGAAGTAAGTCAGAGAAAGACAAATACCATATGATATCACTTATATGTGGAATATAAAAGAATGGGACAAATGAACTTATTTACAAAACAGAAACAGACTCACAGACATAGAAAACAAACTATGGTTGTCAAAGGGGAAAGGGAAGAGGGATAAATTAGAAGTTCGGGATTAACAGGTACACACTACTATATATAAAATAGGTAAACAGCAAGGACCTACTGTATAGCACAGGGAACTATATTCAATATCTTATAATAACCTGTAATGGAAAAGAATCTAAAAAGTATATATATATATACTTTTATATATATGCTTTTATATATATTCAGTTATATATTATATATTATATTCAGTTAGAATATATATATAACTGAAAATATAATATAATATATAACTGAATCACTTTGCTGTACACCTGAAACTAACACATGGTAAACTGACTATACTTCAATTTAAAATTAATTAATTAATTTTTTAAAAAGGACACTCAAATAAAACAGCAGTCTTGCAAGCCCAACAGCTTCCCTGATGGCCCAGAATTAACCATACTTCCCATCTGAAAATTCTATTACATATACAATAGACCTATAATGAAAATTTTGTCCTCTAATTAATTGATTAGAATATCCTCAATTCATAATGGGCAGTCTCTCAGAATAGGAGTCATGCCTTCATCTAAGACCTGGTATTAATGAAATGGAGGCTTAATATTCAAATTATTTGGCATAAATCGAGAAATCTATGTAACCCTTTGTTATCTCTTTTCCACCTGCTAATCTGTAAAGCTGAGCAAGTGCTGTTCCAGTTGCTGAGAACAGAGCATGTACAACACAGATCAAGTCCAGGCCTCAAGGAGCTTGTATCAGTCCTTCGTTAATATTCATTAAGCCCCTACTATGTGCCCAGAGATGTTCTACATGGCAGATTTCAAGAGGGACAATAGTCCACCTGCCTGAAGGATGCATTTCAAGAACTTTCCCTTCTCCTCTCCTTAAAGTGCCTTAGAACTCTTTCCTCTACATTTTGCATTTTTATAACCTTCCTCTTAGGATTCTAGTTGTAATGGACCTCTCAAAATTTATATGTTGCGGGCTTCCCTGGTGGTGCAGTGGTTGAGAATCTGCCTGCCAATGCAGGGGACACGGGTTCGAGCCCTGGTCTGGGAAGATCCCACATGCCGCGGAGCAAATGGGCCCATGAGCCACAACTACTGAGCCTGCGCGTCTGGAGCCTGTGCTCCGCAACAAGAGGCCGCGACAGTGAGAGGCCCGCGCACCGCGATGAAGAGTGGCTCCCGCTTGCCACAACTAGAGAAAACCCTCTCACAGAAGCGAAGACCCAACACACCCCAAAATAAATAAATTAATTAATTAATTAAAAAACAAAACAAAAAATTTTATATGTTGCAATCCTATTCCCCAATGTGGTAGTATTTGTTGGTGGGGCTTTGGGGAGGTAATTATGTTTACATGAGGTCATGAACCCTCATGAATGGATTAACACCCTTATAAGAATCACAAGAGAGCTTGCCTCTTCCCTCTGCTCTCCACCCTGTGAGGATGCAATGAGAAGTTAGCAGTCTGCAACCTGGAAGAGGGGACACACCAGAGCCTAACCATGCTGGTCCCCTGATCTCAGATTTCCAGCCTCCAGGACTGTGAGGAAACAATGTCTGTTGTTTATAAGTCACCCCGACTCCCACCCCCAATCTGTGGAACTTTGTTACAGCAGCCTGAGCTAAGACACTAGTTTTTCTCTGGCTGCTATAAAATATCTGTAGGATTTTCGACATGAGATCATTAAGGAGCTGTGCTCCCACTGCCTCTTAGAAAATCCCAGAGTCACAGAAGGTTCCCATCACAGAGCTAGCAGCACGGACTGTGCAGACAAGTCCAGCCTCAAGAACGGAGACCAGCTTTATAGCTGCTAACCGTGAACTTGGTCCTGACTATACTTTGCCATGCCTCTGTTTCCTCCTTTTAAAGATGGAAAAACTACTGGTTGGGGCAAGCAACATGAAGGTTAGAGATGTGAGTTTGTCCTTGCTCAATGGTTTACCAGCTGTGGATCCCAGGCAAGACTTGTAATTGAACTTCATTGAGTCTCAAAGAGGCATTATGGACCAAGATACATATGAAGAAAAACAAAGTTTAGGAAGAGAGTCTGAAAATGGTAGTTACTTTACTGATATCAGCTATTATTATTCCTATTTGCCTTAATTTTAGTTTCCTTCTCCTTCCTCTTAGAAAAGGCAGTCTTAAAAAGAGAAAGAGAGAGAGAGAATTAAAGAGATTAAAAGCCCTGTCCCTACTTTTTTAAAAGCCAAAGGTCCAATTCCATTTTGGTTTTTTTTGGTTTTTTTTTGTTTTTTTTTAAACATCTTTATTGAAGTATAATTGCCTTACAATGGTGTGTTAGCTTCTGCTTTATAACAAAGTGAATCAGTTATACATATACAATATGTTCCCATTTCTCTTCCCTCTTGCAGCTCCCTCCCTCCCACCCTCCCCATCCCACCCCTCTAGGTGGTCACAAAGCACCAATCTGATCTCCCTGTGCTATGCGGCTGCTTCCCACTAGCTATCTATTTTACATTTGGTAGTATATATATATGTCCATGACACTCTCTTACCCTGTCACATCTCACCCCACCCCCTCCCCATATCCTCAAGTCCATTCTCTGGTAGGTCTGTGTCTTTATTCCATTTTGGATGTTGAGCTTGACTTCATTTCTGTCTTCCTCTACTCTGAGCCCTGCCTTGTCCCACTGTGCGCAGCAAAGATTGTTAATCACACAGGCTGAGCGAAGCCCATCAAGGATTCCACAGCAATGTTTGTGCTGTTTTCCTTTTTCTTAATTTGATTCTCACTTCAATACCTAAATTCAACCAATGTGAAGACAGATGGCATGAGGTCATTTGCCCTGTCAATTTAGCGACCCTGGCAGTGATTCAGGCTGTGCGTGGATAGGGAGCGATTTTGCCTGAATGGTCTAAGAATACTACAGTTTTTAACCTCTGGGAAAAGTGTTTAGCAAACAACTTATAGCAGATTTGTGGGGGGGGGGGGGGCGGTGATGATGTCACATTCCTAGCCAGATTTGTCTAAACAAGGCTCTTCTCAAGATAAGTGGCCAGCTATGGTCACCGTTTACATGTAGAATTAGGAGACATAGCTATGCTGGCCTGGCAAGAGATTTGGCTAAGAGATTGGAACTTGGGACACTGTCTTGGTTCTTCCCCCAACTCACCAGAGTGGTTGGTCACTTCACCTCAAAAGGACTCCACTTCTTCATTTTAAAATTAGAGGTTTAGTCTATAGCCAATTCAGTTCAACTATTGCTGGGTGATGCAAGGTGGGTTCTTGGTATTGTGATGTATTCCAAGATGAGAAACAACTGCAGTCATCCTCAAGAAATGTAAAATTTATTAAGATATATATACCCCCAAAGCTCATCTCTTGGTTCCCTCTCCTCAAAAATCTCTTCTCTCCAGAGCTACATTTGGCTGGATTCTTTTCACCACTCAGGCTTCAGCTGAAACGTGACCTCTGCAAAGACTCAACCCCAAAACACGTTACATAAAGAAACCCCCATCTCATACATCCCAGGCCACTCTCTGTCCTCTTATTCTGTATCATTCATTCATTGCACAGTGCTTTCTTCTAAGTATTTCTTTATCACTGGCATTTCACTGGGTATAGTAGTCTCTACCTGTCCCATGGCCTTCGTAGGACAAAGCCACTAATGTTCTGGAGCCATCATGGTGCCAAAGCCAGTAAGGGACACCTGGAGACAGTGGGGACAAATGAATCTCTCACCAGTGTGGTGAGACTCTGCTTTTTTATTCAAATGGGTCATAGCGATTATGACATCAACATGGAGGCATCATTGTGGTGATTAAATTGTGCTTTTATGCAAAGTGCCTAGAACAACGTCTAGTATATACTGAGATCTTAATTTTTCATGTTAGCCCCATGAGACCTTCCTGGGGAAAAATAAGGTGACCTAAGCAATAAGTTCATATGTAATGGGTATTCATTCATTGATAAACCTCCTATCATTTCTGTGAATAAAGAATTAGAGGAGTCGAAGGAAATTCAGCACAGATTTCAGGGAAAAGCTCTTTCGGCGTTTACTACCACCTTCACCTCTGTGGTTTCTAAAGAACTTAGGCGTGGATGCAACAAAAGTAGGCCAGGAGATAAAGCCAAAGGTCAGGAACCATGTTATGTTCAGAATAGCCCTTCACCTCTGACCCGTGAGCTATTACACTAAGTCCTGGATTTCCTTACGTTGGGGTCTGCCTTTCTGTGGGATGTGTCATGGTCGTTGGCCCAGGAAGCAGGGAAAATCTGAAGACCCCTTCTGGAAAAAAGAGACTTCCGTGGAAATAGCCCCACCTGCTTTAGTTCCCTGGATATGACCAGATGTGTTTGAATGTCAGCTGTGTCTATGTTTGAGATTTTCCCCAGGAAGCTACTTCCTAGCAGCCAGGAAATTGTCCAACGGCGACACAGACCCAGGTGAAAGGGAGCATGCCTGAAATCCAGCAGGGGACAAGACCTAAGTTCAGCTGAGGTTCTTCCCCTTCCAAAAATGCCAGAGTGAGGCCAAAGGGTGAACACAGCTACATGGGGGGCTCATAGAGTGTGTCCTGAAGGGAAAGGCAATTAACGTGAGGTGAGCCCCTCTCAGGGGCCTGCAGTCAGACTGCCCGAGGCACCCACATAAACAGGTGCTAAGCTATAATAAATCAGAAATGCTGGTGCCAATTAACCCAGGTTTCGACACAGGAGCTCCCATACAATTAGTAAAAAATACAGAGATTTTGATCCATTGCAGGAGACAGTACCTTCAACCAGGAGTTTATAAAATAACACACCTACCATGATGGTGGTGGACAGTCTCCTGTGTTTCCGGCATGTTTGTATGTGTAAGTAGCACAGTGCAACTCCAGGCTTGGCACCACCATGAAACCAGCTGTGTGACAGGAGTCTGAACTTGGTTGGAAGTCACCACCGACTGAAAGGAAGAAACCCAACACCACACAGTATCGGGATGCTTATCCAGGACCTGCAAATTTATTTATCACCTACATTTGTTTTATTCAAAAAAAATTGCAAAAGAAAACAGAGGAGAGAGCAAGAATAATAGGGAAGTGGTAAGGTTAGGTCAGACTTTGCTATCTTCCTTTTTCTTTTCTCCTCCAACACATTGTCTTCGCTTTAGAGAGAGGAAGTAAATTAAGAATTGAACTTTTCACATAGAATGGTTATTCATAAGAAATCAGTTTCTCAAACAAAACTATAAATCAAATTTGCTCTGGGGCTGGCTTGTGTCCCCCCCCCCCCCAAATTCATATATTCATATACCTGGAGACAAGGTCTTTAAAGAGGTAATCAAGTTAAAATGAGGTCATTAGGAAAAGCCCTAATTCCATGTGACTAGTCTGCTTAAAAGTAGGAAAAATGTGAGCTTTCCCTAGTGGTGCAGCGGTTAAGACTCTGTGCTTCCAATGCAGGCGGCGCGGGTTCCATCCCTGGTCGGGGAAATAAGATCACACATTCTGCACCGGTGCAGCCAAAAAAAAAAGGAAAAATGTGGACACAGACATGGGAAAATGCTGTGTAAAGATGAAGACCGCCATTTATCCTTCCCTCACAGCCCTCAGAAGGAACCAACGCTGCCAACACCTTGATTCAGACTTTATCCTCCAAAGCTGCGAGACAACACATTTCTGCTGTTTTAGCCACCCACCTTGTGAAACTGTTGTCACAGCCCCAGGAAACTAACACAGGCCCAGACCAAATTACCGACCACTCACAGTAGCGAACTAAATAAAATGGTTATTGCTTTAAGCCCCTTATGCAGCAAAAGCTAATTGATAAAGTGGGCAAATTATGGAATCTCTCTAGGCTTCAGCATTCACAATTACAAAAGGGATTTAAACATATTTTCCTCACCTGATTATCAGGAAGATTTAGTAGAATAATGCCTGTAAATTGCCCAGCACAGTACCTGGCATATAAGTAACATTTAATGAGTATTTACTTTAGTGTTACCTTTGGAGCATATGGTTAAGTCAAAATCAGAGTTACATATCCAAGAAAATATAAACTTCTACCTTTGAGTATATCTTAAATAATGTTGGAGTTCAACATCATTTTATATAAAACATTGATTTATATAAAGCTAGAGTATCACATGGCAAGCACCAAGAGAACAGCAGGCATTTGACAAGGACTTGCTGTCAGTTTAAATGAATGAGGATTAAGGCGGAGCAAAATTAAAATATACTGAGCACCTAATATGTGCCCACAAACCTTGCTCCTTGTACTTATTGAACAATGAACATCATTTTGTTCATTTCTTGGAATATCTCTAAAATAGAAATATTACTATCCGTCAATCATAGGCAGGGACACTAGTTGAGAAATAAACTGCAACTTGCTCAAGATCACATAACTGATGTGTAGTACAGCAAGAAGAAGAGCCAGGCGTTTCTTATCCCAAACCCCAAGTTCTCTCCATCACACGTGAGGGATTTGGTCCATGTGACTTGGAGGGGGGCGTCTCAGAAAGCCATTGGCAACATCAAGTCACAAGATAATCAGTGTTTCATGTGTATGTGAAACAAGATAAACAAAACCCATATGCTTCCATGTTGCTCAGCAAAGCTTCAGGACGTTCTGGTAATTTCGAAGTGCCATATGAGGATATTGTGTGTCTTTAAGGACACGCTTTGGGTTGGGAGACCTCAGCCTCCTGTAGTTTTGTTCATTGCACTTGAACTCAAGAAGAGGAAGTCCCTTCCTTACACAGGTCACACCACCCAAGTTCTGTGGCTGCATTTCACAGGAAACCAAACCTAAAACGGACCTAGGAGGAGCTTTCTGCTAAAGGACACTGCTTACCATTGAGAATATTTCAAGCCCCTGCCTCTTGGATTGCCGGCTGCTGGACTTCTCCGTGATGCTGCCACAGACCCCTGATGCAAGGGACATCTCAGCACAAGGCCGTTTGCGATCCCCACGCTGTTCAGGTAAACTACGTAGGCCAGCCTCGTCTGAGTGGTCATCTCACTGTCATAGAGGATCATTAAGAAAGAGCTGATGCCAAGAATAAAAGGTTTTTCTAACAAGGAATGCTGGGCCTTCTATAAAGCATCCGACGAACATAACGAAAGCCAGCTCCCTTAATCAGTTTGTAAAGATTCCTTCGTCTGCTGGAAGAAGGAATCAAGATACCGACCCATAAAAATTAAAAGATGAAATGTTTTCAATCTTCCCTTCCAGGGGCTTGAACCCCCTAACTGTTGGCTACCAAAATCTGAAGACCAGGCTAGTCTCTGGCTTTCTTGGCTGACCTTCATTATGACAGCCATCTAGAAAGGCAGCCTCTATTCAAAGTGGGCCATTGAAAGTAGAAGTTAACTCCTGGAGCCTCTGTGGGTGTATATTTTTTAAATGTTCTAAATTGAGATGGTTTTCTTTCTGTGTTGGTCTGGAGGAGTGTGGACTTTTTAATCGTGCTAACCATTTTCCCTCTGCAGGGGTGAGGAGCCCAAGCGGGAGAGTGAAGTTGGGGTGAAATGCCCACCCTCTAGGGGTACCAGGAGGTATCTCTTCTAGATGCCTCTTCTTCTCAGAGAGAACAAGCAAATAGTAAGCTGGAATAAGACAGAAAAGAGAATAAGCGTCATCCAAGTATCTATACTTTAAAAGATACTGATGTAGCTGAACTTTATCAGTACTGATTTTATTACAATGTACCAATGTTACTTATCTAATTATCTCCCTCAATGATGCTTTTCCTTTGGATTCCCAAGGGCCACCCAAACCACAGGGAATAGTCATTTCAAAAATCAGGAAATCAATTGTAAGTCAGGCAAACTGGAGGTCAGCAGAGAAACAACAAAGCTTCAGAAATCCTCTGAGAAACTTAAGATAAAACTTTCCCTAGAGAAGCAAGAAGGGCAACTGGTGTTTATTTAACTATGTCTCTTGCCAACCAGTCTATAGGCATTAGCTCATTTAACCCTTATACCCAAACTTGAGACTTAGATATTGTTTTCCCTGTTTACAGAAGAAGAACTTGAGTGGCCCAAGTTAATGTTCAAGGTTGTCCAATCACTAATATCAGTAACAGAATTCAAAACTACACTGATTTGCACCTGGTTCTCACTAATATGAACTGTGGCCACTGTTCCTTTGCAGCTTCACAGAGTTCACCTCGAGTCCAATCCTGGCATCTTTGACACCAGCCCTCCTAGTGGTGACATGATTTTTTCTTTTCTCCAAGGAGCCCTCTCAGATGATTCTATGAATAAGATCATTCTAAAACCAAAGGTTATGGTTTTCTGTACCATCTGGTCACCCCTGGCTTGATACCCAGGACCCCGCCTCTAGCTCACTTTGCCATGAGTCAGGTGTTGTCTTGGAAAGACTGTAGGATTTAACATCTGACTAAATTGATCAGACTCCAAACTCTGTAGCTTGACCAGATATGTTACTTTATTCCCTGCAATCCTCAATTCCTGCATCTTTATAATGGAGGAAGATCATATCACTTGTATTGACAACTCTTTACCCTCAATAATATAATATCTATATTAATGACATATGGTATATATTTAATACTTAGTATGTGCTCAATAAATCTTGGCTCTTTCTCCATTACTTTCCTTTCCTCACCCTACATCAGCTCTGGCCTTCTCCCTAAAACATGCTCACAATTAGCATGGAATTTATTGATAGAGATAAATTTATGAATATTTTATTTTAATAATCTCATTAGAGAATAGTAATATAACACAGTTACATAGCCTTGTAGAATTGACAGAGTCTTTGGACACTTTTTTTAATTTAATGATCTTAACAACTTAATGAAGTAGGCAGGGCAATATTAGATGTTGAAACTGAGGCTCAAAACGTTGATGAGGATGGACAGTATGGTGATATGGAGAGGAGGCTTTGAGATCAGTCAAAACTGAATATGAATGCGGTGTATGACTTCATTATTGTTTGGGCGTAAGTGGCTTAATCTCTTTGAGCTTTGGTTAGCTTTTGTTGGTATTTTGTAATTTGAAACTGGGTGGATTAATACATGCTACGGATGGTTATGAGGATGAAAGTGAATGTATATATTGTGTCTGACACAGAGGAAACATTCAGGAAATGGACAAATAGCAGCTGTACAGTGTTGTTGCCAAGGTCGCAGCAAGTAGCTGAGCTAGATCTGGAAGTATCTTTTTATAAATACCATCACATAAAGCAGTGAGATTCACCTTCGCAGGCAATTGCCAAGGTCCACCAAGACCTGAGCTCTGGACAGTTGCTCCAAGCCATGCCTACCCGTCCTAGCACGAGAAAGAGAGAATGGTCAAAGGGGGTAAATTACTAAACAGAGATAATTAATTGAATCTATTTATATTTAAGATTTCTAACAGAATGAACATAATTTTCAGTGATTTGGGGAAGTAAGTTATCAATGAGATTGAGAAACATCAGGTTATAAAGGTTAGATATGAGTAGCTTAGTAAAGAAGAATAATCATGAAAAACAGAGTTGTGGGAAACAGCGATCATAGGAATTTTTTGTGATTTTTGTTTCTTTTTGTTACTTTTGTGGACAGGATACTTTGGGAATCATCACCATGTTTATTCAACTTAATTTTAATCATCCCCTCCAAATAGCAATGACCATTTGAGTGTCTGCTATGCACTGGACAGTGCATACTCACTCTTTCTCATTTTTTAGTAGATATACTTATTCTTACTCTATAAAACAGGATACCGAGGTTCAGAGAAACTCCATACATTGTCAATTTCACACCGGAACGAGAAGCCAGGTCTATGGAAATCCCAAGCCCCTGCTCTTTGCACTGCACGCCATCAATGCCCTGCTGGATGTATTCAGAATCATGATCACAGCATCACTTTCCCTCCAACTAACCAAAAGCATTTTAGGACTCCCAGATATACCATAAGCAATAGTAAAATATGTATGTGAGTTTTGTATTTTGTATTTCATTGGTGATGCTCACTGAAACTTTGTTTCCCAAACATCTAAGCATGGGAATTAGAATTCTACCATGTTTAAATGGCTCTGTGCATAGCTATTTGCCCTACAAACTAAGATGAGCCAAAAGGTCTGGACATAACATGGAAATTCAATATCCATGTGCATGAGGGCACAGCCCTTAATTGTGGTGTCTTCTCTGTTGAATTTAGCATGAGATAAAGATGAAGCATGGCTAGTAGCCTAAGCCCAGCCTCTGAGAGTGTTGAGTTTTTGTGGAGTCCCCAAGGATCTGCATTTCATCATCAACTCTGCAGATTCAGAAGACTAATTTTACGCAAGGAACTCAGAGTTGATGGGACTTCAGGACATTGTCTCACTCTGGTATTCTGGCGTATACATCCATGTTCTGTGACTTCATTCAAGTGTTAAATGAAGCAACATAAATGTCCATCGACACATAAATGGATAAAGATGTGGTGTGTGTATGTGTGTTTGTGCATGTGTGTGTATATATATATATATATATATATATATATATATATATATATATATATAATGGAATATTACTCAGCCATAAAAAAGATTGAAATAAGCCCATTTGCAGAAACATGGATGGACCTAGAGATTACCATACTAAGTGAAGTAAGCCAGACAGAGAAAGACAAATATCATATGATGCCTCTTATATGTGGGATATAAAAAAAAAAAAGATACGAATGAACTAAAAAAAGAGACTTACAGACATAGAAAATAAACATGGTTAACAAAAAAGAAAGGGGAGAGAGATAAATTAGGAGGTTGGGATTAACATATACATACTACTGCATATGAAATAGGTAACTAATAAGGACCTACTATATACACACATATGCATATACACACACACACATATATACATATATATGTATATATATTCTTTTTCAGATTCCTTTCCCTTATAAGTTATTATTAGTACAGTTCCCTGTGTTATACAGTAGGTCCTTGTTAGTTATCTATTTTACTGTATATAAAATAGATAACTGATAAGACATTGTAAAACAACTATACTTCAATAAAAAATAAAATAAAGTATATTCTAGTTGTAAGTTCCCTCCCAGGAGGCAAATCTACAGAGGATATCAAATGACTGTCAGGAGGTGAGAACCAAGTCAGAGCTGTGTCGTTGCAATAGCTGGATTTGCCCAGCTACTGATGATCTGATGCCTTGATAGGCACCTGGGAGCCAGTCTGCCCCACACTACTTATGAATATTCACAGAGCAGGTCACTCTTACTCCTGGGCAAGTCCAGGGAGCTCCTGACCAGCTCCATCTCTCTGGTACTTCCCAGAGAACACCTCCACCCTCTCCTTATCCCAAACTCCTACTTCTGTTCCCAAGCTCTCTCTACTAAACCACCACATACATCCTTTGAGAAATAGATAACCTGGGTTTGAATTCAGACCGTTACTTGCTAGCAGGATGATTTTAGACAAGTTATTTAACTTCTCAGAACCTTAGGTTATCATATATAAACTGGAATTGCAATACCTACCTTCTGAATTTGTGGTGATAAGTGAGATGCAGTATGTAAATAATATAGTGCATATTATAGTGTCTAGCAATTATTAAGTGCAAAGTAGATGATGGTGGCTATATTAATCACTTTTAGCACAGTTATCATGAGTTTATTTTATATTCAGATGAACCGTCATTAGAATCTTTGGGGGTTTTGTCTCTTCTTAAGAATTTTGATCTAAAGAAGTCCTATTTTTAGGTGATTTCTACAGAAAGTTAATCTCATCATTTTTGCCTTTATTTTAATCGGCCATTTATCAAAGCCTTGGTAGTATCTTCCAACTCCCCAAATGTATTAATCCTCTGAAAAACACAAAGATTTAATGAAAAAAATGATAGAAATTCCTTTAGAATACTTTCCTTGCCAATTACATACCCTGCATCCTTCATGGTACTGATGCATAGAATTTACTCAATAATTACCTGTTGAACTAGACTTGTCTAACAGTTTATAATTTACAAAATACTTTCACTTCCATGATCTCATTTGGTCTTCAGAGTCATCCTTTGAGCAAAGGAGCATGAGGGTTTATATCCCCACTTTTCTGATTAGAAAAAATGAGGCTCAAGTTGTACAATTCACTGTACAATTCAACGTACCTGGGCTTAGAGACCTGCCTCACATCTGGCTAGGAGAGTGATCCTGAATAGAAGAAGGGACAAAGAAAGCATTAATCACATGGAGGAAGTTCGACTCAGAAGTTAGGTTCTAAATGCATTGAAGTTACAAATTAAGTGATGATCTCATCTGAATCCATATTGTGCATTTTTTCGCTCGACAGATTTGGCTCAAGAGGACTCTCCCTGAACAAAATGACAGAATTGTTCAATATTGAAAAATCTGGGTCACTTGGATTGTTGCCTTACAATGGAATATAAATTTAACAGGATGTCCTATATAGGGTTCTGGCATTCAGTAAATGGTATCATCACCATCATCATCATCATCATTATTATTATTAAATTATATTACTCTTAGCCCTGGCTTTTCATGCCTCTTCTTTGGATTTTTAAGTTTCCCTCAAACTTCTTTGAAGTCCTTCTTATGGTGAAACAGTTCCTCAGAAATGGCTAGTATACAGCAGGTGTCTTGTAAATGACTGCTTAAAGAATGACGGTGCTTTCACCATTGGACTTGAGATGTTCATGGGAAGTAGGCTGGCCTGTAAGTTGTGTTGATAGATAAATAGATCCATCCCTGAATCTCAGTTTATTTTCTTATATTTTTCTTTTCTCTAAAATTTGCCTTCAGTTCTGCCCCAATGCATTAATCAACCAATGGAGAATTCATCACAGTTGGGGATATTCTGATTAATCTAGGCCTGGCAGTACCTGCCCCTAATCAGCATGCTTCTAGCATCATTTATGGGAGCCAAAGGAAAAAAGGGGCAAGGTAAACAGTTAAACTTTGAAAAAAATAAGAAAACATCAAACTAGGCTCTTGGTAATCTACATTTTATTTTCCTACAGCTTCATTTTATTGAACAGTTAAATAACTTTAATGATAAGAGAGCAGAAAGAGGAAGGATGGGGGAAAAGGAAGAGGAAATTAAGGAAGAAGGAAGGGAGGACAGAGGGAAGAAAAGCATACGTGAAAACAAAATGAGTGAATGAGGAAACGAGATGATAAAGAAAGAAGCTATTTACTACAAAATAGGGGGGAGAGGGAAAAGAAAAAAATCTTACTACTGAAAGAAGGCAACCCTTTCTGCAGAAGAGAAAAGGAGATGGCTTTTGAAAACAAAAGCATCAAGAGTGATAAATTCCAAAACGAAAGATTGCATCAGTTCATTAAGGGTGTTTTCAAAATCATTTAAAATAAAAAATGGATGCACATGAAAATGGCTTGAGATATTTAAGGGAAGTTACTTGTTACCAAGACAGTTGCAAAACCTTTTTCTTGAAATATGCCCATACTTAATAGCAGAAAAACTAGGAAAGCAATCTCCCATATTCCTCAAAAAAAATCTATAATAACAATCCATTTGACTTCAAATGCCTCCATTCATTGGAAATCCAATAAAATTAAATGTTATATTTAATTAAATTTAGCTGATTGCTCTGACCAGGGTATAGAATTAGAAATCCAATCAGCATATATCTTTCTCTAAGTATGAGTATCTCTAAAATGTAACTTTCTCATTTGTGATAAGAAAATAGAGGAAAATTACATACAGTTGGGACCAAATTAATAAGTATCTGCATCTGAGAAATCTTGGTTTCAACATGTTTGCTCAAAATTTGTGCACCATGCGTGCGTGTGCACTCACACACACACACACACACACACACACTTCCTGGCCCTCTTCCCAAAATATACACATTTCACACCCTCCCTCAACTCCAAATGACAACCACCACTTTTCATATGTTAGGTGTGATTGTGTAGGGAATCAGATGTATGTTGCATGTATTTTATATTAATTTCTTTTCTTGTTTTCTTGTTTTAATGGGAAAAAGCATCAACCCTTAATTTAGACCCTCTCCTCCAGCCTTGACCCAGTTTTAGCTGTACAGCTACATCTTAGCTTTATGACTGATTCTAATATCTTCTTCAGCAATTCTTAGTTTGCTTCTGGTCATTTCCTATATCTATTTAGGTACATTGTCATTATTAGAATGATGTTTCTTAAACTTCGCAACGAACAGAGGCCAGTATTTTTATAGGCTTCATCTTCGAGGAATAAGTGAGAAATGCTTGAGAGCAAAAAAAAAATGTCCTTACTATAAAAAGCATTGTTTTCCCTTCATGAAATATTAATTTCAGATCAGGTTGAAACGCAGCAGAAATATTTATGATAAAAATGTCTCTTTGCAAGCTCAGTTTGGTAGCATGGGTGAAGTCCCTGTGGAGAACAGAAGAGATCTCCAGGATAACAAGGAAATATGATTTGTTGCTTTACTTGTTTCCAATTGTTTAAACTGTTTACGATACCATAGGGGTATTAATTATTTTTGGATTAAGATCCTCCCCAAAATCCAATTTATTTACTAAAAAAAGTCTTTCTTCCCTAACACATCCACTGAGACCCCGGGTGGGTTATGAGCTCAGAAGCAGCCATTCTGGTTTTAATGCCCATATTTAATGTACATTCTTTGGAGGTCTTAAGCATGCTCCCAGTCTGTAGAATCCTGTTTCCTTTATTTCAGTTTTCTGAAACATTGATGTGTTTTAACCATCAAACCCATGGCTTTTACCAAATGCTTTTCAACCTACAAAGTGAGCTAATCATTGGGCTCATCGTCTCCAAAACGGTGGGATTATTTGGCCAAAATGGACGATTAGGGCAGGAACTCCTTTACTCTCAGGACCTCAGCCATGCTGTGCACCTGTCTTTGACGTGACCCTCTTTATACCTTGAGGTGGGTGAAAGAGCCTTATAGGGAGGCAACATAGGATGGAGCTGTGTTTCTCAAACTGGGGTTCATTTTGGACCTCCAGGGAGCTCCAGAAGCCTAGGGGTCTATAAATCCCATGGCAACTCTATTCTTGAAATCAAACCATAGATTTCTATAGCAAAATTAATCATGAGCATATTCCAGCTCTTTTGCTTAGGCTTTGAAGCCTGGTGTACATTCAAGCAATTTTAGCGCTCAGCTTGGTATTTATGATTAGATCTGCATTGGCTTCTACCTTTTAATGCAGTCAGTATTTTCCCTTGTTGGAGAAGTAAACAGGTATTATGAAAAAAGGTGGCCTCCTTTTGTGGACTCCTCGAGGGCCATGGGTCTCTTCCTACCCAGTCGCCTCCCTGCCGTGGGACCTTGCGGGCACGGTGCGGTTTCCTGGTGCAGGCAGGATGCAGGCAGCATCCCCAGGGCAGAGCCAACTCTGGACATGTTAGTACCATTTGTAATAAGTGCCCTGCTGTGACTGACAGATGGCACCCGAGCGTCACTTCTCTTTGACAGCAAGAGCCATGCTTTGGCTTTATTTCTGTGGCTAACTAGGAAGAGAAGCTGAAATCAATGCCTCTGTTCCTATAAAAAATGAATGTACAAAACACAAGGAGATTTCCCCATTTCTGGGGCACCACAGCCTCTCGAGGTCACTGAGTGAAGGCAAGAAAGGCAGGCATCTAATGATGTTCTTTTATCTCAGATCATCTCTAGATCCTGAAGCTTCCTGGAGAAAGACCTGCAGGCCTGGGGGACTCCTCAGCCTGGAAGTCCCTCCCCCCCTCCCATTATCATGCCCCAAGTAGGGGGTCAGGGTTACTTGAATCTTTGATTGCTGTCTTTGAGACATTTGAGAAATTGCTGTCTGGTGGCTTTTCCCACTCTCACCTGTGTCATAAATTTTGGGATGTGGTTGATTTCCTTTCAACATTTCACAGAAAATTAACTCAGAGATAGCTCTAAATGTATGGAGGATTCTTGATGAGCAATGGCAGTTCCTGTATTTCCATTTAGGATGAGCTTCGGACAGCAAGGAGAATGGAAGTGTGGTTATCTGCTACTTTCCATAAGGGTAAGAAGTGTCAGTGAGTGGTGGGTGCAGACAGAAATGAGTGGCCTGATGTTCTTATATCCACTTCCTCTGCCTCACTTGCCCGTTAAAATACCTGGGGCACTTTAAAAATACCAATACCTGAGCTCTAGCCCAGAAGAACAGACTCAAACTTTTGGAGCCATCAATATTTTTTAAAGTTTCCCAGGTCATTCTGATAGGTATAAGGATCCATGCTTCCCTCACCTGGTGGTCATGAGCTACAGGTAAGCACTTCTCATTTCTGGAGACAAAAACCCAAAAGTGATATAGGGCATTTAATTAATCTTAAAAGTTTAAGTTAATGTGAATCACCATTTCTCCATGTCTTAGATACCTTATGTTCTCATGTAATCCAAACAAGAGCCCTACAGATGGCTGTTGGGTTACACCCATTTTATAGATAAGCAAACTGAGGCTCAGAGCAGGTAGATAGGCATCTCAACATGTAACTAAAACATTTCAAGGCCAATGGTTTGCAATACCAACTTGTAGAGCAGGCTACCTACCACCTGTGAATGTTCAGTTTGGTTTTGTATAAAATAAGGATGATAATACAGATCATATCGGGTTACGGTGCTAGAGGCTGAGGACACTTAGTCGGTGTTCAATGTTCATTCCATTTTTTTTTTAAATACGCATGTCAGGAAGGGACAGGTCTTGTCTTTTCTATAATATGTTATGTTTGTAAAACCTATGGGCATGAAATTCTGTCTGACTCACCACATCCCATTCTCACCACATCCTCTACAAAGTGACTAAGATCAGATAAGACCGTAGCACTCTCAGGCAGGACTTAGACATCCTGAGTAGAGCAAAGAGCTCTTCACCTTGTTGAGTGCTATCCATTCTGTCGTGCTGATGACACCATTTGGCTGACTCATCTTCTGATACGGGTCACTAAGTCCCCAAATTTTGCTTTTCAAATGCCAGCAAAGTTGGACTCTCTTCATGACATTTTAAAAGTCTTTTTGTACAATAGATTGCTCACATCTCTCAAAAGCTGCTAGTAAAATATCTCCTTTGAACTTTTATTAAGATTTTAAAATACAAACCTAATAAACACTGATGTTGCAGATTGAATAATTTACAAAGGTTTAGGTATAAAGCAAAAGCTAAGAATTCCTTCCCCAGCGTCTTCCCTGACCATCGCTGATGCCCTAGGTGTTCACACTTTGTCAAAGTCTTTCTTCTGCAATTTTGCTCTGCAAGGAGCTCTATTAGAGAAGACAATAAAATGTGAGAAACATAATAACCTACTTCCAACTTTTTAAAGCCATTTTCTGTCACCAAGTATGGAGGGATTGTAGTTTTTAAATGGAACTTTTTTGAGGAATCTTTGAGCTGGAAGAAACCTATTGGGCCCAACATGTTCATTATTCAGGTGAAAAAAAAATGAGGGCCAGAACATTCCAAATGCTTTGTTCAAGGCTACACTGTGGATGGCCAGAGCAGGGCTGGAAAGCAGCTTCCCCGGCGACCGCCCTGTGGCCAGTACTACTTACTGATCCAAGGCAGCAAGTCTCTGAGGAAACTGTCCTGTACCTTGTGATTCCTTCACTCTGTACATAAGTGTTAACCAAGAACCAGGCACATGGGGAGCCCTCTATAAAGATCTACTTATTTTATCTCATTTCAACACAACTTTAGCCCTGCTGGTCAATGCACTGAAAGGAAGGAAGAGACTATATATGCAAGACATTTAAAGTCATAAATGCTCCCAAAGTCGGGAAGGGGTTGCAAATTGACCTGTATGACTATAATCAAGTCATCTCATTCCTCTAAACAGTAATATCCACAAATCACTGTCAATAACCCGAGATACCCAAATATAACATGACCAATGTTAAAACGACTTGCAAACTTTGTTATGCAAGGAATTGCATATCTGTATTTCCATAATGTTTATAGTTTGTAGGGTATTTTCAGAGGTACCAGCTTATTTCACACTTAAAACAATACCAGAAAAGGATCATATGGACATTACCATTTATAAATGAGGAGACGCCACCTGCTCCTACAAGGTCCAGTGCCGGTTAATGACAGCACTGGAACCGAACAGAGTCTCTCAACTTTCAGTCCAGGACTCTTCCTGTATTTGATGTCCATTGTTTGTATTACATTGATGAAGTCCTCTTCCCCACCACCATGGACAAGACAACTTACAAAGAGGCCCTGAACTAGATACTCCACACCCTATCCATACAGAACGGTCAGTGAATGAGTACCTAACAGCAGCCTCCCCTTTCCCTGTGTCGTTCATTGACCTAGAAGCACAAAGTGAGAGATGCTGTGGGGTAGAACACAGGGTGTCTGAGGACCTGGAGCTTAGTCCCAGTTCTTCAGGAACTTTCCTGCAGTTACTGGTCCAAGATCACACGGCTCAAGTCCAAATCCCATCCTTTGTCATACATGGTCCTTGACAATCAAAATCCAAGGGACCGGGACTTCCCTGGTGGTCCGGTGGGTAAGACGCCTCGCTCCCAATGCAGGGGTACTGGGTCGATCCCTGGTCGGGGAACCAGATTCCACATGCCACAACTAAAGATCCCGCATGCCAAAACTAAAAACATGCCACAACTAAAGATCCCGCATGCCACAACTAAAAACATGCCACAATGAAGATCCCACGTGCCACAGCTAAGACCCAGTGCAGCCTAAATAAATAAATAAATATATAGATATTTTTTAAAAACCCAATGGACCTTCCTAAGCTTTTTTCCACATGCTACCAACATCCAAGCTGCTGGCCTCTGTGGTCCCACCAAGCTGTGCAAAGCCTCTACATCACACTATGTATTCTAACATCTTCACACCTTTGCAAATGGCACCCCATTCACCCAGAACACCTTCCCTAATTCTAAGCCAAGAAGATGCTGACATATTCTGCAAGATCCAGCTCAAGTATGATCTCCTTCATGAAGATTCCCCTGGCTGTCCAAGGCAGAGCTAGGATTCATTTTGTTTTGTTTTATCTGCATGTTTTATAAAGTACTTTGATAACAACCATCATAGGGGGATGCAGAATCTACCTTAAACTGAGTTTTAGGCATGATTGGAGGGAAAGGGATGTTTCTTATTGGGCACAATATTTGAACAAAGTTAGTTTTCAGTAAATGGCGATTGGAGAGATGAAAGGATGAATGGATGGACACATGGGTGGCAGAATGATCTAGGAGTGCCTCAACTCAGTGGGCAGTAGGGTGACTGGCTAAGAAATGGAATGTTTGAGTCCTATGGATCTGGGCTTTTATTGCAAATGGGTGATCTTGGGCACATAATTTAACCTCCATGAGCCTCCCTCTCTTTAACAGTGAGATCCACACTCCACAACACTCAGCTGAGAGCCCCAGGAGGCTGATGGATAGAAACCACGCCAATGGCTCCTCACACTTGGCTTCCTGTTGAGCTTGGCCAATGGGAAACGGCAGCAGCAAGATATTCAGGGCAGGAGGAGCATGAGATGCATATCTTTATTTCACCCACCAGAGCCCCCTCCCTGCGGGTCCCTCAATTGGAAGCCACAGTTCTTTTCCCACTAGCCTTGAACCTTGACTCCTCCAGGTTCAGGCATGGTAACAAGCCCCTCAGGTCCTTCACTGTCCTTTGTGGATTCCCTACACTCTGCCCACATTGTTTTAAAAGGTCTCTTTATTAAACTGTTCTCATATGACCCAATTTGAGGGTGCCATCTGTTTCCTGCTGGTACCCCAACTGATCCCACGGGTAATATCCTTTATAACTCCTAGCTTCTCTGTGTAGATTCAATGCGATTATTGATGTAAAGCCCTTATTGAATACTCCCAGGGTCTCTGCTGCTAATTTATATGGTAAATGGGGCTAATCATCTCTCCTACGCAAGTGAATACAAGCCACAAATAAAACGTTGTGTCCTATGTGAAGCGGTATATAAATGTAACTTCCAATAAATATTTCATGGCAAAGTCACACTTTGAAAAGGAAAGCATTCCTTCTGCTACACGCACGTCGACTCCCCAGAGCCTGGGCTAACACGCCTTGGGCGCCCAGGGGAAGCACACAATTGCAAGCCAGGGAAAACCAGGCTCGCTCGGGATAGGTTTGCTCAGCTCCCCGAGGCAGATGGGATGAATGCTGACAGAAAGAGGACAGCATGTCAGGGAAGAAGTCCCCTCACCCACCCATTCCCGAAATAAACCAGTTATCGACCTGGATTGATTCTCTTTCTGTCGTTTCCTCTAAGCTGGCACCTGTATCCCATTTTAACAGGAAGAGACAGAAGCATGTTCACCAGAATTAAAACATGATGGGTAAGGCCCAGTAATGAGCTCGCTTTTGTTTCCACAGGCTGAGTTGAAGATCCCTCTCATTTGCTGGGTGCCAAGAAAGATGAACAAGCAGTAAGTACCGCGATGTTGCCCTGAGCACGAATCCCCCATCTCCTAGTGGGGACCGGGGTCAGCTGCTGGAGGAGCGCTAAGGAAGGACGCAATGTGTCCCCGTGGGAAGGCCGGGCTTGAGGATGTGTGAGTGTCCAGTGAATAGCTGTCCCACTAACAGCGATTTTTTGCAGGCAGGTCCCTTGTTCTCCCCCAGCACAGCTGGGGATGTGGGATTAGGCAGAGACTAGATAAACAGTACCAGAATGCCAGGAGGGCACCCAGAAATGCCATCCATCACCTCCCACCGGGGTGTGGAATGAGAACTAACAGAAGAGCAGTTTGCACACTTATTCCCACAGCAGAGAGCCTGGAATCCAACTTGCTCTTTGTGGAACACCTAGAGGGGGCAATGTGGTCGGTTTAGGATATCTAAACGTGTAGCTGAATCAGCAAAACTTTCATCCCATTCCAGATGTTTATGAGTATAGTAAAAAGATAGCTGGCCTCCAAGTTGTAAGAGATATTTATGATGAAAACAAAAGACCTTTCAATTGAGAAAGTTGGGTACACTCATTTTAAAATTGATCTACTCATCTATTTATTTGCTTTATTTTGCCAATTGGAAAGGTAGCACTGTTTTTTCTCCTCTGCGTGAAATGAGCAGTCGTGTGAGAAAGAACACGAGTTTCAGAGTCAGGCAGACCTAGGGTCAATCCCTTGCTTTGCCCTGTCATTTTATAGCTGTACAATATTCAGGAAGTTACCTGATACCCTGGATATCAACCCTCCCTCTGGGAAGTAGGGTCTGGCCTGGAGAGGAGGGCGGCCTGGCTTCTGGGTGGATCCCCGGTGCTAGGGGAGATCTGGGGGTGGCCCAGGGTAACCGGGTGATGCCCGGGTGTCACAGGTGGGCACTAGGCACGTGGCTGTTGTCCAGGGTGACAACAGAAGCAGCAGCCCAAGCATCAGACTCATGCCCGCAAAGAGGGGTTACTTTGATGATCTAGGCAATATTTGCTATAGCTTGCCATCTGGCTTTGAGGTCATGAATCCCTACCTTTCAGTCCTTGATTCTGTTTCTCTCTCTGATTCCACCCTGTGCCAGCTGTCTCCTTCATAAAGAAGAGGCATCCCCCTTTCGTGACTTTAGGTAGACTTGTTTTTCACCCAGACTGCCGCCCCTTGGCAATTGCTCTCATCAAGCTTCCCAAAGGGTAGTTTTATGAGTTCAGCTTTAGAGTCATGTCAGATATGAAGCTGCCAATACATAGACCAGAAAACAGACCACCTCATCGTCATTTCATAAACAGTAGTTTTCTGCTCTAAGGATGCTGCACTTTCACAAGATCCCCAGTTGATTAATAGCCACATTAAAGTTTGAGAAGCATCTGACTGTAGAGCAATGGTTCCCAGAGCTGTCTCCATCGTGGCACACTGCAGAAGTATCTCCAATATTCGTCAAGATATGACTCAGAGAAGGCAGTTACATATTGGATGTTGCATGAGCGTAAATTGGAAATTTGCTTCCCTCCCCCTCCACAGACACACACACACACACACACACACACACACACAAGCACACATACACAAATACACACACCATACACACACACAAGTTTTTGTTTTGCTATATCTTGGGGGGGAACACTCCTTCCTCTGTGAAAATCATTAACCCAGTTAATTCAAAGCAATAGATTTTAAATCTGACTGAACATTAGAATCATCAAGGAACCTCTAAACAACAGCAATTTCAGTGACTTTCCCAGACCAAAGAAGTCAGAATACCTGGACAGTGGGCCATTCTTTTAATGCGCAACTGAGTCTAATCTGCAGTTAGCCTTGCAGAATGCTTGTCTAAGATGTCTGACAATTCTATAACCTAGAATTCTGATTTTATAAAGTGAAATTCTAAATGGCCTTTTTAACTATGGCTAATTCCTAACTCTCTCCCATTGGGCACTTTTACAGAGAAGGCATGAATAAACACAAATGAAAGGATGATATAGAAACAGATTTATATATTTATACACATGCACACACATATGGGTACACACACACAGTACGAGCATATGCACATGCATTTCCCTTTAAATGTATTTGTTGGGTCAAAAGCATTTACTGAATAGTATACACTACACCGGGCACTGAGCTAGGCACCTCCATTATAAAGATGAATAAGATCTAGTCCCCGCCCTCAAAGAGCATTAGCCGTACATTAAGCAAAGCAGTTTAGTATTATGTTGAAAATGATGGGAAAGCTCCGCAAATGCTATGGAGTCTGGCTGTCCTGATTCTAAATTGCTTCTGAAATTAGCAAGCTATTCCACATTAACAGTCTCTGCAACCAAACTCGCAGCTTCCTTAGCAATCAATTAAACTACATAAAGCCTCATTCCTTGGAGCATATCGGTGGAGTTAGAGGAGACTCACCAGACCAGCCCACTGCCCATTACGCCCTCAGGGCTGGTTACGGGAGTTCTGGGCTTGGTTTCCAGTATCTCTCCATCATTCTGGACAGGACAGATAGGAACCGTGGTGCTGCAGTTCTGAGTGTTCTGGAAGAGACCACTAGAGAGATCGCCTAAGGCCTTTCCAGTAAGCAAACGCCCTCGCCAGCCAGGCTCCTTTGGGAACTCAAGAGGAGGATGCCCTCAGACATTCTGGACTGGGGACTGATGGGGGAGCCAGAGCCCCCAACTTTGAAACATACTGAGACGGTATAACACTAAACTCGCTTGTTCACTGTTAAAATGATTCCCAGTTCCCATAGAAATTTCAGAAAATATACCAAAGTACCAAGAAGAAAATGAAAATCACCAATTACCCTAGCACCCAGAAATAACCACTATTTTGTTACCAATTCCTTGTCATTGTTCTATATCTTTGTGCAATATTTTGAAATCCCAGGAAGCCTACTTTTAAAACTTATATTGTTTTCAGTTTTTCATTCAATAATACTGCTTTATATTATAAACATTGTCCCACATTAGTAAGTCCTCTTTAAAAGCAGGGTGTTTTAAGTCTGGTGTTTAAATAAGGTTCACAATCCCTTAGCCATAATGCCAAAGTCAAAAGTTTTCAAAATACTGAAAATTTTTCATAACTAGTTTGATGACAAAACTTGACCTACAATGAGGTGAAGTTATGGACTTTCTTCATTTATCCCACTTAGTGTGAAAACCCACATGTTTCACTGCAGAAATATTAATGTTTTTAATGACCAGGTGTTGCTCCAGTGCTTACTGGGGACATTACATAGTATTCAATACATGCACAATATTACTTTTCTAAAATCCAAAATATTCTGAATCCCTAGCCCTAAGGAATTTAGATAACAAATGGTGGATCTGTATTTTATCTGGTGGTTTATTTTATCTTGACCTTGGTGTTGGACATTTCAGTGGTTACCTATAAAGTTTTATGAGGCAGTTTTATTGCCGAGATATAACTTAAAACTTTATACTCTAGGAGCATTACAATAGGCTGTATCACTATTGTCCCCAGCATGCGATGCTAGGTGTCCTGTCACATGTAGGACAATTATTCTGTGATAGTCTAGTATTATGTAGAAACACAGGTGCAATCAAATTATCTAACAAAATCTACTATTTCTTTTCTTGCTTCGGGGAACTTGTCTTTCACATCTATTTTGGATAGAGTTTTGATGGTTAAAAAAGTAGAGTGTGTCCCTAAAGAGAGAGTATTAACTGTATGGAATTCAAGCTTCCACACGTGGCTGTAACCCCATTAGCAATAGATCTGAGAGATAGAATTGAGACTCCTTCTTTTCCATCATGCACACATAATTTTTATTAGGAAATGTATACTGTGTTTAAAACCAATTACAAAGCCTATTTCAACTTTGAGTTACGCAAGTTCATTTTACCACCAAAAGTTTTCTACCCATTTCTGTTCTGGAAATAAGTTTTTAGGTGATTGGACTCTATATAAAAATAGAACAGAAATGACTGATCAGATTGTTCCCACATGAAGGCTTTCTCACTTTTTAAAAATATACAGTGGTTTTTAGTATATTCATAGAATTGTGCAACCATCACCCACATTCAATTTTAGTATTTTTATATTCTTTATGTATTATAGATGCAAGTCCCTTATCAGATGTCTGAACATTTTCATCAACCCCAAAAGAAATCCCTTACCCTTTAGAGACTCCTCTTGAATAGGTCTTAGGATAAACAGCCAACTACCTTCTGAGACAGCGAGTTTAAAAAGTGTAAGAAAGTGCCTCTCTGTATCGACATCAACAAAGCCAGCTTCAAGTCAATGTCAATCATTGATCATTAAGCAAAATAATGATGCTTTCCCACAATACTTTTCTCACTTGAATTCATTGTCTACTTATGAGGATGAAAGGGTAGACAGAATAAAAATTTCTACAGGCACTCTGCTAGTCATTTTGCATGAGGATCTGTGCCATGCTGTCTGGCTACTCAGCACTGAAACACCTTTCCCATGTTGCCACATAAGACCCCCTGCTTTGGGATAGCAGTCTCCCCAGTTCAGAGTCTGTTAAAGCCACATCTCTCTGACTCCAAAATCCATGATTTTTGTGCCAAATTGAACCGCTTCACAATGGTAAGGAAAATCATCCTTGTGTATATCTCATCAGGGACACATTCCCAAACTGAATGACTCTTTTGCTTGTGAGGGGCATATTTTCTTCTTGAAAACTTGCCTGATGAAATTCACTCCATCACTGGGTGGCGATGGACATGGGCTCCTCTCAAAAGGGGCCAGTTCAATGTCTGGTACACAGGAAATGCCCAATAAATATTTCCCTCGATATGTATGTATCATATCATTTTTATGATAAAATGATACAATTTCATGTAAAGCCCAGGTCATTATTTTCCTTCCTGATATATGTGAACACCCCTGCCTTTGACCTCAGGGAGCAACTGCATTTTGATTTGCAGGAATTAATAAGTGTAAATCCCACTGAATCTTGGGGATACAAGAAGCAGCAATTTTGGCATCCTGAGATCAGAGTCTTGCATCCAGCAGAGGAGTCAGTGTGGCTGCCTTCCCAGTTACCCAGTAGTAATTATGAACCAACTCTCAGGGCAACCAGGCTAATCCACTGGTGCCATCAAAGTCACATAGTTAGGATTCAGCTTCGTGGTTGGCTGGCAATTAAAAAGCTACAAGCTGTGAGAGAACATAGCCAAGATACAGGATGAGAGTTCACCCAAGGTTGCAGACATGGCCAGAGATACCTTTGCAGGAGCAGGAGGTATGATTTGTCCTGAGACCCATGAAGATGGGTAGTGATGGGGGATGGGAGATTTTAAGATAGCCTTTCTTCTCTCTTAATGGCAAAATTGCCAGCTGGGGATGGAACTAGCTGACTGAACTCACCTACCACCACTTGGGAAACTTCCAGCTGAACAAACTTTGTCTCCTGCTAACTAGCTGCAAGGTTGGACTTTTATAGTTATGGCCTATAAAAATATCACAAAGAGTAAAGAAGGTTGTGACTTATTTTAATATTTGAGTTTATTATCATTCAAGTAATATATATTCAATGTAGAAAAAGTTTAAATACTAAAAATATATATAAAGAAAAAATATCACTGATCAAACCACTGAAAAGGGGTCAACACTATTACTGGTTATTGGTTTTTTGGCTTTCTTATACAACCATGCATCTTATTTTCTTAACTTTAATGTATCATAAATATTTTCCAATGTTACTATCATTATTTTTATAGCTATGCAACCTTCCATCATTTAGGCAGCTCATATCTTATATTCTTCCACTACTGGAAAATAACACAACCCATGAACGAGTTTGACAAACCCTATTCATCTAACCATGTCCAAATGTTAAGATGCTCTGTTCTGTTACCTGGTAATGAGCAAAACCTACCACCCCAGGGAATCTTATGAGCCAGGGCAGTGTTTGGAGAAGCTTACCCCCAATGACAGCTTATAATGATCACATACTATTTAATTATATAAATGTGCCGAGAAATTGGAAACAAGGCCTAGAATTTGCAGTTGGATACTCCATGAAGGCCAAACCGCCAGTCGCTTGCCTGTTCTATTTTACACATACCTGACATTTTCCCACAAATAAGGTATAAGAAGAGAGGAAAAGTCAACTTCGTAAAAACACTTGTATATATCCAAATGCACCTGATAACCAAAAAAGTTAAAGATTTCCAAAACTTTTGGATGGATATGATTTGAGGCCAATGTTAGGACATCCTGGAAAATGAGCCCAATGGAAAGAGAAAAAGGAATTTCCTAAAAGCCTAGCTGTCTGGAATTTCAGAATTCCTGGAAAAAGAGAGATCAGGTCACAAACATAGAGCAAATGAGTTTTATCAGCGGCTAAATATCAAGTAGAAAAGCATGAGTGTCTCCTGCTTTGTTCTCCATTCTTGACTTTAATTCTTCTCTGTTATTTTTTTTGTGGAGGGGGATATTTTAGCAGCTTAAAAATAATTCCGTTGAGTTAATCCAAGAAGGGGGATATTAAAGTCAAACATTTATTTAGCTTCCATGTTGAGGAGGCCAAATACTTCATTAATTAAGAGGGTGGGCACTGTAGTGATCTAATGGCAATATCAGCTCTGCTGCTTACCAAGCTGTGCCATTTTAGGCAATCATTTAGCCTCTCTGAGCCTCGTTTTCTTTATCTATCAAATGGAAATAGTAATAGTAACTAAAAGGGTTTTTGAGAAGATTAAGGGACAATGTATGCAGTATGTTTAGCACTGTATCTGGCAAATGGGAAGCATTTGATAGATGTTGCAGCAGATGGTACTTTCTAAACATGGTGACAACAATATCTCCCATCTCATATGTTCTAGTGCCATGTGACCTGAACGCTCCCCATTCAGAGTGAATCAATTTCTCCACCTCCTTTCACTTGTGAGGGCTGTGGCAGTGTTGACCAATGCAATATGGCAGAAGGGACACTGTCAAGTCTGGGCAGAGGCTTTAAGAGCCAGGCAGCTCTGCTTTCTGCCTTTGGCAGCCCACTTCCATCAGTCACATGCTATGACCACCATGCCGTGAAGAGCTCCAGCCTTGTGGAGAAGCCCTGGGGAAACAGACCCCATGGAGAGACGGGGGCTGAGGGGCACCAGGCACTAGACTAGACTTAAAATCAGGAAGCCATCTTGGGCATTCAGCTCAGTCCAGCTTTGAGAAAACCCTCTGAATACAACAGCACGACAAGACCCATCCAGCTGAGAACCAGGAGAGAGAAAAATAAATTGTTTCTAAGCTGCTGCTTTGGAGTGCTATGTTATGTAGCAAGAGATGACCAGGACAGATATTGTCTCATACTTTTATCATCATTGCAGTTATTACCTCACACAAGACCCTTTGCTGTTAGGTATTCAGGATTCAACTTAGAGATTCGTAGGACTTGATATCCCACCTTGAAGAACATCTGTTCTAGATGAGAATGATAAAAAAATAAACACACTGCTAATAATAGGCAAGCAGAGTGTTAATAAGGGGTTTTTTGTTGCAAGTGTGTGCAGAGTGCTAAGGGGACACAGAGGAGGGACTGGTTATTCTGTGAGGGAACAAACCCTGGGGAAGGGTATGGTGATACCGGAAAAGACATCCTCAGAGCAGGTGACAGTTGAGTGATGAAATGCTGCCAAGTAGCAAATGGAGGAGAGAGCAGGGATAGACTTTCTGAAGTAATTACTGCAGCTGGAAAAGCTCTATCAAGATTTACTATAAAGGTAACACTAAATTGACTGACAATTTGAATTTTGTTGCTTAAAAACAATATAAGTAATCGGAGAGAGCATTTCTTGACGACATGATGGGTGGTAGAATTTATTTCCCATATCTCTTTTTTTATTTGTTTATTTTTTTAAATTTTTGTTGGAGTATAGTTGATTTACAATGTTGTGTTAGTTTCAGGCGTACAGAAAAGTGAATCAGTTATACACATACATATATCCATACATATATCCACTCTTTTTTAGATTCTTTTCCCATATAGGTCATTACAGAGTGTGGAGTAAAGTTCCCTGTGTTATACAGTAGGTTCTTATTAGTTATCTATTTTATATATAGTAGTGTGTATACATCAATCCCAGTCTCCCAATTTATCTCTCTCCCCCTTACCCCCGGTAACCATAAGTTTGTTTTCTACATCTAATAGCATGTAGTAATAGTAACTCTATTTCTATTTTGTAGGTAAGTTCATTTGTACCCATTTTTTAGATTCCACATATAAGCAATATCATATGATATTTGTCTTTCTCTGTCTGACTTACTTCACTCAGTATGAGTCTCTAGGTCCATCCATGTTGCTGCAAATGGCATTATTTCATCCTTTTTTATGGCTGAGTAATATTCCACTGTATATATGTACCACATCTTCTTTACCCATTCCTCTGTTGATGGACATTTAGGTTGCTATTTCCCATAGCTCTTTATCAACAGGGAAAGGAAAGAACTTCAATCCATAACCTAAAGGAGGATAAAGGCCTGAATCTGGGTTACAGTGTTTAAAATCCCACGCTGGAGGAATGCGTTTTTGCTGCCCTGCCATGTTACCTTTTGGATAGGCTGCAATTAGAGACATTCGTCCTGCCATTTGGTGTCATTGTTGTTCATTTAAACAAAAATTCTTTGAATAATAAAAATTCTACATCCAGGTAAGTTTCTGCGGACTTTTCTAAGGATTCCATCAGCAAAGATACAAGAATTTTTTTTTTTTTTTTTTTTTTTTTTTTATTGGCCGCACCACGCAACATGTGGTATCTCAGTTCCCCGACCAGGGATCGAACCTGCAGCCCCTGCATTGGAAATGCAAAGTCTTAACCACTGGGCCACCAGGGAAGTCCTTACAAGAAATTTTATGAGGAAGAAACATGAAGTCTTTCTCTGCCATTTCAGCAAGTTTTCATTTTCTTCCTTTATTTTCTGCAATTTCTTAAAATACTGAATAGTAACAAAAGTATAGTCATAAAATATTCATGAGGTATAAAGAACAAAAAAAAATTCAGGTATATGAATGAAAAACTCATTCTCAGTTTTTAAAAATTACTATTATTTTTGCAGTTTTCATTCACTTTTCTGTGATCACAACTCTTCACCACCACCCCCCCAAACACACAGGAAACAACTGTCCTGAATTTTGTGTTAATCATTCACTTGTTTTTATTTTTAATTTTACAACATATGGCTGTATCATTACAAAAATTTTGTTTTGTTTTGCTTGTTTTTGAACTTTAGGCCAAAAAATCATATTACAGGGTCTATTTTGCACCCACACTACCTGGTTTTTGACAAGTGTTTCCACTGGTTCCTCCATGAGATCTTGAGCAAGTTAGTAAACATTGCTGTCTCTGTTTTCTCAACTGCAAACTGAAAATAATAACAGTGCTTCCTTTGTAGGGATCTTGTGAAGACTAAATGAGCTAATTTATATAACATGTATATATAAATGGAACATAATGTGGGCTCTATACGTATTAACTATTATCATTCTACAATCTGTTTTATGACTACCCCAATTTGCATTTCAAAGATAATCCATGTTTTTGTGGCTAGCCATAATTCCTTCAATGTCATACCTATATAAGATTTCCTTATGTGCATATAATACTATTTATTCATCACCATCTAGTCAATAGAGATTTGGATTCTTTTCCAGATTTTGCTTACATCAGTGCTGCTAAGAACATTCTAGCTTGTGTCTTGGAATATATATTCAAGAGTACCTGTTTATAAAGGTATATTCTTAGGATGGAAATTTCTGAGGCACAGGGAATGCACAGCTGTAACTTCACCAGATTATGCCACAGTTTCCAAAGTCAGCAGGCCATTTTGCACCCCCACGAGTGTGTGTAGGTGGCCCATTGGCTTTGCCACCTCATCAACCCTCCATACTAGCAGTTTTCATGTTTACCAAACTGGTGGGTGGTTTTAATTTACCTTTTGTTGACCACGATGGGGTTAAACATCTTTTCAGATATTTATTAGCCATTATGTTTTTGTCTGTGCACAGTGTTAGTTCAAATCTTTTGCTCACTTTTCTGTCAGGTTTTTTTGTCTTTCTCATATTGAGCTGTGTGAGTTATTTATTTATTCTGTACACTTTTCCCAGTTTGTGACTTGAGCTTTCATTCTCTTTTGATGTTTTCTTTTGGTGACCATAATTCCGAGGCAGTTGAGCATCACAAACTTTTCTTTTTGACTTACTGAATTTGTGTATTGTTTAAAGAAACTGTCCTTACCACGAAATCAGTAAGATGGTTTCCTATATTGAATTCCAAACATCATAAAATTTGTCTTTAATCAGCCTGGAATTGATTAATTTGCAGGTAAAATGAAGTAGGAGAGGATAGTTTTTTTTTCATACAGGTGATTTACTCAGCATCACGTATTAAAAAGTCTACCTACCCCTTCTACATTGATCTGCAATGCCAGCTCTGTCATGACCAACTTTTCTTATACAAATGAATCTTTTTCTGGGCATTCTCTACTGTGCCATGATTAATGTATCCACCCCACGTCAATTACACAAATCCTAATTAGTATAACTTTGTAGAAAATCATGGTATCTAGGAATTTACAAACCCCAATTTGTACTTTATCATGAATTGGCTCTTGAATGCTTATACTTTAATGTAAACATTAAAATTGGCTTGTCCATATATATACATACACAACCTTTTGGGATTTTGGTTAGAATTACTCTGACTCTATAGATAACTTTGAAGAGAAATGGTGTCTTTTTGATACTGAGTTTTCCAGTTCGTGAACATACTATATATTCCCAGAGAGAGACAGAGACAAACATCAACATAATTCCATAATGTTTTATAATTTTCTCCCCCTAAGGACTAGACCCTCACATCTTTTGAGAGATTTGTTTCTAGGCACTTTACATATTTTAAAGATCTTATAAATGTTACGATATCATGATTTTGTGTGTTCATGTTTGTAGTTGGTGTATACATTTTTATAGATGATATATACAGCAAGCTTGCAAAGTGTTTTATCAGTTCTAGTATTTGTCAGTTTATTCTTTTGGGTTTGCTATGTAGATGATATCATCTGTAAATAATTTAATTTTATTGCTTCCTTTCCTTTTTTATACTTTTTTTTCCCTCCTAATGGTACTGTTGAGGGTCTCCGAACAATGATAAACAAAAAGGTTGATAGTAAGCACCCTTGTTCTTAAAGGGAATGCTTTCAATATTTCAGCACAAAGCATTAGTCTTGTTTTCAGATTTCGGTAGCCTTCATATCAGGTTAAAGACACTAGGTTGCCAAGAGTCTTTTTTTTAATTATGAATAAGTATAAAATTTTATCAATATTTTTTCTGCATTTATTGAGATGATTATATATTTTCCCTACCCTTATTGTTAATGTAATGGTTTAAATTAATGGTTTTTCTAATGTTAAACAAAACTTTAATTGCTGGGATAAATACAACTTGATCATGACATATTAGTTTTTAGTGTATTGGTGCAATGAATCATTAATGAGTATTTGTGAGAATTCCCAGTAATTTTTCTTTCTCCTACTTTCCTTGCTGGATATTGGCTCGGATTTGTGCTAGCTTCGTCAAATGAGATAGAGAGTATTGCCATATTTTCTATTCTCAACAAGAGACTGTGTGTGTAATGGGTAATAATTTGATCCTTAACCAATAAAACGGTCTTAAAAAGGTATTTCCTTGGGAAAGATTTTCAACTATTGATTCAATATCATTGCTGGTTATAGAAATATGTTCAGTTTTACTATTTCTTCATGAGTAATTTTTGTTGTTATATATTTTTAAGTATTCATTTATTTCATGATATTTTCTTATAATTTTGATCTCTGTTGTGCCTATAGTTATGTCTCCTTTTTCATTTCTAATTTTGCCTGTTGATGACTTCCCTTTCATGCTTAATCAAGCTTGCCAAAGGTGATGAATTTCATTATTCTCTGTTACAATTTTATGTTCTATTTTGGTAACTTCTGTTCTTATCTTCATTATTTCCTTCTGCCTACATTCTTGGCATTATGCTTTTGTTATTTCACTGATCTACGAAGTTAGGTGCTTTAATAATTAAATTTTAGCTTTTCTCCTTTTCTAATATAAGTATTTCAGTTACATATTTCTACATTATTGTTCAGATTTAAATATTTTTATTCCTATTATAATTTATTCTTTGACTTGTAATTTGAAATTTCCAAATAAAGTTGGATTTTTAAATTACCTTTTGTCACTAATTTCTAGCCTAACTATATAGTGGTCATAGAAAATAGTCTACATGATATTATTTTTAAAAAATTTTTGAGTGCTTGCTTAATGTTCAAATATAGGGCAATTTTCTTGCAATATTCCATGTGTGCTTGAACAGAAGATGTACACCACCAAAATTGAATGCAATGTTTTAAAAATATCCATAAGAACAATTTTGTTAATTATGTTATTTAAATCTTTATTCTAATGGATCTTTTATATTTTATCTTATTACAACTTACAAGACTGGATGTTTAAAGTATTTTGTAGGACTGTGAATTTGTCTTTTTCCTGACAGTTACTGCAAATACATATGTTATTAGGAACATAGAATTTTCAAATATTATACTTCCTGGTGAACTAATTCTTTTTTCATTATGCAGTGACCCTCTTAAGAAAAATGCTTTTTTTCTAAAAAAAAGAAAATTATTTTGCCCACTGTTAATATAGACAAGATGGCTTTCTTTTAGTTAGTATTTTAATAGTACATCTTTTGCATCACTTTATACTCAAACTGTCATATCCTTATGTTTTAGGCATGTCTCTTATAAAAAATGTAAAAAGTATATGACTGCACTGTGAATTGTTTGATCCAGTGAAGTAAAATTGTCTTTAAATGAAGGACTTTTTCAATTTACAATTATTCCAATTATCGAACTACTTAAATTTATTTCTACACTTTATTTTGTTCTTTCTATTTATCTGCCCATTTCTTTTTCTTTCTTTCATTTTTCTTTTTGGTCTTCTACTTTCCTTCTTTTGGTTGGATGTGCATGCATGTGTGTGTATGTATTTTTTTCTCACTCCATTATACCTCTACTAATTTATTAGTTATGCCTTCTAATTCTATTTTTGGGATTTCCTTAGATATTTTTAAGATATAATTAAATTACCAACATCTAAGGTTATTTAACCCTCTTTTAGAACAATACATGCACTTTTCAATACTTTATTTCTGATCACACATTCACAATTTATATGCTACTGTAGTCATGTATTTTAATTCTCTTATTTGTTAACCCCTTAAGACCTCAGTAGTATTGTTTTAAACAGTCAAAACTTTAGAATATTTACCCAAATATTTAACATAATCTTTGGTCATTTTTTTCTGTTTATATCTCAAACCTTCTCATGAAGATCACTTCCTTTCAGTATGGAGAACACAATTTGAAATTTTGTTTGGTGTCAAGGCCCATTATAAGAAAACAAAATGTCTTCATTTTTCCCTCATTCTTAAAATGATATCTTCATTGGACATACAATTCCAGGTTGACAGTTATTTTCTCTCTGAAGCGTGAAGTTATTTTTCTACACTTTTTTGCCAACCACTGTTGTGATTGAAAAATCAATCAATATATTGTCATTTTTTTGAAGGTGATATTTCTTTTCCATCTGGATGCTTTTCAGGTCTTCTCTTTGGTTTTCTGCAGTTTCACTATGATGTGCTGAGTGAAACTTATTTATCTTGCTTATTTGTCTTACTTATCCTGCTTTGGATACACTAGACATCCTGATTCTCTATTTTGATGTTTTTCACCATTTCTGAAAAAATATTTCTTATGTTAAAGCCTCATCTGATTTATTTAAAAATACTATACACACTTGGTTTATATAATTTGTCTGATAACTTTAACATCTAAAGAATGAGCAGATGATTCTGTTGTCTATTGTTTCTTCCATCTCCTATTTTGGTGCCTTGTTATTTGAAGGGTTTCCTGATTTTGTCTGTATGCTCGTTTTTCTTAGAAATTAATCTGTGAGAATTCTTTGAGGCCTGAGTTGAAGGTGAACTCCTCCAGAGAGGATTTATGTTTGCTTTTGTCAGGTCTTTGAAGGAACTACAAAAACAGGTTTTATTTACTCTAAATTCTCAGGTTGAAGGGTTTCAGACAATCTAGGCTGAAAACCCACGTGTATTAACAGATTCTCAGGGGGGAAAGAATTGTCCCCATCACTCTGCACCAATGTTTGAGAGTAAGGAAGGTAGCCTTAACTCTAGTTCACTCTTACATTGGCACTGTAGGTCTTTAGAGTCCAGTTTACATGGGGGCAGGGTCTCCTCCTAGACCCTGAGCATAGAATATCTCAAATTCTCAATATATTTCAAATTCTCTGAATTCTGGGAGGCCATGAAAATCAAAGACCATTTCCCCCTGTTTAAGCAACACCATCAAGGAGAGGGCTGCCTTCAGTGCTCTGTTTCCATCTCTGAGTTCTTACTTCATTTAAATTTTGGGCTCTCTCTGAGCAGTTCTTACTTTTGCCAGCAATCGACTGCAAAAATAAGTCGTTTTTTAAAAATTGTTTCCTGTGGAAGGTTCAGTCATGGTACCTAGTTTATTATGCTGCAAGAAATAAAAGACATTCTCCCTATGGAATTCAATTTTTTAAATTATATTTTGATAAAATTTTAATTAAAAATAGAGTAAAAGAGAATTTACATGTTTTCAGTTTCATTAAGGGTGTTCTTATTTTTATATAAAGTAATAACACATCCCTGGGATTGGTGTGTCCTTTACTTAATATGATTCATCATAGTTTTGCAAATGCTCATTCAATGAACATGAATTAAGCTCTTACTACTTGCCAGACTTTGTGCTATCATATTTGTATATAGTATCTCATTACCTTTAATCATCAGAGATCGAGGATTCTAGGGCTGCCCTATATATTAAAATGGGAAAACAGTATCAGATAGCAGTCTGTGCAAAGCTATCATTGCTTGTTATATGCCTATATTAACAGGTCCATATATGTACTACCAATTAATCTTTGTATGCATGAATGAGCAAACAAATAAACATATCAATAAGTAAACCTAAAATATATGAATAGCCTTAATGCTGGTAAGGAATGATTATGGAGTTTGGGCTCTAATACTGGATATAGCAGCTCTTAAGACTTGAAGCCTGGACTATTAATGTCATCTCTCTGTGCCACAGTTTCCTGGATCAGTAGGAGATAATAATACTCCACCTAACATAATAAAAAAAGGCATTAAATAAGATAAAGTATGTAAAAAACACCAGTGTTAGGTCTCTCTTTCCTTTTAATCAATCAAGTTATCTTTGGTAACTTATCAGCTGTGTGACCTTGAACAGGTTACTAAACCTCTGTGTGTCTCAGTTTCTTAATCTATACAATGTAGATAATAATAATAATAATTTTATTAAGTTGTCCTGACTACTAAGTGACTTAATATATGTAGAATGCTTAGAACATTATCCTGAACATGGTAATCCTTCATAGATGTTAGCTATTCTCAGCAGTTATTATGGTCTCAATTTAAGAGAAACCCTAAATCATACCAGCCTTTTTAATACAAGAAATAACATTTTTAAAAAATTTCTTTCCTCTGATTGTAAAATAGGAACACATTCATGTAAAACACAAAGATAAACCAGAAAGGCATTTTAAAAAAGTAAAAGCAGCCCAAAATGGCACTCATGTTAAAGATCACTATAACATTTTAGGTTCAGAAAATTCTAGAAGTGTGTATACTAAAATGTTAGTTGTGGTCTCTGCATGTGGGATCACGGTGATTTTTAACTTTATGTGGGTACATAATGTTGATATAGGTATAAATATAAGTATATTCAAGCAATATATGCATATGTAGATATATCTAATTGTCTCTTTAAAATTGTCATTGAAATAGGGTCAGTTAGCAGTGTCTAAATTAAGACATTGATTCAGCCCTTTATTCTCTTCTTTATTCATCCATATGTTAATTCAACCCAGCATCTATTCATTTGTGCATTCATTCATCCATTTATTTCCTATGTGCAAGGCTCAGTGCTGGCTGCTAGGGACAAAGAGATGGAGACATCTCAGTCCCAAATTTAACAATCCAATGGAGCCAGTAGAGCAATGGATCAGTAAGCAAAGAGTTTCCAAACAACGATGTATATTAAGTGCCAGAGAAAAGTGAAGGGTAATGCAGGATCACAAAAATAAGGGTATCTGCATCCACCTAGGTAGGAGGAGTAAGTGAGAGGTGCAGAGACCTATGTGAGAATCAGAGAAAGTTTTCTTCAGGGCTTATACTGAAGACCAGTAGGAGTTTGCTAGGTATGCATGGAAGGAAAATTTATTCCTAGGATGAGAATGCTCAGTGATGTCTGGAAAACATGCTCCTTCTAAGCCAATGAAGGCCACTGGTTTCTGTCCTCCCAGGAAAATCAGACCTCCCTTGTTTGAGGGATGAAAGTAAGGGCATTAGCTGGGTTATTAAATGGATTATTAGTAAATAAAACTGAGCTGCTTTGTTTTCTCAAGCTCTGGGCACTAAAGTCTAGAAGACTAGAACAACAGGACAGCCATTGACTCAGAACCAGAAAGCCTAAGCCTTCATCCTCTCTCTGACACAAGCTCTTTGAATCCAGGCAAGAGCTTTATTCTATGACTTTTGAACTTCCTTATCTAAAAAGGAATACAATAGCATCAAATTTCTCCACCATCTTTTATATGGTAGATGCTTGAAATGGCAACACGTTTGATCATGAAGATAAATGACTGTGGCTGCTGTAAAAAGAGATTATGTGAAGAGAGATTAAGCCTTGAAATCAACCAGACAACAGTCCCAATCTTTCCTCCATCATTTGCTAGATAATGGTTACATGATATAATGTATGTAAAGCACATGGGAAGTGCCCAGCATCAAATGCCTCTTAATCGTTGGTTCTTTGAACTTGGAATCATAAGAAAGTAACACCTGCAGCATTTAGTGACATTTGAGACTAAGATAAATTGCCCTGTTACCTCATCTATAAAGCAGAGATGTCTCACAAGATTTCGGCCCCATGATGTCACTTGAGGTAATATGTGGCGAAAGTCTTAATCCGTTCAATGGGACCAAAACGATGTGATGACTCATTACATGGTAATATGTACAATGAGATGTATTGCTGAGAAGATTAGTAACATGGTGAAGATCCTGTCCTATAACACCAGGATACAAGTGAGATATGAAACATGATGATGTTTCTCCTGGTTTCTGATCAATGCAGAAGGTGAACTGCCAGGGTCTAGTATCCAGAGAGAGGTCACAGCAGAACAAGTGGATTCAGTAAAATTGGATGTAATGAAATGGGTACTGACTTAGAATCCAGAAGCCTAGATTTCTTTTTAGAATCTGACCCATACTGGCCTTTTGAGGATCCAAGTTGGAGTATCCATGGGCTTTAGGACTGCTAACATGTCTGTGTTCATCATTTTTTTAGTATAATTTTTATTTTATATGGACATATAGTTGATTTACAATGTTGTGTTAGTTTCAGGTGTACAGCAAAGTGATTCAGTTATACATATACATGTATCTATTCTTTTTCAGACTCTTTTCCAATATAGATTATTACAGAATATTGAGTTCCCTGTGCTATACAGTAGGTTCTTGTTGATTATCTATCTTATATATAGTAGTGTGTATATGTTAAGCCCAAATTCCTAATTTATCCCTCCACCCTATGTTTCCCTTTTGGTAACCATAAGTTTGTTTTTGAAGTCTGTGAGTCTGTTTCTGTTTTGTAAATGAGTTCATTTGTATCATTTTTTTAGACTCCACATATAAGTGATATCATATGATATTTGTCTTTCTCTGTCTGGCTTACTTCACTTAGTATGATAATCTCTAGGTCCATCCATGTTGCTGCAAATGACATTATTGCATTATTTTCGGTGGCTGAGTAATATTCCATTGTATACATGTACCACATCTTCTTTATCCATTCCTCTTTCAATGGACATATAGGTTGTTTCCATGTCTTGGCTGTTGTAAATAGTGTGTTCATCATTCTTACATCACCATCACCTAGAAGAGTGTCTTGTATGGGTCAAGTGAATGCATAAATGAAGTATTTTTTTTACAGGCAACTTCCTCCTCTGTGCAATGGTGATTATAATAGCAATCTGTCAGAATTACTGGGATAGACAGGAAAGGCCTCACCGAGGACACAGTAGGTGCTTGTTATGGAGCACGTCCCTCCCCGCACTGCTGATGAGAGGCTCAGCTCTGTATTGTAGGTGGATTTAATATGGCCTTTTCCTACTAGTCCCACCAGAGAGCTCAGAAGTATGTCCATAAACTAAGTGCCCTTACAACTTTCAAAAGGCTCTGTCTTAAATTGCCATCTTCTTCTTCATTAGAATTAATGATAACAAACCAATGAAAAAATATCTTCTGGTAATAAACTCAAGATCCAAAGAGGACAGATGTCTAGCTATTTCCCATCCCTAAAAACATTCAAATTCATAATCCTGCAGCTCAGAAGCTTCATATAAAATAATCAGATAAGAGAAAGTAGTGAAACACTCTGAAGGTTCCCCAACAAGCCTGAGATTATAACTGCAGTGGCTAAGTCCCCACTTTTCACCGAAGAGTTACAGAGGGAAACAGTTGAGAAAAGGAATGATTTCTTGGTGGACAGCAACTTTTTGGAGGTAAACACAAAGCCAGTCTAGAATAAGCCATGTCTCCTGTGCCTCACAGAACCTGGACCCACCCAGTAGGTGCTAATGAGGTGAGACCCAACACCTGGGCCAAGAAAGGGGGAATGCTGGGATCAAAGTGTGTACAATATTCAGTGATGGCAACCAAAAGACTAGAAACACCTGCCTGAGGATGGGGAGGAAGGTCCAGAAAGGCCGTCTTGAGAATATTTTCTTCAGCGTAGTCTTGACAACAAGAATCTTAGTTCAGCAATTTTTTTTTTCATATTCCCAAATCCATAGTCTTGAAAATAATGCTGGGGTCAACCCAGTTCCTACAGAAACATCTGCATAAAGTTGGTGCGAGGGGACAATAGTTAGGAATAATTGTTTGAATGCTGGCTGCTTGAGTTCCCGTGAGTCGTGGAAAGGTGCATTCGCCGTGAAATCATTCAGTTTCACATAGAAGAAAAGGAAAGAAGCAGGTAAGAGGAGACAGCCTGCCTCCATCACACTAGCATGGCTCAGAGGAGGCAGGGCTTTTATCAAAGCCGTATGGCTGGGAAGCCACGCTCCCGGCCAAGAAGCACACAGCTTGGTGGCCAACTTCTGCCTCCTCCACCCTGTCTTCCACGGGCCAGGTTCACTGGCAGTGAGGAACTTTGTCCTGACGAAATAGATTTGCTTGGCCTCATCTGCTCCAAAGCTGATAACACGTCCTTGAAACCCATCATCGGACCATGTCACTTTGCACCTCAAGTCTTGGGTCTATTTCCAGAGCTGACACATAAGTGACATAGACTGTCTCTTCTTCCAAAGCTGTCTGGGTTTAAAAATAAATCTTAACCTTGCCAAGTTCAGCCTCTAATTCGCTTCTGGTTGTGTTTTGTTTAAAAGAAGCGTTAAAGTTAGCAGAACTGCAATTAGAATTTGAAAATTTCAAAATGGATATCTATACATACAACTGTAATATGGGTGTTGGTATGTCTGCATGTGTGTGTGTGTGCACGTGTTCTATTTCTAAGTTAGCCAGTATGTGCCTGATACAAACATTATGTCATAGGATCATCCAAAGGATCAAACGAGGATTATATGTATTGTTGTCTCCAAAGGTAGACTAAACAGTTCAGTAAGTAAACTCAGGTCTATCTGATTTAGATACTGTGTTACTTCTATTTACCATGTTGATTTAGAAGGTTCTCACCCTCAAAAGCAGAGGAATTGGTATTTCAAGAGGCATGTAGAACCTTAGAACAATATACAGGTTAAAATTTCCTTGAAGCACATTTACTCACTTTTCAGGCATCTAGTGAACTCTCTGTTATAGCTAGAGAGTTGTCTAGCACCAACTAGACACTAGCACAGTGACACAAACACATTGTCAATCATCCCTTCAGGTGTATCCTCACACCCCTTCATTAGCTGTTAGAGGCAACAAGTACTATGACAGAGAACAGTACAGGATGCTTGGCATCTAGGAGAAGACCACCTGCCTGAGACTGGAGCAGGAGCCCAGAGACGAGGGGCATCAGGGAAGGTCTTTTGGAGAAAGTTTTTTGTTTCACTATTCACCCTACTCCTTTTTATGGGCCAAGGTCTTGCAACACTACTCACTATAGTTAAGATGTGGAAACCATCTAAATGTCCATGGATGGATGAATGGATAAAGAAAATGTGGTATCTTCATACAACATAATATTATTCAGCCTAAAAAAGCAAGAAGGAAATTTTGCATCATGCAACAACATAAATGAACCTGGAGGACATTATGCTAAGTGAAATCAGCCAGTCACAGAAGGACAAATACTGCATGATCTCACTTATGTGAGGGATCTAAAATAGTCAAATTCATAAAATCAAAGAGTGGAACGGTGGTTACCAGGGGCTGGGGAGAGGAGGAAATGGGGAGTTATTAATCAATGGGCATAAAATTTCAATTAAGCAACATGAATAAGTTCTAGAAATTTTCTGTTCAACATGGTTGGACAGAATACTGTACCGTGCACTTAAAAATTTGTTGAGTGTAGATCTCACGTGCTTACCACAATCAAAAAGGTTTTTTTTAAAGAGTCAATTCAGGAATCACAGCCAGAGCAAATAGTAAGTGCAAATGCAGGAAGACACATGACAGGTACCCAGCTATCAACTGGCATCTTCTAACCCTTGTGATCTAGCAAGGATCTGCACGAAAATCCTTTCCATTCTTTGTATAAGTGCAAAGCCCTACCTGAGAATTTTACAAATCCTGACATAAGCATCTGCTCAGAGCCCTCCCTGGTTTAGAATGGAGAACAAGAATTAAGAAGCAGCAGGAAAATCTGATTCCATTTAGGGTTGTGCTGAGCCACATTGGAGCCAGTGGGAAAAGAAAAATCAGAAATATTGATCCTGTCTTTATTTGATATTTGATATTTTTTCATAATGGATTTTTGAACTAAATTTTTTAAAAATTGCATTCAAACTATTCTCACCTTGATTACTGAGTATTTTTTGGGTCCCCTTAAATTTTGTTCCCAAGGTGAATGCCTCCCCTGCCTCCCCCTGGTCTCCATCCTAAAACTCCACTATATTCTGGCCTGCGGGGTGTAGACCCAAACCTGGGCTCTGCCTCCTACTAGCAGGGATGAAACCTCCCTGAGCCTCAGTGCCCTCATCTGTAAAGTGGAGAGGATAACAGCACCTATCATTGAGTTGTGAGGTTTAACTGAGTTAATACATGGAATGTGATAGAATAAGGCCAGTCACCTGAAAAGCACAGCATTAAGCTATAATGAGGACACATAATAAATGTGAGCAATCATCATCCTGAGACTCCCAGCTGTTCTTTTGTCCCCACTTCTCACCATAGCAATGACCAAGACAAGCCTGGTGGTGCCTGAAGCAAAGCTTGTGGCTGAAGATTTAGGAGTAAAAAGGAACGGAAACATCATACCCTACGCCACACACAAGTTAAATCTCATAATAGATGTTCATTCCTTGGGGCCACTTTTCCCCACTGCCCCAGCCCTCATATAGCTCAGCCTCTTAACCTCCTCCTGACTCCTGCCCCTGACCTCATCTGTGTCTCCTTCTAACCCTCTTGCTCCCATGTTGCCCAAATTCTTGTCTATGTTATGCAGAATATGTTGACCTTCTCCAGTCCCTTCTTCCTGTGTTAGGAAAACGTGAAGCTGGTGTGTTAAATTCAGAGTATGTAGATGATGACATGCTGAGCAACGAGGAGGCACAAGCCACCCACTAGGGGTCAGCAGGGAGCTCCCTCGGCATCCGGGCTCCCACCCTGCGGAAGTGAAAACCCCGGGGTGATTGTGATTGGAGGCACAGTTTCAATACATCCACACAAAGGAAGTAGAGTCCCCAGATTTATAACTTAGAGATCTCAGCATAGGCGTACAATGAACGGGGGGAGGGGAGTCCTTTGTCCCAGGTCATGAGAGAGCAAGAGACGGAGAGCAGGGTAGCAAGTACCTATTATTTACAAGGTGGTTGGGGCAGAAGTCACTAACTTTTCACAGACTCAGCTTTAAGTGGTTATTTTAGAAGGTTCCCTGGGCAAAGCAAAGCAGGAACTTGTAGCAGGAATCAGCTCAGGTCCTTATCTGATAGTCCAGACTCTGGGTGGGAGCAGGTTGTCCCATTGTAAAATGCCTTGGCAGTAACTCGAAATGCCTGTTTCCTCAACACACAAGCCCAGTTTCAGGCCTGCCTTTTTTTTTTTTTCTTTTTTTTTGAAGTTTTTTAATGCGCAAAAAGAACATCCCAGAAAGAGAATGGGTTTTGACTTATTAACAATGAAGCGCTACATAAGGAAGCCCCCTCCCCACTTAGTAGATAGGAATATAGTGTAAACAGACTTAAAGGGAGATGGACACTTTAGGATTAAATGCAAAACCTAAAGTTGTATTGAGGTTGAGGTTGTCACTGACGATGACAACAGGTAAAAAGGGATTTCCATGTATGATGATCTAGGGAAGTATGATGGTAAACACAGGAGTGTCAAAGAGCTGAGGAACCACAAGATACTCCATGTGGGTGATGCCCAGTGAAGGTGGAATTTCCCCTGGGACATTTGGACATTCCTTTGGGACACTGAGACTTTACAATTGTGCTGTTGCTATGGAATGTTACAACCTAATTTTGAAAGCTCGTTGGGGGCATATTAGAAAGTGGAGGAGTTCTGAGGCTGTAGGGATACTGGTGTAGCCACCCACCCTTTGACTATCCTCTACTATTATATGCCTGCCCAAGACAGTGTGTCTTTTCCTAGTGTGTTATCTTTTGTTACATCAGCATCTATCCTGGTGGCAGCAAGAAATTCTGAGATAGTAGCAATAGGTAGGAAATCAGTCATTATTGGGCACCTGCAAAAGGCTATTTCACTGCTTTTGGACAGTAGACGCCATCAGAATGAGAATGACATCTCTCTGGGTCACTGCTATATCCTCACTGTGCAGCACAGACCCTGACACAGCAGAGTCTTTCAATAGAATTTTTTTTTAATTTATTTTATTGAAGTATAGTTGATTTACAATGTTGTGTTAATTTCTGCTGTACAGCAAAGTGACTCAGTTATACATATACATATTCTTTTTCATACTCTTTTCCATTATGGTTTATCACAGGATATTGAATATAGTTCCCTGTGCTATACAGTAGGGCCTTGTTATTTATCCATTCTATATATACTAGTTTGCATCTGCTAATCCCAAACTCCCAATCTATCCCTCTCCCACCCCTCCCTTGGCAACAGCAAGTCCGTTCTCTATATCTGTTAAGTCTGTTTGTGCTATGCAGATAAGTTCATTTGTGTCATATTTTAGATTCCACATATAAGTGACATTATATGGTATTTTCAATAGACATTTGTTGGTGGAGTTATTGCCAGAGCGATTGATTGAAAGATGGAGGGAACCTAAAGATGGAATCTCATGACTGAAGTCATAATGAGTTCCTCCCTCGGCAGCCATCCCAGGGAGGAGAAACTATGAAGAGGCATTTACCTCTTTCAGGAAGAGCCATTCTTATCCAAGTGACATAAGTTAGAAATACAGTCAGCAAAGAAAACCATGATAATAGCCAAGATCCTGAAAATTTACATCCTAAAGTTGACCAGCTGATTTTAAATAACATGTCTGTCTGTCTGTCTGTCTGCCTTCCTGTGTGTGGACATATAGCTTGATAGATCCATTAGCCATACATCAATGTGGGTTTGCCAGATATATACTAAAATAATTTTTTTTTTAAGTGTGACTTAGAGCTTTGCAGCACTTAACATTTTGAACGTCCTTCAATGTCCACTGTTTTATTTAGTCTTCCTAGGAGCTCTATGAGACTATCAAGGCAGCTATAATTATTCCCATTTTAGGGTTAAGGCAACTGTTGGTTTAAAAAGTTAGGTGACTTGCCCAGAGCCATCCAGTTATTAAATGACAGTGCAACCCAGTGAGATAGGTTGTGGGTTTTGCTTTGTTCTCTTTATATTTTCCCTTTCTGTTAAATAGATGGGGATACTGAAGCTCCAAGATTCCATGCCCCACCCAAATTCATGCAGGCCCCATTGGTGGCAGTACCAGGACTCACAATAGCAAAGTGAGATGACCTGTTTTTTCGTTCTAATATCCATCCCGCCTCCCTGCCTCTGTCCCAATAGCCCACTCTGCCTGGAATGACCTCCTTTCCTCAATGGATCCACCTTTATGATGTAAATCAAATGACTGTCCGGCAAAAATGTGTCCCTTATTCCTTCAGATCTTACTGGACATCCTCTTGCTGCTCACCCTGACTTTACATTTGTTCATTTTGCCTCTGCATCTCAATCAGAAACTCCCTGAAGGCAAGTGCAATGTCTTGGCCATCTCTGCCTATCCCAGAGCAACTCTGGGACAGGTGTCAGGTACATGGCAGGAAGCCCTGAACATGAAGTCTGAATGTGTATGGCACAGTAAGCTGAAAATGCAAACAGCTATATATATATGTCAGATTATTTATTTTTACTCTTATGTACACTTGGCCTTTTTTTTCCCCAAAATTGACTCTTTTTTTTTTTTAAAGATGGTCTTTTATTTATTTTTTTTAATTTTTTTTGGCTGCACAGTGTGGCATGCAAGATCTTAGTTCCCCAACCAGGGATCAAACCCATGCCACCTGCTGTGGAAGCACCGAGTCTTAACAAGTGGACTGCCAGGGAAGTCTCCAAAATTGACTCTTAAAAAATGTTTTTCATGTATTCGTGACTATAGTTGTATTCTTGAGAATACCAAGTTAATGGATGGTGTATTTGAAGGATGCACTTTTGTCATTCATTCCTTCATTCACATGTTCATTTGCTCAGATGAAGAGGTCTGACAGTTGTCTGCAAGCATCATGCCCAGCAGCTGCGGGTAGGGTGGAGGGGGACTCCTTCAGTCCCACAGGATGATTTGGGTGGCACATCTCACTGCCCAATACAGAGACACTTGACGTGGTTTGGACTCTATCCCAAGTGCAATGGGGGATCCCGTGGAGTGAGCATAGTGTCTGCAATTGACCTTTCACTCCATGTAAACTCTTGTTTTCTGCTGAAGTGATGCTTGGTGCAGACCCAGATTGAATCAATGACCCAGATTATGGGAACCATTTGTTTGTTTCTGCCCTCCCGGAGTCTTCTGCTCCCAGCAGCATAACTTGGGTAATGCCACTGCAACTACCCATCCCCCCATGCCAGCCCTCCCTTCCAGGGGCCTGTGAAACCCCACTCCACTCAGTGAGCCCTGCCACACACCCCCAGCCATCCCTCAGGAGGCCAGTTCCTCTCTACTTAGAGGTATAAATCAGGCTTCAAAGCACAATCTTATTCACTTATAGCTTTAAGACATCAGGGCAAAAATCATAATTCTGATCTGATACTTGAATTTTTTTCACATGAAAAATAGCCCCACCATGCTCAGAGCGGGTGGGCAGGCTTCCAGAGGCAGCAGCCACGAGCTCCTCTTAGCTGTGGCCTCACTTCCAGCTGTAGCGAAGGTCTGCCTCTGAAGCTTGAAGCACAGGCTCGCAGGCGAGCGCTACCTGCTGGCTTCAAGCATCTGCCTTTCATCTGCCTATAAGTAGGTTTCATGTTGCTGTTTATAGTTCTTGCTGCAAGATAGCTCTCGGGCTGGGAAGCAGATGCCTGCAGTGCTTGGGAGAAAGCAGAAGCGTGATGATGGAAGAGTAAGAACAATAGTAACAGGTCATCCTTGTACAGCTCTGTGTAGTCTGCAGCTTAAGTCTCCTGAGAAGAGCTAATGGCCCAGCAATAGGATCCCTATTTTATTTAGGGAATGGAAGTGAAGAATGTTTATGAGGCTTGTTTAATTTTGCACAGCAGTTAGCACTGCTAACTTCTTCGAGGAAGAATTATGATACACAAGGCGTGTGGGTATGTGTGTTGCAAAGAGAGGCAAAGAATGAGAGACATAAGGACAGAGACGGAAAGTCAGAGAGAGAGAGACCTTTAAGACCTCTTCCAAAAATTTAAGTCTGGCCCCTGCCCAATACAGCAATGTCCTAGATAACCTCCTCGGCAGAAGATTCCAGAAACCAAAAGCTTACTCATTGCCTTTCAAGTTAGACTATACTGTTGTTGACTCTAATGACTGAAGAGAAATAATTCATTAAGCTAAAAATAGGATGTATTGTAGTGAAACAGAACCCAGACTCTAGACATTGGGCAGTTCTGGAGTTGAGTCTCAGTCATTCTACTTTGTATGTGACATGGAAGAAGAGCTTAACATCACTGCACCACGGATGCTTCACCCTTGGAGGGGAAATAATATCCTTCATGAGAAAAGCTATGTAAAGCTCCCAGAACTTTCCAGTAGAACTTTCTGCAATAATGGGAAATGTTCTAAATCTGGACACTCCAATAGGGTAGCCATTTGCTACACCTGGATATTGAAAACTTAAAATATGACTAGTGCAATGGAGAAACTAATTTTTTAAATTAATTTTAAGTAACCACATGAGCATGTGCAGATCTAGAAGCTACAAATCCATGGCTTCATTAGTTCTCCGTGACAACTTTGTGACTTCTACGATGCAGAGATGATGCATTTGATTAATGAGGAAATTGAGTCTCAAAGGAGATCCTGCTAAAATCTCACATGGGCATCTCACGCCATCAGCAGTCTCCTAAGCTAGGGAGCTATAAAGAACCCCAACCCAGCCAGCCCAGCAGGCACACACAAGCCCTAAGGCCAGTCAGGCACGGCCTGAGCAGAGAAAGTGTTTTTCACAAAGAGCCAAAGCCACTGGCAAAGTATTATTCACTGTGTCAGTGTTAAGACATTCTGTCTAAACTGTTTCCCATCACCAACAGGAGAGGGCTGACTGGGGAAAGGCTCAGAGTCATTCGATCAGTTTCACGCAGCCTCACTCATCAGGGCAAGAAAGGGCTTAAAATTTGATGTTAGACTGTGCTTTCCATTAGCCAGAAATGTCTCTAACTCACCAGATCAAGAGTATTCTTAAAATTCCTTCATTACAATGGATTTTGGCCTTGATAACATGCCAACATTTCTGTTGGAGGAAGGCATCTATTATGGGCTGAAGTGTGTCCCCTACACCCACTAAATTCATATGTTGAAGTCCTAAACCACAACACCTCAGAATGTCACCATATTTGGAGATAAGCTTTTTAAAGAGGTAATTAAGGTAAAAGGAGGTCATTAGAGTGGGTCCTAATCCAATATAGCTGGCATCCCTAAAAAAAGGGGAAACATGGACACAGATGTACAGAGGAAGACCAATCCAAACAAACTTACACAGTCATCTTTTGGTATCCACAGGGGACTGGTTCCAGGACACCCCGCAGATACCAAGTCCACGGATGCTCAGGTCCCTTATATAAAGTAATGTAGTAGTTGCGTATAACCTACACACATCCTCTCTTGTACTTTAAATCATCTCAGATCATTTATAATACTTAACAGAATGTAAATGCTATGTAAGTAGTTGTAAATGCAGTGTAAATGTTATGTAAATAGTTGCTGATGCACAGCAAATTCAAGTTTTTCTTTTTGGAAATTTCTGTAATTTTTTTCCGAATATTTTCAATCCATGGTCAGTTGAACCTGTGGATGCAAAACCCACAGATACAGAGGGCTGACTATACAGCATTTATTTGATCAGTCTTCCCAGATGATTCTAGAAAGCAACACAGGTGAAGAACCTCAGCTTTAATTTACCAAGGAACAAAAATCATTACACAAATGTCAACAGCAAGGATGCTAATAATAAATTAAAACATTTTAGCTTTTTAGAATTAATATGCCACTTTCACATACATTTTCACAAATGTTGTTGTGAGAATTAATCATTCTTCCCAATTTACAGACAAGCTACTGGAACCTTGTCCAAGTTCACAGAGTCTGTAATTAATAAAGCCAGGTACACACACTAGCTCCTGGACTACACAATCCTGGGCAAAACCATTTCATCACTTTACCTGCTTTTCACCAAAACCATCTCTGAGCAGGGTGAACATGTATCCCAACTTGCCCAAGATACTCCAAGTCCGCAAAGTTTTCCCAGAGTAATTATGAATAGCATCCTCTTTCACTCTCTCAAAAGCGTCTGGGTTTATGCAATTTATCACATGGCCACTTACAGATAAGCCACATTTGATAGTAAAATGTTTCTTGCAGTGGTTACAAACCCTCACAAGATCGAAGCAGCTGTCGATATGGCAAGGGAATGTCTTTGTGCAACGGGAAGTCTCATGCGCACATCTATTGGGTAAAACATCAGTTGGACAATGGGCTGTGCTGTACAGAACAGAGCACACCCAAGTGCCCACCCAATTCTGGAGACCAGGACCCTGATTTGACCTGCTTTGGGCTTGCAGTGGGAGCTTAGATAAAAGGAAGGAATTCAGCTAGATAAGCCTGAGATCATTCCAGCTTTAATCCTCTGGTTAATTTGATGAGTGCTTAATATGTTTAAGGGACTGTGGGTGGAAGTTGGGCAGTAAAAGAGGAACGATCAACGTGTTCCAGGGTCTTTCGGAGATGTAGGACGTATGTGTGATGGTGATGTTTTGCCTCGAAACATCTAAAATATACATTCGTTAGTTTGTTACAGTAGCAAACAAACCCCAGAAAGATCAGTTGCTTACCACGGGAAGGTTTATCATCTTGTTCACACAAAGCGTGTGGCGAGTCTGGCAGTTCCCAGGGCAGATCCCTTCCGCGCAGTGGTTCAGGGATGCAGCATCACATCTTGCAGCTTCACCATCTGAAGCAGGTACCCGAGGCTGTGAGAGAGAAAGCTGGGCAGTGATGACACAGTTCCCTCCTGCTCGCACTCCATTGACCAGAACTAGTTGCCGGGCCCTGCCTAGGAACTGAGTTACCTGCTAAACCCCACCCTTCGAAATTTAGTCCCAATCTAGCATTTCAACCTCATGGCCTACAGTCTCCTGCCTGCATGCTCCGGCTCCAGACAAACTCTCAATGCATGATAAGGAAGTTGTCCCCACGCCTTGGCGCACTGTTTTCCCCTCCTACCATAGCCTTCTCCCCGCTCCTCTGCCCAACACCACTCAGGCCCCAAGGTCCACCTAGGTGATATCTGCTTGTATCAGTTTCCTAGGGTTGCTATAACAAATTACTATAATTTTAGATAGCTTAAAGAACCAGAAATTTATTCTCTAGCAGTTCTGGAGATCAGAATTCTGAAATCAAGGTTGTCTGCAGAACGATGAACTCTCTCCGAGCTTCCGGTGGTTGTTGGAAATTCTTGGCGTTTCTTCACCTGTAGCTGCATCCCTCCAGTCTCTGCCTCCATCATTACATGGCCATGTTCCCTCGGTGTGTCTGTGACTTCATGTGGTATACTCCTCTCTGTGTGTCTGACTCTCTTTTTTTCTCTTCTTATAAGGACACGAGTCATATTGGATTGAGTCTACCCTACTCCAGTATGAACTCAACTTACATCCTAACCACATCTGCAAAAACATTATTTCCAAATAAGGTCACATTCACAGGTACCAGGGGCTAGAACTTCAACATATCTTTTTGGAGAACACAATTCAACCCATGTCACTGTTTGAGAAGCCTCCCCAGGTGCCCTGGAGGAGAATTACCCCCTCCACCTCTGTGTTCTCATGCATCATATGCCATATACCATGACGATGACATTTGTTCCAGTGTAAGAGTTACTGGTCTGGTCACCTCTCTTTCCCACTTTGTGGACAGGGATGACGTCTCATGTACCCTTGACATCTTTCTAGCTGCATCTCTCATAATGCCTGATGCTGCCCAGAGCAGTCTCATCTAGAAGACAAAATATGGGCTTTGGAGACAGGTATTCCCTTGAGTTCTAATCCTGACACCTTCTTGCTGTGTGACTTGGAGGAAGGTATTTAACCTATTAGATTTTCATCTTTAAGGTGGGAATAACCCTCCCCTGAAGAAGACCCAGTCCAACCTCGCATTTTACCAAAGTTCCTTCCAGCAATGATATTCTCTGGTCCTTCCTCGTCTCTGATGACTTTCACTAATCTGAATGGACCTGAAGGAAAAAGTCAAATTGTTCTCCCAAGCTCTGCCCGGGAAGGAAGCTAAAGAGCTTCAGAAGGCTGAGTGGTGACAGGGATTTCAAACAACCAAAGGTTGACTGGGAACGCTGGAAGCACGGACGTGCCTCTGAGAAGCAGTGGGACAACTGAACGTACTAAAAGCAATTAGCACTCCAAATGCACAGGTTTGCGGAGAGCAGCATAAGCCCAGTAGGCAGGATCCGGGCTGCAACATTATTTTCTCTTCCGTTAGATCAAATGAAGAAAGGTAGAAAGCGTGAAGCTTGAGTTGCAGGGGAAATGACAGGCAAAGGCAGTAAATAGGACTAATTAACTTCAGCTTCATTCCCAGGTTACAAACAGCCGTGTGTGCACAGCAAGCTGGCCGGGGAATGGTAGGATCTTTGGATCTGCCTATTGACCTGAGATAACTAGTAAAATATCTCCCAGGGTGACTGTCTTCTTTTATTTGAATTTTTTTTTAACATCTTTATTGGAGTATAATTGCTTTACAATGGTGTGTTAGTTTCTGTTTTATAACAAAGTGAATCAGCTATACCTATACATATATCCCCATATCTCCTCCCTCTTGTGCCTCCCTCCCACCCTCCCTATCCCACCCCTCTAGGTGGAGACAAACCACCGAGCTGGTCTCCCTGTGCTATGCAGCTGCTGCCCACTAGTTATATATTTTAGATTTGGTAGTATATATAAGTCCAAGCCACGCTCTCACTTCGTCCAAGCTTACCCTTCCCCCTCCCTGTGTGCTCAAGTCCATTCTCTATGTCTGCGTCTTTATTCCTGTCCTGCCCTAGGTTCTGTAGAAGCATTTTTTTTTTTTAGATTCCATATATATATGTTAGCATACAGTATTTGTTTTTCTCTTTCTGACTTACTTCACTCTGTATGACAGACTCTAGGCCCATCCACCTCACTAAAAAGAACTCAATTTCAGTTCTTTTTATGGCTGAGTAATATTCCATTGTGTATATGTGTCACATCTTCTTTATCCATTCATCTGTCGATGGACACAGGTTACTTCCATGTCCTGGCTGTTGTAAATAGTGCTGCAATGAACATTGTGGTACATGACTCTTTCTGAAGTATGGTTTTCTCAGGGTATAGGCCCAGTAGTGGGATTGCTGTGTAGTATGGTAGTTCTATTTTTAGTTTTCTAAGGAACCTCCATACTGTTCTCCATAGTGGCTGTATCAATTTACATTCCCACCAACAGTGTAAGAGGGTTCCCTTTTCTCCAAATCCTCTCCAGAATTTATTCTTTGTAGATTTTTTGATGATGGCCATTCTGACTGGTGTGAGGTGATACTTCATTGTAGTTTTGATTTGCATTTCTCTAATGATTAGTGACTTTGAGCATCCTTTCATGTGTTTGTTGGCAATCAGTATATCTTCTGTGGAGAAATGTCTATTTCGGTCTTCTGCCAATTTTCAGATTGGGTTGTTTGTTTTTTTGATATTGAGCTGCACGAGCTGCTTGCAAATTTTGGAGATTAATCCTTTGTCAGTTGCTTCCTTAGCAAACATTTTCTCCCATTCTGAGGGTTGTCTTTCATCTTGTTTATGGTTTCCTTTGTTGTGCAAAAGCTTCTAAATTTCATTAGGTCCCCTTTGTTTATTTTTGTTTTTATTTCCATTTCTCTAGGAGGTGGGTCAAAAAGGATCTTGCTGTGATTTATGTCATAGAGTGTTCTGTCTCTGTTTTCCTCTAAGAGTTTTAGAGTGTTTGGACTTACATTTAGGTCTTCAATCCATTTTGAGTTTATTTTTGTGTATGGTGTTAGGGAGTGTTCTAAATTCATTCTTTTACATGTAGCTGTCCAGTTTTCCCAGCACCACAATTGAAGAGGCTCTCTTTTCTCCATTGTATATTCTTGCCTCCTTTGTCAAAAATAAGGTGACCATATGTGCGGGGGTTTATCTCTGCGCTTTCTATCCTATTCCATTGATCTATATTTCTGTTGTTTTTGTGCCAGTACCATACTGTCTTGATTACTGTAGCTTTGTAGTATACTCTGAAGTCAGCGAGCCTGATTCCTCCAGATCCGTTTTTCTTTCTCAAGATTGCTTTGGCTCTTCAGGGTTTTTTGTGTGTCCATACAAATTGTGAAATTTTTTGGTCTACTTCTGTGAAAAATACCATTGGGTTTCATAGGATTGCCTTGAATCTGTAGATTGCTTTGGATAGTATAGTCATTTTCACAATGTTGATTCTTCCAATCCAAGAACATGGCATATCTCTCCATCTGTTTGTATCATCTTTAATTTCTTTCATCAGTGTCATAGTTTTCTGCATACAGGTCTTTTGTCTCCTTAGGTAGATTTATTCCTAGGTATTTTATTCTTTTTTTTTTGCAATGTAAATGGGAGTGTTTCCTTAATTTCTCTTTCAGATTTTTCATCATTAGTGTATAGGAACACAAGAAATTTCTGTGCATTAATTTTGTATCCTGCTACTTTACCAAATTCATTGATTAGCTCTAGTAGTTTTCTGGTAGCATCTTTAGGATTCTCTATGTATAGTATCATGTCATCTGCAAACAGTGACAGCTTTACTTCTTCTTTTCTGATTTGGATTCCTTTTATTTCTTTTTCTTCTCTAATTGCTGTGGCTAAAACTTCCAAAACTATGTTGAATAATAGCGGTGAGAGTGGACAACCTTATCTTGTTCCTGATCTTAGAGGAAATGGTTTCAGTTTTTCACCATTGAAAACGATGTTGGCTGTGGTTTTGTCATATATGGCTTTTAATATGTTGAGGTAAGTTCCCTCTATGCCTACTTTCTGGAGGGTTTTTACCATAAGTGGGTGTTGAATTTTGTCAAAAGATTCTTCTGCATCTACTGAGATGATCATATGTTTTTTTTCCCTTCAATTTATTAATATTGTTGATCACATTGATTGATTTGTGTATGTTGAAGGATCCTTGCATTCCTGGAATAAACCCCACTTGATCATGGTATATGATCCTTTTAATGTATTGTTGGATTCTGTTTGCTAGTATTTTGTTGAGGACTTTTGCATCTATGTTCATCAATGATATTGACCTGTAGTTTTCTTTCTTGGTGACATCTTTGTCTGGTTTTGGTATCAGCGTGATGGTGGCCTGGTGAATGAGTTTGGGAGTGTTCCTCCCTCTGCTATATTTTGGAAGAGTTTGAGAAGGACAGGTGTTAACTCTTCTCTAAATGTTTGATAGAATTTGCCTGTGAAGCCATCTGGTCCTGGGCTTTTGTTTGTTGGAGGATTTTTAATCACAGTCTCAATTTCAGTTTTTGTGATTGGTCTGTTTATATTTTCTATTTCTTCCTGGTTCAGCCTCGGAAAGTTCTGCTTTTCTAAGAATCTGTCCATTTCTTCCAGGTTGTCCGTTTTATTGGCATATAGTTGCTTGTAGTAATCCCTCATGATTCTTTGTATTTCTGCAGTGTCAGTTGTTACTTCTCCTTTTTCACTTTGAATTCTATTGATTTGAGTCTTCCCCCTTTTTTTCTTGATGAGTCTGGCTAATGTTTTGTCAATTTTGTTTATCTTCTCAAAAGCCATCTTTCATTTTTATTGATCTTTGCTATTGTTTCCTTCATATCTTTTTCATTTATTTCTGATCTGATCTTTATGATTTCTTTCCTTCTGCTAACTTTGGTTTTTTTTGTTCTTCTTTCTCTAATTGCTTTAGGTGTAAGCGTAGGTTGTTTATCTGAGACGTTTCTTGTTTCTTTAGGTAGGATTGTATTGCTATAAACTTCTCTCTTAGAATTGCTTTTGCTGCATCCCATAGGTTTTGTGTCATCATGTTTTCATTGTCATTTATTTCTAGGTATTTTTTTTATTTCCTCCTTGATACCTTCAGTGATCTCTTGGTTATATGTAACTTATGTTTAGCCTCCATGTGTTTGTATTTTTCCCTGTTTTTTTTTCCTTTAATTGATATCTAGTCTTATAACATTGTGGTCAGAAAAGATACTTGATATGATTTCAATTTTCTTAAATTTACCAAGGCTTGATTTGTGACCCAAGATATGATCTATCACGGAGAATGTTCCATGAGCACTTGAGAAGAAAGTGTATTCTATTGTTTTTGGATGGAATGTCCTGTAAATATCAATTAAATCCATCTTGTTTAATGTGTCATATAAAGCTTGTGTTTCCTTATTTATTTTCATTTTTAATGATCGGTCCATCAGTGAAAGTTGGGTGTTAAAGTCCCCTACTATTATTGTGTTGCTGTTGATTTCCCCGTTTATGGCTGTTAGCATTTGCCTTATGTATTGAGGTATTCCTATATTGGGTGCATAAATATTTACAATTGCTATATTGTCTTCTTGGATTGATCCCTTGATCACTATGTAGTGTCCTTCTTTGTCTCTTGTAATAGTCTTTATTTTAAAGTCTATTTTGTCTGATATGAGTATTGTTACTCAGCTTTATTTTGATTTCTATTTGCATGGAATATCTTTTTCCATCCCCTCACTTTCAGTCTGTATGTGTCCCTAGGTCTGAAGTGGTCTCTTGTAGACAGCATGTATACTGGTCTTGTTTTTGTATCCATTCAGTCAGTCTATGTCTTTTGGTTGGAGCACTTATTCCATTTACATTTAACATAGTTATAGATATGCATGTTCCTCTTACCATTTTCTTAATTGTTTTGGGTTTGTTATTTTAGGTCTTTTCCTTCTTTTGTCTTTCCTACCTAGAGAAATTCCTTTAGCATTTGTTGTAAAGCTGGTTTGGTGATGCTGAATTCTCTTAGCTTTTGCTTGTCTGTAAAGGTTTTAATTTCTCCGTCCAATCTGAATGAGATCCTTGCTGGGTAGAGTAATCTTGGTTGTAGTTTTTTTCCCTTTCATCCTTTTAAATATGTCCTGCCACTCCCTTCTGGCTTGCAGAGTTTCTGCTGAACGATCAGCTTTTAACCTTATGGGGATTCCCTTGTATGTTATTTGTTGTTTTTCCCTTGCTGCTTTTAATATTTTTTCTTTGTATTTAATTTTTGATAGTTTGATTAATATGAGTCTTGGTGTGTTTCTCCTTGGATTTATCCCGTATGGTACTCTCTGTGCTTCCTGGACTTGATTGACTATTTCCCTTCCCATATTAGGGAAGTTTTCAACTATAATCTCTTCAAATATTTTCTCAGTCCCTTTCTTTTTCTCTTCTTCTTCTGGGACCCCTATAATTCGAATGTTGGTGTGTGTAATGTTGTGCCAGAGGTCTCTGAGACTGTCCTCAATTCTTTTCATTCCTTTTTCATTATTCTGCTCTGCGGTAGTTATTTCCACTGTTTTATCTTCTAGGTCACTTATACGTTCATCTGCCTCAGTTATTCTGCTATTGATTCCTTCTAGAGAATTTTTAATTTCATTTGTTGTGTTGTGCATCATTGTTTGTTTGCCCTTTAGTTCTTCTAGGTCCTTGTAAAACGTTTCTTCTATTTTCTCCATTCTATTTCCAAGGTTTTGGGACATCTTTACTATCATCACTCTGAATTCTTTTTCAGGTAGACTGCCTATGTCTTGTTAATTTTTTTGATCTGGTGAGTTTTTACCTTACTCTTTCATTTGCTGTTTCTGTGTCTTCTCATTTTGCTTAACTTACTGTGTTTGGGGTCTCCTTTTCACAGGATGTATGTTCGTAGTTCCCTTTGTTTTTGGTGTCTGCCCCCAGTGGCTAAGGTTGGTTCAGTTAGTTGTATAGGGTTCCAGTGAAGGGGACTCATGCCTGGGTTCTGGTTGATGAGGTGGGATCTTGTCTTTCTGGTGGGCAGCACCACACCCAGTAGTGTGTTTTGGGGTGTCTGTGACCTTATTATGACTTTAGGTAGCCTCTTTACTAATGGGTGGGGTTGTGTTCCTGTCTTGTTAGTTGTTTGGCATAAGGTGTCCAGCACTGTATCTTGCTGGTCATTGAGTGGAGCTGGGTCTTAGTGCTGAGTTGGAGATCTCTGGGAGAGCTTTCACCATTTGATATTACATGGAGCCAGGAGGTCTCTGGTGGTCCAATGTCCTGAGCTCAGCTCTCCAACTTCAGACGCACAGGCCTGACATCCGGCCAGAGCACCAAGACCCTGTCAGCCACACAGCTCAGCAGAAAAAGGAGAAAAAAAGAAAGAAAGAAAAAAATAAAATAAAATAATTAAAATTAAAAAAATCAATTATTGAAAAAAAATTGTTTAAGTAATAAAAAAAAGAAAGAAAGAAAGAAGAGAGCAACTAAACCAAAAAACAAATCCACCAATGATAACAAGTGCTGAAAATTATACTTAAAAAAAAAAAAAAAGGACAGACAGAACCCTAGGACAAATGGTAAAAGCAAAGCTATACAGAAAAAATCACACAGAGAAGCATACACATACACACTCACAAAAAGAGAAAAAGGAAAAAATATATCTATATCTATATCTATATATATAAATGGAGGAAGAGAGCAACCAAATCAATAAACAAATCTACCAATGATAATAAACTCTAAATACTAAACTAAGATAAACATAAAACCAGAAACAAATTAGATGCAGAAAGCAAACCCCAAGTCTACAGTTGCTCCCAAAGTCCACCACCTCAATTTTGGGATGATTCATTGCCTATTCAGGTATTCCAGAGAGGCAGGGTACATCAAGTTGATTGTGGAGATTTAATCTGCTGCTCTTGAGGCTGCTGGGAAAGATTTCCCTTTCTCTTCTTTGTTCGCACAGCTCCTGGGGTTCAGCTTTGTATTGGCCCCACCTCTGCATGTAGGTCGCCCGAGGGTATCTGTTTCCACCCAGACAGGATTGGGTTAAAGGAGCAGCTGATTAGGGGGCTCTGGCTCACTCAGGCCAGAGGGAAGGAGGGATACGGAATGCAGGGCGAGCCTGCAGTGGCAGAGGCCAGCGTGACATTGCAATAGCCTGAGGTGTGCTGTGTGTTCTCCCGGGGAAGTTGTCCCTGGATCAGGGGACCCTGGCAGTGGAGGGTTGCACAGGCTCCCAGGAGGGGACGTGTGGATAGTGACCTGTGCTTGCACACAGGCTTCTTGGTGGCGGCAGCAACAGCCTTAGCATTTCATGCCCGTTTCTGGGGTCTGCGCTTATAGCCGCAGCTCACACCCATCTCTGGAGCTCCTTTAGGCAGTTCTCTGAATCCCCTCTCCTCATTTACCCCAAAACAATGGTCTGTTGCCTCTTAGACAGATCCAGACTTTTTCCCAGACTCCCTCCCTGCTAGCTGTGGTAGCTGTGGTGCACTAGCCCCCTTCATGCTGTGTTCATGCAGCCAACACCAGTACTCTCCCTGGGGTCTGACCTCCGAAGCCTGAGCCTCAGATCCCAGCCCTGACCCGTCCCAGCAGGTGAGCAGACAAGCCTCTCAGGCTGGTGAGTGTTGGTCGGCACTGATCCTCTGTGTGGGAACCTCTCTGCTTTGCCCTCTGCAACCCTGTTGCTGCGCTCTCCTCCGTGGCTCCGAAGCTTCCACTCCCTGCCAACCCCATCTCTGCCAGTGAAGGATCTTCCTAGTGCATGGATACTTTTCCTCCTTCACAGCTCCCTCCCAGAGGTGCAGGTCCCATCCTTATTCTTTTGTCTCTGTTTTTTCTTTTTTCTTTTGCCCTACCCCAGTACATAGGGATTTTCTTGCCTTTTGGGGAGTCTGAGGTCTTCTGCCAGCATTCAGTAGGTGTTCTGTAGGAGTGTTTCCACATGTAGATGTATTTCTGATGTATTTGTGGGGAGAAAAATGATCTCCACGTCTTACTCCTCCACCATCTTGAAGGTCTCCCCTGTCTTCTTTTATATCCAAAGCTTCCAGTGGGAAGATTTTTCAAGACGAATATTCATCCTTCCTCCTTAGTCTATCCACAGTGTCTCCTATTTTCTCAGAAGCCTTCCCTGAAATCCCCACTGGCTCAGTCCCCCTTTTCTAAGCTCTGGCACCTTCAAGAATAAGTTTTGGCCAAGGAGAGGGGGTGTCACACAAGGATTAAGGGCAGGACTCAGGGTGAGACCCAGTCTGGACCCAGCTCGACCTGTGTGATCTTAGCAGATAACTTAACCACCCTGGGTCTCATTTTCCTTGTCTGTAAAATGGAAGTTCTAATTCTAATCTCACTGGTTGTTCTAAGTATTCATGGGAATATGTAAATGCAATGCGTGGCCATCATCTTTATGTGATGGAGCACCCAACATTGTTTGACTTGTCCCATTTCAACCAACCTCATGGGACTGACCCTGGCAGTCAATGAAATATTGTATGTGAAGGCACATAATGATGTCTAGCACTTTTTATATTGTAATTGCTGCTCCTATAACAATTATGTCTGCTACTTGTATGTATGTCTTTCAGCCCAATTTCATTCCTTCTGGTCAGTATGGTGTAGAACAGTTACAAAAACTTGGAGTAGAAAGATGACTGAATTCTTGGTCTTTGGAGAACTTGCAGACATCTAAGAGGGCATTGCAGTCAAGAGGAAAGGACATTAGTGCTAAGGCCAGATATTCTTGTGTCAGGTGTACCATTTCCATCAAATTGCTTATCTCATTTCCCTCACCTGCAGACCATGATCACAATCAAACTTCCCACGTAGGGAATAAGAATTAAAGACGGGAACGTAGATGAAGTGTTAACATATCACCCTGCACAAAATAAGTACTAAGTAAACACTAGCTCTCATCAGATCCTCTGAGAAAGCCACAAGCCACTAGTAACAATGGTGAGGATGATAATCATAATTAACAGCACAGATGACAATGCTCTCAACCTGAGATAATGTGCGTGCCTCAACTGGAGAACGTTTACCTTAGCTTTCATTCTGTAAACGAAAAGAAGTTCCAGATCTAAAATGCTTCTGTTGTGAGTAGCCTCACCATATTTGCTTATCTGGGTCTAGGTTTGAGGTATTTTTAAAATATTCTTTAGTTCATGATATGTGATGAATGCAAAAGTAGTGAGAGCATTAAAAGTGGCGGAAATAAAATTGGAAAATGTTTATGTGAGAAGTGAATAAAAATGATGAATGTCCTATGGTTTATGTGCCATGACTCTTTCAATAGTAGGAACATTCTGGAGGACAAACCGTGAACCTGTTGTGTTTGAAAAGAGCGGTCAATGTGCACCAACAACATTTATCAGAAAAGAGGAGCATGATTGTCAGACACTGGGCTGGACTGGGTCTAACATAGGATGCATGGTACACAAAGACAGCCAACCCAAGCCCTCTCAGCGTTACAATATGGTGAAAGAAACAGATGTTCTGCAAATAGCCACACGAAGGTCAGATATGCTCAATGAAAGTTGTATGTCGTGATATGTCTGAAATGCTATGCAGATTGCCAGGACAGAATAGAAGTTCCCCACCTACTTCTTTTGTATTCCTTTACATGAAGCTCTGATAAGGGCTAAAGATGCCATGGGAACACTTGGTAGAACGGGAGACCAGCAAAGATGATGGTGGGTGTGGAGGAGGTCAGACAGAGAGAAGTGGACCGATCCAGGAGTTGGTTTGGAGGGAAACTCTCCAAGAATGGTGATGGCTTGGTCTGGGGGTATTAGATGGTCAAGGATGATTCCTGGACTCTTCTATTGCACAACTGGGTGAAAGAAGGTGCCATTTATAGAACCAAGAAATCCTGTGGAGATGGAGATTTGAATGATAGGAGTTGCATTTTGAATGTTTTAATTTTTAGATGCCTGTCAGGCATTTAATTGTAGATATCAGGTGGCCACCCTACACAAGGGCCATCCATACTGTCAACTGCCGTTTAATGTTGCAACGCAATCTGTGAATCAAGTGACATACGTATCGAGCTCTCTATTCAGAAAAAGAGGCTAGGGGTTCAAATAGAAAGACCTCAGAAGCAGACACATTGGAGTTTTTATTCCATTGTCATTAGCTGTGTGACATCTGAAGAACAACTGGGAAAACCTTTTGTGGTTCGAGCTTTGCTAAAATGTAGAAATAATTATCATGTCACCAAGTGATTTTGAGAATGAAAAGAGATAGAAATTTTTTAATTGCCAGACACTATAATTTCCCTTTTCACTTTTCCATTTCTCTTTCTCTCTTCTATTGCCCTGTTACTTGGTGATGGGACTGGAGTAAATTACTCTCAGATGTGTAATTAAAGATTGTTGAAATTGTTATGTAATGTTAAAAAATTATTTGCCTTACCCCAAGTTCCTGATAATTTCATATAGAGATAGAGGATAGATAGATAGATGATAGATATAAATAACTATATAGATCTATATGCCTAGGTGATATAAATATAGATATAGGCATAGATATAGATAGACTAGATATAGATATACCAGGTGTTCTCATCTTATTTTCTGACTACACAATGATCTGGAAATTTTCTAGCTCCCTGTATTTGTGATCTTTCCTCTCCAGCCATTTCATTTTCTTTCTCTTCATCTGAGCATCTGAGGCAGAGGCAATATCTATATCCTTTCCCACTTGTCTCCAGTCTCCAGGCTTCTGCTTTACCCACTGCTGCCCATCCTAGAACAGAACACAATTAAATGACTTCCTGCAGAAGCCAGCTGGAGCTCAGCCTTTATGAGAGATGATGCGTACCTTAGACAGCGTGGAAATGCCTTTCAATCAATATGCTCCAGGCTGGGGTCACTCAGACGGTACTTAGATCCTTTAGAGTTCTTGAGGAGCTGACCTCATCACGTTGACTCAAAGATGAGTAGACACCAGGAGGAGCAGGAGGGAAATGGAAGGCCAGAAATAAGGCTTTCATTATGCTCTGATGGGAAGTGAGAGTGGATCAGGAAACGTTGATTCCCTAAAATGGCTCTGGTATTTGGCAAGATTGATGTAATATGGGAAAGGGCATCTTCTTTTGTGTTTCTCATCTACACTTTCTGTAAATACCTTCATCACAGCCCTTACTCACTTTCCCATACGTTTATTCAACAAATGTGCATGGAGATAAATGTGCATGGGGGTAAACATCACCCTCAATTCTGCTGAACTATTTTATGGGGCTGCCCACTATAGCATACATAGGACAATAGTGCCTGCCAGGCTTGTGGTAGGCTCCCCATAAATAATGATTTACTGGTGTAATTAATAAAGAAGCATATGAACATGAAAGGATGGATAAATAGATGAATGAATGAATGGATGAATGAATGAAAAGGAATGATGCTCAGCCCAGCCTGTGAGATTGTGTGAATAGGAAATAGGATGTGCACATTCTCTGAGGTTGGCTGAGACTCTAAATCTTGGGTTGAGGTTTTCTAGTTCTGGGCATCCTGTCTCGCAGCCTTGAGAGCTGTTAGTGCCTCTTCACCCCTCTGGGTCAGAGTTCACTTCCGGTTCCCAGAACCGATGAACTGTCAGGGGATCTCCCAAGAGAACACGCTATTGCCTTGGATTTCAATTGTTGGTATGTTTTGGGAAGGTGAGCCCACCTTACCCCCCCCTCCTTAAAGCAAAGGCCAGTTTAGCTCTAGTTAAACCACTAGTGGTTATAACCACTAGTTACTGAGCAAGGCCTTTTGCACAAGCCTGTGAGGGAGGCTGGCACTGCTGTCCTCACTGAAGGACAATGGCCAACACCATACAGTTTGTCCCAAGCAGCTAGGACCTGAGTCCATCTCCGCCGCCTCCAAAGCCCCTCCGCCCCTCTGCTCCATTCTGCAATGTCCCAGGTACCTTTCTAGGGGCTGTCATACCCTGGTGAGCAAAGGAGAAACAAACCCTGCCTTTTTGAAAATGAACATTAATTCAGAGAGAAAAAGAGAGTAAATAATCTCACAAGTGAATGTTTCCAAATGACATGAAGTCCAGGGGTGACTTATGAGAGGGGACGTTGATGTCATCTGAGTTAGACTGTCACCTTGTGCTGAAATCTGGAGAACAATTGGAAAACTAAAGAAATAGTGTAGAAAACTAAATAAATAAACAAACTTCCCATCTGAGGGAACCACATGGAGAAAGACCTTGAATTTGAAGGGATAATGGCCTTTTTGAGGAAATGAAACGTCCGTATGGCCTGAGTTAGGGAGGAAGATTGGGGTCAGCCTGTGAAGACTGACAAAAGCCAAGCGGTGTGGTCCGTGTGGTCTTTGCTCTGAGAACAAGGAGACACTGAACGTTTCAGGAGTGGGAAGGACATAAACAGATACATTTTAAAGTATCTGTAGACCGCTTTCTGGAAACATATTGGGGGGCACAAGAAAGAGGGGTGTGGGAAGGCCCCTAAGAGGATCCTCTCCAAGTGACAGGCGGTGCTGAAGTCCACCTCATTGTCTGCCGAACCTGGTGCGAATATCAGTTTCTAGGAGCAGAGCCTGCGACAGGGATTCACGTGTGAGTGATTTAGGGACAGACTGCTGGCAGGAGCATCCTGTAGGGGGGAGGAAACCAGGCGGGGCCGGGAGAGTTATGGGGAAGTCTGCCTGACCCCTGACCCCGCAGGAAACTCCCAAGCGTAAGTGTCATAGAGACTGTTCAGCAAGGAGGCAGGGAGCTGAGTCAGTCAGTGGCTCAGGTTGCCCATGGGAGTGGGAGCGGGGAACCCAGCCTCTCAGGCATCAGCAGGCCAGGGGGCTCCTGTCAGTCAGAGGCAGTCCTCCCAAAAAGGTGCAAATCTTAACTGTTAGCAGTCACCTCCCAGTGGCAGGAAGAAGGGTGCACTGGTCCAGTAAAGCAGGGGTCCTCAACCCCTGGGCCACAGATGGCTACCAGCCCGCGGCCTGCTGGGAACCGGGCTGCAAAGCAGGAGGTGAGCGGCCAGCGATCAAAGCATCTCTAACATTACCACCTGAGCCATTCCGCCCCGCCATCCATGGAAAAATTGTCTTCCACGAAACCGGTGCCAAAAATGTTGGGGACCACTGCAGCAAAGGGGTCCACTGGGGGCACCAATAGCATCCGCTACACCTCCAACCGAGGACCCAAGTGGTCATACTGTTCGGATAAATGAATCAATATGACACTCTATGTTAGCAAACTATGTAGAGGTTATTAAATAGGTAACTATACAGAAGTTTACATGGATACTTGACTTTTTCTCCAAAAGCCCGAGCAAAGGGAGGAAGGACGAGACTAGCAGAAAAGGATTCTCATTTCTCCCAGGTTCTGAAGGCTCAGAACACCGGGAACTCACAGGCCTTTGGCCACAAGGCCAGGCTTGGAAGTGTGTGTGTGGTGAGCCTATTCTTCTACATAAAGTAGGTAACTGTGCTCCAGGGCCTGGGGCCGCATACAGCTCCACAGCCCTGGGGCTGGTCCTGGCCCCTGAGAAAGTCATAACATCACCAGTAAAACAAATCCATTCCCTGTGCCTGTCAACTTTCCAGCCAACAACTGAGGGGAAAAAAATGTTTAAGCTCCTTGGAAGAGGAAGGCACAGCTGTCCCAGACATGCCTCTGACATTAGGTGACATTTACCCAGCACAAGAAAACCAGAAACTCTGCAAGCTGGGTTCTAGAGCTGGTTCTATGGAAGAAAAGTGGCACAAAGCTCTCCCTGTGGTGCAGGTGAGGAAACTGAGGCACAGAGAAGTCAAAAAGCCTGCTCAAAGAACCCATATGTAATGAGTGTCAGGACCAAGGCACTTAGGAAAGCACACATCATGAGTCTGGGAAATTGTTAAAATATAGTCTAAAAGCCATATTCTGAAATGTTATGCAGCCATCAAGTATGATTTCATGGAGGCATGTTTAATTATGCACATATTTTTTTACCAAAAAAAAATTGTCATTGATTCGTGTGTCTGCTATAAGCCAGAATATGTCAAAATTTGCACTGCGTGATTTTTATTTTTTTGTTTTCCTCGTAGTTATTTTCTCAATTTTCTACAATGTCCATGAATTATTTTTGCAATTAAGTTGTTATATAAATAAAACCTTAAAAATCAAACTTTAAAAAAGGGGAGAAAAAAGGGGAGGCTTCCCTGGTGGCGTAGTGGTTAAGAATCTGCCTGCCAATGCAAGGGACACGGGTTCGAGCCCTGGTCCGGGAAGATCCCACATGCCGCGGAGCAACTAAGGCCGTGCACCACAACTCCTGAGCCTGTGTTCTACAGCCCGCGAGCCACAACTACTGAGCCCACGTGCCACAACTGCTGAAGCCCGCATGCCTAGAGCCCATGCTCTGCAACAAGAGAAGCCCTCTCTCACCACAGCTAGAGGAAGCCTGCGCACAGCAACAAAGACCGAACACAGCCAAAAATAAACGAATTAATTAAATAATTTTTTTTAAAAAAAGGAAAGGGGAGGGGGAAGGGGGAGGAGTTGGCCCTCCAGTTGTCGGGAGGGGAAAGAAAGAATGTGTGAGTAAATTAAAGACCATTCAAGAAATTCAGAGGAAGTAAGATGGGCTAATGCAGGTCAATGAAGTAAGAAGATAGGTGGGAAGAGGATGAATGAGAAACAGCAAGGTGGAGGCAGGAGCTGTCTGTCCAAAATCTAAGCCTCTTAGAGATAAAAAACCTTAATCAGACCGTTGCCCACAGAGAAATCCTCATCCTATAGATGTACAGATTGAGTCCCGTGTTCAAGGGCAACTTCCCCCAGACTCTTGAGGAAGGAGGCAGAGCTGGCCCTAGAGGACGGGTCACTGCACAGTGGGAAAGGCATGGGCTCAGGGTGGAGAGACCTGGGTGTGAAGGCGGCACTGCTACCTACTAGCCAGGTAGGTATAGGCAGGTCAAGGGCATCCCCCAACATTCAGTGGCTAGAGCTGGAAGATAAGAAGAACCCTTCCTATGCCTGAACACCTCCATGAAGGTTAAGTGAAATAAGCTGCAGGAATGAATGTGCCTGGCCCAGGGCAGGGCACGAATGCTGGCTTCCTTTCCTGGTCTAAATGACCCTTCTCCCCAGATGGGACCCCGCTCTCCTGAGCCACGTTAGCCCTCAGATACGTCACTGGGAGTTTACATGGAACAGATCTGGTACAGAGTCAACAAAAGGAGTCTTGGTTTGGGTGCCTCTCTCTCTCTGTCTCTCTCTCTTTCTCTCTTTCTCTCTCACTCCATCTGTATATGTTTCTCTGTATCTCTGTCTCTGTTTCTGTCTCTGTCTCTGTGTTTCCTTCTGGCTGTCTCTTTCTCTCTGTCTCTCTATCTCCATCTCTCTCTGTCTCTGTCTCTGTCTCTCTGTCACACAAGCACAAGCAACACACACACCCTCTTAATACAATAAATGCCTCTCTCTTCATTTCCAAAGTTCACACATGATCTCACTGGGTCTAAAGGAAACAGTAGATTGGAAGGAGAGAAAGGAGCCCAGAAGAGCCGAACTCCATGTAGAAGCAGTGAGAAAAGCAAACACAACTTGTTAAAATGGCCTCACGGTGGCCTCAGCCTTTCACGTCTGCTTCCACTCTCTCCTTTATGTGCAGAACGCTTTCAGTTGCGTTGGTTAATGTCTCCCTGTAATAACGATCTTCAAATCCCATCAGACATTCCCAGAGCCTGCTTGATTTGTCTGTTAAAATCTTGGGTGGTTTTACGATTCCAGACGCAGGAGATCTCCAAGTCAAAGGCCTCTTGGAGAGCAATGTCTGCGTGTTCTTTGTGCGCCTGGGGCTTTGGGCATGAAAGACTCATTCGCATTCACAATGTTATGATGGTTATTATTCTACTGCCCAGTGAAACCACTGCAATTCGTTCTTCTTGGAAAGTACCAAGAAGGACATCTCGATCTCTCCACCCAGTAATCAGCGAAGTGAAATCAAGTAAGTCTTGAGTCCAGCGGGGAATTGCCACCAGCTTGGTTGGAGATGTCAGGCTGGTCACTTCCCCTCCGTAGGACTATTTCCTTAACCATAAGACAAGGAATTTGGGCAGATTCACCATTTCCCAGTGTGTTCCTTTGGATACCAGTCACTAAAGATCTGCCGAAGAACAAAGAGTTGTTTTATAACCAAATACTATGGAAAGCAAGACAAACGCTCCCTCTTGAGTTTCATGATGCTTGAAGTTACACAATGAAGTCCCTGAGAAGTCCTGCAGGAGGTCTGCCTGTGGTGTTTCATATCCAATGGGTAAAACAAAACCACCTGACATTAGGTTGCTTCTCTTCATGGAACGTCTGTCATTTAAGATGTCTTGAGATTAGGGTCCAGCAAAGCACATCAGCGCTTACCTGTCCCAGCATTACTGACATCTCTCTAGCTTTAGTGCTCTGCGTTGTTTAAATGCTGTAAGCCTAAACTACTTGGACTCTGTACTTTTTCACCTGGGGGTGGAGAAGAGAGAAAGCACTCCCAAATGCTTGTTGGCTGCAATCACTGGGATATTCCCATTTCACAGGAATTCACGTCTTAAGCACATCTCAATGTTCCAAGTTAAACACATACCTTGCAAGTGTCACATTTAACACATCCCCATACCCCTCTTCGCTGGTCTGCCTTTTTATCCTTTCAGTCTAAACATTGCCATCCTGACTGAGGTTCCACAAAAGATTTTCTATGATTGGGTCTCCTTCCATAGCAGCTGTATTTTCCATACATAGCACTTTCACAGTGCATTGAAATTGCTTGTTTATTTGCTTATTTCCTCCTCTAAATTGAGAATCCCTAAAGGTCAAGGCACAATTATTTTTAAGTATTATATCACTGTGTGTCTGACACTTAAATATAATAGTATCTAAAATGCACTGGGTGTTTATATCGTGTGGGCACCGTCTTATTTAGTCCTATATATACAGTGAAGTAGATACTGGTACTACATCTGATTTGTAGGCAAGAAACCAGAGGTTTAGAAGTGTGTTCTGACCTTCACTAAGTCCACACAACTACAAGATTAGAGGCTGAAATTTAAACTAGGCAGTCAGACTCCAGAACTCTCAGACTGACCATCATATTAAATTACCCAGAGGCACTGACAAGATTTGTTGAAAAAAGAAATGAACAAAGCTGTATTAAAAGATCATTCTGTAAGGGGGCTGCCTCTCCTATTTTGCACACTCTGAAACTTGGAGCAAATGGTCCATTAACCCTCTTCAACCCAGGTATGTATTTCTAAAAACTCAGAGAGAGATTTATTGTCAGGAGCTCATTAACCTAATCAATGAGTTAATTGAGTTAAGGAGGATCTATTCTTCAGAATAAGAACCGTATATAGTATAGATTTTTAAAATAATATTTTAAGAACTTTATTGAGGTATAACCGACATAATAAAATCCACTGAATCATATGCTTAAAATAGGTGAATTTCATAGCATAGATTTTTTATGTATTTGTACTGAGGTTCCCTCTACCAAACCATGACAAGGGGTTTTGATACAAAACTCATGCTCTGTCTCAATAAAGAACTGAGGGAAACACAGCCAGAGTGGAGACATCTCTGCTGTGGTATGAAGACCCCTTTCTGTCCCACATCATTTGGACCAAGGATCATAAAGAGACTCTCTCCTTGGGTCTGGGTCCTCATGCCCGTGTCACAGTGAACCTTGACCTGTTGCACAGTCAGGTCTCCTCATAACTGTAAGCTCTCTGAGGATGAACCCAAGAATGAACAAAGTAACATAAATGTCTAGAAAAAACATGGGGCTTGAAATCAGGTGACCCAAGTTTGCTTCCCAACATCACCCGTTTTTAAGCTAGGTGGCCCGAAGCCTCAGTTTCCCCAGCTGTAGAATGGAAATAATACCTCTGGGTTCCAGGCTGGCTATGCCCCTAACAATCTATACGGCATTTATCAAACAAAGGGGTAGAGATCAAAGACATTTAATTATTTTCTACTCCGTGAAACCTTCCAAGGCCTAGAATTTAAGAACTCAAATTTCCAAACAAAAACTTTTTTTTTTCTAGTCTTTAAGCAGCCATTGTTCCGAAACCACTTGCTTTGATGACCCAGACTGCAACACCAAGTCCTGTTTGGCCCAGATGAGAATCATTCAACGGTGTACATTTCTCAGCATCACGATCACAGAAATACCTGGGCTAAACGGCTCAGTGCTGATGCACTGTGAAAATGTGTGGAGTGTTCAATTACCCTTAGAATTCTTCATCTCTTACCCATGGAGCCCCAGCATCTAATCACGGAACAAGAGGCTGCAATTGGGAAATTGTTCATTGCACACAAAGCAGTTCACTGAGAAGCCACAGGTTTCAGGCCCCAGGTGCAAAGTGAGTGGTCCATTTTTCAACACGTGCAACATCCTTCTCTTGGCATTTTGTTTTTAGCATATTTCTGGAGAAGACAGAATAATAACAGTGACTCTAATGTTGGTTTAGGGAATATCAGGATAGAACGAACTCAAAGGCTAGAGATTCCAGTGGCTAACATTTGTGGGTCTTTGTAGGTCTTCATTGGATGTGGTCCACTTCAGACATGAGCCACGTTTCTGGCTGCAACTCTATCGAGCAAAGCTTATGCCCTTGACTCAAAGGACCCGTAAATGGAAAGACCTCAGTGACACTTAGCCTTCTTATATTGAGTTATAGACTCATTCATCCATTTCTTTTTTTAATTTATTTATTTTGTTTTATTGAAGTACAGTTGATTTACAATGCTGTGTTAGTTTCAGGTGTACAGCACAGTAATTCAGTTATACATATATATGTATATATATGTGTGTGTGAATATATATATATGTATATATATTCTTTTTCAGATTCTTTTCCCTTGTAGGTTATTACAAAATATTGAGTATAGCTCCCTGTGCTATACTGTAGGTCCTTGTTGGTTAACTATTTTATATATGGTAGTGTTTAATATTATTCATCCATTTCTTATTCCACAAATGTTTAATAAATATCAGTTATCTGCCAGTAACCATGCTTGGGGCTGGGAATCAGAAACAAAGTGAGATACAGTCCCCGTCCTGAAGAATCTCCCTGTCTCAGATGTATTGCTACTATTCTGCCCTCTCCAGGAAGATGTTTCTACTCTCTCTCAAGGGACAAACAGACAAGGAAACCAGTAGTTACAATCCAGTATGGTAAACATGATGAGGGAACAAACACAGACCATGAGATCCAGGAGAGAGACCGCATAGCAGGGCAAGCTGGCAAGATAGACTAAAGAAGGCAGAATTGGATCTTAGTTTTGAAAGACTTGAAAGTAAGAATCAGCCAGCTGCCTTACAAGCTGGGCAGGAGAAACTCTATCCGTATGAGATGCAACATTCCTTGGGTGGAGGGCGTGGCGCCTTTATGGGAAAACAAGAGGGGAGGACACTGAGTTTAGAGAGAGCCCCACCGAGCAGCTCCAGACATAATGAGCGATGATTCTGGGACAGTTAAGTCAGTGTCTGCGTGAGGTGACTTTACAATACCTGGGTTCTGGCATCAATGTTAACATGGATACTCTGGGTAAAAAAATCCCACTGAAAAGGATAAAGCAGTTGGTCCCCCCCCCCAAAAAAAAAGGCACAGATGCCCAGTAAAATGGTGCCCTCAGGAATGGAGGTAGCTCTGCCTTGTGTGGGTTGGGTGTACGGCTTTCCATTTCTGATCTCCAAGTCTCTCGTTTTCGCAGTGAGGAGTTGTGGGCTCTAAGGGGGGTAGATGAAAGAAGATGGATGCATGCTTCCCTTTATCTTGATACATAGAATTTCCTGCTTAGCCGGGATGTCCAAGGGGAAGAAGGAGTGTCCAGGTACAGATTCCCCACATTCTTGTGTGCAAAGAAAATCAGAGCTGGTGATTTAGCCTCCTTCTTTTTGTGCCACTTAGAATCCATCAGTGAATACTAAAGACAGGGCATTGTTGAAAGAATCCTGGGCTTTGAGCCAAACAGGAATAAGTTTTGCCGGCAGCTGCCACTCATCACTAGGGGGCAAGGTGTTGCATGCCTCTTGGCCTCAGTTTCTGCATCTGCAAAATGGGGACAAGAACACCAGTCCTCTGAGAGGACTCCCTGTGACTCTATACACATAGCATACTGTTAAACATCTTTTTATTTGTTTACATTTTGGTTTTTTGTGGGGTATTTTTTAGTACCGTAGAGATCTATTCCAATGCATTTATAATGCTGAATGTCCTCTTTCCATTCATTTTTATTTCCTTTCTTTCCTTTCTTTTCTTTTCCCTTTATACCTCCCCCTGCCATCACATACACGTCTGTGTTTCCTGCAGAGATGAAGCCAATTCTAATAACTAATCAGTGAGGTCACTGTCACACAGAGAGCAGCCAAGGTGCTCTGAGAAGGACGGTAGCCCATAACATTCAATTTTATTCCAACAAGGTTTTGACTACATCATTATTACCTAAACACAGTCCCGAAGATGCCATCTATTTACCATTGATACCTATCCCTGGTTTGCTGGCAGCAACTGGAGGAGTCTGACCAGTTTGAAAACACAAAGCTCCTAAAAAAGGAGTAAGTTCATTTTCCTTACAGTTGATTACTATGCTTAACTCTAATTTAGCATGAAAGGCCAGGCGATTGCCTTCAGAGGTAGCTGGGTGTTATTAGAATGAATTGCAGCTCTTGGTCCATGGGTGTTTGCCTACCGGCAGGTACAGCCACAAAGACTAAGCCTGTAGGGAGTTTCAGCTGAGGTGAGCGGTGGTGCAGAGCACGGACCTACTCACAGGTTTTCTGGGGGCAAGGACAGAGCCTGGGACATTCGCTGATGATCAAAGCTTAAGGATGCTGGCAATATGTCATTTTTCTCCTAAACCTTCTTTTAAATAGAAACTTATTGTTTTTTAAATTTTAAATCATTATCTGTAGAATATCACATAATTCACCCATTTCAAGTATACAATTTAATGATTTGTTTGTAGTAAATTTACCGAGTTGTATAACCATCACCATAAAACAGTTTTAGAACATTTCCATCATCCCCAAAAGTTTCTTGTCCCCATTTACTATTAATCCCAGTCTCCCAGCCCACACGCTTTGCCCCAGGCAACCTCGCATCTAGTTTCTGAATGGAATCATACAGTACGTAATCTCTTGTGTCTGGCTTCTTTCACTTAACATGTTTTTGAGGTTTGTCCGAGTTGTAGCATATGAAATAGTTCATTCCTTTCTATTGCTAAGTAGTATTCCATTACATGAATATATCCCATGTTGTCTATCCATTCCCCAATTCATGAACATTTAGTGTTGTTTTTTTTTTCCATTTTTGGCTCTATGAAAAATACTGCTAAGGACATTTGTATACAACTTCTTGGGTTGGGTGGATATTTCCCTCGGGTAGATACTTAAGTGTGGAATGGCTGGGTCCTATGATGAATTTGTGTTTACATGTTTAAGAAACTGTCTTGAGAATCTTGATTCTTTTGAATGAACTCTTTTACTCTTTCCTTCATGACTAAAAAGCTACTGAGTCTACCATGTGGAACATACCTTGTTCACCCTTTCTCTCTGCTCACACCTCTTCTTACAGCCCAGGATTGAAAACAAAAACAAAAGCTATGGCTTCCCTGGTGGCGCATTGGTTAAGAATCCGCCTGCCAATGCAGGGGACACAGGTTCGAGCCCTGGTCCAGGAAGATCCCACATGCCGCGAAGCAACTAAGCCCACACGCCACAACTACTGAGCCTGCGCGTCTGGAGCCCGTGCTCCGCAACAGGAGAGGCCGCGATAGTGAGAGGCCCGCGCACCGCGATGAAGAGTGGCCCCCGCTCTCCACAACTGGAGAAAGCCCTCGCACAGAAACGAAGACCCAACACAGCCAAAAATTAATTAATTAATTTTTTTTTTTTTTAAAAAGCTATTATTTTTCTCCCGATTGGATACATAGCAGAAGAGCTGTGAAAGGTTCAAACCACAGAATGAGCCTGCCAGAACAGTATAAAATGTATTTTTTCTCTCTCTCTTTTTTCTTTCTACATGGTACAGGGGGAAAAAAACACATTAGAAGTTACTGGGAAGTCAAACCTTCCACTTTAAAAGACTGGCTTGACTCCTGAATCACTAGTTAAAGTCTTTATTTGCAATGCTCTGAGCAAACATTAACTGTTACCTAATTAGAATTTAATGTACTGGAGAGTTGTGGGTAGCTACTAAGTGCCTAGTGCAGAAAAAGATGAAAATAGGAAAGTAGTTTGCAATCAGCAGCCCCCCTACTTCAACAGGTTGTGGTCCCGCCGGTGGGAAGCCCACACCTTGCAATTCCTTTGTAATCGCATTGTAGATCACAAGGGCATTTTGGATCTTTTCTCCTGTTTTGCTCCCAAATCAGTTGACAAAGATTTTTTTTAGGGGGGAAGAAAGAAAGTGGTGTTTGAACTTAGATCTGCCCTGAATTAACAGCTCCTCTAGCTATAAACAAAGATGCTGGGGGCGGGGGGGGGCGGGTTGTTGATCTGGAAGTATAGCGAAACAAGTATTGAAGTCATCCACGTATTAGGGAGGGAACACAGAAGCCCACTGATTTACATTCACTTTGGGAGTGCAGAGGGGAGGAAGGCAGCATGACTCTATGGGCTTTTGTTCCTTTTGTGTTCCTACACTTGAAAGGAGAATAGAATTAACTTTTACTGGGCACCAGCTTCCCATCCCATCTGCCAAGGCATTATTATTGTTCCCACTTTCGAGATGAAAAACATGTGACTCAGAACAGTAAAATCAATGACTCGGGCTGAAACCTAGGGTCTAATCACAGATGTGCCACGTACCAGCTATTTCTGGCACCTAAGCTGAACTTCTTCTGCCTTAGGACACTGTAAATGGTGACGGTTCAGGGTGGGTTAGCCAGTGGTGTTGTGGTAAATTTTAGTAAATGTTTGTCAAACGGCTCCCTGGGGGGAAAAATGTATGCTTATGTATGTACACAAGTGTGTTATAAATTTTACTGATATAAAGATGTATGGCATACCATTTACAAATAATAATCAGATATACAGTATTCTTTATAATACATCCCATATAGCCAATTGATTCTCACAGAATGATTTTATTGATTTTTGCTAAACTCTTATCTCTAGCCAACCTCTGGTTGCAGTTGACAAGGGACTACAGTTCTGACATCAATGTTGATTAATATTTTCCTTTAGTTTAATGAGTAAAACAGAAGCGAAATCACAAAGAAGGATGCCAGAACTTCACTGATTCATCAGTGATGTGAGCACCTTTTCTGCTGAATTCAAAATTAGTTTTGAATACTGGAAGATATCTTCTCGGTTCTTGTGCTATTCACAATGGTACAACTACAGACATGACTCACTTTTATTTATTTATTTTATTTTATTTACTTATTTATTTATTTTTGGCTGTGTTGAGTCTTCGTTGCTGTGTGCAGGCTTTCTCTAGTTGCAGCGAGCGGGGGCTACTCTTCGTTGCGGTGCACGGGCTTCTCATTGCGGTGGCTTCTCTTGTTGTGGAGCACGGGCTCTAGGCGTGCAGGTTTCAATAGTTGTGGCACGTGGGCTCAGTTGCTCCGAGGCATGTGGGATCTTCCCAGACCAGGGCTCGAACCCATGTCCCCTGCATTGGCAGGCAGATTCTCAACCACAGCGCCACCAGGGAAGTCCCTCACTTTTAAATTAAATCTGCTTTATCAACAGTTCTTCCATCATTTTTTTAAGTTAATCTAACAACAAAGCAGTAAATCAAACCCTGATCTGTAGCACATGCCAATGTCTGTGGCGTATATGCTCCAACTACGGTCAGAGTCAATGCCAACGTGAGGTCATGAAATGCACAGTAGCATTTTTCCATCCTACAGATACAACAGACAAAAATAGCACCAAGACTGCAGGTAGTAGTAAAATGTGGTAAAATAATTAGGAAGTGATGCATTTTGAGTATTTATTACATTTGCTTTTAATATGTGTATTCAATTAATTTTTTTAAAAGGCTGTGTTAACAACTGGCTCTCAAAATTCATGACATTTTTAACACTCGGCTCTGCTGTGTAGCGTGAGCCGACTCCAGTGCATCACTGATAACCCAGGGAAGTCCACTCCTCACCCCCCCATGCAGGTCGTATGCGGAAGGTCCAGTCATTACTGACTTTATGTTTAAAGACTTAGGGCTTTCTCTGAACACTGACAGTTACTAGATGACCTTGGGAAAGTTGTTTGACCTCGACACTCATTCCTTTCGTTGTCAAGTGGGGATGGTCATGCCTTCATCATAGTATCACTGTGAGGATTGATAAAGTGACCAGCACTGTGACAAGACAGTAAACCTGCTCAGTAACTAAAAGTTTGCACCCTAGTTTTCCCCTTCATACTTCCCGGGGCTCTATGCACAGACATCTGCGCTGGCCCCCATCTCCATCACTATCATTTCCCTATCATCTTCCCATCTCCGTCACTATCATTTCCAAGTTCTGTGCCCAGAGCTAACAGTGACCACATGACCTTCCTGATTAGGAGAATGCATACACGTGACAAGCAATAGTAAGTAACAAGGCTTTTCATGTATTAGCTCATTTGATTCTCATAACAGTTCTATGATGGAAGTGTTTTTATCCACCTTGTTTTGCAGATGGGGAAAATGCAGCCCAGAGGGATCAGGTCACTTACGTGAGGTCACATTAAACCTATCCCACTTGAAGTGCACGCAGATCCCATGGCCTCTTGGTACAATGCAGATCCTGGCTCTGTAGGGCTCGGGCGGTGCCTGGGATTCTCCATTTCTAGCAAGCTCTTGGGGGATGCTGTTGGTCCAGGGACCGCATTTTGACTGGGGACGAACTGGACTGCTAGGCTGAAAAGGAGGCTCTGTCACTTAGGTGATTCCAAAGCTCATGTGCTTATCTCCAATGATATTCAACCTTCTGGAAAATTAGAGCTCTGTGCCAAGCAGGAGTCTTCTGACGGGGGCTCCTGGGGGCACATGGTATCAGAAATGTCTGCAGAACAAGACAGGCAGCTCAGCTCCAGGAGCCTATGCAAATAAGTCTCACATACCCAGGGCACCTGTCTTCTTCATGATGATAGTGTTTACCATTATTTGTGTCACTCACCAATGTGCTACACACCATACACCCAAGATGACTAATACCCCACAAAAATTCCCTACCACCAGGCCCTTGCCTACATCTCACCCAGGCTTCTGCTGGGGAAAATATTTAATGCCTCACCCCATCTGACCTCATTCACCAAAAAGTCATTGGATAGTCTTCCCAATCCATCCCTTCATTCAGTCCTGTTCGGCCATGCTGACCCCCCAACCTTGACTCAACTGCTCAACCGGGCTTCTGTCTTCAGGCTTTCACCCCAGCCATCCCTGGGGCTGGATGCTCTTCCTGCAGATACCCCAGAGCTGACACCTGCACACCTCCTCATGGAAGCCCACCTTGACCACCGCATGGAGTAGTCACACCTGTCCACACGTCTTTCTGTGTATGGTGCTTGTCAGATTTCTCACCCCCCACCAAGGGTAAAGCTCCTTTTCTGTTTTGTTCCAGGAAAGTTAGGAATCTTTATTTTGTTCACTGATATATCCCAACACCAAGAACAATCCCTGGCCCATATCCTGCACTCAGAGAAAAAAAAAATGTATTGTTGAATTAATTTTGAGAAAGATTTGCAGCCCAAATATTTATTGAGGAAGTATTAGATTCAAGCACTGTTCTAAGTGTTTCACATGCATTATCTCATTTAATTCTCACAATGTTCTCAAAATATAGCAAAATCTAAACACCTCCCAGTGCTAAATGATGCCACTAAAGAGTCCCCGGGAAGCACAGATAAGAGGATGTGTTATAACAATTAGATTCCACCCTGACTTTTCCAGGTTTGATTATGTTTTGATAAGTGCTTTGGAAACCAGTGTCACCAGACAATATGTTAATATAGTTCTGCTGGGGCTCAGTGCTCATCAATGTGGGAAAGCAGTTGGGTACAATGGACAGCATATGAGTTCCAGGGTAAATCTGGGATCGTGGATCTTGCTCACCCCCGATTTCCATGAATCCTGGCATGATGCACTAGAAAGAAATGGTCTTTCAGTCAGGCAGGCCTGATGTTGAATCCCAGCTTGGGCACTTATAGCTATGTGGCCATGGGCAACGTGTTTGGTCTCTCTGGGTCTTCTATTTTTCCCACCTGTAAAGTACAGTGTATCAACAGGAAGAATTGAGGAAAGTGGTTGACACACTAAGTAGTATTTTAGGTCAATTTGTCCACTATTCCTGATTTCAAACTCATGCTCCCTCATCAGGATCCTGGTGTTGGAAAGATCTGGTGTTAAAGCTCAGCTCTGTCACGTCCCTCTAAGCTGTGTTGAACCGTTCCTGTGGGTGGGGCTCCGTACTAAGAGTTGGAAATACAGGAATGCCATCTTCTCACTGAGAGATGTGGGCAGGTTCTTTGAGTTCTGTCAACACTCAGCTGCTGAGAGAATAAAGCAAGATGTGTGTGGAACAAGAGACCTTGCCCTGTGTTCATCTGTGGACCTCTTGTAGAAAGTGGGGGATGTTTATACTTTCTCTGCATACAGACAGAGATTTGAGGGGCCGGACCCATTCAGGGACAGGCCAATGGCGCATGACAGCTGCCATTAGGGCGCAAAGTTGGGGCTGTAGAGAGAGAACTGTGGAGAGAACGTCAGGGACCAGACCATGGGAGGCCTGTGTGCCACGTTCAAAACATGAACCATAACCGCAGGCAGTGGAAACACCAGATTTTAGAATGAGGACCCCAGCTGCAGCTTGGCGGATGGATTGAAGAAAAGGAGAAATGATGTAACGGAAGTAGAGGGATTACTGAGAAGGGGCTGAAGATTCTAGGGCGCAGAGACGTCGCCAAGCCCAGGAACTGGCACATTATAAAACTTCCTCCTTTCTCACCCCATTTCCCTTCCCTGCCTTGATTTCCCTTCATTTTTCTTGGCCCTCTGGAGTCAGGAAGTGCTGGACTGGGAGATGGAAGAAAGGATATTGTCTTGAGGAGCCTCATTCCCTACATTCTAAGCACAAGGTGCCTCCCTGGCTCTCCTGCCGACCACCCTTTTACTCTTGGGTTTTTACGGAGTGTGCACTAACCAGGCACAAATCGAGTTTTTGTTTTGAAGGTTTTTAAAAGATAAACATATTGCTTTTTTCCTGTTGCTTTCTATCATGCAACCAGAATCTTTCAGGCATGACCATCTATAAATTAAATTCCGCTATGAATACAGCTATGGACATATAAAAAGGGTAATTCACTGTTGTTATTGTGTTTGCTCATTACATACATTGATGGCCTATTAGAAGCTACATCCTCTGACAATCAAGACAGAGGCGGGGGAAAAGGAGAAAGCATTTGAAAAGATATGTAAGGCTTCTATTTTTTGGTTCATTTGTTTCCTTTTGCTGAATCAAAATTTAAACAACAACAACCAAAAAACAACAGGAGAAAAGGTTTTATAGGGTTTCTTGAAACCTGAACATAAAAGGATTCAGGATTACTTTCTTGTTTTCTAAATTAGGTTATCATTCTTTTGTCTTTCTGTCCTCAAGGAGATTAAAAAGAAAAAGAGATTTTATTTAGAAGGCACACAAAGAGGCTTAATTAGAAGACAAGCACTGAGGAAGCCAAAGCCAAATAAAAGGGACCTCAGGCACCACGCATGGAAACAGGAGCTGATCCAGAATCTTCTGTGTCAGCCTCTGGTTAGCGTGGGCGAGCCATTTCACTTGTCTGGGCCCAAGTTTTCTCATCTGTAACATTAACAGGTTCAAGCAGATGATACGCATCTTTCCACGGAGCCCCATGCTCTGGGACTCTCTGAAGCTGTAACTCTGGGAAAGCAAAGAGTTACATTCAGACACCACCCTCCACTCTGCACCTGCAACCCACAGGCAGAGCCGGTCTATGCTAGAATATGCCGGCTCCATTTTCTGCCTTAATAAACAAGAATTAGTAATTCCCTCCAGAGATTCCTGCCTCCATATATGAGAAACCGTTTGCTGCTAGTCTGTGTGAGGGGAATAACAGGAATTCAGAGCTTTGGAGGGGCGGGGACAGTGTACACACCGATCATGACCACGCAGGTGGCAGCCCCTGAAAACTGAAGGCTGATCCATTTCATCAGAGAACCCACAGCCTCTCCCTGAGTCCAGAGAATCGGGAGGAAGAAGTGCAGCCCAAGCGGCTCCCAGAGGCCTGAAGGAGGCCCAGAGGGAGCTGGCCAGGGCTACCTTCTGGCCAGGTATGAATCTACAGGCAGCTGCCATAGCTGTGTACAAAGGGAAACTCAGGTAAGAGCCTGGTGGACTGTCCTGAAACCAGGGAGCCATTCAAATCAGGAGTCAACAAAGATAGGAAGCCGTGGGGAAAAAAGAAAGACAGAGGAGGTGAGCTTCTTGCTCACTAGCTTGGTTCCCACTCACAGGCTGCCAGCTTCACCAGGGTAGGACCTTTTGTGTCTTGTCCACCTGTGTCTCCAGGCATAAGACAATAACCAGCACATAATAGCTACTCAATAAATATTTGACTGAAGGATGGCACCAGGGCCCACTGCTCAATTTCAATTCAGTTCAGTAGAGGACTTAAGTCTGAGAGGATTTTGTTCACAAGACCATGAGACAGAGCCTTTCAGGAGCTGTCAAAGAGGCTACAGGAGGAGAGGGGCCGGGTCCAGGATGGGCTGGGGGCTTAGGAAACATGGCTGCCATCCACTAAGATAGAGAACAAGCACCATTCTAGCTCATAGAGGGACTTAGGACATCTGCCTAGTCACATCTGGAAAACATGATTGGAAAAGATGGCATCTGTGCTGGGCCCAGCAGAACAAGGAGAATTTGATGATGTGGAAAAGTTAGAAGGAGAAGAGAAAGAGAGAGAAATGAATCTCAGGTAGAGGAGACCACATGAGAAGAGAGAGTTTCAATGTGCTGTGTTTCAGGTAGCAAGAAGTTCGGTTTGTCTGGAACGTAGGTTTGTAAAACAAAACCGGAGAGTTGAAATGAATGGCTGAGATAACATTAGCAGAGGATCTTTGAGTAGAAAGGGACTGATGTCAAGGAGACCAGTAAGGAGCTCTTGAGACCCAGGTGAAAGATCGAGGGGGCTTCAGTGAGCACAGGACCCTTAAGTTAATTCATTCTGCCACTAAGTTCTCAAAGCATGTTATATACACACACCCCTCTTATGCCATGGTTTTTAGGACTTTGCCACAAGACTTATGAATCTGCTTATGAATCAGGACTCTTATTCCCCTTTGTGTAATGCAGGGACAGGAAACAGCCAGTATATGTATTCAGTGTTCAGGATACATAGAGTAATGACGCTTCAGGGAACAAACCAACCGGACCCAAGCTCTGATCTTACACACGGCATAACCATGGCCGGGTTATAGCTAGGTAACATGATTAAGATAACACAGTGAGGCAGTAAAATATTTAGGGCCCAAACCCTAACCCCAACCCTAAAGTCACAGGACCAAACTCTCTTTCCTCTCCAGGTGGCTGTCCCTGACATTATTGTCCAAGGTTGTAGCTATAAGTTCCACAAATGGGAGACACTCGACAAGACAGACAGAAGGCTCTGAGCAATGCCCCCAACGTTGAAGCTGCTTTGCAATAAAAGTCTGTCTTGTATCTGGGTCATTCCCCTCACTTTCCACTATACACATACTGTCAGGCGGGGCAGGGACACCTCCAAATTTGGTGTGATTTTATCTCCTGGTGTGTACAGACACAAGGAGGTACCGGATCTTACTGCATCCCCATCTGTGAGCAGAGTTTGAAATCATGCCTTATCATCAGCGTCTGCTTCCAAGTAAATGTAGCTTCCCGTGAGATATCTAGGCATGGGCTTATTGCAACAATCCAGATAGGCAATTAGGCCACATCTCATGGAAAACAGCATCCACTGTGTCTTCATTGGCAACTCAAATTCCACTATGACTCAGGCATAAGGAGAGAGAGAACGTCCCACAGTGGGGGCCGTGGCAACCTGCCAGGACCATCTCACACTCAGGCTTCCTGCAGAAACTTACTCAAAGCCTTGTCCTTCAGGACAAAGAGTCTTCTGTGTGTACATCTTTCCCTGCTTCTCTGACACTGTGGCTTGGAGTGAAACATCTATTTTCTATGGAGTCCGTTCAGTGAAGGAACAGGTTTCATACCAAGATTTGTCTCAATAACCAGGGTGCTGAGTCTTTGTTTCTTCATCAGTAAAATAAGGATAACATGAGCATCTGTTATGAAGCACTGTTGTGAGGATTAAATTAGAAGTATATTAGTCAAGGTTACATATATTGAGAGAGAGATTTATTTTAATGAATTGGCTTACATGCTTATGGGGGCTGGCAAGTCTGAAATCTATAGGACAGGTAAGAAGAGTGGATGTTGCAGTCTTGAACCCAATCCCATGGGACAGAAGACTGGAAACTAAGCCAGGGTTCCTATGTTGTAGCCTTGAGGCAGAATTCCTTCTTCAGGAAGGGAAACCTCAGCCTTTGCTCTTAAGGCCTTCAACTGATTGGATGAGACCCACCCACACTAGGGAGGGTCGTCCACTTTATTCCAAGTTTGCTGATTTAAATGTTAATCACATCTAAGAAATACCTTCTCAGCAACATGTAGACTGCTGTTTGACCAAACAACTCTGCACCATAGCCTAACCAAGTTGACAGCTAAAATTAACCATCACAAAGGCATGAGTAATAGCAACTCTCTCATTTCAACTCTCCACTGTGGTCAATTTATTACTGAGTGGACGTTCCTCTCAAATTCTTCTGGGGAGGTCACCAGCTCAAATCTTCAGGGCCCATTCAAGCAATATAAAAGTGCAAGAGAGTCGGGGATGAATGGGGAGGCTGCATGAGCTTGAGAAAATCAGCCCTATGTAAATATATTCAAACTCAAACTTTAAAAAAGAAATCTGTGTGGCTAGAAGCCTGTGTATGTCCTTCAACTTTTCTGGGTTCAGCAGTGCAAGCACATAAAAGGTATCCATCATCCAGGCTATGGCATGTCAAATCCCCAAGAACCTGGGCTTTTCTCAGATGCTCAGAGAGAGTGTTAAGCATTTCCTAGCTTTAGAAGAAACTGTGTGCAGGAATAAACAACTTGAAGGAAGTTTGTACATACCACCCACTTGGCTTAATGACCAAATAGGATGAACAAAATAGATATCCATCACTTGGAGCAGTTGTTTGTGACAACTAATGCAGTGACTATTTTAAGGGAGTTAGACGTATAGCATCCTGCTGCAAAAATAATTACAATGACCGCTCACATGCAAGAGCAAAGAACTGGAGAACCAGTTTGTTCTGGCATTTGCTGGAGTCTTCTGGAATTAGCTGAAAAACTTTTGAAAACTGGCCTCACATTTTCAGGAGTCATGGAAGGCTGCAGAAAGATTCTAGCTTATTTGGTTTGCAGGTTTGCCAAATACCTTCTGGATGTTACTAACTAGTGTCACCTCTACTCACACTTGCACATTGAGGAAGCAATATTATGTGGTAGACAGACATTAAAGTGGCCCCCAATTACCTCTTCTCCTGGTACTTATGTCCCTCCCTGTATAATCCATCCCTGTCCCTCTTAATTGAGAGAGAGGCCTGTGACTGCTTCTAAGCAACAGGAGATGGCAAAATTGATGAGACGTCATCTCTGTCATTACGTTACATGAGATTGCAACTTTCCTCTTGTCTTCTTGGTTTGCACGTTTTGATAAAGCAAGTGGCCATATTAGGGAGGCCCATGTGGCAAGGAACTGAGGGCATCCTCCCACCAACAGACACCAAGGAAGTGATCGTCTCAGTCCAATAGGCCATAAGAAACTGAACTCTGCCAACAATCACATGTGCTTAGGACCAGATAGATCCTTTCCCAGTTGAGGTTTCAGATGAGACCCCAACTCTGGCTGACACTGTGAGGTCTCTGCAACCTCAACAGAGACCGTAAAACAGAGGACCCAGCAAAGTCACGCCTAGAATCCTGACCCACGAAAACTGTGTTAATAACCCACACTTTTGGCCTGGCTGAAACACTTTCGTTATCAACTGTCATTCTTGGTGCTTCTGGTTGCCCACCTCTGCTATTCCTTAATTATTTGAGTAAGAATTGGGTCCTAGATAATGAAAATGATCACTAACATGCAATCAACATGTGAGGGAGGGAGTTATTATAACTCTGCCCTTCCTTGTGTGTAAAATGGAGATGATGAGATAAATTAGTGACTTATTCAGTTGGCAGAACCAGATTCAAACCCAGATCAAGTACAAGTGTGTGCTCTTAACCTTTGTGTCCACACCTCATCACATTCCACGGAGACTAGCATCTCTCTGACTTGCTTATCCACTCCTTCCTAGGGGACAACCTGCCCTCAGGATCATACCGCCCTTGGCCACATCCTTCCTTCCTCCCTCCTTCCATTCTCATTCTCTCCTAATGAAAAATATAGCCAAGACCTATGTTGATCTTGGGACCTCAGACTCTAAAGAGTCAGAATGCAATATGATGTTACACTAGACTTTGGGAGTTTCGCCATAGCAACCTTCTTTGGGAATTGCCTCAGTTGAATGGAGTTGCCTCACCTGGGGCAGCTCACATCCACTAACCGGTCCACCCGGGAGTTCCAAAGCACAGTCCCCACCACAGCTTGGAATATTTCTGAAGGGCCATCATACCAATCCAAGAACACCGCCCAACTTTTCCCCCTGCCCAATCCTGCTTCCTTCCCTTCCCTCCACAGGGACAGATCCCAAGATCTCACCCTAATGGACTTCCTGCACCATCATCTCCTTCTCAGAGTGTTTCCTCAGGAGTCTAATAGGTGGCAATTCCTGAGGAGATGGAGCATGAGCGGAACATGAGATAAAGAAATCCAACAGGACTGGGGAAAGACTAGGACTGACCTCATAGGATTGTTGTGAGCATTTGATGGATTAATATGTGTGAAATGGCAAACAATGATCAGTCAATTGTAAATCTTATCTCAGTTTCAAGCTGTTGTTATTATCATGATAATTATAACATTATACATGATTGCTATTCATGATCTTGGAGTCAGCGATCCAGCTGCACAGGCCCTTGAAAGAGAATTATGGCTTAAGAGCAATTTGTGTGATTTCTCAGAAATCTGCAAGCTCAATGGGAGTGTATAGAATGAGAAGCTTCTGGAAAAAGCTGAACTTGATCTGAAAGTTTATTAAGAGAAGTGTAGTTTCACAACAGAAGAAATGGCAGTTCTCTTTCTGTGCTGGTCAGACTGTACCTGCCATGTTGAGTGTACCTGGGAGTACAGGTAAAGGTGAGAAATTAGAGGAAAATGGCCAGGACAGCTTGGAGCAGGCATCTTTAACTCTCAGAATAGGTTGCCCCGCCTTACTCTCCACCTTCCAGTTCACCATGTCATCTGTCTGGCAAATGCCTGGTACATCCCCATTCATCACTCTGCAGAAGTCTTCCTTGACTACCCCCTCATTTAAAGATATGACCCATTTCTTTTCCTTTCTTTTTCCTTTTATCATTACACCTAATGTCTTGCCCTGCTTGAGCTTTGGGTCTGATTCATCTTCTGTACCTTGGGACAGGTTAAATGTCCTGTGTCTTAGTTTCCTAGGGCTGTTGTAACAAATTACCATAAACCAGGGCTTAAAACATCAGAAACGTATTCTCTCGCAGTTCTGGAGCCCAGATGTCTGAAATCAATTCAGAGGGCTGTGCTCCCTCTGAAGGCTCTAGGGGAGCATCCTTCCTTTCCTCTTCCAGCTTTGGGTGGCTCCAGATGTTCCTTGGCCTGTGGCAGCATTACTCCAACCTCTGCCTCTATCTTCACATGGGACATTCACATGCCCTTCTCCTCCATGTCTTCTCCTCTTCTAAGAACACCTGTCCTTGGATATAGAGCCACCCTAATCCAGGACGATCTCATCTCAAGATCTTACCTTGATTACATTTTCAAAGAACCTCTTCCCAAATAATTCACCATTTCTAGATAGACACATTTTTTTATAGACCCTCTTCAACACACTACAGTCAGTATGTATTGATTCAACTATGCAGAACTGGCTTCTGTTAGATCTACCTGAAAAGTAAAGAGGATCTGGAGAGGGCAGACTCAGAGGGGGTGTAAGAAAGGGATGGAGCAAGAAGATATGTGAAGGAGGACTGGATGGGTTTTGTCAGCTGACCATGTGGGATGGAGGTGCCAAAGAGAAAAAGGAAACCAGAGATCTCCAAAAAGCATAGAACAAGAAGTGTTGGGTGTATAGTTAAGAAGAGGAGCTGGCTCCTGTGAGGTGATGTGCTCTTTCTCAGTGGAGTAAGAGGTGATTTCAAGAACAATTCATTGGCTCACCCATTGACACTCTGTGCCTCAGTTTCCCCACCAACCTACAGCACTTCCCACTTTTCTGGGATGTGCTGAGTTCTCTGTGTAATAAATTAGCCTGTGTTGCTTCCCTGGGGGGCACTTGACCAGGATCAGCAATAAGCAATACAGCAGTGGTTTAAAAGTGCTCATTGGATTTATTTTACTATGTGGGCGGGACAGACTGAACAGCCCACAGGAAGGACGGCTGGTCTCAGATGTTTGAGGTCTTGAAAATGGTGTGTATCTGCTTACACTACTGCAGTAAAGAGAACCGTCAGCCCCAGGCTCACAAATGCTATGGCCAACTTGGGAACATTGACCGTCTCCTTCCAAGGTCAGTTATTAATTTAATGCAAAGAAAACAATTTTGACCTATTATGATTGACACTCTTGAACAATATTTTCTGCGATAGTCTGAGACTTTGTAATTCTTTCAACATGCTGCATTTATAAAAAACGTGGCCCTAAAACCTGGAACCCTAAGGAATGATTTAAGGCAGAAAGACCCGGTGGAGAGAAAAACTGTGGGGTGGGACATTTCGGTTTTCCTTGTGATTAGCAAAGAAAAAACTCAATCCCAAATAACTGGGGAGGGAGGGGGAACAGGGAGGGAACCTCTTCTATTGCTAATCCTTCTAATATTCTCTGCTCTTTTTATGTGTTCTAAAAACAAATAAACTTAACTACCTACTGTCCAGGTAGATGGCTATTCACTTGCCAGCTTCGTTAATGTTTTTCTTAAATAATCCATTATAGCACCACCTCCCCATCCTCCTCCAGACTCCCTTCCCCGCCACCCATTCTCTCTCCTGTTCCTTAGCTGATCTCAGAGGGGCCTGGCCCTAATCCAGGCATCAGGCAGCCACACACTCTGGCTTCCCGTGCAGTGCATGTAACACACACCTGGCAGGAGATCAGAGACCTGGTGTGGAGCCCTGGATGGGCCATCAACCAGCCCAGTTACCTTGAACCAATTCCCCTCCACTTTCAGGGTCCCTGTTTCCTCATCTGTAACACGAAGCTGAAAAGGATGCCCACCCATTTACTACTGAAAGTTACTATAAAGATGAAATAGAAAAGAGCTTGAGTTAAACTCTCTTCCTAAAGAGAAAAAAGCAAAAGTAGATTCTCTGGAAAGGTCAGAGGAAGCTCCCAGCCTGTTGGGTTCTCGAGGAAATTCCCAGAATCCCACCATTCTCCTAAAATTGAACTGGTTAAAGCCATTGCAGCAAACGTTATATTGGCTGCCAGAGCACAGAAACGCTGCCCATATCTGAGAGGTATGATGAAACCGGGGGCCTCCTTCTCAGTGCAGGGACAGGTCAGAATCTCCCTGGTATCAGAGAGACCTAAAGGACCATACACAACTGAGTGTGTGGTTCACTATTGTGTATGAGCCCATTGGGCGGGGCGTTTTATCTATTCATTATCAATGCTTCATTTCATATCTTAAAAACATTGCTGAGGTCACACCTGAGGTCAGCGAGTCCCTGTGCTGGGAGAGAAAAAATCCCCAGGATACGTCTCTACTGGCAAAAATCCCCTACTCTAGGGGAACATGAACACATGACCACATACAAGGCACATACAAGGCAATATGATAAAAATATGATTGCTTATTTACTTGTTTATGGCCTATCTCCCAACAACAATAAAAGATTCACGAGGCAGGCTTCATGTGTCTTCTTTAATGACCGCATACAGCCTGGCACAAGAGAGATCCGATATTACTTGCTGAGTTAATGAATGAATGGATTCATGACCAAATGAATGAATGATAAAACAGAGATATACCAAAAATACTAAAAGGGTTGAAAGAGGAAGCAGCACAGAAGACCTCATGGGGAACTAATATTTGAACTAAACCTTAAAGAATGGAAAGTATTTTGCCAGATCCAATGGAGGCAAAAGAAAAATCTAATCGATGATCTGGGAGCATACAAAAGTATGACCCAGAGAGAGGACAACGCGGGGGGGCCTGGCAGAGGGAGAGGGTGGCGGGAAATGAGAACACAAACAACAGAAATTGTATTCAAGGCCACTGGGGCGGGGATCTTGGTTATCATGGTAAAGAGTGTGGACTTTGTCCTGCAGAAATAGAGGAGTGGTGAGGATTTTCAAGCAGGGAGGTGACTCAATAATATTCTGCTAATTAGAAAGATGGTTGTTCTTACTGCAGTTTGGTGGGTGGATTGGAGCCCAGGTGGCTAGGGGGCCAACATCAAAGTCCAGGCTGGAGAGAACTTAGTTCTAAAAGTAGAACTAAGACCGGGTGTCACTTATGGGAGTGGAGAGAGAGGATGTTCGGGAATCGATTGTTAGGACCTGGTAGCAAATTGTTGAGATGGTGAGGATGGAGAGGAGAGGAAAGAGAAGACTTAAGGTGAGTCCCCAGGCTGCTGGTTGGGAAACTATGTGAGCAATGGAGCCGCTCACTAGGAAAACTCACTAGGAAAAGGGCCTGGGTCTGACAGAGGACCAGTTAGAAAGGTCCCAAAAATAGTTAGATGTTCATGTTTAGAACTTAGAAATGAAGTCAGAATGCAGACATAGATTTACAAATAGAGCTTTAACCCAGATAAATTAAAAAAAAATGAAATAATAAAATATATGGGGCTTCCCTGGTGTCACAGTGGTTGAGAATCTGCCTGCCAATGCAGGGGACACGGGTTCGCGCCCTGGTCTGGGAGGATCCCACATGCCGTGGAGCAGCTGGGCCCGTGAGCCACAATTACTGAGCCTGCGCGTCTGGAGCCTGTGCTCCGCAACAAGAGAGGCCGCGACGGTGAGAGGCCCGCGCACCGCGATGAAGAGTGGCCCCCGCTCGCCGCAACTAGAGAAAGCCCTCGCACAGAAACGAAGACCCAACACAGCCATAGATAAATAAATAAATAAATAAATAAAATATTTTTTTTAAAAAATACTTTAAAATATATGAAATAATACAATGATGAAATAATTGTGTAATCATGGAATAACAAAAATGAAAAATAACAGAATAATGCCATCATCTTTCTAGATGATCAACTTACACAATGACAAAATATATCCAAACAACTCACTATTTTTTGTATTTATCATGTTGCATTCAATAGGCTTCACACAAAATCCTAGATGGAGATAGAGTCTCAAGTCATCTTTTGGCATTTCCTGGAGACCTTTGTTCACATGTGCCGCCATGTACATCCACTGCAGGTCGGGCACTGACCCAAACCCTGGCATGCAGAGTGCTGCAGTCTCTGCCCTCATGGAGATGGCAGTTCTGCAGCTTAGCAGACATGAATACAAGCTACGTGTTAAACCAAAGGACAATGAAAGTTCAGACAAGTTCTGTGAAGGGGTTCGTCTCAGAGGGGAGGAAGGTTTCTCTGAGGAAGTTATGTGAGCTGAACTCAGAAGCATGAGTTAGATGCAGGAGAAGAAGGAAGACAACAGGTGTTTGAAAAAGAGGGACCAGTCCCTGGAAGAGACCTGGGGGAGGGAGGAGAGAAAATCTAAGGACCAAGAAGTAGCAGGTGTGGCCCAAGGGGAGAGAAGCAGGGGGGCAAAGAGGTCAGAGGAGCTACCTAGGTAGCTGCCAAGGAACATTTGTGGAGGAAAGGATCATCCTTAAATGTCTGATAAAGCTCACGAAATGCCTGCACAAGAAATGGAAGTATATTAAACTTGGCTAATGAAATGAACTAGGGATGGTTTATGATAGAGAATGCCTTACTGAATTTGAACAAATTAACTCAATTTAAAATAAGTTAATCTCTTCATAGAAAATACCATCACAAAGTGACTAAATTATACAGAAGTTCAATACAAATTATTTGAATCCAAGTTGCTATTTCTAAATCATCTGCCTCCCTAAACTGGATGATGTTTGCTAGTTTTTGGCCGAATTCAATTAACGTAGGAAAACATCTAGGACATTCCTTAGCCCATAGGCACTGTCCTTGTTTGACAGCCTCCCTTTAACCAGGTGTGAGCTCTTCGCTGTACAGAGTGATGTCATGGACAATCAGAGATCTTAAGGAGGGCACCACCGTGAGCCCCCTGATGTGGGAAAGCCCACGTCCTCATTCTGATGGGGGCGCTTATTCTACCCCACGCTATTGCCCCTTGTAAAATAAAGCACTTACATTTAAAAAAAAAAAAAAGTTTGAAGTAATTGGATTACTTTAAACTCAGATTTTGTTTAACCCCAGTGGAAATGCAAAGAGAGATTTAGAATTACGTGTGAGATGCTAATTACTTACATCTGACTGAGGGGTTGTTTCTATGAAGGAATGCACTTAATTATTTTTTTTTTCCCCTCTCTTCTTACAATTTCCTGACTATAATCTATTTTCTTTCATCACAGGGGCAATAGAAAAACAACAAAAGAAGAATCCCGTGATTTGAAATTCCAGAACTTTGCTCTGCCAGAAAATAGGTCAGAATATTTCCTTCTTTGTTAATAGAGGAGTAAAAATTTTGATGCTGCAGCAAATTAGTTGACCAGCACGTGCACACACACGCACACGCACGCACACACGCACGCACACGCACGCACACGAAATGTTAATGGGATAGAATTGTATTGCTGTCATTGCTCTTAGAGGTTACACGGTGACCAAGGTCCAGAACAAGAAGGGACTTGACTCAGGTTGAACTGCCAGCATGTATGTGATGCAGATATAGGCTATGGGGTAGGGTTGGAGTGGGAGATTGGGGTTAGCAGATATAAGCTATTATATATAGAATGGATGGACAACAAGGTCCTACTGTACAGCACAGGGAACTTTAGTCAATATCCTGTGATAAACCATAATGGAAAAGAATATAAAAAAAGAATGTATATATATGTACAACTGAATCACTTTGCTGTACAGCAGAAATTAACACAACATTGTAAATCAACTATACTTCAATTTAAAAAAATCAAAGATCAGATGCAAGGAAAAACAGCCAATAAAAAAATTTTTAATTTAAAAAATTTTTAAAAACAGACCCCCAGGTGTCCACAGCATTTCAGACCAGGGCTATTTCCACCACCCACCCAGGTCTCTAAACAGTCCAAGAGACAGCCAGGGGGAAGCTTACATCCTACAGCTGCTGAATGACTTAAGTGATGAATCATGGATGGATCAGGCCATGAGTTCACAGCCAGGTCTCAGAAGCGAGGAGAATAGAGGGAGCTCTGTGCCCGTTTGGTTTCTTTTCTTTGTCCTTCAATTGAGCAAAACATTTACTGAGCGATTATGGCATTAGGACTTGCACGGGCTCTTGAAAATGCAGAGATGAGAGGCAATGTCCTGTCTCCAAGGGGCTCACAACCAAGTCTTAAAGCTCAGAAGGAAAGCTACTTGAAGAAATGACTGACAAGGGACCAATCCTGAAGCCAGCTCCAGCTCTGCATTGGCCAAGGTCTCATCCTGGACAACACCCCAATGCTCAGAGGGGCTGCAGGCCTCCCTCACCCAGCCAGAACCCCCTTGCCGAGCCCTGCCGGAGCTGTCTCTGTGCCTAGAAGTACCCAAGGGTCTCTGACTGCTATACCAACCGTTGCATCCCAGTGAACTTCAACTCAAGTCAATCGCCAAACATCTGTTCAGTCCCTACTAAGTGCCAGGCACCAGAAGCAATCTTGACATGCTAAGATGTGCCTGAAGAAATATTTTCCCTAAGCAGAGTGGATGCATGCCTATAAAACAGAATACTTGAAATATTTTCAAGATTGCATTAAGCAAAGGAAAATTTGTGGTTGTTCTCAGACTTCTTCAATGTTTACGTTAAACACATTTGAATGCTGCATTTTAAGTCAGTTTTTCTTATTTCTTGGCAATAGCAAGAGATGAGAGATGGAAGGGTTAGAAGTCTTCCTTCAAATGGAAATGGTTGCAGCGATTACATACATCAAAGTAATATTTACAGTTACATTTGAAAAAAAAAAAAGAGAGAGAGAGAGGGCACAGTGCTTTTTTCCAAAGCAAATTATTTCAGAATATGTCAGAGCATGCTCAAGATATATTAAAAAGAGCAACAGATGGTGTTTCTGCAACCTGTTCCAAACCATTTATAAACCCGAATTTTTAAAAAAAATCCCTTAGACACACAAATCTCTGTACCTTTGCATATTTTATAATGAAAGTATTATATGAATATAAATTAGTAAATGAGATCTATAAATCAAATCAAAATGTGTGAAAACTACATATTTGGATCTACCATCATACCTTCAAAACTATTAAACTGATGTTTTCGTTCTCCACACAAATTATAATTATTATCGGCATCTGATGATGATGAAGTAAGGACAGTGCTACAGGTGGGCAGGGCCGCATAACAGAACGGGTCTGTGGGTGCTGGATTGAAATTTCAGCTGACCTGTTTGCTAGCTCAGCGGCGACCTCGCTCCGACAAGCCCATTACCCTCTCAATACCTTGCGTATTTTAGAAATGGTGTTTGAAAACCAAGGAGGAAAAGGGGGGGATGAATTGGGAGATTGGGATTGACATATATACACTAATATGTATAAAATAGATAACTAATAAGAAAATATACAAATAAAAATTGAAACATTAAAAAAAAAAAGAAAAACAAGAGTAGATTGAATTCCCTGGCGGTCCAGTGGTTAGGACTCTGTGCTTTCACTGCTGAGGTCCCAGGTTCAGTCCCTGGTTAGGGAACTAAGATCCCACAAGCAGCACAGCACAGCCAAAAGAAAACAAAAAATACAAGAGGAGACTATCTTGACCACCAAGGATACGCTGGACCTAAAGCAGTCCCTGTGTTTGGGGAATAAATGCATGACCTCTGTAGCGTGCCTGGAAAATAGTAGGTTCTCAGTAAATAACAAAGGCTAATAGTCACTGAGTATTCACCACAGGCTAGGCGCTGTTGTAAGAGCTTAATAGGCAGAGAAAGACAAATATCATATGATATCACTTATATGTAGAATCTAAAAATAAATGGTACAAATGAACCTATTTACAAAACAGAAACTGAGTCACAGATGTAGAAAACAAACTTATGGTTACCAAGGGGGAAAGAAGGGGGAGGGATAAATTGGGAGATTGGAATTGACATATACACACTACTATATATAAAATAGATAACTAATAAGAACCTACTGTATAGCACAGGGAACTCTATTCAATACTCTGTAATGTCCTATGTGGGAATAGAATCTAAAGAAGAGTTGATATATGCATATGTATAACTGACTCACTTTGCTGTACACCTGAAACTAACACAACATTGTAAATCAACTATACTCCAGTAAAAAAATGAAAAAAAGAGCTTAATAGGTAGTGTCTCACTGCATCCTAGCGATCACATTCTTACTAGGTTTCCTTTTATAGGAGAGAAGAATGCAGACTGGAGAGGGTAAATAACTTCCTCGAAGCTGAATAGCTGGGTGTGGTATATAGTAAACAGTGGACATAATCATTAGTACTAATCTCTGAAACAACCCTGGCACTCCACGTCACTGCCCTCGCTACTGTCATCCCTTAGTTAGGTGTAGGGGTCAACTCGCGACAGATGCAGAAGGGTTGTCCTTCCCCACCCACCCCCAAACTCAAACATGCATGGACCTCTCCGTAATGTACAAAGTAAAATACAAAGCTCAATGCTGGGGTTTCACGCAGATGATACAGCCCAGGAGACTATCCAAGACAAACACACGATCACATGCACATCCATTACCCCCAACCTGTCAACAATATTAAGATGAATGTTTCCTAGAATGTCCCATGGAATCTATCTTGCTAAATCCCCAGTACCCACTTCTATCCTGTGCCCTGTGCCCATGTGTGCAGAAACAGAAACATCCTGATTGATGTTTTCCAATCAAGTCCAAACTTTTATCAATAGTTGAACGCCTAACCAGTACCAGAAACCATGAGAGGAACTGTGGCATTTAATCCTCACAATAATTCTCTGAAGTAGGTAACAGTATTCCCATTTCACAGATGAGGAAAGAGAGCCTGAGAGAGGTGACATGTCTTGGTCACAGTCACAGAGCTGGTAACTGTTAACAGCTGGATTTGCATTCCGAGTCTGACTTCAAATCGAGGGCCTTTTCTGGGTTCTAAGATGCCGCATGTGAATTTTGTTTTCTGATCCTATGAGTCTCAAATCTACTCATGTCAAGACTCTCCACTATGAAGAAGGGGCACATGCATTCTACTCCTGAGAAGAACATCCACAGCCATAGCTACGAAGCCTCCTAGCAGCGATTCTTAGGGCTGGTCCCTGGGCCGGCAGCACCAGCATCACCTGGGAGCTCCTTAGGGAGGCAGGATCTCAGGCCCCACCTACTGAATCAGAAACTTGGGTGTTGGAGTCCAAGCACCTGGGTTTAAACAAGCTCTCCCAGTGACTCTGATGCCCATTCAAGTTTGAGAACCTCAGCCTCAAGCATCGTTATCGAGAGGGCAAGCTTCGGAGCTGGAGCAAGAGGCCTCTGGGCCCAGCTCTTGCTCTGCCCCTTCCCATTATGTAAATGAGATGGAGAGAAGACGATATAAGATAGGGACCCAGTGTGAGAGAGTGGGAGGGAGATGGGAGAGAATGTTGTCCCCACCTGGGAGAGATCACTGCGTTGGGGACCAGGAAAATCAAAAATAAAGAAGACACAGCACTGCCATCAAGATGCTCAGCCTCTTGTGGGGACAAACATAAAAATATCTGGTGTATAATAGATCACAGGATACTGTGCCACGTGCATGTGGGACAGAAGCAGATGCAGGCCTGTGGGAGCCCAGCGGGGAGACTAAGGAGCGGGAGGAGGAGGGCTTTCCCAAGTCCACTTTCGAGAGAGTAGCAAAGCCAAGGTGCACACTCCAAGTGCAAGTCTCTTTCTCCTTCCCCATTCCTGATGGAGCTATTCCTAACAGTGTCACTCACGTTTCCCACATTCAGACCCTTCCCAATTCATCGCCTCATGGACTATTGATTTTTCCCTTCTGTCACTAAGACCTGCAGCAATAGTTAACTCCAGAGGACAAGGTACAGGTGGCTGTCATTTCTCACATCCCAGGAGGCCACTCCTCAAGGAGACGGCCTCCCTGTTCTATTCCGTGCACAGGGAGGCCCCCTGCCGGCCTTCCTGGCCAGGCACACCTGAGGTCACAGCTCGGGCCGGGCGGCCACAGCTGCTGGTCTTCTCTCGACTTCTCTGGTTTTGCCCCACCTGTTCTCCAGCTGCCCTGGGTGTCTGCTCCCTCTGCACCCCCGCACTGTGCAGAAAGTGTCCTCCCAAAAGAGTTCACAAGCTTAGAGCTTTACGGAGGGTACCAAGTGCTTTCAGAGGATGCATGGAATAGGGTGGTGTCCTGCCATCTTTCTGTGGTTGTCCACAAGGAGCACCTATGCAGGAGATGTTCCATAAACATTGCTGAAGGGAGGGGAGTACAAAGGGGGGAAGGAGGAAGAATAAGGTCAGGACCCAGCGGGACACACCAGGATGCTGTGAGATTGTACTACTCCCAGTGCCTGGCATAGACGGGATCCTGAAGTAGATGATAAAAGAAACTTTTAACAGAGGGATAAGAATGGAAGAAGAGAGAGAAGACAGAACAAGCAGGGGAGGGACAGAGAGAGAGTGGAGGGGATGGTGGACTCAGGAGCTGCTCTGCCCACTGCAGCTAAAGTAGAACCACAAAGCACCCTGCTCTGCTCCACTCACTCGTCTGCTGAATATCCATCAAACTGCCAAATAATTTTGTTTTCATTTTTCAGTATTTGTCAGGAACATAGATAGCTTATACAAGAGGGATTACAGCTTACCAGACATGCTTTCTGTCCTCAAAAAACTTAAAATCTAGTTGAAGAAAGAAAAAACCCAAGTAAAATTTAATATAAAATTTATATAAGAAATTAGTAACTATACACTGCTTTTTAACTGTACTAAGTATGCTATTAGAGCCAGAAGTGCTGCTGCAGGAGCTCAGAGGAGGGAAGGTTCAAGAGCCTTGACAGGGCAGAATGCTGAGGGGGTAGGAGTGGGGTTGGACCTCCCCCAGCCAAGAGGGTCATGGGGGGTTTGAGCTTTTTATAGTTTGGAATAATGCCAAACACTGTCAATGTTTTCCTCGGGATCGCTTCAGGGAGTTGCATCCTCCCAAATATTTTTCTGTAAAAACAAAATAGAACACAGGAGATTCTTAGAACTAGTCAAGAACATCTTTCACAAAAAATGAATCCATAACACTCCTACACTGTTGGTGGGAATGTAAATTGGTGCAGCCACTATGGAGAACAGTATGGAGGTTCCTTTAAAAACTAAAAATAGAACTACTATACGACCCAGCAATCCCACTACTGGGCATATACCCTGAGAAAACCACAATTCAAAAAGAATCATGTGCCACAATGTTCATTGCAGCCCTATTTACAATAGCCAAGACATGGAAGCAACCTAAATGTCCATCGACAGATGAGTGGATAAAGAAGATGTGGTACATATATACATTGGAATATAGTATGTTCATAGAAAAGAATGAAATAATGCCATTTGCAGAAACTTGGATGGACCTAGAGATACTAAGTGAAGTTAAGTCAGACAGAGAAAGACAAATATCATATGATATCACTAATATGTGGCATCTAAAAAAAATGATAAAATGAACATTTACAAAATAGAAATAGACCCACAGACATAGAAAACAAACTTATGGTTACCAAAGGGGAAGGGGGTGGAGGGATAAATTGGGAATTTGGGACTAGCAGATACACACTACTATATATAGAATAGATAAACAACAAGGACCTACTGTATAGCACAGGGGACTATATTCAATATCTTATAATAACCTAAAATGGAAAAGAATCTGAAAGAGAATATATATAACTGAATCATTTTGCTGTACACCTGAATCATTGCAAATCAACTATACTACAATTTAAAAAAGACCATTTCCATCACCCCCCCAAAAAAAGAATGAACCCACTCTTCACTTGTTAAATATGAGTCTTGATCTGATTCCACCTTGGTGTGAATTTCATCTGCTTCAAAGGAATATGGAGTTGGGAGATGTTCTCCAACGTTGAATCTATAGTGAAAAATGAAGAACCTATTCCCAGGGGGATTTGGGTGGGAGGTGTGCACACCCGTGTATCAGGTTCCTAATGTGCTGGCACCCTCCAGGCCTTGCTGGGGAAGAATGAGTCTGTGTATAGACCCAGACGGGGACTGCAGCGTGGCTCAAGGCTGTCTTACTCGAGGGATGCCCTCTTACCTGTGCTTCCCTGCACCTGAGCACCTTGCCTTCATCCACTCACCCATCCTCTCCCTCATGCTCGTTCAACAGCACGTTTCTGTGCACGAGCCATGTTCCAGGCACTGCGTTACATACCTGGTCTCCCTTTTAGGAGTTGGGGGTCTGGTGTAGAAGGTTTGAGAAACGGCGTTGTGCTCTGTTCTGGTGATACGAGTGTGAGTTCCACCAGGCAGGTGCTAGGTGATCAGAGGAGGGCTTTGGTGGCCACGTGGGGAGGAAGAAAAACGCCCAGTGTTGAGGCCTGTCACTACCTCTTACTGAGACTGTGACATCCCAGACCTTCCCTTTGCACTCCATCATATGGGCTCCTGCCTCACCTTCCTAACATGTGGCTCTGAGCATCCTTTATCCTCTGCCTTGCAAAGCTCCATGATACCTCGAGATTGACACAGTCCTTCCAGCTTATCCTTCAGGTTACCTGCTCTCCAAGCTCATTGTGCATTTCCACACCTTAGCTTCCATGGCTCCCTGATGCAAACCCTACCTTTCCCTCAGAGAGGTGGAGAGAAGAGGGTGAGCCCTGCCATCAGACAGGCTGGGTGGGAAGCGTGACACCATTGACTCCCCCATGAGATTGACCTGGGCCTCCGTCAATCCATCTGCAAAATGAAAAGGCCAGTTTGTGGTCCCATCCAGCACAAACATCCCATCATAGCCCTAACACTGAGATAAAGATACTGTCCAACAAGAATTGCTAGGAAGTTTGGGTGAAATGATTTCTGTAAAGTGCACAATTCCCAACATGGTGTAGATAAATGTTCAAAGAGCGGGAAGATGGGAATGAATTTAGAAACTTTACCTCCATTTTCATTTCTTTCTGGTTTATATTGAAAACGAGTTTACTGACTCTTAAAAAGATCAATCATCTTCCCCCAAATGAGAGAATTTTATTCTAGTCTTTTTCCTTTCAGGGGCAGAGCTTAAAGTGAGGTGTGGAGCTAAGCCAGTTAATCTTGGAGGTTTGAGAGAGGGGGATGAAATCACCCCGACCATTCCCCAAGGGTTTTGCTGCCGCATTCTGGACCAGCGGCGGGTGCCTGGGGAGACCCGGAGGGGCCCACGCACACCAGACTCAAGGATGTGATGAGGAATTAGTCTCCATGCCAGGAGCCTGACCCTGGAGACAGGACCAAGTCCGCTCTCTGTGGGACCGGAATAACACACCATCCAAACTCTGTTCCCATAGATAAGAGAACATGAGTGCACTCTGCCCACTCCATCAGATCCAGTTCTCCCAGGCAGCGAGGGTGGGGGGAGTTTAATTTAGTACCCTTTAAAAATTATTAAACCTTTTAAATTATTAAGAAGTATTAAAAATTCAAAATAATTAAGAAATTGAATATCTTCATTTAAAATGAGCCTTAAATATTGAAAACCACAAACCTCTGGAGGCCAGCTTTGTTCAGTTCATACTCCTCCATGCCCACCACGTGGACAGCTGCCTATCCAAGCAGAAATAGAGAGAGAGACCTGCTTCACTCAGGCCCAGATGCAGAAAGGAGCAGGCGGGTGGGAAGGGCAGAAGGATGGCTGCCAAGCTACACACCATCCAGCTGCAGCTCATTCACATGTGGCCGTGTGATGGATGCAGTCGACTAAAGGAAGCCGGGGAGCATCTTCGTAATTCCCTGGCAAGAGGCAGCTTGCTAACACATGGGCCTCGCTTGAGCGCTGAGAGAACACATCAAATCTCCAGCAAGTTTGCAAGCAGCATCTTTCATTAATCACCCTGCGCTGTCAGGCTGCAAAGAGTGTTAACACAGGAGCCTTTTCAGAGCGCTTGTCAGCTGCCAGTGTCGAGATAGTGTCTGCACTCCAGCCAGATGGAACCGTGGAGTCCGGCACGCCTCCCCAGACCCTTCCTTCCAGCCTCCCTCCCCGCTTTCAGGCTCAGCTGGAATAACAACATCGTTCCCTGCTCTGCCACTGCTTCCTCTGCTAAGCCATTTGGCTTGCATCAACACACAGAGGGCCCTGGGGTGCACCGTCCCGGAGGATAGGACATATGAATGAGCACCATCGCTCTGGGGCCCCGCCAAGAGGAGTCAGCAGATAAACCGCTTCCAGACAGCCTTACAATTAGGAGGAAGCTGCCAGTTGCAGGGAACTCAGGGGGCTGAGTTGTTGCATCAGCTGGTCAATAATAAGGCCAATCCCGGTGATCAGTTGCTTGCTGTGCCACTTTAGACACATCACTTCTCTCTTCTAAGCTTTAGCTGCATCTGCAAAGTGGGCAAATCCCACCAGCCAGAACTGAGCCTTGCTTGTGCCTGAACAGGCTTTTTTCCCTTCAGATCCACCCTTTTTAGCTGTCCAAAGACCCGAGTCCCACCTCCAAGAATCTGAAACTTGGAACCACGAATTGGACATTACCTCCAACATGCTTTCAATGTTAGTGATCTTTGATTCTAAAAATCGGGTGAGGGGAAAAATAAATAAAATAAAATAAGAGTCAACTGAGGCCAAGGTCAGAAGGAGGATGAAATCCTAATTTAAAACCTGAAGTGTGTACATGTCAATCCCAAACTCCCAATCTATCCCTCCCCCCCACTCTTCTCCCCTGGTAACCATAAGTTCATTCTCTAAGTCTGTGAGTCTATTTCTTTGTTGTAAATAAGTTCATTTGCAACATATTTTTTTAGACTCCGCATATAAGCAATGTACATGTACATACTGCTGTATTTAAAATAGATTACCAACAAGGACCTACTGTATAGCACAGGGAACTCTGCTCAATATTATGTAACAATCTAAATGGAAAAAGAATTTGAAAAAGAATAGATATCTGTATATATATAACTGAATCACTTTGCTGTACACATGAAACTAACCCAACATTGTTAATCAACTACACTCCAACATAAAATAAAAAGTTAAGGAAAAAACAAACAAACAAAAAAATGATCTCAGGTCATCCAATGGAAAAGTACAGGCATTGAGATAGGGCTGACATGCTGAAGGAAATGACAATGACTTTGAAATAACATAGACTAAGGTCAAGCGGTGGAAGCAGATTTAAAACTCAATTCATGTTTAATCTTCAACATGATTCTGTTAAACGTCAATGGATTGAAAAATAAATCCTGGATGTATTGATGTGTCATGATAAAATATGACAAAACAAAAACAAACAAACAAAAAAAAAAAACCCCTGAAGCTCCTCCTAGGATCCCGGGAAGAGGGTGCCTCGTATTCAAAGTCCCTGGGCTCAGGATTGCATCCTGCCTGCTCTGAGGTGCTGCCTTCTGTCCACGGCCTGGCCTGCCCTGCTTGCATCAAGCTCCCTGTACACAGTCGCAGAAACATATCATTTCCATGTCACATGTCAGGAGCTGCAAGTCTGGGGAGTCTTTTGAGGCTTTAATCAAAGACCAAGATGTCAGGGAAGGGGCTGCGTGTGGAAAGTGTCAAAAGAGATTTCTCAGGACCCAGATAAATGATCTGCTCCTTCCTGACTGATTTACTGTTAATTTCTGCAGCATCTCAGGCAACTTGAAAGAGTGCCAAGAGCTAAGCACAAAGCAACCCAGACGGCAGCTGCAAAATCCCTCCAAAGCATGACTCGCCACTGCCTGCAGGCAAGGGCCCCGGGAGGCAACAAGGATCTGAGGGTCCAACAGGCTGGTGGCAAGTCTCTTGCTTTCCGTGGGACTGGGCAAGTCATGGAACCCTCTGAGTCCTCCGTTTCTTCGTCTATAAACTTGGGACAGGGAGAGCTACCCAACAGAATCATTTTGAGTATTAACGTGGTGAGCAGAGAGTAACAGTCTGAGCTGGAAGTGGGACTCGTGGGCTGTGGTCTCCTAGTGACTATTATCTCCCAGTTTAACTATTCTGTGCCCGGTGTCCCAGCCACCAATGAGGCCTCATAAATATTTACACCTGGCGTGTGTTGCGATGTTCTATTAATTGCTCCTGTGACGCACTTTGAGAGCCTCGGAGGATAGGTGCCATGCAAAGGGATTATTAAAGGCACAAACAAGTAAGCTCACAGAAGCCACATCCTTCCGAGCTTTCCATTGCCCCAGGGCTTTTCAGATCATTGCCCGAAATCTAGGGGAAATGTGCATTCAAAATCACATTGTCCAAGGCGGGATGTGGCAGCCAGGAGAAGACCTCGTTGGTCTTTCCAGATAACTTACCACCGAAGAAATGCAAATGGCCCAAAACCATTTGAAATAAATAAATAAACAATAATTAAATCTAACTAGGCATCAGGAAAGTGAAACAGATAAAATAAGGAATCAAGTAGCAAGTAGGAAAAGTTGTTTTAAATGGTCGTGGATTTAATGGTGGTAAGATATGTTGAGATGGTCACTTCACACTTGTAGATAAGAATATAAATTCATTCAACCCATCCAGAAGGCACCTGAGTGATATGAAACAAGGGGCCTAGGAGACCCACATTATCGTTATCAGACACCTTCATAGCAGTTGCACTTGATGGAGTCTGTCCATGGAAACACTCAGAGATCAGATTAAAAAGGATATCATGTTGCAGCAAGGGTACACACTGCAACATGATTTACAACTGTAAACCTGAGCAAGAACCTAATTTCCCTCTCCAAAAATCACACAGCTGATAAATACCATGTTTTCAAACAACAAAGATCTACAATGCATTTTTAACATCAGGAGCCTATACATTCTTTTATATTATTTTTAAACATCTCTATATTTAAATGCATGAAGACATCCTCATACACGCATGCACATATGTGCCTGAGACTCGCCAAAATATCACCTGTGGTGTTGACCGTTATTTGCTTCTCCATGCATTTTTCTATTTTCTGTGTTCTCTGTAATGAGATGTTCCTTTAGGTCTAGAACAGCACAAACATAAAGTAAGAGTCCCATAAGTTGATTTGTGATCTGCCTTTGATGACTACCCACTCCTCTGAGGAAGATGATGAATTGCTTGCAGCTGACACTTACCTTGGTTCTCTTTTCTGCCCTAGGTCATGGCCTCGAATCCATAGTGTCACAGGTGAGTCAGGGCCCCCCAGACACCTAAGCAGTGGGAATGTTAGCAGGAGTCCGTTACTCTTCTTTCCATTCTTTTCTGTTTTTCTTTGGATAAAACTATTGGCCTGTTCCAGGTGACACTGGTGACTTAGGGTCTTTCCCTCTGGTGGCTCCCAGGCTGGAAGTGTGTGACATCCACAGCTTTGGAGGCTGGCAGATGGGGTGGGAATCCTGGCTCTCCATTTATTAGCTGTGCAGCCTTGGATGAAGCCCAGATCCCTGTGGGCCAGAGTTCCTTCAACTGCGAAGTGGGTATAAGTCTGGCTGAATGCCGGTATTGTGGCTACTCATTAGTGTTTGTTCAACTAAACTGTACATAATGGGCTCCCCCCAAAATATGTGTTGAGTGAGTGAATGGGTCAGAAACCACATTTTATGCTTCTCCTGCATCTCTTTTCAGAGCCTAGTTCCTGTTACCAGACACAGAGTAAGACCCCATTAAAGTTTGAATAAAGTATATACTTACTCATCTTGGAGTATTATTATATCAAGGAAAGTCCCATAGAGCTAACTAGAAAACTAGTCACTAGAAATAATGACTGGGATGAGACATAAAAAAAGAGAAATAGGGGGGCTTCCCTGGTGGCGCAGTGGTTGAGAATCTGCCTGCTAATGCGGGGGGACACGGGTTCAAGCCCTGGTCTGGGAAGATCCCACATGCCGCGGAGCAACTGGGTCCGTGTGCCACAGCTACTGAGCCTGCGCATCTGGAGCCTGTGCTCCGCAACAAGAGAGGCCGCGATAGTGAGAGGCCCACGCACCGCGATGAAGAGTGGCCCCCGCTTGCCACAACTAGAGAAAGCCCTCGCACAGAAACGAAGACCCAACACAGCCATAAATAAATAAATAAATAAATAAAAATTAAGAGAAATAGGGAATTCCCTGACAGTCCAGTGGCTAAGACACTGTGCTTTCACTGCCACGGGCCCGGGTTCGATCCCTGGTAGGGGAATTAGGATCCCACAAGCTGTGTGGCATGGCCAAAAAAAAATAAAAGAGAGAGAGACATACAGGAAGTGTGCAAAGAAGCAACAGATGCATTGGGAGTGATGTCATCAGCAAATCAATTCACAAGATTCATTATAGCACATGTTGGAGAATATAAGCAGCACCCAGCCACCCAGCGTGGCTTGCACAGCAGCGAGGAGAAGGAGGAAAAAGCAAAATCAACGCTGCAAGTGTGAATATAAATAAGAAACAAACGAGCCCCCAGCTCTAATCCCTCTTGCAGAACATGTTTTTCTGAAGCTTCTCGGGTCCTAAGAAAGGTTACATTCTCTCAAGGTAGATGTTTCCAAACTGTACTGAGTCCTTGGTGTCAAAAGTACCCCCCCTCCATCTACTTGTCACCTCTCAGCCCTTCCTACCATCCACTTAAAGTCTTGGGGGGACTGTAGAGAATTCTAAAGGGGATGGTGCTTGGAAATGAGGTTGTTAATCTGATTCGGTGACTGGTGAATTATAAATGTGACCTGTACCCCTCCCGCTTTGGGCTCGTTCTCCACCTGCCTGAAGGTAGAAAAAAAACTGACAGGTGGGATTCCATTTCATTAACAACATTCTAGAGACACAAGCAGGGAAAAGAAAACAAATCATAAGCCCCCAAAAGTCAATTGAGATAAAGCTGCCCAGACCTGCCCATAGGCACTCAGATCTGTACCCTGACAAAAATACTTAGCAAACCACACCACTCCAGCCTATGCAAGCTCAGGCACCAATGCCAGTGTCTACTACACTATAATAAAACTGATATAATTAAAGATGCACATGATGGTTTACATAAGAGACTGCTCATCGTGGTGCTATTTATAACATTCCCAGATACTTTAAAGTTGTTTGCAACTTTTTACCATGGGATTTGTTGAAAATATAGTAGGGCATCTATATGAAAGAATACTACATAGCCATTAAAAATGATGATGTTGAAGCATATTCAATTACGGGTATGTTATAGCATGCTATTATATGAAGGGGCAGGCAAGAAAACAGTGCGCATACATTTTGATCATATATACATAGATTATATCATGTGTGTATGTGTTGTTAGGGATTTTCTCTAATCAAATATTTATAGTGGTTATCTTGGTATGCGGACATTATAGTGATTTTTATTCTCCTCTTTTTTGCTTAACTGTATCTTATAATTTTTCTACAGCAGCATTTTTTTTGTATACTGAAAACAATCTATCAAAAAAAAAAAATTCTCTAGACCTGGAGAAGACAGACACATATTCAAACTTGGACAATCTGTCAATACCAACATCTTCTATGAAGTTGATATATAGAGAACAGGGTCATGTTTTTCCATAAAATAAACTCAGGAGATTTTCTCCAGGAACACTTGTTTTGTTTTGTTTTTTCTAAGGAAATCAATCTTTTTTTTTTTTTTTTTTTTTTTTTTTTGCCTGTGTTGTGTCTTTGTTGCAGCATACCGGCTTTCTCTAGTTGCGGCGAGTGGGGGCTACTCTTCGTTGCGGTGTGCAGGCTTCTCATTGCCGTGGCTTCTCTTGTTGTGGAGCACAGGCTCTAGGAGGGCAGGCTTCAGTAGTTGCGGCGCATGGGCTCAATAGTTGTGGCATGCGGGCTCTAGAGATCAGGCTCAGTAATCATGGCGCATGGGCTCCGTTGCTCCGTGGCATGTGGGATCTTCCCAGACCAGGGCTCGAACCCATGTCCCCTGCATTGGCAGGCGGATTCTCAACCACTGTGCCACTAGGGAAGCCCAGGAAATCAATCTTAAACGTTGGTTTTTCCCACTTCTAAAAGAAAAATTAATACAAATTTTAGGACTAGAGGGAGGAAAGGTGGGTATGGAATATGTGAGCATCCAGTGCCTCCTTCTGGCCATTTCTAGATAATGCAGTACCTGTGTTAATTTATCAGAGGCTGGTTCTCTCCAAGATGTTGGGGAAATTGGTGAACAGAAACGTTAACAGTTGAATTGCAGGGAAAAGGTGTCCACCCAGTTCTTTTAAGCACAAGCCAGGACTCAAATCATCTAAGGTTGATATGGCCAAGAATTTACGATGTCTTCACAATTCATCATGTATCCGAATGACAGCAGTGAAAAATGCATATCATCAAGCCCACGCCAGCGTTTATGTTTTGGTAGAGCTATAGTTAAGCCAGAGAATCCTTACCTTTAACACGATAATTCTAATTCACGTAGTTCTAGGACAGTCTTTTGAGAATCACTGGCTGAAGCAAAAATATATATAGATAGGTGGATGGAAACTATCAAAGCTGTCTCCACCAAGAGGCAGCTGCCTTAACTATTACCATTCATTCATCCATCCATCCATTCATTCAACCAATTGTGGTAGTTTATTAATGTGACAGACACTCTAACCAGCTTTGGCCACAAGCTTTTAAAAAAAGAAATAAAAATGAAAATTTCTGGGGACTTAGCTAGTCTGAGATTCTACAACTGTGCTCTACAGATGAGGAAACTAAGAACTAGAAAAGGGAAGTGAATTTCCAAGAGCCATCTAGTGAGAACATTAAGCCTGTTCTCCCAACTCCCAATACATGTTTCCCATGTAACTGTGAGTTTAGACTATTTGTGACTTGGAATTCACAGCTCATAATCTTCAGATCAAGAGACTGTGGTTCAGTGAATAAAACCAAAATTCCCAGAAGTGCTAGATGACTGAGCTGGTAGATAGGTAGATAGATAGATAGACAGATGATAGATGACAAATTCAATATATAATAGATATATAACATACATATATTATATGTGTATATATATATTCTATATCTCTATTTCTGTCTCTTTCTTTCCCTTCCTACTTCCTTCTTTTCTTCCCTTTTCCTTCTCTGCTCCCCTTGACTATACAAGTCATAGTCAAGGCTTATTGGACATCATAATCCTTTACTCAGAGGCAGTGAAAGTAACCCTAGGCAAGTTCCTTCCTGCCTTTCCCTATAACCATGGATTGATGCCAAGCTAAAGATGTTCTAAAGTTTGGGACCTGCCAGGGTAAAGTGTGTAAACTATCCTACTCCTCACCACAGTGAGAGAAAGATCAGGCCGATGCCCTCCATCCACAAATACTTTCAAGTTTTTAAAAGATAAAAATGGAGAAAGGCAGCATCTTGTAGAGGAAAGAACCAAGGGCTGTAAGTGTGGAGCTCAGAGTTTGAATACTGGTTCTCTCATGATACCGGCAAGCCCTAGGACCTGTGAATGAGAGAAAATGAAAAGAAACTAACATATATGGAGTCCCTACTTTGTGCCAGACCTTTTATAAACTTATCTAATTTAGTTGTAAGGTACAGATTTTATTATCCTTGCTGTATAGATCAGCTAAATGAAGCCCAGGTGAAGTTAGGGAATTTGTAAAGACACCAGCAGTGTAGAACTCAGATTCATCACAGCACACATGTTAAGTTAGGCACCAAATATTGTCAGCCTCGGTTTTCTCAGTCATTGAATCCCAGAGCTTCACGGCCAGAAGGGACCTCAGCTTGAAGAACCCTTCTGAAGAACTGACTGGTGCTCGTCAACAGAGTTGAATGTTGGAAAAGGCACATATTTGGTTTGAAAATGGGCACTAAATAATGAACAAGTTCCTAATATAGATCTGAAGATCTAAAGATCTGGATTGAGTGAAAAAAGATTTGGCCATGAAGTTGAACTTGAAAAGACATGAAACACAGAACACAGCAATTCCTTAGTGGTGCACTGAGCCAGGGAGTTATTTATTTACGCTACTCAACAGCTAGTTGGGGTAGATACTCTTATTCCCACCAGGCTTACAAGCTTGCCTGAGGTCACATGGCCAGAAAGTGAAACGGCCAGGATTTGAACCTAGAACTTCTCATTCAGCTTCTGTGAAACATGTGTCCATGCCTTTGATCAGAGGCTCTGCTACGTTATTGGTGAGCACCAAGGCTGATAAAAAAAAAAATTTAAGGCTGCAAGACACTAAAAAAGAAATCGTGGGGCTGAAACATGACAAATGTTTATGTATATTTTTTTATGTAAGTCAAGTCCAGGGGCAAGCAGTCCAAGGCTGTTTGGCAGCTCTTCTCCTCAAAGTCAGAGACACTGCCCCTCCTGCATCCCTCCCCGCCTCGAGTTGGCCTCCATACCATCGCCTAAGATAGTGATGTCTGCGCTCCGGGCTGCAGGAGGGAGGAAGGGAAGGAGAAGGAATGAATGGTGCACAAAAATTTCCCTCAAGAAAGTTTCCTGGAAACTGTGAGTTGATTTTCCACCTCTTCCATCAACCAAAACTTGAATTCATGCCCACATGAAGATTAGGACTGGTAATAAGGACTTACTCAAGGTGGCCATGTACCCAGCCAACCAGGACGGGTTCTAGTACAGAGAAGCAAGGGAAAATGGATATGGGGAGACACAGTTGTCTCTGCTCTGGAGTACTTAGTGACGAGAAGTTGGGATTTACTGGCCTCTTGCTTTTTTCTACATATTTATGAGTAAGTCCAGCTGGCAGCCTCTGGAATTGGAGGCAACCCTAACCCTCCCCTTTCCTCTCTCCCCCTGTGCCTCTCCCTCTGAAGTTTCATGACTGAAATGAAAGCAGAAGCTGGTTTTGCTTGGGGAACCTGTCTGGTTTAGAAATACAATCATCTGAAAGGCCTGTTAACTCATTTCACTTCCTAGAGAAACAGAAAGTTCTAGAACTCTGCAGGCTTCCTACTTCTACCCTTCTCACACCAGGGAAGCACATTCTCTTCATGGCACTAGTTCGGGATTTTCTTCACCCATGCCTATCCCATGGCAATAGCACTTGGGTGCTTAGCCAGCTACCCTGCCCCTTTAAAGGTACTAAATGGGGACATAGACAAGGCACCAGCCTTGCACCTCCAGGGGCTTAAGTTCATGGAAGTGTTGATAAGTGAAAATAGCCTGAGGGTCTCTCTTCCTCACTTTATTTAACTCACATGGCTCACCTTCCACTGGACAAGAGTGGGAGCTTCTATGTCACTAATTCTCAGACTTCTGAGACCAGAATAAATATCACCGTAGGAGCTTGTGTGAAAAGCAGTTGATTTGCTCTGGGGCCCAAGTTGGCTTTCTTTCTTTTTTATAAAGCATCCAAGATGCCAACGGTCAGGGGACCTAAATTTGATGGGCATTGGTCGTACACCTTTGTCACACCTCTGCAGGCACGAGGTGTCCATGTTCAGGACTAAAGTCTGGGGTAATCGCCTCTGCCAGTCAGGAAATCCCCCGAGCTTTACGTGACACACATTCATCTTCATTTCCCTCTTAAAAATAACTGTTAGTGGGCTTCCCTGGTGGCGCAGTGGTTGAGAATCTGTCTGCCAATGCAGGGGACACGGGTTCGAGCCCTGGTCTGGGAGGATCCCACATGCCGCAGAGCAACTGGGCCCGTGAGCCACAACTACTGAGCTCTGCGCGTCTGGAGCCTGTGCTCCGCAACAAGAGAGGCCGCGATAGTGAGAGGCCCGCGCACCGCGATGAAGAGGGGCCCCCGCTCGCCGCAACTAGAGAAAGCCCTCGCACAGAAACGAAGGCCCAACACAGCCAAAAATAAATAAATAAATAAATAATAAAAATAAAGGAATTCCTTTAAAAAAATAAATAAATAAATAACTGTCAGGGAAATGTTGTCTTTTGTCAAAAGATGTTTCCTTGAGGGTCACGCAGAAAGCAGTTGTCCTCTGTGGCTGTTTGGTTCCAGAGGGTGAGGAGGGACCCTCCACTGTCACAGCTTCACCGTCACTCTTCCAGGATGGTGATGGGGAAAGCTACTAAGCAGCTTCCCTCATCTTTCTAAAAAAGCGGCTCTCTCTGAGAAGCCCATCTCTCCTTCCGTTCCAGGAAGACTCAAAGACTGGGAAGAATTCGGGGGACTGTTGCTACGGTGAGGCTCTGGGCCCAGCAAGCGGGAGCACTAATCTCAAGTTCGCTCAGCAAGGGAGGGGACCAGGCTCTACTGAAAGTCTGTCGCTCGTTCCAAGTTCTGGGCGTTTCCACGGCCGACTGGTCATTTATTGTCACTTACCGTACACAGGGTTACAGGAGTGATCAAGAGCCTGGAATCTCTCCACTGCCTCGGGGGAGACAGGCACCACCGTCTGTAACTGTGTGATATATTCGTTGGCTTGCTTTGTTCTTACGTGCTAAGGAGAAGCTGAGCAGGGTGTATTAATCAGGGAGGACTAACATCTAGAATGTATAAACTACAAATGTTAGTAGTTTAATAAAATAAAGGTTTATTTCTTGCTCACATCACAATCCCATGTAAATTGAAGGAGGTCTTTTTCCAAACATTCATTTGGGATTCACTCTCCTTTCACCCAGTGGCTTCCATTATCCCTGAGGGCCTTGGGGTCCTCTGTCTCTGGCCAGCCACTGGGGCAGGAACGAGAGGTGGAGGGTCAAGCGGGCCGGCCTGCAGTGGAATCCATCACACCTGCCTCATCCCAGGGTCCATAGCTCCATGCCAAGACCGCCCAGTGCAAGGGACGCCAGGAATTGTGTGCCAGCCGAGCGCCCACAGGAGGAGGAGAGGGGGTTTGGTGAGCACACAGCATTCTCACCACCTCCAGGCACCTGAGCTAGTGATGACCGGGGCTGGAGGGCGCTCCTTAATTTTTAGCTGAGATTGGCGGTCAGGGAGGGTCCTCCAGAGGAGATGACATTTAAGACACAGTGTGATGGATGAAAAGTATCCAAGCCTGGGCAGAGCTGAGGAGAGAACTTTCTGGACTAAGGGACACATGCGACATCTCTGTGGTAGATGTACTGGATGAACTTAAAAAGAGGCTGATATGGTTAGAGCTCAGAGGAGGAAGGAACTAGAGAGAGATGAGATCAGAGACAGGGCAGGAGCCAGGCTTTGCTGGCCTCTGGGAGCAACGGGAGGGAATCTGGGCTATGTTACATGGGCCATGAATGACAGGTGCTGATTTACAGTTTTAAAACTATGCTTTTAAAATTACATTTCCAAAACTCTGCATTGTTCATAACACAGGTAGGTACTGAGGGAGATAGAGATAAAAGATATTTCCTTCCCTATAGAAGGGCAGTGGACTTAAACAACAAAGAAGTAATCAGACGCTGCTTCTTTTTATTTGCATAATGGTGAGTAAAACAGAAAATGACGGCTCTAACGATTCAGTGAGATTACAGAGACCTGGAGTGGTCAGAAAGGGAAGCCCCAGGAGGATCTCAAAGTTTACTGAGCATTTTGGAAAACAAAATGGAAGAGGCAGTGACTCCAGGTGGAATTGACACAAGCAAAGACCCAGAAGTGGCACGTAGCATATTTGGGGAATCCAGGAGGGTCTCAGACTGCAATGCTGCTGAAAGAAGAGATCCCCCACAGCTCTCCATGAGAATGTGGGTATAATGACTACGTTCAATGAAGCCAATATCCTAAAATGAAATGATATTGAACCCTGAATTAGCCAGTGGAGCTGCTTTCCTAGATCACAAGTGCCAGAGCAGATCCCCAGTAAGTGTGTGCTCATTTGTGCCTGCCAGACCAGCTGGTGTTTAATGGGTGACATTATTAATTTAACTCAATTCATGAGAGAGTACAAATTGCTAAAGGGCTGGAAAACCTGTAGGTTTCTCTGCCAGGGATCTCACTATGGGTGTAATTGTGCTGAGACAGGGAGATGTTATTAGTGCCCCAGGGTAGTGTTTGCTGCTGGTCCTACCACCAGAATAGACTAACTGGTGCAGGTGCAGACAGGATACTGGTCCTCCTGGCTCATTATCTCAAGGAGATCAGCTCTGGCTTAACACTTCCCCCATGCACTGGTCCTAGGCAAATTCCATAGAACTGTGTTTGCACTGAGCCAAAGTTTCATTAATTTATACATTACACCCTACAGAAGACTTTGGCATGCTGGCACAAATTCACAGCTATTAATTTTGTATTTTGGTATGGGAAGAGAATTCAGGGTGAAAGGACAAAAGTTTAAGAACATGATGAAGCCAGACCAAAAGGTAGAAATACACATCATACCATGGTCCTCTGCACTATTTAGACACAGGCTAGAAATTTGCCCTGAGAGTCTTAACAGCCAAAGGAGGAAGGGAAATGTGATCTCTTCTAGGGTTGATGTTTTCCATTAAATCAAAGCAAAGAAGTGTGCAGCTTCTGGTCCTGAGACCTACTAGAAACTTCTCATATATGTGCTAATAAACAGAACGTGATAAGAACATTTTCTGCCTACAATGTTCCTAAATTCAGACTAACAGCATGAAATTATACTGCAATTTAGGAAAATTAAGTGTATGAGGAAGCAAAAAGACCTGCAGGTCATGTGAGCAATTCTTTGGTGGTTTTGCATAATCTGAGGGTAAAATGTAAAACATCGAGCACTGAGTACACTAGATGACCTTCTGGCAATCTTTCATAGAACAAGTCCAAGGGAGGAAGTTGAGTGTTGAGAAACATCTGCTGAACAAGATTTATTCAACAAACGCCTATCAAGAACTCATTTGGTCAACAGGGCCCTGCACCTCAAGTCAGGGATAGATGAATAAGTAGATATGGCCCCTACTCTTCACATATATAGAGTCTGTTCAAGAAGACAATGTGTGGGGCTTCCCTGGTGGTGCAGTGGTTGAGAATCTGCCTGCCAATGCAGGGGACACGGGTTCGAGCCCTGGTCTGGGAAGATCCCACATGCCGCGGAGCAGATGGGCCCGTGAGCCACAACTGCTGAGCCTGCGCGTCTGGAGCCTGTGCTCCACAACAAGAGAGGTCGCGATAGTGAGAGGCCCACACACCGCGATGAAGAGTGGCCCCCGCTTGCCGCAACTAGAGAAAGCCCTCGCACAGAAACGAAGACCCAACACAGCCAAAAATAAATTAATTAATTAATTAATTTAAAAAAAAAAGAAGACAATGTGTGGACAGATTATTGCAAATACAACGTGTGCCACAGGGCGAGGGGAAAACACATGTGGTCATTGGCTGAGATGCTGCTGAGTCATCACTTTGGGTGCTACTGATTGGGGGGCGGCGTTCCTTCTAACATTGTTTCTCTTTCAATGAGAAGGCTAGCTTGCTGTGGAAAGGCTTCTTAGTTGGGATTTGATTCTCTTTCCTCCTTTTCCATTGCCCCTGTTATGTAAGAGCAGCTGATAGAATGAGAAGCATGGAAATGTGCACTTCATTTTGAGCAATTACAGTCAAGAAAAATTAATTGAAATGAGCGCAAGATTTCCGGAGAAAAACAAGGGCCCAGTCTTCCCAATGTTTTGCAATAACATTTTGGTCTCTTTTTGTTGGCAGGCCAGTACCAGACTATTAATGAGCCTCTTCTTGACAGCGTAAGTCAGCTGCTTTCCTTACCTATTTTGTCAGTGTTTGATATTTACAAAGTAAGTGGCTTTTTTTAAGGTACTTAGTAAATTTAAAACAATTAAACTTTTCCAAATGACATAATTCCCTGGCAGAGAAAACTGCATTTCAGTTCCTGGGTAGAAAACTGTATTCCTACAATATATGTAAATCAAATCATCATGCTGTATGTCTTAAACTTATACAGTGATGTATGTCAATTATTTCTCAGAAAAACTGGAAAAATAAATAAATATTGAGGCATTAATATAGAGAAAGGGAAAAACATTATATTTCCATTCCTCAACTATACAATAAAGACAAAAATTAACTCACAATGGCCATTGTGAAGATTGGATAAGGTGAAAATACCAACACATGGTGCTGGCAAGTGTGTGATGAGAAAATCACTTCCTAAAACTCATGGTGAAATTTTAAATTGCAAGAAACTCTTTGGAAAGCAATTTCATAATATTAACTAACAAATATAAAAATGTCCATTTTCTTAGGCCCCATAATTCTACGGTTGGGAATTTAAACTAAAGAATTAAGCTAAAATTTGGATTAATATTTAAATACTTATCTATATTTTATAATATATTTTAAATGGCAACACACTAGGATCATGCTAAATATTCAATAATAGAAAAATCATTGAATGTATTATGATATATTCATACTATGAAGTCATTAATAATATTTACAAAGAAGTTTGATGACAAGAAAATTTTAAATTTATAACATGAAATCAGATATCTAATACTATAAATAAATTAATTGTTAAATTATATGTACATAATTTGAATACTTTTAACTAACCTATCTATAGATGATAAATGGGATAGATAGAAATGATAGAGATAGATAGATGATAAATAGATGATAGATAGATAGATAGATAGATAGATAGATAGATAGATAGATAGATAGATAGACAGGATTTACCTGTAAAATCATTGGTTCTTTACTATTTGAAAGACTTCTTTAAGAATTTGGACTTCCCTGGTGGTGCAGTGGTTAAGAATCCACCTGCCAATGCAAGGGACATGGGTTCGAGCCCTGGTTTGGGAAGATCCCACATGCCTTGGAGCAACTAAACCTGTGCACCACAACTACTGAGCCTGCGCTCTAGAGCCCACGAGCCACAACTACTGAGCCCACGTGCCACAACTACTGAAGCCCACATGCCTAGAGCCCGTGCTCCGCAACAAGAGAAGCCACTGCAATAAGCCCGCGCACCACAACAAAGAGTAGCCCCTGCTGACCGCAACTAGAGAAAGCCCACACGCAGCAACAAAGACCCAATACAGCCAAAAATAAAAATAAATAAGTAAATAAGTTTTTTTAAAAAATTAAATTAAAGCTATGGCTCTTCATCCCAGGACACACACTCACACACACATACACACGTTGAATCAATCAGTCAATCACAAAATATTTTATAAAGTATAAGGCTTATATATACTGAGCTTTTAGTAAGAACCCTGATAGTGACAGTAGACAGATACTAGATAGGTTAATGGATAAATAGATGTAATGCATTATATTTAAAATAAAACTCTGTCCCTTTCTCTTTCTGGAAAAAATAAACCAAAATATTTATATTTGGTCCTGGGGACAAGATTCTGAGGGTCTGATGTAGATTCTCTTCAGACCTGGAGTGGTGGTTGCGGCTCCTGCTGGCGTCCCTTTGTGCCCTGCCCCCATGAAGTCTAGCAAGGTGACAGAACTAAAGATGTGCTCTGTCTCACATCTCCAGTTCTTCCAGCAGGTCCAAGGCTTTCCCAAAGAGACTGTTCTCTGAGGAGTCTTGGTTGCCATAATAGTATAAAAATGATGTCCTTGCAAAAATGTCTACCTGTCAAATCCCAAAGGAGTCAAATACTGGTGCTTCAGCTCAGAACTCACTTCTGTGTGCAGTTCTGGAGGAGAACAACCCAGTCACCTCCCCCGCTTTGCCAGGTCAATTGTGAAGACCCCTGGAGTGCACCTCCCAGCATCTTTGCTTTGCCATGGGCACTCAGCTCCACTGATACTCAGCACGTCAACTAGAGAGAAGGGATCTAACATGTCCTGAGCTCCTGTCATGGGCAGGCACCAAAGTAGAACCTTCATATACAATTTGCTCAATTAATCTCTGACTGCAACCAAATAAGGTAACTTTAGCCTTCTCCAATTTACAGACTGAAGTAAGGGAGGTTAAGTAACCTCCCCAAGGTCATAAAGTGGACTCACAGTTTAGATCTAGGAGAGGATGACTCCATCTTGGATCCATGCTAACGCTAAGCAGACCAATCTCACCTGGTTTCCCATCCAAGAACTCCCAGTCTGATCCCTGCTTACCTCCTGAGACCAGACCAAGTAGGCAGGGTTTCAGGGCTATAATGACCTGTTGCAAGGGGCACAGCATGAACGCAAATATGCAAATGTTTCTACTCCAACTTTGTGTTCAGTGACGTAATCTTTTTCCTTTGGGTCACCAAGCTCTCCCCTTCTAACCTGTTCCTGCTCTTAAATCACTATGTCAGTCCCTGGTCTCCTGCACCTGAACTCCTTATGTTGGATAAACGGGCCCTTCAAAACTTGCCTGATTCCTCTGTTCATGTAAGACTCAAGCCTTGCTTTCCATAGGAAGCACTTGGGGAAATCAAGGGCTAGCACATTGAAAGTCAAAATTGTTGTCTTCAGTGGGTCCATCTCCTTCTTTATGCTGTCCCATGGAGAACACAGATTTACTAAATTGCATTCTATACCTTTTCATTGAATGAGCAGAGTTGCCTTGAGCCAAGGTGGAGCCCAAAATGTCCTCCAGAGAGGGGCCTGGTGAGTTCCCCCCTGTGCTGTTGCTTACCTGGGAAGCAGACTCATCCTGTAACTAGTCTTTACTTTTACCAAACTGCTTTGATAGAGTGATGATAAAAAAAAGACATACACTTGGAAGCTTGGGACTAATAAAGCACTTGTCTAAATGTATTTGAGAATGAGAATAATGCAGACCTAGAATTTAAACTCAAGCCTATCTAATTCCAGGTTCCTACACTATAGTAAAATCACCTCATAGATATTTCTGCTTATACAATGAAATAGAGTACAGAAGGCACCTAACACATATAAAGGTCTTAACAAACGTTAGAGAAACTTTAAAGGGAGGAGAACAAACCATGATTGGTGGTCTTCTCTTATCTCAAACTTTTTTTAATAGTAGTTGTTATTACAGTAGCAGTCATAATAATATTTACAACTAGTGTTTACTGAGTGTTGACCATCAGGTATTTTGCTAAAAATTTTACATTCATGGTCTCAGTTAAGACACTTCTGGTTGAGTATGATGTTAACTGTGGGTTTGTCATACATGGCCTTTATTATGTTAAGGTATATGCCTCCTATACTCATTTTATTGAGTTTTTATCATAAATAGATGTTGAAACTTGTCAAATACTTTTCTGCATCTATTGAAGTCATCATGTGATTTTTTTATCCTTCGTTTTCTTAATGTGGTGTATCATGTTGATTGATTTGCAGATTGAACTATACTTGCATCCCTGGAATAAATCTCATTTGATCATGGTGTATGATCCTTTTAATGTATTGTTGTATTCGATTTGCTCATTTTTTCTTTAATATCTTTCTTGGAGTATAATTGCTTTACAATGGTGTGTTAGTTTCTGCCTTATAACAAAGTGAATCAGCTATACATATACATATATCCCCACATCTCCTCCCTCTTGTGTCTCCCTCCTACCCTCCCTATCCCACCCCTCTAGGTGGTCGCAAAGCACCGAGCTGATCTCCCTGTGCTATGCAGCTGCTTCCCACTAGCTATCTATTTTACATTTGGTAGTGTATATATGTCCATGCCACTCTCTCACTTCGTCCCAGCTTACCCTTCCCCCTCCACGTGTCTTCAAGTCCATTCTCTACGTCTGCGTCTTTATTCCTGTCCTGCCCCTAGGTTCTTCAGAACCTTTTACTTTTTTTAGATTCCATATATATGTGTTAGCATACTGTATTTGTTTTTCTCTTTCTGACTTACTTCACTCTGTATGACAGACTCGAGGTCCATCCACGTCAGTACAAATAACTCAAATTCATTTCTTTTTATGGCAGAGTAATATTCCATTGTATATATGAGCCACATCTTCTTTATCCACTCATATATTGATGGACACATAGGTTGCTTCCATGTCCTATCTATTGTAAATAGAGCTGCAGTGAACATTGTGGTACATGACTCTTTTTGAAGTATGCTTTTCTCAGGGTATATGGCCAGTAGTGGGATTGTTAGGTCATATGGTAGTTCTATTTCTAATTTTTTAAGGAACCTCCATACTGTTCGGCATAGTGGTTGTATCAATTTACATTCCCACCAACAGTGCAAGAGGGTTCCCTTTTCTCCACACCCTCTCCAGCATTTATTGTTGGTAGATTTTTTGATGATGACCATTCTGACCAGTGTGAGGTGATACCTCATTGTAGTTTTGATTTTCATTTCTCTAATGATTAGTGATGTTGAGCATCCTTTCATGTGTTTGTTGGCAATCAGTATATCTTCTTTGGAGAAATGTCTATTTAGGTCTTCTGCCCATTTTTGGATTAGGTTGTTTGTTTTTTTGATATTGAGCTGCACGAGCTGCTTGTAAATTTTGGAGATTAATCCTTTGTCAGTTGCTTCATTTGCAAATATTTTCTCCCATTCTGAGGTTTGTCTTTTCATCTTTTTTATGGTTTCCTTTACTGTGCAAAAGCTTTTAAGTTTCATTAGGTACCATTTGTTTATTTTCATTTTTATCTCTATTTCTCCAGGAGGTGGGTCAAAAAGGATCTTGCTGTGATTTACGTCATAGAGTGTTCTGCCTATGTTTTCCTCTTAGAGTTTTATTATAGTGTCTGGCTTTACATTTAGGTCTCGAATACATTTTGAGTTTACTTTTCTGTATGGTGTTAGGGAGTGTTCTAATTTCATTCTTTTACATGTAGCTGTCCAGTTTTCCCGGCACCACTTATTGAAGAGCCTGTCTTTTCTCCATTGTATATTCTTGCCTCCTTTATCAGAAATAAGGTGACCATATGTGTCAGGGTTTATCTCTGGGCTTTCTATCCTGTTCCTTTGATCTACATTTGTGTTTTTGTGCCAATACCATACTGTCTTGATTACTGTAACTTTGTAGTATAGTCTGAAGTCTGGGAGCCTGATTCCTCCAGGTCCGTTTTTCTTTCTCAAGATTGCTTTGGCTATTCGAGGTCTTTGTGTTTCCATACAAATTGTGAAAATTTTCATTCTAGTTCAGTGAAAAATGCCATTGATAGTTTGATAAGGATTGCATTGAATCTGTAGATTGCTTTGGGTAGTATAGTCATTTACACAATGTTGATTCTTCCAATCCAAGAACATGGTATATCTCTCCATCTGTTTGTATCATCTTTAATTTCTTTCATCAGTGTCTTATAGTTTTCTGCATACAAGTGTTTTGTCTCCTTAGGTAGATTTATTCCTAGGTATTTTATTCTTTTTGTTACAATGGTAAATGGGAGTGTTTCCTTAATTTCTCTTTCAGATATTTCATCATTACTGTATAGGAATGCAAGAGATTTCTGTGCATTAATTTTGTATCCTGCTACTTTACCAAATTCATTGATTAACTCTAGTAGTTTTCTGGTAGCATCTTTAGGATTCTCCCTATATAGTATCATGTCATCTGCAAACAGTGACAGCTTTACTTCTTTTCCAATTTGGATTTCTTTTATTTCTTTTTCTTCTCTGATTGCTGTGGCTAAAACTTCCAAAACAATGTTGAATAATAGTGGTGAGAGTGGACAACCTTGTCTTGTTCCTGATCTTAGAGGAAATGGTTTCAGTTTTTCACCATTGAGAACGATGTTTGCTGTGGGTTGGTCACACATAGTAAATGGCCTTTACTATGTTGAGGTAACGTCCCTCTATGCCTACTTTCTGGAGGGTTTTTATCATAAATGGGTTTTAAATTTTGTTGAAAGCTTTTTCTGCATCTATTGAGATGATCATGTGGTTTCTCTCCTTCAAGATGTTAATATGGTTTATCACACTGATTGATTTGCATATATTGAAGAATCCTTGCATTCCTGGGATAAACCCCACTTCATCATGGTGTATGATCCTTTTAATGTGTTGTTGGATTCTGTTTGCTAGTAGTTTGTTTAGGATTTTTGAATCTATGTTCATCAGTGGTATCGGCCTGTAGTTTTCTTTCTTTGTGACATCTGTGTCTGGTTTTGGTATCAGGGTGATGGTGGCCTCGTAGAATGAGTTGGGGAGTGTTCCTCCCTCTGCTATATTCTGGAAGAGTTTGAGAAGGATAAGTGTTAGCTCTTCTCCAAATGTTTAACAGAATTTGCCTGTGAAGCCATCTGGTCCTGGGCTTTTGTTTGTCAGAAGATTTTTAATCACAGTCTCAATTTCAGTGCTTGTGATTGGTCTGTTTATATTTTCTATTTCTTCCTGCTTCAGCCTCAGAAGGTTGTGCTTTTCTGAGAATTTGTCCATTTCTTCCAGGTTGTCCATTTTATTGGCATATAGTTGCTTGTAGTAATCTCTCATGATCCTTTGTATTTCTGCAGTGTCAGTTGTTACATCTCCTTTTTCATTTCTAATTCTATTGATTTGTGTCTTCTCCCTTTTTTTCTTGATAAGTCTGGCTAATGGTTTATCAATTTTGTTTATCTTCTCAAAGAAACAGCTTTTAGTTTTATTGATCTTTGCTATTTTTTCCTTCATTTCTTTTTCATTTATTTCGGATCTGATCTTTATGATGTCTTTCCTTCTACTAACTTTGGGGGTTTTTTGTTCTTCTTTGTCTAATTGCTTTAGGTGTAAGGTTAGGTTGTTTATTTGAGATGTTTCTTGCTTCTTAAGGTAGGATTGTATTGCTATAAACTTCCCTCTTAGAACTGCTTTTGCTGCATCCCATAGGTTTTCGGTCATTGTGTTTTCATTGTCATTTGTTTCTAGGTATTTTTTTATTTCCTCTTTGATTTCTTCAGTGATCTCTCGGTTATTTAGTAGTTTTCCTACAGATTTTTTCCTGTAGTTGATATCTACTCTTATAGCATTGTGGTCAGAAAAGATGCTTGATATGATTTCAGTTGTCTTAAATTTACCAAGGCTTGATTTGTGACCCAAGATATGATCTATCCTGGAGAATGTTCCATGAGCACTTGAGAAGAAAGTGTATTCTGTTCTTTTTGGATGGAATGTCCTATAAATATCAATTAAGTCCATCTTGTTTAATGTATCATTTAAAGCTTGTGTTTCCTTATTTATTTTCATTTTGGATGATCTGTCCATTGGTGAAAGTGGGGTGTTAAAGTCCCCTACTATGATTGTGGTACTGTTGATTTCCCCTTGTATGGCTGTTAGCATTTGCCTTACGTATTGAGGTGCACCTATGTTGGGTGCATAAATATTTACAATTGTTATATTGTCTTCTTGGATTCATCCCTTGATCATTATGTAGTGGCCTTCTTTGCTCCTTGTAATAGTCTTTATTTTAAAGTCTACTTTGTCTGATATGAGAATTGCTACTCCAGCTTTCTTTTGATTTCCATTTGCATAGAATGTCTTTTTCCATCCCCTCACTTTCAGTCTGTATGGGTCCCTAGGTCTGAAGTGTGTCTCCTGTAGACAGCATATATATGGGTCTTGTTTTTGTATCCATTCAGCCAGTCTATGTCTTTTGGTTGGAGCATTTAATCCATTTACATTTAAGGTAGTTATCAATATGTATGTTCCTATTACCATTTTCTTAATTGTTTTGGGTTTGTTCTTGTAGGTCTTTTCCTTCTCTTGTGTTTCTTGCCTAGAGAAGTTCCTTTAGCATTTGTTATAAAGCTGGTTTGGTGGCGCTAAATTCTCTTAACTTTTGCTTGTCTGTAAAGGTTTTAATTTCTCCATCAAATCTGAATGAGATCCTTGCTGGGTAGAGTAATCTTGGTTGTAGGTTTTTCCCTTTCACCACTTTAAATATGTCCTGCCACTCCCTTCTGGCTTACAGAGTTTCCGCTGAAAGATCAGCTGTTAACCTTATGGGGATTCCCTTGTATGTTATTTGTTGCTTTTCCCTTGCTGCTTTTAATATTTTTCTTTGTATTTAATTTTTGATAGTTTGATTAATATGTGTCTTGGCATGTTTCTCCTTGGATTTATCCTGTATGGGACTCTCTGTGCTTCCTGGACTTGATTGACTATTTCCTTTCCCATATTAGGGAAGTTTTCAACTATAATCTCTTCAAATATTTTCTCAGACCCTTTCTTTTTCTCTTCTTCTTCTGGGACCCCTGTCATTCAAATGTTGGTGCATTTAATATTGTCCCAGTTGTCTCTGAAACTGTCCTCAATTCTTTTCATACTTTTTTCTTTATTCTGCTCTGTGGTGGTTATTTCCACTATTTTATCTTCCAGGTCTCTTATCCATTCTTCTGCCTCAGTTATTCTGCTATTGATTCCTTCTAGAGAATTCTTAATTTCATTTATTGTGTTGTTCACCATTGTTTGTTTGCTCTTTGGTTCTTCTAGGTCCTTGGTAAACGTTTCTTGTATTTTCTCCATTCTATTTCCAAGATTTTGGATCATCTTTACTATCATTACTCTGAATTCATTTTCAGGTAGACTGCTCATTTCCTCTTCATTTCTTTGGTCTGGTGGGTTTTTACCTTGCTCCTTCATCTGCTGTGTATTTCTCTGTCTTCTCATTTTCCTTAACTTACTGTGTTTGGGGTCTCCTTTTTGCAGGCTGCAGGTTCGTAGTTCCCGTTGTTGTTGGTGTCTGCCCCCAGTGGGTGAGGTTGATTCAGCGGGTGTGTAGGCTTCCTGGTGGACGGGACAGGTGCCTGTGTTCTAGTGGATGAGGCTGGATCTTGTCTTTCTGGTGGGCAGGACCGCATCTGGTGGTGTGGTTTGGGGTGTCTGTGACCTTAATATGATTTTAGGCAGCCTGTCTGATAATGGGTGGGGTTGCATTCCTGTCTTGCTAGTTTTTTTGGCATAGGCTGTCCAGCACTGTAACTTGCTGCTCGTTGAGTGGAGTTGGGTCTTAGCGTTGAGATGGAGATCTCTGGGAGCGCTTTCGCCATTTGATATTACATGGAGCCATGAGGTCTCTGGTGGACCAATGTCCTGAACTCAGCTCTCCCACCTCAGAGGCTCAGGCCTGACACCTGGCCAGAGCATCAAGACCCTGTCAGCCACACAGCTCAGAAGAAAAGTGAGAAAAAAAGAAGAAAGAAAGAAAGAAAGAAAGAAAGAAAGAAAGAAAGAAAGAAAGAAAGAAAGAAAGAAAGAAAGAAAGAAAGAAAGAAAAAATAAAATATAATAAAATAAAATAGTTATTAAAGTAAAGAATTTTTTAAATTATTAAAAATTTAAAAAATTTAAAAGTAATTTAAAAAAGAAAGAAAGAAGAGAGCAACCAAACCAAAAAATATGTCTACCAATGGTAACAAGTGCTAAAAACTATACCAAAAGAAAAAAAAAAAAAAAGACAGACAGAACTCTAGGACAAATGGTAAAAGCAAAGCTATACAGACAAAATCACACAAAGAAGCATACACATACACACTCACAAAAAGAGGAAAAGGAAAATATATATATATTTTTTGGGAAGTCTGAGGTCTTCTGCCAGTGTTCAGTAGGTGTTCTGTAGGAGTTGTTCCACGTATAGATGTATTTCTGATGTATTTGTGGGGAGGAAACTGATCCCCATGTCTTACTTCTCCGCCATCTTGAATGTCTCCTGGACTTTTGTTTTTGAAAGGTTTTTGATTACTGCTTCAATCTCCTTACTAGGGATCAGTCTATTCAGAAAATCTAGTTCTTCATGATTCAGTCTTGGAAGGTTATATAATTCTAAGAGTTTACATCCATTTCATTTCGGTTATCCAATTTGTTGGCATATAGCTATTCATAGTAGTCTCTTATAATCTTTTGTATTTCTGTGGTATTTTGCTGTAACTTCTCTTTTGTTTCAGATTTTATTTATTTAAGCCTTCTCATTTTCTCTTAGCATGTCTAGCTAAAAGTTTGCCCATTTCATTTATCTTTTCAAAGAACCAGGTCTTAGTTTCATTCATCTTCTTCTGTTGTCTTTTTTTCTCTATTTCATTTACTTCTGCTCTATTTTTTATTATTTTCTTCCTTCTACTGACTTTGGGCTTTGTGTTCTCTTCTTTTTCTAGCTATTTTATGTATAAGGTTATATTATTTATTCAAGATTTTTCTTATTTCTTGAGGTTGGCCTGTATTGCTACCTTCCCTCTTAGTACTGCTTTGGCTGCATGCATAGGCTTTGGTATGTCATATTTCCATTTTTATTTGTCCTCATGTGTTTTTTTATTTCGCCTTTGAATTTTTCCATTAACCCAATATTTGTTCAGTAACATGTTGTTTAGTCTTATGTTCATTTGTCTATACAGGTTGTATCCTTTTCTTCTCCCTCTCATATTTTTGTTGCCACAAAAACATCCCTTTTTATGTTGTGAGTTCATTATCAAATTTAAGTAGCTATAGTTATTTTTAATGTTTTTTCCTTTAACCTTTATGCTATAATTAAGTGTTTAACAACCTATTCTGATATAGAGTTACAATTTTCTGATTCTCTATTTATCACATTACTCAAAGTTTTGTATACTTTTATCTTTTTATTTCAAGTAGAAGAGCTCCTTTCAACATTTCTTGTAAGGCAGGTCTAGTGGTGATGAACTCCCTCAGGTTTTATTTGTCTGGGAAAGCCTTTATTTCTCCTTTATATCTGAAAGATAACTTTGCTGGATAGAGTATTCTTGGCTCACAGTTTTTATCTTTCAGTATTTTGTGTATGTCATTCCTTTCTCTCCTGGCCTACAGAGTTTCAGCTGAGAAATCTGCTGATAACCTAATGGGAGTACCTTTGTAGGTTATTGTCTTTTTTTTCCCTGACTGCCTTTAATACTCTTTCTTTCATTGACTTTTGACAGTTTTAATATAATGTGTCTTGGAGAAGGTCTTTTTGCATTAAGATAATTAGGTGTTCTGTTAGCTTCGTGGAGTTGTATATCCAGTTCCTTCCTCAGGTTTGGGACGTTCTCAGCTATTATTTTTTTAAAATAAGCTCTCTACTCCCATCTCCCTCTCTTCCTTTTCTGGTATACCTGCTATTCTTATGGTGCTTTTTTCTAATGGAATCAGAGAGTTCTTATAGAATTTCTTCATTTTTAAAAAAAATCTTAGTTCTCTCTCCTCTTCTACCTGAATCATTTTTAAATTTCTATCTTTGAGCTCACTGATTCTCTCTTCCACATTATCTGCTCTATTTCCAATTCTTTCTAATGCATTCTTCATTTCATTTATTGAGTTCTCAAGCTCCAGTATTTCTGTTTGATTATTTTTTAGAGTTTTAGTCTCTTTGGTAAAGTATTCCTTCTGTCATTGGTTTTATTCCTGAGCTCATTGAATTGCTTTCTGAGTTTTCTTATGGCTTGTTGAGTTTCCTCATGACAGCTATTTTTAACTCTATCAGTTAGATCACAGTGTCCTGTGACTTAAATTTGGTTTCTGGATAATTGTCCTATTCATTTTGTGATACTGTGTTACCATGGTTCTTCATGGTGCTTGATGAGTTGTTCCTCTACCAGTGCATTTGAAGTAGCAAACACCTCTCTTGTTTAGGTAAAGCTTTGTTTACTTTGATTCTAACAGTTCCACAGATTGGTAATTAGAGACCTTTCTTTTGTTTTTCAGTAGGTGCTGCTATAGCACCTTTTTGTTTTTTCTTCTCTGAGCTGCCTCTGGCTCTGTTTTAGAATCAGCAGTTTCCACCCTCCACTGCCTCTACCAGAGTTTTCACTGGTGCCCTTGTCATTGCTGCTTATGCCTCTGGGATCACTGGTGCCTTGCTGATGTCAATGTCACTGCTGCTACTGGCATCTTCATGTCCAGTGTTGCTTGGGTTATCGGCAATGCTACTGTAGCAAGGGATGGGGAGCCACGGGCAGGGGGTGCCAGAATCACAGGCACACCTGGAGTTTGCAGGTCCTACTGCTGCTGCTGCCCAGTTCCTTGTGGCCATGGGCACCAATGTAGCCAGGAAATAAGAGTCGTGTACCACCTCTGCTGCTGCCACCAGGTTTTCTGGGGGTCAGGATTATGGGCACCACCTCTACTGTTCCCCTGATTCTACCCTCTCTATGTATTCCGATCTACCTACCTTCAGATGTACAAACATGTGAGTCTCTCTGGAGTCCTGGTGTCTTGGGCAGAGGAACCTTTGTTGAGTTATGGATGTTTTACTAGTTGTAGATTGAAGGGGAGAGACAAAGGGAGTGTCTCACACCACCATAATGCTGATGTCATTCTAGGGATATCGTTAGAATTCTGCCTACTACAAGAATTTAACTGCCTCAGACCCTAGACTCTTAAATCTTTAACTCCAAGCTAAGAGAATCGATATTACTCCCCTAGCTAGCATGGTAGTCTATAATCTTTGTCATTATTGTACCTTTCCTTGACTCACTCAAATGTTCCCTCCTTAGGGAAGGAAATTAGCAGCAGTCCTCGATGGAGCAAAAGACCACACAGATGAGGACTATGAAGACCCTGAGCTTCATATGGTAGAAGCACGGCAATCAGTGAAAATTTTACCAGCCAGGCCTATAAAGGAATCTGAATATGCAGGTAACATTTGGGGGCTGAAATCTGAAAATGCATGTCCATGCTGCAATAATGCATAGCAACTAAAGCTGCAGGTTCTGAATTAAACAGCTCTAGTTTAAAATCATGCTTCTATGTCTTATTAGCTGTGTGACCTTGAGCAAGCATCTAAAAATCATTTTGTCTCTCAGAAAACAGGCTTCATAATAACAGAACTTACCCCCAGTGTGTTTTTTGAAGATCACATGTATGATGCATGCTGAGTTCTCACCAGAGGACTTAACACAGAGTCTAGGCTCTATGACTATTGGTTATTATTATCATGATGCTCATCTTAAGTCCTGATGAGCATGACAGAAGATTGACCAGCAGGAATGTGGGCAACATCCCTGTTAAGACAAAGTTTGCATAGAGGAGATTACAGTAAAAGGGAAGACTTTTTAATATGGCTGATATGTTTTGCCAGTAACCAGCATATGAGTGGCACTAGGGCATGGCAGCAAAGCCAAGCTTTTTAAGAGAAAGAAGACCTTATTACAAATCCACCTTTGCCTCTTTCTAAGTGGTGTGCTTTGGGCAGCTCCAGCAAGTTCTCTGAACCTTAGGTAAAGCACACTGCTGTAAGGGAAAAGAGAAAGCATTTGTGATTTCTGAGAGCCTGATCTACTGAAATGAATCTACTGGGGAGAATCACCTTGTAAATAATAATGATATTCCTTTCTTCATTTACTCAAAAACATTTACTGAGTATCTACAGTGTGCCAGTTATCACGTTAAGATTGATCAAGTGACATAAAGATAAAGCATAATCCATGTTCTCAGGAAGATCACAATCTAATGGCAGAAAGATAGATAAACAGATAAGTATGATAGAATAAGTTAAGTAGATAATGTATATAATTATGTTAAGTATATAATTAAGCATATGTTAAGTATATGACATGGTAAAGAGAGCCAGAGGTGGTGTGCAGGTGTCTAGGAAGATTTTCGAAGGGCATGACGCAGCCCAAGCCTTGACAGATGAGTAGAATTCTCCAAGTGGATAAGAGAATGAAGAATGTTCAGGTCCAGACTTTGACATTTACGTGTATGGACCAAGAGGAGCGACTTCTCTTTGAAGCTCAGTCTCTTCATCCGTTAAGTGGAAGTAGAATTACTTGCCTTATACCTATATTGTGATGACTCAATGAGTTTGTAGATAGGCAAATAGTTTATAAATTATAATATGCTGAGCCATGTAAAGTATGACCTTAAATTTTTTATCTTCTCACAGATACACGTTATTTCAAGGGTGTGATGGACACGCCCCTTTCCTTAGATGCCAAGACCTCTATCCCCACAGACAGGCAAACCCGGATGAGGCTGGACGAAGTGAGTAAATCCTTGACCGTATGAACCAAACATATGGAGGGCACATCCTAGCAGCCAAGAGCTTCCCCATCTCTCATTCCCAAGGCATCTTGTTAGGTGATGAGCAGGTCAAGCTCAGTGAGGTGCAGGGGGATTTGACTGGCAGGATTATGGTCCTGTAGAATAAGCTTAGAAGGGAGAAGAACATCTGTTGAAGATTTTCTGTGAGCCAGGCATCAGGCTTTCCCCTGCATCTCATCTAATGCTCATCCTGTTCTCCGGAAGCAGAATTTAAACTCAAAGCTTTTTGATAATAACATCATTTTGCCCAGATTTTAGGCCCAAAGTTTCCAACTGCTAATTATGTGGTAATAAGTACAGTCAGCCTTCCATATCTGCCAGTTCCCCATCTGCAGATTCAACCAAAGATTAAAAAAAAAAATTCCACAAAGTTCCAAAAAGGAAAACTTGAATTTGCCACATGCCAGCAACTATTTACATAGTATATACATTGTATTTACAGCTATTAACATAGCATTTACATTGTATTCGGTATTATAAGTGATCTAGAGATGATTCAACCAACCAAGGATTGAGTAGTACCATAGTACGTACTTAGAGAAAAAAATCCAAGGATAAGTGGACCCACACAGTTCAAACTCATGTTGTTCATGGGTCAACTGTATACAGGAGTATGTGCGTAGGTTATTTCCAAATACTATGCTATTTCATATAAAGGACTTGAGCATCCACAGATTTTTATATTCATGGGGGTTCCTGAAACCAATCCCCTACAGATACCAAGGGACAACAGTAAGTCAAACAACCTCTCTGAGCCTCTTTGTAAACCCATCTAAAAAATAAGAATAAAAATCTCTGCCATGCTTACTTCAAAAAGCTGTTGAGACCACAAAAGGTAATCTTATGAAAATATCTTGTAAATGTAAATGCTCTAAACACATATAGAATTTTATTTGTAATAACACTTTTGCTAATGTTTAATTTTCTTAATGCAGAAATGCATAAAATACAAATTAATCATCGCTGGGGTTACAGGGCTATCAGTCATAACATTTTGGGTACATTTCATGTCAATGTTTTCTATGCTGATATGTTTCATGCAAGGGAGTCCTTATTGTATAGTATATACCAGTTTTCTTTCCTTTTCACATTAACTTTCAGTCATAAAACAATCTCCCATGTGACAAAACAAGTATTAATAAGCATAATCTTTACAGATACATCACTCCCCACTATAAGATTTTTAATTATTTTACTTAACCATTGAGTGAAAACATTTTAATGCTTTTAGTACATATTGTAAAATTTCTTCCTGAAAAATAATTTCAATTTACCCTCCTGGAAGCCCTATGTTGGAATTTCCACCTCATAGAATTCTCACCAAAACTGGATATTACATTTTTAATCATAATTTAAAAAAACAAAAAAGAGATTTCACTGTTCTTTTTTTAAATCTGTAGCACATTTATTAGTGAGTGTGAACATGCTTTTGAATATTTATAACACATCTTCCTTGTGCATTATCTGTTCAAATAGTTTACGTATTTAACTTGAGGGTTTCTGTTAAATATTGACAAGAAAAGGAAACTACAAATTTTACCAAATAATGTCATTTACACAGAACACAGCCAAGAGAGATTGGGAGAGCAAGATGAGGGATAAAATACTGAACACTTCCTCTTTACACAGACACCAAGCTAAACATCTGAATCATTCACTCAACAAATTCACTCAAGACATATGTGTTGGGTACCTGCCATGGACCAGACAAAATTATAGGCATCAGTAAACCACCAAGGCCCTGCTCTCATGAAACTTACATCTAGTGGGAGGAAGCCTGTGATAAATAAATAGATAAATAATAGATACAAAGACAATATGTCAAGTGATGAGTGCTTTGAAAAAATAATGAAAGCAGGGCAGTCAGGGAAGGTCTTTCAGAGGATAGATGGCAATAAATGAATGAATGAATGACATTTAATCCTTAAAATGACCTTGCAAGACAAACGTTATAATCCCTATTTTAACGGCTCCAATACTTAACTTCTCTGAGCCTTTACTGTCTTAGCTATAAAATCTCATAGCTTTATGATAATACATACAAAACACAGTGCCTGGCACAAAGCAATCCGTTACTAAATGACACCTCCATGAGGACAGGGACCATTTTAGCCCCAGTACCCAGCACAGTGCCTTTATGTAAGAAGTTTTCAACAGATATGGGCTAATTGGATAGAAATGAACAAACTCTCAGTCGTTTGATCTGAACCTTGAAATATGAATAGCTTGAAATATTAATAGGAAAAGGGACACAGTCTTCTTTCCCAGTTCGATTTCTATTCACATGGAACCCTTTTCCAGTCTGTTCCTCAAAGTTGTCACGTGAATATTTGCTACTATTCCCAAGATGTGAAACTGGGGCAGCCCCACAGGGGGCTGTTTGACAGGGAGGAGGACATTTCAGGGCTCTCATCACTAAAGCATGAAGCATATTCAGGGAACAATAGGAATTTTAGAGTCATTGGGCCAGAGGCTAAAGACACAAGTTCTTGTCTGGTTATAGAGTAGAAAATTCTGACCTAAAAAGTTAAGCTTTTCTTTCCCTAAAAATCACAGATAATCCCCCTTTCCATGTAAGTAAACCTTCATGAGAAGAATGCTTTTTTAAAAAATAATAATTCTTATTTGATTTTTTTTAAAACAACTATGCCAGAATTTGTCTCCATTTTTTTTTTTTTTTATAAATTTATTTATTTATTTATATTTATTTTTGGCTGTGTTTGGTCTTCGTTTCTGTGCGAGGGCTTTCTCCAGTTGTGGCGAGCGGGGGACCACTCTTCATCGCGGTGCGCGGGCCTCTCACAGTCACGGCCTCTCTCTTTGCGGAGCACAGGCTCCAGATGCACAGGCTCAGCAGTTGTGGCTCACGGGCTTAGTTGCTCCGCGGCATGTGGGATCTTCCCAGACCAGGGCTGGAACCCATGTTCCCTGCATTGGCAGGCAGATTCTTAACCACTGCGCCACCAGGGAAGCCCTGTCTCCATTTTTATTACTTTATATCCTTTCATATTATCTTTGTAGCTTTCTGTTGTACATTTCTTCTTTTAGTTAGGTCACTTTGCAAGTGGAACTATAATCTCAACATATTAAGTCAAGTGAAATCTTGTGAGAAAAAGGATATGGGAGACTTGAGCACAATTTTGGCCAGGAGAGAAGTTGTCTTATAAATTAATTAAATAAGGACTTGGCCTCGATTCAGATAAAAAAGGAATTTTGCTTTTATAATCGCTGTTTGAATAATCAAGTTTTTATGGTAAGCAGATTCTTTTTATTATAACCTCATTCTCAGGAGTTAATTCTAATTCGTTTTGCACATTTATGTTGAGATTAAACTATCTGTGAAATGGATCTTCAACAATCCTTACAGCGGCCAGTTCTTACGATGACGCCTTAGACTGGTTACAACTGTCTTAAATCACTAGACCACTGTCCATCTTTTCATTTATTGAGTGCTTGCTGTGTACGAAGCGCTATGCTCAACAATGGGGATAAAAAAACATGAGCCAATGCCCACAGTCTAATGGAGGAGGCATTGGCCCAAACAGGCAGTTTTGATGTAATACAAAGTGTTAAGACAGAAGTGACACAGGGTGCAAAGAGCAGGGAGCTGCATCACTTGGTCCAGCCAGAGGCTTTTAAGAAGACGTCTGGAGGAAGCAATGCAAAAAAGCAGCCTTTGACATCAGTAACACATTGCACTGTAATGGGTAGTTCTGATCCGAGACCATTTTGACCCCTAGTGGTCATTTACAATGCCTGGAGACACTTTTGGTTGTCAAGACTTGGGGAGTGCTACTGACACGTACTGGGTGGAGGGCGGGGGTGCCGTTCAGTATACTGCAAAAGCACGGGGCAGCCCTCACAGCAGAGGATTAGCCGGCCCCAACTCTCAAGGATGCTGAGGCTGAAAAACTTCTGTTATAATTAAACCTGTGTTATAATATGTTGTAAACTCAGAACTGCATGCATGTCTGAGTCTTCCTTCACCATCCAAGTTCTTATTCCTCTTTGTTCCCTCATAATCCAGCATTGATACAGGTATAAAGTAGGCACTAGTAAATATTTATTTGATAGAAAAATGGGAGTAGCCCTGGGGGAGGGGCAGGAAATATTTCTAGGCCCAGGATCCTATGCTAATATCATCCGAGGGTACCTCCCTCTGGGGAAGATGCAATGCAAAGAAACTCATGCGAAAGATCCAAATGGATCCAAATATTCAAAAGGGAAAATGGACATTGGCCACCAAAGGGGAAAAGAACAGAAACACTAAGGAAGCCCCATCCCTAATACCCTAATCACGCACGGCCCAGCTGAGACAGAGACAATGGAGAACCTCTCCTGCTCCAGGCTAGCAATGGCAGGTGGGCAAGAGCATTGGGAGAGACCCGCTCTGCAGGGCAGGTGCACAGGGAAGGCTGAAAGCTGAGGATGCAACAAGAACTTTGCAAAACTCCAATAAAGATGTTAAAAAAAAAAGCTACTATAAAAAAATAAAATAAAATAAAATAAAAACCCAGCACACCAGGCTCCATACCCTGGAGGAGTTGGAAGTTGATGGTGTGATGAAGGAAGCCGTAACAACAGCAAACCCAAACCACATTCAAGTCTTGACTAACTTGGTCAGCAGAAGAGCCACCACTTTCCAAGCATAAATAAGGTGTTTCAATGTTCCACAGAGGAAGAGGTGGACGTAGAACATTAAGACATGAGGTAACAGGGCGTTCAGTGACCCTTCCTCCCCATCCACCTTGGCCAACTCAACTTGGCACCAATAAAGTGTAACACTAAGACTCTCTATTAGTCAGGGTTCTCTAGAAACATAGGCAGTAGATGATAGATAGGTAGATAGATAGATAGATAGATAGGTGATAGATAGATAGATGATAGGATAGATACGATAGAAAGACAGAAACATATAGACATATATAGCCATAGACATATATACATATACACATACATATAAATAAATTAGTGATTACGGAGGCTCAGTCCCACAATCTGCCATCTGAAAGCTGGGGACCCAGGAAAGTCAGTGACATAAGTTCCAGCCTGAGTCCAAAGGCCTGAGCACCAAGAGAACCAATGATGTAAATCTCAGTCATCGAGGACAGGAGAAGACCATCGTCCCTGGTCAACAGTCAGGCGGAGAGATCAAATTCTCCTTTCCCCTGCTTTTTTATTCTATTCAGGCCCTCAATGGACTGAATGATGCCCACCAGCATTGGGGAGAGCAATATGCCTTACTCAGTCTACTGATCCAAATTCTAATCTCATCTGGAATCACTTTCACAGACACACCGAGAAATAATGTTTAATCAAATATCTGGATACCCTGTGACCCTGTCAATTTGACACATAAAACTAACCATCCTAGACCCCAATACTGATCTAGGCTTAAAGGCTTTCAAAGTCATTGGGCATCATTAGGAGGTCTCTATCATCTTCTTCACTCTCATGCCTAATGATTGTACAGCCAGCCCTTAATAGTTCAGCAACACCTTTAATACTATTAATAATGACAGCTAACAATTATTCAGCTTCATTTGTGTCATTTCCTGTTCTAGCCACATTGCCTGTCTCATGTAGTCCTGCCACCCTTGTGAGGTATCAGGTCTTTTGTTACCTCCATTTCACAGATGAGGAAACTGAGGCTTAGAAGTTTAAATGACTGGCCATGTTCTCATAGCCAGCACATGACGGAGGTGAAACCCCAACACGGGCATCCACATGAGGCCACACTCTGATCTGCCTGCTCCATCGCTTTCATGGGCTTGATCATGTATGTTGATCTTCACAATAATTCAATGACATGAATTGACTAAATATTTTCCCTATTAAAAAGATGAAAAATCTAAGGTTCATAATATGGTAAATGCTTTTCCAAAGTTTCACAGCAATAAGATTGGATTGGATCTCAGTTGGATCTCAAACCAAGTATTTTTATGCCAAATTACCACCTGAGGCCACTACCCTCATTGCTGGCACAGTGGTACATGTATTTACACGTATTTACACGTATTTACACATATTGACTGATCGCCTCCCATACTCACAGGGTGATCTATAAGAATGATGAGTCCAGGGACTTATGCCTTTATCCTTGGGAATCATCAGATTACAGTTATATACTGAGTGGCAGGTCATGAGATGGTATAGTCACAATTTAAGAAATAATGGTGCCACGTTGTCTTCTACAGGTGGAACAACCCATTTTCAGGGATATCAGAAGCCAACATGTTAAAGGTAAAGTCAAATCACAAAGTTTGAAATATAAGTATATTTGTATCTTTCCTTGTTTCCAAGATCCTCTTACATTTTTGTCTGTGGTCACAGATTTCTTCAACAAGGTTATCTATTGAATTAACCTTCATGAAATAACTAATTTTGGAAAGAGTCTCTCACATCTTATGCCTTTTTATCACCTTACCTTATTTATGAAAAAACTGATCGTGAAAAGTCATATTCCATATTGTGCAATTTGGGAAAGAAATTGTTTTGAAACATATGGGTTGCATCAGATATATAACTAAGTTATTTCTCTAAGCATACCCCTCTGTAAAATTGCAAGATAGAAATCTAATTTTAAAATGCTGATTAATTAACATGAAAATAGATTTTAAAGCTTCAGGCAAAGCAACTCAATTTGGAGATAAAGATACAGGTAAGAACCTGAAAGGAAATAATCAATTTCAGTAGTGCTAGAAGCACAAATGGAGGACAGCCAAAGAAACTTAATTGGATCCTATACGTTATAGCTTCTCTCATCATTTCCCCCAATGTCCCCATATTCTCTTACAATGTTCAGTTAGAAAAGATGACAATCCCATGATTTACATTTCCCAGTAACTGAAGCATCGAATTCATCTTTTATGTGTCTGATGCTATATTCTATAACATAGTATTAACATCACATTTTCTTTAATGGGAAAGTGTAATAGTTAGGGTCCTAAGAGGAAACAGATGGCACACACCCAAATTAGGATAATTTAAGGAGGTTTATTTACAAAGGAACTATTGACTAAGGTGTGTGAGGTGTAGGAGAAGAATGAGGGGTGATGCAGAAACTGGGGCCAACAGCAGTGGTGCTGTCACCACCCTTAAGCCCAAAAGGATGAGGGGACAGCTACAGAAAACCAGAAGGAGCTCACCACCTTGAGAGGAGCAGTGACCATTGGCCAAGCAACACCACCAGCCCATGTGGACCTCCCAGGGTGGGAGTCAAGGGAATACAGGCCCCAGCCTCCCTCTCCAACCTTCCTCTGATCTCCTGTTCAGACTTCCCAATGGCTGAGCCCAACCTGAAACCACGGGGCAAGGTAGCCTGCCTGGGCTGGTTGGTCTCCCAGGATGGAGAGTGCAGTGGAGCAGGGTAGACAAGGTGAACAGTGGACCTGGAGGCGCAAAGGGAAGATATGGTGGAAGCAAAGGGAAGGGAAGCAAGGTGGAAGGAGCAATGAGAGGAGCCAAAGCCCAGGCTCTACTACTCCCTGGCTGTGTTACCTTAAGTAAGGCACCTAACCTTTCTGAGTCTTACTTTCCTCCTCTTGAAATGTGAAGTGGGCAGGGCTTTTATGACTCATCAATTCAATTGAATTAGCAGAGGCAGGAAACAAGAGCTGTTCCCTACTCCATCTCTCCTCTCCATCCTGCACAGCCTGACAGATCCCTGTCTGTCATCCCTCTAGACCACTCCTAAACCCCTCAAAATAGGAGAGATTTCCTATCAGTGCCTCTTTGGTCCTTAAACATGGAAATGCCTTCGATGCACACAGCACTTGATTCAGAGCTTTTCTCCATTAACTGATGTATTTTAGTCCTTAGAAGACCACATGAATTATGCAGAGGAAGTTTTTTCATGCCTCTTGACAGAGAAAAGGACCAGAGCACAGAGGCATCCCAGAGCAGATCATAATCATTTGATATATAAATGTCCTAGGTCCTAATAGAAGCTTTATAGGCAATTTATTGAGAAATGAGTCCTGGGGAGAAAGCAGACAAGAAATGGATTTCACAATTCCCCTCTTTTTTTAATAGTTCACTATAGACATGCACCTTCATTTCTTTGATTGCAGAATCTTCTTTGACCACTATTCTACATATATTAATATGTCTGTGTGACTATCAGGATGGCTCTAATTCCAATTCCAACATATGCAGGGGGGCAGTTTCCACCCACACACCATCAAGCAATTCTCTGGATACCAGCTGGGTATCCTACAATTTAACCCAATTCTCACACTATCCACCCAGAGACAGCACCAAATTCCACAAGTTAAGGGCTCAGTTCTACAAGATCGTACCTCACCACCACTTCAGATGCCAGTCACAAGCCCAGATTGTCACCTGTGTTTCTATAGATTGGAGGTTCCGACCACTCCCTCCTTAGGTTCGATTAATTTGTTAGAGTGGCTCACAGAACTCAGAGAAACATTTTACTTATTAAATTACCAGTTTATTGTAAAAGGATATAACTCGGGAACAGCCAGATGGAAGAGATATATAAGCGGAGGTATGGAGAAAGGGCAGGGATCTTCCATGCTTCCTGAATCTCTCAAACTCCAAACTTTGGGGGTTTTATAGAGGCTTCATTACATAGGCATGGTTGATTAAATCATTGGCCATTGTGGATTGAACTCAATCTCAAGCCACTCTCCTCTCCCTGGAGGGGGGGGGAGGGGGGGTTAGACGTAGGGGACTGTAAGTTCTAACCCTTTGATCCTGTGGTCGTAGGCTAGGCACCACTGACAGCCACTCCCCATCATTAGATGGAGTCCAAAAGTCACCTCCTTAACATAACAAAAGACACCTTGATAGCTCTCATCACTATGAAATTCCAAGGGATTTAGGAGCTCTGTGCCAGACACAGGGACGAAGACCAAATATATATTTCTTATTATAGATCCCAACATCACAACTATTCATCCATATATTCATCTACACTTTTCCTCAGCTTACAAATATTTGGAGTAGTCAACAAAAACTTGCATGGTAAAATGGAAGAAAATTTTTTTAAATCGTAGGAAGTCTCTAGATAGACTGTAAGACTAAGGTAAAGATAAAATTCAGGGTGCTCGGGCACACATCACTACATTCTATTACAACTGCTAGTTTTTCTCTGAGCTTCCCGGTAACCTAAGCAAAAAGGCAATCATGCTTTTTTTTATGTGAAATTAATTACCCAAAATAAAAAAAGAGCAAAGAAATTCCTCCGGAAGTACCTGAAAGACACATCTTTCAGAGCTAAGTTAGTGCTGTCAATTTTATAAGGCTTGTTGGCTGATATCCAAGTACCATGGCTATAAAATATGACTTTTTTAAAAGTAGACCCCAGTGTAAACTGAAATCATACCTGCAGAGATGACCTCAGTGAAAGCAAGACTCACAGGAGCTGAGCTTGTAGGTTGCATGGAAAACTTCTTCAATAAGAGTTATTTCTTTATGTCTTCTTTTCCTGCACTTCCATAATTGATGGTTTTGTATTACCACCCAGAGCTCTAAGGTACTGTACAGAGAAAGGAGCTGAAAAGGGGAAAAGTAATATGAATACCCCCATTTTTTTGGATCAGGCATCTTGCTGGAAAATGTTTGAATGATTTATGTGTTTATTATAAAATTCTGTATTTTTGATGCAAACACATTCTCAGATAATTTATTCATTCTCACAAAATGTCATAGAGAAAAACATATTGCGTGGTTCAGTAATGGCAGAATTTTATGGTGATATTTTTCATCAAGTTGAGCAGTTATAGATTTATGTTAATGTACATTTCATATTATTTTTCTTGCAATCATATTCTGACATTATCTGGAAACTGTCAGATTTCAAGAACTTATCTTCCCTGAAGCTTGGCTTTTTCTTTTTTTTTTTCATTCCTAAAAATGGGTAAAAGTTTATTTGGGGGCAAAGTATGTATATAGAGTAAGTTGTTTATGATGAACTATTAATTAGCATTAACCACAGATGCAGAAGCAATTGTCTCTTTTCAGGTGAAGATAGCTGTAATATTCAAAAATGGTGTGGCTTAGCTTCTTAATGCTGAGAATAAATGAGCCTAAAATGAGTTTCTCTTTGCCTTCCATGTGAACCAAGAACAAACTCTAAACCAGTTTCCTCTGAGGTAAAAAGCATATCATATACAAGAATGAATTTATAATGAAATACAATAAACTATCCATGAGAAGAAGAAGGAATTATGCATAGATGGCTAAACATGTATATCCAGAAACATGAGCTTGGTTGAAAAGAAGCAAGATAGAATTCTACATAATGCCATCAAAAGACCTTTCTACTAGTTTGATTTTAGTCGAATTTAGATGTCAAAGAGTTTAGAGTTAATCTGGTTTTACCCCCTCATTTTATGCCAAGAAGCCTGGCAAGAGAAGGGGCTCACTCAAGGTCACAGAGCAAGCAGTCCTAGCCTAGACCAGAACTCAAGTTTTGTCAACTATGGCAGTGTTTCCAGGGCTCTATTATATTTGCTAGTATCTAAAATTTTTTCTGCAAACTCTCCCTGTTCCCTGATTTCCCACTCATCCAAACTATGCAATTTTTAGTGCAAAAGACATGAATTGAGGGATGATACTGTCCTCTAGTGGCAGAACACGGCAGCACAAAACATCACAAAAAATGATGGAATTTGCCATCCTATAGATTATATCCTTAACAAATAACAAGCTTTAGGCCCCAGGCCTAGAAATGATAAGAAATAAATTTAAGATTATTCTCCTACTATTTTAGATTTAAATGTATTTCAGACACAGCCAGTGGCTCAAAAGTGATAGAGGTCATACCCTTATTTGGGAGCAAAAAAAAAAAGAAAAGAAAAGAAAAGTGAGAGAGGCATTGATACAATATTCAGTTCAAAGCCAATGTTATAAATGTTGTAAAATCACTCATTAATGGAACTACAGGACAGTATTTTGTCTCACCATCACACAGAGGAAAGAAAAAGCGTTTAAGTAGCAAATACACTTTTCAATAGTGAAATATAAAGTAGTCACAATTAGAAGAATTGAAAACAAGGCAGTTACAACACGGTGTGATAACTGCCAGGGGAGAAGACCGCTTTTATTCAAAATCACTTTGTGCCAGGGCACTGAGTCACAGAAGACCTTAGACCACGTGGAGCCCACAGTCTGGTCGGGTCTATACGAAGTGTTGTCAGAGCTCAAAAAAGTACGTACATACTTAATTCGGCCCCTGCAGAAGACTTGTGAATCCTAGGAAGGATTCACACAGCAACGGACATTGGGCTGAGGCGTGAGACAATGACCTCAGGGGAAGTTAAACATTATGTTTGAGATGTAGCAGCAGCTAAAATATGGTTGCGTGAATGTTAGATTTGGGGACAAGGAGACCTGCGTTCAAATCCCAGCATTACCGCTTTCCAAATGTGAAATCTACAAGGAACATAACCTCTCCAAGTTTGTTTCCATATCTCTAAAAGGGAGGAAATGCACCTACACTGTAATACATCTGTCTGTCTTAAAGTTAATAACCAACGCAAATCCTATAGCACGGTTATTGACACATGATGGACACTTGACAAAGGGATACTGAACTGAACTAATGGTTTTTAGAATTCATTCCTCCCTCTTTTACCCTCTGCCGTTCTCCCTACACTGGAATGTCTTCCTGCCTCTCTGTGTAGGCTGAAACCATCTCATGCTCTATCTACTTTGGTGTAGAGTATACACAATAAATCTGCTATCAATGAATATAAAAATAAGCTCCTCAATCACAAAGACCAAAGTTTACTAAACATTGTTTTCCTTACAGCAAACACATAGCACCGTGCTGAGCACATAGTGGATGCATAGTAAACACTAAAGTAGCTCTAAAATTTAGCCCATTTTAATAAAAGCGTATTAGATAAGCATTGCAGGCTGTCATAGGACCAACTAGAGACAAGCCCGTGATCCTCAGCCATGCGTTCCCATTAGGTGGAGGCCGGCAATAGGCAAGTCAAGAAGCCTGGTTGCTTCTGGCTCTGGCTCTGTCTGTGCTATGAATTTGTTAGTGCAAGTTCACGTCCCCAATGAACAGTAAGGCCAAACAAACTGAAACATAGGAGTTTGGAGCAGAAAAAGGTTTGTTGCAGGGCCATGCAAAGAGACTGGTGGCTCATCTTCTAAAAAACCTCGAGCTCCTGAAGAGTTTCAGCAAACCAGCAATCCCACTACTGGGCATATACCCTGAGAAAACCATAATTCAAAAAGAGTCATGTACCAAAATGTTCATTGCAGCTCTATTTACAATAGCCAGGACATGGAAGCAACCTAAGTGTCCATCATCGGATGAATGGATAAAGAAGATGTGGCACATATATACAATGGTATATTACTCAGCCATAAAAAGAAATGAAATGGAGTTATTTGTAGTGAGGTGGATGGACCTAGAGTCTGTCATACAGAGTGAAGTAAATCAGAAAGAGAAAAACAAATACAGTATGCTAACACATATATATGGAATCTAAGGAAAAAAAAAAAAAAGGTCATGAAGAACCTAGTGGCAAGACGGGAATAAAGACACAGACCTACTAGAGAATGGACTTGAGGATATGGGGAGGGGGAGGGGTGAGATGTGACAGGGTGAGAGAGTGTCATGGACATATATACACTACCAAATGTAAAAGAGATAGCTAGTGGGAAGCAGCCGCATAGCACAGGGAGATCAGCTCTGTGGTTTGTGACCACCTAGAGGTGTGGGATAGGGAGGGCGGGAGGGAGGGAGATGCAAGAGGGAAGAGATATGGGAACATATGTATATGTATAACTGACTCACTTTGTTATAAAGCAGAAACTAACACACCATTGCAAACCAATTATACTCCAATAAAGATGTTATAAAAAAAAAAAAAAAAGCCAGGCGAGGGGGGTGGGCGGTCGCAGGGTATGTGACCAGCTCGTGCACAGTTCTCTGATTGGCTGATGGTGAAGGAACAGGGCAGTGTCACAGGGGTTAACATTATCAGTCCTTAGGCTCCAGCAGGCCTGGGGGCTGTGTGCTCATGGTCATCAAGTAGTTAACATCTTTCATTTGGTGCAGGGTTTTCACATCTGTAAAAAAAACTCAGGAAATGTGCATCAAATACTCTTATCTATGTACTTCACAGAGAAGATAAAGCAGAGGATATGGGGGAAGGCCTGTCCCAGGAAGATCCCATAGGGTCCTGCTCCGTTACAAATTTAGGCAAATAATATTCCCTTACTGGCCTTTAATATCCCATCTATAGAAATATGGTAGAACACGACGGCCTCTAGCATTTTGTGAATCCATGGATATAGTTCATACATACAAATCCACCCACCCCACTGCCCATGTCATCACCTCTGAAGCCTTAGTCCTTCCCTTCACCCTGCCTGCCCACCTTTCCTGAGACACCCAGGTCAGCGGAAAAGATGTCTCCTGGGCTTGTTTAGGAAAGATGCTTCTATTCCACATCTGTGACTAACAAGGTACAGCTGTTGACATACATGTTCCTAAGAAACTGCACATTCCAACCTTATTTGAGGAACTGTTAAAGCTGGCAGGTCCCTCCCACATCCTTGGCTTTGCCTAACTTAATCCCTCCCCACTCAACCCAAAGAATGGTTTCAGCAATTTACTGCTGGAATTAATTTCTGAAACTTTCCACAGACGTGGAGCGGTTTCTCAGACAGGCCTTGTGAAATATGTACTAGCCACTTGGATCGTAAGTTGCTTCTTTGGATGCTTCCGCAATTAATCATCAGGACGTGAAATCCTAAAGGTTCACTTTTATACGTCATAAAACTTTTAGACATAATAAATACTGTGACTGAGGCCAGATTTTATCCAATTTTGTTCAGAGTCTATGTCTCTAATTACAGAACATTACACTGATGGTATGTTTCCAAAAGTGTTGATTGTGATGATCATATTTCATAGATAAAGGGTATTGCATATATTTAGCACAAATTGACTAGGAGCTAATTGAAAAACAAGTATTATTTTATTTAAGCTTGACCATCCAAGGAACTGCACTTCATTATCTGCATTTTACAGACATGGAAACAAGCCCAGAACATTTAAATAATGTGCCCAAGATTACTCAGTAAGTGATAGAGGGGGGATTAGAACCGAACACGAATGATTTCAAAGATCCCATTTGTGACCACTCTACTGCATCACTGTCCCTTCTATCAAGAAACAAATTCTTGGAACCTACATATCTTCTTTTCCAACCATTTAAATCACAGATGAGGATACCAAAGCTCAGAGAAGCCAAACAACTTGTACTAAGTCACATGGCACATTAGTAGTAGCACTAAAACCAGATCACAAGCAGTGGTAAATGTGTAATATTCAAATCTCTGAAAAAAAGGTATGAGAACAAAGTTGGAGGACTGATGCTACTCAACTTCAAGGCTTACTATAAAGCTACAGTAATCAAGACAGTGTGGTATTAATGAAGGACTAGAAAAATAGATCAGTGGAATGGAACAGAGAACCTAGAAATAGACCCCCATAGAGTCAACTGACCTTTGATAAAGAAGCAAAGGCAATACAATGGAGCAGAGGTAGTCTTCTCCACAAATGGTGCTAAAACAATTGGATATCCACCTACAAAAAAATTAATCTAGATACAGATCTTACACCCTTTGCAAAAATTAACTTGAAATGCATCATAGACCTAAATTAAAAATCAAAACTATAAAACTCACAGAAGAGAGCATAGAAAACCTAGATAACCTTGGGTATGGTGATGCCTTTTTTTTTCTTTTTTTGGTGATGCCTTTTTAGTTACAACACCAAAGACATGATCTATGATTGATAAGCTGAACTTGATTAAAGTTTTTAAACTTCTGCTCTGCAAAAGACAATATAAGAGAATAAAAAGACAAGCCACAGACTGAGAGAAAATATTTGCAAATGACACATCTGATAAAAGACGATTCTCCAAAATATACAAAGAACTCTGAAAGCTCAACAATAAGAAAACAAACAGCCCAATGGAAAAAAAAAATGTGTCAAAGACCTTAACAGAGACCTCACCAAAGAAGACATACAGGTGGCAAATAAGCATATGAAAACATGCTCCACATCATATGTCACCAGGGAAATGTAAATTGAAACAATAATCAGATACCCCATCCATCTTTTAGAATGGCCCAAATCAAAACACTGACAACAGTAAATGCTGGTGAGGATGTGGAGCAACAGGAACTCTCATACACTGCTGGTGGGGATGCAAAATAGCACAGCCACTTTGGAAGACAGATTGGCAGTTTCCTACAAAACTGAACATACTCTTACCATGTGATCCAGCAATCACACTCCTTGGTATTTACCAAAGGAATTGAAATTTTATGTCCACACAAAAACCTACACACAGATGTTTATAGCAGCTTTATTCATGATTACCAAAAACTTGAAAGCAACCAAGATGTCCTTCAGTAGGTGAATGAACAAATAAACTGTGGTACAATCCAGACATTCCACTGTGGAATATTATTCAGTGCTAAAAAGAAATGAGCTATCAAAACACAAAAATACATGGGGGAAACATAAATGCATATTACCAAGTGACAAAAGCCAATCTGAAAAGGCTACATATTATGTGATTCCAACTATATGACATTCTGGAAAAGGCAAAACTATGGTGGCAGTAAAAAGTCCAGTGATTGCCAAGAGTCTGAGTTGGGGAGAGAGATAAATACATAGAGCACAGAAGATTTTTAGTGAAAATACTCTGTATGATATTATAATGATGAGTACTTTATACATTTGTCCAAACCCATAGAATGTACACCAAGAGTGAGCCCTTAGGTAAACTATGGTCTTTGGGTGATTATGATGTATCCATGTAGCTTCATCCTTGGTAAAAAATGTAACATTTTGGCGAGTGATGTTGATAATGGAGGAGGTTATGCATGTGTGGGAGCAGGTGATAAATTGGAAATCTCTGTACCTTCCTTCCAATTCTGTTGTAAACTTAAAACTGCTCTAAAAAATAGTCTTTATTTTTTTAAAAAGTAATTATGCTCACCACAGACATATTAAAGAAAATATTGTATCTCAAAAAAATAGTATGTACATACATGCGTATATAGACCTATTATAAATTTTACTGATAAAAGGATGTATATAGCACACAGTTTTAAAATAATAGTAAAATATACAACACTCTATCATAAATTTTATATAGCCAATTGATTTTCACAGAGTGCTTTCGCTGATTTTTTCCAAACTCTTGTATCTGCAGCCAAACGATGACTGCAATTGATGTAATTACATGAACAGCTTCTTAGCTGAGTTAAATGATAGTGTATTTCTTCAATTTTCCTCTTTTTACAATGTAATGGGACAATGTACAGACACAACACACTTTTATATTTTATATTTAATTTGCTTTGTCAACATTTTCTCCATCTCTTTAAGTCTAGACAAGCGGTAAAACAAAAAATCAAACCCTAATTTGCAGCATTTACCAATTTCCATGGTGTAAATACTTCCCCTTCAGCAGATTTCAAGCTACCAACATGATCATTGAACAGGGAGTTGGGAAGAGATACCATTTTTTAGTATTTCCATCATAGACACAATAGAGGTAAATAACTTCAACAGCATAGATAAATGTGGTAGAATAACTAGGAAGTCATGAGTTTTGAGCAGATGCTACCTTTGTTTTTGAAATAACTTAAGTGTACATTTACATAATTAATTTTTTAATAATGGCCGTGTTTAACACCTGCATTGCAAAATCTTGAAAATTTAACAACCAGCTCCTGTAAGCTGGCACCAGTACCCCTCCCAGCCCCCCACCCCTACCCCGAAATGCCACATGCAGGTCTCGCAATACTTTAACTTCACAGAACCCTCTGAGGTTGAGAACTTGTTCATGACTTCACCCCAACAAGTTATGGAGGTAATAGATTCTACAGCAATGCTGTGTTCAGCTCACTACATTATCTCCCAAAAAGCAATACATTTTTCAGCAGAAGCGAAAACTGTCTTGCTGCAGACTGAAGAGCAAAATAAGGACACAGTCTCGGCAGATGGTGCTAATTACACATGCAGCCAACAGATGGCGAGCATGCCAGCCTCCTCCTAGTGAAAACTGCTTGACTGAATGTCAAGATGCGAACTATCTCGAATAACAACTGTTTGGGTCTTCTGATGGGACAGGGAATTTTTCATAGCATTTAGGGTATTTGTATACCTCCTCAGGAGGGTCGATTGCCATTTTCCCTCTAATCTTCCATTACACAATAATACTAGTTACAGTGGGGACGCATTCAAAACCATCACGTGAACTTCATCAATTCATTTATTCTACATACGAAGTCTCATGAAGAATGAGTAACCATGTCTCACTTTTCCAGATGAGAAATCGCAACCGTTCCTCAATCCATTTGTTTATTTCATTAATATTTATTGAGGACCTGCCATGACCCTACCCATAGTAAGTAGCAGAATCAAGATTCAAACTCAAGAAACTCAGCTCCAAACCTCATCCTCTTCCAGTATGTCAAATACCTGAGTTGTTATTACTTTCTTGAACAAGCCCCACCCCTGCAAAATAAATATGGTTGCATTTTATCTGAATTCTTATCAAAGCTGTATGACAGTATGACAAGTTATTTCACCTGTTTGATCTAGTTTTCTCCCTCGTGGAGTCCCTGAAGTTCGTTTCTACCTCTTAGTCTATAACATTTCAGTTATCTAAGCAATAAATAAGGGAAGCTCATGGCATAAATTACTGCTGTTAGATATATTTGACATAGCTGAAGCCCTCAGGATTTTTGATATTACATATAATATCAGAAACACATTTTAAAAATGTTTTAAAACATCTTTATTGAGATACAGTTCACATACTATAAAATTCACTAATTTAAAATGTACAATTCAATGACTTTAGTATATTCATAGAATTCTGCAACTATCACCACAATCTAAGTTTAGAAAATTTTATCACTGAAAAAGAAAGCTTATATCCATTAGAAGTTGCTCCTCAACCCTTCCCCTTCCCCAAGAAACCACTAACATACTTCCCATCTCTATGGATTTGCCCATTCTAGATTTTTAAAATATAAATGAAATCATACAACATGTAGTCTTTTGACTTCCTTCATCGAGCATAATGTTTTAGAAGTTCATCTATGTTGTAACATGTATCAGTACTTTATTCCTTTTTACTGACAAATAACATTCCATAGTATAGACATACTTGTTTATTCTTTCATCGTGTTGTTTATTCTTTCATCAGTTGATGGACATTTGGGTGGTTTTTACCTTTTGACTTTTATGAATACTGCTGTTATGAAAATTCAGGTACAAGTTTTTGTATGGATGTATGTTTGCATTTCTCTTTGAGTATATACCAAGGAGTGGAATTATTATACCATGCTGTAGTCCTGCATACACACATTATTTTTAACTAATTTTTTTTTTTTTTTTTTTTGGCTATGTTGGGTCTTCATTGCTGCATGCAGGCTTTCTCTAGTTGCTGCAAGCGGGGGCTACTCTTCGTTGCAGTGTGCAGGCTTCTCATTGCAGTGGCTTTTCTTGTTGCAGCGTGAGGGCTATAGGGCACCTGGGCTCAGTAGTTGTGGCTCACAGGCTCTAGAGCACAGGCTCAGTAGTTGTGGCGCACGGGCTTAGTTGCTCCATGGCATGTGAGATCTTCCTAGACCAGGGATCAAACCCGTGTCCCCTGCATTGGCAGGTGGATTCTTAACCACTGCACCACCAGGGAAGTCCCTACACACATTTTTTAAATGAGGGGGATACTAACTGAGGCCAGGGAAAACCCTACGTTATAATGAAGGCACACGACTCACGGACAGTGTAGGGAAAAGATGCACCACCGTTAAGGCAAAGTTCTCACCACAGCCTACAAGAGCCTGTGTGATCTGGGCACCCCTCCACCTCCACCACCACCGCTGGGACAGTAGTGCCCCTTCGTGCTCGTCCCACCTCTGAGCCTTTGCACTTGCTGTTCCCTCTGTCAGTGACACTCTTGCCCAGGTATTCATATGGTGTGTTCCCTCACTTTCTTCGAGCCTCTGTTCTCATCACCTATCCACAAAGGCCTTCTGGGGTCTGTCTGAAAAATAGTAGCCCCGTCCCCCATCTCTCACTCACCCTACTTCATTTTTCTTTGTAGCACCTGCCATCACCTGACATCATATACTTTTGTTTATTTCTTTTCTATCTCCTACCACTGGAATGTAAGTTTACATGAGAATAGCAACTTATTTTTGACATTATATTCCCCACAACCCACATCAATAAATGTATTCAAAATGAATCCATGCCTGACATACACTATGGGCTCAATAATAAGTAAATGAATAAAAGCAAGATAGATGTCCTTTTCTAAACTCACAGTCACTGAAGCAAATGGGATGCATATCTCTGAAGCAATAAATGGGATGTTCCTATTGAATTTCAGATGCTCAGTCTTTTTATTGAATTTTTTTTCCAGTGAATTGAATTGATCCCCAATAGATACAGTGGTAGCTATGAAAACAGATGTCCTAGACAGCCGACATCTAGCTTCACAGGCAAAGTCATCAGCATAAGCCATAAGGTAGTTCCCCAGGGAGCTCTACTGCTGAAGCCAATGCACAACAAAATGAGGGCAAGTTAGTTTTATGTTTTCTAATTTCATGCCTTACAGAAGCATCCTGTGGCCTAAGTTTTTTAGTAATATCATGGAAATAGCCAAAGATCTAACATTAACTAGGTGGCCACAGTTGTTGAAATACATCCTGGGTCATATTTTGTGTTTTTACCATGCCTGGAACATCTATGATTGATGTCTTCCATCAGTGTCTGAATTCATGCAGAGAAGTCTATCCTATCTGTTTAAAAGTGTTTTCCAAAAACAAAATAGGGAGAATGGTAATTTTGTTCAATGAAGTAGTTATTTTTAGACCTGGAAGAAGCCTTAAAATCATCCAGACCAGTATGTGTTGTGTTGTGCTGTTTTTGGCCAGCTGGACCTTTCCCCAAAAGAAATCTTAAGAGGAGATCCAGTGGGAAGTGAGTGGAGGTGGAGCCCCGCCAGTGACATGGGGTGATGGACCAGAAACCAGCCACCCCATCCTGCAGTCCTGCAGTTTCCTTGGGAGTCCCCAGGGGGACCACAACGGACTCTTCATAGCAAAGTTAAAAAACACAGATTTAATCCAACCTTGTTGTCTCACAAATAAGAAAAGGAGGCTCAGCCAGTGCTCAGTTGAGTTTTAAGTCTCCTACAATCAGATACAGACATTGTCTGACTGACTCCTCCCACCCCCTATAAAGCAACATTTATTAGGTCACATCCATTTTTACAGATAAGTGAGCATTGCTTCCTCAAAGAGCTTTTTCTGACACCCCAGACTAACTTAAGTCTCCTGTGTGTCCATTCAATACCATGCCCTTCTCTTCTTGAAATTATCATCACGATTTTAATAATGTTTTCAGTGCATGTCTACCCTCTTAGTTATAAGCCCTATGGCAGCAGGGACAGTGCCTCTCACCTTCCCAATTATGTCCCCAGAACCTGGAACTCAGCCTGTAAACAGAACAGCTGTAAACACCTTGAGGGGAAGGATCGTGTTGTATTTGTCTTTTTTATCCCTAGTGCCTGGTCCTCTGCATAGTTCAGAGTAGCAGCTCAATAATTGTCTTTGAGTCGAATTGAATTGTGGAAATAAAACTACCTAGAAGTTGGGAAAATCCTTTCCGGGCCTCATTCAGGCTGTTCTAGGGTTGGGTGGTCTTGGGCAATTGTCCTACCTAGTTTGTCCTTAATTTTATCATTCGTAAAATAAAACAGTTGTTTTCTGGGGTCTTAGAAAACCCTTCCATCTGGAAAATTTTATGATGCTATTTTCCTCTGCTTAGAAATGTCTGATGAAGGTGTGAGGCAGGGACTTGAATTAATAAGATGACTGTATATATAAAAGAATGTTAATCAAGAGTTAATGGTTAAGAGAGGACCTTAGGGGTCGCACCACATGCCATGAAATCTTCATTCTACCATTTACTAACTGGGGGACTGGAGGTGAGGTACTTAACTTCCCCACACCCCAGTTTCTGCATCCAGAACAAAGGCAAGGATTGAATGAGATCACATACTAAAATATTTAGCATGGTGCTGGGTATCTAATAAGATCTCAACAAATGTTCATTGGCGTTATCACCAAAATTATTCAAAGGGGAATGATTTCCATTTAAACATATGTGAAAATAGCTTGTTGACATTTTCCATAAACTCACTGATGTTCCTTCTTATGTTTTAGGAGAAAAACCCATGAAGGGCAACAAGGTAAGAAAAAGCATTAAAATGCATTTGTTACCCACCCTTTGTTTTAGAAGCATAGGAATATGGACAATGTGAAAGCTTATGTGGCACTTGAAATATATATCCTAGGAGTTTGGTTGGGATTTGTCATTTCTACTTGTGAACCAAAAAATCACTAACCATTTAACTCTGCTCAAAGAACCAGGACTTTAATTTCTGATTCTCTTTCCTTTTGCAGACTCCTTTACCACCTCCTCGGTAAGACACTGAAAATAGAATTTTGTTTTGCTATATACTTAAATGATTAGTTCTATAATTTGAGAAAGAGAAACACAAACATCTGACACTGAAAACTAATGAGTTGGTCAATGAACAAGATTAAATAAGCCCCATTCATCCATTTAATCATTCATTCATTCACAGTCATCTATTCAATATACCTCCACTTATCGATCTTTAATGAATGCCTTGCTTCCCTGCTTCCTGTTTCTTTCCCTTTGTTTAGTACAGAAATCTCTCCTTCCTTTTAGTACAGAAATCTGCCAGAGAGTCCTGGCACTGGGAAATGCCTTCAAGGGACCTACAGTATATAAGTATATAATCATATAACTGTATATATATTTATATATATAATACATATACAAATGCAAATATTATTATACTTATATATATGGAGGCAAAAGCAACAGACTTGATTTCTTAGGCGCTGAGTCAGTCACTCTGTTGTTCTGCTTGGGCCCGTGAGGACCTCCATCACAGCACTTATTTCCCTGGCTGGTCATCTTCTCACCACTTCTCTCTCTGCCCTCCCAGAGGGAAGCATCTTGAGCCAAGGACTGTGTCTTTTTCCTTTCTGCATCTCCAGCATCTACCAACAGTGCCCAATACACTTTGTGAATGAGTGAGGGCATGGGTGAATAAATGGGTGAGTGAGGCATCCATTGACTTTGGAACATTGTCCTATTTCTTTGGGGAGATTCAAAAGCTCATGTCTTCTAGTCTGGGGCAAAGGAAAAGCTGTAATCATATTTTTACTCCAGGCCTCCCAAAACTTCAACAGATGGCAGATTGATAAAGCTATGACACCCTATAGAAAATTACATAACACTCTAAAAAATAGAACCAGACCAAAGGGCAAGTTGCAGGGAGAGAGATTTAGGCTGGTTAGAAGAATGAGTATTCTGACATTCGAAGCTCCCTTTAGAGAGCCGCCACACCCCCAAAACTGATGTTTCCAGCCCAAAGCTGGGGGCACAGCGGGCAGGGCTGTGTGAATTCCAGGTCTCAGGAGCCATCTGTGCAGCAAACCTTCTCAGGTCCCCACTGTGACTCTTCACACAGGCCGCCCATCACTCTTCCAAAGAAGTACCAGCCCCTGCCCCCTGAGCCGGCGAACAGCAGGCCACTCTTCCCGCAGAGGTACAGCTTTCCCGAAGTCCAGGGAGGGTCCAGGTGAGAGGCTTGCTGTTGCTGGTGGTGAGATGACCAGGGGACGGGTGGGCAGGGGGAAGGCGGCAGCAATAACCAATCCAGTCACCCCTCTAAATGGGCTCCCCAACGTGGTGGGGAGAGCCATTCCATACCTTGAGGGAAAGCATCTCAGAAACCTGCAGTTTGACTCCTTCATGAAAAATACACCTTCTTTGTAATAAAATCAGTTACTGGAAGAACGGCTCACTTACGATGTGAATTAGTTATTAAAGAAAATGTTATCATTGCCGGAACTGAAAGGGGGTTCAGACTGTTTGAGGACCAATATCGGCCCCCAGCTTCCCATCTCCCAGGCTGGAGAAGTATAACCGCGCACGTGAAAACCCATTTGTCAATAACATGATTGACTTTTTGACAAATAAGTATGAAAAATCCAACCCTCTGGTATTAAGTGCTGATGCCAGAGCCCCGCTCCCAAATGTATGGGGCACCGGGCAGCCGAGCAGCCAGCTCTGATCACAAAATGTCACAAACACGAAAGGACCTCTTTTCTTTTCCCCCGAGAGAGTTTAGATTTCCAAAATTACCTTATTTTAGAAGTCAGAACAGAGACTGGCATTCCCCTCGTGTTGCTGCACAGAGTGAGTGATGCTTTCTGACTGCAAGCTTGGATCAGCCGGTGAGGTGCAGGGCACTATTTCGTCAGCGAGCATTGCTCGTGCATACAGAAATTCCAAATATCAGGCACATTTTGCACTTCTGTGGAAAACCCTTTCATCACTGGTTCTGACGGCGGAACGTAAAAGAGCCGAAAATGCCATTTCCCCCTTAGTTTTCTGGCAAATGCCTCTTCCCTTTCTGTCCTTTACAAGCCCACACAAACATACATCTTCCATGCAGAAACCACTCCTGATCTTCCTCGTGCAATTTCCTCTCTCCTCTGTCCCCATCTCGTCTCAAAACGTAGGTTCTCCTTCTTATAAACTGGCAGAGGAAGGGCAGTGGTTCTTAACTGGGGGGAAATGTCTTTGCTCCCAGGGGAGTTCGTAGTGTCTGGAGACATTTCGTTGTGACAGCTTGGGAGCTGGGGATGCATCTAGTGGGTAGAGGCCAGGAATGCTGCCAAACATCCTGCAGTGTGCGGAACTCCCCCAGAACAGAGAGTAATGAGACCAAAAAGGTCAGTGGGGTAGAGGTTGGGAAACTCTGCCTCAGGGCAAATGACTGCTTCTCTAAGCCCAAGGCTTTTCTCAGCAGTAGAGTGAGGTTAAGAATAATGCCTACTGCCTACCTCCTGGGCTAATGTGAGAATTAAATAAGATGATTTCTATCAAGTGCTTATCAGTACCTGCCTAGCACATATTTATTACCAACATGTGTTACAGTTACTACCTTGAGCCATTTTCTATTGGTGCCTTTGCCACCGCATATAATATATTTGGAAAGAAGTCTGTCCCAAAGGAGGGGCTAACTCATTGCAGTATGCATATGTCCTAGAACCGCGGCGGGGCAGTTTCCAGAGGGTCTGAGCCAGACCAAGAGTCACCAGATTTGCTCTCTCTTGATTTCTGTTTTCAAAGAATGAGAGTCTTGGAAACAACAACAGTAATAGAACGTCATCAGAATTGGAAATGCGAAATGCATTGTCCCTAAAACTCCTGACCAAGTCGTCTAATATGACAAGAACTGGCCCAAACTCAGAGAAGGAGATAGAAAATAGGATGAATAAATATCAAAGATGATGAGGTGGTTTAGTGTGGAGAAGAGAGGATTTTTATTTTCTTTCTGTTTCTTTACATTGGAAAGAATAGGATGTGGGAACCCAGCAGGACGGGGTTTGGATCCCTGTTGAGCCACTTCTGGCTGTAAAACTTCAGGAAGCTCTTAAACAGTTCTGAGTCCTGCTTTCCTTATTGGTAAAAAGAAAATAACCATCCCCATGAGATAGAATTGTGGTGAGGAGGTATGTGATTTTTCTAAAGTACTAGGATAATATCCGTCACGGCATAGGAAAGAACAAAGAAAAACACTTAAACAGCATCTCCCATCTGTACCCGACAGAAGTAGGCACCCATAACCCTATTTTGTCTTGAAATAGAAGCTATAGATTCTAGGGCAATGTTTCTCGTCCTGGCTTTACATTAAAATAATTAGATAAACTTTTTAAAAAGTACTGTTCTCCAGGATCTGTTTTAATTCAGAGCATTACTATAGGGCATTACTATTTTTCAAAGCTCCCCAGATGAATCTGATGTACAGCCAGGGCTAGGAACTCGGAGGGACCCAGATTCTAGGGATATTTCTGCCACTCAAGCTTCGAAGGTGCTCAGGCCTTACCTGTCTGTGTCCAAGCTTCTAGTGTCTAAAATAATACTCTCCTGATCTCCAGATGGGCCCCTCTGCTCTCTGGATCACAGCAGCCTATTATCAGCCACGTCAGTGGTGTTGGAATCTTTAGACTTTCGTGTTTTGTAACTTTGTGGTGTCTCTAGTTGTAGTTGACAGTGTTTAATCATTCTTAGATGTGATGAGAGCTGTGCTGGGTCTCTTCACCAGAGGATAGTTACATTTCATCTCATTGAATCCTTTCTGCAGCCCAATAAAGTATGATTTTCTAAGGCTTGGAAAGGCCAAAGTGCCCAGCCCAGTAGAGGCATATAATAAGAACCTGGTAAAAATCACTTCCCTACCCACTGGGCACAAAATATCATTAAGATTCAGAGAAGTTAGGTGACTTGGTCAAAGTTATAGGGTTGGTATATGACTGTTGAGAGGGCAAAAAGATGCAAAGGCCAGTGCAAGACACTGGGAATGCCACGAGGACTAAGAGAGCTTTGCTTTATTCTGTTTTATTTTATTTTTTAATTTTTATTGGCATATAATTGATTTACAATGTTGTGTTGGTTTCTGCTGTACAGCAAAGTGAATCAGTTATACATATACCTATATCCACTCTTTTTTTAGATTCTTTTCCCATATAGATCATTACAGAGTATTGAGTAGAGTTCCCTGTGCTATACAATAGGTCCTTATTAGTTATATATTTTATACACAGTAGTGTATATATGTCAATCCTAAGCTCCTAATTTATCCCTCTTCCCCCTTTTCCCCCTGGTAACCATAAGATTGTTTTCTACATCTGTGACTCTATTTTTGTTTTGTAAATAAGTTTATTTGTACCATGTTTTTTAGATTCCACATATAAGCAATATCATATGAAATTTGTCTTTCTCTGTCTGACTTACTTCACTCAGTATGACCATCTCTAGACCCATCCATGTTTCTTCCAATGGCATTAATTCGTTCTTTTTAATGGCTGAGTGATATTCCATTGTATATATGTACCACATCGTCTCTATCCATTCCTCTGTCAGTGGACATTTAGGTTGCTTCCATGTCCTGGCTATTGTAAATAGTGCTGCAATGAACATTGGGGTGCATGTATCTTTTCAAATTATGATTTTCTCTGGGAATATGCCCAGGAGTGGGATTGCTGGGTCATATGGTAGTTCTATTTTTAGTGTTTATAAGGAACCTCCTTACTGTTCTACATAGTAGCTGTACCAATTTACATTCCCACCAACAGTGTAGAAGGGTTCCCTTTTCTCCACACCCTCTACAGCATTTATTGTTTGTACATATTTTCATGATGCCATTCTGACTGGTGTGAGGTGATACCTCATTGTAGTTTTGATTTGCATTTCTCTACTAATTAGAGATATGGAGCATCTTTGCATGTGCCTTTTGGCCATGTGTATGTCTTCTTTGGAGAAATGTCTGTTTAGATCTTCCACCCATTTTTTTGATTGGGTTGTTTGTTTTTTTTGTTATTGAGCTGCATGAGTTGTTTGTATATGTTGGAGATTAATCCACCTGCTAGAGTAATGAAAATAGAAACAAAAATTTTAAAAATGGGATCTAATTAAACTTAAAAGCTTTTGCACAACAAAGGAAACCATAAACAAAATAAAAAGACAACCCACAGAATGGGAGAAAATATTTGCCAACGAGGAAACCGAGAGCTTTGCTTTAAGAGAGGTTTCAATTCATTTTTAGTTGGGCCCATCTAGGTAGTCAGATGGCCATTACTAATGACCACATGTGAATGACCATGTGAGGCTGCTGTAAGGTTCACTTTCCATGAAAACAGAAGGAAGATTGGAGATCTGAGCTTCTTTGGCCAACGCAGGAAGAATAGTGCCCGCTGCCTTCCTAACAGCTGCTGCCTAGGCCCCTGCGATGAATCGCCCTCCCTGGGAGGCTGTGATTTACATCCGGGGATCAACTGCATCAGTGAAGACAGCTGCAGCCTTACAATTGGCCGTGCTCACCGTGGGTGACAGTGGTGGTCCCCACTATTGTGTTTCAGCCCCCATTGGTCTCTGCCAGCTCTGCCCTTCTCTATTTTATAGCTAAGTCTTGGCTTCACAAAACAATTGCTGAATTGAAGCACTTCAGTTAAGGAAAACACCATTTAGAACATTCATTGACAACTTGAAACTAGGAGAGAACATTGACGTTTGGGGAATGTTGGTTAGACATTCTCAACCACTTATGGGTCATTATTATGATGTACTTTATATATTTTGCTCAGCTTTTTTTTTTTTTTCACTTAAATAGATGTATTTAAAAGGGAAACATATCATCACCATAAATAACCACAACATAATTTCAGAGCAAAACTTTCAGCCTGGGGGAGGTTTTCTCTGTTAAAAGGGAAGAAAAGTAAAGTTAGAGTGATGTTTAGGATATAGTAACCGCCACATGGAAACTCTGTCCTTACATAATTAGAAAGAAGAAAAAAAAAAGTTTCCAACTATGTATCCCTTGTAATTTGAATACCATGGTCCATGCACCTAATAAAACTCACCCCGAGAAATCATGAGCGCAATCATCATTCGCTGTAGGTCTAGCTACACACGGCCCACTTTAGAGTCCTCAGTGCTGTGCAAAAAGCAATGCTGCAATCCTTAATTTTCGGATGAGGACACAGAACTGCAGACTGGTCATCGAGCCATGAAATTCCCTTTAAACTTCAGCAAATCCAGTGGCCCGAGGTGCGGGGTTCAGCCATAATTTAAATAAAGTGTGTGATATTTTACCAACAAAACACTCATTTGCCTAACTATGGTTTTACCTTTTCAACTAGTAATGCTGACACTGCATCAGTTCAAGCAACTTTAGTGGCAAAAATGCATGTTCTGATGATTTGGGTGGTGGAAAAAATCCTTATACATATCAAGAAACCATAAAAAGAGAGAAAGTATGGATTACAAAGAAGATATACAAATTCACATTCATGAATGGAAACTGTTGATTTTAAAGTGTAAACTTTATTATCATCAGAGTTTTGCAAGATGCTGCCTTTGTGGGAAACTGGGTTAAGGGCACATGGGATGTCTCTGTATTATTTCCTACCACTGCATGAGACCTACAATTATGTCAGAATAAAAAGTTTAAGTTAAAAGAGGGTGTGACTGTTAAAAGTGTTCTGCAGACGTAAGGTGTTATTTTTTCCAAATAGCTTTCACATACATTATTTCATGAGAACCTTAATCAATCCTCTTCATTTCTGTCTGCATTTACCCATTTTACAGGTGGGAAAATGAAGCTTCAGAGAGGAAATTTCACTTATTGAGTGAGATGGCACTCAGAGATGACAGAGCCAGGACTCAAATCCAATTCATTTGAAACTAAGTCAAAAACTAAGAGAGGCTCAGGAAGGGCTATTTTTAGAGTGAAAGGCATTATCCTCAAATGCGCACTGAGCACCTACTTTGCGCAAGAAAGGATGTGGAAAACTTATTCTATGTAATCAATGACCGTGTTTTATTTACTGGCCATCTCCAGCAGCCGATCATGGGGAGACTTATGAGTGGAAAGGAGCTCTCAGAGAAGAAGGGTGGGGCTGGGGAAGGAGGCCAGAGTCCACCCTGCTCCGCCATTCTGTCACTTTGTGCAGGTCTCCCTGTCTTCATAAATTTCATTGAACAGACCCCCAAAAGCCCGAGGCCTCCGTTTTACACGTGAGGGGAGCAACCAGCTCGTGGGGGTCTTGTCACCACAGGCGTTTCAATGCTCAAGGACGGTTGTTGTGCACAGAATGGACTTCTTAAAATTACTTGGGTTCTCACTTAAAAATCCAACTTCTTAAAGTTACGAATTCCAAAGGCTAACTTTCCTGAAGCCTCAAATTTCCATCTATAAAGTATATTGCTTGATTCACAAGTGGAGTGCTTTTATCTAAACAGAGAAACAATCACTCTGCTTGTTACATTATGTAGGTTAAGACATAAGACATTTAGGAACTCAGTTAAATCTCCTTAAACATTTGAAATACCTTTATTCACTAAATGTAATTGATTTTTTAAGTACTCTAATGCTGACAGGGCAGGTTTAAACCCTAACAAGCAAAACTTTAACATTTCAATTTTATAAATCTAATAAAGTTAATATATAAATATAGCAAAATTCAAGTTCTCTTAAACAGTTTGAACGGTTTGCAAATAGAGTTGAACGTAGCTTGACTCTTATTAACTTAAAATCACAAGTCTAAAATCAATCACCCCTTTTAAATTGAAGCCACATGGTCAATCTATCAGTATTCCTAAGATGCCAGAATTTCTTAAACATTAAAAACACTGAGATTAGCCTCAATTTAACCCCAAAAGAATTAATATTATGAATGTCTGTTCTACTTTATTACTTCTAATTGTTCCTCTTTATCTTCCACTTGCCCCATTAAAAGGAGGAGGCAGGGTGAAGATGTGTTATCTCAGATGGACTGATGAAACAGGTTAAAGAACGTGGGACCTCACTACACTTGCTTCTTGCTTGGAGATCTGAGACCAGGGTATAGCATCTGAGTGCTGTGTGCTGCTGGGATCATCTTACCTGTTATAGACAGACCTTTATAACTCTAGATCAACAGCCTTCAGCTAGGATTGGTGTCACAGCCTTAATCTCCTGACATCTCTTCAGTTCCAGTCTTTTCAGACAGACCTAGGTAGACGGATGTGCACGTCACCCACCCAACTCCCTTCATAACCTCCTCATCTGGCTTTGCCCACATTCTAACAATAGTGCCCACTGGACGCCCAACATTTTCCTTTCTATCTCTAGCAATCCTCACAATAACCCTCTAAGACGAATATCCCTGTGCCACTTTGTAGATGAGAAAAATGAGGTTTAGTGAGGCTAATTGACTCAATTGTCAATATAAATGAAGGGCTTGGCGTTTCTTCTGAGACCCCTCCAATGGTCTGATGTCCACTTTATCAAATGCCATGTTGAATTCTTTCCCTATCATGCAGTTTCGTGTTTTTCCTGTCTCAGATCTCCTTTAATTATCAGCATCCTTTCTCTCATGCATGCCTTCCTGGGGTCCAGCTGTACCACAACTTCACATTTAAAACCCTTTATACTCCCTCAAAGCAAAAAATGAAGAGCTTTAAAATGAAGGTAAAAATAGCGGATCCTTCTGTGCTAATGAAACTTGACATGGAAAACCAAATGTCAGGAGAAATGATGATGTTATTTAAATTCTCCTAAAGTGAGAAGCAAGTTTATTCATGTCCTTTCTGTCACCACCTTTTATATTGGCTCATAACTTCTTCTTTTGCTTCGAAAATTATGAGAAAAATAAACTGGCTTTAATTTTATAGAACAGTGTTAAATATCACACTGGACTATGGGCTATTAATTTGGCAATGAAAATGTAATCAAAGAGTTTTTAAGGACTCAGAATGATTTTTTCTTGATCATTATGAACTATATTTTATGTAACACCATATTTCTTTTCCTTGCAGACAGATAAGCTTAAAGAACTTAAGTGAGGTAAGTAGCCATTGTGTCCTAGGAAACAAAGAAGGGAATTTTTGTGCAAAGTGTCTGTGATTGGCAAGATACTTAATTATCAAAATAGAAATGCTCAATATGTATTAATATCCCTATTTTAAAGGTGATAAAACTAAAGCAAAACCAAGTAAGCTCAAGATTTTAAATCAAATTCCTATTTTGCCACCATATTCTGTGTTTATTGGTACAGTGATGAGAAGAGCATGCCCATGACCCACAGAGGGCATCAGGTTTCTACCGAGGGCTTCCAGCCTCTAGCATTTCAGAAATAAATGTTGGAAATTGTGTAATACTTTGCTATTTGTTCTTCACAAGAGAGACAGGACTGCAAAGTAGAAGGAATATGAGATACAGAGTTGCACAGGCCTGAGTTAGATTCCCACTCTGCCACCAACTACTTTGTGAACTTGGGCAAATCCTCCTGCCCCCACCCAACCACCCCGTTCTGTTCTGTTTTCCCAATCAAAAAATAGAGGTGGGCATCCTCAAATTGGCAAAGCTGTTGTGACAAAGCCAGTCAGTCAGAGTCAGCACGTAAATGACCAGGTGAGCAGTAGAGGCCCAATAAATGGCATGAAAGTCAGGTAAGATGGAACTATCTTAGAGCCCTCTTAGATGTTCACTTTCTTAAGTCCCCAGAGAAGTTCCTTAAGCAGATGGTAGGTCCTCACTTCACTCCCACTGGCCTCCTAAGGGATTTGGTTCTTATCTTAGTATTTGACCTTTGCTCTTACATCATCTAGAACGTAAAGGTTGATCTCTTTCTTTCTCTCCTTCTTTCTTTTGGTGTTGAAAACGCAGACTCTGTGAACCAGTGCCAAATTGAATCTCGGAGACAGTGTTCTGGGTAAAGTAGAAAAGAATAGCTTTATTGCTTTGCCAGGCAAAGGGGGACACAGTGGGCTCCTGCCCTTGAAAACTGTGTGTCCCAACCCGGGAGGATTTGATGAGGAGTTTTTTGGGGTTTTTTTGTTTTTTTGGTTTTTTTAATTTATTTTATTTATTTATGGCTGTGTTGGGTCTTCGTTTCTGTGCGAGGGCTTTCTTCTAGTTGTGGCAAGAGGGGGCCACTCTTCATCGCGGTGCATGGGCCTCTCACTATCGCGGCCTCTCTTGTTGCAGAGCACAGGCTCCAGACACGCAGGCTCAGTAATTGTGGCTCACGGGCCCAGTTGCTCCGCGGCATGTGGGATCTTCCCAGACCAGGGCTCGAACCCGTGTCCCCTGCATTGGCAGGCAGACTCTGAACCACTGTGCCACCAGGGAAGCCCCAGATGAGGAGCTTTTATAGCAATAGTTCAAGGGCAGGGTTGCTGATGAGGATCAGGGTATGGGCAGGGCCTGAGTTCCTTTAACCCGGCCTCAGGTGGTCTCCTGATATGTTTCTGTGGTTTTTGAGGTTATCAAGCTGTGACCTTCTCTCTGGAATGAAGAATGCTTCATCAAGTAGTTAACATCTTCCATTTGTTGGGGGTTTTAGCTCTGCAGAAGAGCTCAAAGATATTGTTATGTGTATCCCTTGAGGCGGAACCAGGACCCTGCCCCAAGGCTGCACTATTGTTTCTTGGCTGCTCCTCCCTTGTCTCGGTATCCCCTCCCTTCCCTGATTAGCAACTGTTTGAATCTGCCCTTTGGGACTCAGAGAAGGTCATGGAGTCTGGAGTCTGTTCCCTACAAACAAGGAACAGGGGACACAGAAAGGCTTCTGTGCCCAGGAGCCCCACAGGCTCCTGCTCGGTTTTACTTTCTCCCTTTTTTCTTTCTTCCTTTCTTCCTCTCTTTCTTTCTTTCTTTCTCTCTCTCTTCCTTCCTTTCTTCTTTCCTTCCTTCCTCCCTTCCTCCCTCCTTCCCTCTTTTTTTCTTTCTTTCCTTCCCTCTTTCTTTCTTTCTTTCTTTCTTTCTTTCTTTCCCTCTCTCTCTCTCTTTCTGGTGTTATGAGAATGTTAAAATTGAGTCACATTTCTAGCTTGTCTGTCAAACAAGATATTTATGACCTCTAGTCCACAAGATAATCATGTCAAAGAGGATAACACGTGACTGCTAAATGAGAGGTGCTGTTCAAGACTTCACTCAGCTTACCCTCTTCTGGGAGTTGCTGGACTTCCCAAGTGCCACCAGGAAGGAGAAAGTTGGGGTGGTCCTCTGCTGCTGGGGGAACCCACACATCTAGAGGAACTCCACCTCTTTCTTCCTGTGGGCTGGTTTATGTGTCCCGAGTAGGCGGCTACTCAAGATGACCTATATCCATAACTCACTGGTCAGTCTAAAAGGACAATAGCCCCACCAATCACAAACAAGCAAGAAGGAAATGAGGAGGTCAGTCTTAAACAGCAGGGATCATGCAGGACTCTTTGTTTTTCTTGCAACTTTGGTTGGCCTTCTGCTAGAAGTGGATATTATCTAAAGAACAACAAGGCCTAGTGGAAAAACACGTTCTTCCTCCTTATCTTTTGCCAAGACACTTCCTCATTGTTTGTTTGGGCTGAGAGTCAAGGTCATTTCTCTATTTCAAAAGCCCATCTCATAGGGCACATGCCATGCTTGTGTGAGTGTTAAGTGCTTGCTCAAATTATATCTTGGGGACCAGAATTCATTCCAGCAGAAATAATGTGCCACCTGCCCCAATTCAAATTCACATAGCGCTTTATAGTTTTCAAAAAGTAGAAACTTATTGTCTCCTTTAATTCTCAAAAAAAAAAAAGAAAGAAAGAAAAAAAGAAAACCCTAAAAGAAAAAGAAGCTTCAGAGAGGTGACAAGAATTGCCAGGGTTCCCACAGCGGGCAGATGGAGCCACCCTAGAGAGCCCAGAGTCCCGATCTAATCCCCATGCCCATGACTTTGCCCTAGAAAATACAGAGGCACCCCTGAGGTGAAATAGTGGGGGGAAAAAAGGAAATAAGGAAGGGAGGAAAGGATGAGAGGGAGGGAAGGTGGGAAATAATAAAGAAGGCATTACTATTTAACTTGAATATACTAATTTTCTAACCAAAAAAAAAAATTAAAGTAGGGAAACTAGAGAGATTTCACTCCATTTTTCTAATTGCATTTGATTTTAAATTCAGAGCCCTCAAGCAAAAAATTGGCTGGGTCTCAATTCAATAAAAAAAAGTGCTCCCCCAGACAGATGGCTTCCAGGCTATATTTACAACAAGGCTTTCTCCCCTCCTTTGACAAGCCTGAGAACCACAGCCGCAAATGATTGAGCACTTTGAACTGCCAGGTTCAAAGTCCTGAGGAAGACTCAGTGGGGAAACTTTCAAACCACCCATAAAAATGGATTCATTCATTACACTTTTTACATTACCTATAGTTTTGCCTTTATTTACTGTCCATGATGAAATGTATGTCCTCTTTCCAGAAAACTAGGGGATGCCATGTTCTTTGAAACAAAAGGGCTTGTCTGTTGGTTAGCCTTAGACAAGATGTACAATGCCTCTCTAAGCTATTTATTGATAAATGATTCTTGTCTACGAGGCCAATGTGAGTCAGGAGACCTGGGCTCCAGGGTCAGCTCAGCCACAAGATAACTCTGAGAATCTGAGCAAATGGCACCACCTCTTTGGACCTCATCTGCAAACCACTGGCTTTAACTTTTCATGGACCTCAGACCCCTTTGAAAATTTGAAGAAAGGTATAATAAACCTTCCTCACCCCAGAAAAAAAAATGCACATATTTATAGAGGAAAAAAAATTAGCTTTTAATTTCAGAAGGTTCATGGACCCCACTAGACCATCCAAGGACCTCTTGCATCCCCCAAGTTAAGAAGCTTTAGTCCGAATGATTGATACCTGTGGACTTTCTCAGCTGATGCAATGCATGAAATGGACTTCAGAAAATTATTTGCAGTTAAGTAAATACTTCAGCAAATACTATACTTCTTGCAAGGCATTTTGATTCTTCAAGAATATAATAGGACTCAAGAATACAAGTCCCAGGGCTTCCCTGGTGGCGCAGTGGTTGACAATCTGCCTGCCAATGCAGGGGACGCGGGTTCGAGCCCTGGTCTGGGAAGATCCCACATGCTGCGGAGTGACTAGGCCCGTGAGCCACAATTGCTGAGCCTGCGTGTCTGGAGCCTGTGCTCCACAACAAGGGAGGCCGCGATAGTGAGAGGCCCGCGCACCGCAATGAAGAGTGGCCCGCACTTGCCACAACTAGAGAAAGCCCTTGCACAGAAACGAAGACCCAACACAGCCATAAATAAATAAATTTAAAAAAAAAAAAAGAATACAAGTCCCATAAGCACATAGACTTTCATAATGAAGAATGATCAAGGATTCTACTACTATTAAGGAAAAAAAGAGAATGAAACTGTTTGAGAAGAGAAATGGCTACATTTAACAAGAATACTGTGAATATTTTCATGCTAATTTTTAAAAATAAAAATTCCAAAGCAGGTATAAAGAAAATTAACCATGGCTTTCATCACTTAAACACAACCTCTATTAATATAATATTTTATCATATCTCTTCAAATCCTTTTTTCTACAAACACACACATACCTGCTTCTAAATATGTCATAAGCCCAGTTTTTAATCCTGAACATTTTATGTAACTTTGAGATATACTTACAGTGTAATCTTATTCCATACTCTACGTAAACACTTGCAATGCATTTCTAACATTCCAATAGTGAGTATAGCACCAAAAATTACTTAATAGTTCTCACTTAGAGGCTTATGTAGATTGTTTCCAGTGTTTCAATATTATAAGTAATGATGTACTGCACATCTTTGTACATGGAACTTGATCCAGATTTCAGGTTGTTGTCTAAGAAAAAGAAACTCATCAATGGAATTTTGGGGATAAGAATAAGAGTATTTCTAAGGCTCTTAATGGCTATGGTTAAATTGGTTTCCAAGAGTCAAAGCAATCTATAGTCCTATCAGCAGACTGTATATTTGTCTGTTACATCACACAAAGAGTATAAAATTTTTATTTTTGCTTAGTCTTTTGGAGGATTATTCGTAGATTTTTAAAAATCTGTCCTAACAAAAATGTGCCCAAACTCTACTAACCAACTGCTCTAAAAACACACATAGTATAATGTAAAATTCTCTACCACTAAGAGTAACTCAATGTTTGTTTGTTTTTTTAATTCAATACAGGTCCTTGGAACAGAGAAAGGTGAACTATTTATATTTGTTTTCTTATCCTAATATCATTAGGTTAAGTCCTATTTCCAGGTTAATAGCATTAGTCATTTTTTTAAAGGATTACTTGTTTCAGGGCCTGGGATGTATGGACACGTATGTAGGTGCATGATGACGTGATCCAGATGGATCCAGGACCTCAGAGTCTATTCAGGAGTCCTGTGGTCTGAACAGGGTGATTTAAATTGGGGGTGGGGTAGAGGTCTTTCTTCAGCTACAGGTTACTGACAAGGAGGCACACTGTCACCCCCTGCCACTTGGGAAAGACATTGCTGGCCTGCTGCTCCAGAGAAGCTTTTGGTCTCTCCATCTTTGATGTCACCTATGCATACACACATAAGCCCTCATGCACGCACGCATACACACGTGTGCACACTGCGGGTGTCACTGTTGTGGAAGCATGCAATCCAACACTTGCTAGATGGCAGGATGCTAATCTGGTGATACCTTCATGCCCACCTTTGGGATACTGTTCACCATTCACTTAGAATGATGAGTTATGTCCAGAGCCGAAGGACCTGAGCTGTGGCCCAAAGGGTTAACACAGGCAGCCTAGTTTGACAAAGCAACATTGGGCTAAGATTTCAGAGGCTCACCACCAGCTCACTGTGTGTTTTGGCCAAGTTGCACTGACTCTGTTAGTCTCAAGTCTGCTCTTTTTACATTGAGGAAGTTAGACTGGAGCGGGAGCTAACCTAGGTTTGTGGATTCCCAAGGGTTTCTGATGGAGGAGTGAGGGTCTCTTGGCAATTCTAAATAATTTTAAAATCTAAAGGAAACTGTGCCCTTTTCCACAATAAAGCTCAGCATCCTACTGAAATGTTGAGGAGTTGTTGCCTCAGGCTTCAGTGATTATGAACCCAGCAATGTGACATTGATCAGCTCACAGAGGTGGCTGTTGATGACCTGAAATGGTTTTATGGGATGTATGACTAGCTGACCAGTCACTGACTCCAATCACTTTTCAAGCAATGACAGCCCTTCAGTGAAAGGTGTCGAGTTTGTGATCAACCTTGGACACAGCACAGAGTAACAGCCAAAATTAAGACATGTCAGTGTTTATGCTTCCTAAACTTTACTACTTACCACTGCAACTGGAAGAGTGTTTTACAGGATTCCCTATCATAGTATTATTATGTGCCCTTGGTAATTCTCGATGGCTAGTTAAAATCTATCCAGGATGAAAAGGAAATAAAAAGTGGTGACACCAATGACATATGTAATTACTGAATAAGTCCAGTTCCTGTGGTTGTCAAAACTTTTCAAAACTTGAAGATCAAAGGGGAACAACTGAGAAAATGCACGTCTGGTGGGAACCAGGTGGAAATCGCTGGTCTATAATAGAATCCTGGGAGCTCTCCTGCCCTATCACAGGAGAGACAGGAGAATTCAGGTGTGCCTGGGCCAGCATCAGGCATCCCCCTACCCTACATTGCTCAGAATAGTTCTTAAGTTTAACATTTTTGTTTATGTTTCTATGTAAGTTTTCATTTGAATGGAGAATTCAACCTCGGTCCACTTCCACTTCAAGCCCTTCCAATACCAAATAACTTCCAATGACATATTCTATATTTTGGCAAGTTCAAGGATGAGTTTCGGATTTAATATTTTTTATAATATTATTGAATATTCAACATTCAAAGCAATTTTTATAGCCTCAGGGAGAAGCCAGTCCCAGGAGCCAGGGTTATTGCAGAACACGTGGGTTACAGTTTCCACTAACCACGAACAGCTTACTCTTAATAATCAGAGATTACTTGGATGAAATTATAGCCGTTCCGATAGACGTCTAATGGTCCCCAATCATTTTCCTTTTGCAACCTGCCCAAATTCTGTGATGCCTTTACACAGTTCCTCATCACCAGATGAAGCCTGAATTATCTCACCTGTCACAAAACCAAAGTCCTCAAGAGATTCCTCTTGCCATTGCCAGGTAAGGAGCCAGGAGTCCCTTGCTGGGTCCCGGCTTGGGGGTCAGGCATGTGTAGTCTGGGGTGATGACTCACAGAGGCTTCCTGAGAAAGAGAAACTCTGGCCTTTCATAATGAGGCCCAGTGATGAGGGCCCAGGGAAACCTGTGAATCACAGTTGTTGTTGAAGTTAATAACATTGTTCTTCCTGCACTTTATAAGTGATTGATTGCATGTTAGAGACGATATTTGAAAACATGGTTATTAAGTAGGGAGGATTAACTGGAATGGAGGCTAGTCAACCTGGAAAGAAAAGTTGGCTTTTCTAACTAGTCTCAGTGGATGACACAGAGAAGCTGACGATTACTTTGGAACAGCACTTTATAAATGGCCAGGGGTTGAAAATGCCATTATCTGATTAAATACTTGCCTGATCAGGTTATTGTGACAAATGTCATCCCAACAGAAGAGTCAAGGAAACTAGTAAGGCTCGGGCTGTTGATTCATTAGCCAAGGTCACGTATGTTAGTGGTAGCTTCCTTAACATACAGTCTCCAAAATTAGTGCCATCAGGCCCTCCTGACCCCAGTCTGACCAATGGCTCCAGCTCAGTTCATGTCACTCTCCACCGCCTCCCAACACAGGACATTTGCATGTGCTATTCCTCTGCCTATAACACCACACTCCCATATTTCCCTCTCTCCACCCTCTCCCTACTTGGAAAACTCCTCTTTATCCATCAGACCCCAGCTTAAAGCCACCCTGAATACAAGAGGTAGTTCTGACCCATTCCCCAGAGGGAATAAATGAGGCCCAGAGAGACTGAGTCTCTTGCCATTGAAATCAAGTCCAACTCCACTCTTCAGTAGCCCATCACGCCTACACTGACTTGATTTTAAAAATGCAGCCCATAAATCTTAACTTTCCTTGGTGCCTGCCCACAGTTAAGGTGCTCTTTTATTATTTAATGATACCCTGTTTGTGATGGAATAGAGTATTGCTTAGGAGGGAGCCCCTGGAACCATACTTCCTGGCTTCCTCACTTACAAACCATGTGGCCTTGGGCAGTGTCACTAACCTTCCATGTGAAGCTGAGAGCAGGGCCAGACCTGTTCAACCTGCCCATGTGCCCGCTAACCACCAGCTCTCAATGCCATTGCCAGGCCCTGTATGTCAGGGGCATGGTCTCCATCCCCCACTCCCTTCCTCTGCCTCACTTTCTTGTCCTATTTCACACCTTCAGCAACTTTGTTCTCACTCTTTGATCTGTGGACATTAGGACTACAGTTTCATAACTCTTATTAGGCTGTTTTCAGTTTAAGGCCCAATCTGACACAAAACTCTTGCCCATACAATAAGTACATACTCTTTCTTAACGTAATTTTCTAAAAGGAAACAAAAAACCATCATATTATAGTGAAAAGATAATGAGATTTTAGTTGGGCCCACATCTGTAGTAGTTGTTATTCAGTGTGGTTTGGCTTCTTTTGTTTGTTTGTTTAATTGAACGAAGTCTCCTGATTTTTCTTCCTCTCTTAACTGGCTGCTTCTTCTAAGTCTCCCTTTTAGGCTTTTTCCCAAACTGACCCCTGAATATTGGTATTCCTCAGATCCTTCTGATGTCCTTTTTTCTGTCAGTAAAAGTGTAGGCAGTTCATCTATCCCTACAGTGTCAAGGGTCAACTCTATGTTGATAATTACTAAATCTCTATCCTCTGCCCCAACCACCCTTCTTAGCCCCAGACCCATATGTCCAGCTACCCAATGGGCAGTTTTCCTTAAATCAGTGACAGGTATCTCAAACTCAGTGTTGGAAACTGAACTCTTCATTTCTACTTTCATTTCCGGACCAACGATCTCCTCCTACAAACTTTCTCACCTCAGTAAATAGTATACTGTCTTTCCCATCTTCACTCTTCCCATCCAAATCATTAAAAACTCCCAAAATTCTCAAATCTCAACTCAAAATGGGTCTTGAGTCTATCCATTTCTACCCATTTCCCCAGCTCCCAACATAAACCAGCCACCATCAACTCTTGCTTAAACAGTAGCCTTCTAATGATACTTAACATCTTCATACCCTACCTTCCATCCATAAGGAACTACTTTCTGGTCTCTTGCAGAATAAGCCATGTTTTCTTGCCTCTGAGCCTTCGCACCTGCTGTTCCCTATGCCTGGAACACACCATTACTCCTCACCAATCTCCTATTCACCTTTCAGAAGTCAGTTCAGTTAGCATATGTCCCAGGAAGACTTTCCTGAGGATCAAATCAATTTTGTCTGGGTTAAGTGACCTTCTTCTGCTACCACAGGATCTTCTGCTGTGCTCACCTCTATCGTGGTGTTTACCCCACATTGTGATTATGGTATAATCATGTCTTCCCTCCATAAATTAAGCTGCTTTAGGGTAGAGGCCATGTCTTATTCATTTGCTATCCCCCAAAACATACCATGTACTTAGTAAATGCTCAATAAATGTTTATAAAATGAAAGAATTATCATTTCTATTTTAGTTTAGGTAGTTTTTTTTTTTTACTTATATTTTTATAAACTTTGTACACGAAACCTAGAATATCCTCAGAGGATATTCCTATTCTCTCAACATTTTCTAAAAATCCTGAAAAATTAAGGCAGTGAAATTTTGCTATCTGTGATTTTTTTTTTCCAGATATTTAACAAAATTGTACACTGGCTCCTAGTAAAGGGATCCTGGTTTTAACAGAATCGAAGGCTTAGATAGCAGGAGAAGCCTAACCAGTGACGACAGCACAGTGTGGTGGTTCAATGATCTAATGGCATTTTTATCTACCAAGCAAATCATAAGACCCCAGGCTTCTGTGGAGATAACAAAAACCAGATATGTACTCAGTTGATTTCATTGGTGCTGGAAAAAGGCTAGATTTCACTGAATTAACCCAGGGGCTTTGTTCAATTGCACAGTCGTGGCATAGAGCATGCTCCATGTAATTAGATTTAACTGTAGGAGCACCTAGAGTTTAAAATGACGATGCCAACAACAATAGGAAATGAACCAGAAAATCAGAGCTGAGTGTTACATAAATCCAAACATTAAGTAAAGCGCCAAGTAAAGCCATTGGTAAACAGTCTTTTTTTTTTTTAATAAATCTATTCATTTATTTATTTATCTTATTTTTGTCTGTGTTCGGTCTTCATCACCGCACGTGGGCTTTCTCTAGTTGCGGCGAGCGGAGGCTACTCTTCGCTGCGGTATGCGGGCTTGTCATTGCAGTGGCTTCTCTTTGTTGCAGAGCATGGGCTCTAGGCGCATGGGCTCCAGTTGTGGCACGCAGGCTCAGTAGTTATGACGCATGGGCTCAGCTGCTCCGCGGCATGTGGGATCTTCCCAGACCAGGGCTCGATCCCATGTTCCCTGCATTGGCAGGTGGATTCCTAACCACTGCGCCACCAGGGAAGTCCCAGTAAATAGTCTTGGTAGCATCATTATTGTGTTTAGAAATGCATATCGTTTTATTGCCTTTTATTACGTTTTTATAATCCCTTTTTATTTATCAATTTCCTTGTAATAATCCACACAGTTTTCTTACCTAACTCACATTAAGAAGGAATAAAATAATTTCTATGCTTTTCTTCTTTGCTATGGCTGACTCTCCTTCAATTGGTAAACAGATACTATAGGGTAGGAGCCCCATCCAGCCACATAGCATTTTCTATAGTGATTGTAGCTACAAGGCAAGTCTAAATTCATAGCTTCCAAAAATAAAGAATTTTGATATGTGCTCACTGAAGTGACATGGAAGGAACTTATGTGGGTAAGTCACTTTGTTCCATATCTAATGTTCATCTGTACTGAGAAAGGAAGGAACCAGCATTTTATCAACCTTACAAAACAGACAATTTTTCATCCAGTAAAATATAAAGTGCTCTGTAAATATGACAGGCCATGAGTACTGACCCAGCGTGGGAAATACTAACGTTCTTTCAATTGTAACATTTCCTTTAGCTCTTCATTCGTGACTCACAACCACAGTGTACAAAACAGAGGTAAGAACACTTTATGAAAGAATTATAAAATAAATATGTTAAGTCATTCAGTACGATATTCCTGCACCGTGACTTAGCTTTTGTGAACCTCAGAGTCTCTGAGCTGATGCATATAGATGTAATTCGCTTGCTTTCATTGATAGGCAGCATTGCATCACGTTAATATAATATTAATCCATAGTTAAATACGATCACTTAGGTGTTTCCAGTTTTTTCCTCTTATGAACATTAGTTTGTTGTGAACAATATTGTTGATGTCTTCCCCTGTGTATAATATGTACATGTTTTCCCAAGTACTTAATATGATAAGTTCTCTTTCTAAGAGTGAAATGGCCACGTCTTAGAATATTCCTCTCTTCAGTGGCACTAGATGTATTTTCCAAAGTAGACGTATCACTTTGTTTCACCAACAGCGTATGAGACCCCATCGTTCCCCATCCTTTCCAATGGTTGTTTTTTGGCAAACTTTTAGTTTTTGCCAATCCATTGGGTGTAAAATAACTTTAAGAAGAGTCTGTGAAATGGAGAAAATAAAACCGACCTCTCTTACTAATTGATTGTAAAGATAAAAATCAGAAGGATACCATGTCCATATAGCTATTGAAAGCAGCCTATAAATATAGTGTTATATTACTGTTGGTGATCGGTTTTGATATTGTTAGTATTATGTGGCCCAAACTAGATCTGTCATGTTCTTTTTTCTTTCTTTCTTCAAACCTATGCCATGGAGATTCTGTGTTCAGGTCTAATCTTTTGATCTCTCTCTGCTGAGCCACAAGAAAGGGCTTTAGGGCTGGAGAAAGTGAACCCCATGGGACAGAGTGGGAAGGCCGAGGGCTCTACTGACCTTGGTCCCAGTTCTGCCTCTCTGAGCTTCACCCTCCTCCATCCATAAAATTCAAATAATGATATTAACTCATGGGGTTAATACACGCGCACACACACACACACACACACACACACACACACACACACACACAGCCCTCACTTTGCACATAGTAGGCAACTGACACATTTTAATATCCTTCCTTCTTTTTTGCATTCCCTTTCCTTCTCCAGGGATTCTCCACCTAACTGATCCTGTGAGACCAAGTTTCCTCCCTGGCCTCCATCATGTCTTTATTTCTCTTCTGCCCTATGCCATCTGGGCCTTAGATTGCAAAACCAATATGGAAAACTAATTTGGCCATGTACACATTGCTAATAAGAGTTTCCCAAGAGAGAACTCCTTTTCTAAAGGGAGATGAACAAAGGGGGCTGTGATTAACCCAGTGGCTCAATCCCTGGAAATTAAATGACAGGAACAGTAGCCCTGGAGGCCAGATCTTGGTGTATGAAAATAAAAAGACTTGGAGTATCCAGGTGGAAGGTCCAAGGCCTGAATGGGCCCAGAAAGGGCTTTACTGATGGGGGTTTTGAGAATGGAAATGTTGCAGAAGTAGAGAAGCAGAATCATAGATTAAAGAGGAATCCAGAGCCTTAGCCTGAAAGACAAAATCTTGCACAAATAGAGAGTGGGGACCTTCAAGTTGGTGGAGGAGTAAGACGTGGAGATCACCTTCCTCCCCATAAATACATCAAAAATACATCTACATGTGGAACAACTCCTACAGAACACCTACTGAACACTGGCAGAAGACCTCAGACTTCCCAAAAGGCAAGAAAATCCCCACGTACCTGGGTAGGACAAAAGAAAAAAGAAAAAACAGAGACAAAAGAATAGGGATGGGACCTGTACCTCTGGGAGGGAGCTGTGAAGGAGGAAAAGTTTCCACACACTAGGAAGCCCCTTCACTGGTGGAGACTGGGGATGGGCAGGGGGGAAGCTTCGGAGCCACGGGGGAGAGCGCAGCAACAGGGCTACAGAGGGCAAAGCGGAGAGATTCCTGCACAGAGGATCTGTGCCGACCAGCACTCACCAGCCCAGGAGGCTTGTCTACTCACCCGCCGGGGTGGGTGGGGGCTGGAAGCTGATGCTCGGGCTTCAGAGGTCAGATCCTAGGCGGGGACTGGGGTTGGCTGTATGAACACAGCCTGAAGGGGGCTAGTGCGCCACAGCTAGCTGGGAGGGAGTTTGGAAAAAGCTCTGGACTTACCTAAGAGGCAAGAGACCATTGTTTCGGGGTGCGCGAGGAGAGGGGATTCCTTCCCTGTCTGTCCACAGACGGCAGAGCACCGCCTAAACAAGCTCCAGAGATGGGTGCAAGCCATAGCTATCAGCTCAGACACCAGAGACAGGCATGAAACCCTAATGCTGCTGCTGCAGCCCCAAAGAATCCTGTGTGCAAGCATAGGTCACTATCCACATGCACCACCCGCCCCCCCCGACCCCGGGAGCCTGTGCAGTCCGCCACTGCCAGGGTCCCGTGATCCAGGGACAACTTCCCCAGGAAAACACACGGCACTCCTCAGGCTCTTGCAATGTCATTCTGGCCTCTGTCCCCTCAGGCTCGCCCTGCATTCCAATTATAACTACCGTACCCCTCCCTCCCCACGGCATGAGTGAGCCAGAGCCCCCTAATCAGCCGCTGCTTTAAACCCATCCTGTCTCGGTGGGAACAGAAGCCTGAGGGCAACCTACAGGCATCTGTGGGGCCAGAACCAAAGCTGAACCCCAGGAGCTGTGCGAACAAAGAAGAGAAAGGGAAATCTCTCCCAGCAGCCTCAGGAGCAGCGGATTAAATCCCCACAATCAACTTGAGGTACCGTGCATCTGTGGAATACCTGAATAGACAATGAATGTTCCCAAAATTAAGGCAGTAGATTCTGGGTGCAACTGTAGACTTGGGGTTTGCTGTCTGCAACTGACTTGTTTCTGATTTCTATGTTTATCGTAGTATAGTTTTTAGCACTTGTTATCATTGGTGGATTTCTTTATTGGTTTGTTTACTCTCTTCTTTTTTTTTATTACTTTTTAATTTTTTAATTTTAATTATTTTTTTATTTTTTAATTTTAATTCTTCTCTTTTCTTTTCTTTTTACTTATTTATTTTTCTTTCTTTTTTTTCCGTTTTTCTTCTGAACTGTGTGGCTGACAGGGTCTTGGTGCTCTGGCCTGGTGTCAGGCCTGAGCCTCTGAGGTGGGAGAGCCGAGTTCAGGACACTGGACCACCAGAGACCTCCCAGCCCCATGTAATATCACATGGCAAAAGCTCTCCCAGAGATCTCAGTCTCATTGCTACGACCCAGCTCAACCCAATGGCCAGCAAGCTCCAGTGCTGGATGCCCCATGCCAAACAACTAGCAAGACAGGAACACAACCCCACCCCTTATCAGAGAGGCTGCCTAAAATCATACTAAGTTCACAGTCACCCCAAAACACACCATCGGACACAGCACTGCCCCCCAGAAAGAACACATCCAGCCCCACCCACCTGAACACAGGCACCAGTCCCCTCCATCAGGAAGCCTACACAAGCCACTGAACCAAGCTTACCCACTGGGAGCAGACACAACAAACAATGGGAACTAATAACCTGTGGCCTGCCAAAAGGAGACTCCAAACACAATAAGATAAGTAAAATGGGAAGACAGAGAAATATGCAGCAGATGAAGGAGCAAGGTAAAAACCAATCAGACCAAACAAAAGAAGAGAAAATAGGCAATCTACTTGAAAAAGGATTCAGAGTAATGATAGTAAGGATGATCCAAAATCTTAGAAACAGAATGGAGAAAATACAAGGAACATTTACCAAGGACCTAGAAGAACTAAAGAGCAAACAAACAATGATGAACAACACAATAAGTGAAATTAAAAATTCTCTAGAAAGAATCAATAGCAGAATAACTGAGGCAAAAGAATGGAAAAGTGACCTGAAAGATAAAATAGCAATAACTACCACAGAGCAGAATAAAGAAAAACGAATGAAAAGAATGGAGGACAGTCTCAGAGACCTCTGGGACAATATTAAACACACCAACATTCAAATTATAGGGGTCCGAGAAGAAGAAGAGAAAAAGAAAGGGTCTGAGAAAATATTTGAAGAGATTATAGTTGAAAACTTCCCTAATATGGGAAAGGAAATAGTCAATCAAGTCCAGAAAGCGCAGAAAGCCCCATACAGGATAAATCCAAGGAGAAACACACCAAGACACATATTAATCAAACTAATAAAATTAAATACAGATTAAAAATATTAAAAGCAGCAAGAGAAAAGCAACAAATAACATACAAGGGAATCCCCATAAGGTTAACAGCTGATCTTTCAGCGGAAACTCTGCAAGCCAGAAGGGAGTGGCAGGACATACTTAAAGTGATGAAAGGGAAAAACCTACAACCAAGATTACTCTATCCAGCAAGGATCTCGTTCAGATTCGACAGAGATATTAAAACCATTACAGACAAGCAAAAGTTAAGAGAATTCAGCAGCACCAAGCCAGCTTTACAACAAATGCTAAAGGAACTTCTATAGGAGGGAAACAGAGAAGGAAAAGACCCACAATAACAAACGCAAAACAATTAAGAAAATGGTAATAGGAACATACATATCAATAATTACCTTAGATGTAAATGGATTAAATGCTCCAACCAAGAAACATAGACTGGCTGAATGGGTACAAAAACAAGACCCATATATATGCTGTCTACAAGAGACCCACTTCAGACCAAGGGACACATACAGACTGAAAGTGAGGGGATGGAAAAAGACATTCTATGCAAATGGAAATCAAAAGAAAGCTGGAGTAGCAATTCTCATATCAGACAAAATACACTTTACAATAAAGACTATTACAAGAGACAAAGAAGGACACTACATAATGATCAAGGGATCAATCCAAGAAGACGATATAACAATTCTAAATATTTATGCACCCAACATAGGAACACCTCAATACATAAGGCAAATGCTAATAGCCATAAAAGGGGAAATCAACAGTAACACAATAATAGTAGGGGACTTTAACCCCCACCTTCACCAATGGACAGATCATCCAAAATGAAAATAAAAAAGGAAACACAAGCTTTAAATGATACATTAAACAAGATGAACTTAATTGATATTTATAGGACATCCCATCCAAAAACAACAGAATACACTTTCTTCTCAAGTGCTCATGGGACATTCTCCAGGGTAGATCATATCTTGGGTCACAAATCAAGCCTTGGTAAATTTAAGAAAATTGAAATCATATCAAGTATCTTTTCCAAACAACACTATGAGACTAGATATCAATTACAGGAAAAAAAAACTGTAAAAAATATAAACACATGGAGGCTAAACAATACCCTACTAAATAACCAAGAGATCACTGAAGAAATCAAAGAGGAAATCAAAAAATACCTAGAAGCAAATGGGAATAAAAACATGACAACCCAAAACCTATAGGATGCAGCAAAAGCCATTCTAAGAGGGAAGTTCATAGCAATACAATCCTACCTCAAGAAACAAGAAAAATCTCAAACAACCTAACCTTACACCTAAAGCAATTAGAGAAAGAAGAACAAAAAACCCCCAAAGTTAGCAAAAGGAAAGAAATCATAAAAATCAGATCAGAGATAAATGAAAAAGAAATGAAGGAAACAATAGCAAAGATCAATAAAACTAAAAGCTGGTTCTTTGAGAAGATAAACAAAATTGATAAACCAGTAACCAGACTCATCAAGAAAAAAAGGGAGAACACTCAAATCAACAGAATTAGAAATGAAAAAGGAGAAGTAACCACTGACACTGCAGAAATACAAAGGATCATGAGAGATTACTACAAGCAACTATATGCCAATAAAATAGAAAACCTGGAAGAAATGGACAAATTCTTAGAAAAGCACAACCTTCTGAGACTGAACCAGGATGAAATAGAAAATATAAGCAGACCAATCACAAGCACTGAAATTGAAACTGCTTAAAAATCTTCCAACAAACAAAAGCCCAGGACCAGATGGCTTCACAGGAGAATTCTATCAAACATTTAGAGAAGAGCAAACACCTATCCTTCTCAAACTCTTCCAAAATATAGCAGCGGGAGGAACACTCCCAAACTCATTCTACGAGGCCACCATCACCCTGATACCAAAACCAGACAAAGATGTTACCAAAAAAGAAAACTACTGGCCAATATCACTGATGAACATAGATGCAAAACTCCTCAACAACATACTAGCAAACAGAAGCCAGCAGCACGTTAAAAGGATCATACACCATGATCAAGTGAGGTTTATCCCAGGAATGCAAGGATTCTTTAAAATATGCAAATCAATCAAGATGATACACCATATTAACAAATTGAATGAGGAAAACCATATGATCATCTCAATAGATGCAGAAAAAGCTTTCAAGAAAATTCAACAATTTATAATAAAAACTCTCCAAAAAGTACGCATAGAGGGAACTTACCTTAACATAATAAAGGCCATATATGACAAACCCACAGCCAACATCATTCTCAATGGTGAAAAACTGAAACCATTTCCTCTAAGATCAGGAAAAAGACAAGGTTGCCTACTCTCACCACTATTATTCAACATAGATGAATGAATGAAATTAGAACACTCCCTAACACCATACACAAAAATAAACTCAAAATGGATTAAAGACCTAAATGTAAGGCCAGACACTATAAAACTCTTAGAGGAAAACATAGGCAGAACACTCTATGACATAAATCACAGCAAGATCCTTTTTGACCCACCTCCTAGAGAAATGGAAATAAAAACAAAAATAAACAAATGGGACCTAATGAAACTTAAAAGCTTTTGCACAGCAAAGGAAAACATAAACAAGACAAAAAGACAACTCTCAGAATGGGAGAAAATATTTGCAAACGAAGCAACTCACAAAGGATTAATTTCCAAAATATACAAGCAGCACATGCAGCTCAATATCAAAGAAACAAACAACCCAATCCAAAAATGGGCAGAAGATCTAAATAGACATTTCTCCAAAGAAGATATACAGATTGTCAACAAACACATGAAAGGATGCTCAACATCACTAATCATTAGAGAAATGCAAATCAAAACTACAATGAGGTATCACCTCACACGGGTCAGAATGGCCATCATCAAAATATCTACAAACAGTAAATGCTCGAGAGGGTGTGGAGAAAAGGGAACCCTCTTGCACTGTTGGTGGGAATGTAAGTTGATATAGCCACTATGGAGAACAGTATGGAGGTTCCTTAAAAAACTACAAATAGAACTACCATACAACCCAGCAATCCCACTACTGGGCATATACCCTGAGAAAACCATAATTCAAAAAGAGTCATGTACCACAATGTTCATTGCAGCACTATTTACAATAGCCAGGACATGGAAGCAACCTAAGTGTCCATTGGTAGATGAATGGATAAAGAAGATATGGCACATATAAACAATGAAATATTACTCAGCTATAAAAAGAAAGGAAATTGAGTTATTTGTAGTGAGGTGGATGGACCTAGAGTCTGTCACACACAGTGAAGTAAGTCAGAAAGAGAGAAACAAATACTGCCTGCTAACACCTATATATGGAATCTAAAAAAAAAAAAAAAAAAATGGTTCTGAAGAACCTAGGGGCAGGACAGGAATAAAGATGCAGACGTAGAGAATGGACTTGAGGACACGGGGAGGGGGATGGGTAAGCTGAGATGAAGTGAGAAAGTAGCATTGACATATATACACTACTATATGTAAAATAGATAGCTAGTGGGAAGCAGCTGCACAGCACAGGGAGATCAGCTCGGTGCTTTGTGAACACCTAGAGTGGTGGGATAGGGAGGGTGGGAGGGAGACACAAGAGGGAGGGGATACAGGGATAGATGTATACATATAGTTGATTTACTTTGTTATACAGCAGAAACTAACACAACACTGTAAAGCAATTATACTCCAATAAAGATGTTAAAAAGAAAATATTGCACAAATTAAAAATAAAGAACAATTAAAGAATGGAACAGCAGTGTTAGTGAAGTGGGATGGTCTTCAAAGACATGAGTCCAGTCAAGTACCCTCTCACTGGAGTGGATCATTAGTACTGGGGTCATGTAGATTGTTCTCTACTCATCTTAGAAAAAACAGGTTGCTTAAAGAAACGGCCTGGGGTGGACGAAGGAAATGTTTTGGCCTCCAGTGCCTTCAAATACCATTAATTCCTTTTTTAGTCAACAAATATCTCACTTTGCTGTACAGCAGAAACTAACACAAATTGTAAATCAACTATACACCAATAAAAATTAATTTTAAAAAATATTTTTAAAAACAACAACAAAAAACCAAATATCCACGAAGCACATGGTTTATGTCCCATTGGGCTGGGCCCTAAGCATACAGAATAGAGACAGCCCCATCCTTTAACTACCCAGTGCTTGAACTCAGTGATGCCATCAGCTTACTGAGTGATGTTCATTCTCCTGGGTAAAAATTCACCCTTGGGTCACCAGTGCTTTGCAGAAATTAGATGTACAGAAAATAGCACACAATCCAGGCACACATAGAGTTCTGAGTCTAGTGGGCTCACTAAAGCTTACTGGTTTTAAGTTGAACGCTTCAGATGAGGGAGACAGTACTCTTCACTTAGACTCATGAAAACTACTTCTCTGTCAATGTAGGTATCATTATCCTTACCTAACAAATGAGAAAAAATTTTGAAAATATTCAGTTACTCTTGATAGCTAAGTTACTACTTGATAAACAGACTTTGCTCAATTCTCTGATAAATGAATTCAAGCTAAGCTATTAAGAGCCTAAGTAGATGGATCTCAGGACAAAAAGAAAATGATTTTGTTATATTGGAAGAGAATCCAGAAAGGTTTGGTGATACTCCAAAATAGTAACATTACTCTCTAAATTTGGGGTGGTGGATGATTTCTTTTCTCTTTTGTTTGTTTTAGTTTTTGTTCACTAATGTTTTCCTTTCTATCTGCATTTTATAAATGTTCTTTGAAATATATGGCTCTTTACTTAGAAAATTATTTTTTCAATTTTATGTAAGGGTAAGGTTAAAATTTGCTAATAAGTATGGAGAGCTGCTTAAAACACAATGGTTTTATTCTAAGTTTCAAAAGAAACGTCTAGAGCTGTTTCTCTAATAACACTAACAGCAGTAGCATTTATTGAGTGACTAGTATGGCTCAGGCACTGTACTAAGCTTTATATACATGAGAATTTTCAAATATTAGTAAATATTGATATCACTATGGTTCTGCAACCCATACCGTTTTTATTAGGCTACCCTAATTTTATTGCCCACCTACACATTGTTCTCTCCATTGTTCTTCCAATTACCCTGTGTCAACCTCTTTATTAATGTAAGCCTCCATTCTCCAAGTAGGACAGTCCTATTTCTTGCAGTTATAAAACTCAAATGCAATGTTTTATATAAAGAAAACTTTCCAAAGATTACTGCCATTACTTAAGAACAAAATCAATTAAATACTTGTAGGGGATTACATACTCGGAATTTCATTCATTTATTAAGCAAAAATCCATCCAGGCCTTCGGGGGAAATAGCATGGCAAAGTTGTTTTTTTGTTTGTTTGTTTTGTTTTCTTTAACTCATTCTCTGAATAGACTACAGATTCACATAGCTGTTTCCAAATTCTTTTTCAAGTAGGATTTTTAAATATTCAAGCAAGGCACTCAGAGTTGAAATATATTAAATCAGTTGCCACAATATCATGAAAAATTCATAATCACTTAACTCTATTATGTATGCCACACAAACTGATATGAAATGTTGATAATGGTTATTTTTTACTCTCAAGTATGTTCTTACTGTTTCAATACATGTTGAAAAGATAGTTACAGCCATTTAAATAATGTCTTTATGTATTGATTCACCATGATTTAAAATAAAGTTGTTAAAGTCATTTTTTTAATATTTCAATAACTCTTAGTTTTCTCTTGATTAGGATTTGCCTGGTCTATGGTTCTCCGTCCTTTCATTAGTGATCCTTTTGTGTCATTATATTTCAGATGAGTAATTAGCACAGAACTGGAATTTTTAAACCAATCTGCATCTGATTTTTTAAGTATTAAACTTACACTGTTGATATTTATTGTAATTACTAATATTTTTGGATCAATTTTTATATTTTGTTGTGCCTCCTATTTGCCAATTTTATTGACTTTTTTTTCTTTTCCTGCCATATATTGGATTCATTTCTTCTTTACTCCTCTTTTTTTCTCTTTCTAGAAAGTTATACAAATTCTATTCTTCCATTGCTTACCTTCAGTGTTTAGCTAAATAAATAAATAGCATGCTTGAATTTTTTAAAACTCTGAAGTTCATATCCTCTTCCCAACAATACAGCAAACTTAGGATGATTTTGCTCTGATGGTATGGATTCTGTACTGTGTTTGAAAGTAGAGCTCTTTTCCTTATAAAATAAAATTTGAAAAGACAGAGATGTCTTTAGCATTGTTCCTATTTTTAGTCATAAATTGGCGAGTGAAATTAACTTACTATGATGAACGTAATTTCAACTTTAATTGATCAAACACTTTTCTAAAACAAACATTTTGATACATGTAATTCCCTATATTCTTAGACTCCTCATTAAAAGCCACAATCCTTGGAACCCTTGAAATAGAACTTTCAATATTTCAGGAGTATTCTTTGCTCTTCTTAGTAAGCCTACAGAGAAATTTGACATTTTGATGACAAACAGCAAAATAAATACACATATAACTTGCATTACAATAACTGGCATATAAATATTTGCTAATGTTTTATTTAGTATTTTGCCTCAAAAATATACTGTGTGAATATAACTATTCCATTTTTTTCAAAGCTCTTATTAATCTACTGACCAGAACTATAACTTTGGTTATGTTTTTTAGACTGAATTAAGGCTAAATAGCTTATGATTCTGCCTTCATACTAATCACCCTTTTTCCATTTTATATGTTATTACTGTCTAATATTTTATTTTGATATTGTTTTTATACCCTCAAAGCCTTATAATTTGTATACAGTTAATCCTTGCTTTAAATTACTAATGTATTTATAAATATCTTTTTTTAAGTATTCCTTCTAACACCTCACTCCTTCCTTGTGGCCTTAATTTCTTGAAATTCATCTTTTATTAGTGTTTACTGGAGTGACACAGTGGAAATGTTATTTTTATTGAAGTATATAGAGAAAATACCACATCAAAACTGGACAAGTGTTTCAATGAACTTTTTGTATTCTGTTACTTTAAAATCCATCGATCTATCTTCCCTTCTAAAGAATCTTTTACACAGGCATGATTTTGTAGCATCATATATTAGTCACTTGGAAAACAGTGGTTCACAGACCTGAGCAGATATTTTCTATGTTAACATATTTTAGTACATAATATTGTTTTAAATCACATTTGCACGTAACACCTCCAATCTCATCAGAAAAGTCGAACTGTGGATATGTTATTCAGTCACGGTGGCAGATACAAGTTTCTCCAAATTCCAGTTTGCACTTGAAAAGTCTAATTTTAAAATTGGCCACAAATACTACCAGTTGCTTTCCATGAAGTGACAGGCTTACTTGTTCATTTTTATTAAAGTATCTGCCAACTGCCCAAGTCTGAATAATGATAGCTTGTGTTAGTCATTCTTTCAGGTTAAAAATGATGTTCCATTAAAACAAAAATTTTTTCTTTTACATTTAAAAAAATGGTGTTTTCTGAGTTGGGAACAAGCTTGGCTTGTTAAAGAAACTGAGCAGAGTTCATTATGGCCAAAACGGTGTGGAGGATGGGGGCTGGATGAAGAAATAAGAGAAAGATTATCTGGGGCCTTATTGACAGAAGATGAAACGTTTGGATTTTCTTCCAGGTGTAAAGGAAATCATGGAAGGATTTGTACTTGGGGGCGGGGAGGTGGCAAAGTCAGAATTACATTTTTTAAAGATGACTCCGGATGCCCTAAAGAGACAGGGGCAAAAGCTGAAGCAAGAGAACAGTCTAGAGGAGACTGCTGTCCAGAGTGAGATGATGGTGCTACAGACCAAGGTTGCCATAGACACGGGAGGCAGTGATGGGTTCCAGCTCCTTGTCGGAGGGACGCAGTCTGAGACTGTAACGCAATCATAGTTAAATGTGAATTTATTTTTCCAGATCGTAAAGAAAGCGTGCAGTCCTATCCTCTTCAGAGATGTCAGTCTCCAGCCAGCTATGGCCCTCTGGAAAATTCGCTATGTTGTAAAAACACGAGCAGGAAGAAACCTTTCCCCACAAGGTCTGACGAAAAGGTAAAACAGACACTTCTCTGCAATATTTTTCTAGATGAACTTAGCATCTAAAGAGAGCTTTCTTGAACAGTGCTTAAAAGGAGATCATTATGACTGGATCTGAGTTTTTCCCTTCTGGCTATGTATTATTGGGGTTTAATATTTTTAAAGTATTTTGCTATATAACATTTTGTATTGCGTTTCACTAGATTCTTTAACTTGCGTATTTCCAGATTCTAAAAGTGCTTTTTTAAAATTAATCCAAAAAATAGAGATTTAGGACTGTTTTGTATTTATTGACTGTTCAGTAATCTCTTAGAATTGATTGGGATTTACATATTGCAATTGTTTTTCCAACAAAAGATCCACGTATTGTATGCTCATTTCATTTGAACAGTCTAACAAGCATGTATTGAGCACTTATTCTATACCAGACAACCTGCTAGAAGTTATGGTCTCTGCCCCAGAGGAGACATAAAGAGGAGGGAGAGATGAAAATAGACAGTAGCTGGATTCTTGCTTGCCCTTCATTTATTTCCTGGTCTCTTTCTAAAATATTCTCCATCCCTACAATCAGTTCTTCTCAGACCATGTTGCACTTATACCTACCTATACAGGGGGATAAATCTTTCTTTGTAAATTCTATGTTCTTTCCTCAATCACCTTGCAACGTTACTTATTAAAGTCTTTCACAATAAGGTACAAAAAGACGTGCTTCTTCTGGGTCTCCATCCCATATCCTTGTATGCTCAGGGTTCTGCTACAGAGCTTGCAAAAGATTTTAAGCAGAAGCAGAGCACATAGAATACCTCTGTGGTCAATTGCCCATAATCCCTATAGTGTCCCAAGCGCCATTGGTTGTCCTTATATTTACATAAATTTTGACCTTAATTCTAAAAGAAGTCTCATACTGTTAAGTTTGACTTTGGGGAATGTTTTGTACGTAATTCTTTTGTTGCCCTTTCTTACATACCTGGTTTCCTTTTCCTCATCATCTCCTTCATAAGCGCTGGAATCCCAGGGTCCTAACTAGATGTCTATCCTAAAGTCACATCCCTCCCAGAGCCTGGATTCCTCAAGCATGGGAGAGGCTTGCACTAAATAAGGACTGCCCTGATTTCAACTATTTGAATGCACCGTTATGATCTGTGGCCTATCCGTGTACTGTCAATAATAATGTTATACTTACTCAAGTTAACTCTTTTTTTCATTTTATATCACTACTCCAAATAGAAAACCAGTATTGCATACATAGAAAGTAATCTTTCTTTTAAATTAATTTATTTTATTTATTTATTTAGTTTGGGCTGTGCTGGGTCTTCGTTGCTGCGCACAGGCTTTCTCTAGTTGCAGTGAGCAGGGACTACTCTTTGTTGCGGTGCACGTGCTTCTCATTGCGGTGGCTTCTCTTGTTGCGGAGCACAGGCTTTAGGCACACGGGCTTCAGGAGTTGTGACATGCAGGCTTCTGTAGTTGTGGCTCACAGGCTCTAGAGCACAGGCTCAGTAGTTGTGGCACACAGGCTTAGTTGCTCTGCGGCATGTGGGCTTCCCAGACCAGGGATCGAACCTGTGTCCCCTGCATTGGCAGCAGATTCTTAACCACTGCACCACCAAGGAAGTCCCAGAAAGTAATCTTAAAACTAATTGCAGGGCTTCCCTGGTGGCGCAGTGGTTGAGAATCTGCCTGACAATGCAGGGGACACGGGTTCGAGCCCTGGTCTGGGAAGATCCCACATGCCACGGAGCAACTGGGCCCGTGAGCCACAGTTACTGAGCCTGCGCGTCTGGAGCCTGTGCTCCGCAACAAGAGAGGCCGCGATGGTGAGAGGCCCGCGCACCGCGATGAAGAGTGGTCCCCACTTGCCACAACTAGAGAAAGCCCTCGCACAGAAACGAAGACCCAACACAGTCATAAATAAATACATAAATAAATAAAAGACCGTGAATTTCTTTAAAAAAAAAAAAAAACCTAATTGCAGCATTCTACTTCTAGGTATATATCCAAAAGAAATGAAAGCAGGGCCTCAGATTTTTGTACATCCATCTTGACAGCAGCATTATTTACAATAGCCAAGTGGTAGAAACAACCCAAATGTCCATCAACAAATAAATGGATAAAGAAAATGTAGTAACATTATTCAGCTGTAAAAAAGAATGAAATTCTGACAGGTGCTACAACATAGATGAACCTCAAAAACATGATACTAAGTCAAATGAGTCAGACACAAAAGGACAAATATACGATTCTAGTTATATGAGGGTAAAATAAGTAAATTCATAGAGACAGAAAGTAGAATGGTGGTTACAAGGGGCTAGGGGAGGAGATAATGGGAGTTGTTGTTGAATGTGTACAGAGTTTCAGTTTGGGATGATGAAAATATTTTAGAGCTGGATCATGATGATGACTGCAAAGAAATGTGAATGTGCTCAATGCCACTGCATTGTATGTACAATTGAAAATGGTTAAGTGGTAAATCTTATGATGTGTATATTTTATCACATTTTTTAAAAAAATTTTATTGTAGCTCAAGCAAAACAAGGCTATTAAATTGTAGCAGGAGGGGTGGGATAGGGAGGGTGGGAGGGAGGGAGAGGCAAGAGGGAAGAGATATGGGGATATATGTATATGTATAGCTGATTCACTGTGTTATAAAGCAGAAACTAACACACCATTGTAAAGCAATTATCCTCCAATAAAGATGTTAAAAAAAAAAAAAATTGTAGCAGGATGCCATGACTCCCTAATGAATCTCAATATAAGGAGAGATTAGAAATACCAGAGAGATATTAAGGACAAAATAGCACCAAAATGAAATATCCCTCTTGGATTATTCAAAGGGCTAGAAAGAGAACTGAAAGGGAACCACTTCTCCCCCCAGGTAATTCAGAGTTATCTAATGCTGTGTTTGAGCAGCACCTAAACTCACCAGCCAGCACTCATGATCACACCTGGAGAACTACGGGGTTATAAAATCTCTAAGTGTCTTCCAGCTTGAACAAATAAACAAAGTCAGAGTAGATGAAGCACACCATGACTGAGCCCTGCCAAGCCCCGGGACTGGCAGAGAGGCCCCCCAGAAGCAGCAGACGACTATCAGCTCAGAGAGCTCCCAGTTCTGCAGAGAGATGCCCTTTGCTTCTGGAGCCTGTTACCTGGCTTTGCTGGAGTGGAACAGGTCCTGCCTCTGGACCTTCCAGCACCAACCCTCCCCTAGGGGTAGGGACTAGGTAAAGGAATTCATTCCAAAGGAGGCCTCAAATAAGAGGTGACTTTGCCCCCAAACTTGATGGAAGAGAATGGCAGAGCCAGGGAGAAGGAGAGTGAGGAGGAGGAGGGATTCCAGGCAGCGGGGCTAGCTCATGCCAAGCCCTGAAGCTGTGTGTGTCCAGACTACAGCAAGCACATCTGACTTGTCCTCAGACTGGGGAGCGGGGGAGGGAGAGGAAGTGAGGCTGGAGAGTTGGGAGGGAAGCTAACTCATGCCTTTCCCAGGGGCACTCACATGTGCTTGGTGTACCCATCCTTGGAAGGATCAAGTCTGTGCTGGGAGGACCAGGTACTTTGGGAGACCAAAGACCTGATGTCACATCCCTAGTTCTTGCCACATGTAACAGAAGTTGACTTCCTGAGCCTCCACTGTCCTGGCAATGCCTGCCTCGCAGGATTCTTGCAGGCATGAACTGGGATAATGAATGAGGGATGTCCTTGGAGACGTTGGACTCATGCAAAGGATTATTTAATATTACTATCCTTGGGACTCGGCAAAGGAATTGCAGATCCATGGTGCATCTCTGACTGCCCTTCCTTCTCTCTGTTATGTGGATTTTACAATCAAAATAAATAAATTAGTATAAATAAGGTAGTGTGGCACAAGGAGAAAGCCAGACAGACTAGTGTTCAAATCCCAGTACTACAACATGGGACTTTAGGCAATTGGCATAAAGATGCTCTCAATCTGTACCTGTCTTCCTCTCCCCTGCTGTTTCTATGGTGCCTGGGGCCTCATAGGGATCATAAACAATATATATCCCACCTCAATAAGCTTCAGCAGGTACAGGTTCAGACAGCATTGACAGATAAAGGGTTTATTATCCATTTTGAGTTTGGTGCCAAAGCAACTTTCTCAGTAGATGGAGTGACATTTCTGGTTACTTTCAATGACAGACAGATTTTGTCATGCCAATTTCATAATTCCTAAGCTGCCATTACTTTTTCTGTGTCTATCTCAAGATCCAGGGACAGAAATTTTATACTGCATATCTACCATAAATCCAACTGTGATTTGGCACTAGTGGAATAAAAACAAATTTTAATTAATAATTAATCCTTTCCTTTGACCCTAAAATATTCATCATTTAAACCTGTACTACAGGATGTCCGGCACAATGAATGGTACATTGGAGAATACAGTCGCCAGGCAGTGGAAGAGGCATTGATGAAGGAGAACAAGGTAACGGTTTCTCCAGGGCCCATCACATTGTTTCTGTAGTCATTCTATGGTTTTCTGCCCATAGGTCACAGGATGTAACAAGCAGTGCGCTTTGATGTAGTTCCTGCCTCACCCTGTATTTCTCATAGGAATTTGTTATAGCAACAGTAGGAAATTAATACAGTTGTTAACAAAGTATCTTGAACATATTAGGAATTAATGAAACTATGTCATTCTCTAGATAAGGAAACCGATGTTAAGGTTTCAATTACAAGGTAGAGAAAGTGGCAGAATCTATATTCAAGATCAGTGCTCTTTTCACAAAATTACAGCTGCCTCTAGTCCCATGACCAGACCTAACGTCAAAGAGGGTGAAAAAGTACAAAGCTACATGTGACCAAAAAAAGAGAAAACCTGGGATATTTGTTCCAAAAATCACAGCTGCCTCTAGTAGCCACTAGAGTTCTTTACATTCTGGAAGGGGGGTCATAGGTGGCTGGGTGGTGCCTTGCCTGGAGCACCCTCCCTTCCCTCTCCCCAGGGAATCTCATGCACAGCTGACCTCTGCTGGGTCTAATGGTGGCACAGTGGTGCCAGCTCCGACCCTGCCTCTTCTTGGCTAATCAGCGGTCACGCTCTCTTGGCCTCTTTCCCAAGGGAAAATAGCTCTTAGAAGACCTGCTTCCAGGAGCCCCTGTGTGGACGGTACTAGAAGGGCAATGTACAAGCCACATAATGTCCTTCCAGCTATGTCTGGGCGCTCTCAACGCTCCCTTGCCCCCTTCTCTGTGCCTGTTTCTGCCTCCTCCCAAAAAGCACTGAGAAAACAGAATCTCAGTTGAATGACTTCATATTTTCCTATTTTGTTTGTCTCAGTTAGTTTTGTCAAAACGTGTTTCCCATTTATGTAAGATAATTTAATTCAAATTGCAGGATTGCCCAGATTCATTGTGACAAACTCATTGCAGAGTCTAAGATGATAAACCCCAAAACTGCCCACATGTCTTGGCCTCCTCTCCCTTTGTGATCTTCGGCAATGTTCTGTGTTTGAGTCTTTCTTTTTTTTAATTTTTTTTTTCTTATTGAAGTATAGTTGATTTACAATGTTGTGTTCATTACGGCTGTACAGCAAAGTGATTCAGTTATACACATTGACACAAAAGAACCTATCTATGAAACAGAAACAGACTCAGGGACATAGAGAACAGACTGGTGGTTGCTAAGGGGGAGGGGGATGGAAGAGGGATGGAGTGGGAGGTTGGGGTTAACAGATGTAAGCTTTTATGTATAGAGTAGATAAACAACTAGGTCCTACTCTATAGCACAGAGAACTACATTCAATATCCTGTGATAAACCATAACGGAAAAGACTTTTTTTAAAAAAAGAATGTGCTTGAGTCTTAAGGCTTTAATTACAGCTGAATGTTTTTGGCAGAACAGGTTCCAGAAAATTCCTTGAACCCACTTTATGTACTTGGAGGTTGGTATATTTATAGCAAGAATTTCACCTTGACTTTCAGGTATTCCATTGATTAGCTGTGATGTGTGAGGGGATCCACTTAGACAATTAGGCCCTAATTCCCTTACCTGTAAAATGGGGATAAAATACCTCCCCAAATTTTATGTAAGGATCAAATGAAATGTGTGTAAAGTGCATGGCATCTTGAGAGCAGTTTTCAGTAAACCTTGGCGGCCAGCATCATCATGGCATCACTGTAGTTTTATAGTATTATTTATAAATTTAATATACTTATAGTATTGTTATACAGCATTATAATCATTATTATATATGTACACATATCTATAAATATTAGTTATAGATATATATAAACATATAGATATGAAATATATTCTATACAGGAGATAATATATATAACAGTTATTATAAATATAAATTATCATATATAATACCTATCTATATAAAGAATAGATAGTAAGCACCACACATACCTAATTAGATTTATTCTTTATAGATTATTTATAACCACCTACACAAGAATCTATGTAATTACAGTTACAGATTTTTCAGTATTTTTCGTCATATAAATGACACAATGTAACCACAAAACTAAGCCTTGTACGTGTGTGTATGTTCAGGAGGATTTCTCCATTTCTTAGCCTTTTACGACCAGACCTTCATCCTAAGCTACTCTCCAGGGTGTGCCTGATTATTTTATATTATATTTATAGTTGGCCTATTCACAGCCCTCAGACTATTTCATACTGCTGACCTTCTTTTGGAAACCCTCGCTCTCCCCCACTCAACTTCTATGACACTGAAGCTTCTGGGTTTCTGTCTATCTTTGAGACATCTCCTTAGAACATTTCCTGTCTCTTCTTCCTTGCCCTGAACATCCTTTCACCTCACCTCAGGCTATATTTTCTTCTCCTTCATACAGTCTCTTCACTCATTTTGACACCAGTGACTTTGAAGCCCCACATCTGTTTTGGGGACCCTAGTCCTATATTGACATCTCCCCATGCAGAGGACCAACTTATAATGCTCAAAGCCTCTCCTGCTCAAAGCCTGTGGTGGCTCCCACTGTCTCTAGGATAATAACCTGAACATCAACAGAACAGGAAATGTGAACATTGGCAGATGGAGGGAAGCACCCCCAAGGAGGGAAGGAGAGGGCTATTCCATGCAGAGGGGGTGGCTTGTGCAAAAGCTGGGAACCCAAAAGCAAGATGGTGCCCCTGGGAAATGGTGGCTTGACTGGTGCCATCATCCAGGGGCTGGAGACTGCAGGAGTGACAGAGATAAAACCACAGGAGATGCTGGCGCATCGATCCTTGAATATCACGCTACAGTTGTAGGCATGGCGCTGAGGACAGCGGGGGATATTGGAAGATTTTGAGGTAGGGGGTGTTGTAATCTGACTGGTGCACTTCTCAGAAAATAAGAACCCTTAGACAAACTAACCCTCAATTAATACTTACTGAATTAAACTGAATAAAGAACTGGTTTGCCAAAAACTAAAGCCGTTTGGGAATCTCAGGCATACAAGCTTCACTGCTGCCACAGTTGGGAGGTTGGATTCTGATTCTGATGCCTGAGAAGATCATCGTTCTTCCTTTTGCTTCAGGATGGCACCTTCTTGGTCCGAGACTGTTCCACAAAATCCAGGGCGGAGCCCTATGTGTTGGTGGTGTTTTATGGGAACAAAGTCTACAATGTGAAAATCCGCTTCCTGGAGAGGAATCAGCAGTTTGCCCTGGGGACAGGGCTCAGAGGAGACGAGGTGGGTATAACCCAATGACTTCCCTTTTCCAGGCTAAGGACAACAACACGGGAGACCTAGGGGATGCTGGCCGAGTCACCTCCATATCCCCATGACTGCAGCATCGGAGAAAAGAGCCGCCCTGGAGGTGCAGAATGTAATCTAACCCTTCCAGCCCCTTCCACAAGCATTCCCGCTCATGTCTTAGCTCATGGGGCTGGCAGCCAATCCTGACCCTTCCATGCACCCTCTATCCTGCTTTGCCCGTTAAAGAAAACTCATTCTGTAAGACACATCTACATTCTGCCTGCCAGAAAGCCTCCACTGAGCCCCACGTTAATGCCACGCTCCTTCCCCACCCATCGCTGAGCTCCCACTGCAGCCATTTCTGATGACGTCAGTTGGCATTAGGTAGGTGTGTGTCCCTACATTGAATGTGACCTCGATCACAGCATCCAGTGCTACACTGAGCATGCCTGTGCTTGGTACACATCTGCTAACAGGTGGCTAGGTGAAAGAATGACTCAATTAAAGCATTCATTAATAACTGTATAAATAAATCAGAGAGAAAAGGGAAAGGAGATTGATTTTTCCTGTGTTTACGCTAGGCTTGGTCTGTCTGCATTATCTTATTTTAACCCTCAACAACTCTTTGATATAACGGTCATTCCTATCTTAGATGTAGGGAAACTGAGGCTTGGAAAACTAAGTAAATGGCTAGAGATGCACAGGTAGTGAGAGGGCAAACAGAGGCTGGTCTTTCAATTCTTCTAGGAAGGAAGGAAGGAAGGGAGGGAGGGAGGGAGGGAAGGAGGGAGGGAGGGAGGGAAGGAAGGAGGGAAGAGAAAAAGGGAGGGAGGGAAAGGCAGAGTTCAAATTCTGTCACCATTTACTAAGTATGTGAGCTCAGGCCAGTCACTTAACTTCACTGAGCTTTAGTTTCTTCAACTGTAAATGTTCAAGTCTAGACTTCTATAATTCAGTGATTCTCATTTAGCATCTCCAGACCTCAATTTTATCTGTTGGTATATATTATGGGCTGAACTGTGTCCCCCTCCCAAATTCCTATGTGAAAATTCTAACCCTCAGCACCTCAGAATGTGACCGTATTTGGAGATAGGGTCTTTAAAGAGGTGACTAAGGTAAAGTGAGGTCACTAGGGTGGGCCCTGATCCAATATGAGTAGTGCCCTTATGAGAAGAGATTAGGACACAGACACACACAGATGTGAAGTCACAGGGAGAAAATGGCCATTTACAAGCCAAGGAGAGAGGCCTCAGAAGAAACCAACCCTGCTGACACCTTGATCTTGGACTTCTGGCCTCCAGATCTGTGAGAAAATGAATTTCTGTCATTTAAGTCCCTCTACCCTCACCCCGGTCAGTGGTACTTTATTATGGAGTCCCAAGAAAACTGGTACAGTATGAAACCAGAACTGTCACACAAATATCTATTGTTCTTCAATAGATATCAAAATAAGGACTATTGCCAGGGCTACCAAAATGCTTCACGAAGGCACGTGTGTGAAGATTCCAGCTTAAATCCAGGGTCTGACCCAGAGTCCTTTTCTGAGACTCATATGTGGCTGGAGAGGTGTGGTCAGCACCTGCCAGGCCACCTACCATGGGATCAGTTCACCAGCATTTGCTCCAGCCTGGGAACGTTTTGTCATAAAGGAGAACATGAGTGAATAAAGAGATTAATACATAAATCTGTCAAATACTGCCACAGTAAGAAAGGGTTACAGCAAAACTAAAAAGAGAAGTAGCCAATTTTTTCTTTTGTGATGAGGATTAGTGAGTTAATGAAGGTAAAACACTCAGTACACTGATTATTGACATATCAGTAAACGTTAGTTATGATTTTTTTCATTATTATCACTGAGTCATGGCAATAACTAAAGCATGGCTCCCCTTAGGTCCAGATACCTATGGCTGATGGAATTTCCAGCTCAGTATCCCTTTATCCTTCTGTATTTCCTTCCAGCTCATAGACGTTCTCATTAAAAAAAAAAAACCAAAAAGCTTTTTTCCCAACAAGCCATACTTTGGTCTGCTTGTAAAAGAGAAGAAACAGCGACCCTGTGATAACTTCCTAATAGTGTTGAATCAGATTGCCAGCCAGTTTACTGCAGGCCTCAGCAGGTTGTCGTAATGACAGCCCCTGGATTAGACCGCCAGCTTTCAGGTGAGCTGCTCTAATTATTGTCACCAAGGACCCCTTAAGAATTCAAATGACTATGTATAATTGAATCACTTTGCTGTACACCTGGAACATTGTAAATCAACTATACTTCGATTGAAAAATAAAAATTAAAAAAATAAAATAGACATATCATTTTCCTAGATTTTTATATTTGTAGTATTTTTAGGCCAAAAATCTTGTAATATTTTGAGATTTTTTTCTCAATCTAAATACATTTTCATTTATATAACCTAAAAAAAAAAAATTCAAATGCCTATTTTAACACTTTTTGTGTTATTATGGAATTTTCTCCTCTCATGCAACCCCCAAGCAAGAGTCTCCTTTTCATGTGTTTATTTAACACTTACATATGTTTATTATGCACAGGCATTATTCTGTGCAGTTAACAATTATTAATTAACTTGATCGGTTTAATCCCATAGCAACCCTGTGAGGTAGGTGCTGTGGATACCTCCATTTAACAGACGGTGAAATTGAGGCACAGAAATGTGAAGTAACTGGCCCACAGCCACAGCTAGTACATGCCAAAGCTGGGGTTCAATATAGTCTGCAAAAATACTGACTTTCTCACATAGTCTCAGATAGCATCATAGCAAATGCAAATGATCCCCAGCCCATTTGAAAACAGCCCAGAACTTCAGCTGAAAAAAAGCTAAGACTTCCATGGAGCTTACTGTGTGCCAGGCCCTGGGTGAAAAATCACAATTTACAGGTAGTTCTTCCTGCTTCTTTTCTGAACGAGCCGTGACCTGGTGTAAGAGATTATCTAGATTGTTCTCAGTTCCTGCACACCTTTCACAGTTCGAGCCCTTTGCCTTGCTGAGGAAGAATCTCCCATCTCTAAGAAAAGATAAAGAATTTGCTACAGCAAGCCTCTGCTAAACGCAAGCCAGGTACTAGCTATTTCATCTGGTGTTTGAATAAAGAAGTAGCATCTTAGTCCAACTCTGCAGGAGAAATGTTAATGAGGCACAAGGTTTTCAAGCATAATTTTGATTTCCTGTGGCTTTTTGATTGTCTTTCAAACTTTAGACTTTATCCCCACATACAATGCAGTGACACCTATTCCAAGGGAGGTATTCTGAGTGTAAGATGAGATGCTGTAAAGAGAGTGCCAGATACATAGAGGCAGGTGCTAAGTATCATTTCTCTCTTAAATGATACCCTAAAGCCCTTTCACTGGGTCTGTGTGTCCCGGACACAGATGAAAAGCTCACATGGAGCCATGAGAGTTGCAGGAGAAACCTGGACGGGTCCCCTGGGAAGGCGCAGCTTGTCGACACCTGTCACAAGCACAGAAGGCCAGCAAATCCACATATACCTGCAAAGAATGAGCCTGGGAAGGTCCATTTTGCTGTATATTATAAATTTGGGTCATTCTGCTAGCCATGTGGCTAGAAACTCATGTCTGAATTTAGATTCAGGGAGCACGCAGTATATTAGTTTTCTGGGATTGCTGTAACAAAATACCACAAAATTGGTAGCTTAAAACAATAAATATGTATTCTTTTGAAGTTCTGGAGTCTAGAAATCTGAAATCAAGGTGTTGACAGGCCACCCTTCTTCTGGAGGCTCTGGGGGAAGATCTGGCCTCTTCCAGCTTCCGGTGGCTGTCGGCAAACTGTGGCTTTCTTGGCTTGTGGCCATATCACTCTGATCTCTGCCTCCGAGGTCACACGCCTCCTCCTCTTCTCCATGCGAATCTCCCTCCGTTTCTATCTTATGAGGATTCAGGTGGTTGCTTTTAGAGATAACCTAGGATCAGCCCCTCTCTCAAGACCTTCCTCTCAAGATCCTTAATGTAATCCCAACTTTGCCATGTAAAGTAATATTCACTCTTTTGCTTAGAAGGTCACATTCACAGCTTCCAGGGATTAGGACATGGGATATCTTTTGGAGGCCACCTTTCAGCCCGGGTCTCTCATCTGTTCAGTTTTGGGGCCAAGCCTTAATTTGATGCCTACATTATGCTAGATTCGATGCTTCATTCTGAGGACAGACAGCAGAGTAAGGCAGAGTCCCTGCGATCCAGGGGATACTCTGTTAAGCTGTGCCCATCTATGCAGGCACCTATTTATCACCTGGTAGAACACTGGCGGCCCTGGACCAGCCAGCGGGGCACCTGCTTGTTAATAACCTGCAGAGCTTTACCTGCTGCCAAGTTTTAGAAATCACATTTGTCAACATTTCTGTGGAGTCTAGTAGAAGAGAGCAATTTTAATCGGACCCTTCCTTGTCCTGCAAATGTTTGTGATAAGTTGCTGAAAATTATGATAGACGTTTAGGTGATAAATTCAAGTTCAAAGACTAGGACACAAAGACAATTAACCAATGAGTTTATTTCTCACTTCCCTGGTCTGCTTCTCTCTCCTCCTTCTCTCTTTGCACCTCTCTATCTTCCTCTTTTTCTGTTTTCTTCTTTCACTCCCATGTGTGTATCCAAACAGATTGATTAAGCTTTCTGGCAGTGAAACATTGCCTATCGTTGGTATTTAGGGCAATCACAAAAGGTTTAAACAAATTTTAAGATTTAATATTAGGATGGTATTTGCTGTCCTCCTGGAAAAAAGAATTTAATATAAAAGTAAGAGCTTAATTATAATCTTTTTTAAAAATTACCTTTAGGGTAATATACCAGTTGTTAGCCTCTCACTAGGAGTCAGTAATAAGAAATGACAGAATAACTTATTTATTCCTTCATTGCTTGCTTCCTACTACTTGTTAAAATTACACTTTCATATAAAATATCATCCCTGCAGTAATTATAAATAATTAGCATTGAGTTCACTATTTTGGGACCATCCTAAAGAAAACAGGAGTGAGATTACAAAGCAAGATTAATCTTTTTCCCTCTAAAGATTAATCCCAGGAAAGAGAATTTCCTCTGTGCCATGTGGGTTACCCAATTTTGTAGAAGAGTTCTGCATGGAAAATCTCTTTTCATAAATTATTTTTTGTTTCAGCTATGAAGAAAGAGAAAGAAAATTCTGTCCCTAATTTATGACTAGAAATGAAATACAAAAATGTCCTTCCTTTCTTCCTAAAGGCTTCCAATGAGAGTCTATAAACTTCTACGGTGATTTCATGGCTCTTTCATCATGTTCTTGGCAAACTTGGAAGGGAGGAGGTCATAGCAATGACTGACATTTACTGAACACTCACTGCAGAAAGAGCTCCCTTCTAAATGCTGTGTGTGTCAACTCAATTAACCCTCACAATGACCCTCAGAGGTAGGTCCTAATATTACCATCACTGTTCCTAGAGAGAGAAACTGAGACAGAGCGTGTAAGAAACTTGCCCAAGGACACACTGCTAGTGGGTGTAGGAAAGCCCTGCTTGGAACTCAGGCATTTGGGTTCCACAGCCCTCCACTTACAACTACTGTAGCAGAACAATTACTGGCCCTGCTGGACAACCCCCTTACCTTAGCATCAGGTAGAGACTAGTATTGATTGTGTACTTACTAGGGATGGTCAGATAGGTTACCTCATTGAAAACTCTGCCACACATCCAGTAACGGGCTCAGAGGGGCAAGTTACTTACAGATTTAATCAGGATTCTTTTCAGATGAAAAGACAAAACCAACTCAATGAGCATACGGGGGAAGGTGGTTTGTTCACTCAGTTCCCAGGAAGAACAGGAGTGGAATGGATCCAGGGACTGGTCAAGGTCAGGGAAGGCCCCAGGAGGACTGTATGAGGTTCTCGAGCCCCAGGTTGATTATTTCCACAGCAAATTAACCCTAAATGAAATGATCTATCTGGATAGGGAATTACTTTCTGTCTGCCCCCGCCTGAATGCAATGCATGAATCTCCGTGAGGACATGGACCTTGACAATCTCATTCCCTCTTGAGCATCCCTCAGGCTTGCAAACATTTCTGTGCTGGGCAGAGGGAGGATGTACAAAACTAAAGAGAATCAAGGTCGTCCCCAGTGCAGCTCCCTCCTTCAGGCTGCACCATCTGGACACTGCTCTGTTGGAACAGTGGGTTCACAAGCCATAAGCAAAGTTGCATCAAGGAAGAAACTGATACACGTCCAGAAAAACCAGATCGCGTTCCTGGCCCTGCCCTCTGGCTGTGTAACCTCTGAGCAAGTCACTCTTCACTCTGAGCTGCAGTTTCCTTGGCTCTTCAGGGAAGGTCTGTTCTTCCCTCCCTGTTCACTTCACAATGTTGCCCTAAGTTACAAAAGGCAGGTCATGCAAGCTCTTTCTTCCTGATCATCTCCCAATAGCCCATTTCAAGAACTCAGCCAAACTCATCAGAATTCCTATCTGTGCCCACATGTTCTCAGCACCTGTCTTTGTACACTCGCCTTCCTCTGCTCTTAGTATCTTTAAACTCACCTTGTCCACTTGGCTCACCCAGAATGTGTAGCCCATTTCAAGTCTGTATCTTCCACAAAGTACTTCCTGATTCCCCTACACTTGAAGTCATCTTACTTTCCATTAAATCACCCCAGCACTTTATCTGTACATTTCTAGAAACATAAAAGTGTAATGATTCACTGTCACCTCATTATTTCACAAGAAGCCCAGGGAAGGAACCTCAATTGGCCAAGAACTACCTGGAGCCCTGTGGTCATCAGTATTCTTTTTTTTTTTTTTTAATTTATTTATTTTATTCTTGGCTGCCTTGGGTCTTCGTTGCTGCGCACGGGCTTTCTCTAGTTGGGGTGAGCAGGGGCTCCTCTTCCCTGCCGTGCGAGGGCTTCTCACTGCAGTGGTTTCTTTTGTTGAGGAGCACAGGCTCTAGGCGTGCGGGCTTCAGTAGTTGTGGCTCGCGGGCTCTAGAGCTCAGGCTCAGTCGTTGTGGCGCACGGGCTTAGTTGCTCCGTGGCATGTGGGATCTTCCCGGACCAGGGCTCGAACCGGTGTCCTCTGCATTGGCAGGCAGATTCTTAACCACTGCACCACAAGGGAAGCCCATCAGTATTCTTTCTGATTAGTCTAGAATGCTTTAGAACAAGAGGGGTGTACAAGAGAGAGATTTCACCGCAGACCTTTCCCATTAGTTTACGAAGTGAAGGTCAAGCCCTGATCTTCTACATTTTAGTATGTCACAGTTAGGGTCAAGGTAAAGGAGGCACCAGGGATTCTCTGTGGCTGACTGCTGTGTAATTAACCCATCCGAACTGCTTACGGTAGGAACATGTAACCACAGAGTGGAGCTTGTCCAGTGTAACCTGATTCTGTTGAACACTCCGTGGGTGGGAAGTTTTGAGAGCTGCGGAGGGCTCACTTTTGGTCACCCTCGTTACCTTAATCTTATCACTGATCCTTCAAGGGCTTATTTGTCACATCCTTTTTAAAAAAAAAAAAAAAAAAAACAACCATTTTCTGATACCCCTTTACAATCTAAAAAACGTTAAATGAGTTAACCTCTTCCCTAAATAAAACGAAGCATCTTAGGCTGTACTTTAATCTACAGACACAAAGGTACCTAAATTTTCATTAACTTTCTCTTCTGTGTTTCAGAAGTTTGATTCAGTGGAAGACATCATCGAACACTACAAGTATTTTCCTATTATACTCATTGACGGGAAGGATAAAACTGGGATCCACAGGGAACAGTGTTACCTGACTCAGCCCCTCCCTCTCAGCAGACACTTCTCACTTATGTAGCCTGGTCTTTGTTTCATCTTCAGTTCAGTGGATCCAATGCCTCTATCATTTTTTTCCTTTGTTTCAAAAGATTATTTTCTGTGGCTTCAAGGGATTACTTCTCTGACTCCATAGAAAAGAAAAACATTCTATCATGGAAATTGGAAAACCCATTGTGGTTTTGAAAGCTCTAATTGCAGAAGAAATATTTATAAGATGCAAAAATAAAAACTGGCTTTTAAAAAATATCTTCTAAAGAAAAAACCAAAAACACGGTCCTTATACTCATGTTACAGATGAGCAGCAAAGGTTACAGGAAGCTACTGCTTCAATGTTTGCAGCTGGCAACTGACAAGTCTAGGTAAAAGTCCCAAATCTATGATCTTTATAGGACTTGGTGCTGCCTTTCTTTATTTCAAAATTGTTTGGACTTGTGAATTTACAATGTTTTCATGATTCCTTATGCTAAAGGTGTTGGTGAATGTTAGCTCTATTTTATTTATAATTCTGGAAATTCAATTTTAGGAAAGGATGTGGTATGGAAAAACAAATCACTTGTGAACACCACTTGAAGGACAGAAATCAGAAATATTTTTAGTATGGTGTGAAATGGCCATAGGACCATCACCAGCCTACTCTGTTTAGAGTAGCTTTAAGCCCAGTGGAATTAGCAAATTCATAGAAAGGGAGTAAGCTTAAGTCTGAGTGAAAGTATAATTTTTTAAATTCCATTTGTGGACTTCCATTCAAAGGAAAAGAACTGTCCTCGAATTAGTGCTAGTATCTTGCAGGAACTTTACACATGTCATGATATTGTCCCCACTCAAAGCTAAGCAGATTACATTTTATTCCTGTTTCACAACACAGATGAGGAAACAGGCTCAAAGACGTCATGGATCTTACTCAATATAAGAAGAGATCCCAGATTTTTATCCATGTGCCTAGTTTCATCCAAGCATATCTTCCCAGGTACATTCTCTGCCCTAGGGAATTTTATAATCAAGTTGAAAAGTTAAATTTAAAAGAGACAGAGAGAAACAATTTGAAAATGCAGATTTACCCACGTTAAAATATATAAATAAACAAACTCTTGTAGTGGTGTAAAGTTTAAAAAAAAAAAAAGTGCTGATTGAAATTAATAGTACAGAATGATTTCAAATGTTTCCAAAGCCTACATGTGAAATATATGGAGTATTTATGTAATTGTAGCTTTAATGCAGAAGTAAAGCCAGAAAGAATGAGAAGGCAAGAGATATCAATGAAAACGATACAAATGAAGCCCAGGACCAGCATAGAAACAGACTCTGCAGAGAGGACACAGGCTTGAGGGCAGAAAGAATATGACCCTCACCCTAAAAAGTTATTGAAAGATTACAGATGACTCTGATGCACTTCTCACCGGGGCCGTGCCACTCAATGCTGTGTTCTCAAGAAATGTTTCAGAGTTTCCTCAGGCACTGTTGTTGCTAAAAGTCCATGAACATCAGGTGGTGGTTAGCATTGTATGAGGCTTACATTTTAAAAAATGCTTTATCACCTATTATTCATAAGTGCATGAAATGATGCTAAAAGGAAAAAGAAGTAGAGCCATCTTAAAATGCTCACAATGCTTATACATATGAAAATCTCTGGAAAGAAATATAACATTCATAATAGTGACAGAGGTTGCTTCAGAGGATTGGGATTTGGGGGGCCACGTTAGTTGAGTCTTCTGGAACTCAGATGCCAAGACAAGAGTTACAAGTGCTAATATTTATTGGAGGCAATGCCTAAGAAAGATCAAGGGAAGAAGGAATAGGAATAGACAGGAGAGCCTTCAGGCTATGACATAAGTCTGACACCTGTGAGAGGAACAGGGAAGGAGAGAGGAATGGGCAGGAAAAGCATCAGACTGAGATGCAGCTCTGGGAGAGTCTTGGCCAGCCCATTGGTGAGATACAGAGCAAAGACTGCCCACAGAGGAGAGTGCCCCGTGTTGTGCAGAAATGGCCAGGTCTTAGTCACCACCATGCTAAGTCACTGCCAGAGGCTGCCCAGGAAAACATGACCTTCACATGCTCTGGGAGACCCAGAAGGTGCTACAGCTGCAGGCCGACAAATAACTTTTTGATCAGCATGTTCTTCTTTCAAGAGAGATTCAAGGGGCCCACCTCCATGCCTGCCACAGTGACATTCTGATTTTCAGTGTTGATTGTAATAAGGACATTTTGCTTGTAATTGATTACTAAAGAATAAGAATATATAAATGTCAATTGTACTTGATTTTTACAACAGTTCTGTAAAGAAGGCAGGGCAGGTATTCATAACCCATTTTATAATTGAGGAAACTATGTCTCCTTGGCCAAAATCTTAGAGTGACATACTTGTGGCTGGAACCAAGGTCTTCATACACAATTTTTCTGTTTAGTGTCTAGATGGTCATTGAATCTGTAATTGAAAGTTCAGTGATTTGGGCTTGGCATGCCTAAATTCCAAAGAGTTTTAATCCCTTTTCAACCATTATTTCATTTTCAGTTGTAAAGTGTCACTTGCCTATGCTCAATATAGTAGTGGAATTTTAGCTTTATCTGATTATAGCATCTATTCATTCAAGATATTTCATTTGACTAAATAATTTCCATTCAGGATCAGTTTATATTTTCCTCATATTTAATAATATCTTGTTATAAGCCTTGTTTGTGTATTGCATATGTATTCATTACTATGCATTCTTGTAGATATTAGAATAATAGTAGTGAATTAAGTGGGAGAAACAGACAACAAATAAGTATACAATGAATAAGACAATCTTAAGTTGGTTTCCCATTACTTTGTTGTATTTCCTTAACACTTATCACTAAGTGCTTGTGAGTAGGGCCAATATTAGATATTTTGATGAAGCTCATTGAATTGGCTTTAAAAAGTTTCGAACCAGAAAATTTTTAATTTTCCCAAAGTTACTTGGAAAACTTCCTCTCTTGGGGGGTATGTGTGTGTGAATAACCATGTCATAGCTGAAATCAATTAAATCTTCTCTTCAAATTACTATAGAGGAGTCAAATTTTACCCCATTGCCAAATTTAGTTCATTGCCGTGTGTGTGTGTGTGTGTGTGTGCGTGTGTGTACACATACATGGATTTTTTTACAAGATAGTCTATGCAGTATATGATTAGCACTATATTTCTGTATCTACTTTTTTATCCTGAATATTTGTTCTAGCTAAGCACATTTCCTTTCTTTTTTTGCACATTACGGCTCTAACTTAAATGAAAGCAAATAAGTAATTAAATGTCATAATATATCTGAAACTGAGTATTAAAATAAATTCAAAATACAGTTTAATTTTGTTTGATTGATGCTCTATTACCTCTAAAGCCCTTTTGAAATCAAATTTAGGGTTAATTTATGACAAAGTTTCTTGAACAATTTGTGACATACAAGCATATGCTGGATTTGGGAGATAAAGGCCAAAAAGACCTAATCTCTGTGCTGGAGAGCTAAGAGCCTGGCAGGCACGATACACATATAATTAAAATCATGCAGTGCAGAATAATAGATTTGGTAATTCTGTCCCTTGTACCACCATCGCATTGGTAGGCCTGGATGTGTGGGGGAGGGTGTAATCAGAGAAAACTGCCCAGGGGAGGTGTCCAAGTAGAGAGCTAAAGGATGGTCCTAGACTGCAAGCTTTAGAATTACAAAAACCTTGTCAGTCTGTTTTTGAGCACTCTTATCTTTAGGGCACTATTCTAGGTCATTCTTATACTACTGAAGCAGTGACTACCTGTTGAATGGGTAAGTGAACACAATAGAAATAGAGGCAGCTTCCCTGGGGAAAGGACAGATGACTTACTAAGTGGCTCTGGGGAAATTTCAGCTATTAGTTGGAACCCTGTAGTGTAGGTACCTGACAATTAGCTTTTTTGATTGTAATGTAAGTGCCTGACATTAAGCTTTTGATTGCTGAGGCATCCATTTCAAAGACATCTATCTTGGAAAGAACACATTGCCCTCTACACAACTAGATAAAGAGCCAGCCTGCCCCACCCATGAGTCCCCCCTTATTGGAAAGCTCTGGTGGACCTAGATAACTGACTGACCCACTGCTTGCTTTTCCCTTCCCGTGCTTTAATTCCTGCTCTTATGTTTTACTTTCACCAATAAAGAGTGAACCCTCAAAACCCCAGCACCCCATCATCAACCCCAATAAAGGCAGAGAGAGCACCAGTGAAACAGGAGGGAAGGGGGTAGGCACAACCTTTGAAAGAATGATATAGCCATAGTACATGACAAAGACTGGTTAGAACCAACTGGGTCCAAGATGGTGGAAGATTCAACTTCCAGTGGACCTTGAGCCTCATTATACTCTTATTGTAATACATTAGCTAAATGACACACCCACCAGTGCCATGACAGTTCTGACTGAGGCCAACCATAAAAGGTCAAAAAGTGGGTGGTGGCCCAATTCCTGGAAATCCCCGCCTCTTCCCCAAAATAGTTGGAATAATCCCACTCGTTAGCCTATGAAATTACCCACCCCATAAAAATTAACCATGCCATCTTTAGAGGCTTCTTTCCTCTTGCCTTCCGAGATGGCCCACGCTCTGTCTGTGGAGTGTGTTTCTCTCTAAATAAATCTGATTCTTACGTATCACATCATCTCCGAATTCTTTTGCTACAAAGAAAGAAACTTAAATTCACCAGCAACACCAGGCCCACACATTCATTCTCTCTCTCTCTCTCTCTCTCCCACCTCCCCCCCTGCCCCCTGGACATTGCTAAGCAGTCCAGGACATGGCTTGTACCCTCCAGGACATGTGAGTAATAAACCTTGTTTCTTCTAAGTTCCCTGATAGTAGTTGCTGAGGTGTGTCTTGCAATCATAAGAACCAAAAGGGCTGGTCCAGCCTCAGCATTGGCTTCAGCTGGGGAAATGTCTGTGAGGCTTCCCGCAAGTAGCCCAGAGGAGTGCCCTCTGCCATTTCTAGAAAATAGCATCAGTATGGATGGCTGAGACCAACCCAAAACAAACATAAATCAATGTAGCACTTTGAAAAGCAATTTCACAGTATTCAGTAAAATATAAAATATGTACCCACTGCAATAAAACTTCCAGTTGAAACATGGCTATATATGAACTTATCTTTCATCCCTCTGGAAACACCACTAAAATGACAATAAATAAATTGAAAAGGCAAGAACATAGGATAAAAAGAATAGAAAAAAATATGACAGAAGAAGAAAGACGTCAACAAAATTTCAGATGAGAGAAATTAAATGGACAATGGATAGTAACTGAGTTAACAAAACTTAAAAAAGCTAAAATGTAAGCCTGCTAGGAGGCAATTCAACAAGAAACAAACTGGTTTCTGTCAACTGAAAAAAATGCACAACCTATTCGGCAGACATTCTTAGGACTTCGAGCCCGGGAGACAGCCTCTCAGATAACGCTGAGAAAACTGTTCTGAGGAGGAAGGGGGGATGCCAGGATATACAGGAGTTTCTGTAACAACACCAGGTAGTCGGAGCAAAGGATTACGGTTAATAAAAGAAAACCAGAGGTCAAGTTAAGGAATTTAGCGCTTTTCTGTGTATGGGAAGATACAAAGAGTCCAGGCTCACTAAAACCATCCCTTTGATATGCACCTCAGCTGTCTGGGGCCAGTATCCTGTGTTTTCTCATCCTGAGTCTCCTCAGGGTACACTGCGGGGAGAGGGGTGTGGGTGGGGTGGGGTGCTGCAGCACTTGACTGCCAAATGGCAGGCATTCCTGGTTTCCATCCTGAACTCCCCCAGGGCTCACTGTTGGGGATGGCTGCAATTGCTGATGACTGCAGCATCCTTTGTTTATTGATATGGTAGGCAGCATTCTTAGTCCACATTTCCACTACAAAAATCTGGAAAGGCTCAGATATTGGAGTCACTAGTTACTCTTAAATGCTGGTAAAGGGACTTGGGTGAAAAGGAGATTCACTGATGGTCATTATAAGTTTTAATCAACATCCTTCCCCTAGAAACCGGAGGCTTCTTCAGCCAGGCTACTATTCCTCACTCACCCTGGTGGCCATTCAGAGAATACATCTTCAGAAAATGTTCAGAAAATATTTAGAATACAAAAAATACATGCAAGATACTGCTGAAAATGGTAAGCGTGGGCTGTGCTGAAAAATAGGGTTTAAGTGAAAGTTTCATTCCAAAGTTTTAGAACTCCAACCCCTTTGAAATACTTGGTTCCCAGGAGAAGGAGAATCATAACCCTAAACCAAGAGAACAGATTAATTCTGCCACGAATACTAGCATGTGCTGGTCCCCAACAAAACAGCCTGATCCCCACTCTATCATGCTACAGTGAGGTCCCACCCATAAACATACATGTTCCAACTAGCATTTTTGTACCTCACTCTTAAGTCAAGACCTTGGAGAAGATATGAAAGACATTAAACAAAACCTATAAACTGGAAAAAAAATTACAGGGAAAGATATAATGTGGGATGCTGAAGAAAACTAAAAGAGAAATACACTTGATATGAACAGAGAGATAAGACACTGAGTCTACAAAACAGGAATAGAATGCTATTTAAAAAAAAATATGCAGAAGTAAAAATTGAGAGTACTAAAAGAAAAAAAGAGACAAAATCCCAGTGATAGTTGGAAATTTTAATATACATTTCTCAGAAACTGATAAAGTAAGCAAGCTAAAATGAATAAAACTATAGAAAATTTTAACAACACCAACAGCCAACTAGACCTAACTGTCATTTACAGAGTAGTTCACAAAACACATATAGAATACACATTTACTTTTTTCTAGTTCACATAGAACTTTCTCACCAAGAAAGATCATCTTCTAGGACCTAAAATGAGTTTAATAATCTTTAAAGAACTAGAAAAAAAAAAAAAGAAAGAAAGAAAGAAAAGAAAAAGAGTTAAATTAGAAATAAATAACACTAATATATCTGGAAAAATCTCCAAATATTTGGAAATTAAGCAACACATTTCTAAATTACCCATGGTCAAAGAAGAAAACACAACAAAAATCTAGAAATATTTCAAAATGAATGGTAATGAAACACAACGTGCCAAAATTTGAGGAATATAACCACCCTTTAAATATAATGATTTAATATAAGTATTCATAGCTTAAAAGCCTTAAATGCTTATATTAAAAGAGAAAGGTAGATAATCAAGCATCTAATTTTCACTTTAAGCTATAAAGAAAGTAAAAATTAAGCCCAAAGTAAGTAGGGAGAAGGAAATAATAAAGATAAGAGCAGAAGTCAAGGAAACAAAAACACAAACAGAAAACCAACAAAGCCAAAACCTGGCTTTCTTTCAAGTTTAAGAAAATTAATAAATAACTGGCTAAAATAATTTTTAAAAAGGTAAAACAAAACCCAAACTACAAACACAAGAAATAAAAGAAGAGACAACACAACAATAAATTTCTAATACAAAAAGAAATTTAAAATCTGAACAGCACTTCATCTTTAAAGGAAATTAGAAACTTTCCCAGACAAAAAAAGCTCTGGACTATGGTAGATTCTATTAAAAAATTTTAAAAGTAATAATATCAAACTTATGAACTTTTTCAGAAAATAGAGAAAGAAGGAATACTTCCCAACTATTTTTATAAGGCATAAACCCAATCATAAATAAATGAACAAATAAGAAAATAAGCCTGACTCCAATAATATAAAGAAAGAAAATTACATATTAATGTGCCTCACAAGCATAGATACAAAACTCCTTAGCAGAATATTAGCAAATCAGTGGGGAGAAAACTTGTTGACCTAAGTAATTTTAGAACTGTGTGGAGACTATAATTAAAGACAAGAAGAATTGTACGTAAGCACTGTACTCCAATTGCAAAATTATTTCTTATGTAGTTACATGTATACACACATACTGGGACTGAACGAATAAGTATACGGATGGTAGGTGGTGGGAGCCAGGTGTCTCACTATTAAAGTGGGAGATTACAGATAAGCAAAAGGATAAGGCCAGAATGAGCCCTGTAACACTTCATTAGAGTTGGAGATACCAGTATGAATTCATATTTTGCTTTCTACAGATAAATATGGATAAATACGAAATAATTAGATATATGTATGTACACATGTTACCATACACACATGTAGTTCCAAGCTCTGCTCATTCGGAAAGCCTAGAAACAATAACACCCCAGTACAAATTAGCACACCCAGTGCTCAGATCTTGATTTCTACTCCTGTTCTCCAATAAGCAGAACCAGAGCTCCCTGGAGAAATGGCTGATTCTGGGGCTGGGGCAAGGAGCACACAGGATGAGCCTGTAGCATCTTGCAGTGCCCGAAAGGAAGAAAGTACACAAGAACAACTGTACAATGATGGAGGTATGTCAAAGGGACACAGAAGCCAACTGGATGTAACAATTTGAGCAATAAAATAAATAACATAGTATGGGATTATATTCAAAAGTATAAAATAAATATCTATGAGTACACACTGATATAAATAAATGATAAACAATAAACAAATTTCACGTACAGAAGAATTCCAAATAATTTATGTAGATACTCCACCCTCAAGGAGGTGGACCACAACTCCCCACTACTTACGTTTGGACTGCACATAGTAACTTCCTTCCAAAGAGTACTTTATGGAAAGAGGGGAAAAAATTAGTAACTTTACAATGGAGAAATCTAACAAACACTACCTTAGCCAGGTGATCAAGCTTAACACCATCCGTGATAAGTCCTGTTATCATGCATGTATCCTTGATATCATGTGATGAGAATGGCATTTTACCTCTATGATATTCTTTCCAAAAACCCATAACCACTGTCTAATCATGAGAAAAATATCAGACAAACTCAAAGTGAGTAACATCCCACAAAATACCTGATCAGTACTCAAAACTGTCAAGGTCATCCAAAACAAGGAAAGTCTGAGAAACTGTCACAACCTATAAGAGCTTAAGAACGCATAAGGGATGAGGAATCCTGGATGGCATACTAGAACAGAAAAACTACAAAAGGTAAAAACTGAAGAAATTTAAATGGATATGAACTTTAATTAATAATAAAATATATCGATATTGGTTCATTAATTGTACAAATATATTTGAAATATGTGAATCTTACTAACATAAGTTCTTAGCAACAGGAGTAATTGAGAGTGGAGTACAGAGGAATTCTCTGTACTATCTTTGCATCTTTTCTGTAAGCCAAAAGCTATTTTAAAACAAAAAGGTTAATTTTAAAAAAGCAATTAGTACATAGATTGGCTGAATGGATTAAGATACAAGATCCAACTCTATGCTTTCTATAAGAGACTCACTTATTTATTTATTTATTTATTTTTTTTTTTTTTAATTTACTACAAAGAAATAAAGGCTTTATTTGGGGTCTGAGAATTCCAGTTTGTGAGACACTGATTTGAGCGAGAGTTAAAAATGTGTTCCAAGGAGGAGATAAAAGTCAGGGGTTTATAAAGGCAAAAACCCCCACAAGGTTGCAAAAGTTGTTTCAAAAGAATTATGATTGGTGCTGGCAAGCTGAAGCTATTTTTATCTGTACATGATTGGTTGCTAAAGGCTATCACTAGAGAAGGTAAAAGTTCGTTACTGTGGCAGGTTGTAGATTTTCTTTTAGAGTCCATGTAATATTTGTGATTTGGCCCAATTCAAAAGCTCATGGTTCCAGCTGGTGACAATGTGCATAGGCCCTGCTTCCTTAATGGCCTTCCAGTTCCATTTTAAATAGCTCTCTTAGCAATACTGACTACATTCTGAAGTTCCTTTTTCCACAGTACATAATCATGATTTGCAAATAATAATTATTTCTTCTTCTCCAAGCTATAAGAGACTCACTTTAGATCCAAGGACACACACAGGCCGAAAGTAAAAGGTTGGGAAAAGATATTTCATGTAAATGAGAATCTAAAGAGATCGGGATGGCTATTCTTATACCAGACAAAATAGAGTTTAAGATAAAAACTGTCACAACAGACAAAGAAGGTCATTATATAATGATGAAAAAGTCAATTCACCAGGAAGACATAACAATTATAAGTATGTATACATCTAATAGATCTCCCAAATATATGAAGCAAACATTGACAGAACTGAAGAAACAGAGAGCAATAATAATAATAGTAGAAGATATCAATACTCAATTTTTAGCTATATGTAGAACAACCAGACAGAGGATCAATAAGAAAACAGAATGAAACAACACTATAGACTAACTGGACCCAAAAGACATACAGAATACTCCACCCAACATCAACACACTACACATTCTTCTTGAGTCACATAAAGCATTCTCTAAGATAAACCATATGTTAGGCCACAAAACAATATTAAGAAGATTAAAATCATACAAAGTATCTTTTCCAACCACAATGGTTGAAACTAGAAATCAGTAACAGAGGGAAAACAGAAAAATCCACAAATACATGGAAATTAAACATCTCACTCTTAAACAAACAATAGTCAAAGAAGAAATCACAAGGAAATTTAGAAGATATCTGGAGACAAACGAAAACAAAAACACAACATACCAAAATATATGTGATGAAGCAGAAGCAGTACTAAGAGGGAAGTTTATAGCAATAAATAATTACATTACAAAAGAAGAAAGATCCCAAATCAACGATCTAACTTTACACCTCAGGGAACTAGAAAGAGAGCAAACTAAACCAAAAATCAGCAGAAGAAGATAATATCAAGAGAATTAGAAGATAAGCCACAGACTGGGAGAAAATATTTGTAAAAGACACATCTGATGAAGAATTATTATCCAAAATATACAAAGGACTCTTAAAATTCAACAATAAGAAAACAAACAACCTGTTAAAAAATGGACCAAAGATCTTAACAAACACCTCACCAAAGAAGATATTTGTAGGACAAATAAGCATATGAAAAGATGTTCCACATCATATATCATCAGAGAAATGAAAATTAAAACAACAATGAGATACCACTATACACCTGGTAGAATGGCCAAACTCTGGAACACTTATAACACCAAATGCTGGTGAAGATGTATAGCATCTTCCCACTGCTGGTGGGAATGCAAAATAGTACAGCCATTTTGGAAGACAGATTGGCAGTTTCTTACAAACTAAACCTACTCTTGCCATATGATCCAGCAATCACACTCATTGGTATTTGTTCAAAGGAGTTGAAAACTTATCTCCACACAAAACCTGCACACAAATGTTTATAGCAGCTTTAAACATTGTTTCCAAAACTTGTAATCAGCCGAGAGGTCCATCAGTAGGTAAATGGATAAATGAACTGTGGTCCATCCAGACAATGGAATATTATTCAGCACTAAAAAGAAATGAGTTATCAAGCCATGAAAAGACATGGAGGAACCTTAAAGGAATTTTCTAAGTGAAGGGAGCCAAGTTGAAAAGGCTATGTATCATATGATTCCAACTGTCTGACATTTTGGAAAAGGCAAAACTGTAGAGACAAGGAAAAAAATCAGTGGTTGGGAGTGGGAGGAGGTGGGGAGGGAGATGAATAGGCAGAGAACAGAAGATTTTTAGGGCAATTAAAATAGTCTGTATGATATTATAATGATGGATATATGTAATTATACATTTCTCTAAACCCTTAGAATGTACAACATCAGGAGTGAACACGAAGGTAAACTATGGACTTTGGGTGATTGTGGTGTGTTGATGTAGGTTCATCCTTGGTAAAAATGTACCATTCTAGTGAGTGATGCTAATAACAAGGGAGGCTATGCATGTGTGGGGACAGGGGGTTTAAGGAAATCTCTATCTTCCTCTCCATTTTATTGAAAACTTAAAACTGTTCTTAAAAATTAAAGTCTTTTTTAACTGGCAAAACAGATACAAGAAAGCAAATAATAAAGATCAGAGGAGAGATAAACAAAATAGAGAACAGAGATACAAAAGGAAAAAAATCAATGAAAAACTGACAAACTATTAGCAAATCTAACTAAGAAAAATAGAGAAAAGTTTCAAATAACTAAAATTAGAAATGAAAGAGGGGATATTACAACCGATGTCACAGAAATAAAAGGATTATTTCATGGTAGGAGACTACCATGAACAATTATACACGAAGAAATTAGATAACCTAGAACAGATGGATAAATTCCTAGAAACATACAACTCACCAAGACTGAATCATGAAGAAACAAAAAAATCTGAACAAACATATAACTACTAAGAAAACTGAGCGGTAACCAAAAACCTCTCAACAAAGAAAAGCCCAGGACCAGATGTCTTCACTGGAGAATTCTACCAAACATTTAAAGAAGAATTAATTCCAATCCTCCTCAAACTCTTCCAAAGAATTGAAGAGGCAAGCACACTTCCAAGCTCACCTATGAGGCCTGCATTGTTCTGTTATCAAAACCAAAGACACAAGGAAAAAAAAAAAAAAAAAAAACTATAGATCAATATCCCTGATGAATACTGATTCAATAATCTATAACAAAATACTAGCAAATTGAATTCAACATCACTTTAGAAGCACTATAGACTATTGAGCAAGTGGGATTTACTCTTGGAATGCAAAGATTATTCAACATATGAAAATAATTAAATGTAATTGATCACATTAACAAAATGAAGGACAAAACCCACACAATCATCTCAGTTGATGCAGAAACAGCTTTCAATAAAATTCAACACCCTTTTATGATAAAAACACTCAAGATACTAGGAATAGAAGGAAACTGGTTCAACATATTAAAAGCCCTATATAAAAGCTCACAGCTAACATCACACTCAATTGTGAAAGACTGAAAGCTTTCCTCTAAGATCAGGAACAAGGCAAATATGCCCGCTCTTGCCACTAATATTCAACATAATACTAGAAGTCCTAATCAGAGTATCATTCAAACTGAAAAGGAAGAAGCATATTATCTCTGTTCTCAGATGACCTGCTCTTATATGTTAATAACCCTAAAGATTCCACACACATACACAAAGTTAAAACTAATAAAAGGTTTCAGCAAAGTTTCAGGATACAAAATCAACATAAAAAAATCAGTTGTGTTTCTATACACTAACAATGAAAAATTTGAAAAGGAAACTAGGAAAATAATCTCATTTACAATAGTATCAAAAAGAATAAAATACTTAGGAAAAAACTTAACCAAAGATGTGAAAGACTTGTACACTGAAAACAACAAAATATTGATAAAAGAAATCAAAGAAGATATAAATAAATGAAAAGACATCTTGTACTTATGGATTGGATGACTTAATATTGTTTAAATGTCCATACTACCCACAACAATCTACAGATTCAATGCAATCCCTATCAAACTTCAAATGGCATTTTTTTCAGAGGTAGAAAAAAATCCTAAAATTCATAAGAAATCTCAAGGGGGGACTTCCCTGGCAGTCCAGCTATTAAGACTCCACACTGCCAATACAGGGGGCACAGGTTCAATCCCTGGTTGGGGGACTAAGATCCCACATGCTGTGCAGCACAGCCAAAAAAAAAAAAAAATCTCAGGGGATCCCATATTATCAAAACAATCTTGAAAAAAAAAGAACAAAGTTGGAGGACCCACACTTCCTGATTTCAAAACATACTACAAAGCAACAGTAATTAAGACAGTGTGGTATTGCCATAAAGACATATAGACCCTGACAGGGTAAGAGAGTGTCATGGACATATATACACTACCAAATGTAAAATAGATAACTAGTGGGAAGCAGCTGCATAGCACAGGGAGATCAGCTCGGTGCTTTGTGACCACCTAGAGGGGTGGGATGGGGAGGGTGGGAGGGAGGGAGATGCAAGAGGGAAGAGAAATGGGAACATATTGTATATGTATAACTGATTCACTTTGTTATAAAGCAGAAGCTAACACACCATTGTAAGGCAATTATACTTCAATAAAGATGTTTAAAAAAAAAAAAAAAAGACATATAGACCAATGGAACAGAATTGAGAGCCCACCAATAAAGCCTTGCATAGATAACCAAATGATCTTTGACAAGAGAACCAAGACTATACACTGGGGAAAGGACAGTTCTTTCAACAAATTGTGTTTGGAAAACTGGATATTCACATGCAAAAAAAGAAGTAGGATCCTCACCTTAGACCATAGACAAAAATTAACTCAAAATAGATTATAGAACTAAATGTAAGATCTAAAACTATAAAATTCCTTGAAGAAAATATAGGAGAAAAGCTTCAGGACACTGGATTTGGCAATGAATTCTTAGATATGACACCATAAGCAGCAAGAAAAGCAAAAATAGACAAATATGACTACATCAAACTTAAAAATTTCTGTGCAGCAAAGGAAAGAATCAACAGAGTGAAAGGGCAACCTGCAGAATGGGAAAAATATTTGCAAACCATGTGTACTGATAAGGAGTAAATATCCAGATTATACCAAAACTCCTACAACTCAACAACAACAACAAACAAATAACCTGATTTAAAAATGGGTATAGGACTAGAATAGACATTTCTACAAAGTATATATACAAATGGTCAACAAGCATATGAAAACATCACTAATCATCAACATCACTAATCATCAGGGAGATGCAAATCAAAATCTCACACCCATTAGTATGCTCACTATCTAAAAAATAGAAATAACAAGTGTGGGCGAGGATGCGAAGAAATTGGAACCCTGTGCACTGTTTGTGGGAATGTGAAAAGGTTTGGCTGGTATGGAAAACAGTATGGAGGTTGCTCCAAAAATTAAAAATAGAATTACCATATGATCCAGCAATCCCATTTCTTGGTATAGACACAAAATAATTGAAAACAGGATCTTGAAGAGATATTTGCACATCCATATTGATTGCAGCATTATTTACAATAGTCAAGAGGTGGAAGCAACCTAAATGTCAATCAATGAATGAATAAAAAAAGAAAATATGGTATATCCATACAATGGAATATTATTCAGCTTTAAAAAAGAATGAAATTCTATCATACTATATGACATGGATGAACCTTGACAACTTATGCTAAGTGAAATAAGCCAGTCATAAAAACACAAATAAAGCATGATTCCACTTGTATGAGGTCAATCTAAAGTAGTCAAACTTGTAGAAACAGAAAGTAGAATGTGGTTACCAGGAGCTGAGAGGAAGGAGGAAATGGGGAGCTATTGTTTAGTGAGTACAGAGTTTCAATTTTTCAAGATGAAAAATTCTAGAGATCTGTTGCACAAAAATGTGCTAATAGTTAACATCATTGTATTATATACTAAAAAGAGGTTAAGATGGTAAATTTTACGTTATGTGTATTGACAAAATGTGTGTGTATATACATATACATGTGTGTATGTGTGTGCGTGTGTGTGTGTGTGTGTGTGTATAAAATGGTGAGTATCTCATGACCAAATAGGATTTACCCTAGGAATGCAATGTTGAGATAACATTTGAAAATCAATGTAATTTTCCACATTAACAAATTAAATGAGAAAATTATTTGATCATATGAACAGTTGCAGAAAAAGCATTTGAAAATAATTCATAATAAAACTACTGACAAGGTAGAAATAGAAAATTTACTCAGTTTGATTAAATGGATCTACCAAAAAAAAAAAAAAAACCCTCAGCTAACATGATACTTAATCATGAGATATAGAACACTGAAAAGGAAAGGATTAAGTGGCATCTTTAATCCATTCTGTTACCTGGGAGAAGTCCCTGGAAAAGACAGAAGACAGGTGACCTAATTCAATTTCCTTGTAAACATAAAATAACAAAACTCCTGACAAAGAATCTAATGGTATTTGCTGACAGGGAAATCCTTACCTATAGAATACATTTTGAAGGATGGATAGTAGTTTACTACTAGGTTGTAGTAAACAGCCTAGAGCCTATGGATTTATGGAGCATTGCTCTCTGGAAAATGTCATATAACTATCTGAGTATAAAATAGAGATGTTTCTCACAGCAATATCTTTTTGGATCCCCCTCCTAGAGTAATGAAAATAAAAACCAAAATAAACAAATGGAGCCTAATTTAACTTAAAAGCTTTTGCTCAGCAAAGGAAACCATAAACAAAATGAAAAGCAACACACAGAATGGGAGAAAATATTTGCACATATTTCATGACTTAAATGGCTCACTGATGTGTAAGTAATGTGAACGGCACTCATTACTTTAAAAAGCACAAGAGAAAATCTGATGTGGCAAAAAGTACCTAGAAAATTCTGTCAATGTTTCTGAATCTGTTCTTGCTTCATTCATGTAATTTCACTACTTCTAGCCTTTAAATTATTAGTAAAGCTTAATACTGCTTTACATTTCTGATTTGGTATGTCTGCTTTGATAATCTGTTCTTTGTGTTATCACAAATATGTTCACACTAAAATCAGAAACAGGCAAAGATGTGTGCTTTCACCACTTCTATTCATCATTATACTAGCGGCTCTAGCTAGTGCAATAAGACAAGAAAAAGTAACAAATATAAGGCATAAAGATAAGAAAGGAGGAGGTAAATCTGTCTTTATTCATAGATGACATGCTTCTGTATGGTAAATAACCCTAAAAGATCTATAATACAAACTATTAGAATAGTAAATTTAGCAATGCCAAAAGATAGAAGGTCAATATACCAAAAGTAATTGTATATCTATATCTTAGAAACTATTGATTGGAAAATAATGTTTAATTCCATTTTGAATAAAATTAATATATTTAGGAATAAATGAAATAAAAAATATACAGTATCTCTCCACTAAAAACTAAAATAATTGCTGAGAGAAATTAAAGAAGACCTAAATAAATGGAGAGAGGTGCCATATTCATGAATTAGAAGACTCTATACTGTTAAAATGTCACTTCTCCCTATATTTATCTAAAAATCCTAGCAGACTTCTATAGAAATTGAAAAGGTGATTCTAAAATTCACATGAAATTGCAAAGAATCAAGTCTAGCTAAAATAATCTTGAAAACAAAGAAGAAAGCTGAAGGACTTACACTACTTGATTTCAAGGCATTATATTAAAGCTACAGTAACTAGAGCAGTGTGATATTAACATGAAGATAAATAAATCAATTAAACCAAGCCCAAAGTCCACAAATAGTCTCATATGTATGGTCAATTGATTTTTGGCAAAAGCACCAAAGCTATTCAATGGAAAAAGGAGAGTTCTTTCCATAAATGGTGCTGGAAATACTAGATATCCATATCCATAAAAAACAAAACAAAACAAAACAAAACCCTCAATCTCAAACCATATAAAACAAAACAAAGGGGCTTCCCTGGTGGCGCAGTGGTTGAGAATCTGCCTGCCAACGCAGGGAACATGGGTTCGAGCCCTGGTCTGGGAAGATCCCACATGCCACGGAGCAACTAGGCCCATGGGCCACAATTACTGAGCCTGCGCGTCTGGAGCCTGTGCTCTGCAACAAGAGAGGCCGCGATAGTGAGAGACCCGCGCACCGCGATGAAGAGTGGCCCCCGCTCGCCGCAACTAGAGAAAGCCCTCGCACAGAAACGAAGACCCAACACAGCCATAAATAAATAAATAAATAAATAAATAATTGTATAACTTCAAAAAACAAAACAAAACAAAACAAAAACATAGAAATGGATCATAGATATAAATGTAAAAGCTAAAACTAGAAAACTGCTAGAAGAAAACAGGAATATACTTTTGACGTTGGGTAGGCAATGATTCTTTGTTATGACACCAAAAGCAAATAGCCATAAAGGAAAAAACTTGATAAACTGGATCTATTTTTAAAAAATAAGTTGGATTTCATCAAAATTAAAACTTTCTGCTCTTCAAAAAAGACTGTTAAGAAAATAAGAGGCTGGAGTTCCTTAAAAAACTAAAATAGAGTTACCATATGATCCTGCAATCCCACTCCTGGTATATATCTGGAGGAAAACATAATTTGAAAAGATATGTGCACCCCAATGTTCATTGCAGCACTATTTACAATAGCCAAGACATGGAAGCAACCTAAGTGTCCATCGACAGAGGAATGAATAGAGAAGATGTGGTATACATATACAATGGAATATTACTCAGCCATAAAAAAGAATGAAGTAATGCCATATGCAGCAACATTGATGGACCTAGAGATTATCACACTAAGTGAAGTAAGCCAGGCAGAGAAAGACAAATATCATACGATATTGCTTATACGTGGAATCTAAAAAAATAGTGATACAAATGAACTTATTTACAAAACAGAAATAGACTCATGGACATAGAAAACAAACTTATCATCACCAAAGGGGAGGTAGGGAGGGATAAATTAAGAGTCTGGGATTAAAATATACACACTACTATATATAAAATAGATAACCAACAACCTTTTAATAACATATAATGGAAATGGAAGAGAATGTAAAAAAGGAATATATATATTTATGTATAACTGAATCACTTTGCTGTATACCTGAAACTGACACAACATTGTAAATCATCACTTTAATAAAAATTTTTTAAAAAATTAAAATTTAAAATTTAAAAAAAATTTTAAAAAGAGATACTTAGGCTTGAAATTGTCACATAATCAAAGCAAATGTAGTTTTCCTTGACTTATTAAAATTATCAGAATAACAAAAAAAGAAAAGAAGAGGCAAATCTCAGGTGGGGAGAAAATATTGTACATATATTATATATATATTTCATATCTAAAAAATATAAAGAACTTGTACAAATCAATTATAAAAAGACTTGAATAAACACTTCACAAAATAAGAAATATATAAATGGCCAATGAATATATGAAAAGATGCTCCACATTATTAGTTATTAGAGAAATGAGAACAGTTGAGTATGGTGGCCTCTGGAGAGCCAAATTAGAGAAAGGAGATAAGGAAGAAGGAAGATGACTCTTGTTTTCCATTGTAAATTTTTACTACTATTTGACTTTCCAAAATTAGGGAACTTTTTAAAGCAAACATTAATTTTTTTAAATGAGCATATCCTGTGAAGACAATGTGTTAGTCTGGTCCTTATAGGAAACAGAACTTATCCCAAATGTTCAAACCAAGAGCTCTTCATGAAGAGAATACTTAAGAATAGGCAGGATGAAGGAAATAATGGATGGCAAAATACCCAGAAACCAGAAATAGTGGGAACCTGTTACCTTGCTTTGGGCTGATTGGAAGAGGAGAGGAAACAGAGGTGCTGGAGCCGTCAGAGCTGGAACAGGGGAGGGGGAGCAGCCCAGATGGAGCTGTAGTCATGGAAGGACGGGGCTACTGCCAGACATATGGCACTGTAACAAATGGGAAAATATCCAGATCCCTCAAATCTCCTGCCAGGGACTCCCATTGGCCAAACCCAGTTTAAAGGCAGTAGGTAGTATAGTCCACAGGTATCAGCATCCCAGAACAGAGCAGTCAAATAAGGATGGAGAATGGGTTGGAGAACAACCAGCAAACCAGCAATTCCACGTTTTAGATACCCCCTTGAGAAATCCTTGCACATTTGTGACAAGATGTGCACAAAAAGACATGCACAAAGATGTTTTCTTTAGTATTGTCTATATTAGCAAAACGTTATGTTCCCTTGGCAGAAAACTATACACCCATGAAGAGGAAAGAGCGAGATGCTATCTTTCAAACTAAATGGGTCTCAAGAACAAATATATAATATTCTCTCAGTAAATTTTGAGAGTACATAAAACAATACCATATATTGTTCATGGGTACATGTAAAAAGTAAAAAGTATGACTCATAGATTGTGTGTGGACACATTACATATATGATATGGATACAAGGGAATGAGACTGGGAAGATCAAATGATAGTAAACTGCATTTCAAGAATCCTAATATATGAGCGGAAGCAAGAAGGACTACAATCCTGCAGCCTGTGGAACAAAAACCACATTCACAGAAAGATAGACAAAATGAAAAGGCAGAGAGCTATGTACCAGATGAAGGAAAAAGATAAAGCCCCAGAAAAACAACTAAATGAAGTGAAGATAGGCAACCTTCCAGAAAAAGAATTCAGAATAATGATAGTGAAGATGATCCAGGACCTCGGAAAAAGAGTAGAGGCAAAGATCGAGAAGATGCAAGAAATGTTAAACAAAGACCAAGAAGAATTAAAGAACAAACACCTAGAAGAACTGAAGAACAAACAAACAGATATGAACAATACAATAACTGAAATGAAAAATACACTAGAAGGAATCAATAGCAGAATAACTGAGGCAGAAAAATGGATAAGTGACCTGGAAGACAGAATGGTGTAATTCACTGCCACAGAACAGAGTAAAGAAAAAAAAATGAAAAGAAATGAAGACAGCCTAAGAGACCTCTGGGACAATATTAAACATAACAACATTCACATTATAGGGGTCTCAGAAAGAGAAGAGAGAGAGAAAGGACCCAAGAAAATATTTGAAGAGATTATAGTCGAAAATTTCCCTAACATGGGAAAGGAAATAGCCACCCAAGTCCAGGAAGGGCGGAGTCCCAGGCAGGATAAACCCAAGGAGAAACATGCCGAGACACACAGCAATCAAACTGACAAAAATTAAAGACAAAGAAAAATTATTGAAAGCAACAAGGGAAAAACAACAAATAACATACAAGGAAACTCCAATAAGGTTAACAGCTGATTTCTCAGCAGAAACTCTACAAGCCAGAAGGGAGTGGCATGATACATTTAAAGTGATGAAAGGGAAGAACCTACAACCAAGATGACTCTACCAGGCAAGGATCTCATTCAGATTTGACAGACAAATCAAAAGCTTTACAGACAAGCAAAAGCTAAGAGAATTCAGCACCACCAAACCAGCTCTACACCAAGTGCTAAAGGAACTTCTCTAAGTGGGAAACACAAGAGAAGGAAAGGACCTACAAAAACAAACCCAAAACAATTAAGAAAATGGTCATAGAAACATACATATCGATAATTACCTTAAACGTGAATGGATTAAATGCTCCAACAAAAAGACACAGGCTCGCTGAATGGATACAAAACAAGACCCATATATATGCTGTCTACAAGAGACCCACTTCAGACCTAGGGACACATACAGACTGAAAGTGAGGAGATGGAAAAAGTTATTCCATGCAAATGGAAATCAAAAGAAAGCTGGAGTAGCAATACTCATATAAGATAAAATTGACTTTAAACTAAAGAATGTTACAAGAGACAAGCACGGACACTACATAATGACCAAGGGATCAATCCAAGAAGAAGATATAACAATTATAAATATATATGCACCCAACATAGGAGCACCTCAATACATAAGGCATCTGCTAACAGCTATAAAAGAGGAAATCGACAGTAACACAATAATAGTGGGGGACTTTAACACCTCACTTACACCAATGGACATCTCGTCCAAACAGACAATTAATAAGGAAACACAAGCTTTAAATGACACAATAGACCAGATAGATTTAACTGATATATATAGGACATTCCATCCAAAAACAGCAGATTACACTTTCTTCTCAAGTGCTCATGGTACATTTTTCAGGATAGATCATATCTTGGGTCACAAATCAAGCCTCAGTAAATTTCAGAAAATTGAAATCATATCAAGTACATTTTCCGACCAAAATGCTATGAGACTAGATATCAATTACAGGAAAAAAAATCTGTAAAAAATACAAACACATGGAGGCTAAACAATACGTTACTAAATAACCAAGAGATCACTGAAGAAATCAAAGAGGAAATAAAAAAATACCTAGAGACAAATTACAACAAAAACATGACAATCCAAAACCTATGGGATGCACCAAAAGCAGTTCTAAGAGGGAAGTTTATAGCAATACAAGCCTACCTCAAGAAACAAGAAAAATTTCAAATAAACAATCTAACCTTACACCTAAAGGAACTAGAGAAAGAAGAACAAACAAAACACAAAGTTAGTAGAAGGAAAGAAATCATAAAGATCAGAGCAGAAATAAATGAACTAGAAACAAAGAAAACAATAGCAAAGATCAATAAAACTAAAAGCTGGTTCTTTGAGAAGATAAACAAAATTGATAAACCATTAGCCAGATTCATCAAGAAAAAGAGGGAGAGGACTCAATAAAATTAGAAATGAAAAAGGAGAAGTTACAACAGACACCGCAGAAATACAAAGCATCCTAAGAGACTACTACAAGCAACTCTATGCCAATAAAATGGAAAACCTGGAAGAAAAGGACAAATTCTTAGAAAGGTATAACCTTCCAAGACTGAATCATGAAGAATTAGAAAATATGAACAGACCAATCACAAGCAATGAAATTGAAATTGTGATTAAAAATCTTCCAATAAACAAAAGTCCAGGACCAGATGGCTTCACAGGTGAATTCTATCAAACACTTAGAGAAGAGCTAACACCCATCCTTCTTAAACTCTTCCAAAAAATTGCAGAGGAAGGAACACTCCCAAACTCATTCTATGAGGCCACCATCACCCTGATACCAAAACCAGACAAAGATACTACAAAAAAAGAAAATTACAGACCAATATCACTGATGAATATAGATGCAAAAATCCTCAAAAAAATACTAGCAAACAGAATCCAACAACACATTAAAAGGATCATACACCATGATCAAGTGGGATTTATCCCAGGGATGCAAGGCGTCTTCAATATACGCAAATCAGTCAGCATGATACACCATATTAACAAATTGAAGAAGAAAACCCATATGATCATCTCAATAGATGCAGAAAAAGCTTTCAACAAAATTCAACACTGATTTATGATAAAAACTCTCCAGAAAGTTAGCATAGAGGGATCCTTCCTCAACATAATAAAGGCCATATACGACAAACCCACAGCAAACATCATTCTCAATGGTGAAAAACTGTAAGCATTTCCTCTAAGATCAGGAACAAGACAAGGATGTCCACTCTTGCCACTATTATTCAATATAGTTTTGGAAGTCCTAGCCATGGCAATCAGAGAAGAAAAAGAAATAAAAGGAATACAAACTGGAAAAAAAGAAGTAAAACTGTCACTGTTTGCAGATGACATGATACTATACATAGGGAATCCTAAAGATGCCACCAGAAAACTACTAGAGCTAATCAATGAATTTGGTAAAGTTGCAAGATACAAAATTAATGCACAGAAATCTCTTGCATTCTTATACACTAATGATGAAAAATCTGAAAGAGAAACTAAGGAAACACTCCCATTTACCACTGCAGCAAAAAGAATAAAATACCTAGGAATAAACCTACCTAGGGAGACAAAAGACCTGTATGCAGAAAACTATAAGACACTGATGAAAGAAATTAAAGATGACACAAACAGATGGAGATACCATGTTATTGGATTGGAAGAATCAACATTGGGGAAATGACTATATTATCCAAAACATCTACAGATTCAATGCAATCCCTATCAAATTACCAATGGCATTTTTTACAGAACTAGAACAAAAAATCTTAAAATTTGTATGGAGACACAAAACCCCGAAGAGCCAAAGCAGTCTTGAGGGAAAAAAACGGAGCTAGAGGAATCAGGTTCCTAGACTTCAGACTATACTACAAAGCTACAGTAATCAAGACAGTATGGTATTGGCACAAAAACAGAAATATAGATCAATGGAACAGGATAGAAAGCCCAGAGATAAACCCATGCACCTATGGTTAACTAATCTATGAAAAAGGAGGCAAAGATATAAAATGGAGAAAAGACAGTCTCTTCAATAAGTGGTGCTGGGAAAACTAGACAGCTACATGTAAAATAATGAAATTAGACCACTCCCTAACACCATATAGAAAAATTAACTCAAAATGGATTAGACACCTAAATGTAAGACCGGACACTGTAAAACTCTTAGAGGAAAACATAGGAAGAACACTCTTTGACATAAATCACAGCAACATCTTTTTTGATCCACCTCCTAGAGTAATGGAAATGAAAACAAAAATAAACAAATGGGACCTAATGAAACTTAAAAGCTTTTGCACAGCAAAGGAAACCATAAACAAGACGAAAAGACAACCCTCAGAATGGGAGGAAATATTTGCAAATGAATCAACGGACAAAGGATTAATCTGCAAAATATATAAACAGCTCATGCAGCTCAATATTTAAAAAAACAAACAACCCAATCAAAAAATGGGCAGAAGATCTAAATAGACATTTCTCTAAAGAAGACATACAGATGGCCAAGAAGCACATGAAAAGCTGCTCAACATCACTAATTATTAGAGAAATGCAAATCAAAACTACAATGAGGTATCACGTCACACCAGTTAGAATGGGCATCATCAGAACATCTACAAACAACAAATGCTGGAGAGAGTGTGGAGAAAAGGGAACCCTCTTGCACTGTTGGTGGGAATGTAAATTGATACAACCATGATGGAGAACAGTATGGAGGTTCCTTAAAAAGTAAAATAGAGTTACCATATAACCCAGCAATCCCACTACTGGGCATATACCCAGAGAAAACCATAATTCAAAAAGACACATGCACCCCAATGTTCATTGCAGCACTATTTACAATAGCCAGGACATGGAAGCAACATAAATGCCCATCAACAGATGAATGGATAAATAAGATGTGGTACATATATACAGTGGAATATTACTCAGCCAGAAAAGGAACGAAATTGGGTCATTTGTAGAGACATGGATGGATCTAGAGACTGTCATACAAAGTGATGTAAGTAAGAAAGAGAAAAACAAATATTGTATCTTAATGCATATATGTGGAACCTAAAAAAATGGTACAGATGAACCAGTTTGCAGGGCAGAAATAGAGACACTGATGTAGAGAACAAACGTCTGGCCACCAAGGGGGGAAAGTGGCCAGGGGGTGGTGGTGTGATGAATTGGGAGATTGGGATTTACATATATACACTAATATGTATAAAATGGATAACTAATAAGAACCTGCTATATAAAAAAATAATTAAATAAAATGAAACACTAAAAAAAATGCACTTTCAGTCTGGTCTGGTTTAAGGGTATTTTGTCTTTATTTCATAGGAGAAAACTGATAAATAAAATCCTCTGAATAGTTCAGCCCTAAAAAAAAAAAAAAAAAAAAAGAATCCTAATATGTGTCAAATTCTCTTTTAAGCACTTTAGATGTACTGTTTTATTAAATCTTTCCAGCAAGCCTGTCAGTAAGTGGCCATTATAATCCCTAATTTTTAGAAGATAAAAGTGAAGCACAGAAAAGGCCAACTGCCTTCCAAGGTCCCTCACTCATCCTTTCCTTAATTCAGAAAATAGTGAGTTTCATGCAATGTCAGCCACTGTCCCAGACAGTAAGGTGACAGCAGGGACAAAATTATTCCCTCCTCCAGCTCACCTTCCAGGGTGGGAGAAAGACAATAGACATAAATGATAAAGTCTAGAAATTTTAAAGTCTGTTAGAGGAAATTGTGTCATGGAGAAATGAATTAGCAGATTGCGAGAGTCCAACGGTGCTGCACTGTTGGCAATTTTAAATCGGGCCATCAGGGAAGGCTCTGCTAGAAAGTGACATTAAATAGAAACATGAAGAAGATGACATAAGACACGTGGATTATGCGGCAAGGGCAGTCCAGGCAGAGGGAACAGCTGGTGTTAAGGCCTGAGGGAGGCACGTGCCTAGGAAGTTCATGGAACAGCCCAGGGACCAGCCTGTCTGTCTGTCTGTCTCTCACACACACACACATTTCACCAAAGTGTCCCAGGTGTCTATAACAGTGCCTGGCATGTAGTAGGCACTCAATAGATATTTGATGAATGAATGAATGACTAGCTGAGAGGGAGAATAGTAGGAGTAAAGACAGAGAAGGCATAAGAGCTGGACTGTGCAGAACTTGGAGCCATTGTAAAGGCTGGCTTTGACTTTGGAATGGGCAGTCCCTGGAGAGATTTGAACACAACCAAACTTCAGTTTTAAAAGGATCACTCTGGCTGCTGAGCTGAGAATAGACTGAAGAAGGATGAGGGCAGAAGTACGGAAAGCAGTTAGGAGGCCACTGAAATAACCCAAGCAAGTGATGTTGCTCTCTCGGGCCAGGATACAGCAATGGAGGGGAGACGTGGTCTCAGTTTTGAAGGTGAAGAGATCCAGTAAGGGAGGAGCTCAGAAAGACGTTCTGAAAGATGGAACTTGGATTCAATTCAGGGAGTCTGTGTCCAGAGCCAACCCAGCTGCTTAAACCAAGCAGTTTGCTGAGAAATAAAAAAGCTGAGGGCAACACACCTGGCCTTGTAGCTTAAACTGAAGAGTGAGCTCTGTTCTCTGGCAGTTCTGGCCACTGCTGCTGATAGGGAATTTTTGTGTGAATTGGCAGGCACCTTTCAGAGTGGATTCCTTCATGAAATGCACCCATTAGAGATCAGAACACTGCTGGATTTCACCCCCATGCCCTCCCTCCTGCCTCAGCAGTTCCTTTGCCTCAACCCTGCATCAAGCACATCCTGATGGTTACTTCCTGGCAGTGCTGGGAAGAGCGAGCCACTATGATGATGACGCACCAGTCATTAGAGAGGATGCTTGATCAGACTGGTCCAGCTCTATACCCCTGGGGACCAGCAAAAAAGGAAAAAAAACAAAAAAAAAACCCACTACATTTAATATGGAGGATAAATGTCAAAAAATAGTTAAGAAAACTTTAGTGGAAAAAATAATAGTGGGGAGAGGGTAAGGAGGCAATTTTGTTTTATTAGATTTTCTAAAAAACATAAAGCACTGTAACTAAAACATATTAGAAGTTCACAAATAGGGAACTTATGCTCTGATAAGGATGGTATTACAAGTCAATGGGAAAAGAGTGGTTTGTTTAAATAAAGATTGCTGGAACAATTGCCAGTCAAACAGGGAGGGAAAGTTAGATCCTTCCTTTCACCTACATAAAAAAATAATTTCCATGAGGATTGAAATACTTAAAGATAAAAATATATAACAATAACTACTTAGAAGAAAACGTATGAAAATATTTACATGCCCTTGGCATTTGTGGCAGTGCTATGTGTTGGGAGTGGGTTTCTTATGCAAGACAGGAAACTCAAAAAAAAAAAGGAAATGAAGAAACATTTGACTATGTAAATATTTTAAATACAACAAAAAGACAATAAGCAAAGTCAGAAAACAAAGAATAGACTGTGAAAAATCTTTAAAGCACATCTAACAGGTAATTAATTCCAGCATATACTATATAAATAGCTCCTGTAAATTGACAATATAAAAAGAAAAAGGCAAACTAAAAAATTGTCAAACGATAAAAATTTTCTAAAAGGGGAAATTCTGATGCTCATAGATACATTAAAAGAAGTTCAACTTTACAATTAGCAGGGACATTACAATTAAAGTAACGATGAGTTAACATTTTGCCAACAGGTGGCAAAAAGTTTAGAAGAATGTTACATCCAGTGCTAGTTGAAGGGGTGAGGGGAGGGCAAGCCGGAAATTCTATAAATTGTTAATAACAATGGGCACTGGAATTACTGCCACTTTTTGAAAATTAATTTGGCAAACTCTGTTAAAATTTAAAATATATGCATCCTTCTACTCACCAATTCTAGTTCTGGAAATTTATCCTGCAGAATTAAATTGTATAGAATTAAAAGTATATTTACCAGGCTTCCCTGGTGGCGCAGTGGTTGAGAGTCTGCCTGCCAATGCAGGGGACACAGGTTCAAGCCCTGGTCTGGGAAGATCCCACATGCCGCGGAGCAACTAGGCCCGTGAGCCACAACTACTGAGCCTGCACGTCTGGAGCCTGTGCTCCGCAACGAGAGAGGCAGTGATAGTGAGAGGCCCGCGCACCGCGATGAAGAGTGGCCCCCGCTTGCCGCAACTAGAGAAAGCCCTCACACAGAAACGAAGACCCAACAAGCCAAAAATAAATTAATTAATTAATTAATTAAAAAAAAAAAAGAATAAACTCTCTTAAAAAAAATTCATTAATAAAAGGATGGTTAAAGTAACTGGATTGTATCCAGCCTGTGGAGTATTATGCAACTATTTAAAAGAATGCTTTAGCACTGCATCAGTTTTCCTATTAGAATATTCATTATGGGTTGTAAGCGATCAAAGCACCTTGCAGAGAAACACGAATAGAATTATTCTATGTCTATAAAAAACAACTACATCCCACAACATGTATCTGACTATCTTTTTATATTATGGTTATTAAGAATGCACTAGAGGTTATTAAAATCTGATAGAGGTGGTAGAGGAACATGTTTGAGAAAGGAGAGATGGTTTTGAGACAGATGAGAGAGGAAGAGACTACAACATAAAAAATACCCTGGCATTGTGCAAGAGAAAGAGTAAACTAGAAAATTCTATTACTAGAAGAGTAAAACTAAATATGAATGTTGACAAGGATAGTAGGTAACATGGAAAAATGGGAACACTATCTTGATTGGCTACAAAAAAAAAAAAGTCATCCTTTGATACCAAACCTCATAACGCATCCCTCAAAATGGTGTTATTTATTTCCTCAACTTACTAACAGCAACACCTCTCTGCAATGTCTCATGATACTTGCAAGCAATCGCCATTCTTCACTTCCTGAATCTCTTTTCAAATCTACACACAGTGTAAATCCCCCATCTTTTCTTCTCTTCAAAAAAAATAAAAATAAAAAAATCTGAAACCTAAACTGCTAGCTCTTTAGCTTTATTTATTTATTTATTTTTGGCCCCACCACGCATCTTGCGGCATCTCAGTTCCCCGATGGAACCCTGTCCCATGAGTGAAACTGCCAAGTCCTAACCACTGGACAGCCAGGGAATTCCCTAGCATTTTTAAAGACTAATTTTTATTAATTTGGAGAAACTCAGCTTCAGTTTGAAACAGAAGTTTAAAAACATTATCCAAATTCCTTAAAACAACCACATTTAAAATGATAGCTAAAATTGAAGTCTGCATGTAGAAAAATAAATAGGATTCATCTTTAATAATAAACTAAAATAACATATAGTGAGCATCTGTTATTTATCAATGGTTTTATCACCTTATTTAATCAATAAATAAGATGCAATGTCATCTTATTTACTCTCCGCAGATAACCTGTGGTGGTATCCGTGAGGTGGATTTTTATAATTCCTGACTCAGATCTTATGATTATGGCTCCTTCCATGCTTATGGCCAAGTGTGAACAACTAGGAAATCTCTGTCCTTAGAAATACTGTCACCCTCTAATTAGAGGCCCCGGAGTGATGGGTAGAATGTTGAATGGAAATGTTACTGACCCTGAGACGAGCGTATACAGCATACATTTAGGTGGTTCACAATCTGAAGACGAAGCCCTTTCTATGTGACTGAAGAAGAGCCCTGGCAGCTGCTTCTGGAAGTCCCCAGCCTCTCTGTGTTTGCTTTCTCCTGCCCCACCACATCCTTAACCTTTATTAAAGCTCTACGTGAGTATACTCTGTGGGGCCTTGTGAGCCCTTTCGGTTATCCAACACCGCTGCACCATGACTCACACTGAAAACTGAGCTTTCACTCAACTAACTTGTGTGGAAACCAACCATGCCCCATTCTCACACAGTTATTGGAAAATGGTTGTCATAGTGGTTAGGAATGAAACCGAGCAGGACCCTGTGGGACTCCTGGGCACAAAACGAAATAGACTTCATTCAGCCTCCATGACTTTCCCTGAGTTCCAAAGGGCGGGTTCAAACAGTTGCTAAACATGAAAGGGAGAGGATGTGGAGACCAGGGAGGAACAGTCAAGAGAAAAAAGAGTGCAGCCTTGGGGCAGGGTCCTGGTTCCCCCTCAAGGCATATACATAACAATACCTTTGAGCTGTTTTGCAGATACTGAGACCCCCACCAGGTGGGAGGAGTTAACTGTGTGCTGCCCACAAGCCCGTAGAGCCCTGACAGAAGGTTGGAACCAGAAGGTTGATGATGCTGACTCCCGCTTACCTCACCACCAATCAGTCAGAAGAATGTCCACGAGCTGATCACACCCTCCTCTTTGAACCATTACTATAAGACTCCTCACTACACCCTCCAGATTGGGACAGACCGTTTTAAGGGCATTTAGCCTGCTGTGGCCCCCTTTGCCTGGCTAAGCAATAAACCTATTCTTTTCTACTTCACCCAAAACTCTGTCTCCAAGATTCAGTTCGGTACCACGGTACAGAGGCCGAATTTTGGCTACAGTCACGTCCTTCAAGGGGTGGTTCCATCCTCAGGTTCAAAAGGTGGGTCCTAATGAGGATCAACTACAGAATTTTCAGAGTCCAGTGCAAAATAAAAATGGGATCTCGTTATTCAAAAGTTATGAACAATTTTGAAATGATGATGGCAGAGCATTAAACCAAGTGCAAGACCCTTGTAAACACAGGATCCTATGTGACTGCCAACAGGTCACCAGCATATGAAGCCAGCTCTGGTCCTGATCTAACTACAATTAGGGATGCCAGACCTTTCCAAGTCATGAGGAGAAATCTTCCAAGAAGCTTCTAGGAAGTTTTTTTTCTCACTACCAAGAGCTATACACATGGCCAGAGTCATGCTCTTTTCCCTTCAATCTTTGTGCTGTCCAGAGGAGGTGGCCGGGCTGTTGCTAGTAGCCTAAGGATGACACTGCCAAACCAAAGATGGGAGCAAGTAAAGATGGCGAGAACCATGCCCTTGATTGTGGTCTAAAATCTGATCAACCAACCCTGCAGTTCCCCTTCCACTGGACCCCGTGATAGATGAGATCATCCATTTCCTTAGTGATTAAACCAACTTGAATTGGAGTTTTCTGTTCACTGGAAGTGAAACCATCCTTCTCAACTGAATCAAAGTCGTCCCAAAGTAGCTACTATTATTTCTCATTTTAGAGATGTGAAAACAAAAAGGCAGAGAGGCCACTCTGCTCTATGTCCTAAAGCAGATACATGACAGAGCTAGGATTTAGTCCCAGCTCTGCTTTGTACACCTAATTTCATGTGAATAGTGTCACTGGACTTGTGCTATACAGCAGCCCTGTTCTAAAGATGGACGCTTTTCAACTTCCAACATTTTCCCCTTGTAAAGGCAGAGGCCATGTTCAATACTAGAAGCAAAGCAAAGTAATCTATTCAGATGTGTGATCCCCTAGACTTCTTTTGAAACTTTCCCTGTTGATAGAAAAATTCTTAATGACTGAAAATATAAGAAAAAGAAAGATACACCCGAAACATAATATATCTTCCATTAGGACTGGCTCCATAAGTTACAGAATCACATGCAAAATGAAAGTGTGGGGCCCCTTGTTCAAAACATTAATCATTTTAAGACAGTGACAGCAGAGTATTAAGCCAAACATAGGGCCCTCCTAAGTGCAGGGACTCCTTTGACTGTTCAGGTCACACACCCCTGAAGCCAGCCTTGCCTTCGGTTAATTCTTTTCATTGAAAAGCCAATTGTATTAGTTTCCTATGGCTGCTGTAACAAATTACCACACACTTGGCCACTTAAAACAACACACATTTATTATCCTATGGTCTGCAGACCAGAAGTCCAAAATGAGCTAAAGTCAAGGTATCAGCAGGGCTGGTTCCTTCTGAAGGTTCCAGGAAAATCTATTCCTTGTTCCTCCCAGTTTCCTAAGGCTGCTGGTATTCTTTGACCCATAGCCCCATATCACATAGCCCTTTTCCTCTGTTTCCTTCACCACATTGCCTTCTCTCTGACTCCTGACTCCTCCTGCACCCCTCTCATAGAAACCCTTGTGATTACCCCATCCCTACCTGGGTAATAAAGGATAATACCGCCGTCTCAAAATCCTTAACTTGGTCACATCTGCAAAGTCTCTTCTGCTACATAAAGTTCCAGGAATTAGAACAGGACCCCTTTGGAGGGCCATATTCAGTCTACCATACCAATATAATCTTCTTTTTAAATGTCTAGTGTGCTTCTAAAGCAGCCAAGACAGGTAGTATCATGAAATCATTGAGCTGGAAAGGATTTTGAGTTCTCTAACTGCTGGGAATTCCCAACTAAATATCTCATGGACACACAAACTATTTCCAAAATGGAACTTGCCCTTTTTTCTACGCATCAATGGTCCTGTTGCCACTTTGGTATGTGCTATCTCAGCAAATGGTTCAAAAATCTATACAGTTGTGCAAGGCAGAAACATAAGAGTCATCCTGGATTCTTTCCTCTGCCTCATGCCTTATTCCCAACCTCATTTCCAGCTAATCCCCAAGTCCTGCTAACATATAGCCTCAAAAATTTTCTAGAATCTGTTTCATCCCTGCCATTGTCAAGCTTAGTTCCTCATTGTCTCCTCTAACTGCTGTCCCTGCTTCTATTTTATCTCCATTCCAATACATCTTCTAAAGATCTGTAAAAGAGTATTTACTACAGCACTGTTAAAAGCACCAAAAAACTGGAAATATCCTAAATTTATGACATTAGAGAGCATATGATATAGTCATAGAATGGAATCCTAGATGGCATTGAAATGGATAAATTAGAGTTATGTGCATCAAAACAGATAATAAAAATATGATACTGACCCAAAGACACGTAGCAGAATATGTACATTATGAATATATATACACACAGATACATATATGTAACATATATACATATACATATGTGTATATAAAGTTAAACACATGTAAAACAGTACTCTGTATTATTTAGGGATAATACATAAGTAGTAAAGGTACATAAACATTCATCAAAATGATGAACACAAAATTCAGGATGGGGGTGACATTAGCAAAATGGTGGAAGAGAAAGCTCTAGACCTTCTTTCCTCCAATAGACACATCATATAGACCAGTTCCCTTTGTGAGAAATCCAAAACTCAGGATGATATTTTCTCGAGGGAAGGATGGGGACAATGTGTATAGGGGAAGGACAGAGGTGGCTTCAGGAATATCTGCAACATATACGTTTTGTCTTGTAGGAGGAGGATATCTGAACTAAATATAGTACAGACATTAGGAGTGTCTAAAGCTGGGTGGAAAATATGTGGATGCTTGTTAAATATGCTGACAATATCTTGAAATATCCCATAATCTAAAAGGAGGTCAAAAGCCCCAAGAAGAAAGAAATCCACATTCTGGCTTTCATGAGCCTCCCAGCATAAATAACAGTTCCTAACCAATCAACCCAGAGTCATCAGGCCCTGCCACGTTCCCTAATCTTTACACTTCATTATAATAAATGGAAGACAATCAAAGATCACTAGACATTTGAGGAAAACTTCTCATTGAAAACAAGAGAATAAAATGATCCTCAACAAAAGAAACTCTTTAAAAAATTCTCAGTAGTATAATCCTCAGAGAGATTAAAGAATATACTGCATTCATAACATTCTATAGAAAAAAATTATATATATATATATATATATATATATATATATATATATATATATATATAATCTTGGAAGATAAAAATCTAAGAAATCTTCCAGAAAGTAAATAGAAAGGGAAAAAGGTAGAAAATATAAGAGATTGAGAGGCATTGCAGATCAATCCTGAAGTTTCATTATCTGAATAATAATATAATAATGAAGATGATGACAGAAATAGATACTATAAGGAAAATAAGAATTAAAAAAAAGCAAATTTTAGAATTGAAGGACATAAGTCTCTAGATTGAAAAGCTATATTAATTGCACAGAACAATTGATAGATAGATAATCATCACAAATGATAAAGAGAAAAATCTAAAGGTTCCAGAGAGAAGGAAGGGTAACAGTTTACCTATAAAGGAAATAGAAGTAGGTATCAAAGTTCTCATCCACACTGAAGCCAAGAAAACAATAGAGCTGATCATCCAAAGCTTTGATGAAATTTTATTTTCAACCTAGAATAACCCATTGGCATCATATAAGGGATGAAAAAGACAGCTTTAGACATTCAAGGCTTCTGAAAACTTACATCTAAAACTCTTTCTAGTAGGTTATTTGAGATAATCTCTGGCAAGAAAAAGAGTAAGCAAGCAAACAAGCAAGCAACAAACAGAAAACTAAGGGATTCCAGTATCCAGGGTTTTAACAAAGAAAAAAGGAAAGAAATGAACTAAGATCAGAGGATGACCCAGTGGGAAGCAGGTATAGATACAAGTGCAGATTAGAACTGAGGTCAAAAGGTCTCAGGAAGGAGATTTGGGAGTTGGGAGAGCCGGAGGGAACTTTTTAGAACATCCTATTGGATACAGTGGTTGGAAAAGATTTAAAGTATATTTCTTTTCAGTAATGAAAGAAAACCTGCAAAGAAATTCCATGAAAATCAGAAACTCACAATCATGTAATCACAACTGTGTAACTACTTTGACTTTCCACTTGTATAGTCCACCTAAAAGAAAGGGACAAGGACAATTATGGCTACAGAACAGAATGTAAATGTTCAGCCTTGAAAATGTAAAAATGTAAAAGTTGAGGATGTAGAAGCCAGAGGGGGGCATGGAGAGGAGGACTGAGGAAAGGCACTGGGTTGGGGTGGGAGGCGGTTATCTCCATCATATAAAACTAGGAGCAAAAGTTCTGTCTCTATAGTGGAAAAAGAAATTAAAGTGTAAGCACATTATTGCAAATTGCAAGGACAACCAAAAGAGAAAAACAAAGGAGAAATGATTGTATATGATAATTCCAGGGAGGTGAAGTGATGATTCCTGTAAAAGAAGTAATTCCTCTTCTATCGTTGCAGAATAGAGAATTCCTAAAATTGATAAATCAAAAAAGAATTTTATATTCCTGTTATTTAGCCATATGGAACTAATCTTATGTGATAGCCTAAAGAATTAAAAATGGAGTTAATTAGAAGCCCCTAGAATAATATCTGCCTGGCATGTAGCCATCCTCAGTCAATATTGATTTAATAAATGAACAGCTGAGAAGGGATGGAGTAGTGTGGACCGTTGTATTTTTGTCTTTCCATTCCATTGGATTTTTTAGCCATAAGCATGCATGACTTTAAAAAAATACTCACAGAGAAAGACAAACACTGTATGTTATCACTTATATGTGGAATCTAAAAAATAAAACAAACTAGTGAATATAACAAAAAAGAGGCAGACTCACAGATATAGAGAACAAACTAATGGTTACCAGTGGGGAGAGGGAAGGGGGAGGGGCACGATAGGGGTTGGGGATTAAGAGGTACAAACTACTATGCATAAAATAAATAAGCTGCAAGGATATATTGTACAGCACAGAGAATATAGCCAATATTTTATCATAACTGTAAATGTAGTAATCTATAAAAATTTTGAATTACTACACCTGAAACTAATATAATATTGTAAATCAACTATACCTCAATTAAAAAAACTCTAATATTATCACACTACATGCTAAAATTTCTATGAAACAAAAAAAAGTTATCAAAATTTTAAGCATTAAGGATTTGAACATGAACCGCTCCCAAAGAAAAATAAATTCACTGTTTTAAAAAACAGATATCATGTTTTGGTTGAGAACAGTCTGTATAAAATACAGATCAAAATACAAAGTACATTCTGCAGTACTGAAAATACAGTTTTCATGAATGGATATTTGGAATTCTTGCATTTTCCACTTAAAATTAACTGGCTTCTTATCTATAATTTTCACAGGTTTTTTTTTTTTTTTTTTTTTTTTTTATGTGTGTGTTGGGTCTTCGTTTCTGTGCGAGGGCTTTCTCTGGTTGTGGCAAGTGGGGGCCACTCTTCATCGCGGTGCGCGGGCCTCTCACTATCGCGACCTCTCTTGTTGCAGAGCACAGGCTCCAGACGCGCAGGCTCAGTAATTGTGGCTCACGGGCTTAGTCGCTCCGCGGCATGTGGGATCCTCCCAGACCAGGGCTCGAACCCGTGTCCCCTGCACTGGCAGGGAGATTCTCAACCACTGTGCCACCAGGGAAGCCCTCACAGTTTTATTTATAAAATGATAAGAAAGAATTTCCAACTAGTATTTACAAGTACTTCTCTGCAAATAACAGATCCCTGGCATGGGTAGTCTTTATTTCCAATTAATGTAAAGCCAAATTGGATAAAATTATAATATTGGATATAATTTTCTGTTTTTATTATTTTTAATTACTTGAGGAATCTTGATATAATACCTATGAATGTGGATCACATACCTGCAACTCAGGTCACTAGGAAATCTCATCTTGAGGCTTGAATGTGCTGAAAAATTATAATTTTTTACTCCCATTTTCTTGCATTTCAACATCAGCATTCTCTTGGCCTTCTTATTTTGTCTGTTAGTTATTTTGGGTATTCATTAAATAATCTGCAATTATGAAGAAATGGTTCAAAACTTCATAATGATCACCATCCCGCTGGGGAGCAATATCTAGCTGAGTGAATGACCTGCCAGCTGACAGCTTGATTCTGACTGTGTTCATCTGACCATCAGAAACCACGATATGCATGTAGAGCTCTCAAAGTTGTCTGTTTTAAAGGCAGCAAGAAGAGAAGATATATCATCCTTTACTCTAAGATTCCAATAAAAATGGTGAGAGCATCCCAATGGTAGGAGATGCAATGGTGCTCAATTTATAGCTGGGAATTTTTGAAGGGGTTGGATTGGGAAGACAAAGATCACTTCTATTTCTTCTGCAGACTTTTCCCTCTGAGTTGTTGCTTCTGCTGACTTATTTGAAATTATAGATCATCCAACACATACTGTTCATTCTTCATATCATGTTGGCTCATGCTTTGCCCATTCCCACCATTTACTTTTCCCAGCAACAGTGGATGGGTTCAGATTGGGTTTTACTGTGAGTGACAGGAAATCCAAAACAGCAGTGTATTCCCCTCTTAAGTAAATTAAATCGGGGTAATCACTGAATGGTAGGTATGGTAGCTCCATGATTGTCAGGAACCCAGGCTCCTTCTACCTTGTTGCTTCACCAACCTCAACAAGTTATATTTACTTTTATGGTCCATAATAGCTGTTAAAGCTCCAGCCATTACCTCTTCATCCCTTTATTCAAGCCAACAGAATATAAAAAGGGGCAAAGAATTGCACTTGCCTTCCTTTAAGAACACTGCTAGACGTCATGTATACTCTAGTTCTACTTGCTTTTCCTTGACTAGAACCTAGTAACATGATCATACCTACCTACAAGCAAGACTTGGAAATTTAATCTTTCTTTTGAGCAGAAAGAAATTGGAAGAGGCTTATTACTAAGAAAAAAAAAAAAGGAAACAACTAGAAGACTCTGCTACCATTGTGATCTTAAACTGATGGCAAGTGCCAGTGGGCTGCCTATGAATGCTTTACAGAGTACTCCTAAGGAAAGGAGCTTGTAAAAGGCTACAGGTTTATATGCCCAGCTAAAAGTAGGCTTCTTGTAAGGAAGAAGAAGGAAGCAGACACTGGGAGAAACCTGGCAGCTTCCAACATAACCACGAATGCTGAGTTGTGTGTATCAGACTTTTCCTAAAGAGTCAGGGCAACAGAGGATGTTTACATAAAAACAGTGAAAAACACTGACTGTAATCTTAAAGTCTGTGACCATCCAACTCCTGGGAATTGATCACAGGTCACAGGGCACCTTAGGGCAAATTCTCCAGTCTTCACCCCTTCTCACTTCTCTGATCTTTTCTCTCAAGTCTTCAGAACCTCGAATTCCTGGGAGCGACATCATTCTGCATAAGAAATCAACTCTCAGCTTTAGGTGTGGAAAGTGAGGTCCCAAAGTCAAGATCTAGAATTTTATTTTCCCTAACAAAGGCAGTTTTTCCCCAAGAGGATTTCTAGTTCCAGTCATCATTGAAGTAATGTTTCCACCCAATTTAACTTGTTTGTTAAATAAATGAATGGTCCAAATTTTTCTCTACAGGGTTCCTGGATAAAATGGAAAGATAAATTCTGGATACTATAATCTCCATACTTGTATTCTCAGTATACAAAGGTGAGCAAAATAAAAATGATGTTTGTTCTCATGGGTCTTACTATCTAGTACCATCCAGTACCACCCAGATTTTGTGAACAAGTGGATCTCAAGACACCTGCCACCCACACATTTCTTAGACAGATAGCAAGAGTCTGGGGCTATATACAAGAACAAGAAAAAACAAAATCCATACGTAAGCTGAGCCTTCCCAGAGTTTTGTCACGCATGATGCATATGGACCTCATGTGTTTTAGTAGACAGACTTCAGGAATGAATAACAACAACAGTAATAATAATAGCTATTATTGTCTAGAAAATATTTCCAGTTCCCAGAGGCGCATGGTAGAATAGCCCTCCACTGTCTCTTGCAGCTAGGTGTGGTCACGTGACTTGCTGTGGCCAATTAAATGTGAGTGAATGTCATTTGCCACTTCCGGTTGGAAGTTTTAAGAGTCAGTGCTCAGGTAAGCCAAGCTCTCCTTCTCCTGTTTTGACAACTGACAACACATCAGCTGGCGGCTGCTTTGTCAGCCTGGTTTGTGGACTGAAGATGTCAGGGAGCCGAGTCCTCAGCTAATTGAAGATGGACATATAGTATAAGTGAAAAATAAACCTTCGTCTTTTTAAGCCACTGAGATTTGGGGGTCATTACTAGAATGTAACCTAGCTTATCCTACTTGATGCAATAGCCAAATTATCTATGCCTCTCAATATGAGCATCGTTTAAAGTTTTTTACAGAGGTTAACTAACTCATCTCATTCTCATATGAAGCAGATACTATTATTATCCCCATAATTTTCCCAGATGAGAAAATGTAGAGATGGAAGAGTGGATTCGTAATTAAGTGTCAGTACTCTCGGACCTGAGGATTCTAAGTCTGCTTTCATGCTCTGGTCACTCAGACCACAGTTTTTTCCTCTTGAATTAATAAATAATCACTCAACTATCATGGGTGCCTGTTAAATGCCAGGGTCTCCACCTTGGGCACTGGGAATACAAGAGTGAACGAGACAGACAATAACTTATTTTGTAGTGGAGGAGAATGAAAAGATTCAAGTAAACGAATAAAAAATAATTTCAGTTCATTATGAAGGACATAAAACACAGAGATGTGACAGAGTGAGGGGAAATGACAGTCCTGTGAGATGAAATTGTTAGAAAGAAGGTGGTTTTTGAGTTGAAACGAGAGAGATGAGAGACGTGCCGGGCAGAGGGAACGGGGCAAGGGTCTTGAGACAGGAGAGGCAGGTGCATCAGCTGTGCAGAGGGAGGGAGCCAGTGTGGCAGACAGCAGAGGCAGAGGAGCGGGTAAGAGATGCTGCTGGAGGCTGTGCAGGACTGGCGGGTCCCGCAAGAACTCTGCAGCTGGGGAGTGACTCGACCCCATCTGCTTTGTGGAAGCAGCACTCCGGATGCTGCAGTATGGTGAGTAGAAGCAGGAGGGGAGACGGGAGACTCCGCATCAGACTAGGGCTATCCACGGGGAAGGACCGGGCTCATCCTCCGCCCCTATCCTTTTTGAAACTCCGGGCGTCTGCTGCGCCCGGCTAGAACGCAGCCTGAGCCACGAGCGACCATGCGCTGAGTCTAAGAGTACAGCCCACCAGGATTCCTTTACCCTGTTCCGCGGGTCACCCGCTCGGACACTGCAGCCCTGTCCGATTGCTCTGAACGTTTCTAACCTGCCCCCCCTCCCTTTCTGTACCCATCCCCTCCCCTAGGGACCGGCCCGCCTCTGCAACTTGCCTTGCCTAGGGCTGATGTAGGCCGGGGACGCTGGCGACTCCACCCAGCTTGGTGTTGGAAGGCGGGCCTGTTTTGTGCCTGGCACTGTGCTTTATCCCGGTGCCTGCAACAACCTGCAAAACACCCGGGACGCGTGTCCTGGTGAGACTTACGGCCCAGAGGCGGCGGCGCACACTTATTTGTAAGTCTAACAAAATGTGGGGGGTGGAGGGCTCATCAGGAATGCCTTTAACCTCGAGCTTTCTGGATCTCCAGGGCGACATTTGCATTTGTTTAAATGCAAACGTTGCGATTGCTGCAATCCTCTGTCGGGAGAACTCAAGGGAGGCCTCACTAAAGCCGGCGCCTAGCGCTACATCCAGTCCTCGGAGATCTCGTCCAGTCCCCGACGCTGACGCTCCCACTCCCGCGACACTAAAGAAACAAAAGCAAAGCAGCACAGCGCGATTCTCGCAGGAGCGGGGTCGCGGGGGAGGGCGGGCCGCGGTCCAGAGGCGCCCGGGGTACTTCCCCGACGGCCTGCAGAGCGCGGAGCCGCCCGTGCGCCGGCGCGGGGTAGAGCTCTACACACGCGGAGCCGCAGAGCAGCGACGCCACAGGCCGCCGGCAGTACTGCAGCACGGGGCGCTCGCGGGCTGGGCGGGGCGGGGGCGACTTCCAGTCGGCCTCCCGAGGCTCTACCGGCCGCGCATGCCCGTTGCGCTGCTCGCGGCTCCCGGCCTGGCCCGCCGCAGTGTTCCGCGGCTCCGGAGGCGGCGGCGAAGGGCGTGGAAGCCCGCAGCGCTGGGGAAGGAGGCAGCGCCATAGGGAGGCACGAGGCGGCTGGGATCTGAGCCTAACCCCTGGCGCCCTCCGCCCCGACAACCTCCATCAAAGGTTGCCCCAGTTACTCCCTTACAGTTGAGAAAAGCGTCTCAGAGACCGGCAGTAAGTTGCCCAAGGCCACACAGCCGATACAGATGAGTAATGGGACCGGGATTCGACTCTGCAGCCTCCACTCCCTGCGCCCCAGGACTGGGAGGATGGCTGAATTTGAGTATTAGTGCTTGGAGACCTTGGGCAAGGAGGCCTTTGTCCCACTTTAACAGATGAACAAACTAAAACTAAGGCTCAAACTTACTAGGCATTTTTGAAATATTTCAAAATGCTCAAAAACAAAAAAGCTGCTTCCTTGGGTCTCCTGTTTATGCATGGCCTTTATGTGCCTGGAATTTACATGTCTTTGTCCTCACCCCTCCTCCCCAAACACTAGCACGAAGTTCCTGACCTGGCTGTTAGAGACCTGGCCCTTTCCCAAGGCACAGTGGGGTCAGGTACCTTCCTCTGAGACACTGGCAGAATCTAAGTTAATGGCTCCCTGAGATACCAGGGTTTGTAAGCGCCTAGGATGATCTAAATCTACACTGCCCTTCCTTCTTCCTCAAACACCCCCAGCCTGTGCCCATCTCAGGGTCTTTGCCCATGCTCTTCCCTATGCGTAAAGCTCTTTTCCATCCTCCTATGCTGGGCCCTACTCATGGCTTAGAGCTCAATTTCAGAGCGTCTTTCATTGAGCCTTTCATACCATCCTCTCTCTTGCTTTGCACTCCCTTTCACATCACCCCAACCAGTTTCATTTTCCCCCCGGCCTCTAGCACTCCCTAATATTAATTATATATTCCATTAACTGTTTGAGATCTACAACCCCCAACAAGATGAATGCTCCCGGAAAGCAGAGCCTTATCTTTTTCCTTACTCTATCCTCAGATGTAGCCTGCACCTGTACTAAATAGGCACTCAACAAATGTTTGTTGAATGAATAAGTAAGCTCCCAGCCCTTACACTCGATGCCTGGTCTTGTTCACGTGTCTTCCCTCCTCTCTCCTATATGTTAGGCAGTCATATCTGGGAGCTTGTATTAGTTTCTTAGGGCTGCTATAACAAACAAATTTATTGTATCACAGTTCTGGAGGCTAGCAGTCTGCAGGGCCATGGTCCCTCCGCAATCTATACGGAAGATCCTTTCTTGTTTTTTTTTCAGCTCTGATAGCCCTAGGCATTCATTGGCTTGTGGCAGTTTAACCCCAATCTTGGCTTGTCTTCACCTGGCCCTTTTCTCCCTGTGTGTCTCTGTTTTCATATGACCTTCTCCTCTGAATCTCTTCTCTTCTTTTAAGGATACCAATCACATAGGATTAGGGCCCACCTAATGATGTCACCTTAACTACCTCTGCAAAGACCCTATTTCCAAATCAGGTTGCATTCACAGGTGTGAATTCCCATTTCCATTCACTGGGCTTTAATATCTTTTGAGGGGATATAACCCAACCTATAACAGAGGGTGATCCATGGAACACTGAAAAGGGATTTAGGCAAACTAAGCTGGAGGATGGGGAAGAAGACAGGAAGGGAAGCCCTAAGTATAGGAAATGTGCACTGGCTGACCATCCAGAAATAACATTTCTGGGTGAACTCTCCTGCATCAAAAGACTTTTAGGGGAAAACACTACAACTTCAAGGGTTTCTACGGGAGTGACTTCTATCCCTCCCTGCTTGGCCCTTTTCCAGGCTGTAAACACCCCATTTCCAGACCCTCCACAAAGCATTGTATCTCACTGATTGGGCTCCTGAGAAATATAAATCTGTCAGAACTATGCTAAGCCTTGACCTGCTTTCTGTTGTTTAATGTTGACAATTGCTTGTGAGGTAGGTCCTATTCTTCACTGAATTTTACGGGAGAAACTGAGGTTCAGCCAGGTTAGGGGGCAGGCTCACAACTTGTGTGTGCTCGAAATGTATAACCAGCTCTAACTCCAGGGGAATTTCCAGGAGACCCACAGGTACTCTTTTGTCAGTTCTATGTGACTCAAGAGGGCAGAACTGTAATGCATGAGTGTATGTTACACGGAGAGGCAATGATTTGGGCTAAATTTCAGGAAAATTTTTTCTAATGCTTAAAATTAACAATTTTTCTGATGTGGCTCATTTTGCCACCAGAGATTTCCAGGCAGTGGCCATTTTAGATTCTCAATGCCCTTTCCAAACCCACCACACTCTTGAGGGTGACTTTGAACTCTCTGCCCCATTCTCTCTGATATGAACTGGACATAAAAGTATTTTTCCGAGAAGAGGTCCACTAGCTTCTCTGAGCCCTAGGAGGTAGAGGACCAGGAAGAGCCCTTATCAACAATGACTACGGCAGCATAGCACAGGGGTTAGACCTGCTGTCGGTGTTCCATCCCTGGGTTGTCATTCTCTCTGCCCAGCTCTTGTTATTTCAGTGGTGGGCATTTTTGTCCACTGCTGGTCCTGTGGCTGGCACTGTCATCCTGAACTCCACTTCTCCGTGTTGAAAAACTGTCCCAGCCCTGCATCTCCTTCCTGCATCTGGCCCATGTCCATGCACCCTGACCTCTGGCCTCCGACAGGAAGGTGTTGGAAACCAGCCTTGCTCCTTCCGGAGCCTTGAAATAAACTTTCAGCTGTTTTTCCTGAAGAAACTTCGCTCCCCTGCCATAATCTGTTCTTAATAGGAAGAAATTGCATTTTGTAGGGAGTAGCATCAGAGTCACTGAGTAGGGAGACTCTAGCAATGCGGTCCACTTCTTTCCTTAGGGAGGGGTCTATTCTAGGTATATCTTCCTTCTGGAAGGTCAAAAGTGAGCAGGGGGGAGTTGTTCTCCCCCCCCCCCAAACAGTACTGGAATCCAAGAAACAAGAGAAAATGGTGGCATTACATAAGCTCACTCCATCTCCAGGTTCTCCCACAATCACTGTCTCGTCTGACCCTCGAAACAACCTACGTGATAAATAAGGCTCTGGGCTTCAGGTCTGATCTTCCCCCACCTTTAAAAATGAAAATATTGAGACTCCGAGGGTCAGAGGACTTCCTCGCCCAAGGTCGCGCAGCTAGGTAAAGGAGTCAGGAGAGTTGGGATTCGAACCTGAGTCTTCAAGGTCATTTCGTTCACTGCTGCTTTCAAAAGAGAAAGAATTTGGACGCTGGAGATCTGAGCTCCTTTTCTGCTCCTGGACTTTAAGCTCCACAAGGGCAGGGAGCAAAGACGCCCTCCGCTTGGACCCAGCGCGGGCACACAGCAAGGGCCCACCACCGCTCTGCTGGGCCAACAATGAAAGCGGAATCAGTTCTTTTGCAGGGAGGCTCCGGAGCTTGCGGACATCCAGGCCAAGCATGGACATTGCGCGTAGTGGATGTGGACGCGTTCGGGCGAGCTCTGAGTCCAGGACCGGGGCTCGGTTAGGTCTTGGGCTCCGCGCCGCGCTGAAACCTGGTGAGGGCGGGCGCAGCTTTAGGGACCTCGGGCGCCAGCTGCGCTCCAGCCGAGCCTCTGCACGCACACTGCGCACGCGCGGCGCCGCCGGGCTCCGCCCCCCGAGTAGGGACCTACAGCGGGCGGCCGCGGAGGCGGCAGCGGTGGCCTGCGGACGGCGGTGTAGACGCTCCTTTCCGGGACCCCGACCCGGCGGCTCGGTGAGTGGCTGAGCGGGAGGGCTAGGGCGCTGGGTCTGCGTGCGCGGGGCGCGCGGGGCCGGGGTGCGGAGGGGTGGCGCGGGGCCGTGCGGGGCAGGGACAGGACGAGGCCGCGCAGGGCAGGCAGCCGGGGCCGGGTGGTGCGGGGCTCGGCCCCGCGTGCCCGAGCCGCCGGCCGGCGTCTTGGCAGGAGGCCCCGGGGCAGACGGGTCGCGGCAGCGGGCCCCGGGCTGGGTGCGGAGGAGAGGGCGGCGGCCTGGAGGGGAGGGGAGGGGGCGTCGGGCCGGGGGTGGGGGGAGGGGCGCCCGGCAGGGAGCTCTCGCCGGGCCGGGGACAGGGAGCACGGACCTCGGGGGCCGGGGGTGGCGGCGGGTGCGCAGCCGGCGCCCCCCACTCGAGCGCCTTTGTGCAGCGGCCGCGACCCTGTAGGCTCGCCCCGAATGCCCCGGGTCGCGACCCTTGGCGGCGGCGTCCGGGCTGCGGGACGGCCGGTGCGGAGCCGCCGAGCCCGGCCTCCTCCGCCCGCCCCCAGCGTTTTAAATGATGCATCTCCTGGGAGAGTTCCTACCGGTCGGCTCCGAGCAGGAAGTGTCGTCAGGAGGCCATTTTTAAAGCCTCCTGCGGGCCTCGGAGGTCAGCGTTGACGTGGTCCGGTTTTCAGTGGTTAGAAGAAACCCCTGCGACCCCTGGAAGGGGCCCAGACGACCCCTGGGGACGAGGCTGTAAACCCACTGTACCCGCGCCTTCCCTTCCTAGCAGCCGCGCTGTGAGACGTGGACGGGCCTTGGATAACGTGTACCGTCGATGTGTGTGCCAACAATAAACTTGAAAACCAGACTGGCATTGTCTTTCCTTGGGAGTTTTGGGGCATGTGCCCGGGGATGGGCTTGTCCATCTTTTGCTGGTGAGGGTGTAAAGGGAGGATAAAGATGAAGGCGTGACTCGGTTCTAAATGCTGATGTCACTCTTTGTGGGCTCTCCCCCATCTCAGCTGCCCTTTTATCTTGTTGCCTTGGGGTCCTTGGGCAGTTTGAGGCCAGGAAACCACGCAGGGTGCTAAAGAATGAAAATGCCTAAGTCGGAAAGGGAAAGCCAAAGGAGAGAATGAAAGAAAACACTTAAATTCCTCTATATATGTTGGTTATTCCGTGTATCCCGTGAAAATATCCTTGATTTTAAAAACTGGGATAATGAACAGTTGATCAACCTAACATGAAAAATTAGGAAGTGAAATACTGAGCACTGTGTCCTGATTAAAAACAAACCTACACAGCTAAACTGTTGTGTTCGAACCCTTAAACATTATCCCTTAAGCTTAGAATTGAAGTCACCAAGAGTGGGAAAACCGTGGTCTCCAGGAGCAGGCAGGACTTCCTATAAAAAAGCAGAGAGAATCGGAATGTATTTCTTTATCTCTCTCTGAGTCAGGTATGCAAAGTTCATTCCAACCCCTGATGTGTGTGCACAGCAGGAGATACTGGCCCAGCAATTGGCGATTTAAAAACCAATATCCCAATATAGTCTATTTAGGTAGAATACAAATGTTTGGCTTTTTTAAGTTATATCGGTGTTATCTTTAACCTAGGATGCATTTTTTAAATGTTTTTATTTCTTGGATCTAACATAGCCTTGAAAAATAACACTTTTGTAGGTATCCAGTTTTGTTGTGCTGTTAAACATTCATTGTAAGGTGCGTTGTGAGAACAGACAAAGGAGGGCATTATTTTATTTATTGGGCCTCCTCCCTGATTTTTAAAAATCCAGTAATAGCAATTAAAAAACACACACATCTGTCTACTGGTCTGTTTGCTTTAAAGTAAGGGGATCTGGATCAGTTTAAGAGAAAAAAAAAGAACAAAGAACATTGTTATTGTCGCCAGGAAGGCTGATGTTTCTTTCATTCATTGACTCCATTCAGCCAGTGCTCGTTGAGTGCCTGTGTGACCAAGCCCTGTGCCGTTGACTGTGATAAACAGGGTCGTCCTCACCGGTGATGTTTCTCAGTCTTGATTGTTCTCAAGCTGCCGGGCATAGACTGCATTTTCTTTGTTCACATATTCAGACTTGGCCAGCTACAATCTCCAGGATCCATCCTGGGAGTGAAAGTGGCTAGAGCCCCCCAGATGGAGACATTCTCATCATAGGGTGGGGAGTGGGGAGGCATCAGAATCACCTGGGAAGAATTTAAGCCACAGGCCCTGAGCCCACCCCAGGAAAAGGACAATCTGATTCATTCATTCACCTGAGTCCCTTTTCTTTTACGCTCCCTTGCTTGAGAAGCACTTTGGGGGCTCATTCCCCTTATTTTCTAGAAAAGTGCATGAAGAAACCAAGGCTACATGGGCCCAGCACTTAGACCCAAGTGTCTGGTTTCTGTTGCAGGGCCCCTTGTGCGCTGCCTTGCTGCCTCCCAGGGTTCTGAGCGTAGACGCCTATGCCAGGGCCTGAGGTTGACACCGGCTGGGACTCGGTGCCTGAGAAGAGAAGGAAGAGCCCATGGGACTCTCCGTGCTCTTGACTCAGTCAGCAGCTCAGTGGCTCCAGGCAGGCAGTAAGAACAGTGCCCAACTATGCAGTTCACAGCCTCACGCAGCAGGGTAGCAGAAAAGACAGGATTTAGACTAGATGCCAGCTGACCAACTCCATGACCTTAGAAAAGCCACAGTATCTCCAGATCTTACAAGAAGCAGGTAATTGGAGGTAATTGGTACTTTGAGGAGTAATGGATGTAACGTATGAATCTGCCTTCTCACACACCCCTTCCACCTGGCTTGGGCCACGGTGCTCCAGGATTGGCAACACAGCCAGCCACTGACAGCATCCTCAGGTCACTAGTGTAGCATTTACCACTTTACTGAAACCACCCGTTTCCCTCTCTCCATCTCCTGATCCCACTCCTTAAAGACAGCAGCCTGCGGCGGGTGTCGGGTACACAGCCCTGGCTCACGCTCGTCGTACTCACACCATGCCAGGCACATTTCAGTTTCCGAGAATCTGCAGTGGCTCTGTGCTTACACACTCCACAGACAGCATCAGTGAGGATGTTTCCAAGGTCAGATGGCCAATAAGCAAGGGTAGGAGCCAGAGTCTCCCTGCCTGCTCACACCATTACAGATCAAGGCAGTGGCCTTGCCTCACCTCCAGGCACCCAAGGGTGGATTGGACTGGTATAGAAAAGACTGCATGGGAGTGCTGATAATGACTCTGGCCATTCCCCCATCTGCTCCTCTCTACCTGTAACGTCCGGTGGTGATTCTCAACCTTGGCTGCACATTAGAACCACCTGGGAAGCTTTTAAAATTCCCAAAGCCTTCCACCCAACACAGTGGAGACCAGGCATCATTATTTTTAAAGCTCCCCAGGTAAATTCTCTGTGCAGGAGGGCGACTAAACATCAAAGGGACCTCTTTAAATAAGTTTAACATATTATGACAAGTTGATTACCTTGATTCAGCCAAGGTTAAGAATCACTGATTTAGTGGGAGATAATTCTTCTTTGTTTAATTATACTTTTTATTAAACTCTTGCTCCATTTCTTCTACAAAATTTTGACTTTAAGGCAAAAGTCGGGGGAGGGGGGGAGTACAAAGACACATTTGTCCTTCATTTTTATCACCTTTAGAGACCTGAAGTTACTAGGTGTGTTTAATAACATAGAATTTTGTAATATTGCTTGTAGTACTACCTTGTTTTTACCTTTTTTTAAAAATGCTAACAAGAGCATATTTGCCTCAAATTTTTTTCCATGTATAGAACTGTAAGTTTTAGACTTTAAAAACTCTAGCACTAGTCATATTCTTTCTTTAGAAATGTTGTCTCTTATTTAAACTATTTTAAAAAAACTATAATAATAACTTCCTTTGTTCTCTGGTGTAGTTTCAGTTCACGTGCTCAGCAGTGCCATTCAGTCCCAAGGTAACTCCCTTTGTAGACTGGAGGGTGGGAGAGAAGATCCTCACCTCCAGCCAGAGCACTCAGCCAGAGACCTTTATCTCATTAAGCTCGTTTGTTAAACTAAGATTCTGCTTCTCTGGGATTACTGGACTCTTCTACATTGGAAGGAATCTTCAACAGAAATATGTTGACTTATTTGTTGTCAAAACATGTAGTTTGCCTGCCGAGCATAATGCTGCCTGCTAGCTGCGTTATACCATTTCCTCACATCAGCCATGTAAATCAGGCATTATTCCCATTTTACAAGTGAGGAAACTCAGGCTCAAAGAGGTTGAGTCCAGAATGACACGGCTTCTAAGTCAAAAACCTAGGTTTCAAACCTTGCTCCTGAGACCCCAAGGTGATTGCCCTTTTCACTCTATTGCACTTTTCATCTGCAAAGCTGAGGAATCAGAACAGGGGCTCTTGTTCAGCCTTCTTGCCTCATTGTGTGCTGCAAGTAATACACTTGGTTTCAGAAGGAAATCTAAGGTCTCAAAGGTGTACGTTTGTCAGCAACATTTGGAAGTATTTTTTGCCATCAAGATGGCCATCAGTTTTCAGTTCAGTCATTTCAAGTGCAAGATAGATTAGCAAAAAGAAAATACTTCATTGATTTTTTCATTGTTTAGATCTATTTACCATTCAATTCTGATTCTTTGTAATTGTCTGGAAAAGTTCTTGCTGAGTGAGGCAACAGTTTCTTCTTAAATACTAACTTAACTGGAGAAATGTTGGCAGTTTACATACCTAATGTTGCATTGTTTCACTGATCAGGTATCACTCGTTTACATGCTAATGGTCATTTAGGGGTAGAATGTTTTAAAATTTTGGTTACTAGGAAACGTTAGACTAGCCTTTGCTATCTGTGGCTAAATAGACAAAAGGAGCAGAGAGAATTTTGGAGTGCATGTGCCACCAGACTGAGTGCTTTGCATGCACGATCCTAGTTTGCTTCTCCTGATTACCCTTTAAGTTTGATGATATTAAAGCCTGTTTCCTTGCCTGACAATAAGTAGAGAGAAATCACTTGCCTAAGGACCCAGCAAATAAGGGACAGAATCAGTTTGAACTACAAACCTGCCAACTCCCTTCCCTCTGCTCCTCATGGGCAGAGCAGCTACATTCCTGCCCTAGCCGTGGATATGGTAGAAGCCACAATGAAAAGGTTTCTGGAAGAGCTTCCTAAATTTGCTTCAGTGTCCAGAAAGGATACAGTCAGTCAACTAAAATTTGCTGAGTTTGCCGGGCATCTCTCATGAACAGAAGATGTATGTGATGATCCACGTAGCATGCACATGGTTTGATTGTCTAGCCACTTTTTTTAAACTCACTAATATCTGGTGTTGGGACACGTTCATTTGCTACAGGGATAATTCACAGTTCAACTGGGCTTGGAGAGGAAAAGGTCGTTCGGTAACCATCAATAGATTATATGTAAGCCTAAGTTGTAATGAGCACTCTTGTAGTTAAAGCATCTTTTCCATGGTGATTATAATCACCTGTTGGCCCCTTTGCCACTAAGGCAAGGTGGATGGTTTGGCCCCAGAGGTAAATTATCTTTTAGACTGTACAGCCAAGCAACTATAATTAAACTTATAAAATGAGATTCACTGTGTATTCCAGAAAAAGCAATTTCCAGGCAGCAAAGAAGCCTGTATTTTAGCCCCTTGGACTATTTATGTGATAGGCATCATTTCTTCTATTTTCTTCATAAAAAAAGGGAGAGTAATACTCTTAATAGTTTTATGTGTAAGTAACATATAAACACTTATAGTCACACTGTCACATTTAATCCTCACGACAACCTTGTGAGGTAGATACTGTTATTGTGTATTTTACAGGTGAGGAGTCACAGTTTGCTCCAGGTCAGACATCTAGAAAGCAGTGGGACTGGGATTTGAAACCCTGTAATCTGATTCCGCCATCTGTAGCTTTAAACACTATTTTACTGCTTATTGCTCTTCTAATTCTGTTGAGCACTTGATGTTTCCGGTATTTAGAAGTCAAATGCTTCCTTTTTAATAAAAACTTACACAACCTTCATGATTTTTATAGCCCTCAATGTCACTGGTTTCTAACAAACTCTGTTTTTCTCCATCTGTCCCCATGATAAATTTTTAAGAAACCAGGTCAGGTGAGCTCAGAGTCAGAAGGAAAACCCACCAGTAGTGGATGCTGCCCTTAGGCTTTTTCCCCAGAAAAGACAAGACTCAGTCTAGAGGAAGCACATTTGTCACACATTGTGTCCCTCCTCTTTGTGTGTGGAAGCCGCCTTTGTCTGATGCTGGAGATAATTCTGCGTTAAAAAGCTCACTTTTTGCTGTATAAAGGCAGACAACTTAACATTAAGTAGCTATTTTATTGTTGTGTCCAGAGTTAATAATACTAAGTATTTTCTGTGTTTTCGAGAACCTTCCTAAATGAACTTTAAAAAATGTACATCTCTAGTTCTAGGAGGTCAGATGCAGAGGTTTTGTAACAGGTGTTGTGAGTGTGGAAGGTCGGTGATCACTGACACTGGTGTTAATCGTGATTGATTAGTGCCCCCAGCACCTGGCACACACACGGCCCTTTATCTACAGTGTTTCATGTAATCCTTGGTCATCAGTCCACTGGACAGTAATCTGCCAAGAGGACCCCGCTTCACAGGTGGTTGTACCTGAACGTGAACCAGGTAGAGAAAGGTGTATGGAGGGACCAAGGTCTTGGGAGCCCATTTACTCAGGTGTGCTTAGTGTAGCCTCAGGAGTGTCCAAGTATAAATGCCAACATCAAAGCCATCTGAGTTCTTCTGTGCCACTGCGTCCATTTACGTCTGTCTTGGGGTGCTACATCTGAGATCTTTTTCACCCACAACTAGCTCCACATGTTGCAGTGGCCAAAGAGAACTTTGTCTGCTTGTTTTGAAGAAGCCTGACATCTTTGTCACCTGGACGGAGGGAAGTACCAAGGTAGAAACATGCGTTATTTTGAGAATGGTTTAAAAGCCAAGAAGGCACTTTCAAACAGGTGACGTAACTGGGTCATGGCCTAGTGTCTTGCCTCCCCATTAAACTGCATTTGCTAATTACAGTCTCATGCTTCATATTGACACTTGCTTCTGTGGATTCCTAATTCAAAATAACTGCTGAGATGGTTTTGCAGAAGCACCACCAGGAGGCTTCTGCATTACTGAGGCACCAAGCAGGCTTGGTTAGTTCTCTAGAGAGAACTCTCCTCCAGCAGGATGCTCTCCTCTTCTTGCTAAGGTATGTGATTTTACCGTTCAGTCTGAGATTTCAAGTCTTCAGTTCCAGGAGGAATGACACCTCCAAGTTTTAAAAGGATTTGGAGAGAAAATGGCAAAACTGCCTTTTGTGATTTTTTTTAAAAGAGTTGGTAAGCAGGTTGTACCAGGCAAGTAAGTTACTTTCTTTTCTTTCCTCCCCCTCTTTCTTTTTCCCTCCCTGCCTCTTGCCCTTCTTACCTCTTCTTCTCTTCCTTCTTTTCCTCTTCTTCTTTTTCCTCTTCTCTTCTTCTCTCTCAGGATTATGAGGCTGGTAGATCAGATATGTACATCTTGGCTGATATGCACCTCTTGTGAACAGAATTGAGACAGGAAAGGAGCAGATTAATGACTGGTCTATCAGGGATTAAGTTGTTTGTAGCTCCAAGGTCAGGATATAAGGAAGTTACAAGAAGGTTGGTTTCAGTTTTATTTAAGGGTAAATTCTGGACAGTGATAACTATGTGAAAATAAAATTAGCTGCCCGAAGAGAGAGGGAGTTTGGCTCATGGTAGTATTAGAGCATCAGCTGCATGACCAACTGGTGAAGATGTTTTAAAGGATTGAAATGTTGTTGGAAGTTTCAACCAGTGATTTCTGATGCTGGCTTTTCATCAGAATTATATGGAGTGCTTTTACAAACCATAAATGTCTCTTCTCCTTCCCTCTCCCACTAAGATTTAGATTGATGAGCTTTGGGATGAAGCCCAAGAATGTCTATTTTAGCTCTGATTCTGCAGCTCCTCCAGATTCAGGAACCACTGGACCAGATCCCCTTAAAGCCTCTTTTCAGCCTCTGCATTCCTTGGGCCAGTGGTTTTCTTAGGCTCTGGTTGCAGCCATTGCTTCCTCTATTTTAGCAGGATGGAGATGCCAACTTGAACATGTTGACAATAGTAGCATTTTTAGATGATAAAAAGTCTGCAACTTCAGGGCTAAGCATTCATCTATGTGAGCATGGAAGAGTGAGCAGATACAAATGGGTGGCTGGCTTGAGGTCACTTCATTAGTGCAGAAGTTCTGGGTATCACTTCCGTCTCCTTTCACTAAAGCCAGTTTACAAATCCAGAAAGTGAAGTGCGTCAGCTTCTCCCAGTGACTCCTTTGAAAGCTCTGCCTGCTGTATATGTACCAGGAGTGCAGAGGAAAATGACCGTCCTTGTCTTTGCCCCCGTGCCTGTCAGTTTGCAGTCTGAGGCATCCACGTGTCCTGTCCTGTGCACAGTCCCCTTGCATAGGTGTGTGTTTGAACACTGAGGGGATAGGTTTGCACCTTGCAACCCCACAGGCCTCTGTATTACATACACACTTGGGGTGGGGCAAGTCTGATTGTGTCCCTAGATGCTTGATTGCATGCTGGGAGTTGTTTTTGAAAGGAGGCAACTGTCTTTTGCAAAAGCAAAATAGGAAAAGATACTACTGCAAAAGAAAATAAAGATTGTCATCAATGTGGTACGTTCTTACGGTGCTTTCCAAAAATGTTTTTAAAGGCAGGTTGTATGCTAGATCTGGATACACAATAATTGTTTCTCTCCACCCCACAGCAAGACCTTCTGCTCCCCCAGGTCGGCCTTCCAGACTTACTTTGTACAGCTCTTGGCCTATTAGCAGGGTGCCAGAAGGAAGCTGCTAATTCCCATTCGTATCGCTGCCCATCATTGAACAAGCACTTACTGAGGCCTCTGTGCGCCTCTTGACATTCAGGGAAGTGCTTTAAAATTTTAAAAGTGTTGTCTTGTATTGTTTAGCGTTTTAGTCATCATGGCAGGACTGTGGAAGAGGCTGGATAAATATCCGTCATTCTGATTGCCAGATGAAAAAATTGAGGCTCGACAGGTTGAAAGTGGTTTTTTTAAGGTCATAACAGAAAGGCTTTTAGCAGGTCCCAAACTGGAGTGGTTTTTGTTTAGTTCTGTGTATTCTGAAAAAAGAATGCGTAGTTACAGATAATTACCTATTTTTATGTAAAAATCACTGCATTACACATATTGTGGTATTGGCTCTAGAAAACAGGAGCTGCATTCCAGGCCGCCTTACTCTCTCTCCCCTGTGTCCTTGCTGCCATGGTTTCGCCCTCTGAGACTCCGGTCCCTGTAGCAGCCAGAGGCAGTGGCTGGAATATAGATCAGATCATGTCATGTTCTGTTGCTGCTCCAGTCTCTCCCCGGGTCTCCTCCTCACGTGGGGAGAAGCCACATCCTTACGATGCTGCACCATAGATCTTCCCCTGCCCAGTACCCTCCGGCCTTTCTTGCTCATTGCCCCCCAGCCTCAGCCTCCTTGCTGGTGCTCCAGTGCTCCAGTGCTCCAGGCCCACTTCCCACAGAGCTCCCCGCTCCCTCAGCTTGAAACGCCCTCCTCCCAGGCTGCCCCGAGGTCTCTGCTCCAGGGTCAGCTTCTCTTGAGGCCTTTCCTGACTCTCCACACCCCAGCCCTACAACTTCATCACATAGTTACGCCCTGTGCCCCTTGCCTGGCTTTATGGTTTGTTTTCCGCAGTCACTTGCCACCATCTGCCAAATAAATACACAGTTTGTCTCCCCTCTCTGTACCACTGTGAGGGGAGGGATGGATTTGCTTCTGGTCACTGCCCTGTAGCGCCTAGAGCAGTGCCTGACACCTGATAGATGCTCAGTAAGATGTTGAAGGAATAAGTATTTGTCTGCCTAGTATTGGCAGGATAGTATTGTCTTCTTACCACTTGTGAAAGCAAATGGGGCACATGAGAGAGAGAGTTGGGATCCACGCCGTAACATAGAAACAAATGGACACCTGAGCCAGAGTCCTGGCTCTGCCACTGGTTAACTTGTGTGTTTAGAAACTAAAATGCCAGCCCCCTAAGGTTTTAGTGAGGCTGGTATGAAATTATACCTGTGAAATTGCTAGAATGCTCTCAGTGACACTTAAAAATAACTCACTCAGCAAAGGCTATTCTGAATGACTGCCATGATTACCCCAGTATATCTGTGTTTATGGTTGGCCTAAAGTGATGACTTTTAGGGGGGCGGAGTTTGAAAATGTTTTCAGTTTAGGCTGGTTATTTGCCATTTCTGTTGTACTGTGTATCACTGTCGACATGTGTTTCAAGATAGTAGGTCAAGATTTAGCATAAAATCCCCAAGGCCATTGAAATATAGGGTAAATTTGGAAATACGTTAGCTAAACCTTAAGTTCATCTATTAATGATGCTTTGTGATATCTTTTTTCCCCTTCAGTGTTGCCTGGAATATCAGAGAATTGGAAACAGTCATATTTTGGGATCATGACCTACTGTGGTGGTTTATGAAAAAAGATAATATGTTCCTGGGAAGCCAGCTACAAAGTATACTGAAGGATGCTTCCTAAGAGTCTTATCATGTCTCTCTGGATTTCAGTGGCCTCTTTTTAGAAATGCAAATGAAGAAGATGAAGGATAGTGGACAGCAGTTGTGGACTACACAAGTGGATGACGGACACAATTCCTTGACCATGTCGCTCAAACAGCCTAATGCTAATCGAGCGACTCGCCCAGATAGACAAGAAGCTCAGACTCTTCTGTATCAAGTCTCCGAGGCAGAGGCTGCCACGATGACCGTTGCTACATGTGTGAAGTGTAAAAGTGTGTACAAGATCCCACTTCAGGATCTGAAAAAGGATACTGGGCAAAGCCAAAAGGAGGACAAATATGTTTGCTTCAAATGCAGCCTAGGTGTGGCCCCTCCCCACTTCCACTTTGTGAACAATAATCACAGTGCTACTCACATAGGGAATAAACCGGAAACCATCTCAAGTTCTGTCAATAACAAATTTAAGGTAAGGAACTTTAAGCCAGGCAAATACTATTGTGATAAATGTCGATTTTCCACGAAGGACCCTCTGCAGTACAAAAAGCACACACTTCAGCATGAAGAGATTAAATTCATTTGTTCTCACTGCAGCTACATTTCCTACACTAAAGGGGAGTTTCAGAGGCACTTGGTGAAACACACAGGCATTTTCCCTTATCAATGTGAGTATTGTGACTATGGTGCTATTAGAAATGACTACATTGTCAAACACAGGAAGAGAGTCCACGAGAAGGCTGGTGGAAAACGGCTGCCCAAAACCATTGCCAAGCTGGAGCCAAAAAGAATCAGTGCATCCAAGCAAAACCCAGAGCTTTTAAAAGCTTCCAGTCCAAGGACTGCGTTTCAAAATAAGTTGTCAGATCAACTTTCAAGGTTCTCCCTCCATTCAAATAAAGACAGAATGCACAACATAATGTTATTACCTGAATCAAAGGAGTACCAAAAAGATGTTGTGTGCATTCCAAATAAAGTGACGCTGTCAGAGCCCAATGAAGTCAACCTGTTTGAGAACAAAAGTGTGGAGGTGGAAGTGTTATCCCCTGCAAAAGAGCCTGTTCAGCCGGGAATGCCATTAACGGTTGTGGCACCAGCGGAACTAATCGTCCCTGCAAACTGTTTAGCCCAGTTGATAGATGTGAAGGTTGTCAATGGAACACAGCAGCTTGTGCTGAAACTGTTTCCTCTGGAAGAAAATAATTGCCTTGCCGCTGGTGGGGGTGATGGAGGTAATTCTGAACATGTGACTAAAGAGAAAGATTCAAGGGAACAGGAAAAAATGGCTTCTGCAGAACAAACAAAGTCACTAATGATCAAAGGGAATGTTGGAAAACTTGCAGGCATCCATAATCTTCAATCATCAGTTCAGAAACAACTTAAAAACGTGAAATGGGTAGGGTCTTATGACTTTTTCACGTCAAATTCTAGCGTGCACAGTGGTGGAGAATCCTTTCTCAACCCTGATAGAGTTGAGGGTTTGCAGAAAAAAGGTTATACATATCCACAAAGAACTGCTCTTCCTTCCATTGCCTTAAAAGGTCATTCTCCATCATCTCTAATAAAAAATGGTATTTTAAGTGGTCTTGGAACTACGTCAAACTCTTTTCCATATAAAGCTGCCGTTTCTTTTACTGAAGATGGAAGAAATTTACACAGTGACTCACAGCAGTTATTTCCTCTTGCTGCATCGCCTGCAACCATTTCCTTCTCTGGAGAAAGGGACTCACTGCCCCTAAGTAAAAAGGACGTGGAATCTAGAAATGAGATCAGTTTTCCTGTAAAAATGGCTCCCCCTAATAAGAAGCTGAAACATAACCAGACACAGGAACACAAGGCAGTTTCAAATACAGGCCAGATTTCCTCTCAACCTAAAAGTGAGTATTTACACATAAACATAGCGGGAGAAGATGGAATCAGATCTCAACAGTCTGGGGATAAACCTTTGGAATTAAAGAATTCTGAAAAGACTAATGACTCCTTTGAAGGCCCAGTCATCTCATCAGTGTTTTCTCTGAGCTCTGGATCTGAAAACGTCCCTGAGGGTGTTAAGTGGAATAGTTCAACGTCCAAAATAAAGTCAATTGAACTCTTGCGCAGAAAGATAGCCCAGTTAATTGAATCCTGTGGCAAGCCTTCATCTTTGGCTGCAAGTAATGCACATCGTCATTCTGTAGGGAAGGCATCTAGGGTCACTTCGAAAGCTACCTCTGAAGGTATTCAGGAAATTAACGTGTCATTTACCAGCACTGGCTATTCCACAGGTACTCTCCCGAAACCTCAGGATGACGTTGGTATTAATGGACAGCTTACTCATCAGCAGATATATCCGCATCTTGTAGAAGGCAGCAGTGGGAAAACCGAAAGCGGAGTAACCAGGAAGCCACATTTGGCTCCTCCAGTATTGATCCCGAAGGGGGCTGTGTTGAGGGTTCTTAATTCCTCTGAGAATTCCCACATTATAGAGGCTACATGTGAAGCACCTGTCAGCATCCCCTGCAGTGAGACACAGTTAATAAAACCCATTCCGTTCTGCCCAGTGAAACAGACAGACTTGGACTTACAGTCTTCGACAAGTGAAAGTGGGCCAATAGACATGTCCCAGAATCATGATCTATCTCTTTGGGCTAAATCAAGAAAAGAGAGTGCTAATTGTAGCACCATGCTTAAAAAAACTGGACTCCTGCATGGACAGCAAGGAAGCAGTGAAATGAGTAAGCAAGGGAAACTGTTTTCCAGAAGTCTTCCTGTAAGTAAAAATAAAACCAAACAAGTCAACTCATCCAAGAAGAAAAGCAAAATTCAGGCTGATCCCAGCCGCTGTTTCAAGGATCCTTCCATTTTTCAGGTTGCAAGACAACTTCGACTGATAGCAGCTAAACCAGACCAGTTGATCAAATGCCCCCGTCGGAACCAGCCTGTCATCGTGTTAAACCATCCTGATGTCGACTCACCAGAAGTATCCAATGTGATGAAGGTAATAAACAAGTACAAAGGCAACGTCCTCAAAGTGGTCCTATCAGAGAGGACTAGGTGTCAGTTAGGCATCAGGCGGCATCATGTCCGGCTGACCTACCAGAATGTGGAGGAAGCCAATCAGATAAAAAGGCAAATGATGTTGAAAATGAAACTTAAAAAAGTTCATAAAAACAACTACCAGGTGGTGGATTCCTTGCCTGATGACTCATCACAGTGTATATTTAAGTGCTGGTTTTGTGGACGGCTCTACGAAGACCAGGAAGAGTGGATGAGTCATGGCCAACGGCATTTAATAGAAGCAACTAGAGATTGGGATGTTCTTTCTTCCAAGGGCAAATAAGTGAAAAATTGGTCTTGGAAGCAAATTGTTTTTCTTACTTTTAATTGATTCTGGTTTGGTTTGTTTGGTTTTGTGTCCCTCCCTGACTCTGTAGGATAATACAGACTGCAGGGATGGGAGGTTGGTTCAGTCTTCAGGTCTTCCTGGGAATGTGGAGAGCCTGGCGTCTGAGCCTGGTGACTGGACGTCAGAAGGTGTCTGTGGCCCCCGAGGAAGTGCACACAGATTCACGTGTATGCATTTGTCTGGGGCGAAGGGAAACTTTGAACAGATTTTCCATGGGATCTGAGACTTCCCTTTGGTCAGCAACCTTTTTCTGCATAGGTAAAAATCATTTCTAATCCATTCAGAGGGGCAAGTTTAGAGTGTTGTACACATGCTCTTTATATAACAAAATGCTACTGAAGAATTAAACCCAGGTCTTGGTGTACACATCCACTTTTTTTTTTTTGCATTAACTCATCTCCTGAATATTTGGTACATAATGGAAAGTATATTTTCTACTTTGTTAGTTATCTTAAGTTTGGTTATAGAAAAGTGGCCCTTCTTTTAAATCCCTCACCCACTCTGCAGTGTTGCTAAGTGTTATAGCACAGAGTTGGGCTTTTGTTGACCCTTTTAAAGAATAATTCCAAAGGTTGGCCTGAATTTACTACAACAGCAGGTGTTGTTAGAGGAAGAAAGGAACATTTTCAGGCTTTTGCTTTCTTTTTAAATACCTTGGTTTATGACAGTTGGGGAGGGAATGTGCCTTTTTGGGGGCGGGGAAGGAGAAGAAAGGGTCACAGAGGGAGAATATCTAAAATTATCTCCTGTTTGCCCTTACCACTCTCACAAAAGTCAAGTAAGTCTTAAAATGTGAATGAACAGGCTTCTTTCAACAGAGAGAAAGTTTGGGGAGACAAATCAAGATAGATAGGATTGTGATGAAAGTTGTAGCTTTAATGAGACCAGTTTTCATTTGGGAACTCATCGCAGACCACGGGTGGAACCTGCACACTGTTTTCTTTCTTCCTCCATCACCAGTGGATCACAGACACTGTCCCCCACCCCTGCCAGGTCTTACCCTGCTCTCCCTTGGAGGGTTTTCTGAACAGGCCCTCCTGTGAAATGAGATCGCTTCCCTGCTCACCTGTCCCTTTCCCTTGCTTGAGACCCCTTAAGGTTTTCCCTGATGAAAATACTAAAAACAGGCAAGAATCAACAAAATGAACACCTCCCACCACCTCTGTTAAGCTTACAGGAACGCTGTCCCTGGTTTTCATCAGTGGTAACAACCTGCTTCTAATTTATCTCAGCCGCAGTCAGGCTTTCCCCGTTGCTCACCTTCCTGGGAAGCAGCTCCAAGAACACTCCAGCAACCCCTCCACCAGCAGGAGTCAGGATTGGGGCTGGTCTCCACAGCACCTTTGTGTGCACTAGAAAAAAGCCCACCCTCTGCACCATTGCGGCTGCTTGGGCAGATGGATGGCTTTACAAAAGCAGCTCAGGCTGGATTCTAGTCCTCACTTGCCCACGCAGCGGGGAACCGACCATAATGCAGAGCACACACAGCACAGCCGCAAGGCAGCCCCAACTCACGTGTTTTCCTCCCTTTTGAAGACTCCTTCCTTAGGGAATTGAGGGCAGCGAATGAAACTGGGGGCTGTTACATCTGAGAAAGGCATGAGTGAGATTTCTGTTGTGTTGGGTAGTAAGGTAAGAGACTTTCCTGATTTTTCTTTCCACGTGGGAAAGTCTTAGATTATCCTCTGATACATCAGATTGTAATTCTTTGTAGTTGGTTCTCATTACACGTATTCAACATGGCTTGTGTATAGTTTAATACATAATCATTAAGTTGATTGGTTAGTTTTTATTGAAATTTAAAACTTGGGTTTTTTTATATGTGTATATATGTGTGTACACATATATTTTTTACCATATGAAAACTTGCAGTAGCTAATTTTCTGATTTCCTATTTTATAGTGAAGTTATGTGGGCTGGAAAAATATAAAACATTTTATATTCTAGAAATAATTTATTTTGGAAGTACATTTTTATAGTGGTCTGATCTCATTTTTAGAAAATGAAAGCACAGTAAGTGATGGGTCTGATTTATATGAACAAATGGGAGTAGAAACCCCGGTGGATCATTGCAGTACAGTATTTAGTCCCGGTGCATTTCTAGTTGGTGCTTTTTGGGAAACGGATTGTGTGTACCACTTCTGTACATAAAGGAGAGCATTCTTAAGTTTTATCCACGCATAGATCTGTTATTCCCTCCCCACCCCAGTCCCCATCATGAAAGAAGGCTCTTAAGGTGTTGAGAGGCGAAGAAAAGGCTGTGCTTTATTATTTTTCTCCTTCTATACCTCACTGTTTAGTAGCATCTTTCCTGAAAGGCTAGACCGTGACCTTTCAGGAAAGATAACCATGAATCAGGTCAGAGTGTTAAGTGTCAACATGAAACATATACACTTTGCAGCATAACTGTTTTTCAAGTATTACCTAAAACTCAGCTTATGTACTTGTACAGAGCAAAATTTTGTGAGTAGAATATGTAGCTAGGCTTTTTGAGATTTCCAGAACCGCAGTACTTTGTAAGGAATTCAGAGGGCTCCTGGAAGTCATAAAAAAATGAGAAAGCAAAAAATGGCTGTCTTCCCTATATAAAGAACTTTAGAAAATAGCTTGTTAACATGTAGCTTAATGTCATGAAACGAACAAAATTGGAGAAGGTAGGGGCAGAACTGTGTTGAGTATTTGTCTACTCTTTCTTACCTTGATTTTGAAGGGTCTCTACTCAGTAAATGTTACTCATAGTACTTACTATTAAAATCATTTCTAACTTATTTTTTAAAATAGGTTTTCTTTGGGGGATCAGAAATGAGACAACCTTGTTATATTTATGATATGACAGTGAAAATTTTTTTAAAAAGTATACTCAGATTCTATTTTACTCAAATGTTTATCCCCAGTCCAAAACACTTTGTGAGCCCCTCTCATGGGCCAAGTGCTCTTGATTGAGCTAAACTGAACACAGTGTATTAACCCTCAAAAGTTCCATCCCTCTTTCTTAAGCCACCCCAGAAAATGAAGACGTGATGCCACTCAGCCTTTGGAATAATTTTTGAATCTGTTAACGTCAGTATGAGCAGAAAACAAAACATTGCGTAACATGTTTTAAGCATTATTAAAAAGTCCTGCATTAACAGTTTGTGTGTCTGCTGCTCCGAGTTTGAAACACGTATGTATATACATAGAGAAGTTGGCATAAATTTTGTTAAATAAAGCAACTATAACATTTTCTCTGTTCTTTCATTTCAAATGTTAAGCAAGTTGGCTGTTAATGACACAGCCTGTCTTGGGTGATATATTTCTGAACCGCATAAAGGCATCATTCTACACAGTACAGGTGCTTTGAATTCCATAAAGGTATATTTTGAATTTGATGCACTGCTGGTTAACTAAGCATACCCTGAAATGAGGCCAGGTAACTTTGTTTTGCTTTGGCTTACATTCACAAGAGATGCTGGTTTGGGCAGCAGTGGCAATTTTCATGCCATGGTCAGTGTCCACATCAGAGAATGTGTGTGGGTCCTGCCCTCCATGTGTAGCCTCTCAACTAAGTGGGGCTTGGCTGGAAGAGTTCCCAAGTAGTCAGTGAGCCTGCTGGGCCATTTGAGTGTAATTGCATGGCTGATGCCATCTATCCAAATACCATTGATTATTTAAATCTGATTCTACACCTACTTCGGAAGAAAGAGTATGAGGATATTTGGAGAGGGGCATTCAGTCCCTCATCTCATTCCCAGCACCCAAGGAGTCCAAAAAAGAAGAGACTTAGACTTAAGTTGAATATTGGCAAAACCCTAAGGAAAAGATAAAGAGGAGATGATAGGAATTGCTGAAATTCACCAGTTTGGCTTATTTAGTATCTGAAATGAGTCATCCTCTAATCCTATAGATCTAGTCTAACAACTTGTCACCTTTGGCTGGTTATTTAGGGGAGTAGCAATCAAGAGAGGGCAGCAGAAGCCTGAAGGGGGATTTGTATCGGCCTGGACTTCAGGGCTGGCTATAGTGTGACTAGAATAGGGGACGGGCAGAAACTGACTTCAAGGCCAAAGAGTTGGGAAATGGCAATCACTAATCCACCTTTTATCGTTAAGAAAACTTAAGCTCGGAAAGGTTAACAACACCTGATTCACCAGGTTTACATGAAGATGAGTAAAGTAATGGATAGGACCGTGTTTTGGCAGGAAACACTGATACCCTTTGTGTCTGTAAAGCTCTTTGCTTTACAATGTATAGAGCCTTTTCTTGCCACAGGTGAGGCTCAGCATGCATTGCTTTCCTAAGGTTCCAACGTATATCAGGCATATTCGTTGGGATGAGATACCATATTTGGAGTTAGAGCAGTGCTGTCCAATAGAAATAATATCCATATATGTAATCTTGACTTCCTACTAGCCACATTTAAAAGAGTAAAAAGAGCAGATGAGATCAAATGTTTTATTTGACCCAATATATCTAAAATATTATTTAAGCATTTTTCAATCTCAACATAAAATCTATTGATATTTTCTCTAAAAACAAAGTGTGTATATATATTTTATATATATATACACACACTTTTTTAAAGTCTTCAGAAATCCGGTATATATTTTAAACTTAAAGCCTGTTTCAATTCTGATGCTAAATTTTCAGTTAAAATGAGATGTAGTCCTACCGAAACACTTAAGTTGTGTTCGGTGGAAAGAATTTACACTGCCTCAGTTTTTTAAATTAAATTAGAAATTCAAGGAATTCCCTGGCGGTCCAGTGGTTAGGATTCTGTGCTTCTGCTGCAGGGGGGAATGGGTTCAATCCCAGGTCGGGGAACTAAGATCCCACAAGCTGCGTGGTGAGGCCAAAAAAAAAATTTTTTTTAATAAATTAAAAATTAAGTTCTTCAGTCACCCTAGCCACATTTCGAGTGTTCATTACCCATATGTGCCTAGGGTTTATTGAACAGGACAGGACAAGGGAAAACATACTGTATTGTAAATATTAGCCTACTTGTCTGGTTTTCTTGATCAGAAGGATCGGATTTCATTTATGTGTCTCTAAAACTAGGGTAGGTCTTCCCTGGTGGCTCAGTGGTTAAGAATCCGCCTGCCAATGCAGGGGACACAGGTTCCATCCCTGGTCTGGGAAGATCCCACATGCCACAGAGCAACTAAGCCCGTGTGTCACAACTACTGAGCCTGCGCTCTAGAGCCCGTGAGCCACAACTACTGAGCCCACATGCCACAGCTACTGAAGCCCGCACGCCTAGAGGCTGTGCTCGGCAACAAGAGAAGCCACCGCAATGAGAAGCCCGCACACTGCAACTACAGAAAGCCCATGCACAGCAACGAAGACCAAATGCAGCAATCAATCAATCAATCTATAAAATAAATAAAACTACGGTAGGCTAGGTTAGGTTTCACTCACTCACATTTAGGGAATGCCAGTTCTGTGCCAGGTTCTGTATTAACGCCCAGCAAGCAGTTTGATTTCTAGATCTATCTATACCTTAAAGAATCGGTTGCACATGTGACTTTTTGAGGTTATTATTTACTTTGCAACCTTAGTTGGTCAACCAAACAAATGTTTATTTCTCATTCACACTGTATCCACAGTCTGTCAGGGACCCAGTCTGCTGGAGGGGCCTCTCTTGTAGCTGCACCATCTGAACCACTTGGGCTTCTCCATCACCATGACAGGGAAAAAACAGGAGAGGGTCTTGCATGGGTGGAAAACAAGGCACAACACTTCCCCTCATAACCCACTGCCCGGAAGTGGTCACACAACCTTCCAAAGGGGCTATGCAGCCCCACTGTGCACAGAAGAAAAGAATAGCCTATCAACCACTGATGATTTCTGACCCGCCAGATCGTAGGGTGAGTGCTGGAGGCGTGTGAAGGGCAGCTGCTTATGTGGAAAGCAACCTGCCAATCTGATGGTTGTGAAATGGTAACAGTCTGCTAAGAGTTGGTGAAGGTATGGAGAAACAGGAACCTCAACATACTATTCGGCAATATCTAAACTTGAAAAAGCAGTGTATTGCTTTTGTTCGCGTTTCCCTGATTCCTAGTGAGATAGTATACTTTTGCAAATGTGTATTGGACATTTTCATTTTCCATGTATGAACTGCTGGTATTCCTTACCATTGAACTATTTATTTTAAACTTTCAAAAGAAAATATAGACACTCCTAAAAATCCATAAAGAAAAAAAAATGGTTTCCTTTAGGTTTGGTGCTTCTCGTGCTTTATTTTAGAAATCCTTCCTTACCTTGAAGTCAAAATGATAGTCTTCCCTACCTTGAGGTCAAAAAGATAATAAATTTAATATTAAAAATAAACTTCCATACAATAGTGGACATAATAATAAAATACAAGCTGTCAGTTATAGAGTTTGTAAAAATCTTTTTCAAAAGGATCTAGGTCCAATTTTTTTATATGAAACAATACCTGAATCATATTAGATTCATATACTCAGAAAAGTCAGTTCCAGGTGAATTACTAACTCAGTCGTCCTAACACCCATTATTGGGAGTCTATGCTTGTCTCCCTGTGTGTAACACTCCCTCCATATATGCAGGTTCCATATCTGTGTGTTTCTATGGCTGGGTCTCTGTGCTGCTGCATTACACTGTTTCTTGTGATCTTCAAAGTTAATTCTAATGAGACGGTTTACCATTGACAGAGGTATATACAAAATGAGAAGACTCTTCCTAGAAGATATTCTAAGGCTATTCTTGGCTCTTTTCTATTTCATGTGCATTTTAAAATCAGCCCACCAATCCCTGTTGAGTTTTTGATTGGAAAAGAATGGATCTTATAGACGCATTTGAGGAAAATTGGTATCAGTGGTAACATGTGACTACCATTTAGTCTGATAATTGGTTTGAAAATGTAATAGAAATAAAGTTGTGCTAGACAATAATGTTTTATCATTTATTCTCTTTCTTTTGGAGAAAAGTTCTCAGTCACAGTAACAATAAGAACTGTAGTTTGCATAATCAGCCATGAAGGAGGAAGAAAGAAAGAGAATTCTAAGAGTTTAACAAAATTGCCAAGTGCAAATTCAATATTTTAAAAATCAGTTGGGTTCCTATACATCAGCCATGGAAGTAGCTCTAATAGGAATGCTCCTCTCACCTCTTCTATTCAACAGTCTAAGAAAAGTCCTAACCAACGTAATAAGAAACTAAAAATTAAGATTGAGATCCTTGTATTTTCTACGTAAACAATAGACTAAAGCTTAAAAGAAAGATGTGGGAAGAGACAAAAGTTCTTTAGAGTTTCAACATTCCATTTAAAACATAATTTTTGCCTTAGGTTTTTGGAAGGTACATTTTATCAGCTTAAGGCAATTCCCTTCTAACCACAGGGTTTTTTTCCAAAACTAAATTTATATAACATGTTTGAGTTAATTTTTTCTTTAAAATCCTAATATCGTGTATTACGACATTTTTCTCATGTTAAATCTTCCTCGTATCCCTGGGATTCTATTTACATGTACATACTGCTGAGTTTACAGATTTAATATTAGAAGCATTATACGAGTGATACTGGTCTGTAATTTCCTCTATAATTACTGTCCTTATACCATTTTTACTATTATAGAATGGGTTGTGTCACTTTCCCTATTTCTCCATTTGATGCAGATTGTTTCAGAGGAGAGAGATCAGTTGGTCCTTGAAGTGTTAAGCCATCTCACCAGTAAAAACATCTTGGACAGGCATCGTTAGCAGAGAAGGAAAACATGGATGGGAGAGGAGAAGTTTGGAAAGTCTCAGTACTGACTTGATTTCTGTAATGATTATATACTTTTTCAGGTTTTCCATTTCTTATTAAGTTGACTGTGCTACTCCTTTCTGTTTAATTCCATATTCCTAGAAAAACATAAACAGTAGTCACGTCCTTTTGATGTTTAAATGCAAGTGGAATGATGCATCTTATATTATCACATGGGACACACAAATCCATGTGCCATTGTGTACAAAAAGTACATTCCCCATTTACTGAGTGATTTAACAGAGGTGGTAAAGTCAATCACTTGAGAAGGTGTGCATTAAATTGTTCTAAAAAGATTTCACTCAGTTCATGAATGGAGCCCATAAAACCTCAAAAAGCAAGGTTTTATTCATCCAGGCCATGCTTGAGGACATGTCTTTATACGGGTTAAGAACAGAGCTAGAAAGGAAATGGTGCTTTTCAGGGAATGAACTTCACCAGGTTGTCGGAGACAGTCACTGTGCTGCTATTGATAAAGTGTTCATGTCTTCAGATGTGTCTCATGGCAGTGGTCATTCATTTCTCACAGTCCCAGTGCCCGATATTATCCAGGCTCAACCCACTGGCAGTACTGTGGCTTGCCTAATCTAGACTGTATTTGGAATATGCTCACCTTTAGGGGACCTAGGGTCCCAGACAAAAAGCCTATTATACAAAAGAGTTGGCTGATAGCAATACCAAGCCTATACTAGTTGGAATAATGGGATAACAAACTCAAATTTGTAGCGGTTTCAATTCAGCAAAGATATATGTATCCTCATGTGAAGTCTACTGCAGGTTGGGCAGCACTCCTGCTCACCTTACCTTGGGGACCATATGTTTCGGATGGCAGAGTACAAAACAGAGGAGAGAGGGGTAGAGCAGAGAGGGCTGGCTCTCAGTTGCCTCAGCTAGGAGGTGACACATGCCATGTCCCCAGAGGTCCATTGGGTGGAATTAGTTCAACAGCTTCACCTAACTGCAAGGGAGATTAGGAAATATCGGGGAGCGCCTGGAATATTTGGTAAGCAACAATTTACCACGATAACTGTGTGACTTTGAGCGAGTAACTCAACCTCTCTGTGCATCAATGCATATAACATTAGCCCCAATTTTACAGCCTAAACTAACATATTTTATATCTTGCAGGATTATTATGAGAATTCAAGCACCCAGCGTGGTGTCTCAGATACAAGTGTTTAATTCAGTAAGTATTTATGTACTAATCTGTTAAACATCTTTTCTGGGGAAGACACACGTGATCCTGATATCACGGTGACTATCAGAGCAAGATTCTTGCCCTCACATTGCCTAAAACTTACTACTCAAACTCTGGTCCTTGGACCAGTAGCATCCGCATCACTTGATATCTTGTAAGGGCTATGGAATCTCTGGTACCATCCCTGACCTCCTGAATCAGAGTCTGCAAGTCCCTGGGTGACTTATGCATATGACAGTCTGAGAAGCACTGGTCTAGAACACTGCCCCTTCATTTCTCCTTTCACCCAGCTCATTCTTTGTTTCCTTTTTCAAGAACACCTGCTCTGATTTTCTCATCAATCACACCCCCATCCGAGGTTAGGGATTAGGCGTTGCCATGGCATTGCTACTGCTCTTAGAATATGAAAGAGGGGAAAGTGCTCACGGTCCAGCGTGGGAGAGACTTCCTCTACATTATCAGAGAAGGCAGCATATGCAGGGTTATAATTAATGGTAATATGAACCAGGGGTGAAGGGGAGGGAGGAGCCAGCAGCGAGGAAGACAGTGGGAAGTTAAAGGAGAGTGTCCTTAGGCTGGACAAGCTGGGCCCTGAGTCACAGAGAGAAATTCAGGTTGCAAAGAGGTGACCCACGATGCTGTTGTGGTCCAGCTGGTTAAGAGCTTGCTCAGGACTCATCTCCTGAAAGCTGACCGCCTGCTCACTGTGCCGTCATCTTGTGGCTGGTTTACACGCTAGCTGTGACTGAGGGCAAGACTTCTCAGGGCCTGGTGAAGAGTAAGCTTGTGACTTGAACTCTACAGTTTGGTATACTGTTCATACAAATCAAAAAAGATCTCACTAAAATACAGAATCTTACACAGTCTGTCTACCCGAGCCAATGCTGCTGTTCCAGGGACCACGCTTTGAAAGCCTGAAGTTCTCTTTTATAAAAACAGAACAAGCAACAGCTGTCGGTTCAAGCAGTTTAGAGCCTTGCTGCTCAAACATTCTTATTTATTCTATGAAATGATACAGAAAGCAATTGTATGCTTAATGTTGCAATTTACCACTTTTTAAGCACAATAGATCCAACCATAAATTCCTCGATTTTGTCTCAAACATTAAAGGATGAATAGTGAAACTGACTGTGGAGTAGCCAGCTCCCTGACGTAGCAACGCAGACAAGGCTGGTCCTAAGATATCTGTGCTTCATGCCTCCCAATCCCCCCCGCCCTATTGTCATCCCTAGGGATTTTGGTCCTGGAGGCTCCTACTAAGGTAATTTGAAGCACGGACCTGTCTCACCTAGGGGTTTTGAATAATACTTGATAATGAACTCCTAGAACCAGCATTGTGTGGCTGGGCGGCTCCTGGAGATCCCCAAGCTCATCTCATGGTTTTAAAAATCCCTAGGGAGTCGGACTTCCCTGGTGGTGCAGTTGTTAAGAATCCGCCTGCCAACGCAGCGGACAGGGGTTTGAGCCCTTGTCCCGGCAGATCCCACATGCCACGGAGCAACTGAGCCCGTGAGCCACAACTACTGAGCCTGCGCGCCACAACTACTGAAGCCTGCACGCCTAGAGCCCGTGCTCTGCAACAAGAGAAGCCACTGCCAGGAGAAGCCCACACACCACAATGAAGAGTAGCCCCCGCTCTCTGCGACTAGAGAAAGCCCGGGCGCAACAAAGACCCAACACAGCCAAAAATAAATAATAAATAATTTTTTTTTTTTTTAATCCCTAGGGAGTCTGGCAGGTGCTTCAGGGCCAAATAGAAGGCACTAGAGTCACCCTTGCCTACCCACACTCCAGCCAGGACCTGCCCTCCTTGTCGCTGTTGTTGTTGTTCTTAATTTGTCTCTGAACTTTTTTGAGAAACAGATGGAATTCGACCCTTTGAAAAACTAATTTCGCTTTTACCCTTTGTTTTAGAAATCATAAACCTGGCAAGTCCCTTCATTTTTTTCCCGTCTCAATATCATACAAATTCCTGTCTTTGAAGGGGATGCATATTATATTTAGAAGGAAAAGGGAATGATTCTTTCCACTCTTTATTCCTTTTGGTAGACATTTCACTAAGAAATCCATGAAAGGAAATTATGATTTTTTTTTTTTTTTTTTTGGCTGCGCCATGAGGCCTGTGGGATGTTAGTTTTCTGACCAGGGATTGAACCCGAGCTCTCAGCAGTGAAAGCGCGGAGTCCTAACCACTGGACCGCCAGGGAACTCCCCGGAAATTATGATTTAGAACTCAGAGGTTTCTCAAATTAAACGAAAGAAAACCATTGTTGGCAGTTATATTTGCTGGTAATTCACACCAGCTTTCCCTAAAACTGGAAGTTATCTGTATGTTCAAATACAATTAAAATTGAGATTTGAAGGAAAGCTAAAAATACTAAAAAGCTTAGCCATAGTAAATATATAAATGGGACATTTATTTTAAGAGCAAGATACATTTTTCACCTGTAAAATGTCGGGGGTGGTCTAGATCATCATAATAATGCTATTTATTATTACTATTATTATTATCATCATCGGGTAGAGCTGGAAGGGACCTTATTTCCGTACGTCAAAACCCGTTTCTCGATGAGCTTTCTGCTGTGTCGCCACCGGATTAGGCAGACACCTGCCATTCGCTGGCACTGCTGGCGGCTTTGCCTGAGAGCACACAGGACACGCCCCTCTGTAGGCAGGCGGGTACCAGTGAAAGAGAAGCCAGAGGTGCTGATGCCCCTCCCTCCGCTTTATTCCTTCCCCCAAACTCACTCACTGCATAAATCATTTCTTTTCCAGCAGGGAGGAGTGAGTGGGGGGCAGGCGCGGAGGAAGACTACCAGGAAGGGTCTTCCACTAAAATAGCGCTCAGAGACAATGCGAGGTTTCCCATTGTGCTAGAAATATCCCGGTTTGCCCCTCCACTACCCTGCTTTGTGTCCAGAGGGGCTGAGCTCTATGGATGGAAATAACTGGCCTCCCTTACCCTCTGGCTTGCATTTGGGTTACGGGATAAAGAGGTCAGAGTATATACTCCTCCAACTCCCTCACTGCCAAGTTCCCCTTTAGAAGTGCCTATGATTTTCTACCCAAAGCCACAGCCAGGGGCAGAACTAGTTTTGTAGGGTAGAAGTTTACGCAAATTTTGGACACTCCTTAAGAAAAGAGTACGAAATTAGGTGTAAAATGATTATCTTTTTAGAATGAGAAGATAAATTACAACTTTCAAATCTTAAAAAAATCTTAATGGTAACACAAATTTCAAAAAGTCTATATGGATGAAAAACATTGCCAGCCATCCCGTAAACAAAGGATGTTGCAGCCAACAAGCCTGCAGCCCACTGTAGCCACCCCCAACTGTGCACCCTGAGGGGATTCAGGATGGAGAAAAGCAGGATACTGGCCCCAGATAGCTGAGGTGCAGATCAAAGGCATGATTTCAGAAAGCCCAGACTCTTGCATCTTCCCATATGTAGAAAAGTGATAGATTCATTAACTTGAGATGTCTGGTTTTTCTCAGATTAACAGTAATCTGTTGATGTTCTGATTACCTGCTTTTTGTTACAAACTCCTCTATATCCTGGCTCCCCTCTTGCCTCTTTGGAGCAGTCCCTCAGAGACACTTGAGAGACTGTATTCCTGGCCGAAGTCCTCGGTTTTGCCCGCCAAATAAAACATAATTCTCAACTTTTAGGTCGCATATTTTTTTTCAGTCGACACATACATACCTCCACAATACCTCTTCTGTAAGTTTTCATCTGCCTTCTCTTTATTATCATGAAGTTTCATTACCTTCGTAGTATTTTCAATAGAAAAAGCCAGAAAAATAATTTGATCTTTTTTTTAGCTGTTTGAATACTGTCACCAAAGCATTATTAACATGCCAAACTTTTTTTTTTTTTAATGGGACTAGAGTGAAATAGAATTTACTTCTGATAGGAGAATATTTCTGTTTAGACCAGGGGGGTCAATGCAAACTGAACCCTCGCTTATAATTTTACATGTCTGTCGGCTGGAAGAATTCTCACAGACTAGCGTCTGGCTTTGTACATTTCAAATTCCCTCTGTCCCTTTCACCAACCACATGCTTCTGGTGGTGAGGGTCCATCCATTGGACGCATTCTTATGGCAACATAGCCATGGTCTTGCAACTTTGTGCCGCAATAGCTGGGTGAGTTATCACCGAAGGTGCCAGGAGTTCTTCTGGAGGCCATTTCTATATGGCAATGCTTATAATAACTGTCCGCGGAAGTGACTGGGTTTGGTGAGATATAGGTATGCAATTCACCAATTAAATATACACTAGACTCAACATCTCCTTAGCTAGATTTAAAATACTCCACCCAACAGGAAGGGAAATGTGATGAAGGAAAAGTCCAAGTGGAAAGAGACAGAGATCTTAGCCAACTGTGGTTTAAATAGCCCACTTTTGAAACGTTTACAGAAGCATATGACCACGTGGAATACACTGCTAGCCTCACTCTCCAAGGCCTTAGAAGGGACTGAGGTCTTAAAGTTCAAGTCTGTTGGAGGCCCCGCCTACAACTGCACCTCCCTCTGAGTTCTGGTAGTCACCGCCTCCCTGCTCCTTTATTCAAGTCTCCTCGGTCATACTCTTAAATATGCCATCTGTTTCCTGCCAGGATCTGTCCTGATGCACACCCCCAACCCTGCCCAACAGTGGTAACTAAAGAGTCAACACTTATCAAGTCTCCAACGTCCCAGTCACTGTGCTGAGAACGTGACCTGTATCGATACCAACCCAAGAACATGCTACAAACACTGTCAAGACGTAAGCCTAGCCTGCCACTGAGGAGTTTTGTGACTCTGAGGCTTAGACAGTTCAATCAACTTGACCAGGTCCCTTGCAGGTAAAATCAGGATAATCTGTTACATCACTCTATGAGTTTGGGTATTAAATGGGGGTAAGAACGTAAAGCACTTATCACACATAGTAGAGGTGGGTGAGGAAATAGATCCAGTGAAGGAGGCTGAGGAAGAGCAGCTAATGTATGAAAAGGAAACCAGGAGAGAAATAATGTCATGGACAAAGAGACAAGAATAAGAGTATGGGGAGCTCTCTCCTCCGAGAGAGCACAGTGGAAGTCTCTAAATCCCATGAACTGATTTCAATTTTCATTCATTCATTCATTTATTCAAGGCTACTTATTGAGCGCCTACTAAGTCCCAAGCATTGCTAAGCTGAGGATCCAGTGGTGAAGGAAACGGGAGAAGTTCACACCCTCATGGTGCTCACATCCTGTGGGCGGATATGGGCAATACATGCATCGATTTGTTTACTTAATCTGTCCTTCTTCCTAGCAGCTCTCCACCTGAAATTAGAACAGGGTAATGTTTGCAGAGGGATCAGGGAGAAGAGAGTGAATTATTTTATGTACGGTGTTCAGGGAAAGCCTCTCTGAGGAGGTGACATTTGAGCAGAGGTCTGAAAAAAAGCAAGCAAATGAGGTACACAGATACCTAGAACGAGACCACCATTCCCAATACAGGAACAGCAAGGGCCAGACTCCTAAGGCTGCTTCCTTTGCATCCTGTTGGTTGTCGACACACAATGAATAAACTTATAGGGAGGGTCTTCTCCAACTCTCTTTAGCCTTTTCCCTGAAAGTATCCTTTGGTGTTTTGTTCATGAATCACATTTTTTTTCATTGCCGCATACCTTCTAGAAGAAAGAGCACTGCACCAGGAGCCAAGAAACCCAGGCAGGGCCCTGATCCCATCAATAGCTCGATACACAGGAGAGAGTGTTCTTTTGGCCACTCCCTCCATCATTTCCTGGGCACTTGGCAAAACTCTACCAGCCACTGTTTTGTTAGCTGTAAAATAGATACATTATGTGTTTCAGAAAGATTAGTGGCTTATGAACTGCATGACCTGAGTGGCTTAGCTGGGACATAAAGGATGGCTCCCTGTTTCCTTTCTGGTACCGTCACCTCTCTCCAAGGGTCCCCGGTTTTCTTCCTCCTCCACCTCCTCTGGTTCCAGAGAAGGAACAGAGGAACTTGCCTTCTGGGTTTTTCCTTTTGACAAGAAGAAAAAACTTCACCGTGAGAGTAAACCTTGCTCCAGACATCAGCTCTGTAATACCACACTCTACAGAGTTCTAACTAACGTGGTCCAAGTGAGCTAACTACGGATGCAGGACCAGGCGACTAAGGATCCACTTGAAGGTTTTCATTTCAAACTTCTGTGCTGTATTAATTGGATGAGTCGCTATCATTACTTGGGCTTATTAGTCGGACTGCATGTGTGCCCACGGGGAACAAGATCTGAGGCAATTATGTCCTCCTTTTGGTCTATCCACTGTGATGGGTTTTTTCCCAGCTCTCATACCAACAGCTGTACAACTTTTACGAGTCCCTTCCTCATTCTCGTTCTTTAATATTTCATCTGTAATATGAGGGGCTGGATATGTTTGTCCCCAAGATCCTTGACACAGTTTAATTCCTCTTTTAGCCGATTTTTACACTTCATAATTCCATTAGCTTGTATTTTCCAAATGTGGTTCCACTGTGTGATTTGGGGGCCGTTTGTCAATTCTCTTAGTATCCTGTTTTTGTTCTTGTTTAAATTTACAGGGGAAAGTGCGTTTGGAGGCACTCAAGGATTTTGTAGGTATTATTCTCAGAGTATGAAGAGCAATGCTAAATAAAACCGCTCTTTGTGTTAATCCCTCCAACAGCTCATTAGACATTTCTAACACATTAAATTAAAATTTGTTGTTACTCTTTCACTTTTCTTCACTATCCAGGCCCAGACTTATACTGTGAGTCTCTGGCCGCATGAGGACTGAGTACTGAGGCTGGGCACTTCGCACCTGGTTCAGGCCTGTGGGTTAGTGGGCAGAGGGCTCTGCGGGAGGGCCAGTGGCTGCTGCAAAACTGTGATGGCAGAGAGTTGGTGATTCACTTATTCATTCAACAAACAGTATTTATCCAGTGTTTCCCCAAAGGGGACTCCTTTGCCATCATTTATTTTTTTTTACCGGTTTTTGAGTCCTTAGGGGCAGATACTGATGTACACACCCGGGCAAGTTTCAAGAGAAGGCAATTTGAGAGCGGATCACCAACATTTAGGTCAGCTGCAGAAAGGAGACTGACCAAAGGACACGGAGAAAGAGAAAACACCCTTGAGAATTCCCTGGAGGTCCAGTGGTTATGACTCCGTGCTTTCACTGCCCTGGGCCTGGGTTCTATCCCTAGTTGGGGAACTAAGATCCTGCAAGCTGAGTGGCACAGCCAAAAAAAAAAAAAAAAAAAAGGAGGGAGAAAGCACCCTCTTCTTATCTCTGGATGAGTGGAGGAATGTGGAAACAGTTTTCCCAAGAAATGAGAAGGAAGGGCTGAGAAGATATATCAAAGGGCTGAAATGAATTTTAACAAAGGGTAGAGTTTGTGAAGAATGTTCTAGACAGCAGAAACAGCATGAAAAATGCCCAGTGGTGGAAAAGTGATTACATGTTTGAAAAACAGACAGTATTCTACTCGGCTGCTAGAGGGTGGATTTATTCTCTCGAGATTTTCTGTAGATAAACATTGTCTCAAAGCATGTGTTTATTTCCAGATCTTAATGTCCGCTCATTTGAGATAAAAATACCTGATGCAATAAAGACATTGATTTGAAGTATATTTCACACTAGCAGCTATCTCAGCTGCCAGGAAGGAATTAGAATCTTCTCCGGAAGATCTCGTCCAGCTCTAGATGGAGCTTTCACTGCAGTGTGGCTGTAGAGATGCTAACATTCCATAAATAAACCTCCTTCCTTCACCTGTAGCCCACAAAACACTTTTCCTTGCTTGTTCTTCTCCATGAAGACAAGAAATGCAGATTGGGGGAGAATCAGCTCAAAAACCAAACCAAATAGTTAAGCTCTTGGAGAAAGTTCTTGGGTGATAGAGTTCAGTTAGGGTGGTCTAACCTCTTAGGGTGATCCAAACATCCCTTCTCAGGTACCCCTGTGAGCCACGGACTCCAGAACACATGTGAACGTGAGGAGAAAGAGGAGCTTGAGAAAGTGGGCTGGGTACATGAACGCCATCATTTTAACTTCATTCTCCTCTGGGTGAGAGCCCACTCCCAAACTGGAGAGCGGGTGTCCTATGTCTCCTGCTCTGGCTTCGTGTTTCATAATCTGCATCAGGTGAAAGATGGAGGGATTGAGAATTCACCTCAACTAGAATCCGCATGTCCTGGAAACCTGTCTCAGAGCCCCTTCTTTATTTACCCCAATCTCTATTTTCTAAAGACAGTGAACCCCAGGGAAATTCCTGTGTGTGCTGGGCGGGGTGATGGCTGGGAAGATGCAAACCAGAGCTAAGGGGATACGAACTGCTTTACTTAGAAGGGGTTATGGTGAGAGCAGGGGAAGAAGAGGGGATTGGAGGAGGGGAGGGGCGGGGAGGGGAGGGGAGGAGGGCTTGGTGTTAAGGAAGAGATAGGATGGCTGGTTTGGGAGAGAATTTGGGGAGAAAGAATAGAAAGACTTAAAAGGGCGTTTGTGTGAAGTTTGTCACACTATTTTTTTTTAAGTTTCACTACTTCAGAGATCAGCTTTTTTTTTTTTTTTTAGTATTTATTTATTTACTTGTGGCTGCATTGGGTCTTAGTTGCAGCGCGCACGCAGGCTTCTCTCTAGTTGTGGCGCACGGGCTTAGTTGCCCCGCAGCATGTGGGATCTTAGTTCCCTGACCAGGGATCGAACCCTCGTCACCTGCATTGGAAGGCGGATTCTTAACCACTGGACCACCAGGGAAGTCCCTGTCATGTTACTTAGATTATAAACCTCTTTCCTTCTTACCACCAAAATGTCAGTAAAATACCAGTTCTTACTGAAGCAGCATGGAGTTGAGGGGCTCTTTGTGAGGCACTGAAGCGCTGAGTTTTGCTTTAAAGAAACAGTAAGGCCAAAGGAGGCTTCTCATAAGGACAAGGAATTATTTTTTACCCTCCCAGCATGGGCTAAGTTACCAGCTGATCTCAGCTGGGATAAAGAATCATCCTGGATCCTAAACAAAAGAGGTCTCAAACCCGGGTAAGGTGTGTTGACCGGGCTGCCTGTGGTTCTGGAGAGACATGAATTGACACGAAACCACCTCTCACTCATGACCAGTGCCTGGAGTGGACAACAAGGAAGACCTTTTCTCCATCGCCTTCCTTCCTACCCTAGGTCAGGACATCTGGGCGACTGCAAGCAACACCCACCCACCTGGTTCCTCTCCTGCAGGCCCACACGTCTTTCTGACCCCACCAGGACCACCCTCAGAACCAGACAAGAGGGCCCCTTCACTAGGACCTGGATTTCGGGGAGCCTCAAATATCACAAACACAAAATGTGCGTGAATTTATTCAAAGAACAAGGGGGAACCTCAGTCACTTGGGACCCAAGCTGGCAAAGTGTAACCCGTAACTCTCAATGTCCATTCTCATGACCAACACCGTTCAGGCCCCAGGGAGGATGGCTCGTCTCCTGCTTATGTTCTAAGAACAGAAGATGGCTGGTCTGAATGCCAGGTCTGTGGGCTATGCTGCTTCAGAGACTACTTGAGAGGATGTGGATGCTTTGCACTGTGGATGCGCTTGGATAACTTATCTAATTCTTCTGCTCAGAAAGCAGGAATGTAGTAAATTCTTTCATAACAACCAACCAGTTCCTAGGATTGTAGAACATCCATTTTATTGCTTCTCATTATGCATGTGGTCCCAGAGGTACTCACAAATTACCATGGCACTTATAGTTAAACATGGTGCCTGAGAAACATTTCCCAACATTAAACAATTCATTTTTCTCCTATATTTTTGTATATATGGATCTAAACGTGATGTGTGTGAAGCATGGTACACATGCTATGCTTTGGTGACTAAATGGATGTTGAATATTAGATTTGCAGTTAGTTTTATTTTCATAAAAAAAAGATTCAATTATATTTTTAAATTAAATATTTCCTGCATTTAAATAACTTAAAATTTTATATTCGTATTTTTATTTTTCATTTACTTTTTTTTTAATTAATTATTTATTCATTTTTGGCTGTGTTGGGTCTTTGTTTCTGTGTGAGGGCTTTCTCTTGTTGCGGCGAGCGGGGGCCACTCTTCATCGCGGTGTGCGGGCCTCTCACTATCGTGGCCTCTCTTGTTGTGGAGCACAGGCTCCAGACGCGCAGGCTCAGTAGTTGTGGCTCATGGGCCCAGTTGCTCCACAGCATGTGGGATCTTCCCAGACCAGCGCTCGAACCCGTGTCCCCTGCATTGGCAGGCAGATTCTCAACCACTGTGCCACCAAGGAAGCCCTCATTTACTTTTATAATTAATATTTGTAAAAAATTTTATTGAAGTACAGTTGATTTACAATAATTTACAGTTGATTTACAGTTGATTTACAATGTGTTAATTTCTGCTGTACAACAAAGTGCTCAGTTATACATATATATATTCTTTTTCATATTTGTTTCCATTATGGTTTATCACAAGATATCAAATATAGTTCCCTGTGCTGTACAGTAGGACTTTGTTGTTTATGCATCCTATATATACTAGTTTGCATCTGCTAATCCCAAGCTCCCAGTCCTTCACTTCCCACCACTCCCTGCCCCCGGGCAACCACAAGTCTCTTCTCTATGTCTGTGAGTCTGTTTCTGTTTCGTAGATAAGTTCATTTGTGTCATATTTTAGAGTCCACACGTAAGTGATATCATATGATATTTGTCTTTCTCTTTCTGACTTACTTTGCTTAGTATGATAATCTCTAGGTCCATCCATGTTGCTGCAAAGGACATTATTTCATTCTTTTTTATGGCTGAGTAATATTCCACGGTGTATATATACCACATCTTCTTTATCCATTCATCTGTCGATGGGCATTTAGGTTGCTCCCATGTCCTGGCTATTGTAAATAGTGCTGCAATGAACATTTGGGTGCATGTATCTCTTCAAATTATAGTTTTCTCCAGATATATGCTCAGGGGTGGGATTACTAGATCATATGGTAGCTCTAGTTTTAGTTTTTTAGGAAGCCTCTATACTGTTTTCCATAGTGATGTACCAATTTACATTCCCACCAACAGTGTAGGAGGGTTCCCTTTTCTCCACACCCTCTCTGACATTTATTATTTGTAGACTTTTAAATGATGTCCATTCTGAGCAGTGTGAGTTGGTACCTTATTGTAGTTTTGATTTGCATTTCTCTAATAATTAGTCATAATGAGCATATTTTCATGTGCCTATTGGCCATCTGTATGTTTTCCTTGGAGAAATGTCTATTTAGGTCTTCTGCCCTTTATTTGATTGGGTTGTTTGTTTTTTGTGATTGGGTTGTTTGTTTTTTGTTATTTAGTTGAGTTTTGGAAATTAAGCCCTTGTCGGTCGCATCATTTGCAAATATTTTCTCCTGTTCCGTAGGTTGTCTTTTTGTTTTGTTTATGGTTTCCCTTGCTGTACAAAAGTTGTAAGTTTGATTAGGTCCCATTTGTTTATTTTTGCTGTCATTCCTATTGCCAATGATTAGTATTTTTAAACTTTATTTGAAAATATGTGAAAATTCTTTTTTTTTACATTTATTTTAATATGGTTAGGTCATTTCAGTCAACAGAATACAAAGTATGAGAAAATCATGATTATGAAAGCATAACTAGCAATTTAACTTGAGTTGAAAGGGTGACAGTATGGAATGCTACTTAATCATCTATAAGTCATGTTTATGTTTATTACACATCTGAACACTGCCAGCAGAAATGTAGATGTATATGCATAATTAAATTTGGTTATCTTTGATATTTTGCTGGCAGTCATATAAAGCCATAACTTTCCACGTATTTTTTCTATTTTCTTGTTATGAAGGTATACTTGTCAAAATAGGAGGATAGAACACACCAATCGAGCTAACAAATTATTAAGTAAATAACTTTTAAACACTTGCACATGTGTATCTGAACCCCCTATTTTTCTTTTGTATGGGGACTGGCTAAAACTAGGGCAGACCAGTTTCCCCCAATCTGACCTGGAGCCTCCTTGGGCTGTAGTGGAGAGATCAACCTATAGCTGGTTCACTCAGTGGTAAAGTTCTTGGCCTAATGATTTGTTTGCTTCAACTGTAATCCTTCTTTGAGTGCTTTTGCATCTATTTGACTTACTGCTCTTTCATAGATGGCAAAACAAAATAAAAATAATCGGGCATTAAAAAAATTAAAGATAAAATTCCTATCAGGTACTTCATACGATGACTACATGTGAGTGTGTATTTGTGCATGCATTAGTTTCCCAGGGCTGCCATAACAGTGCCACAAACTGAGTGGCTTAGAACAACAGAAATATACATTCTTTCACAGTGCTGGAAGCTAAAAGTCCAAAATCAGGATGCTGAAAGGACCATTCTCTCTCTAAAGGCCCCAGAGAAGAATCCTTCCGGTCTCTTCCAGCTTCTGGTGGCTGCCAGCAATCTCTGGGGTTCCTTGGCTTGTAGATTCATGACTACAATCTATGCTTCAGTCTTCGCATGGCCTTAGTGTCTTTATCTCTGTGTCCAAATTTCCTTCTTCTCTTAAGGACACCAGTCATGACGGATTTCGGGCCCACCCTAATCCAGCATAGGGGGAACACAATTCAATCCACAATGCATATATGCAAAACGTGTGTAGTTCCTCTGGTATCCTTGAAACTTTTAGTCTACAATCTGGCTTTTAAAATAAACAGACAGTATGTCTTCCCTTGCCTCAGTTTGGGAATATTCCCCACCTTGCCTTCTGGCCAGGTTGTCTTATTTAGCTTTGTGTAAATGACATTAAGAGATGCATTTTAAGTTTAGTGCTGCTCGGCAGCATTTGAAAATTAATCATTTCAGTTTTATTAAAACCCTCCTTTTCCCTAGCTTTTCCAAATCAGTTTTTTTTCCTGATTTTCCTTTTCTCTTCCAAGTTGTCCTTCAAGTCTCCATGTCAGATTCTCCAAGACCACAGGTTCAGTGATATACAGTTGTATCTCTCTCTCTCTCTCTCTATATATATATATATGATTATATATCTCTATATCTATATATGTAGATGTATATATATGCAGTTTGACAAATAGTTGTAACATGGCCAAGATGTAATGCAGTGAAGAGATACGAAACAAAATCAGCAAAAGGAGCAGGCACGTGGGGCAAATTCCAGAGAACACGAGGCAGAAGCTCCCAAGAGTCTCCTGCTCACAGTGGAGTCACACAGGACACATTTAATGCCTCCAGCAATGAGTTGTGACCACACACAGGGAAGCTCACTGTTGACTCAAACTCCATCCCTGATCAAAACCCTGGGCAATGAGTTGATCAAATAAAAACAGCTGCTCACTTGTGAGCAATGGAGAAATAAGCTCTCTGTCCCACCAGCTGCAATTGTATTAAAATCTAAGGTCTTACACCCTGGCTAAGCCCAAAGCCTTGACCTCGCTCCTTACTCACTATATTCCCAGCCACCAGAATTTTCACCTCAAAGTCCCTGGCTTTGAGGGGACTTTGAATCAAGATACTAGTGTTATTAATTGGCCTTCCTAAACCCCTTTTATCCACTCCCAAATTTGAAACCAACTGAGAGACAACACAGAAGTCAGACAGATGGTGTGAAACACGTCAGCTTCACCACTGACACCACTAGATGGGAGACTGTAGTTCATATGTGTGGTCACAATGGGCCTCCTGATGTCTGATATGATATGGGGACCTGACCCCCAGTCCCTGACTCTCCTGGATGAATACGGTCTTCTCGTCCAGCATGAGTCTGACCCTGGAAGGGCCCGGCAAGAGGAAGCAGAAGGCATGCGTCTGTGGACAAGGTGAATCAGAAAACAATGTGCATCAGGATGGTGACCAAGCACACTCAGTTCTCACCCTAAACATGACAGGACTGGCTCTCTTCCTCCTCTGGGCAAAGATGAAGGTCAAGGGGAAGAGCTGGAGGTGTTCCTCATACATTTCTGGGGAACAGAGCAGAAAATCCCTTCTATGTGTGGAAATGTGAGAAATGCGGGTAAGAGTGGCAAGACATCTATGTTAGGGGAAACACATAAAATCTGAAAAGGGAACTAACTATCAGGGACATTGTAGGACCAATCTTTCCAGTTCCTAGGTGTTCAAAAAGGTGTTAGGCGCTCCTGGGAGCCAGCACTCTGTTAGATGTTGTATATACCTTATATACTTTTCTCCTCCCAACAGCCTTTACAGGAAATAAATATTAACACTTACTAGGCGGGTGACCCTGGGAAGGTTATTTAACCTGCCTGAGTCCTGGTTTATTCATTTATAAACAAGATAGGCATTCAAACTCATTTCCAAATTCGCTGTTTTTCTCTTTACAAAAGCCAAGCAGCTTTCAGAAGTTTGATGCATGAAACAAACTGAGCTCGTAAGACTTCTTCCCTGGGCATTCTAGTTCCAACTCAGTAATTCTATATGTTGTTCTCACCTAGGAACTGTGCATCGACCCTCCATTCACTGAGGGTTAGAGAGGGGTTGAAAGGCAGACAAGTTGGCAGGAGCCAGTTGTGAACATTCCCCTAGATGCACATTTTTGCAGAAAGCTTTAGACTATTTGGTTGGGCCTAGTAAATGCACTGTAATAAAAGATGTTGATTCCCTGTTCACAATCCATTATTCCAAGGTCAATGAACAATGAGAAAAGAGCTGCTTTTATTGGAAGGAAAGGGACTGTCTATCAAGTTAATTCCATTCCTCCATATTCACAAGCCCTATCTCTTCCCATATGTCACCTGTCGAGCCTAATAGGATAGAAGCAGACAGGTATAATAGCTCTAAATTATGTGTATTGGGAAAACAACTGAAAAATAGCAAGCAAAAGGATCCAAGGAAATTAATATGGTTGTTGTTCAATTCTAATGCTCCCTGTCAGAGGCTGAGGAGGAAAATAACTAACATTTCTATTCAACTCAATTCAAAAATTTTTAGGGACTGGAGATGCAAAGATAAAGACACCATCTCAGCCCTCAAGGAGCTCAAATGAGAAGGTGAGTCTGATGATATAACATATGCTCCGAGGTAACTCAGAAGCAGCCCCACCTCCAAGCCCAGGGGTGTTGGAAGGCCTTCTGAAAGAGAAGGAATAATTTAAATCTGAGCTATTTGTCTTGTCTGTGGCCAAACACAAATCTGACAAGTTGTGGAGTTGGGATTGGAACTTTCAGTTATGAGGCTCCAAAATCCATTCTACCCAAAAGAGTACAGAGATTCCTTACAGAGGTCCAGAGGTCCAAGGATGTACACTGTTCCCAGATGTTTTCTCCTTGAAAAGTGGGAGGATTTCACTTTCAAATGCACACTTTCTTCTTGGCAGTAAGTAATGTCTTTGCTCCATAAGAAAAAAAAAAAGATCATTAGAAATCCTCCTGTAAGGGATCCAGCGATGGATTTCAGTGGGCTCTAGAAACCCGTGGAATTTAATACAAAATTACGTTTGTGCATGATGGGCTTCTCTTCTGCGAAGAGGTTTCATAACTTTCTTTGGATTCTCAAAGAAGTATATGAGCCCCAAAACCCTAACTTGGCAGATATATTTATTTATTTTTGGCTGCATTGGGTCATTGCTGCATGCGGGCTTTCTCTAGTTGTGGTGAGCGGGGGCTACTCTTCGTTGCAGTGCACGGGCTTCTCATTGTGGCGGCTTCTCTTGTGGAGCACGGGCTCTAGGCACGTGGGCTTCAGTAGTTGCAGCACGTGGGCTCAGTAGTTGCGGCACATGGGCCCTAGAGTATGTGGGCTTCAGTAGTTGCGACGCACTGGCTCTAGGGTGCACAGACTTCAGTAGTTGTGGCTCACAGGCTCTAGAGCGCAGGCTCAGTAGTTGTGGCTCACGGGCTTAGTTGCTCCGTGGCATGTGGGATCTTCCCGGACCAGGGCTCGAACCCATGTCCCCTGCATTGGCAGGCAGATTCCTAACGACTGCGCCACCAGGGAAGTCCCTGAACTGATCATTTAATAGCAAACATTTTCTGTGCATTTACCATGTTTCAGGAGCAGATCTAATGTGAATTTACCTACTGACTCTGTGGATGAAAATGGTGCCTGCCATATCAGCAAACAAGAATTCTGCAGCCATCAGCCACTACCATCGGCCTGATGGTGAGCCAGAGGGAACTCAGGATGGAAACAAATGGGCTCCCTGCCACCAAGCCCTCAACTACTGTAGCCACCTCACCCCACCCTCCCCACCCCCGCCCCCGCCTCTGAGAGTACACCCTGAAGGGACTCGGGATGGGAAAGCACAGGATACTGGCCCCAGATAGCTAACGCACGTAGCAAGGGAATGATTTCAATGAGCCCACTGCAAAAAGCGCTAACCTGGTTAACTTGAGATATCTGGCTTTGATGCTCCAACTACCTGTTTTTTATAGCAAAAACGTCTATGTATCCCTTACCTGGGTCCTCCCTTACCTCTTCAGAGCAGTCCCTCAGAGACATCTGAGAGGCTGCCTCCTTGGCTTAAGTCCTTAGAAAGTCCACTGAATAATATATAATTCTCAATTTTTAGGTGGCGCATTTTTTTTTCAGTCGACAACTCTTTCTATCAAACCTCTGAAGTAGGTACCAATAGTATACCCACTTTACAGAGGAGAAAACTGAACAGAGGGAGGATAAATATCTTGTACAAGGGCATGGCCCCAGCAAGAGATTGTCCTAGTCCTCAAATTCAGACAGCCTATCTCTGGAGCCCATGCATGCTCTTCACCTCTGCACTGTGTATTTGAATATTACAGACTGGGAGTGAAAGACCTTGATCTGTGCTCCAAGACCAACTGTTCATTTATTGTATAACTTTGAGTAGGTAACTTTTGCGCAAATTGAAAATACAAGTAAGCTACCATCACTCTCTTTTGAGGACTCGAGTGCTCAAGTATCCAGGTGCAGACAGACCTGTCTTTCCTGTGTGAAGATGAGGCTACCAGAACATCACCACAATGGATTATTTTTTCCTAATTTTCACTATCCCTGGAAAAAAAATGCATAATGCATTCAAGTCACATATCAGTGTGTTTTGAGGACAATGACATCCAAACCACTTTCTGTACATCTCTTGGGGAAAATGGTCTCCTTTTTCATGTTTAACATCATCTGTTGCCTCAGATTCTTTTGTTGGCAAAGGAAGGCACCTTTGGAAGTGGAGCACTCATCCCTTTCAGCAAAATTTACTAGGTTGTAAAACATAACTTTATTAACATAGTAAAGTTGATAGTTTCCATATAGACCTAAGTGAAGTAAATTTGGTTTAGGTTCTGGAAAGCTCTGGATAAATATTTAACAGGTTTTGGAATAATGGCTTTGTTTAAGGGACTTTTATGCATTCATCTGACTTTTATTCATTTAAAGTCATTGCCATAAACCTTATGTCTTAGAGAAAAGTTTGCTCACCACCTGGCTCTGAATAAACCGCATCATTAGTCTCTTGATGTAGGTAAATAGGTGATTATGGATTAGTCAAAGAGCACTGGTGTGCATTTCCTCACCCCAGCCTTTCGCAGTAGAGGGACACTATGAGGATTCACGATGAGGAATGCGATGCTTGATTGGCTTAGATTTCATCACTTGGTCCCTGGGATGTCTCCGAAGTCTATCGTTGATGCCCTTCTTGTTTTTAAACTGGTTCCCTGGCTCTAGTCTTCCTCCTCCTCCTCTGCATTATGGCAAAGTCATCTCTCACAAGTTCCCCTTCCCTTCACCCACTACTGGCTCCCATTGGGCCAAGTCCTGGCTCCTGAGCGTAACCCACCAGACCCCTGTGTCACAGCCTCGCATCCTTGCAAAGTCTCGTCTTTCTTTTTGCAATTTTTAAACTTATTTTGATATAATTTCAAAATTGCAAAAAGTAGCAAAAATAAGGACTCCAAAGAGCTTTTACCCAGAGTCACCTATTATTTACATTTCCCCCATTTGTTTATTTTCTCTGTATGTGTATTTGGATACACATATATGTAAACATATGTGATACATACATATGTAAACATATATGTGGATACACACATACTCTGAAATAGTTTAGAAAAAGATGTGTAAGTTGAAGACATCAAAATCCTTTACCCCTAAGTATGCCCATGTGTATTTCCTAAGAACAGAGACATTTTCTTACATAACCACAGTACAGTGATCAAACTCAGGAAATTTAATATGAATTTATCTAATTTGTAGCCCATAATTAAATTTTCATCAGTTGCCTTAATGTCTATCAGGATCTAATACAGGATCACATGTTATATGTGCTCTTCTTGTCTTATTCTTTCATAGTTTTGAAGAGTGAGGGTCATTTTTTGGGGGGGTAGAGAATCTGTCAAAGTCCAAAAACACACCTTAGGTCTGAGGCTTATTCATGATTCAAGTTATGCACAGCAGGAACACCGTAAGAGTGATGTGGTGTCTTTCTCAGTGCCTCTCGTCAGAAGGCACATGACATTGCTTTGTCCCAATATTGGTAATGTTAGTTCTGATCAATTGGTTAGGAAGTGCCTGTTAGATTTCTCAACATTAAAATTACCATTTTCCCCTTTGTAATTAAGAGGTAATTTGAGGGGAGACACCTTGGGACTATGTAAATATCGCATCAAACTTTCATCCATTAGTTCTAGTCTCCAGTGCTGATTTTTGAATTCCGTTTCTTCTCCCACTCGCTGGTGCAAAGATACCTTATCAGGGTTTCCAGAGTTCTGGCTGTTTCCTCCTTCCTAGGTTATCATGATGCCATTAATATGGTAGATCGGCATGCTTTAGTCTTTATTATTTCCTGCCTTATGCTCACTCTGGGCTTAGTTTGTTGCTCTTTTTCTAGTTCCTTGAGATGTAAAGTTGGGCTGTTTGAGATATTTCATTTTCCTTAATGTAGACATTTATCACTAAAACTTCTCTCTTAGAGCTGCTTTTGCTCTGTCCCAAAAGTTTTGGTATATTGTGTTTCCATTTTCATGTGTCTCAAAGAATTTATTCTTTGACCCATTGGTTTTTTGGAAGTGTGTCATTTAATTTCCACATATTTGACATTTTCAATTTTCCTTCTGTTATTGATTTCTAATTTCCTATCATTGTGGTCAGAAAAGATACTTGATATGGTTTCAACTTTATTAAATTTGATAAAACTGGTCTGTGACCCAACATATGATCTATCCTGGGGAATGTTCCATGTGCAGTTGAGAAGAACATGTATTCTGCTGCTGTTGAATGGAATGTACTGTAAACAGAATGTTAGGTGCATTTGGTCTGGAGTGTTTTTCAAGTCTGCTCTTTCCTTATTGACTTTCTGTCTGGATGATCTATCCATTGTTGAAAGTGGACTCTTGAAACCCCCTACTATTATGATATTGCTATCTAAATATCTGTTAATATTTGCTTAATACATTTAGGTGCTCCACTATTGGTGCATAAATATTCACAAGCATTTCATCCTGTTTATCTTTATATAATGACCTTCTTTATCTCTTATCTGATATAACAACAGCCACCCCTGCTCTCTTTTGGTTACCATTTGTATGAAAATATCTTTTTCTATCCCCTCATTTTCAGCCAGTGTGTGTCCTTAAAGTGAGTCTCTTGTAGACAGCATTGAATCTTGTTTTTTTGTTCATTCAGCCACTCTGTGTCTTTTGATTTACATTTCCAGTAACTATTGATAAATTAGGACTTACTATTGCTATTTTGTTAATTTCTAGTTCCTTTGTTTTGTAGTTCCTTTGTTCCTTTCTTCCTCTCTTTGTCTTCCCTTGTGATTTGTTGATTACCGCCCCCTGACCCCCTGACCTGCCCGCACCCCATGCTTCCGTTCCTTTATCTTTTGCGTATTCACTAGAGATTTTCATTTGATCTTTATAGAAATTCCATGAGGTGGGAACTATTAGCATTCCCATTTTATATATGAGAAAATGGGCACAGAGGCTACGTATATTCAAGGTTATGTGGCTAAAGAATGACAAGACTAGGATATAAATCCATGGGATCTTGCCCCAGATTTCAAGTGCCATATGAACTATTGGAAACTAAACAACCTCCTGCGGAGGGGGAGCCAATACTATGACTACTGGAGTCCTCTCTATGTTAAACTCTATGCAAATATGGAGGAAATCTATCAACACACAGTGACTTGATGTCTTTGGCTTCTTTGTATCAAAACTGTGCTCATGGAATGAACTCCTTAGGATTTCTAGATTTAGTAAGTAAAAATACAGATGCCCAGTTAATTTTTTTAGTATAAATATGTTCTATACACTCTCTGGAACATGCTATGAAAAGTAGCATTTTATCTGAAATTCAAATTTAATTGGATATCCTGTAATTTATCTGGGAACTCTACGTTAGCTACATCTAGTAGGTACATCACTAAAAGTTACTCCATGCTTTTTCCTACTGAACACGGCCATATACCTGATAAGGGGCTAATATCCAAAATATATAAGAAACTCACATGGCTCACCAACAGAAAAATTAAATCCAATTAAAAATGGCAGAGGAACTGAATAGACTTTTTTCAAAGAAAATATACAGATGGCTGATAAATGGAATGTTGCCTGCCATATCAGTAAACAAAGGATGTCACAGTCATCAGCAACTGTAGCCACAGTGGATGGTGAGCTGGTGAGCCCTGAGGGAACTCAGGAAGGAAACAAAGAATGCCTGCCCTCTAGCAGCCAGACTGCAGCCACTCCCCACGGTGAGCCCTGAGGAAACTCAGGATGTGAAAATACAGGATACTGGCCCCAGATAGCTGAGGTGCATATCAAAGGAATGATTTCAGTGAGCCCAGACCCTTGCCTCTTCCCATACACAGAAAAGTGCTAAATTCCTTAACTTGGGATATCTGGTTTTCTTTAATTAACAATCATCTTTTGATGTTCAGACTACCTGCCTTTTGTTACAAAACTTCTATATAACGTGGCTCCCCACCCCTTCCTCCTCTGAGCAGTTCTCTCTGGGTTACTTGAGATGCTGCCTCCCGGGCTTGAAGTCCTAAAAATTCCTGCCGAGTAAAACATAACTCTCAACTTTTAGGTTGTGAATAATTTTTTAGTCGACAGCCAAGATATGGAAACAACCCAAGTGTCCATCGACACATGAATGGATAAAAAAATGTAGTGTGTGAAGGTGTGTGTGGATATAGTAGTGTGTAAGGGTATATATATATATATACACACACATACACACACAACACACATAAACATACATGTAATAGAATACTATTCAGCCATTAAAAAGGATAACATGCTATTTATAACAACATGGATAAACCTGGAGAATATTATTTTAAGTGAAATAAGACAGAATACTGTATGAAAATACCATATACATCTTAAGTATTCTCACCACACAGAAAAAAAGGTAACTATGTGAGGTGATGGATGTGTTCATTAGCTTGATTGTGGTGATCATCTCACAATGTATATATATTAAATCATGTTGTACACCTTAAAAATATTACATTATACAACCTAAGTATATGTCATTTTTATTTGTTAATCATACCCCAATAAAGCTGGGAAAAAATTTTAAAGATTAAATGATTTAATACATGTAACACACATAGATCAATGCCTGGTGCATAGTAAATTCTCAGTAAGTGGTAGCTATTACTATTGTTCTTTGTGTTTATACTCTGCCATGTCTGGAGGAATCCTGTCACTTTTTTCACTTCCTTGCCTCAAATCTCTTTAGAAGAATGGGGTGGACATGGAATTGATTCCAAAGGTGCTGGTGAATTTAATTAACTTCCTGTATTTCTCCCTAGTCTAAAGGGAAAAATCATAATAACAGCTAATATTCATTATATCCTTACTGTGACAGATGTTGCACTACAAACGGTACATGGGTTGTTGGGAGGATTAGAGGCTGGTACCATTATTATCCCAGTTTTATACAGGAAGGGACCCAACCTCAACACCCAGCTGGGAAGTGGCCAAGCTCAGGAGTGCCCCAGCCCATCCACTGAGGCTGAGCCCCTAACTACCATCCTGCCTTCCAGGACTCCATTAGTTTCCCCGCACCCCTTGTCAGGTCATCCCTCCCTTTCACCAAAAGGCCTATTCAAATGCTACTTGACCTCTAAAGTTTAGTTCTACCCTTTCAAGTTAGTCTTAGTGGCCTATGAAAGGCTATTTTGACCTCCTCTTTGATCATCTGAGTCTCCTCCTTTGGAAAATTAGGCTAAGGAGACAAGAATGAAAAGACAATGGTTTTGTTATTTTAAAGGACCTTCCTTTTGGGAATTTAATCCCTGCTATTTCCTACAATTACACACAAGATGGCAGTGTTCAATTAGTCAAAAGAAAAATCCTAGGCTCTGGACACGGCAGTATAGAAAAAGGCATTTTACCAATTCTAAATTGCTCCCAGACCCCTCAGAGCTCCTTGGAGGTACTTTGTCAACAATTGTGGGATTTCCCTGGTGGTCCAGTGGTTAAGACTCCGTGCTCCCAATGCAGGGGCCCTGGGTTTGATCCCTGGTCAGGGAACTAGATCCCACACGCGGCAACTAAGAGCCCAGCCTGCATGCTGCTACGAAGATCCAAATAAATAAATTAAAAAAAAAAAAAATCAACAATTTCAAGTGGTGCCACTATATTCTGACAGTATTCCTGAGAGCTAATGGAAATGTGGATTAGCTTCACAGGAGTGACAAGGAAATTTATGCAGGGCAAGTTCAATGGGAAAGTCATGATCTGTAAGCGGCTGGCCTAGGACCAGAACCCAGGTCTTCTAGCTCATAGTTTCATGTTCACTTATGTAAACTTGTAACCTGAAAACTAGGTTAGCCTCTTGGTGGGGTTGAGCCAAAAGACACAACCAAGTCAAAGATTAGGAAAAGGAAGGATTTAGTACTTGCAGCAAGTAAGGAGAACACTGGGGATCTTTCCCAGAGCAGTGTCTCCCCAATAGCAAAATTGGGTAAGTTTTAAGCCAAGGGCACATGTATATGCATGAAGGGGCTTGAGCAGAGGAAAATTCAGCATAAAATTGGGGCAAACTTTAGTTGAAGTCTCGAAGGTCAGAAAAGGTCAATATCATCATCTCTGAGGCGCCAGTTGGTCTGGTGGTTGGGAGGTGAGGGGTAGGGGTGGTGGTTAAATTCTGGAAAACAGCTCAAGAAAGTGCTTCAGGCTAATTTCAATCAGCGAAGCAGAACTGGGGGTCTTTAAAAATGATTCATTATCTTTGCTATTGTTACTTCTCTTGCCTGTTAACAATCGTTTGTTCTTTTGTTTCCTTAAGATCTTTATTACTGAGACCTGTTCAAGGACAAGCATTGTGGCCCAACTTAGATCACAAAATGGCTTAGGCCAGAAATGGCTTCTCTTGTGTCAAAAAGTTATAACTGGTTCTTTTCCTCTGGGGGGCCCCCTACCTTATCTGCTCACAAACTGAAGTAATATTAAAGATAGTAAATGTAGGGAGAAAAAAAACAAAAACAAAAACAAAAAACTATGTGTTCTGTGTGGTCAAAGTATCTCGAAACACCTGTTCTGCAGGCAGTCTGATGACAGTAGGTGGACATAAAGAGAACAAACCCAGCAAAACCAGGGAGAAGTCGAGTCCTGTGATTCATCCACCACCATCCTTTTTTTCTATACTGATCATATGTATTACATAAACATACATTATTAACCTCATAAGAAAGTGAAATAGCTTAAAATACATAGAACTGTTTAAACCAAAAATTGAGAGGAAAAATAGCCTTAAGTATTTATCTAAATGTAGGGTGAGGCCACTCAAGGTGGCTGTTCTCTTGCTCTCTGTACATCCCCTGCCCGACCAGTGCCTGTTTCACCTACACCCTAAGCACATGACTGACCTTCCTACATACTTGCCCCAGGCCCCAGCCAGTGACTGTTCTTATCAAAGGGGTGGTGAGGGGCGTGCCCCTCTGCTGGTTTCCCTGGTAACTAATGAGCCCACCTGACATCAATTCCCCTATAACCTGTAATCTCCCCTTTCCCCTGGAGTGAAGACTGCCACCATATCCTGCCCGCCTTCTACACACACGGTGGAGTGTTGCTACAGGACCTTGATTCAGACGTGTAAGCTCCCCCGTCCATTAAACCATTGATGTCTCTGTTGCTGGGTTCAGGCTCTTTCTTCGGTCTTGTAGGTGGGCAAGCACAGGGCTAGTAGGCCTGCAGGGTGCAGCCCAACACTAAGTATTTACCATTTGCAATGATGTGCTTTATTCCTTCCTGAAGAGTCAGGTTCACCTTAGTGTTTTTTCTCTTCAACCTGAAGAATTCACTTTAGCATTTCCTGTAGCGTGGGAGTGTGGAGATGCTGACAACAAATTCTCTTAATTTTCTTTCATTTGCAAATGTCTTTTATTTCATTTCATCCTTGAGGGACACTTTTGCTTGATATGGAATTCTGGGTTGATAGCTGTTTCTTTCAGTACTTTCAGATGTTGTTCCCTTGTCTTCTGGTTTCTGTAGTTTCTGATAAGTCAGTGGTCATTTAAACCATCGTTCCCTATATGTATTATACATTTTTCTCTGTATGCTTATAAAATTCTTTTTATCTTTGGGGATCAGTAGTCTAAGATGTGCCTAGCCCAGGTTTTCATATGTTCATTCTATTTAGGATTTGCTGAGCTTCTTAGATCTGTACATTTATATCTTTACCCAAATTTGAAAAAGTTTGACCATCATTTCTTCAAATATTTGTCCACTTCTCTCTCCTTTGCTTCTAGGATTACAATTACTTGTATATAATTGCTCTTTTGATATTGTCCCACAGGTTCCGAAGAATCTTCAATATTTGTCAAGTTGTATAACTTCTATTGCTCTTTCTTAGAATCTAAGTTATTCACTCTAGCCGCTTTTACTGAGTTTTCTTTTCTCTGGAGGCTTTTCAATGGATTTGGTTGAAAGTAAAAAACCTTGACCCCTTGACCCCAGCTCATTATTCTGCATTGAGCCATTTCCACAGACCTCAGTGACTAATCCCAGAAGAAAACCAAACTAAACCAACCAAAACAAAATCAATACATGCCAACAGCTATTCACAAACTCACAGATCAACTTCAGATTCATTCTCAAGGAGGCCACAATCATGATTGCAGCAGTTTCCAAATTACTGACCCCCTCAAATATTCCCCTCTCCACTGTGTAGTTAAGTGAGAAATTTGGATTAAAAAAAAAAAAAATCTAGCATACTCACCTTCTCTTACTTTCAATTGTCTCTTTAACTAAACCAGTTTCTGCTTTGATAACCCAGGTGAAATTTTAAAGTTTGTCCTCTTCCTGCAACTCTTCAAAAGAGAATTAGAAGGTGTCGACAAAGAATGTCACCGCCGTATCAGTAAACAAAGGACGTTGCAGCCATCAAGCCCTCAGCCACTGCACCCGCCCACACTGTGCACCCTGAAGGGATTCAGGATGAAGAAAGGCAGGATACTGGCCCTAGATAGTTAAGGTGTGTATCAAAGGCATGATTTCATTGAGCCCAGACTCTTGTATCTTCCAAAACATAGAAAAGTGCCAAATTCATTAACATGATATCTGTTTTTCTTTAACAGTAATCTTTTGATGTTCCGACTACCTGTTTTTTAATTAATTAATTAATTTATTTATTTATTTATTTATTTTTGGCTGTGTTGGGTCTTCGTTTCTGTGCGAGGGCTTTCTCTAGGTGTGGCAAGCGGGGGCCACTCTTCATCGCGGTGCGCGGGCCTCTCACTATCGCAGCCTCTCTTGTTGAGGAGCACAGGCTCCAGACGTGCAGGCTCAGTAGTTGTGGCACACGGGCCTAGTTGCTCCGTGGCATGTGGGATCTTCCCAGACCAGGGCTCGAACCTGTGTCCTCTGCATTGGCAGGCAGATTCTCAACCACTGCGCCACCAGGGAAGCCCCACCTGTTTTTTATAGCAAAAACTTCTATATATCCTAGCTCCTCCTTTTCCTCATTGGAGCAGTCCCTCAGCGACATCTGACAGGCTGCCTTCAGGGCTTAAGTCCTCAGCAAGTCCACCAAATAAAATGTAATTCTCAACTTTTCGGTTGAAATTTTTTTTTTTTTTTCGGGCGACAAAGGGTAGAATATAACTTCCACAAAGTCCTGGTGATGGAGGTAGGAGGTACACGTTCTCCGTACCCTTCATGGAATCCTCTGGATTCTCTCTTAACATCAGAGTGATGGATCTGGGCTGCTCTCTGGACTGATGACCTCAGAGGAATGACTGGTCGTATTGATCAGGGTTCCCCAGAGAAAGAACCAATAGAATATATATGGATATATACAGGAGATTTATTATAGGAATTGGCTCATGATTATGGAGGCCAAGAAGTTCCACAGTCTGCCGCCAGCAAGCTGCAGAATGAAGAAAGCCAGTGGTGTAATTCAGTCCAAGTCTGAAGGCCTGAGAACAGGGGAGCTGATGGTGTAAGTCCCAGTCTGAGTCCAGAGGCCTGAAAACCAGGTGTATTGGTGTCCAAGGGCAGGAATAGATGGATGCCAATTCAAGCAAAAAGCAAAGTTGCCCTTCCTTTACCTTTTTGTTCTATTCAGGCCCTCAGTGGACTGGATGATATCCACCTGCGTTGGTGAGGGTGAGTTTTTTAAACTCAGTTTACTGATTCAAATGTTAATCTCATCGAGAAACACCCTCACAGACATGCCGAGAAACAACATTTCACCATATATGTGGGCATTGCTTTGCCCAGTTGACACAAATATTAACCATCACACTGGTCCTGTCTGGATTTTTGGTGGACTTGATGCTAGAATGTGTGGTTCCAGGAATTCTCCTTTTGTTGAAGGCCCCTCTTACTAGGAACAACCACTTTATATCAAGCCTCGATCAGTCTGCTTTTCCTGCCAGCTCTTCGGTGCCCCATCGTAGAAGATGCTCTTTCCATGACTACAAGCTGCTAAGGTCATCAATTTGCTGCCTCTGTCCAACCACCATTCATGATTATACTGGAACTGGTTGCATGAGGTGCTTCCTCTAGGGTTTATAGCCTTCGTAGAACTCACAGAAGTGAGTGACTTCCAACAGTTTGCTTTGCAGGTCCCTGATCAACCCAGGCCAGTCATTCCCCACCGCTCACAAGTCCATGTATAGCCTTACTTCAGGCCACTTCTCTCTACATCAAGTCATTAACCAGCTGCACAGCCTAATCTGTCCACTTTCAAATCTAATCTCCCCACCTCTGAGGGAGGCTGTGGTGCCCAGCAGTTTATTTTCCACTTGCACCGACATTCCATGCCGATTTAATCAAGCCTGAGCTTTTCTTCCTGCATTAACAAGTCTGGGAGAACTCCCTTGAATCAGGTCAAAGATGTAAACTGAGAGAGTTTATTCATGCCCTCTGGACCTGCTTGATCCCAATCCCATGTATCGTTTTATTTGTTGTTGGTTTCTACTAGGCCTGCCCAACCTTATGACTTAGTGTTTGACAGTGCCCATCATGGGCATTTCTATCCACGTGATTGGGATTCACAAGACTCTTGTTCTTCATGGGATTTTGGTTAAATTTCTAGCTCCGATAACCTGATAAGGTGGTATATCAATGATATTACTCGCCAACATTGTTTATGGTAAACATGACTTTGATTGGTGAACCAAATCTGGACTCTGAGGTACTATCAATTCTTGACGGGGATACCATATTTTGGGTTTCCCTGCAGGCAGGGACTGTTGTAACCAGCACATGGGAACCTGGAAACTATACCAGTGGTTTTATTGCAAAAGATCTGGGATCCTGTGTAGAATGAAGCTTTTGAGCCTGAGCACTTCCTGTTCTTGCTCAATGTGGATCTGAGTGTGCGAACCTGAGTTATTCCAGGTGGCTACATGGGCTGCTCTGTGGAATATTAGAAGGAACTGCACCGGAAAAGGAATGCCTGATGCTGCTACCCTGGCAAGGTGTGGTTTCTGTCCCATGTCCTTCTGAGTCAACAAAAGTGTGTGAGTCTGAACATTTAGTAGAGCTCATCAAGACCCTCTGGTGGACGTGGCAGGTTACATAGTCACCTCGTGTCCCACGGGGCCATGTATCACGCTCAGTTGCTATCAGGGCATGAGCCCAGAGCCTCTCATGCTTTGCCATAACAGAAAAACACTGAGGATGGGGGCCAGGTACTATGAGTTTGCACCATGTGTGAATTCTAAGGAAACTCCCCACAGCAAAAGCTGGAACAAAATACAAGTGAGGTAGAGGGGATCCGAAGTGGCTAAAAAGTTTCTAGTTCACAGAATTATAGAAGTTGGACATCAGGGATTGTGTTAAATAGCAGATTAGATAAGGCTGAGAGAAACAGTGAGCTAGAAAATGAAGCTGAAGAGATTACAGTGTAAAGACACAGAGAAGTGGAAATATGACAGAGCCATCAGGAGACTTGGATGATTAAGTAAGAAAGTTTTACAATGTCTCTTTGGAGTTACAGAAAGTTATAACTTAAAACACAGGGCAAAGGAAATACTACTTGATACTGAAGGGTTAATGACCAAGAATTTTCACAGCTAATGAAAAACACCAATCCATAGATTTGTGAAGCTCAACCAATCCCAAACAGATAAAGGAAATAGAAATTTATCACCTAGACATATCCTAATGAAACTGAAGACAAAGGAATAATCTTTAAAAAACAGCCAAAGAGTAAACCATTATTATTTACTGAAGAAATATAAATTGCTATTTTTAAGCAGCAATATTGAAAGCTAGAAGACAGTGAGTTATACCTTTAAAGTGACAAGGGAAAATAACCGTCAATTTAAAATATACGCTGGGGCTTCCCTGGTGGCGCAGTGGTTGAGAATCCGCCTGCCAATGAAGGGGACACGGGTTCGAGCCCTGGTCTGGGAAGATCCCACATGCCGCGGAGCAACTGGGCCCGTGAGCCACAACTACTGAGCCTGTGCGTCTGGAGCCTGTGCTCCGCAACAAGAGAGGCCGCGATAGTGAGAGGCCCGCGCACCGCGATGAAGAGTGGCCCCCGCTTGCCACAACTACAGAAAGCCCTCGCACAGAAACGAAGACCCAACACAGCCAAAAATAAATACATAAATAAATAAATAAAATATATGCTTACTAAAATCATCTGACATGTTCAGATAAAAATTTGCCACAAACCTAACCTCAATAACAAATTCTGGAGGCTGCATCTCAGAAGGAAGGTGACGGAAGAATGGTTTACAATACAAACAAGGAAAAAGGCAATTGTACTGGTAAATTTAAACAAACATTGACTATGTAAAATAGTAATAATGTTTAATCTGTGGTGTTTAGAAAAGTGAGATAACTAAAATAGGACATAGTATCACATAAATCAGGAGGGAGTGATTGGAGTTAAAAATGCTCTCCATACCTTCTATGCTCCAGAGGAAGATAAAGATAATGGCTGATTTTAAGCATGTTCAGTTAAAGCATTTCTAGGCTAACCCCCCCAAAATTGAAATAGAATATCATGCTTCTGGTAGAAAGAAAACAATAGACTGAAGAAAAAAATTCAAAAAGGTGGCAAGAGGAGGGAAAACTAAAAAGAATTGAGACAAGTATGGAGCACAAAATAAGTATAAATGTATCATTAATCACAACAAATATGAATGGAGTAAAATCTCCAGTTAAGCTAAGATTACTAGACTTGGGGGGAGGGAACCCAGTCCATGGTACTTTCCAGGCCTACGTTTTCTGGCGGTGACCAGGGCAAAGAGGGGCACGAGGCACAAGGGAAGAGCCAGGCACTTGGTTGCCAGAATAGTCAGATCCCGGGGTCCTCTGTGTGGTACAAGTGACAGGCCTGGCAATTCAGGCCTCAAGGAAAGGACACTGCTATGGCTTCTGGAGAGTTCCTAGTCAAAGACTAGGCGAAAGGGAAGAAATAGCCCTGGTATTCCAGGAACTGCAGCAGCCCAGGTGGAAGTGATATGTCAGTAGCTCTGATTAGCTATCAGAAAATATGGTTTTATTCACCCACATGGCACTGGAGATGGTCCTTCTCCAACATGGGTACTTGCTCTGTCCTAATTAGAGTCCAAGACTTTTAGGAAGGAATTACATCTGCCTCCAGATGCAAAAGGCTTTACTACATTAGTACCGAAGGCCAGGAGGGGACCACATTTGCAATTCTGTTAAATTAAAAAAAAAAAAAAAAAAAGAGGAAGGTGTTTGGGGAACAGAGGTACTCTGGGTACCTGAGGGGCTATTATAACCATTTCTATTTTCAGCTACTAAACAGGCCTTCCAGAGGCTTAGGGGTCCATCCACCTGTGGGAAAACCATGGTGATTACAAACTTCAAATTTTTTTTATTATTGTTTCAAAACACAGGAAAGTAGAAGAAATTAATATAATGTACTACTGTGTTCACATTTAAATCATTTTGCTATCTTTATTTAAATATTTAAGATATAAAATAATTTCTATTTGTAAGATGTTCCCTTCCCTCACCTGTCTGCCCCACCGGAACCACCATTAAACACTATCTCAAGTTTATCTTAAGTATAAAATTTACATGATTTGTGTTCCACTAGGTAATAATATTATTTCAAATATCTCTTTTTTCCCCTCTTGGTGCAAGTTAATCGTATTGCTTTGAAATTCCCTAACTGTCTTTCTTGAGTTTCTGCAAGAGAAAAGGGAGAGACTTAGCTTAAACCCCTTAGCACCTGGCTCAGCTACTGGATAAAGAACACAGATATGCAAATGACCATCAGACCCAGTATTCATGATCCTGAAAGGCTGTATGGAACTCTTCTACCCATGATTTAGCAGGTTTTAAGATTTTTAGGTGAAGGGAATCAAAATAATTACATTTTAATTCAACTTCACATTATGACATGGAATCCAATTAAAGCATTTAATAATTTAAATTGCTCTGTGAATTTGGGTTTAAAGTATAGTTAAATGTGTTCTCCTTGATTCTATCACAGTGTGAAGTGAAAATGGAAACAGTTTTAGTTTATTTCATGCAAGACTTTTTTTTAAACAAAAAAAGTTACATTAATTCTTAACACTTGCCTCATAAGTCAGATAACTATTATCACTTACATTAACCTTTAAGATTATATACGCAAAGAGGTGTTTAAATTGAGTGTAATTAAAACTATTATGTTCATGAAATAAAAACCTCTTGGAAACTCATACTATACTGCAAATTATGTAGCTCTAAGAATTATTCCATTTACCTTACAACTTAACTAGGATACTGTCTTATACTTCTGACAAATTCTTAACATCAGAGATTATATTGTTCTTTAAATTACATTTATTTTCTAAAATTCCTAGTTGACTTTGGTAACTCAAACTACTACAATACTGGAATTATCAGTTAAATTTGTTTCTGGAGATTTCTAAAGAAGTAATTCAGAGTAAGAGGAAATAATGTTCATAGCCATCACCCTATTTCCATGTGTGTTTTGATGCATTCTTATCCACATATAAATGTATCCTTTCTTCATAGCACTCAAGAGGATAAATATCAGTGTGCTATAAACACTGACTTAAGACTATGTGTGTGTGTGTATGTGTATTTACATCTATATCAAGTTACACTTAATAAAGTTAACAAAAAAAATAATTATGTTCAAGGGAGAAGAGAGGATGGGTAAATCAGAGAAAAGAAATTAAGTTGGATAAATATACTTTCCCTGGAATTTCTATTTGTTTAAATAGTGGGTGCCTCGGGCATTGTGTTTTTCTCTCACATACTCCTGATTTTTTTCTTCTGGGGCCCAATATAATGAACAAAGAAATCAAAGAGGTACCAAAAGGAACAAAGGCACTTGGATTCAGCAGGCAGTGCTAGGCTCCCACACACTGAAGGAGGAAAGGAATTTAGTTAAACTGGTAACACACTCAAATGAACCATTTCTGAAAGGAGTACAGGAGGGGTTGAGAACGAGCCTTTAGGCATGTATATCACCACTGCTGGGAAAGTGTGGTGGAAATAGAGGCTCCCCAAGGCCTGGAATGGTCAGAGGCAGAATTAATACACACAACTGTGTGACAAAAATATCAAAGGACGTGGTAGAGTTGGTTGGAGGGGGACGTATAGGCCATAGAATCTTAGGAATAAAAATGGT